>NC_137974.1:30197043-31506043 GCF_963924665.1 Micromys minutus
ATAGTAAGATCGAAAATATTATATCAACAGTTTAGAAATAATTTTTATTCATAATACCAAGAAATTGGAAATAGCCTAAATGTCTGTCAACAAATAAATGGACAAAGAAAATGTACATTTATACAGTGAAATATTACTCAGCTATTTTTTTAATTTGAAGGCTTTTATTTTCATTCTTTTGCCATTTAAACTTTTTTAATGGATATTTTATTTATTTACATTTCAAATTTTATCTCCCTTCCAGGTTTACCCTCTAGAAACTGGCTATCCCATTGCCCCTTTCCCCTGCTTCTATGAGGGTCCTCCACCACCCACCCACCCACTCCTTCTTCCCAACCCTGGGGGAATCAAGCTTTTCCAGGACCAAGGGCCTCTTCTCCATTGATGCCTGACAAAGCCATCCTCTGCTACATATGCAGCTGAAGCCATGGGTCCCTCCATGTGTGCTCTTTGGTTGGTGTTTTATTCCCTGGGAAATCTTGGGGGAGGATCTGGTTGGTTGATATTATTGTTCTCACTATGGGGTTGCAAACCCCTTCAGCTCCTTCAGTTCTTTTTCTAACTCCTCCATTGGGCTGAGCCTGGGGACCCCTATGGAGGAGTTAGGGGAAGAACTGAAGGAGCTGATAACCATAAGAAGAACAACAGTATCAACTAACTGGACCCCTCAGGCCTTCCAGGGACTAAACCCAACTAAAGAGGACACATGGACCTACTGCCATATATGTAGGAGAGGGAGGTGCTTGGCCTATGGAGGCTTGCTGCCTCAGTGAAGGGGAATGATAGATAGGATACTGGGTGGGTGGTGGAGCACTCTCTTAGAAGCAAGGGGGAAGGGAAGGTGATGAAGGTTTTCGGAGGGGGGGAAGGGGACAACATTTAAAATATAAGTAAATACAATAATTTTAAAATTAAAAAGAACTATAACATTAAAAGTCCCATGGTCTTTTAATAAAAATACAAAACACTTTTAAAATGTCAGTGTCTCTTTAGAATACCCAGAATTTCTTAAACTGTGAGTTCTTGATAAATCCAAAATAGACTATCTCTTTTTTTTATTGTAAAAGTAAAGAGCCAGGCTATAGCTACAAATCAGATTAAAGCAAAAACAAAATGCAGCCAGGTGAATAACCCCGGTTTCAGATGTCTAGGTTTCATGCATGCTCTTCAGAGCCCCACTCACCTGGCTCTGCCACCCACAACACACATCACCTGCCCCATACGCTCAGCCCAGCTCCCCTCCACAGCTGCTGCTGTGCTTGGCAACCATCCTACAGCCCTGCAATCTCTAATATTCTGGAGTCTCCACTGCACCTCCACCAGTGGCGTCTCTTCATGCCAGCTTCAACTCTGGCAAGCAGTGTACTACAGCTTAGTTTCTCCCCACGACTACTTCATGTAGGAGAAATGCTCACACAATATTTGCCAAGTTCTTCAGTTAGCTTGGTATTCAATCCTTACCCCTAGCTGGGATGCAGCCTGGGCTGGACCAGGGAAAGAAATATTCCTTTGAACATGTCATTCGATAATGCTGTTTCATATTAATCAAAACTGATTCTTAGGCAAGTGTTTCACAAGCCACGTGAGCCTCCACTACCTGCATGCCTCTCAGTTAATACCTTACCAATTCCCACATTAAAAAAGAACATTTCTGAGCCCTACCTGGTTTTAAAGGCTTCCACAAACCTCTCCCAAACAACATGGTAGGTCTGTCCCATCAACCTCTCACTCTCTGATACCATTCTATATTCTTTTACATTGGGAGAGAGAGAGAGAGAGAGAGAGAGAGAGAGAGAGAGAGAGAGAGAGAGAGAGAGAGAGAGGAGAGAGAGGAACAGACAGACAGACAGACAGACCAGACAGACAAGACAGAGTGGCAAAACAATAGAGCACTGACCAAAACCAAATTAAGAAGGAAAGTTTACTTTGTCTTACAATCCATAGTCAGCAGCTGTGCAGGGGAAGAGCACAAGACAGAAACATGGAGCAGAAACTGGAGCAGAGGCCATGAACGATGTGTGTTCACTGGCTTGCTCTACATTGTTTGCTCAGCTATCTTTCTTACCCAGCCCAAGCCTATGAGCCTCGGGATAACACTGCCCACGGTGGAATGGAACGTTCTTCATCACTTAGCAATTTAGAAGATGCCACTACCAACATGCCCATAGGCCAATTAATAAAAGCAATCTCTGAATCTAGGTTCCCTCTTCCCAAGTGACTCTACTGTGTCAAGTTGATAAAAATTAACTAGTGCTTCTATCCTCCACAGATTGTCACAGCAGCACTGCCTCATGGCTTACAGAATGTCTTGCTTATACTTATGGAATTCTACCTGACACTCATCCACTTCAAAGCAAGAAGGCATGGCATGAATATACGGAGTACATCATTCTACAGTCTTCTATAGAACTGTGAAGCCACTGCTCAAACTGAGGTACTAAATGACCTCTTCAATGCACTTGAGCTATTGGTATGTAGATAGGCTCACCCTCATGAAGATGACGATGTTCATCTGGATTTTGTAATTATACACCACAAAGAACTATCTATCATTTGGCACAGTCCCAATAGACAGAATATCTTTAGGTAGGAACCAAGTAGTAGAAGTGTAGAAAATTCCTCACTCACTGTACTGGCTGGTTTTGTGTCAACTTGACACAAGCTGGAGTTATCACAGAGAAAGGAGCCTCAGTTGAGAAAATGCTTCTATGAGATCTAGCTGTAAGGAATTTTCTCAACTAGTGATCAAGGAGAAGGGCCCAGCCCATTGTGGGTGGTGCCATCCCTGGCTGGTGGTCCTAGGTTCTATAAGAAAGCAGGCTGACCAAGCCAGGAGAAGCAAGCCAGTAAGTATCATCCCTCCATGGTCGCTGCATCAGCTCCTGCTTCTTGACCTGCTTGAGTTCCAGTCCTGACTTCCTTTGGTGATGAACAGCAATGTGGAAGTGTAAGCTGAGTAAACCCTTTCCTCCCCAACTTGCTTCTTGGTCATGACGCTTTGTGCAGGAATAGAAACCTTGACTAAGGCATTCACCTTCCAGTGACTCACTTGAATGTGTTCTTGCCATTCTATATATTTAAGGTTCTGGTGATAAGGATCATTCCAACACAAATGATAGAGTAAAAGTGGCAGTAATGAATCTCTCATAGTCACACTGGGCTCCTTATGTGGGCACACAACAGAGATGACCAAGATAAATTGAGCAACACAAGGAAATACCTAATAACTCATGGACTTTGGAATCGTCAGGTTACATAATGTCTGGAACATTTGCTATCCATGACTATAAATAGGCAAATATAATAACCTACTTCTCAAAGACAAGGAAACCAAGAATGCATGCGCTTAGAGGATAAATGGTATACCAATTCAAAAGATAGGTGTCCCACACTAGCCAGGGGTGTCAAAGAAAGGGCTTGGCAAGTGTCAGCTACGACATTCACACCAACTATAGAAGAGAAGGCTGTGATCCGTCTCAGCAATCCACCTAGAAAGTAGGTTTTTTTCCCCCTCTGGAATTGTGGTCTCAGGATCCTTATGGCTGAAGTTAATGTGTGAGGTTGACTGATCTAAGTGATACGAGAGCAGACAGACAGGTTTTGATCTCATGCTCCATTCAGGTCCCCTTCATCAAACCACTACCTCCAACTTCTGTGAAAAAGTATCCTCTGCTAACAAGAATGGACTCACCAGAGAAGCTTTGCAGCATTGTTGATCTAGCCCCACCTCCACAGGACTGGCTAAAGGGGAGGTGTTGGACACTGTAAGCATTGCTTCAGAGTGGGCTAACTCCAGAGGCTGCTTTCATAAAGGACAGCGATGTGAATTTTTCCGTTCATAAGACCAGTGGTCAGCTTCTTCCTCTTCCTTGTCTCATTTTACCATCAACTTCCTGAGTTTCTCCAAAAATACTTCCTCAGTGAATCCCGTGTTATGGTTAAAGCCACCAAGTCAAAGGCTCTCTTCCTATGGATCTGGAACTAAGTTGATACCAAGTTAATTGGATAAGAAATAATAGAGGGGGTTAGTTAAGGCATGTGTGGTGGCTCAGTTCTGTGACTGCAGCATTTGAGCTCAGGGAGGACAATCGACATGTGTTTGATGCCACCCTGGACTACATATGAGTTCCAGGTCAGTCTATGCTTCAGAAAGAGACCCTGTCTCCAAAAAGAGCCTGATTTGAAGTACAAATGAGTTTGCCCTGCCTACAAAGAATTAAATATTATAAATGTGTCATAAAGCTGAGACTTGGACTTTTAAACCAGTGCTAACTATATACTCAAACAAGGAACCCAGTAACCACTCCATAGAGCTCACTGGACTGAACCATTAATGCATACCATCAACAGAAGGATTCTGGGATCATTATCAACATGGCAACACGCTCAGTCAATGCATCTGAGAACAAGTTTCTCTATAGTTACTGCCAGGACTTCCCAATTCCCCAGCCTCGACCTCATGCTATGACTTCCCCTCTCCTCGTGTTTACAACTTCAAAATGTTAATAAAACATCATAGTGCAAAAGTCAAAATAAAGTAGAAGAGGTGACATGTAAGTAATGGACGGCACACTCTTAATTTAAATCATATATATTTATTTTCTCACTCGGTAACTGAATCCTAACCAAATGAATTTGTAATATATTCCAGTCTAGTTTTATTAGGATTTGTGCTGTATGGGTAAATGTGAAAACAAAGAAAATATACTGCTGCATCAACTTATATTACTCATGCATATAAAGTTCTGTGTACCTGCCCACACGATTGAGAAGATGCATTAGGAAGTCGATTACAATAACAAGAAAAGGTTATTTGAGTCAAATCAAAATAATAAATGGGCTAGAGAAAAATTGTAAAATATTTGTTTTACATTTTCCTCCTGTGACACATAAAACATTATCTTCTTCTCTAAGAGATTATGAACATTTCTACTCTGTCATGTAGCACAAAGCAGTGATTTGTTTAGAATCATTTCTGTCTCGAAAGTCACACAAGCTTCCCTGTACTTTAGAGAAATTATTCTTGATTACTACAATTGCTGAATATTATAGTTGTTATTTATAATTATTCTCAGATAGATGTAAGTATAAAAGATACTATAACAAAATTCTAATTTTCTAACTTATTAGATTCACCTCACTTGGCATTTCTTCTTAAAATACACCCATTTCTGTGGACAATGTGAAGAGCTCTTGCGTGTGTTTGGCTACTTCTTATGCCCAGGCATCTTTTTCTCTTGAAGGGTGGCGCATCCCTTCAAGAGTGAGCAGTGCATATTCACAACTGTGCCTCTCATCTCTTCTTTACATATTTGACTTTGCTAAATGCTAAAGAGTCATGTGCAGATGGTTCTAAAATAACTAGATTTTTCTTTGAAAACTGAGATGAGTGTTTTGAAGAAATTTGTTCATTTAGACCACCTATTAAAAATTCCAAGAAAGAAATCATGAAAAATCTTATTCAAATAATTAAAGAAAAATAAAAACTCTAGAAATAAACTTAACCACGAAGGAAAAAGAAAAATACTATTCAAATAATTAAAGAAAAAATAAGTCTAGGAATAAACTTAACCAAGAAGGAAAAACCGATATGACTAATTTTTCCTATCCTATTTCCGAACCGTGGGTGAAATTCCCCACTCGATTTGGACAAAATCTGTATATAAATCTATCCTAAAAGCAAATAACCCCAATTTTATAAATTCACAGTTCAATCACTATCTGTCCCAAGAAGTAGGCAGGTTCCATTCTCCAGCTCTGAAACAGAGCAGCCATCTTTTCTTTTATCATAGGAGGGACCTCAGAGCTCTCTTTCTTTGTTTCAAGATTTCAGCACTTGAGTCATGTGACTTGACTCTGCTCCATCCATCAAACCTCCAAATTTCTAGCTAAATTTCCCCCTTCCCCTCCCATTGCCTCCATGAGGGTGCTCCCTCTCCCAACCACCCTCTCCCACCTCAGCACATTGACATTCCCCTACACTAGAACCTTCACTGGACCAAACGCCTCTCCTCCCATTGATGCCAGACAATGCCATCCTCTGCTGCACATGCGCCTTGGGCCATGGGTTCTCTCCGTGGGAACTCATTGCTTACTGTTTTAGTCCCTGGGAACTGTGGTGGGTTTTCTTAGTTGATGATTTTGTTCTTCCCATGTGGTTGCAGACCCTTTCAGCTCCTTCAGTCCTTTCTTTAGCTCCTTCATTGATACCCTCCATTTTTATAAGAAGTCCCAATCTTAATTTCATCACTGTCTTTTTTTTTTTATGTTCTTCATTCCCAGATGACAGTTTAAGTTTATCAAGTGCTTGTTTTAGGGCCTCAGAGATTTTTAATTCCAAGTTTGTCATTGGCTCATCTGGACTTGGCCTTTTATTGCTTCTACTGGTTTAGGGGTTTGAATGGTGTACTCCTGAAATTTGAGTTTTGATTCCGATAGTTTCTTCTTCTTAATAGTCTTGGCTTCAGGCTTGACTGGTTCAGGTGGCTTCTCACTATTATGCCTACCTTTTGGACAGCCTACAGTGCTTAAGAAGTCAGAAAAATCAGTTGTTTTTTTACGGCAAGACCAACCCTTTAGGGCTTCATCAAAGACAGGACACCTGGCTGGTATGTGCAAGCGTCATCCGCGTTGGGAGGGGGAGGGGGAGGGGGAATGGGATTGGGGAAGAGGATAATATCTGAAATGTAAATGCAGAGAATATCCAATCAAAAATAAAAAAATGGAGGGTGTTCAAAGACATACCAGGGTCTAAATAGTCTAGAAGAAGTCTGGGTATATCATTCTGGAGTAGCCATTTTCCATGAAGGAAGGAATGAAATATTGGAGCTGTTGTAGAGGAAAAACTTCATATTTTAATACATCCTTAGCCCAAGAGGACTGTCGAGAGGGAAACGTGTGTGGACTGAAAAAGATGCAGGGAAAAGGTTGTTCCATGTAGACATGACTGGCATCAGACTGGGGGGTGAAGTTACCATCTCAGTGTATGCTAAAATTTCACTGCCAGAACTCAGGCAAGTAGAAGCAAGTAATACATTATTAAATGTGCACATTGTATTTGAAGGAGAGAGAGTGTGTCATCGAAATGTGAAACTAAGGAGTGTGATTAGCGTTTAAAACAAGTTACGTGACTATGACTACAACAAAGATGGAGATCACTATGAGAAAGGCAGAACACATGCTGTGGGCAAGTCTTGAACTACCTACAACCAGAAAGCTGAAGAAACAAAAAGATATCACTGACCGGTTAAAAGAGAAACAGAGGGGGCTGGAGAGATGGCTCAGTCGTTAAGAGCACTGACTGCTCTTCCAGAGGTCCTGAGTTCAATTCCCAGCAGCCACATGGTGGCTCACAACCATCTGTAATGGGATCTGGTGCCCTCTTCCGGTGTGTCTGAAGACAGGAACAGTGTACTCATGCATAAAAAAATAAATCATTTTTTTTTAAAGAGGAGAAACAGAAATCTCTTGCCTACTTTAGAGTTGTTAATGTGTGTGGTGAAATAGCTGTTTGCTGCTGCAATCTTTTTTGTTGTTTTTAATTTGCCAATTTAGGGTTATCATGAGGTTCTTCAGAGCCAAAGTCTGTTAATTTGTCATGCCTCTATCTTCCTTTTGAGTTGCATAATATAATTATCCAAGTCTCCTCACTAAAACTATAGTATGTGTCCTTACACTTGAAGGGGGGATAGAACCCATAAGTATAATTGCAGTATTTTTTTAACTATAGATTATTATAAGCAAAAAAATGAATGAAGATTTTTTTTAAATCCTGGTAACTCCTTCCCTTAAATGGAAAAGCAAAGTGCTATATAAAAATTAAATTGGCCTCTTCGTGATCTTTTGTTACTATATTCCTGAATATCTTTAAGGGAAAAACTTTTCTTTGTTTTCCCCTATGCAGTGGTTACTTTTTGCAGTATTAATTTTGAAGCAGAGGGGTCCAGCCATCTGTGTACTGGCTAAGTTTATAATTTGTTTGCAGTTAAATTCATTTCATAAAGTTGCACCAATACTTGCATTATCTGGCAGGAAGTACAATTTAAGTCTATAGGAAATAAACTAAGATTATAGAATTATCAATTTGGTTAAAATTCCTCATAAGAGTAAACAATAATGTTAAAATCTCTTTTCTGGTTATTTAAATGACTCTTTATGGTGTTTTGACTACATTGTATCTGATTTATAGTCTAACTGCTCTTATGGACTGTATCTGTCTCCCAGATAAAAACCTGTATCTGTTAAATTGTAAATGTGTAGCTTTGTTGAAATACATTTAGGTATATGTTGAGGCTTGAATCTGAAATGTACCTGGAGGCTTGTTTTAAGATGTTGGTCTTTCAACTTAAGGCTTTATTTTGAAGGGTGTAAAACCTTTAGGATCTTGAGGGTGAGCCTTTGAGTATTATATATTCCTGCTGGTCTGATCCAGTCAGGACATATGAACCACCTTTGTCCCAAATTCCCACAGCTGCCTCCTCAGTCATTATAGATAGTATCCTCTGAAACCGTGAACCAAAATAAGCCCTACCTCCCTTGAAAAAAAAGAAAGAAAGAATGGAAAATTAATGTAAAATTAGGAAACAAAATAAACACAGTAAAGAAACAGTATGTAGAATGTGAAAATGTTTCTGCCAACTAGAGTTCATAGTATATAAGCACTACATTGGGCTGAGATTATAGATCAGTGGGAGAATACTTTTCTGCCACATAAAAGGCCCTGGGTTCTACCACCAGCACTATCCAGAAAAAAAAAATGGTGACCTAGGGATATGACCTAATAGAAAACTGTCCTAGTTTTGATCCTCGGAACCACATAAAACTAAATACATAGACACGCCTCTGTACTCCCAATGCCTGGAAGGTAAAGGCAGGAGGATCAAATGAAGGTCACCATTAGTTATAATTGGGGACTAGCCTGGGCTATACATGATACACTGTTTAAAAAAAACAAAAACAAATGACAAAAATTAAAGATGAAAGAAAACAAATAATCTAATAAGTAAGTGAAGTAACAAACTATATAGACCAGTTGTTGTCAACCTGAGTCACAACCCCTTTGGGAATTGAACAACCCTTTCATAGGGGTCTGCATATCAGATGTTGACATTATGATTCATAACGGTAGAAAGATTAGTTATAAAGAAGTAAAAACAACTGTATGGATGGGGTTCACCACAACATGAAGAACTGTATATTAAAGGGCCAGGACACTGAGAAGGCTGAGAATCACTGATAGAGACAGTTCTCAAAAGAAGAACTGCAAATGACCCATAAGTACCAGAAAAGTGCTGGACATTCTTAGCTACCAGAGAGATGCAAATTAAAACTGCTTTGGCATTCTACTTCATCCCAGTTAGAGCAGCTTCCAGCAAACAAAAAAGCAAACAAAACAAAACAAAACAATGACAAATGCCATGCCCATACTAGGGCTGTGGGGAAAGGAGAATCCTTATTCATGCCTGGTGGAAATGTAGACAGAAACCTCTACTACGAAACTCCATTTGGAGAGTCCTCAAAGAAATGAAAATAGAAATTCCATATGACCCAGTGACTCCTTCCTGGGGTAGAAAAGATTCTCCGCCAACATGGCACAGAGAGATTCTTGAGTATCCAAGCCAATTGCTGCCTAATTCATAATAGTTAAGCAACGATAGCAGCCTTTACTTCCGTCGGCACATCTCAAGGTAGATAAAATGTGACTAATATACGAACTGGGACTTCATCAGCTATTAAGAAAGGTGAAACAAATGTTTGTTCCCGACCCTTTAGTATTCAGGACCCAGATTTAAATGTGTGTGAGAGTGAAAGGGCTGGAAGTAGAACACCAAGAAACAGTCAGAAAAGAGCCAAAGCAGGGGGGAAAAAAAGAAGAAATACATGTGACATGACAGCAAAAGGGACCGTTTGTGGGGAGGAAAGGAACCTACAAGAGGAGAGCGCAGTGGGGGAGTGGGGCTGAGTAACAGTGAAGTGTGATGACACATATCCATGAGAGTGTGACAGTGAAACCCATGTCCTGTATTCCAACAGGAAACACTATTCAAAAGAAATGTTCCAGAAGTGTCTACAGAAGACCCAGAGAACATCCCAGAAGAGGGGGCGGGCAGACTGTAAGAACCAGAGGAGCCAGGAATTTGCTCCGAGAGTTTTCTTCGTATTATCAGACACTTCACCCATTAAGTCTCGCCAGCATGATCGCCTGCACAGGGGCTGTGTAGGTTCATGGGCGGGAGAGAGAGTCTAGGAGGCTATGGAACCCTATATAAAGAGCTATGGGAAACGATGGCGTGAGTGGGAGAAACAGTCTTCCCTAGTGAAGAGCACGCCGATTGTTTGATGATCAACAGGTCATCCCTGAAAACATACATATATGCATGTAACAAAAATTAATAAGGAGGACATGAAAAAAAGCAAGAAGAGGCATATGAGAGGATTTATAAAAAAAGAAAGGGAAGGGAGAAATAATGTAATTATATTCTAATCTCAAAAAGAAAAGGAAAATTAAAAATCTACAAAATTACTCTGAACCATTCATATACATACATACATATATACATATATATACATATATATATATAATGCAGTGAAAAAAACAATAAAGCTCTAAGATAATTCTGTAGCCTCTCAATTTGCAGCTCAGGGTTCTAATTTTTTCCCTAATTGAAAATCACCAAGGATCTAATATTGGTGTAATACAACAAACACATACCACACAACCTCTCCACTGAGACCCAGGAACATTCCCACCTTACTTATTAATGCATTATATATTTATATAGTTTCTTTAAAACCTTGAGATTTTTAATAATTTTCAAATTGTAGTTCTTAAAAGCAACACACACAAATAAATAGCTTTGCCATACATGCAAATATTCCTTTAATAAAAAACGCCATTCACATTCTTCTTCAACTATAGTCTTCAAGGCAAAGACTGGGACTGTGTATGTCTTTTAACATGTCCCACACATCTATCAACTCTGACTGAATCTTAACCTCTGGACAGTTAGCAGGGAACTACCCTATGTTGACATGATATGCCAGATATGAAAACTGTGGGTCATGGTGCATGGTCCTCTTTTATTTTATAACACATTGCCCAGTGGTTTCCCAAAGTATAAGGTAGAAGTCACACACTCATGACCAGGCTACGATCCTCATCTTAAATCCTTGTCAACATTTACCATTGGCAAAGTGCAGCCTTTGCCACCCTGGTGGATATAAAACTTCATTGTCTTAATTTGCAACTTGCTTAATAGAGCAGCCTTTTGTCATAAAACACCAGCCATTTGAATCTGTTCTTCCACCAATTGTAGATACGTGTTAGGTCTTCTAAAAGAGAAGACACTGAAGGTTCCACAGCTGACAAGTGAAACCAGAAATCCTTTGTCTGTCATCCACTCCTGAATTTTTCTCCAGAGAGTCAATCAGCTCCTGTCTTTTCAGCTGTTTTTCATAAAATTTATCTCCCCTATTTTGAAATAATGTGATTATATGTTGTTATTATTATTGATTTCCTATAGAGAGGGTGAGGGTTTAACATTCTTACACCATTATCTCGTCCTCCCAATAAAATTATAACTCATTTTCTTCTTAAAATATTATAATTTGGAATGCTAGATTATATAAAAATCGACCAACACTTAGGTCGTTATTACCATTATTGCTTTTCCTTTTTAAACATTAGTTTTCCTGAAATAAATAATCGCCTCATTTCCTCCTACAGTTTCCTTCCCCGATTCTTCCTATACCTTCAGCTTGATTTCGCACAACGCCATCTAAATCATTCTCCTTTTGTTTATGAGAAACCCTCTGTCCTTCTGCCCCAACATGGATTGTTCTTTCTTCCAGCTGAGTGAAATGTCTTGTTCCTGGGATTCTGAGACCCGTTTTACCTCTGAGAAGTTGGCTGGTTTCTCTCTGTGTGAAAAGGTCTCTGTTCCCTGGGTTACCTCTTCCCACTTCATAAGCCATTCCATGATGTTTGTGATTACTTTTTAATTAGCACATACCACACACCAATCCATAACTTGATATACAATTCCTTTTTCTCTCTTTTGAGTTTTCCTTCTTTTCACCTGTTTTCCAATGTTGTTGAAGAGTTTGATGTCATTCTGACTCAAGCCCTCATAGTTAGCCATTTTATTCCCCTCTCTGAAATCTTAAAGAGTCTTTTGTTTATCTCTAGTATTCTGAAACCTCATAATGCTGGGGGGTAAGGGTTGTCTGTCTTGTTTGGGGGATTGATCTAGGTTTGAGTTTTGCTTTTTGTTGGGGTCTATGTATCCCATACAAGCCAGAAATACAGCAAAATAAAACAGAATTTGTTTTGATTTGAGCAGGGAAGACTCAAGGTTAACGACTGTGCTACTGGACTCAGTGTTTGGTCCAGACCCACTTACTAGACTGTCAATCAGTACCTTCCTATTAAATATTCATAAGCATGAGGGACAGAAAGATCACAGCACAAATATGAGTGGGAGGAGCTAAATGCAAAGATCAGTCAGCAAAGCAAACGTTGTACAAGCCTGAATACCTGAACTCAGTCTCCCGAAACCACACAAAAAGTTAGGTGGGGGGAGGTGCTTGCAATCTAAGAGGAGGGGGATGAGGCAGGTGCATCTCTGGGCCTATGGGCCATGCACACAATACTAACCAGTGAGCCCCAGGTCCTAATGAAAGGACCTTGACTCAATAAATAAATAAATAAATAAATAAATAAATAAATAAATAAATAGTTTATGAGTGATACACAAGGTTTAACTTTCTCTTTTATATATAAAGGCATGTACACGTACACACATGAATATAAACATGCAGACCCACAAACACACCATACACACAAATGAGCACATATCTACACACATGTACATACAAAAGCATATGCAAAGAGCAAGTGTGAAATGAAAAGGAACAGAGAGGAGGGATGCTGTTACCTAGAAACAACAGATCTAGCTCTTTGATAAGAATACTACTTCAACTCATGAAGGCTCCTTTTCCATGACCTAAAGACCTCCTAACGGCACTGGATTCTTATGCTGGGTTCAGCGTAAGAATGCCAGGTGTACACAGACATTCAGCTCATGAAGTATGTGGGTATGTTCATTTTCACAACAACTTTAACTTTGTTCAATAGAATAACACCTTCCCACCTGATGCTTTCTTACACAGACCACATTAGACCTGCTTCTCTGAGTCATGTCCCCCTTGTTCCCCTCTGTCTTCTTTGTTGGAGGGTTTCCTTGACTGTATGATGAGTCTTTACTATGCATCATAATTAAGAGTAGATTATTAGCCAGCTGTTTGGAAGCTTTGTGAAACAGAACAAGACTTATGAACTCTAAAGTGAGATTGCAGCGTTGTTTTATTCAGAATTATAATCATCCATGTCTCCATTTTCTCAGTTACTCTTGTAATGGGGAAAGGATGTTTCAGAGGCAGAAAAGACCTCTGTGATTCTTACCATTGGTTTTTAGCTTCACAAGATTTGGAATCACTTAAGAACCAAGCTTCTGCCCACGCCTGTGAGAGATTAACTAGGTTAGGTTAATTGAGATTGGTTTAAGTAAAGACATACCCTACATGTGTGTGTGGTGGTTTGAATAGAAATGGCCTCTATCTTCTTTTGTATTTGAATGCTTAGTCATCAGGGAGTTGTACTACTTGAGAAGGATTAGGAGTTGTGATCCTGTTGTAGTAGCTGTGGCTTTGTTGGAGTTTGTGTGTCCCTCTGGGTGGGCTTTGAGGTTTCAAAAGGCCAAGCCAGGCCCAGAACCTCTCCTTGATGCCTGCAGAACCGGATATAGAACTCTTAGCTCCTTCTCCGTGCAAATCTGCCTGTATACTGCCATGTTCCCATCCATGTTGACAGTGAAGGAGATAAACCCCAGGAGTTGTAAGCAAGCCCCAATCAAATACTTTATTTTATAGGAGTTGTCATAGTCATGCTGTGTCTTTACAGCAAGGGAACACTGAATGAGTCAATATGGATAGTAATATCCCATGGGCTGGGGTCCCTGGATGTATAGAAAGAAGAAAGTAGCTGAGAGCCAGCATTAATGAGAGCCAACATGAATGGCTTCTGAGTGTGGACAAAATGTGGTACCGGCTACCTCACGCCTCAGCCACCACTGCCTTCCTTGTCATGATGGATTGTACCCTCCAATTATCAGCCAAAATAGACCCCCTTTGGATGCTTCTTGATTGGTTTTTTGCCTTAGTTAGGGGTTTACTGCTGTAAACAGATGCCATGACCATGGCAACCCTTATAAAGAACATTTAATTGAGGCTGGCTTACAGGTTCAGAGAGGTTCAGTCCACCATCATCAAGGCAGAAACATGGAAACATACAGGCAGACGTGGTGCAGGAGGAACCAAGAATTCTACATCTTGTTCCAAAGGTAAACAGAAGGCTGGTTCCCAGGCAGCTAGGATCAGGATCTTAAAGCCCACCTGCACAGAGGCACCTACTCCAACAAGGCCACTCCTCCTAATAGTGCCACTCCCTGGACCAAGCATATACAAACCATCACATTATTTGATCCCAGCAGCAATAACAAAATTATCCACTAGATGCACATTACAAAGATTTTCGATGTGAAGCATCTCTCTGAAATTAACCACTAGAATTTAATGTAATGCTCCTGATTCCTGGGTTCACTCTTGACTAGACCTCATCTCTCCTGCCAGAACCTGCAGGCTTACTATGCAAGATGAAAATGGGAGGCAGGAGCACAAATTTTTCCAATGGATGTTGAACTCTCTACTGCTCTCAACCATCTTCCTTCTGCCCTCAGAGCCCCAGATGCCATCCTCCTGAGACCCCTGGAATCTCTGAAAAGAATCAGCTTCTCTCACTGGGGAGCCTCTCTTTAGTTTCTTAGGTGCTTCTTTTCTCTGTTCTCTACCATCCATCCATCCATCCATCCCTCATTCACTGGAGTTCCATCTTCCACATATATTGTTACCTTTTCCCGATGGCCATTTTTTCATGTCTCTTTTCCTATTGTCTTAGTCTAAGATGTTAGGGATGTCTCACTTACATGTGGAAGGAATTGGGGCTTTGCCCTTATATGAGTGACTGATGGCCACAAATCTGTGGGGCTTAGGGGCTGTGACGATGTGACAGGGCCTGGTCCTGGGAGCACAAGAAGCTCCTACTGTCCTCTAGCTGTGGGGAAGAGTAATGATAATCATGGTGACATGCACACCATAATTAAGTCGGAATTGTATTGCAAGTATCTTTTCCTAGTCTACAATTGTCTTTGGATTTGATCTTCTTTCCCTATCAACACAATCATCGTCTCTCCCATCTTTAAAATGTTCTTGTGGAGCTGGACAGATGGCTTAGTGGTTAAAAGCATTGACTGCTCTTCCAAAGGTCCTGAGTTCAAATACCAGCAACCACATGGTGGCTCACAACCATCTGTAATGAGTTCTGAGGCCCTCTTCTGATGTGTCTGAATCATATATAATAAATAAGTATTTTTTTAAAAAAATAAAATGTTCTTGTGGGGCTCCCAAAGGAGCAATACATGGTATAGAATTTCCCGTATTGCTGGTATGTTGGCATGGTATGCTGTGGTGTGCTATGGGACACTATGCCTTGGTATGGTATGCTATTAGAGATTCGAGTGATGATGGAGCTATATTTATGATTTTGGAAGGCAGAAGTATGAGTGTATATTCTCTATGAATTAAGGAATGGATTCTTGAAGCTCAACCCCATGTTTGTAAAGTGCTTCTTTGAAGAAACAACACTGACCGGCAATAAATGCCTCAAAGGGCATTGCTCGCCTTGTTCTTTTTCCAGTGACTGAAATTTTCTTATTAATTTCAGTAAACAAAGGGTAAACGTTATCCCTTTATCTAAGTGGAATTATCTGTCCACCTAGCCAGACCACAAAGGTATTGTCCCAGGGAGTATAAGTTGAGAATATACAGCACACAGACAGAGAAGATTAATGTAAATAGGACAGGCTGGTTGTACAGGCTGACATTAGTCCGTGGTGTGGTACCTGATGTTCTCCAGCAGGTACCAAGGTAATCTTCTTTCTTTCAAAAAAGCTGCCGCTTCTTCCCAGGCATTTCCACAAACAGGATCCTCTTAATCCTCACCATAATCCTTTAAGTGTCTGCCCTCAATCCCATTTCCCTGGCCAGAAGCTGAGAGAGGTCAAAAGGCAAGGCCATTTGTCAAGCTGAGTGAGAATTTGAATCCAGATCTCCCGATGCCAAGGAAAATATCTTATTTGTTACTCCAGAGACCAGCTACTAGCGTTTCTTCCAACCACGTCACTGGGAAAACATCCTGAATCCCATACCAGGTGACGGAACAAAGTAAGGACATTGTCAGCCACAGAGGTTGTTGGCAGATGTCTTAGAGCATATGCCAGCACATTCTGTCGCCCTTAGGGCACCAGGGCATCAGGTGACCAAAAGGGCATGTTGTGAAAAGACCTACATTCATTACAAATGGCTCCTCTTGCCTTTTGTTTCCCTCACTCTGAGCATCTGCTACCTTTCAGTGAAGTGTCGAAATTATACTTAAGACATAGTACGTCATTAAAATAAAGCTCAGGGCTAATAATTATGTCTTGTTCAGGTGTTTTATGACTAAAGATTCTGACTTTCCCTCAAGGTTTCCAACTCACTCTTCAAAATTGCTTCTCTAGGGGCATTTGTTACACTATGGCTGTGTCCCCAACAATTAAATAGCAATTTAGTTCTCCATCTCTAGATATTTCTATTTGAAGCAGTATCCTGGAGCTCCAGCTACCTTTGCTTTTAAGCTGGTATTTATGGAGTCCTCGGTCCGCTCTGTAAGTGTGATTGCACACAGGGGTTCATCAGAGTGGAAAGCCAGCTCCGGCCTGCATGCAGCTAACCCTCCACCTCTTTACCAGCAGCCTAGTTAACCCCTCCTCTGCCCTGCCTTCCTCTCACCAAATATTATTCAACAGCGATTAAGACCTCCTGAACCCTAAATTTCACTCTCCAACAGGTAAAAGGGCACGGGACCTGGATTATACAAACATAGCTCTTATTCTCTTATTCAAATTTATATGATACATGCTCCCCTCAGAGATCCATGTGTTAGGTTTGGGCCCAGAGTGGCGCTTGTGGAGGTTTGGGGGTGACTGAAAGCATGTTACTGAAGGAGAACAGAGGGCCTTCGCCTCTTCTCTTTGCTGCTCCTTAAATCATGAGGCAGGTTTGCTCTGTCACACCCCTACCTGCACATCCCCACCTAGGCAGACCGGTGCATTTCCGCCATAAAGCACAGCCTGTACCAGAGGCTCAAAGTAACAATGACATTCTATCTGGGCCTGGACCAAGATCCAGGAGTAAAATAAATCTTCTCTTTTTATGAGTGAGTTGCCTCCAGGAACTCATTATAATGATGGACAGCTAGCGTGCTTAGTTGTTTTAGGTTTTACATTATTATTGTGAAAAAAAAACCAAATAAGATTGTAAGACTGGGCATCTTTAATTATTTGGTAAGTTATGAAGAAGTAGTACTTCAGGGCTGGTAATAGCATTTTCATATAGACTGCCTCATTGAATGCTCTTCAGGAACTGGTGACCCTGGTACTTTCTGTAACAGAACAGGACCATTACTCTGAGTAATGTCGGAGAAGGATGCTTCTTGCTGATTTACATTTAAAGTGAAAAGCCTTATTCAACCATTTTCTTCCACAGGTCGGTGTCTACCATGGCTCTGTCTCCTAGCAAGGCAGGTAGCACACAGTGGGGCAGCTTCTCTGGGCACAGAAAGCAAAAGTAGAAAATGTATGTTAAAAGCTTTAGACACAGAACAACGCCAAACCAGCTTTTCTCCGGACATTTATGGACAGCAGTATGCCCATAATATTGCTGTTACTCTATCATCAACATAATGATGTAGTGATAACTATAAATAGTAACGTTTCACAAATTATTAATTTATATGTTAAGCTGCTTAGCTTTTTTCCTGTATGGGAGAATGGGGAAAGCATTTTGAATAAAACTTTCAATCGCTCCCCTCACAGTTGAGCTGCTATGGTTTTATGGTCATGGTCAGAAATAAGTGGAAATTCAAATCTCAGGACCCAATATACATCTTTGCTCAGCTGGTTTGGACCTTCCATTAATTCTGTTAGCAAACATTTTCTGCTGCTTTTCTGGGTGTGATTAGCTAGGAACCGAGGGTTCCGGTACGTAAAACCAAATCCTATTCAGCCTCCACAGGGCTCAAAACGATTTAGTGGAGAAATCAGTCTCTTCAGAAGAAACCTCCTCTCCATGTGACTCACTAGGCCTTTGGTGTCTCCAGGTCTACCAAACCTAGGTAAGTTCAACTAACTGAGCTAACTCTTACAGAACTGTTCTAACAGCTCATACCAACCTTATATTCGTAATATCCTTTGATATTATTTTAATGAAAGCAAAGCAGACTGGGAAACCCACTTGCTCATCTAAGTTCCCTTTGGCTGATTGAAAAGCACTTGTTGATGAAATCAGCAAGGCTGGGAACTTCCTGACTCACGGTGACCTCACTCACTCTCAGATTAGTTAACACTGAAAAATTGGGGGGAAAAAACTATTTTAGCAAGCACATAAATCCTATTAGCTGATGTTTAGTAAATGTAACCAATGTGATGTGTTCTTTACACAAGTTTTTTTTCCCTAATGTTCATGATAAAGCGACTGACATGTTAAGAGAGATAAAGGTAAGTTGAGTGGAATCTCTACAAATCCTCACGCATTTGTTTTCCTTCGCTGCTTTTTGGGAAAATTCAATAACCAAATAGAGCAGGTACTCTGAATTTTTTTCCTCCATATATAACTAACATATAATGTTTTCCTCGAACTCTCAGAGAGAAGAACATAGAGCTTAGGGGGAAAGGCTCCTTAGAAATTTTCTGGACACCATGATGAAATGAAGAGCAACCTTCTCTCTCAGACTGCCCAGGTCTTCCCTCAGCCCATCCCTATTTCTCCTTGCGTCCCACTTTGATCCACGCAGTCAGGCCACGTTGTCTCGTCATGGCTCAGAGCACCAGAGAAAGGTGGCCTGAGACTGTGGGAGAGGTAAGGGATCTCTTTCCCTAGAGCTCTCAGAGAGAACGCGGTCCTCCTCATGAGTTGACTTGTGACTTAGAGCTTCCACAGTTGCCAGAGGGCATATTCTGCTCTTTCTGACGCACTCGTTAGTCCTGCGGAAAGAATGACACAAGCAATGGCAGGTAAAATTTTCAGAAAAGCAAGGGAGGCTGAGCAATAAGGTGGAGAACGGGCGGCCTGAGCTGCGTCAGGTATTTAAAGGTCATGGACGTTAGCATTTCTCCGGCATCCCCTGAAACATAAGTTCATTGAGAAACATCCCTAACAGGAAAATAAAACATTCCCAAGGTGTAAAACCTCATGGTCAGAATAAGGACCCTTGTAGTCCCTCAGGGTACCCCTCAGGTCCAGGCCTTCTATAGGTTTCATGTGCTGGCTTTAAGCTCTGGACACAGAAGAAAGCTTTAGGGGAGTGGTCCGAGTCTGCAAAGGCATACGTACCTTTTGCAGATATAAACGGGCATTTAGATGGTCTCATCAGCTCATAAGGCATTGTGAGCAGGGCAAAGATTAGATATGCCTCTCCTACCTCGGTAGCCTTCGGTGCACTCAGGAGGTAGAGACTGCTCTCTACGGCTTTTAAATGCTGTTTTTAAGTGGAAGACTGCAGAGGCAGTCAGAATGTGGGAGACAAGCTGGGATAACAGAGGACTGAGGGGCGTGGCTCAGTGGTCCAGCACGTGCCTCACCAACTCCAAACTTGGCTTGAACTCCCAATGCTGCAAAGAGTAGCTTTGTGTCTGACAAGTGTTTGTGTTGAGGATGCTCCCGAAACTTAGGGTCGTAAACTAAAGTTAGACTAAGTTATAACAAAGGAGAAGGAGAGGCAGTTCATGACAAAACTTGTGCCCACATTCAGGTGTCTGATCCATTCATTAAATCTTTCAAACCCAGCACAACCTCTAGGGGGTAGTCAAGTCAGCAAGCACACGCTCAAGAGTTATCATTGACACGAAGGCAGGTGAGTCTCCGTAACCTGAAGGTATATAAAAACCATCCAAGAAGCCCAAGACTGCCAGAGATCTAAAAACTAACAATAAAATAAGAAAAAGCTTACAGCACATATTAGGAATGCCACAAGAATTCAGATGGCGAAGGAAATTTACAAAGATGACAAATTCGGGAAACGTGGAATGGTCACAATTAAATTTCTGTAAGAAAGAAAAATATGATCACACTATGTGTACAGCCCTGTTATATCAGCCCTATGCTTTAAACAAAGGACAGATCATTAGCACTTGCTGAAGGAAGGGGTAAAGAGAGAGAAATAGAGAAAAGACAAGAGAGGGGGTAGCTTAGACAGACAGGAGTAGGGAGAAAGTGATGGAAAAACAAGAAGGGCCGAGAGAGTCAGCTTCAAACCTCCAGTCTGGCCCGCATATCTGGAAGGACCTCAGAGTGCTCCTTAGGAAGAGAACCAAAGAGGGTGGGCAGAAAAATCACCACAAAAGAGATGTAGGGGTCAAGGGGAGGGTGGTGGACGCCGAAGAACCGATTAGGAGCATGTTAATCCATGCTCAGAGCAATGTCTCTTAGACGCTCTTGGTATTTGTGCCGACAGAGATGCCCTCTACTGAGCGTTTGCCTCAGTAAGCCGCATTTATGGGGAAGCAGAATGTGTCTCATCCAGAGCTCCCCCAGCGAGCGCTGGTCCCAGAGATGCCATTGCTGCTGAGTGATGTACGGAGTAGCCACCTGCAGTTTCCCAGGGAACCGGAGCGTTATCATAGTGAGTTGGATCAGGAGAAGAGGAAAATGCCAGGCACGTTTGATTAGGAGCAAAGCTGGAGAGCACAGACACTCCCCGAGGACTTCTAGGATTACTGGAAAGAAATCGCCATGGGCTATCGGTCTCTCCAAGGCACTTCGGGAGACTGTGAGGTGGGGGAATACTGCTTTACTGCTTTGTGTCTGTTACGGGGACTCGTGGGATTCTGATCCGCAAAGTATGAGACACACGAGCAAAGCAAACAAAGTTCTGTCAGGGCATCTGACCTGAAGGCTGAACTTTCCCTGACCCTGACATCAGCAGGCCCCGGAGAGGAGATGACCCCATTGTTTGCTGCAGCTGCCAGACAGCAGCATGGAGAGACAGCCAGCTCCAAAGAGTCAGAAACCAAGAGCTTCGATCAAACACTTAGGGGAATACAGATCTCTACCTGGAGGCAAGGCACAAGATACTGTGTAACAGAATACAGCTGCCTACATAAACCCATCTTCATTTCAAAAACCTCCCCTGGCAGGGTTCTGCTGTGTGGGCCTATCAAGATGAAAACAAAACTCTATACTAGAACAAGAGCAAAAAAAAAAAAAAAAAAAAAAAAAAAAGGAAAGAAAGTTGTTTGATATCTTATTTTTCAAAACGTCATCAATATACAGTAATGCAAATGGTCCTGAATGCAGACTGTTAAGAGGTGGTCCAGGAATAGGAGGGCATCATAGAGGAGGGAATATAGTGAGAGATAACTAAATGCTAACGGCCTTTTGAAAAGCCAATTGGGACCAAGCAGTAGTGGCATACACCTTTAATCCCAGCACTCAGGCGACAGAAGTGAGACATCTCTGTGAGTCAATACCTTAACTAGACACCATTGTGCCCAATAAAAGCCCCAGTAGCAAGAATGGTTTGCGCCTTTTTGAATTGTTGGCCAAGGGGACCCATAGACCTTCTCTGAACATCACAGCCTACTTCTGTTGCTATTGGTTACCCTCCACATCCTGACAAGACTCCTTTGCTGAAAACACCATATACTCATGTCATCAAAGATGAATAACTTAAGCTGGTGCCCAGCCACAAGCTTCTCCCCTACTGACTAGCATTCACGGTGCTGGAAGGTGTTGTATGTACCACATGGGAAAGTGACCATTGATCTCACACAGATACTAACCATATGAGGATCAGTCACCAATGCAATACAGGCACAAATGTTATAGTGGACAAATAAACCACTTTCTGATGAAGGTTGAGGTCTGCTCCTCGAGATAGAACTCACGCCTGACATTGTTAATTAGGCCAAGAATATTAGACTAGATAGGGAATAGGCCCTAGGGAATAGCCTATGACGTTCACTCTGTGATAAATGAACATGGCAATAAAATAATTCCTGGTAACATATCTGTTCATCACTCAATCCCCATGAAAGAAACTCTTGCAGCAGATGGGAATTAACACAGAGACCTACAACTAGACTATGTACAGAGTAAAAGACTTTGAAGCACTGCACCCTAAATGGGTTTCTGTATCAAACCCCTCCCGTCAAAGCTCAGGGATCTATGTGCAAGAGAAGGTAGAAAGAGTATCAGAGCAGTATTTTCCAGACACAACAGGACTGACGCATATATGAACTCACACTGACTGGGACTACACGCGCACACACACACACACACACACGTACGTGCACAAGCTCAGACCAGACAAAAACTTAGTATAGAGAAGGGGAAGTAGCTACAAATGTCCCGCCCTTAGTCAGAAACCATTTGAAATTGATACCTACCAGAAAAATTCATTTTCTTCAATGAAGTGAGACTGGGTATATCAACTATACTCCCGGGCCTGCCCCATGCTCAGAAGAAGCTGGCCAACACTCATTTGTGTGTTGGGCAGGAGGACATGTTTTGTTCAGCTTTTGTGTGCATTTCTGTTTTTTAAGAGAGAGAATATAAAGTTGGAAGGGAAAGGGGATAGGGGAGAATCTGGAGGTTTTAGGGGAAAGGAAAATATAATTAAAATATGTTGTATAAAAAGCTAGGAAACTAAATACTAATTTTTAAAAAAGGAAAGAATGAGTCCAGGGTTTGTAGAGGATGCTCAGCAAAAGAGTATTGTCTGCTCTTCCAGGTTCCCCAGCACTCACATGGTAACTCTCGTCCAGTCCCAAGGGCTCATCTGTCTTCCTCAGGTACTGCGTGTATACAGTGCATAGATATGCAGGCAAAAGAGCCACGTACTTAAAATTAAAATAAATAAAATTTCTGAGAGGGAAAAAGGAGAGTGCACACGCAGTTCTGGGGATGCAGACTTAGGGATAATCGGCTTGGTTTAAAGACAATGGGAAAGAGAACATTAGAACTCCTGAAGATCACAGCATGCAGCATTGTACTTCCCTGGCCTTGAATTACCTTTGCAAGAGAGAAAAAAAAGCAAAAAAAAAAAAAAAAAAAAAAAAAAAAAACCAAGAAAACAAACAAACAAGCAAAAAACGTAATTTGCTGAACTTTGTAAACGTTTACTTTTTGTAACCTGTTTGCCATTTGATCCAAAATCTTCTGTATTAAATATTATTGTTTTTATGGGCTTTTAGACTTATGAGACAATAGCTTACTTTTTTTAAAATAATAATAATAATTCCCTTCAAGACACCCATTTTAGTAACTGTTTGTGAGGTTCAAGGTGACAGGCAATATTGCCTCTCAGTGTCTTAAAATCCTGACTCAAATAATTATTGCTCAAAACTGTCGTCTAGGGTGTCAGCCTCTCCTGGCGTGACCTCACCATGGAGACTCTTCTGTCACTGGCTGAAGCCTTTGGCTGCACAGAGATGCTGTTTTCTGGAGACTGACTCCTCTGGCCACCATCCCAGAAGTATTGATCAGATCTGTGTCACTGGCTAACCCCCCATCAGGATGGCGCCAGGGTGATCTGAAAGCCAAAGTCTGTCATACCACTACATAAGTCCCAAAAGTCCTTTCTTATCGTCCCAGATGAAAAGGTTCAACCTCCTTGAAGGGGTTGAACGGCAGTCCTAAGTTCTGGGTGCTGGTAAACAGCTCCTTCGAGGTCAGCACTAATGGATGGCCTCCTTTTACAAACACTGAGACTCATAATGACTGTGATCCCCTCCCCCACCCCAGCCCCTGCATTCCCTCAACCAATTCAGGAACTTATCAGTTTTTTGTTTTTGGTTTTTTTGGTTTTTTTTTTTTTTGGTTTTGGTTTTGTTTTAGGTTCATTTGAAAAGATGCAAATACCATGTTATTCTTTGCTTAGTAATTATTTGGAAACTTTGGTTGGGGCTGAAGGCAGGTAAATAACAGCGGGACTGAAAGAGCTATTCCAGTTCATCTGAGAATAAGCAGTTTTCTCGAGGTTGCTTCCTCCAGCTGACAGTTTTAATGCAGTGTTTGTTTTCTAGTCCCAAATAATGTAGTCTCTCTGGGTATTTTCTCTGAGGTGACATTTCCTAGATTGTGACTATTGTGACTTTCATGTTTTACGTGTTTTGCTTTTAAAGGGCTTCCTCTTCCTGAGGAACCATGGCTCGTGCATTTTGCCTTCTGGTAAATCATGAAAATGGCTGCAGGGGACAAAGCACATCTGTGGTCGCTTGGTCAGCAGGCTCCTTTGATCTTGTTTCTTCTGTTGTGATGGGTGCTCTCTCTGCCAGTTGAGCTTTGTGGATCTAGTTATTCCTCCCGAGATATCAAAAGACCCAAAGCCACACCGGCTGTAGACTCAGTGAAAGGGTGACTCAGCCAAGAGCTGTTCATGAGGGATAATAAGGTCACTGGCCCAAAGGCCTCATCAGCAATGTTGCTTGTCTAGCAAGTGACCACTGTTCTCTGGGCAGTTAAAGCAACTCTGCCTCCAGGAGTCTGTTGATATGACAGAGACTAGGAACTTTCATGGTGCTCAGCTCTGGACTAGTGGTCTCTAAGAGGGCTGTCCTTGTTGCCCTTGGCTATTGAACTAGAGACCGTCTTATGAAAAGAAAATATGACCTTCTTTCAGTCTCTGCCGCAGGAAAAGGTGTGAGTTCCCAGATCATCTGCACACATTTTTACTTTTAGTCAAAGTATTTTATTTTGACGAAAAGTAGATAGATCTCTCTAAATGCTTCATCAAAATTATATTGCATTTTAGTATTTTAATTAAAATATTATGTACTCAGAATTATCACAGCAGTCCTTTCTAGTCTCAAAGTTTTCCAAGATGGCACATTAAAGTTTATAGTTACCCTACGTAATGGCATGTGGGATAAGGCGTATAGAGTCTGAGTCTATACTGATAAATAGCTATCTTTCCTCCGGGATACTTAATCACTACCTAAAGGCAGCCTATACCCACCCAACACTTAGCCACAGAAGGTTAATATGACATCCAGGCAGATAGGAGTGGTCACTATTGGTCTTGAAGGGATGGAGATGAAGCCTAGTCTCCCCAAAACATCTTTTATCCGGAAGAGGATCCAATGGCCGAGGAACTTGTGAATCTGGCCACAAGATGCCTAAGGCTTGCAAGGAGATTGAGTCATACATTGAGAGTTTCCAGGACCTGGCCAATCAAAACAGACCAGTTCAACTACAGGACAAGAACCATTGGCAGGACAAGGGACACTGTCCCAGGGACATACAGGCAAGAAATAGGCTAAGATGCTGCACAAGCCTCCAGGGCCCTTTCTAAGGTCAGAAACTATTTCCAGCACAGGACAGGTGACCATACTCTTTGGGTAGAGAAGCAGTGAACCCTACCAAATGCAATGTTCAAACTATAGTACACTATTTTAGGGTTTTTTTTAGTTTTTTGTTTTTTCAAAAACTTCAAATTGGATAACATATTCTTCTTGGCTTATGTCAGAGTAGTGTATACAAGCTGAAGATTTCCCTATTTAAATGAAGTTTGAAAGCATTAATGGAACTTCTGATGCTTCCTCCAATGAGTGAGATTTGTCAGCTTGTACATCAGAGGACTCCTCCAAGCTGTCACTCAGGGAAGCTCACATGTGTAAGAGTTCCAGAGGGAGGGTGGGCAGTAGCAGCAATGGTAGGAAAGAGGAGGAAGCGGCCCCCAGGAGATTAAACCTAGGAGGAAATTGTTAGGAGATAAGAGAAATTGTATCTACATTTCCCTGTTTTGGTCCTATTGAATATTAACAAAAGCTGTCTGTGTAATTATTATCTGTTACAAGTGTGAGGCTGGGCACTGAGAAAACAGTATGAAAATGTTTCCCAGCACTGAACATAAGAGCCTCCAGACACAGTCTTCAGACCTAGCCATCTACAGGGATTACTCTATATATTGTGTTAGTTTTTGCTGGAACGCAAAAGATACCTTGTACCCAAGAGTCTTGCAGGAATTTAGAAACTTCAAATCTTGTACATCCCTGTCTCAAGTGTAAAATTACCATGCCCTATGCCCAGTCTCTCCCTTGTGCTCTCTCTAATGACAATGTGGAAAGCGTGTGCTAATCTGTTTGGGGACTAAGGGAAAGACATAGGGAGAACAGAACGTATTCCCCAGGAAACCGTTCGAGTTTGCTAAACAGAAAAATGTACAGACTTGCTGCTAATTCACTCTGAAGTGGTACATCTCAGATCCCTTGTAAAATACAGAAACGCCATGCTGGAATGTCTGTCCCAACAAGAGCCGTCTTTTGAGAGCTTTAGGTCAAACAGAGGAAAGCCATCCAACAACTACCCACTCCACATCACGGTCATAAAACACAACTCCTACCTGCCAGTGTTTGGGGGTGAGAGGTTATTTTGTTTGGTTTGGTTTATTTACATTTCAAATGTTATTCCCTTTCTTGGTTTCCCCCTCCAGAAACTGCCTAAACCCTCCCCCCTCCCCTGTGTTTATGAGAGTGCTCCCCCCCTCACCTACTCTCTCCTGCCTCCCCAACCTGGCATTCCTCCACACTGGGGCATCGAGCCTTCACAGGACCAAGGGCCTCTCCTCCTATTGATGCCCGACAAGGCCATTCTCTGCTGCATATGCAGCTGGAACCATGTGTGCTCTTTGGATGGTAGTTTAGTCCCTGGGAGATCTAGGGGGTCTGGTTGGTTGATATTGTTGTTCTTCCTATGGGGTTGCAAACCCCTTTAGCTCCTTCAGTCCTCTCTCTAACTCCTCCCCTGGGGTCCTCAAGCATCCACCTCTATTTGTCAGAACCTATTTCTAATATCTGTGGTTGAAACTGTCTTCCTCACAGACTATGAGTTCCTATTTCTCTCAGCCAACACCCACCATTTCCTCCCCCATATTATCCATGACTCAATTTCACAGCTTTTCCCTTCACTTGTGACTTCTTCGGACACTACAGCTGTCAGGCCACCACAGGGAGGAAAGAGATGAGAGCAAGCACTTTGGTTTTGGACTAATACTGGTGGTGAAGAACCACCGTGTACTAACAGACCTCTGAATAATTGATTGCTTTGGGGATGGGGAATAGCTCCGTTATTTTTCAATGGTTTCTTTAAACACTGTTCCCAGTTCTCTCCTGGAGCCTCCTGCGTCTGCACATGCTGTCTACCCTGCTATCTGCTGTTATAGCATGCCCCTTCTCCATTGGTCATTTCCTCTCGCTTACCTCAAGTACTCTGTGAGTCCGTCGCTGACATACTCAGGAACAGTCGCAAACACCTTCCCCATACGGAAAGTTGTTTTCCTATTATCATTTACCTTGAAATGTCACCTTTCATTTGCATACATCAAGACTTTTCAGATTTCCTGGAAAGAAGGCCAGGGCAAGAGAGAGGGGATCGTCTAGAGGAACACCGGTATCAGAGATGACTAAGTTGTATATGTATACTGAGCACTCGGAAATGTTTGTTACAGGAATGCAGCGCCTTACCACTAATAAAATTAACTATTTGGTATAATGACATCTCTGAGAAGTCCAGCTCATTGCTTTGATACTGAGTTTGCAGAATGGTATGTGCTTCTATTATGTAGTTCATTTTATTTTTCTTCTCTGCTGTCAACAAGCTATGTAATCTGTGTGTGTGTGTGTGTGTGTGTGTGTGTGTAGGGGGAGGAGTCTTAATAGCTCAAACTACCCTTGATCTTTTAGAGCTCAGTATGGCCTGGAACTTGTGACCCTCCTACCTTACCTCCCAAGTGCTAATATTGTGTGTGTGAACCACCATGTTCACATTCCTTTTGTTTCCTTTTATTACATTTGTTCTTTCATGATTTCATATCTATAAATAGCGCATTCTGATTACTGTCACCCTTAGCCTTTGCTATCTCCCTCCCATTTCTATCTCTACATGCACAAACACAAACACACACACACACATACACATACACCCATACACGTGCATGCACATGTGCATATACATGCCCCTTTCTCACATCCAGATCTTTTGCATTATAAATCAAAATAATATTTAGCCAGGATCGTATGTGTCACCATGGGTTTGGGACTGACCCTCACGGCATGATGGCTTACCATCCAGGAGACTGTCTGCCCCTGCTAGCCCAAAGCGCAGCCGGGATGGTAGGTCCCAACCTATGACTGACTGCTGACAGAACCACTGTAGGCAGCCACTGTGGGTATAAGATAGTGACTGCCTTGGCTGTGTCCCATGCAGAACACAAGCCAAACCGCAGCCTTCCTCACTGGTTTGGTTGGTTGGTTAGTTGGGTTTTTGTCCCTTATGTTGTTTCAACACATCGAGTCCCTCCTGGGCCTTTGAAAAGGGGGAATGAATGTCCTGTAGAGGAGCAAGCACTTGACCATCCTTATTCTCAGCATCCTGGGCAGACAGGTATCTCTGTGCTTGTTTCTACTCATTGGGAAAAGACATGTCTCTGAGTAAGACTGAGTAGCATTTGTCTATAGGTCTACCCAGGCACAAACAGAAACTGGGAAACTTTAATGGCAACCATTCTCTTCCAGGAGGCACCAAGTCGATGCTGTTTCATGAGGTTCTTGGGCGGTGGTTCTAAACCTTCACAGGGCTGCAACCCTTTAACATAGTTCTTCACCAACCATAAGACTATTTTTCTTTGCTACTTCATAACTGTAATTTTGCTAGTGTTAATGGACTATATGTAAATACATAATAAATCACATTTTCTGATGGTCTTAGGCAACCCCTCCCCAAGGTATCGTAACCCACAGATTGAGAACAGCTCCCAGGGACTAAAACACTAACCAATGAGTTCACATGGAGAGTCCCATGGCCCCAGGTGCATATGCAGCAGAGAATAGCATTTTCTGACATCAATGGGAGAAAAGGTCTTCGACTCATTTTCCCAGTATAGGGGAATGCCAAGGTGCTGAGATGGAGAGGGTGGTTGGGAGAGGGAGCAACTTCATGGAGGCAATGGGAGGGGGAAGGAGGATGCGATTGGGGGAAGGGGATAACATCTGAAATGTAAATGAAGAGAGAGAGAGGGGGAGAGAGAGAGAGAGAGAGAGAGAGAGAGAGAGAGAGAGAGAAAACGAATGTCCTAGACCCAGAAGCCTTAATTTCTAATTATTTTTATACTAGCATTTCAGATTCTCATCATCTGTCCATATTCTGTGTTTATTTTATTCTCCAACTCTCTGCTGAGAACATTACATAAGCTATTTTGGTGAATGACTACAAAAATGTATTTCCCAATAACCACACTTGGGTTCAGCCTTGTTCTGCACCTGTTTCCCCATAAACAGATAGACGCAAGCCTGCAAGACTTTGGAACAGCGCTGTAACAAGGAGAATGATCCCTGTGACATCTCCTTCTCTTCCTAAATCACTTGATTCAGTTGTGGTCCAAACCCAGAACATTCTTTACAAGACCTTATGAGCATAAGGTGAAAATATCTTAAGCATCTTGTCTGTCCTAGTTAGCATTGTAGAAAATTTTCAGTCCTGACACAGGTTTCTTCTCTGCCTTTGACCATTTAGTTCCTGGATAAAAGACACACCCAACCTTTATATTTAAAATAAGCCCTAAACAAAACAACAGTTGGCCAGATACCTACCCTCTATGC
Organism: Micromys minutus; assembly: GCF_963924665.1. Lineage (NCBI taxonomy): Eukaryota > Metazoa > Chordata > Mammalia > Rodentia > Muridae > Micromys > Micromys minutus. The sequence goes on from NC_137974.1 coordinate 30,226,851, forward strand.
CATTAAAATCTACTCTATCAATAACCCTGAGTTTTTACTTACTATGTTCTATCTAGGATGCTCTTAATTCCGATTGGCCAGTCCTCATGGCCATGTTTTCATGACTCACCTTACTCATGGTGGTTTCTCTCCTCTTCCTCCTCCTCCTCCTCCTCCTCCTGTTTTTCCTCTAATTCCCAAACCCAGGAATCCTAATCCCCACTCATGTCTCTTCTGTCCAACTATTGGCTGTTAGCATCTTAATTTACCAATCAGAAATAACTTGGGGGCCAGGTACTTAGTGTCTACATGCAGACACTCTCAACTCTGGGGCAACTAGTCTTCAGGAACCAAATATAGCATCAGCACAGGCAATGTGGGGTTTCTATTGCTCTGACAAAACGCCATGACCCAAAAGCAAGTTAGGGAGGAAAGGGTTTGTTTAGCATACATTTTTGTATCACCAGAGGAAGCCAGGACAGGGACTCAAACAAAGCATGATCCTGGAGTCAGGAGCTGATGCAGAGGCCATGGAGGGATGTTACTTACTGGTTTGCTTCTCCTGGCTTGCTCAGCCTGTTTTCTTATAGAACTCAGGACCACCAGCCCAGGATTGGCACCACCCAACATGGACCAGGTCCTCCCATATTGATCATTAATTGAGAAAATGCCTTACAGCTGGACCTCAAGAAGGCATTTCCTCAACTGAGACTCCTCCCTATCTGACGATTCTAGCTTGTGTCAAGCTTACACCCAAAACGGGCTACTCGTACACCATCTTTCCAAGTGGAATTCCAGGACTCCAAGTTCCCTTACTATGCAAAGATAAATTCAGCTTTGTCGACAACTAGTTCCAAAATACTCTCAGATCACCAGCATCACTTCGTCATCACCCCAATCATTTTCGTTATCAATTTCACCATCATCATCATTATCACCACCATCATCATTAATACAGAATACACTGATATATTCTCAAGGCATTTCAGGTACTTGCTAAATGCTTGGGGATACCTGAGAAGCACATGTTTGGATAAACAGTGCTTTCAAACGGGCTTCAAACTATATGAGGCCCATTCAAAATGTTTTCCTAAGACGAGGTTAATGTTTTCTTTCTTTGTTAAGGCTCCTTGAGCCAAGCAGACCTTCCTCACACAGCTGTTCTGCGGCAGACTTCCTTGGCGAGTGTCAGGGAGACTGTCTGTCATCACAGTGCTATTGGCTTCCATGGCTCAGTGCCACTTAATTCTATTAAAGTAACTCCGAGGTCAGAAACAAACGAGCTGCCTCTTTCACTATTAGAGGGAAGTGACTTCATGGAAACTATCAGCTGATGAAATACATAAGAAAATGCTAAGTACATAAGCCAGAGAAAAGTGGGAAAGTTTATGGAGGGGAAAATGCCTAGATTTTGCCTTTCACTGCCAAATAAAGAGTAATAGATATTCTTTTCACACCAAGAGAGGTGAATGAGAAGCGGCCGAGCTTCCTGGCTAAAGCATCAACTATACATTGTAATTTGACTTTTGCAACACCACATGCTTGACTTTGCCGCACCACCAGTAAAAATTCATTTTCCAGCAGCGCACCTGAACAGCCTGTGCTTTGCCTTAATTCACTTTCTCTGCTAAAAGCCAAGAGGAGAGGTAGCCTCTCCTAAGGAGGATAGACGATGGCGGAGTGCTTCATCGGAGGAGGCCTCGCGCTAAATTAATCATTTGCAATTCTTTGAGAGATGTTCAGGATGATATAAAAAATTTAGAGGTAGCAGGGAAAGGAGAGAGGTTGTGGAGCAGAAAGCATGAGAGGGCACTTTAAATGTAAAAGATGCATTATGGTTTCTAGCACACGTGCCAGGTAGCCTGTCTTTCCCAGAATGTGACAAAGAAGGACCGTTCTCATAGATAGGCCATGTGATAGGGACTCCCCTCCCACAACATACACATTTCAGATTCTGTGGCCATTTCAGTGACTCAGATTGCTCTAGTTTTGTATCTGTTTCTGTGATTAAAACACTCTGACCAATAACAAGTTTAGAGAGAAAAAGGGTTTATTATATTTACAACTCCAGAACACAGTATATGGTGAAGGGAAGTCAAGACACGAAGTCAGAACAGAAACCTGGAAGCAAGTCTGCTTGATATTCTACACAGCATTACCTCCGACCAAGTAAATTATTTCACAGCCAAAGAAGTATAGCAGGCATTGTAGAATTACTGTTAGATAGGTATTCTTACACACAACTAGTTTTTTTTTTTTTTTTTTTTTTTTTTTTTACATATCTCATAATCACATACCTAGGGAATGGTGCCACTCACAGTGGTCTGAGCCATTCCATATGGACAACGAAGATTATCTCCCACAGGCATGCCCACATGCCTATCTAATCGAGGCAATCCCTCAACAAAAAGTCTCAGTTTTAGGTTCTATCAAGTTGACAGTTAAAGTACATGGGAGAGTTTAGAGAAAAGAAGGGGAAGAGAGAAAAGATGTAATTATTACCTCAAAACTGGAAAACAATATTTTTAAAAAGCTAACCAGGATATGTGACTATAAAACTTATTTGTCTTGAACTACCATTGCTTTATCAAAGCTATACATAGGGTCAGTGAAACAATCTCAATAGAATACAGTCTTTGGCTGGAGAAATGGCTCAGCAGTTAAGAGCACTGGCTGCTCTTCCCAAAGTTCTAAGTTCAATCCGAGAGATCACATGTTGGCTCACAACCACCTATAAGGGCATCTGCTTCCTCTTCTGGCCTGCAGGAGTGCACAAAGCAGATCACCCATACATTAAATAAATAAGCAAATGGGGAACACTTTTACAAAGAGAGAACACAGCTGTGACTGTGTAAAAGAAGTCTTAGAAGAATTGTCTACTGATTTACAACTCCTTCTCTGTCTCTACATCTTTTATTTTTCAGGGATACTTTTTCAAAAATATCAAACTACTTTTTTTCTAAATAAAAAGTAAAAGAATGGACAAATAAATAATCTATCTAAAATACTAAGGTATTTATCAATGCAATTCAACTTAAAGCAACATTGCACGATAGGTGTAAACTTAAATGAAAAAAAAAGTGTCTTTCCTTTCGTGGCATGCTTAGGTAACACTCTTCTGGGAAACCTTTATCACAGCTTGTTCTCAGTCTCACCACGTCTGCCCATGCTCCTCTTGGACAGACAGGTTTCCTCGACTCCTAGGGAAATGTGGGCGGTTTAGGGTCAGCCTCTTCTCACTACACCTCACCCCAGAGCCACAGAAGATCAGCCCTTTGTGCTCACTGTCTCGAGAAGAGAAAGGAATGGAATTTTACCTGCCTTGGAGATTCTGGTGAGTTCTTTTGCCACACTACATTCCCCAGGCAACTCAAACTGCACACAGGTTGATGGCCATCTTCCTGGGACATTGGCCATTCCACACCATCCCAAGGTCTAACTTGGTCTCTGGCTTTCAGTCTCAACAGGAACTTTATTGCTTACCTGGAACACACAGTGTTTGTGCTGGGTGCTTATCCCAGTTCTTCTACGATAATGACTGTAGCAAACTTAGCCTGCTCTGTAATATTCTTGACCACTTACTCAAACTGACTCCCAAAACAGACTTTAAAAGCACTGGGACTTCTGATCTAATACATTATTACATTATATTGTATTATATTGTATCATATTATATTATATTATATTATATATGCATATGTATATATATATATATATATATATATATATATATAGCCAATGCATAGCAGATGTTTATCACGTGGAAGAATAAAGACAAGAACAGTATCTGATTCTTCAAATACTATTACAATATAGCTGCTACAATGTCTCCTGTGGTAGCTCAGCCCTTATTAGCATTCAGTAAAATGCTTGTGGATAAATACAGGAATAAGAACCCTAAGGATGACAGCTGAATTCAACAGTACCCTGAGTCAGCTGGGAAAAGTCTTCCTACTGGAGTTCCTGCCTGATCTCTCAGTGGGTTTCTTGCTTACGACTTGGCTCAGATGAAAGCTAGGAACAAAAAATAGAGGAAAAAAAGACAAAAGTAATAATGCGCTATAGAAACTAAATTGCCACATTCAAAAACAATATTCTTCTCTGCTTCTTTCAACTCCTACTGTGGAGTACCACCCCTCCCCAGAGGAAGAGATCACTGGAAATACACACGTAAGAAAAAAATCACCACTTTTTTTTTTATAAAAAGTGTGCTATTTAAATTCGCACTCATGAATATGTAGCTAATATTGACTAATGGGAACCCTAAAAGCAAGAGAGCCATGGCTTTTTAAGGCAAATCCATTGAAATTAAGGTCATCCGTAAGAAATTTGTTTAAATTTTTTTCTGAGCTACATCCAAAACTCCAGAGGGCATGTTAAATAATAAAAGTGTAAACTGTTGGGATTTGGTGCCGGTTGGTATATTGGCACAGTACGTAGATCCCTGTGTGGGGGGAAAAAACCTAAAATTTCTCTTCTTCCTTTATCTAGAAGCCTCCAAAATTAAAACAGTTTTCTTTGTGGAGTAATACATGCTAATCAAATTATGCTCCGATATTTTCATCCATTGACTTAGGAAGTCATGAAAATGCTTGTTTGGGGAGATGCCTTGCAGAAAGAGAAAGAACCATAGTGGAATGATTTTTAAAAGAGAGGGATAAAACAAAGAGTTCAGAGGGTTGTCACAAACCGATCTGCATAAATAAAAGATAATGGCTTCAGTGAGCTGGCCAACCTTTCCGTGGCGTGATCGGTCTGCGGAGAGTCATGTCTGAGAGGCTGCGGGTCATTATGGCAGGGTAAAGCCTATTTCTCATTTATATTAAAGAACCTTGCCTGTTAAGGGCTTGATTTGAATCTCAGACATAAATGTGCATGGGGCTGCACACCTTGTTAAGTCAATTGCTACATATGCCTGCTCTTCCTAACACACACATAGATTCTGTCATCCACAACCCAACAGTTACTCCAACTGTTCTTGTCTTGGTTTAGAAAAGATAACATTTAGGTAGATCAGAAGTGCTCAAACAGACAGAATTAAAGCATACATTTTTCTCTTGACACAGAATTTGTTTTTTCTAATTTTTGCATAGAAGAAACAAAATTCCTTTCCCTTAAATGGGATTTGCCACATCAATAGAAGAAGGTTAAATTGTTTCCAGTTCTGTTTTACATGTTTGATTTATCTGATTATCTGGTTTCAGGAAAGATGGATTGTTCCAAGTTAGCATTTGGAGACTTTGCAATGAAAATATTGATTTAAAAAAAAAAAGCTAAATAAAAACAAACTATAAAGTCAAGGAAACCCATAGTCCAGTGGTTCTCAACCTTCCTGATCCTAAAAACCTTCAATTAGGTTCCTCATGCTGTAATTTAATCACAAAATTATTTCACTGATACTCCATAACTGTAACTTTGCTACTCTTATGAATTTGCAATGTAAATACCAAATAGGCAGACCCCCAAAGGGGTCATGGCCTAAAGGTTGGAAGCCACTGTCATAGCCATTTGAATTGTTTTTTGATTTATAAAGAAAAATTATTTATGTATTTATTTATTTGTTTGTTTATTTATTTTTCCTTACAACTTTTTTTTAAAAAAAGAGATACATGTGCAGATTTTTAAAAGCATTTTGGCATAAAACTATATGAACATATTTTTGTCAGTACTTGATTTTTTTTAAAGGTTTGATAGAATGCATTGAAATCTTACTACAAAAAAAAAAAAAAAAAGAAATCTTACTACAATGACTATATGAAATTCCTAGGAAAATGGATGCATCTAGAGAATATCATCCTGAACGAGGTAACCCAGTCACAAAAGAACAGACATAATATGCAGTCACTGATAATTGAATACTAGCCCCAGAAAGATCTGAACACCCAAGAAACAACTCACAGATCATATGAAGCCCAAAAAAATAAAGGCCAAAAAGTGGAAGCCTCAATTATTCTTAGAAAAAAAAAAAAAAAACAACAACAAGTGTATAGCACCCACTCAGAGTGAGGAACACCTAGGCCTTAAATCATTAATAACTCAAGAGCTAAGAAGATAACCTTGTGGCAACTTTTGGTATTTAAATTCATTATGATTAATCTATACACACCAAGAAGACTTTGCCTATTTCCATGTTACATTTTGTTTTACATGTACTTTATACCATTTGGATTTTTTAATGAGTTTTTTATTTTTATTTTATGTGCACTGGTGTTTTGGCTGCATGTATGTCTATGTGAGGGTGTCAGATCCTCTACAACTGGAGTTACAGAGTTCTATGAACTGCCAATTGTGTACTGGGAATTGAACCCTGGTTCCTCTGGAAGAGTGCCTAGTGCTCTTAACCCCCGATCCATCTCTACAGCTCAACTCCTTAGACTCTTAAAGGAGTTGTTGGTACAACTGAATGACTTCTTTAAATAGGAATCTTGAGGCTGCTGTAGTTTTAATGGGAGCCTGTCCTTTAAGTTTTCTGATCAATTCCAGCATCACTTCAGATAAGCACACAAGCCCTCATGAGGATGACTGACATCAACACTCCAGAAGAACCATTCAGACCCTGGTTTCAAAGAAAAAGAGCAACTGATTCATTCTTACCTCAGTATAACGTGGTAGAAACCTCGTGGACAGAAGATAAAGTGTCTCAATTTGACCGATTCACTAGGCAGATGAAGCCACTTGACCTCTCTGGTTCATGGTTTCTTATATTTCCTAGTGGGAAAGGTTGTAGGTGTTGATTTATATCTATATAAAAATGAACAAAGAAGATAGCAAAGGGTTTTACTGTAATCTTCAGACAAAGGTAGACCTATCAGTAATGGGGTGGCTTGAACCAAAAAGTTTCTTAGCGTGGTTTTAAGGCTTATCCTGTGAAGTGCTCTCAAATTTGTCATGTGTGGTTCTGACAGAGAACACAAACATATTTTATAGAAAGGTGCCTGAAGCCATGGGTCCCAATGGGAATATTACTGGTCTTTGGAAAAGGGTTTGGAAATGGACGTATTAACACAATGGCTAGGGCACTGCTGGCTTTGATTAGACAAGAGTAAAGGTTCTCCATGTCCTACAATGAAAAGGAAGACTCATTCTATGTCCCACAGAATTTCTACACATAATCACATTGATGACCACGGGTTCGTTAATATTTAGCTTTCTTTTACAAATGTACACTCAGCATTGTTTGCCCCATTTTAGCATGTTTGAACTCCTAGAGTGTCAGTTAAAAACAATCCAGGGCATGTCATGTCTGAATTCAGGTTTCTATCAAGAGGATTCATGGTCTTGGAAAAATCATATCTGTTAAGATATTTGAGTCAACAATGCTCAGTATCTACAGCCATAAAGTGGTTCTTGTAAGAGCATATATAAAGATCTTTTTAGAGAAAATCACTGTCTCTTCTCTCCTTGTAATGAAGTTAGTGTTTATAATGTAAAAATGAATTTTGGACATGCCACTGTTAAGAGCTCTGACCTAGGACAAAGGGAGTGTGCATGAGCTCTCAACAGATCTAATGAGTCAAATTGGCCTTTCTGGGTACATGTCCAAGTGATGGAAATGTCAAGGGAGGAGGAAGGCAGGCATGTATGGCTCTGAAAACCCTGAACATACACAGCCATGTCCCCCAATAGATGGAGAGTTAAGACCAAGATGAAACCTTAGAGCACGTTTCTCATATGTAACCCTAGGAAGATGCTGCTTTGTCTTGTGTCCCGTCCAGAACACCGTAAAAACGGAAATGAATAAAATGATAAAATAAAATAAACCAGCACAATCGATATGGCAGTGTGGCACATACAAGCAGCAAGCAAAAAATGGTCGACCTAAGATTGTTTCTCCTGCTCATAGATCATGTGACAGAAGCTACTCATCTCTCGGTACTCTTAGTAGAGGAACTGGACAGCCAAGCGAGCATTCATGTAGCTGAGGTGAGCCCCTCAGCCTCAGGGCAGGAAACCCTGAGAGTGCTGTAAGATCTCCACAGCAGTGTCATGGATACAGAAGCAGCTTGAATCAGGAACCCACTGTGGTGTCCGTTACAGGGTCCCCTTCCAAACCCAGGAGGCCTCCTGAAGAGAGAAAGGAAAGCCCAGCCAGCAGGAAAGCCCAGCCACACCCAGAGATGACAGCAAGCGAATCAGGTGCTATGCAACTCCAGAGAGGTGTGGCTACTTCGCATCACCATGTTTAAATCTTCTTATTAAGGCAAAAGCTGTGCTTGCCATACTCAGGTGAATAGCAACCAACAAAAAAAAAAAAAAAAAAATCGGGGGGGGGGGGGGGTGGGTATTTTTATGACCCTTTTCTTTAAAAGCACATCTCTGTTCACCAAGTCTTACATTTGCCTTCAGTCTTCTGTGGACATCAGAAGCTGATCACCTAGAACTAAAGGCACCAGATGGGCTTTACATTCATCGTGAACCTGAGACCATTAAAGTAAAAACAAGAATAAGAATGCCATCTACTGGTGTGGAAGGTAGAGTGACTCTTAATAAATCCACAGTGAGCAAGAGACTGAGGATGTTTGCGATGTTTCACTGTGGAGATTAACAGCTAGAGAACAGAGTGTTAAGTAACCATCATAATAAAGGACACAGGTAAGTAAAGAGGTCCTACTTAACTAGTAAATCTTCCACCATCATTGCAAAGCTGGGTAGTATTCCTGACTGTAGGGTCTGTTCTGACTGGGAAGAGGTTAATACAGCAGCACAAAGTATGTGCTTTACTGACTTGTTGGGATGTTTGGAAGCAACCTGATCTTGAACTTCATATTTTAGAGTATTTGCAACATGGTTTGCCCAGGCAAACAGATGCAAAGACGTGCAATTGTCCTGTTTTTCTTTCTACACATTGGAGTGGTGCTGGACTCTTAGCGTGTGTTTGCAGAAGACGCATTAGGGACTGGCCTGCTGTGTGCTCCATGCTGGCTTTTGTGCATGTGATTATTTCTATGCTTTTCCTCCCATGGCTGCAGATTCATTTTCCACCATTTTAAATTGGAATAGTATGGCTAATCACTTGTTTAAAAATCCTTTTTTTTTTTCCTCTGACTGGTATTTTATTTCTCCTTTACAAGTTCCACATAATAGACAAAGGCTTTTTGATAACATTGTTATCTTTGCTGAAAACGATCATATTTTATACAGTCATTTTAAAAAACACAAATGTGTACATACACGCTGGGGTTTCCGCAGCCTATAAACACCTCTTTGGGTTCAAAAAGAAAAAAAGCAATATAAGGCACTTCAACTATAACTCTTACCAAAACATCGGTGTGCTTACCAAACATGAGTGTCCTGTACAGGGACCTATCAACTAAGACAGCAATGAGTTTGAGCCAAGGGGAGCCAGGAGCAGCTCCCCACACCAGCTCAGAAGACCCTCCTCGACCCAGCACCTCTTCAAAGTGTTCCTTATCCTCACCATAGGAAGACTGCAGCAGTGCTCCTCATCCTCACCGTAGGAAGACTGCAGCAGTGCTCCTTATCCTCACCATAGGAAGACTGCAGCTGCCCCAAGAGAAGACAGGTGCAGCAGAAACACTTGTTATAATGTCTGAATGTCTTCCGCAGTATTTCATATCCAACATCTCAGGAACATGTCCATACAGCATGCCTACCATTCTTTAGACTGCTCCCTTCGTTTCTCCAGCAAGGGAACCAGGCCTTCCTAATTTACTTTAGGTGCCTGGGATAAGGAAATGTTTCACCAAAGGAGTGTGAGCAATGCTATCTGATAGGAGTACAAATAAGGAAAAAGCGGTTATCTTAAAGAAAACGTGTGCTCTGGTCACACTAAAATATCAGACCAATGTGCAACATACTGCAAAACTGTAACACCATATGGCCAAACACAATGTTCAAATATTAAACTGTGCAAGCATGTGAAGGTCATCTTCTGAAAGACAAACTGGGTTCTTATTTTGTAGCTACCCTTGTGTAACTTAAAAAATGCTGTCCCTCAACAAGGTCTAACACTGGGCTTGATACTTGTTAGGAAGTTCGATGAGATGATGAGAACTCAGCAGTAGCTCTCGGGATCTCCCAGCATCATCTTCAGCATTCATCCGAGGACAGGGCATCATCTTCATCCCTCACCTCTTGGTATCTCCCTGAAGAATCCCCTTCTGCAGAGACAGCAACTCTTCTATGGAGAGCAGCTATGCAGGCAGGTGGCAGAGTGGAAGGAGAGGCGTGCTGCTGTGACATCCTCAAGATGCTGCCTAGCCCAGTGTCACTGCTCTTCTGAGGAAGACTGACCCATCTGACAAGGACTTGGTGAGTCAGTCTGTTGTGAGGGTAACACACTGGTCTTAAACTTATGAGGAGGGCACTGGGTTCCTGGCTTGCATTTCTAGCACTTAAGTGTAATGAGGCTTATTAGGAGTCTCACACTGCAGTTCTGGAAAGTTCTCAGTGCTTGTGTTTTCTTCTGAAGGTTCACTCTGGTCTGCAATTATGATCTTTTGCAATTTGTTGATAAACAGACTGTGGATGTTGCTGAAAATCTCTTCCACTTGACTTGAAACAGATCCAGAGAGGAAACAAAAGCCAAGAAACAAAACACCCAACAAAAACAAACCCAGAAAACAGCACATAGACTTATAATTATCCCAAAACCAGATATCTAGGCACCAGGATAAAAACACAGTCAATAAATGCCGGGACAATATGTCTTCATTATTCTACCACAGCAGTTCCTGAATGTTCCAACATAGCTAGAGCAAACCAGATCTACAGACACAAGCTTCACCAAGAGATTACAATAATAAAAGAGAGTGTCTCAGGCATTGAAGATCTGATTGTAGAAATAGATACATTTGTCATAGAAATGTTAAACCTGAAAAATTCCTGAAACAGAATATTAAGGAAACCTGAGACACTATAAAAAGACCAAACCTAAGAATAATAGGAAGAAAGGAAGAATGCCAACCCAAAGGCCCAGGAAATATTTTCAACAAAACCACAAAAGAAACTTTCCCTAACCTAAAGGAGATGGCTGCAAAGATACAAGAAATATACAGAGCACCAAAGAGACTAGATGAGGAAAAGAAGTCCATGCACCACATAATAATCAAAAAATTTAAAATATGGGATGAAGAAGAGTATAAGCTGCAAGGGAGACAGACCATATAAAATTAACATATAAAGGCAGACCTATGAAAATTACACCTGACTTCTCAATGGAGACTTTAAAAGCTAAAGGGGCCTGAACAGATGTTCTGTAGGCTCTAAGAGACCACAGATGCTAACACAGACTACTATACCCATAAAATTTTTCAATCACTATAGATATTCCATGATAAAATCAAATGTAAACAATATCAATATACAAATCCAGCCCTACATGTGATGCTAGAAGGAAAATTCCAATGTAAGGAGGTTAACTACATCCATGAAAACACAGAAAATAAATAATCTCAACCAGAAAATCCAAAAGAAGTGCACATGCACAGGCATGTACACACACACACACACACACACACACACACACACACACTCCCCAGCATTTCTTCCACCACAAAAATAACAAGAACCAACGATCATTGGTCAATAATATGTCTCAATATCAATGGTCTCATTTCTCCAGTAAAGAGACAGAGTAACAGAATGAATGCTGCTGCAACTAAGAAATATATCTCAATATCAAGGATAGATATTACCTCAAGGTTGGAAAAAGATATACCAAGCAACAGACCTAAGAAGCAAGCTGGTGTTGCAATTTTAAAATCTAACAAAATAGACTTTAAACCAAAACTAGTAAGAGGGTGTGGGGAGAGAAGGTAGTGACATATTCATCAGAGACAAATCCACCAAGATGACATTTCAATTCTTAATCTCTATGCCCTCAACACAAGGTCACAGAAGTGTGTGTATAAAACTCTACTACAACTTAGTCAAACATTGATGCTCACACAGTGATAGTGGGAGACTGCAATACCTAACTGTGACCAATGGACATAGCATCAAGACAAAAACTACACAAAAAGTACTGGACCTAAAAGACATTATAAAGCAAATGGATCTAACAGATATTTATAGAACATTTCACCCAAACACAAAAGAATATGCTGACTTTCATGGAACGTTCTCCAAAGGTGACAACATGCTCAGACACAGAGGAATGCTCAACAGATATTTTTAAAAACTGAAATAACTCCCTACATTCTATAAATCACCATAGAGTAAAGCTGGATATCAACAACAACAGAAGCAACAGAACACTTACAAGATCATGGAAATTGAACAACTCTCTACTGAATGAAATATGAGCAGACATAAATACAGAAAGAAAGCAAAGGCTCTCTAGAAAGCAATGGAAATGAATACACACACACCCAAACTTATGGGACACAATGAAAGCAGTGCTAAGAGGAAAATTCACAGAACTAAATGCCTACATAAAAAGAAAAATTGAGAGAACTTATACGAGCAACTTAACAGCACACCTGAAAACTCTGGAAGAAAAGTAAGCACACCCGGGACGCATAAAAATATACTCAATAAATAGAAACAAAGAGAACCATACAAAGATTCAGTGAAACAAAAAGTTGGTACTTTTAGGACATAAACAAGATAGACAAACTCTTATCCTAATTAACTAAAAGACAGAGCTAGACTATCCAAATAACAAAATCAGAAAGAAAAGAGGGAGATATAACAATAGATGTGAAAGAAATTCAGAAAGTCACAAGGACATATCTTAAAAGCTTGTACTCCACAAAAATTGGAAAATCTAAAAGAAATGAACAATTTTCTTATTAGTACAACTTTTCAAAGTTAAATCAAGATCAGCTAAATAATTTACACAAACCTATAACCCCTAGTGAAATAGAAACAGACATTTAAACTTTTTCAAGTGCCTTCTGGTTTCCACCTGAACTGGAGCTAACCCTGTGCTAGAGCTCTCTATACCCAGACCCTGCTGGAAGATAGCCAGTCTCACAGAAATGTTGACATTTCTGAGAATACAGGTAAGACCACCACTTCTCCTCAAACTTCTGGCCTAAGAGGGACCTGCCCAGAGCCCTCAAAACTCAGGAACCAAAAGCAGTCCAGGACAGGATCCTTCCAGTATACACCTGCACCTGGAGCTGACCCTGTGCCATGGCTCTCTGTGCCCAGACACTGCTGGGAGACAACTGGTCTCCCAGTAGTGCTGACACAAAGGCTTACAGGAGGGTTAAGCCACTGTCAGAATCAGCAAGACCAGCTAACACCAAAAATAAGCAGATGGCAAAGAGGCAATTCCAAGAACTTAAGCAACAAAAACCAAGGCTACTTGGCATCATCAGAAACCAGTTCCCCTACCACAGCAAGTCCTAGATACCCGACACACCAGAAAAGAAAGATTCTGATTTAAAAATCACAACTCATGGTGATGCTAGAGGACATTAAGAAGGTCATAAATAACTCTCTTAAAGAAACACAGGACAGCACAGGTAAACAGGTAGAAGCCTTTAAAGAGGAAACACAAAAAAAAAAAAAAAAAAAAAAAAAACCCTGAAAACCATTTAAAGAATTACAGGAAAACATGAGCAAAGGGTGAAGAAACTAAAAATGGAAATGGAAACAATAAAGAAATCAAAAAGGAGACAATCCCAGAGATAAAAAAAAAAACCTAAGAAAGAGATCAGGAGTTATAGATGCAAGCATCACCAACAGAATACAAAAGATAGAAGAGAGAATCTCAGGGCAGAAGATACCATAGAAAACATTGAAACAACAGTCAAAGAAAATAAAAGATAGAAGAAAACTTTCTTAAACTAAAGAAAGATATGCCTATAAACACACAAGAAGCTTATAGAACTTCAAATAAATTGGACCAGAATGGAAATTCCACATGTCATATAATAGTCAAAAGACCAAATGCACAAAACAAAAATAAAAAATATTAAAAGCAGTAAGAAAAAAAGGTCAAGTAACATACAAAGGCAAACATCACAATCACACCAGACATCTCAACAGAGTCTATAAAAGCTAGAAGGTCCTTGGCAATGTCATACAGATCTTAAGAGAACACAAATGCCAGCCAAGGCTATTATATCCATCAAAACTCCCAATTAACATAGATGGAGAAACCAAGATATTCCATGATGAAACAAAATTTACACAATATCCTTCCATAAATTCAGATGTACAAAGGATAATATATAAAAACTTCCAACACAAGGAGGAAAACTATACCCTAGAAAAAGCTAAATCGTAATCATCTTTCAACTAACCCAAATGAAGATAGCCACACAAATGTAATTCCACCTCTAATAACAAAAATGCCAGTAAGCAACAATCATTGGTCCTTGATATCTCTAAACATCAATGTACACAATTCCCCAATAAAAAGACATAGACTAAGAGACTGGATTTGTAAAGAGGACCCAACATTTTCCTGCATACAGGAAACACACATTAAGTTAGACTTCAGAGTATCAAATAACCCTATTAATAATGGGGGACATGGCTACACAAAGAATTCATTACTGAGAAATATCAAATGACTGAGAAGCATCTACAGAAATGTTCAACATCCTTAGTCATCAGAGAAATGCAAATTAAAGCAACCCTGAGATTCTACCACACATCAGTCAGAATGGCTAAGATTAAAAACTCAAGTGACAGCAGATGCTGGCGAGAATATGGAGAAAGAGAAACACTCCTCCAGTTGTTGGTGGAATTGCAAGCTGGTACAACCATTATGGAAATTACACTGATTTTTCTTTCTCAGAAAATTAGACATAGTACTACCTGAGGACCCAGCTATAACACTCTTGGGCATATACCCAAAAGATGCCCCAACATGTAAGGATACATGGTCCACTATGTTCATAGCAGCTTTATTTATAATAGTCAGAAGCTGGAAAGAACCCAGATGTCCTTCAACAGAGGAATGCATACAGAAAATATTTATACAATGGAGTACAACTCAGCTATTAAAAAAGATGACTTCATGAACAGCCTCAAATGTGCTGGCACAGGAGATGACTTTTTGAATAGAACACCCCTAGTACAGGTACTGAGAGAGACCATTAATGAATGTGACTTCATGAAACTGAGAAGCTTCTTTAAGGCAAAAGACACCAATAGTTAGACAAAATGAGAGCCTAGAGAATGGGAGAAAATATTTTCACCAACTCCTCACCCAACAGAGAGCTAATATCCAAAAATATAAAGAACTCAAGAAACTAGATATAAAAAATATCTAATTAAATCTAATAAAAAAACAAATCTAATTAAAACGGGGTGCACATCTAAACAAAGAATTCCCAATAGGGGAATTTCAAATGGCTGAGAAACACTGAAAGAAATGCTTAGTATCATGAGCCATCAGGGAAAAGACCCAGCTACCTACTCTTCAGCCTATACCCAGGGAATGCTCCACCCTACCACAAGGACACTTACCCATTGCAGCTTTATTTGTAATAGCCAGAAACTAGAAACAACCTCTGTTTCCGTCAGTGGAAGAATGGATAAACAAAATGTGGTACATTTACACCACTGAGTATTACTGAGCTGTTCACACAAAGTAAAAACAATGTTGGAAAATGGCTGGAACTAGAAAGAATCATCCAAAGTGAGGTAACCCAGCCCCAGAAAGGTAACTGTGTTTTATGTTCACTTGTAAGTAAGTGATAACCAAGTTACAATTCTTAGATGCAGAAGGTAGTTAAGTGAAGGGGGGGGGGGGGTTGGGTGGCAGTGGCATGGATCTCTCTTGAAAGATGAAAGTTTTTACAGGTGGTCTGGGGGTGGAATCAGGAAGGAGTAGGCCATGGGGGTTGGAGAGAGAGAATACAGGGAAAGACTGCTGGAACTGGGAGCATTTGTGGGTTCATGTGGAAACCTACAGCAATATAAACTACTTGTAACCTAGGGGGTGATTCTAATAAGTCTTGTATTGCAGCAGATATCTCTCGTAGTGAGGCAAGGTTTCCAGTGGAGGGACTGAGTTGCATTTAGGTGAGTTGTTGGTCAAGGGGATCCCACAGAAATCTCCACACAACCCAGGCTGATGTAAAAACAAAGTTTTGTCCCTCACAAACTGGCAGTGGGACCCTGGAATAAATGACAGAATCGATATGTAAATAAAAGAATTGAATAAGGTATCTGGAGATCTCCAGTGAAACTGTCCCAAGCAGAGCACAGGCACCAATCAGTTTGTACCCCGTGATTTGACTTCAAGTCTCTCTTTTCGTTTCCCCTCCTCAAACACCCCTTCTCTCAGGAACCCCTATCTAAGCCAATGCTGGTCCTTGGCACTGTCCTTCAAGTAGTTAATTAGAGGATTCCAAGAGACCTCCAAAAGTAAAATAAACTAGCATCATCTTTCTTCATAACCCATAGGACTTGAGGGTTAGGAGCCTGTTGCTGAAAACACTACATAGGCAGACACAGGACCTGCAGGAAATAAACTGATGCTTACCTGGAAGTCTCCTTCCTGAGGACTGACTCTCATAGTATTGGAAGGTTCTTTACAAGCTGCCAAGGGAGAAACACAATAAATGCTCTTATTTGGCTGTAAAGCCTGCAAAATATAACTGTGACTGGCCAGCAAGATACCTCAATGATGTAGCAGTGGCATTAGTATCGTGGGCGTAGCCAATAGCTGTTCAATGGGACTTAAAACCTGATCAGTATGAAGCAGACTCATGCCTGGTACGGTAAATCTAGTCAACTACACATGACTGGAGACAAAACAGACCCTGAGGAGTACCTATTACTGCTATTTCCCTAAATAGATATAGCTTCTAACAGTGTTGTAAATACTTACCCTTCTACCCACAGTTACTTGGAACTCTCACCCATCAAAGAAGTTTCTACTCCTAAGGCTCAAGGAAGAGGAGGCAGAAAGATTTTAAGGGCCATTTGACCAGGATGCCTGATGCAAGATTGTGTTTTCCAGGCAGGGAAGCTGCAGCCCCCAAATCTCAAAAATATATCTGCCTAAGAAGACCTGAGTAATGGTAAAGCTATGCAGTCTCCCTCGTCCTTATTAATAGCCCGAAATACATGTACATATGTACAATACAAATGTACACACTGTATATGCATGTGTTCATGTGTGGTGTGTGTGTGTGTGTGCACAAAAAAAGTATATACCCTGCACAATTGAAAGTCATGGATGGAGTTGTTTTAAAAAATTAAGCTGGATTTCCATGGTGAGAACATAATAGCCAGTCTCTAACAGAAAAAAAAATTACATTCTAGACTTTACCATTAACATTAATAATACAGTTGAGAATCCCTAATCTATAAAACCCAAAATCTAAGGCTCTCCAAATTCAGGTGATTTCCAGTGTCAACATACAACCACAAAATTAATAAACAAACAAACAAGCAAACACATAAATAAATAGATAAATAAATAAATAAAAGCTAAATCTGGCTTCTCATAGGGTTGTAATAAAAAATTGCAGAAAGTTATCTTCAAGCTATGTGTATAACATTTACGTGAAACATAAAGGGATTTCAAATGTGAACATGGACCCCATCCTAAGGCGTTGCTGTGTATGTGCCAAAATCTTAAAATCCAAAGGAAAAACTGAAACCTAAAATAATGGTGGTTCCAAGGACTTCAGATAAAGATATTCCGCCTATACTAGTATGGTTGCACTACCTGTTGCTCTAAAGGGAGTCCTTTAGGATGTGTAAGGTGATCACGCTGCTATACAATTACATCCCAAGGCTTCCTTCTTCCTTAGGGTCGAAGCTCATCTATTAGAAGGGCCAACAAGGTCCCCAGACATCTACACTGTCCTATGCTTTAAACCCCCATGGCTCTTCTCTGTCTTTATCTACCATGGCTTCCTGATGCTACACACACACACACACACACACACACACACACACACATGCATGCACGCACTGGCGCGCACACACACACACAAACAGGCATGGGCACCCCTTCCTGCATTCCATCCATGCGATGCTATTATAGTTTAAGACAGCCAGTCTTTGCTTGAGCCGAGCCCTCTTCCTACAGATTTTTTTTTTAAATTGGTTTTATAATTTATTTACATTTCAAGTGTTATCCCCTTTCCAGTTTCCCCTCCACAAAACCCCTATTTCCTCCCCCACCCCGTCTCTATGAGGGTACTTCCCCACCCACCCACCCACTCCCACCTCACCACCCTTGCGTTCCCCTACACTGGGGCATCAAGCCTCCCACAGGACTAATGACTCCCCTCGCATCGATGTCTGACAAAGCCATCCTTTGCTACATATGCGGCCGGAGCCATGGGTTCCCCCATGTGTACTCTGTGGTTAGTTTAGTCCACATCTGTATTGGTCAGGCTCTGGTAGAGTCTCTCAGGGGACAGCTATATCAAGCTCCCATCAGCAAGTACTTCTTGGCATCAGCAATAGTGTCTGGGTTTGGTGTCTGCAGATGGGATGGGGCAGTCTCTGGATGGCCTTTCCTTCAGTCTCTGCTCCACTCTGTCCCTGTATTTCCTTTTGACAGGAGGAATTCTGGATTATTATTTTTGAGGTGGGCAAGTGGCCCCATCTTTCCGCCAAGGACAGTGCTTATCCACTGGATATGGTCTCTTTAAAATTCGCTTCTTCCATAGATTTGTTCAAACATTCCTTTCCCTAAGCATCCCATTTAAAATCACAAATCCCGGTTTACTGCTCTCCCCAGCCTCAATCACAATGACATTCTGCACTTAGTCATTTGCCTTATCAGCTGTTGGTCTCACCACACTGTAATTTGCTACTGTCCATGGCCCGCAGAGCATCATGTTAGGCAATTTATAAATGTTGACCTTGTTTGATGGGTGCAATGGTTCTGGAATGGTGATTTTTTGTCTTGTAATAATAAAGAAACAAACTAAAGGAGACTAAGACACTAGCCCTCAACCGTCACGGTCTCCAAAGAAGCGTTAAAGTTCAGTGCTGACCAAATACGGTGCATTCAGGGTGACACACCCCTCAACAGTGAGCCGTGGATGGAGGAGCCCATGGGGCCCTACTCCCTCCTGATAAAGTAAGTTAGTGGATTCTGGGAAAAGGTAGCCATTTTCTCCGTTTGTCTAGCCATTGAGGTGCCCACCAGCTTCCAACAGCACCATCCGAAGTCACAGAGATAATCCTGGTTAAACTCAAAGGGTCTCAAAGAAAACATGAATGTTTAACCATTATAGAGAGGAGGGAAGTTAATAGGGGTAGAAAGAACGTTAAAGAGGGTAGGGGGTCATCTGATGTACAAAACGCATTAGGAAATTAGCAAAGAACAAATTCAGTTTTTTAAAAACCTCACCACGATCCATGATGTTCTACTGTGAGTCGGGACCTTCTGTGGCAGGATAAACGGAGCCTGCAGACAGACATCCTAACTACAGACCTCTGTCACTTTCATCCCTGGGCTGAATTTAAGTGCTCACTTCTCACTTCCTCCAGGTGTCTCAACAGATGCTGTGACCTTGAAAAAGAAGAAAAGAAACCCTAAATTGGAGGCGTTTTATCTTTCGGGGGTGGATTGGGTGGCGAGTCAAAGAGGGTCCATACTGTGAGCTGGCGCTCAGCGTAGGGCTGATCGCCAAGGCAGCAGCAAACTCAGGATTATAAAGCCGAGAATTCAGAGCCATGTTTTATCAACTTCCCCAGAGACAGAAATACCCAGGAAACAAGTGAGTCACTACTTCCTTTCTCCACTACAGATTGCCAACTGCCAGTGAAATTTCTGTTGATGTACTACTGGTTTGGTTTGGTTTGGTTTTGTTTTCTGTAAAGTTGAATCTGGGGAGGGCAGAATATTCATCTGTAAATCCTCAGTGTCCAGCACTTTAAAGAAGGAAAGAAAAAAGAAGGAAGTAAAGGAAAAAATGAAAGAAACAAAAGCTGAATGAACATTTGCTGGCTGAATCAGTGAAGTGAATTAATGAATGATGCCACAAGCCGTAGAAGGAACTGAGAAAGGTAATTCTACTGAACAGCATACGGTTTCTTAAAGGATCCTTCTATCTTTTCTCCTGACTTGAAACATAGACAGAGCTATCTTAAATAACGCTATTGCAATGGGATTTTAAAGTGATTACTGCATATCACAATAAGTAATGTTCCAATTTAGAGCTGTGGGTGACTGGTTCGATATGGAACGGCAGCGAATGCTAAGAAACATGTCTGAAATCCAGTAGCTTATTGGTTAAATATTGGTTTAATTTAAATCTGAATCTTAATCCAGACATACCCCCCTCCTCAGGCAGCCCCTTTTAAGCTCCTTCTGTCTGTGGTAGTATTTGCCTCTGTATCTGTGTACTTTATTACGCCATAAATACCGGAGAGCAAGTAGCTGTTCTCACAACTAGAAACAATGCTGTGAGGTTAGTGGGCAGTCACACGGCATTTCTGTAATCGAATAGGTTTACTCTCTCCCTAGCCACCCCCTGATGCAGTACATGGAGACAGATTCCCCACCACCACCCCCACGGAGAGTCAGTTGTGACAACTAGTTTAGGCACGTGTCAAAACGGGAAGGAACATATTTACAAACAGCTGGACTATGACTTAAATAGCTTCATAAACATCACATCAGACATACGACTAGGCCATCTGATGATCATGTATCAGAAGAGACAATTATCATAGTTCCTCCAACAAAACCTTGATGATTTAACACATGCTGGCCACATGTGGTACCAATATATTTGTGTACATTAGCTCCCTGAGTCCCAACACCATCTCCTTTAATCCACGATGACTGTTACCCATTTTCTGGATGAGCAAATTAAGGTAAAAACATTGAGCAAATCTGGAGTCACACATAAGTGGGGCAGGACAGTGGTGGGTTGTATAAGCTCATAATCTCTGATTTAAGCACTCTGTTCATTGCATTTCCTTGTAAAGAGATTCTCTCTTGCCTGTTGGCTGCCTATATTTGCTCTGATTATCTGTTGTTTCAACAAGCTTGAGATGTTGACAGGCGGTCTTCCAGTGTATGGTCTGGCTCTTCGGAGGAGTAGAGAGAGTTGATTCTCGATTTCCTTGCACTGTCCTAACACTTACAGTGATAATTATACAAGTAAAAGTCTAATAAAGAGGGAGGTTTTAACCCATATTTTATGAGTCACAAATGGGCTCTAAAAAGCTGCCATTTTATGATTTCCTTTAGAGATACTTAATAGGTAATGTGAGTAGTAAAGTTTAGCGCCCAGCCAGCTCTTAATATCCCTTTCCCCTGGAATGATCGAGCTTCTTTAAATGAAGAAAGACTGAGGGTATGAAGGCGTGTGCACGATCCACGCTCACACAACTAAGGCAGAGACTACAATTTAAAAGTGTTGGGATCAAAGCGTTGCAACAACTATACAGATTGGGAAAGCAGAAAAAGCTGCAAAAAAGGAAAAAGAAACCAGAATGAGGATATTTTCAAGGAAATTAAAATTGTATGTGAGTGTACAGGCAGCATATACTACCTGGAAGAAATGGCCCTAAATTACAGACACAGCGTGAAATGGGCATTACTGAGTTGCTTAGTTTCACATTAACTCATATTATCTGACCTCCTCTGACACAGTTCAACAGCTAAACATTTTTTATTCCTCTCTAATAAACGAAACATCTCTCCACCTTGGTTCAGCCAGGTTTCCAATAAGAGCAGGAGCTGGTACCCAGAGCTGCCGGTGAGCTGCCTGCTCTCCAGTCTCTGCCTTCGTGTCTCCGTTCTGATTCTCGTTTCACATTTCCTACAAAAGGAGAATATATTTTTTATATTTGGGTATTACTGGGAGTAGTTTTTCAGCTCAAATACTACCAACCCAAATGAGGAATACTCACTCAGGCACCCCTAGAATTTCACACACTCCTTACTCCCACTGTCTACAGAGATAGAAGGTTAGTTATATCTAATTTTACATTACATACTCAAGGTATAGTATTGGAGATATATAAGTTTGGGCTTGCTGTGTCTTCCTGGCAATTTTAGTATGCTGCTATTTATGGGACCTTTTATGTCCTTTTACATGAGCGATCATTATGTGTGCTATACATCTATGGCTTTTGTTTTGGTGTTTTATTTCCTGGGGAACGTACATTGGCATTTATTAAGCCACCCTCTGACTTTCTTTATACTTTATATCTGACCTAGAGTCTTTTAAATTCAATCTGACCATTCCTGTTATTAGCTAGAATACTTAATCTATGCCATAGTTTGTGTCAGTAGGCATACCCAGACATACCGGGGAAGAAGGAATCTCAGTTTCAGACACACCTCCACTAGATTGGAGTACTGGCATGTCTATGTGGGACTTTTCTTATTGCTGATTGATGTGGGAGGGCCCAGAGCACTGTGGAATTTACAGTTCCTGAGCTGGTAGATCTGGGATGCATAAGAAAGCAGGCTGAGCAAAGCTGGGGAAGCAAGCCAGTAAGCAGCACTCCTCCGTGGTCTCTGCATCAGCTCCTGCCTCGAGTTCCTGGCCTGGCCTGGGGGTTGTAGTCTAGAACAGGCCCTCTTCTTCTGGACTTTGGTTTTGCTTGTGGTTGTTTATCTGAGCTGCAGAAAGCAAGCAAAAACAATATGCTTCTCAGTGTTGTTTTATTGACATGGTTGGAACTTATATTTTTTATTTTCTAGGTATTTATTCATGGTCCTGTACTTGCAAGTTTCAAGGCACAGTGTGCCCTAGTTACTCAATTCAAGGCGCTCTATCACTTCAGTTTTCTTTCCTTATTTAATTCATTGACTATTCACAACTATTTTTCTTTATTTCCAATGAGTAGGGACATTAGTTATCTTTGGTGGTAGAATCAGTTGAGACTCCAAAGTTCCAAGAATTCTCTGGTGAGAAGTAAGGTCTTTCTGTTTATTTATGGGTTTAATACTATAACTTTACATATACCTATAATGTCTAGAGATCAAATTAGATTAATTAACACTCATCTCCTCAAATATTATCATCTCTGTGTGATAGGAACTTCCAGCCTCTTCTCATCTACAGATTTTGAAATGTGTGATTGATATTGCGCTAGTAGCAACACTCTGTGCTGTAGAATGCTGGATCCACCTTTCCATCTGTGTGTTTGTGTGCATGCCTGATTCCATCCCTGTACTCTAGTGACTGCTATCTACTCCATTTCTCTCTAATCGACTCTTTTAGCATCCTTTACAGAGTGTGAGGTAACAACTGAACTGCTTTTTGCATTTTTTTATTTGCATTTGCCCCACCCTTGCTTTTGTTTATCTATTGCTTGGTCTGTTTGAACCTATCTTGAGTGTCAGAGTCTCTCACCCTACCTGTCCTTTATTTCTGTTGTTGCTATGACAATATCCATGTTGGTCTTATACAACCTTGTGTATGTGTAACCTGGCAGGACCTTGCCTCACCCTGTGATACACGCTCGTCATTTCCTTTTCTAGAGAGAGATATATATATATGTATATATATATATACATACTTCTTTGCTTTATACCTTTTTTTGAAAGACAAGCAGGAAAGTTATTTTCCATAACTTGTCTGCCACATCCCTTAATATTGGATTAAGCCACCATTTACCTACAAGAGTGAGAACAGAAAGAAGTAATAGAGAAAGAAGTTTAAGGTAAAAGATCCTAAATTCATTTTTTAAAGATCTGTTTATTCATTTTATGTATATGAATACACTATGGCTGTCTTCAGACACTGGAGCCCATTACAGATGACTGTGAGCATTATGTGGTTTCTGGGATTTGAACTCAGAACCTCTGGAGGAGCAGTCAGTGCTCTTAACCACTGAGCCATCTCTCCAGCCCCTAAAAGAGCCACTTTCAGTGCTCAGTGCGCAGATTTTGACATAATCTTATAAATTAAAGAAAATAACATTTAATTACCTCACCAATTTATATGCAATTCAATAGATAATATAGATAAATCTGTAATTTTTAAGCTTTTATTTAATTTGAAAGTGCTATTTTACCATGAAGATATATTTATCATTGGTAAAATGTTGGTGATAATAAATAATTTCTATAATCTTAAAATAATTTAATGTGGATAAAAGCAAAGCTATTTAT
The DNA here is from genome assembly GCF_963924665.1 of Micromys minutus. Taxonomy (NCBI): domain Eukaryota; kingdom Metazoa; phylum Chordata; class Mammalia; order Rodentia; family Muridae; genus Micromys; species Micromys minutus. The sequence goes on from NC_137974.1 coordinate 30,250,813, forward strand.
ATGCTAACAACAGTGGATTTGCCTTAAAATTTTTCCACTTACCTATCAATTTGTTTCACGAACATACTGAGTCATATTTTTCCTGTGGTGCTTCCACTTTGAAGCTAGTTCATTTCCAGATCTGCCATAAAGTATGTAATGTAGTGTGGCCCAGTTGTTTAATATCTCTCAGCCTCCTTTCCATTTTCAAAGGAAAATAATAGACATAACATCATCACCCCCACTAGGATAGCATCATTACCAGTGCTAGGATAACATCATCAACAACACTAGGGTAACATCATCAACAACACTAGGGTAACATCATCAACAACACTAGGATAACATCATCAACAACACTAGGATAACATCATCAACAACACTAGGATAACATCATCAACAACACTAGGATAACATCATCAACAACACTAGGATAACATCATCAACAACACTAGGGACCTTGCACACAGACTGTGAAGCCTGTCTGCTTTTACCACACACACACACACACACACACACACACACACACACACACAATGTGCTACTGAGAGGAGGTTCTGTTGAATCCAGGGATGTTCCTTCCAGATCTTTGCTTCCTATGTACTTCACTTAGGAAGGTTCTAGAAAGTGTGTAAATTATAAAGAAGAAGGATTTGTGCGCAAGTTAACCTGTTCCTCTTACTACTTGTTTTACTTGGTCCTATCAGACATGCTGTAGGGAAGACAGTTCATCCAAAGAAACTGGTACCCTGAGGTGCAGAATCTTAACCCTCCAGGATTGGGCTGAGAGGGACAGTATGCACTCCATGAGAGGGGATGATCTCCCAGACTTAAGAAATGATTCACTTCGCAGAGACATTACTTTGAACGATTGTCACAAGTAAACACTTGTCTTCTGCCTGTTCCTAAAACATGCAGTGAACACCTCCCTCTGCCCAGCACTTTATGGAGGAAAGGCAGAAGGTATCTCTGCCTGAGACTGCAGCTCAGCAACTCCCTGTTGACCCCTGTCTGAGGCTGAAGTTGATGCAAAAATTTCCATTTTCCTGGTTTTATCTCTTTTTTTTATGGTCAGGGATATGTTATCTAGCTCTTTGTACTGCCCATATTAATGTAGTCTCTAAACACAAGTCAAAATTCATTCTCTGATCCCAAAAGAGGCAATAACTACTTTAAAGAATTTCTCTCCACCGATTCTTTTTCCTAGGGAATCCAGCCGACAGGCCTGAGTTATTTGAGATGGTTTAGAGACAGGATTTTATGCACACATTTGTTTTTATATATACTCAAAGGTGTTCACACATATCTTTCACCTCTTTCAAAATTTAGAAGGAATAAAAACACGAGCCTTGAGTAAATCATACAAGATCTACTGTCTGTCTGGCTCGTCTCCTGTTCAGATGTGTCTCTCTTCCCCACCCCGTTCTCCGTCTTGTCTATTTTATTCCATTTGAAGAGGTGAGAGCAAGTCTCTTCGGCCTGTACTCCAAGGACCTTGTACTCCTGTTGTTTAACCTGGGAGAAGAATCTAAAAATGAGCCTCCGCAGGGACAGCACCAGAGAAAACTCCAGGAAGAGAGGCGAAGTAGAAGGAAAAAGCCAATAGGACTTCATTCAGTTCCTAAGAGGAAGGCTGCAAAAGAAACGTGTTTACACCTCAGTCAATACGTCCAGAATGTTCTTCAGCTTTCTAGGTAGGCATCATATGGGGGTTACAAGATGAAAGAGTGCATTGCAGCTGTCAAATTATTTACCAAATAAAACAGTGTTCAGTCAGAAAATGAAGGCACAGCTCTGGTAGTACTGCCTGGTCTCTGTGGTAACTGCACTGAGCAAGATCAATCATATGCCTTCATAATTTTAATTTTTAAATGGAGCAATAAATTTACATGGTATAAAAATATCACCATGTTTAACATTTCCTATTTGTCCTGACATTTTTATTATTCCAAACATAAAACAGTTTATATGTAAATTGCCATATGCTCTTAGGTTAAACCAATACAATACTGTCTGGGAAAAAAAACCTCATTATTTTGTTGTGAATGTGTATAACACCCACTACAACATAGTCCAAGAAAATTGTAAAAGAGTGACACATATACATTGCAAGAAAACTTTGTATGTGACTCAACTGGGTCATGAATTCTGTTTTGGGCTTGTTTTGAATTGTGTTCTATCAATAAACATGTGCTATTTTAAATAAACATTAGGTGATTGTCCCAGTTAGGGACAATTGCTTAGGACTACTATTCCTATGGGGAAACACAATGCCCAAAACAACTTGAGGAAAGAGAGGCTTATTTGGTTTACACTTCCATATTATTGAAAGCAGTCAGGACAAGAACTCAGATGGGGCAGGAGCCTGAAGGCAGAAGCTGATGCAGAGACCAGACCATGTTATTGCCTTTTCCCCCATGGCTTGCTCAGCCTGCTTTCTTATATGACCCAGACCCACCAGCCCAAAGATAACACCATAAACATCAGGCTGGCTCTCCCCATCAATCGCTAATTTTAAAAACTGCCCTACAAGTTTGCCCACAGTCCAATAGTATGAAGGCATTTTCTCAGGAGGTTCCCACTTTCAAAGGACTCTAGCCTAGGTCAAGTTGACATAAAATAGCCCGTACAGCAATAAAACATTGTTCGGTTTTTTTTATTCTAATTTAGAGAGTGAAAGCAGACTGTGTGTGAATGTGTTACCCATTGCCATAACAAACACCTGGAGTAACCAGCTTATAAAGAGTAAAACACCAAAAAATAAAAAATAAAAAAAAATAAAAAAAAAAAGAGTAAAACACCAACCTTTGTGCGCACTTTGAGAGACCTATTGATCCAGTTGTGTATGTAGCTGAAGATAGCAGTATCTGGCATCAACGTGAGAGGAGGCTTTTGTTCCAGGGAGGGCAGGTTTTCCCAATGTAAGGAAATGCCAAGGCAATAGGGTGGAGAGGGTAATCAGGAGGGAGCGCACCTTTGTGAAGGCAAATGGAGAAGGAGGGGGGATGGGAGTGGGGCGGGGTAAAAGGATAACATCTCAATGTAAATACAGAGTATCTAATAAAAAAATATTTGTTATCTAAAGAAAAAAAAAGAGTCCAATTCCGGATTGTGGCTTTACAGGTTCCAGTCTGTCATGCATTGACCCCATTGCTTTAGGCTTTTGAAACGACACATCACAGTAGAAGCACATGACAAAAGCATTGGCCTCAGGAATGAGATTAAGAGAGAGCGGAAAGTGAAATCAGAAGAGGCTGGAGTTTTTACTTTGCCTCTTCCCAATGAGTCGAGGCATATCATCTAAAAAGCTCCACCATCTTCCCTGTAGAAAGGCATTACCACAAGAGACTTTGGGATGTATATATCCAAACTATGACAAGTTACATGAGTAAAGACCAAGTATTTTACCACCACTATGTTACTGTCTCAAATTTAAAAGATGCGTATGTACACATACATACACACCATCATGTACCTAGACACTAACCACAACTATGTCCAAAGAAGATTTTCTGTAAGGTAAAATAAAATTCCCATTTGTTTCTCCCTAAAGCTACTGTGATAAAGATGTTTATTTTCTTAAGACTGTCATAAAGCAAAAAAAGAGTGTTGTTTAGAAAAATTCATAACAGCCACTCATCATTTTATTATCTATTTATTGTGTACTCTATTCTATTACTAAGCTATCTGGACTAATTTTAAATAAATTGAGTAGGGTAGGGCAATAGAAAAAATTGGGCCAAATAGATGATCCCGTGGCTAACGCCGTAGGAAGAGGTAACTGTCACCAAGCCTGATGAGGTGTGTCCAACCCCTGCACACCACATGGTCAAAGAAGAGAGATGATACCCTCAAAGTTGTCCTCCAAGCTTTGGTCTTGCTGGGGACACAAAAGTATCTGATACAAGAGGTTAGGAAAAGAAAGAATATATTAATATAATATTAATACTATAAATTATAATCATGTGTTATATTATATAATAATATACAATATGATTATATATTTATAAATGAGCAACTTACTATAACATGATAGGCATATCACTAGCCCGGGGGGGGGGGGAGGCAAAACTTGAAATTCCATATATGGCTAGGCTTTGTGACTGAAATCCCCACTACCAGGAAGATTATATTCCAAATTCAAGCTAGCCTGAGCTACGCAGTGAGATCTGAGTCAATTTCAACAATTTAGTAAGTTATCAGTAAGAACCCGTCTCAGCACTAAAGAGCATTTTTATAAGGAAAAATACATAAGTAAGAAGAATGACATAAGCACTAACTTTTAATTTTTGAAACATGATATGTAAGCAGCTATGTGGGAAATTCTCCTGTGCACTCTCCTTCATTACATAGACCTTGGTGGCTGGACAAGCAAGTCATTTGTCATTCTACATGTCCCCCAAACTTCCAACTCTGGCCTTCATCCTCCCTATGTGACTGAATAATCCTGACTTAGCTGTCTTAAGGAACAGTGATGTAACAGTGATGTAACCATCAGGAAAGATGGGTGAGGAGAGCCACAGCCTCACTACCATAATAGTGAGCTAGTAGGGGGTGGGGGGTTGAAATAGACCGATTAAAACTTGATTGAATTATTTTAAATGGTCATAAAAGCAGGTTATCTAGAAACACAGGGCTAGATACCACAAGAAGCTAATGATGCAAATGTAAAAGATGCATTTGTAGGGAGAAGGGTTGAAGAGAAAGAGCAAGGTAGTGGCTGGCTTCTATACTATATACTCAGCAACCGTCAGTTTGATTAGTGTGTATCTATCGTTAAATTTGGGTCACATAGAACAGTCTGAAATCTTTGCCTTTCCTTTGAGAAGATGGAATTTAGAACATGAAAGTTTCTATATTCTAAGTGACATGTCGCCCACATCTTCAATCACTGATGGATAACAACTTCAGTCCCAGGTCAAGCTTGTATGTCATTAATGGCAAATGGCAGCATTTTAACAAAGGCAATAACATAAGCACAGAAGTTACCGAACGGAAGCCCACCAAAAGCTGTATTTGCAGGAGTCAATTCAACCTAAACAAGTGCCCGTGGGCTGGCGCTCACTAACAGGAGAACAAAGATGAAGGGGAAATCAGTGGATCCTTTGTCTCGGATATCATCTCCTTACATTTGAAAACATAAAGTGCCTTTTTGTGTCTTAGAATTAATCAAAGCAACCTACATTTAGAGTCTGGAAAACACCTGACAGTTCATCTCATAAAGATAAAACTCCATCCTGATGCCTCATCCTCCTTGGATCTTATGGGGAGGGGGGGTTGTTTTGTTTTGCTTTTTTGTTCAAGATGCTAAACAGCACTGAAAATTGATAACAAATCAAGTCAGCCTAGTTTACAGTCTCCAAGTTAACTGACATTACATTAAACAGATGATCAACCATCAAAATTACTACAGCAGTGTTTATTTTCCAGATCATATTTTGTAGTCTTTGAAATGTCAAATACGCTCTCCCACCGAGCGGCAAATGCAGATCTGCATATGTGATGCTGTCATCAGCCAGGAGAGGATTGAAGGCAAATTTATACGGATTCATTACAGACTTCATCCTTCATAAAATTCTGATTAAGCAAGGGGCTGACAAGCTGCTTGGTTCTGGCGGATTGGGGTTATTGATTATTGACACAAGAACTTGAGCTTCTGAATGCCTGACCAAAGGAATTCCAGGCTGCAGAGTGCAGTTGCCAGATATAGTCTGTTCACTGGGGCGTGGCTTATTCAGGTTAACAGTGTGCACGCACATCTGATGAGAGATGAGAAATTCACCTAAGTGCATGTTCCTGTTGTCTCACTAAAGCACCAAAGGATGCCTGCGTGTGTAGCACACACTTACAATTTCAGCACTAGGGAAGAGGGCAACAGGAGGAAGAAGAGTTCTAGGCAATCCTCAACAACATGATAAGATCTCCTGTCAAACACACAGAACCGTTAATGGGTCTAAAGCTCGGCATGGTGAGGCATGCCTATAGTCCCAGAAGGTAGGAGGGAGGAGTAGAAAGATTGCTACAAATTTGAGGTAAGCCTCAAAAAGGAAAAGAAAATACAGAAATGAGCCAGGCATGGTGGCATTGGTGGCACCAGCAGGCTAAGAAAGGAAGGCAATTGTGCGTTCACTGGTAGTTTGTGCTATACGGTAGGTTTGTGGCCAGCCTAGTTTTTTTTTATTTTAATAAGTTAAATTATGATTTAAATAAATTAAAATTAAAAGGGGGAAAGAAGGGAGAAGAGAAGCAAGAGAAAGAAGAGAGGGAGGGTAGGAGGGAGAGAGGAAGGGAGGGAAGGAGAAAGAAGAAAGTATTTTAGAACTATGATGGAGAAGTGTCATCCCAGATCTAATGCCAACCACACATCTTGGAGGCTTGGGCTTATCTTTGTTTCCTGACTTCACCAGCACTGCCCTTCCTGCAGTGTCCACTTAGGGTTGCCAGACTGAGGATGTGACTTGGGAGAGATAGTAAGGACCAGTGAGGGAAAGACAAGGCTAGGCCCCTCATACATGATCCATCCCAAATAGCATTGGGATAAGGCTTTGCTTGGAACTGTGGGGAGAGCAGTCAACAGAAGCTAATTCCCCAACACTCTAGTCAGGGGAATAGTATCCTGCGGGTGAGCTTCAGGTCAGAGAAGCTATGAGACCTTGCTAGGGAATTAAGGATACAAAGGCAAATCAGGAATAAATTATAAAAGGCCCTTATACTGAGCTAAGGAGTTTGCAGAGGTTCGTTTTGTATCAAAACCATTAGATCTGGGAGTGGAGTGGGATCAGCTTTGAGCTGAATCCAGGGTATTGTGCATGCTCTGCACACATTATATCACTGAGCCATATTCCTAGCCTCTAGAATGTGTAAGTAAGGAAGCAGTCTTAGAAGTTCTGGAATTGGGCCTGGGGAGATGGCTCAGTGGTTAAGAGCATCAGCTGCTCTTCCAGAGGACATGGGTTTGATTTTTCAGTACCCACGTGACAGCTCACAACTGTCTTCAATTATGGTTCCAGGGCATTCAGTATACCCTCTTCTGACCTGCTTGGACACCAATCAAAATACATGGTGTGCATATATATTGCAGGCAAAACACTCAAACACATGAAAAAACATAAATTATTTTCTTAAAAAAGAGTTTTGAAATTAACGTTTCTTCTCTGTCATCTACTACCCAAGTCTTTGAAGATGCTCTTGCTTCAGAATTTTTAGAAGAATTAACCAAATAACTCTATCCCCAGACCAGTGCTATGTAACAGCTTCCTTCAACATTAAAGCATCCCATCCTGCAGGGGAGCTCCTTAAACAGGGAGATAAATTGACAACAAAATAATTTTAATAACACCCTGAAACTGAGCAGATTCTCTAGGCTCCTCCCTGCCAGAGTAAGCAGAGCCTAGCTGCCAAAAAAAGAATCTCAGAGAAGCTGAGCTGCAAAGAAGACTCTGAGACCAACCAGATCAGCTGCCTAGAAGAAGCAGAAACCAGTGAGCTACTTGGAAGAGAGTTAGAGCAATTGGGACACCTAACAAGAACACTCTCCAACCCGCTGAACCACCTGCAGCTGTTCAGGATGCTCCAGATTTTCCAGCTCTGTGAGTTGTCACTCTTCCTGGAGTGGGCTTTTGTGATGCAGCCATCTTTGAGTCGTTTCTATTTCTGTTAGTAACCCCTCACCCATATTCCTGTAAGTTACTCCAATAAAACTCACTGGCTCACCAAGTTGGACTTTGGTGGTATTCATACTTTGGTCTGTCGTGGGTTTCCTATCTGGGTTGAGTAGGCATGTATCTAACATCCGTCCCCCCAGGAAAAGTTTTGTCATCCATGAACCAAAGAACAGTGAACAAAAGGATCCGTCCAGTTTATGAGTCTTCTTTTATCAAACTCCCCTTGATCCTAAGCGAAGACGGTTCCGTGCATGCTGAGTCTACGCTGAGACTTCCTATAGACCTCTGCAGTTTCAATTCTCTACAAATAATGTTTTCTGAAGAAAATGGCCAGAAGCTTTGTTTTCCATATTGCTGGAGTTTTTGGAGAGATGTTACTAAGTAAAAATGTTCCGTGTATCTGCATCTTTCCACGTCTGAGGAGCTGCTGTGGTACCCGAGTCACACGTAAGCATGGCTCAACACAATATTCTCTTCCTTATACCCCCTAAAGGGGCTGCTTTTAAGAACTGCAATGCCAGCAAGCAAGATAGCTCAGTAAATAAACTTGAGTTCCATCCCTGGACCTGCCAGTGAAAAAAGAAAACAAACTTCCTGAAGTTGTCCTCTGACAACTTCAAAAAACATTTTTAAATGGTTTTTGTTGGTGGTTATTTAAAAAAAAAAAAAAACAAAACTTAGAAATATTAAAGAATGTGCTTGCATTTTATTCCCAGGCCAGGGCTGCTTCGGATGGCCCACAGCACCTGACTCATGTTGCCTCATTCTCTAGCTGTGTGTTTTGTGTTTTGCTGGCTGCAGATAATTTCTGAGATTGTGTGATGTTTGAAATTCTGGGAACTTTTCAGAGAGTATATAAATGCTAGGCCCCGAGAGGCAGTGGGGGGACTGGAGCAGCTATTGGTCGTTTAGAGAGGTTGGTTTCAGTTTGTTGGTAGCCATAGTCAAAGAAAAAAACAAAAAGAAAGAAATTAGATTCAGGGATTTTCCTAATTCCTCTCCCCCCTTTACCTTTTTTTTTTTCTCCTATCTAATGTTAGGGTGAATGGGGGGGGGGGCACAAAGTAGCAAAGACCAGCTATATGACATGCCTATGGAGATGCTATGGCTGACATCAGGACCTACTCCTAAGACCACCCCAGCATTTTACAATGATTGCTTTTGAATTTTCTTGTTGTTACTATTGCTTTTTGTTTTGGGGGTTTTATTGTTTTGGATTTTTTTTCCGTTTTCTTTCAACTTTCAGTGTGTGTGAATGTGTGTGTGTGTAGGTCAAAGAACAGCTTGCAGAAGTCAGTTCTCCTTCCTTTATGTGGGTTCTGTTTATCAAATTCCTTGTATCTGATAAAAAAAAAAAAAGAAGAAGAAGAAGAAGAAGAAGAAAAGAATAAAAGAAAATTTCCTCAGGCTTGGCCACAAACATTTTTACCCACTGAGCTACCCTACCAGCCTTGTAAGCTTTTGTGCAGGTTTTTGTTTTGATTTTGTTTGTGTGCTTTCTATTTTTTAAGACTACTTTTCAGTTTAGGTAATACCTCTAGATAGGGGGTCTAGTGCTTTCTAAGACACTGCTGTGTGTATCCCATTTCCTCTTCACAGAGACCTTATTAGACATGTCTCCCATTCTACAGATGAGGAGAAAGAGATGCTAATATTCTCAGCACACAGCCTTTAAACCATACAGCCAAGCCGACTCCTATAATTTTCTTTTGTTTTTTTTAGTTAATTCTGCTACACTAGACGACCTCTTGGGATCTGTTGAAACAACTCCTGAGAATTCAGGGATAATTGGAAATTTCCTCTTGGAGACTATTGTCAGGATTTTGTATATAAACATATACCAAAAGGGGTAGTGGATATGATGTAGACACCCCGCCACACACACACACACAAACCACATACCATATATACACACAGTACACACCACATATACATAAACACACACACATACCATATGCATGTGCACACATCACATGTACATATATGTATATGTATACAGAGACAGGGAAGGCAGAAGAAGAAAGGGGAAGGGAAAAAGATAAAAGTGAAGGAAAGGGGGGAAATTTGCTGTCTAAGCAAACATTTGCACAAAAATTTCACCATGTTTCCTAATAAAAAATGTTCCTGGCTTTAGATAAGAAGCCAGAATTTACATGTGTACTAAGTGTCTTTAGGGTTCTGTGTTTCCACGTGTACTAAGTGTGTTTACAGTTTCCTGTTTTGCTGTTGTCATTGTCACATTTCGTCTTTGAGACAAGGTCTTTCTATGTAGTCCTAGATGCCCTAGAACTCACTATGACGCACAGCCTTTGCCTCCTGGGTTCTGGGATCAAGGGTGAGCTCTACCACATTTCAATGTGGCTTGTACTTTTTCAATCTGTTGACTTCCTCCTTCTCTATCTTTAAATCCCCATTGCCATTCCTTCACTGATGCCCATCAGAGACTTGGCCACAGGAAGTCCGTGAGACATTTAGGATAGTCCACACTGGGGGGGCCGCATGAGGCTCTGAGGGCTGTGTCCTGGCTGGCCGTGAGTATTCGGGTTAAGAGTGGCAAGATTTAATTTTTCTCATTTGCAACCAATTTCCTGCAAAGTTCTCACTTTGTTGTCCCGCCTTCTTGGTTATGGAGAAATTCATTCTTCTTCTGTGATCCCTTAGAACCTCCACCTTCTTCCAATGCTGCATCCCAAAAATATATAAGAAAATATCCTATGAGATCCAACATGTTAGATGGGACCAATTGTTCCTTATAGAAGGAACTTTCTGGGGGCCAACACTAGAAACATCTAATTATGAATTGCAGGCTTTGATTGCTGGTATACCGTAATTAAATTATATACAAATGTCCTTAACTATGGGACCAAACAGGACAAAATAGCTAGTAATTGGTCTCAACCAGAGTAAATAACTCCCGTCTTGGTATTTACATTTGGTTCTCCTGTAAACTGCCTACTGGGTTGTGTGGAGCTAAGAGGCTAGCAAAAACCTGAGTCCCCATCCATCAGTATTAATCTCACACTTTACCGAGGCTCCATCCATTTATCTTTCCGACACAAATTAGAAATTCAAGAGTTTTAACAAATGAGCCTGCAAATGTAAACTTATTAGGCCATATATTTTTACTACACACTGTGCAGTGCCCTCCACAAAGCTGTCCCTTCAGAGAGCATTTTCCTATTTTGTGTTATTGATGGCAGCTAACTAATCACATTTTTAATGTTGTCTTTGGGGAGGGCTGTTTGAGTGAATGTGCAAGCTAAACTACCCAGAATAAATCTACCTTATTAAATGCTTGAAATTATGTGTCTTTTACGATAAAGAAACTCCGGAGCACTGTTACATTTGCTAACCTTCTTTTTTGCAGGAATCAAAAGACTAGGATTAATTAAAATAATACATCAAAACTGGGGTGTCGTACAGAACGTGTCTGTGTGTGAGGAAAGGCCAAGAAAAATTGGTTAATTGGTCTCTTCATCCCTATTCACTCCCTCCATCCGAAAGGCTTTAAGTGCTGTTTGAAACAGACTACAATAACCAGAGCTGGGGAAGATCTGCAGGCCTGTCTGCTAGACAATGCCTGGGGAAGATCTGCAGGCCTGTCTGCTAGACAATGCCTGGTCCCTATGCTTCCTCTACTCACGGGAAATGGGGGTAGCACAGACCCTCTCTGCTTAACAAGGAGTGCAAAGGGCGGGCGGGGGGAGCTCCTGGATCTATTTGTTCCAAAATACACCAGAAGTATATATAACCCCAGCCTTGTATTTTTATCTAAACAAAAATGCCCTACCCAGGTGCTTTTGAAGAATGTCATTGTTCATAAGTACCAAAAGCAAACATCTGGAAGGTAAAAGGTACTTCAAAGCCCCACTCCTGCCTTCCTCAGCTATGCTGGCCTCTCGGCGCTCCGTGCAAGCATTTCATTATTCTGAGGTAGTTAATTACTGGCAGGTCCTTTGTGACTGAGCTCAAGAGCTAATCCAAGTGAGCTGAATGCTTCTGCTTCCTACCTGCTTTGCAAGTTTTGTACTCTCCCAGGTAAATGCAAGCCTGGTCACACTTATGTCTTGTCACGTGAATTTCAAAGATGTGGAATGATGCATAAGTTTACTTCGAGGGGACAAGGATCACTGGGGAGCCAGAGTTCCCAATGGCACAAGTGGTACAAAATTTGCCATGCACGAATGTCCCGTCAGGATGAAACGAGATGGAATGAAATTTTACTTGAAGAAACACATGCCCAGAAAGTGGAAACACGAGGCCAGAAATCCATTCTTTGTGAATCTACATCCAACTACATGACACTCTTGCTGGAGACATATGGCTTTTATGAAACTGGCGCTTACATACATGGTAAGCATGTGCTCCTCATAGACATGAAAGTCACAAGCACTCTGAAGCGATCGAGTGGGGCCTTTCGCATTTCTCTGCCGTTACAGTTTTTCTCTTAACATGGAGGAGAAAAATTAACTTGATTAGTACTTAACAAAAGTGTCACAGCTGATGAATTGCCCTTAGTACCTTAAAACTAGACAACTCTGTGAAGGTTGCCTGGAATTTATTTATTAACTGTGTAGGTACACTCATTTTTCTCACTCAGTCGCAGAATCTACAATTTAAGGATGCCTTGGCTCTCTGGCAATTTCTTATTTACCTAGGATTAAGCGTTCAGCCTAGCAAAGGTGCTGCCGAGTCGAAGAAGTGATAAATTGAAGGGAAAGTCGTGACTGACAAAGGAATACTCACTAGCAAAGCCTTTTGCGTTAGAAATTTGGTTTGAAAAATTCAAGGCATTTGGTTAGTCAGTCAGCAAACATCGATCCTAGCCCTGTCCTGTGACAGATAATAGAGAGACAATGAGGCTTTTCCTTTAAGAATTACTAGAGAGGACATCCCTTCAAGCAGATGATAAATAAACATGGTAGGTTAGGGACTAATTCGGTAGCCAACCAAGAGTCTAGAGCTTAACTAACTTCTATAGAAATACTCCTGACTCCTGGGTTATACCTGTTAAATGGAGAGTCAAAGTTATACTTGCTTTCCTTGTATTCTCTGGGAGGAAAATAAATCCATTGACACTTAATGTTGTTGGCCAGTGTGGACATCTTAAAGTAGTTACATCGTTTCCATAATTGTAAAGCAGACAGAAATCTTCATCAAGGAACAGTTTCCCCAAAGGTGGGAATGAGTTTCCCACCCCCCATAGTAACAATGTTTACTCTTAGCTTTGCAGTGAGTCTTTTATTTAGCAAAAGACCCTTTTGATGTATGAATAATGTTACTGCACAAGCCTGGGCTTTCTTACTTTAGATCTGAATCGCACAAACCATCATGAAGAATCCCCAGATGACATGCATTGCCTCCTTGGGCCCGGCAGTGTGCTCCCACCAATGGCTTCTCGGCAGGATAAGCCCCACATCCTGAACCTCTCAAAAGCCTGGTCTCTCTCAACCTCCAGCCTCGGGTTAAGTGACAGGACAGTAGAGCTTTAGCCTGTGTGGCTCCTGAGTGACTAAGATAGATCAGACATCCTCCCTTGGGGCATTCTGATCATAATGCCTAAATAACATAAGCCAGGAGTCAATCTTGCTCCTAGGCTGCTTGATTCTGGGGCTGGTTTATAGCGGTGTAGCCTAGGCCCCCTTAGTTATAGTGGGGTGTGGGCTATTGCAGCCAGTGCTTCCTACGCTGCAACATCCACATGTTCCTCTCATTAACTTCTACCCAGTTGAATGCACATATTTTTAATAAAACCATGTATCACTGCTGCAGATGGAAAGCCAGCATCATTTCCCATACGAAGAAAGTAACTACAAAAGACAGCTCAAAGTTAGCAGATTTTGAGTTCACACTGAAGTCACCAAACAGCACATTGCTAGACTTAAAAGTGTTTTTAGGAATGCTGGTGGTATAGGAAAGGCACAGGCCTTCAACTTGACTCTACACACTGCTGTGTGTCCTCAGCTAAGTTAGCTGACTTCTCTGTTCCTCAGGAAGTTCATCTGTATGCACAGTAGAAAATGGTTATGTAAGATCAGCTTTAAGATGAGAAATGGAAGTGAAACTCCTTGGCACTTGGCACATCGTTAAGTGGTTCTGGTATACTGGTAGATCTTAATACTCAAAAATACCAGATATTGTTCCTGATGCCATGACTAGCTTAGAACTGAAGCATCTTATGGATTCATCCAGGAGTCCTCATGCTGCCCACTGCTGCTCTTCGCACCTCAGAGGTACCAGGGCGCTGTTCACTAAGATTTTCATAACCAAAGATCACTCGCGTTCTCTGTGGTGTCCATCCCACAGGTGAGCAGTGGACAGTCTGTCTGCCTTCCCAGGCTCCCAGGGGACCCCACTCTGACCAGGCTTTTCTGCATTCTGCCCCGAGACTAATGAAGATTCTCATCTCCACAAGCTGACGTTGAGGTGGGACTAAGACAGGAAACGAAGAAACACAAGGAAGAAAAAGACTCCCTGGCCCAACACGGAGTCCGATTTTCATTTCTCACTGACTTAAAGTCAAGCTTTTCATGCACAGGGGAGGAGTGTGTGTGTGCATGTACACGCTGTGGGGGGGCAAAATACATTGTGTGTGTGTGTGTGCATGTATATGCTGTGGGGGCAGGATACATTGTGTGTGTGTGTGTGTGTGTGTGTGTGTGTGTGTGTGTGTGTGTGTGTTTGTGCATGTACACGCTGTGGGGATGGGGTACATTACATTGTGTGCATGTACATGCTGTGGGGGGAGGGTACATTGTGCACATGATGAATGTAGGTTATGGGTGGACATCAAATGTCCTCTGTCACTCAGACCTCACTCTGATTCCTCCTCTGCATATACTCCTTGTGTAAGGCGTGGTGCTGCACAAGTAAATACAGTATGCTGAGCCTATTCTCCCACTCTCCAATACCTCCTCCGTATTACTACCTTATCAGTCCCTTATATTCTTTGCCCCCCCCCCCATGCACACCCTTTTTGAGAAAGGTTCTCCCACTCACTCTGAAGATCAGCAATTTGGCGAGACTGCTGGCCAGCAAGCCACAGGCAGGGATCCTTCTGCCTCGGCCTCCCTGGAGGTGAGGAACATTTGAGCAGGTCTAAGCAGTCTCCTTTAACATCTTTCCTGAGATTAAATAACAGAATGAACAGAGTTTGAATGTACAGTTGCCCGAACCTTAGATCTGCTCAAAGATGGATCTGACAGCCAGCAAGAGCGTAGTGTTAACAGCTGTTGTTAGCTAGCTGGATGTTAGCAAGGATGAAGAACACTAGAGCTGAACTCCTTTCTCATAACCAGCAGCATGTTTCTAGGAGAAAACCTAAAAGATACCCTTCCTATTGGAGTAGGCAATAGAACATCAATGCTATACAAAGTAACCCCAGATATCAAACGGTATTTGGCTACATGAAAACAAAAGGTTCCTGTACAGCAAACAAAACCACCAGCAGAGTGAATTATCCATGACTGAGCGTCACGGATGGGAAGAGCAGGCCAGGTTGTTGAGTCATTCCTGACACCCAGGACCTCTGCTCACTCACCTTAGCCAGTACACACTGCTTAGCAGTCACCCTTAGGGATATCAAAATGGTGGGGGTGGGGGGCAGCAGCTCACTCATCTTCCATGAAAGAGGGATCCGGCTATCATGGGAGTATGGGAATGTCCCCTACAAATAAATGACCATAGCAAACACTCTCCAAGACACTGGGTCTTCCTGGTAGTTATGAGTTCTCAAGATGCTGTCATTGTCTCACAAAGCTGATTAGCAAGGTTCCAGAGGAGAGGATCAATAACCTAAGAGGAGACATTACAAAAACATCCATAATGGCTTCTCCCCATGCACCAGATTTAAGAAATGGAATACCATCCCTAGGGAAAAATACAACTTTTACCTAATTCTCAAATCCACTCAATATATGCGCTTCCTGATACAATTTGCTTTAGGCAGGGGAACAGCCACTAAGAACCCGTCTTCCCTATAGGAAAAACGCCCCCATTCCACTGGATCCTTCAAATTCTCTCGACGTAAGAATACTTTCTAGTTGACTCTCCCTGTTCCTCGTGCTACCTCAGTAGCCTGTTCTGTCTTTCACTGTCAGACAATGAAAGCAAAAGCCGTTCGACTCTTGGCCATGGTTTTCTAGTTTTCCCTTCTCTCCACCAATCACACTGAGTCTCCCAATCCACACCTTCCTTCAGCTACTCAGCAAGACAGGTCTTAGTTCTCCCTGACTGTCTTAATCCTCATGCAGAAAAGCACGCTGGTAGTTCTCTCCCAAACTCCTTCTGTCTCTCATTTTCATTAACATTTTGCTCAAGTTTGACATAAACGTTCAGGCTTTAAGCTGTCTTAGCTCCAGTTTGTGTCTCTCCTAGAGTCTATTAATTCTTTTAATGAAATTTTTCTTTTATGTGTCCTTTTCAATTTTTCAATACCATTTTACTTGGTAAAAAAAAATTTATATTCTCATTGGTTTTTCTTTCCCTAGGTGTTTCTGCATCTTTAATTTCAGCATGTCACATGCATAATCTTTCTAAAATAGTACTTATTTTGTTGGTCGTTCATAGCTTATCACTGTACACAAAACAGCACCAACTACTTTACATGGGAACTCTTGTTTTAGGCATGAATTTCCTCCTAAGTAAAATTAAATTACTCATTCTTACTAGGAAAACTTGTGACTTTTCTCATTGCTATGACAAATATCTGAAAGAAGCTACTTAAAAAAGAGGAGGTTCGTTTCAGCTTAAGGTTGCAGGACCGTTTCAGGCCATCACAGTAAGATGATGGTGATAGGAACACGTGTTGAGCATGGTCATATTGCCGTTGGACCAGGACCAAGGAGAAAATAGATGGGCATCAGTAATAAGTACGACCTTTAAGCCTCATACCTGGTGACCTACTTCTACCAGAAAGGCTTCACCTTCCCAAAGGATCCACAACCTCCCAAAACAGTATCACCAGATGGGGACCTGATGGGCTGATCTTCCTCACTTTGTATAAAGAGGTGTCTGTAGTTCCTATTTTTAATTATGTACCAGCTGAGGGATAAGTGCTGGCAGAACCTTGGTATTGTCATTTCTATGACCCATCGCCAGCTTCCTGGTTTGAAACCATCCTGAATACCTTAAGCAACCTAAGAGATGTTCAGGTGTTGTGTCACTCTGGTTGTAACAAAGATCTGACAGCCATAGTTGGGGCAGGAAGTGTAAGGGAGGAAGATCCAGGCAGAGAAGGATGCAGAGGGAAGAAAGCAGGAGAATTTAAAAAAAAAAAAAAAAAAAAAAGCAGGAAAGAGACCAGACTAGTGTATGGTGGTAAAAAAGTAGCATTGTGGTGGGTTGTAGGTTAAAACAGTTGGGTTAAATGGTAGCTGGGCGACTGACCAAGGAAAAAGCTTAAGCTTAAAACTATATAGAAGTCTCCACGTTTTGTTCAACGGCTGGTGGAATCTGCAGAAAGTCCAGCAATGGGGACCAAACATCCAAACATCTGAGGCTGTGTGGGCTTATTTCCCATTCAGCCCATCACATAAGGACTGTTTACTTTCTCTTTCTCTAGCCTTCATCCAAGTCTCTTCCTAGTTGGCTTCTCATCTTCACCTAGGCAAACTATGTGTCATTTAGACTTGTTTCAGAAGAGTTTATAGAGATAAACTCTTTCTGAACTGTGAAATATTCTGAAAATATAATATATCCGAGTATAAGTACTCACAGAGCAGTATCCCACATGCCAGTCAAGCATGCTTTTGTCTTCTTCTTAAAACGGTTTCATTGGTCTGGTATGACAGTTCAGTCAAGAAAGGTACCTACCTTCCACCAAGCCTGATGACCTAAGTTCAATTCCTAAGATATGCGTGGTGGAAGGAGAGAACCAACTCTCTCATTTGCCCTCTGACCACATATGATCCACAGTGTGTGCATATGTATGAGCAAGTGAGCACATGCATGCATGCACACACACATACACAGATTTTTGTCCTATATATGCATACACATGGCAGCATATTACATAAGGACACTCTCATACTAATCTACGTTTTATATTGAGCAAATAGTCCTGTCCCCTCCTCAACTGCCGTCCCTTTCCCACTCCTTCCCAGTTAGTTCCACTTGTTCTAAGTTTCATGTCACTTGTCATATACACATCTGATCTTATCTCTAAATATAATCTAGGTTCCACATATTTGAAAAGCATATATTATCTTCTTGAGGTCAATCAGATGTATATGAGTGATTGTATTAGCCAGGGTTCTCTAGAGGAACAGAACTTATAGACTATATATATATGATTTACTAGAGTGTCTTACAGACTGTGGTCCAGCTAGTGTAACAATGGCTGTCAACCAAAAGAAGGTTCAAGAATCCAGTAGTTGCTCAGTCCATGAGGCTGAATATCTCAGCTGGTCTTCCGCATACACCAGAATCCCAAAGAAGTAGGCTCTAATGCTAGTGAAGGAATGAACTTGCCAGAAAGGTCAAGCAGTCAACATGAGCAAGCTTCCTTCTTGCATGTCCTTTATAAGAGCTAAGAAGGTGAGTGTGGCTCAGACTAAAGGTATATTTTCCTACCTCAAAAGATCTGGTTTAAAGGTGAATCTTCGCATCTCAAAATATCTGCATAAAAAGTGGTTCTTCACATTTTAAATAATTGAATTAAGAAAAAAAACAATCCCCAACAGGTGTACCCAGCTGCTTGGCTTTGAGTTACTTCCAAGGTTGACAAGCAAACGTAGCCATAACAATGGTGGTCGTTGTGGTGGTTCTCTTGCTGTTTGTTGCGTAAGCTAAACTGCTTACTGTGTGTAAGTGTGTTGTGTAAGCTAAACTGCTCGTGTTTACTGTGTTTTCAGACTGGTTCTCACTTGTAGCTTTTCCTAGTCTGTAATTCACTATGTGCACCAGGTCACTAGGTGACCTCAACCTCACAGAGATCTATCAGCATCTGCTCCTAGGACTGGAACTAAGGGAGCACACCAGCAGGGCCGCCTGAATGCTTTCCTGAGCAGTATATATTTCTATGACCACTTTAGTTTGAACACCCTAACCTAGAACACATTTTTATTGAGACATTATCCATAACTATTGTCTACTATATTTTACAAATGTTTTTCTTAACTAACTTGTAAGTTTCCTAAGACCAGCGAAATGCTTTATACAATGAAAACCTCAGACAGAGCAAGGAGAATAGAAAGAATTTTGTAAACATACATAGGCAAAGAGCTTTAGAAACTGATCTTGCTGTATTTCTTACCCATACAAAGACCATAAATGTATCATAGAACCACTCAAGTGCAGAAATTGTGTTTTTCTCTAGGGAAGAGAAATGATCTCGTAAATAATTTCTCTTTTCCCATCTTTCCTCTGAAGTAAAAACTCATATTTCCATATTAATTGATGGATTACTTCAATATTTTATCTCATTTTAGGCTAAATACTATGTGTGTGTGTGTGTGTGTGTGTGTGTGTGTGTGTGTGTGTGTGTATAAAAACAGTAATCTTGGATATCATAAAATCACAAAGATGTTGTTGAGCAGATAGTGTCAATATGCAAAAACTACCCCCAAGAATAAAACATTAAATTCAGGAAAAGAAAGAACGGGAGAATCTTGGACATTCGTGATGTTTTAAAGATGGTGGAGGAAGAGCATTTGCAAATAGTATTTTGAAAAGAGCAAGAACTGGAACGTTGCGGAGACTGAGTGAGGGAGGAACCTGCTCCTTAGTGCTTTGTCCCCGAGAGCATTGCTCATGCCTCCTGTCACTGCTGCCATGCAGCTGTGAGACAGTTGCTTTCACCCAAAAGATGAGGAACTGAGGTTCCTGGAGTCTATCTAAGGACACACGACTTAGCAGGCTGCAGCATCAGGATCTGACCTTGACCTTTCTGAATGGAAAGCCTGCTTCCTGGGACCAGGCCACAGCTTCTCCTAAGAAAGGAACAGAAAAAAATAGGATATCTTGGCAAACAACTGTTGAAGTTATAAAATTTGTAATGTTACTTATAAAGAACCAAGCCACTAGAGCATAATTCTAATAGCACAGTAAGATGAACAATGTCACCCAGCTGTAAAATGTAGAAAAAAAGAAGTTACTGTGCATTGGGAATGCAAGGGCACACTAGTGGCTCAGAGAATTCTCATTGAACTCTTCACTAGAGGTAGGAAGACACAAAGGCAGGAGGTGCTGGAAAGGCAACGCCAGGTGGGCTGAGGTCTTGGGTTCAAAGCACCATTTCCAGAGGCTCACAGATGCCCACAACTCCAGCTCCAGGGGATACAATGCTTCTGGCTATATGGCTCTGTACTTATACACACAGACACACACACACACACACACACACACACACAGAGAGAGAGAGAGAGAGAGAGAGAGAGAGAGAGAGAGAGAGACTTAAAATCAATTTTTGAAAAGATAAAAGTAACGGCTATTCTATGAGGGTGTTAGCGTCAGTTCCATTATGTAGAACGGAAGATCCCAGGATGACGAAGGTCACATAGTTGCTGTAAGCATGACCCAAGATTCAAACTATTGCCTACAGTGTCACTGCTGCCAGCATGGTTACATAATTCATAATTAAAGCAATGCAGAACCAAACCATGAGCAAGGAGCATAGAGTGTCACACAGAGAAGTAACACAAGTTAGGCTGCAATAAAAACAGAAGGGACTGAACCTTCCTCCTTTGTCTAAGGCTGTGTCCCACTGGAATGTGCAACTTCTCCAGCAAAACTTTGTTCCATCTTCCTTAGCACAGCAAATGGTTTCTGAGAGCCTCCTCCCAGATACGTGGGTTAGGAAAGTGAAAGGACAACTCCCCAATTTAACACTGACTGCTGCAGTTCCTACGCAGCCCCTTGAGTTTCTATGGGGAGACCTGATGAGATTCTCAGTCAGAACCAGAAACCATAATGACAAAAACAGCCCTGAGAAGCAGAATCATCCCTCGGCTCTGTCAAAGAGAATAAACACTCAGCTCTCAAGGTTGCTGTTGACATTTGAGAGAAGGAAGCTTCAGACCACAGTCTAGCTCCTTCGATCTAAGCTGAGGTAAGGCTTTAAGGTAATTCTGGACACCCACCGTTTCAGCGTTCATGAGTTCTGGCAAGAAGTTCAGTGTGTTGTTTCCTTTGGGTTCATGAGACAGTTTTGTAACTCGGTCCTCTTCATACATACGTGTGTGTGTGTGTGTGTGTGTGTGTGTGTGTGTGTGTGTGTGTGTGTGTGTTCTCCATTAATCTACTTCTCATGGCCTACTAAAAAATAAATTCCCAAAGGAATGGTGCAATGAATGATGGCACACTCAATTTTTGCACACCAACTGTCACCATAATGTCACATTTAATTTCAGCCCAATCTCAAGCTTTTCGTCCTCCAATTCTCAAAGGCAATTTAAGGCATATCCAACCTTAGAACATTTCGACTGTACTTAATGCCATCTCGATGCCTGAACTCGCACGCTTAAAACAATGGGAACGAGTCAGTGCCGAAAAAACGAGGAGGTGTGCTCTTTTGAACAGCAGGGACATTTTCTCCCGTGACTCTGGAAAAATGAGTACTGACTACAGACACACGACATGCACTGCTTTAACGGGCATCAAGAAATTACCAAGCTAATGACTGTAAAAAGAAATTAGCTAAGGCATCTTTATAACAAATACCCAAGCAAAGTGTGCGTATTACAAGGACACATTTTCAAAACACTCGCATTTAAATCCAGCTACAGTGATTGAGTGTTGGCCACGAAGGAATTTTATCCATTGTTCCTAATACTATTTCAAATGGAATCATTTTAAACCTTGATTAAAAATGTATACCATTATGTCAGTTCAGGTATTAAGGAATTGGAATATGCTTTTCAGGACCCATTATACACTTTCTGTTATTTAAGGAACGCAAAATAAGAAACAAAATGGCACATAAGTTTTAAAATCATATAAAGCTTGCGACAACACCCATTCTTAAATTCCTCCTACCGAAAGGTTATATAAAGAAATACCATTTTGAGAGGGAGGCACATGGAGACCTTCACTAGCATTGCGGAAATCAATTTAGGAAGTGTAAATGCAGTTGTCTTTCTTCCCCCTTTTAATTATGTGTTTGTTTGCCATGGTGGCCTAATTTAGCCCAGAAGATGAGCCAACATTAAAAGCTGGTAGGAGAGGTAAGTAACCCCCAGGGTGGGCTGCTTGCGCTCAGGAACTCCAAAGCTACACAGGCAGAGGCAGGAGCCGAGGTGCGTTTGAGAAGGGGGTCCACACGACAAACAGTGAAAGACGAGGAAATCAAATTTTTCACAATTAGTTGAACAACAACCGTGACAGGTTTAGCGCTTAGCGTTTTCATTTGTGTGCTCAAATTTGGTTATCTGTCCTCTTTTATGCAAATGCGATGTGACAGGAGAAGCTGGGAGCACTGGAGCAGGCCAATCACTCACAACAGGGGCGAGGGCTGCTGGGCTGAGGGTCCGGATTAAATGGACTGAGTGCTGATGGATAAATGGCAGCAGCCTCCCTGAAAGCCTCATGAACTGATTTAAAACTTCTAAGGGAGGACACTAAGAATATAATTATGCTTTATGCCGCAGCCTCAGCTGTCAGGAGCTAAAAAGATAAAAGAAAAATATAAATGGTACCAAATGAATATTATCAGAATTCCTAATTTAGCTAAACTCAGTATGTTTATCCAGCACTGCAAAGTACCTAAGGACGTAAAACTGAACCCCGAGGACTACCAGCCTCAGGGATGGAGGGAAGCTGGAGATTTGCAAATGAAGAACCATAGAAAGGAATTCAGGGCATCTTGCATCTCGGGCAGGACAGGGTCCCTCTGTGAAACAGGCACAGCCAGGCATCTGTAAGTGCATCCTTACTCCGCTGTGTAAAGAGACCATGAAGAGAGTGAAGAGGAGACGTTTCCTTTGTTCATAGAGCCTCGGCACATGAGGGCCAGCCTCGGAAACCATGTTTCTGAATTTCTGGTGTTCATCTTCATCACCACCTAGCTCTAACGTTCAGTGATTGATTGACAAACTGACTGAAGCAGAGGCTGTTCTTGTGTTTCCCTTACACGGCGTGGTGCCATTGTGCCTGTAAGTTCCTATAGACTAGTGTATAGTGCTGTTTCTTAAGGGGCCAAGCTCTAGTCTGAAACAGTCATTTAAACTACTGTTCTCAGTTCTTTTTAACCTAACTTTATAATTACAATCTCTCTCTCTCTCTCTCTCTCTCTCTCTCTCTCTCTCTCTCTCTCTCTCTCTCTCTCTCTTTCTCTCTCTCTCTCTGTGTGTGTGTGTGTGTGTGTGTGTGTCCATTTCTGGTATGTAGAAGCTAAGTGAGGCTATCCAGTGCCCTGCTCTATCTACCCCTGCCGTTTTCCCTTGAGACACAATCTCCTGTCTGGAGTCAAGCTGGCAGTTAGCAATGCCCACCCTCCAATCCCCCACCCCACCCCCACCCCCACCAGCAATCCTCCTGCCTCTGCCTAACTCAGCTGCTTGGGTTGTTCCGGGCATCTGAACTCAGGTCTTCTTCATGCTTGTGCAGCGAGTGTTCTCGCCACTGACCTATCTCACCAGTTTGAAAGAATTCATTCCTTTGTCAGTACATACACACACATACACACACACACACATACACACACATGACTCTAAGACTATCTCAATGATATCAGTCAAAAACAATATCTGCGTTTTATAGCTATATCCGTAAAAGGAAGACATGAGCTTAAATTCTTTTACAGAATGAAGGTAGCAAACTAATGGAACATGGAGAGAGCTAGATAGCAGAGTTAGGAGACAGGCAAACCATGGGATGAGTTGTGGAGCGCCCATGTCCAATAAAATAAATGAATACAAAACCTGGACATAGCTTATTAACATAATCCATTCCGTAAAACGTCACTGTTGCTGCGTATGTTAGCACACACCTGCAGTTCAGCTCCAGAAGTTAAGGCAGAAGAATATTGAGTCTGAGGCTGGGCTTGACTATAGAATGAGACAGAGGACACCCTGGGCTGCACTGTGAGATTCCATCTCAAAATAAGCAGAAAAAAAGGGGGAGAGGGTGCAAATGTTAATCCCTTGTGCAAAAGTCCTTGATTTCTTGTGCTTATGACAGAATTGTGAAACTCATTTTTATGAGGCTAGACTATCTTTGATACTTACCAATTGTTGTGTGTGTGTGTGTGTGTGTGTGTGTGTGTGTGTGTGTGTGTGTGTCTGGCCCAGGATGTAGCTCTGTAGTAGAGTGCTTACCTAGCTTGAGAGAAGCCTCAGGCTCAGTCACCACGACCATAAAAAGATGAGTGTATTTACAGTGCACAGTCATCATTGTTTTCTATGTGAAGGAGCCATCAGCATTCCGTTCACACTCAGTGTTACATCCGCTGAGCCTGAACCATAGAAAATCTGCACATGATGACCTGGTGTCTTCTTCTTATGGTAAGAGATAACTTTCTAAATCAACATTTACTTGATGAATTTATCCAGCTTGTTGTATAAAAGGTAGCTTAGTCTTTTTGTTATGTAATAGTCTGGTTATATATCTAGAACATTCTGCCGTGTATTAGCATAGGAACTGTTTCCTGGTTTGAGCTGCTATTCCTCTTGTAGTTTGCTCTGGGATGTACTCTGCTTGCATATTGCTTGGATAAGTATATATTTTATTTCTGTGGCATATTATATACCTTGGAGTTAGATTACTAGGTCTTTGAATTTATACTTACTTTCTAATCTGAGTTTATAGCTTCAGTAGTTTCCCTATAACCTTTTATTTTCAGTGAGATAAAGCAGGCTTTATATAATAAAGGAAATTCACTATTCTTGGTAGAGTTTTCTTTTAGATTATAAAACAAAAAAGCAAGAAAATGGCCAAAATTAAACATACATCTCACGCACAAAACTCTCAAGTGAAATGAATGTGTCTAAATAAAAGTTTAAATTGACTTCACCTAGTCCTGCCTAAATTGTCACAATTCACTCAAAGAGAAGCGGTGTCTTAGTTATCAACTCTGATGTAACCTACAGAAGGGATTCGTGAATTGTATCAGAAAACAATCACTCCTTGAGCAGCTTCCAAAGTATGCTCAGCTTAAAAGCAGATGACATACCTCTAAACCTCACGAGACAGACCCAGCACCCGCGCTCTGCCATCTGGAACAGGAGCTACGTGCCCCTCCTTTAACACGTAACACATAACAGAAGAGGTTTTATCTTCTCAGAAAGCAAAACAAAACCCTGCTACACTTTCAGTGATTTCACAAGTAGAACAAACGGACTGGCTGCTCAGAAGAGAGAGCAATCGGGGCAGCTACATAAGCCACCATGGCCCGATGCAGGTCATCTGTTGCCAAAATGGACATAAACCATGTTGGAAACAAATCCAGCTGCTAAGTGTCACCTACAGGCCTGCGGGACATATGCTCAAAACTCAGAGCTTTGGTGAGAAACAATGTATGTATTAATTAAAATATTACTTTCTGAATAAACTGCAACTTCTTAAAAAAGAATCAAGCCACGCAAACATCTTCATATGTGTGATTGTCTACCTGACATAGTTAGCTATTCATATTGGATAGCATTTTTTTAGTCTTCTAAGTCCAATCATAAGATAGTCTCAGACAAAACTGGCACCCAGAGAGGATCAGAACAGAGGTTTCTTCTGATCCTGCTGGTTTCCATTAGCTCATGGGAGGACACACATATGGAACTCTTCTTAGAATGTTCACACCCCTCTGGAGATCACAATACAGTCTACCTAGTAGACAGTGTTTTATTCTTTCCTCTTTGTGTCCTCTTCTTCACATCTGCTAATTCTGATGCTTTCAGCTGCTGGGCCTCTCCCCGTGGCCACTTGTCTGAAGATAGACTGCTGTGGATGTCACTCATGCTGAGTTTGACTGTCCTGCTTGAGGATATGATGTTGTTTCTTTCTATCTTCTTCTCCTTGGGGAAGCTCAGTGTTCTGAAAGGTCCTTTGTTTTAATTACTGTTTCCTTTCTCAGCTAGTCCACATTCCTCCCTTCCCTCTGAGCTTCCGGCTTTGGTTCATGCCTCTGTGGCTTCTCTTCAAAATGGTCTCCCAAAGTCGTCATCCACAGATTTGTAATATAAGTAAATCTGAAACCTCTAGAGGTGAAGGATGTGACCTGACAAATCACATGTCAGGCTCACATCATCTGGCCATAGATTCCTCAACAATTACTGAAACAATTACTAGTAGTGATGATTCAATTTTCTAGACTCCATCTTTACCAAAATAGCTCCTCATAATGAAAATATTTGTAGGGAGAGAGTCTTTTCTCATTAGTGTCAAAACACATAAACAGTCCTCTGAAGGGGACATGTTTATTCATTTTGAGCCTGGGTGTCACTGCCTCTGAGGAATCTTCCAGATTCAGTCACTCCATTGTCTGAGCTTCACAAGACTATCACAGCATTTAATCCGTTGCATTATAATTGCCTTCCAGGACAGCCGCCTTCCCCACTGGGCCATGAACTCCATGAGAGCAAGGACTGCATCTTATTCACCTTTCCATCCCCATTTCAATTCAACTCAGCAAATATTCAATACCCAGCACTGTGTCAATTTCAAAGTTAGCACTTAATACATATTTCATGAGAGAATGAAAGGGTGAAGAAGATAAATTTACATTATCTTAAAATACTTCCCAAAAAGTTTTCGCAGAAACTACTTTTTAAATTTCTTACTTCTAAGAAAACGTGTGTTTTCCCCAAAATCCATACTCAGACCAAGGAACCTCAAAATGTGTTCTTCCAGTTTGCTTTATGTTTAGAACGTATAAATTTGGAAGACAAGTCAGTTGAATTCTATAGCAGAGTACCAGCATCCTTGACAGCAATGTAGCCTAGGGAGACAGTGAACGCATGGCACATACAGCCTGCTCCTCATCCCCTGAACCAAAGCAGATAGTGCTGACTGACCGTGGTGCCTTCTCACGAAGGCGTGCCCGAGAACTTACAGGTTAGCACTCAGCAGGCTGCTTTCAGGACTTGGTTCTCAAAATGAATCCTACAGGACACCAGTGATCTAATTCCTTTGCTCTTGCTGCAGATAAGCCAAGTGAGTCTCTGGGAAATGAATTTCCCTTTCAGTCCTAGAGCTGGTTAGTGTTCAGATCCTGGACTAGAACCCAGGTACCCTGAGTTTTGTTTACACTGTAACTACTAGAATATACCTTAACTCTACAGCTGGCTAATAATGTGCCTCTAGGTGTAAATGTGCACATACTACACAAGACTAACCTCTTCGATGACAATTTGTCTTTTTAACCAGACTAACAGATACATGTGTGTATATGCTACCATACAGTTATCCATTATTACTTTATATATTCTGCTTTTCAATCAAGATTAAAGTACTTTTGAAAGCATGCCATTAAAAATGGTAAAATACAGAGGACTCAGGTTCACTCCTAGCACCCAAATAGAGATTCACAGCAACCTTTGACCAGAAGATCCAAAGCTCTTTTGGCTTCCATAGGCACCAGACATAGATGTGGTGCACATAAATAAATTCAGGAAAAACACTCATATACATAAAATGAAAATAATTTTACTAGAAAACAGTAAAAGACAAAACATTCATATACTTTTGATTTATCTTCTTAGCATATTTAAGACACAGAGGAGAAAATTGGTATGAATATTAAAATAAGAAGTAATCTTATAGTGTGTTTTGTTTATTGCTATTGAGGCAGTTATTTATTAATTTTCAATTTTCACAGAGCAAGCACTGATCCCGTGTAAAGGGAAACAGGAGGCTAAGAACAGCTCCAGGGCCATTTAGTCCATTCAAGTCCTATAGATGTCTGTCTGTACCAGGCATAAACGTGCACATGCCGGCGAAAATGAGATTACAAAAAAAGAATAAGCTACTGTTTTCTGTCTCAGTGAAAAGTTAAAACTCTCTAGGGGCATAGACTTATTTCTTCTAAGTCAGGCTACAGGGAATGAGGAAACACACACACACACACACACACACACACATACACACACACATACACATACACACACACACATACACACTTACACACACACATACACACACACACACACACACACACACACACACACACACACACAGAGGCACGCACACACAGAGGAGTTGAAATGAAATAGCATATTCTTTAACCTTTTTTTCTTTGAGAAGAAATGTAGAAAAACACTCCCTAACAAGTAACACCCAGGACACCTCATTACCAGAAATAAAAAGACAAATGAGAGCAAAGACACAGAGAAGCAGTCCCAGTGCCTGCAAACAGACAAGAGAGGACAAGAGAAGGGTTGTGAACACAGAGCTACACAGAGGTTACTCACCTGAGGAAAGGAAATGAAACACATGATTAGAAAATAGTTCTGATAGCTTTGGAGAAAAAAAATGGATTATTTTTGTGAAGTAAAAAGTAGTTGTCACTGAGTTTTGGTTACTCCTTCGTATGGTAGTTCCTGTGTTTGAATGCTAGGCCATGGGAGTGACACTATTAGGAGGTGTGGCCCTGTCAGAGGAATTGTGCCACGGTTAGGGTAGGCTTTGAGGTCTCCCAAGCTACACCTAGTATAGCAGAAGTAGAATCCCCAGCTACATCTCCAGCACCATATTTGACTGCATCCAAGTTTCCCACCATGACAATAATGCACCAAGCACTGGAAACTGGAAGCCAGCCCCAGAAAAATGTTTTCCTTTACAAGAGTTACCATGGTTATGGTGTCTCTTCACAACAATAAAACCCAAACACTTGGGCTCCACACGTTCACCCGTATCACTGAGTTTTCCATGTGTAGTTGCCTTATGACAGTGCCCAGGAGATGAGCCTTTTCAGACCTAGGGGTGAAGTTGGGTCCAGATGATGATATAAGTGCTCCTACTTTGGCACCAATCTCAGGAAGGAATGAATGCTGGTGGCAATTCCGGCAGATACTAGGTATGGTAGCACTGGGTTTCTGAAACCATTCTCTCAGCCTGGCTTGAAAACTTGTTTCCAGATGAAGAGACTATGGTTGCCTCAAAAAGGAAAGGAGAAAGGCTCTCCCATATCCAACTCTTAGGTGCCTACCTCCAGCATGCTTTATCACTTTGAGAACATGTCTTGTACCCTTGAAAGTACAAGTAGGAACTATTTCAGTTGTTCCTCTTCTAGGATCAGCAGCTCTTCTCAGCTTCCATATGACTCCCATGCTAAGCTGGCGTCATTCTGATTATCCACTTTGATAAAATATTTCAGAGCTGATCTTTGGGAGAGAAAGCAGCAGAACTACATATTTTGCCTTCTCCCCCAACCCCGTGTGTGTGTGTGTGTGTGTGTGTGTGTGTGTGTGTGTGTGTGTTTAAAGTGTGTATACATTGAATAATTAACTGACAGACATTAAAACAAAAACTAACATGAAGGGGAGGGGTTGGTACTAGGTAAAAGGAACTATGGTAACTCATTGCATCTGCATATCCGAATGTAAGGACCACCCACTTGTTCTGTTAAAGCCCACTGGATTGGCCTGAAATTTTCCATTACTCAAGCAGTAAGAAGCCATCCAATCATGTCTAAGCATGTCTTCAAAGATGGTGGCTTTAGCGACCATTCTTTTACAGCTGTTTTAATGCTCCCGGCCCTTTTCACAGTGCAACAGGAACCATGGTCAATTATAAACAAAACCATTCAGTCAGTATTCCCGTCTGTCTCTTTCCCTTCTGACTGTAAGGTATGCTCAGAAATGTCTATCATCCTTAAAACCACTTTTCTTTTACCCCCATCACACTAGATGCTGCACTCTCTTCACGCACATATCATTTCCTACTTTCAGTCTCACCCTTTCTGTTAGTCTTCATTCTCCACCACTGTCTGCTGTGCAATCTGCACATGCCCAGATCTACAGGCCCTGGCTGTCTAGACAAGATTTGGCCTCTTACCTGTCTAAGCAACCACTTGCAAACTTGCATTTCCATATTTCTGTTCATCATGTAAGGAAGTCAGGGCAGGAACTCAAACAGGGAAGGAACCTGGAGGTAAGAGGAGGCAGAGCTATGAAGAGGGTACTACTTGCTAACTTGTTCCCCATAGCTTGTTTAGTTTGCTTTCTTATAAAACCCAGGACTACCAGATTAATTGTGGCACCACCCACAATGGACTAGGCCCTCCTTCTTCAATTGCCAATTAAGAAAATGCCCTAGAGGCTTGCCTACACCACCATCTTACTGAGGCATATTCTTGAGATGCCCTATTCTCAGATGACTCCAGCGTGTGTCAAGGACATAAACTATCCAACAAAGTGTCAGTTGCTTACAGTGTCTTGTTCAAGGGTGGGGTCCCCTGTACAGTTCCCCTTTCATTGCCGTCACCCAGTCCAGTTTGTACCTGTGTAGGCACTGCTTGCTGTCGGTTTTTGAGTTCATGTGTGCATCAGTTCCACTGTGTGTGGAGGACACTGTTTCCTGGGAGGCATTCATCTCCTCTGACTCCTATGATCTTCCAGTGTCCTCTTCTATATAGCTCCCTGAGCCCTGGGAGAAAGAATTTGATGAAGAAATACTATTTATGATTGAGTGTTCCAAAGTTTCTCACTGTACTGACTGGTTTTGTGTCACCTTGACACACGCTGGAGTTATCACGGAAAAAGGGGCCTCACTTGAGGAAATGCCTCCATGAGATTCACCTGTAAGACATTTTCTCAACTAGTGATCAATTCGGGAGGTTGGGGGCCAGCCCATTGTGGGTGGTGCCATCCCTGAGCTGGTAGACCTGGGTTCTATAAAAAGAAAGCAAGCTGAGCAAGCCAAGGGAAGCAAGCCAGTAAGTACCATCCCTCCATGGCCTCTGCATCAGCTCCTGCTTCCTGACCTGCTTGAGTTCCAGTCCTGACTTCCTTTGGTAATGAACAGCAATGTGGAAGTGTAAGATGAATAAACGCTTTTCTCCCCAACTTGCTTCTTGGTCGTGATGTTTGTGCAGGAATAGAAACCCTGACTAAGGCACTCACTCTGCATATTATTCAGTTGTGGTTCTCTGTGTTAATTCCCATCTACTGCAAAAAGGTGATGGTGATCTGATGACGCTGAGCACCACTCCGATCTATGGGTATAGCTGAATGTCATTGGGAGTCATTTTATTCA
This sequence comes from Micromys minutus, assembly GCF_963924665.1. Lineage (NCBI taxonomy): Eukaryota > Metazoa > Chordata > Mammalia > Rodentia > Muridae > Micromys > Micromys minutus. The sequence continues at coordinate 30,281,577 of NC_137974.1, forward strand.
TCACCTTTTTTAAAGATTTATTTATTTATTTGTTTTAGGTAACACTGTCAATGTCTTCAGACACACCAGAAGAGGGCATCAGATTCCATGACAGATGGTTGTGAGCCACCATGTGGTTGCTGGGAATTGAACTCAGGACTTCTGGAAGTGGAGTCAGTGCTTTTAACCACTGAGCCATCTATTTAATCTATACACACCAAGAACACTCTGACTTCTGCTCTACATATACTTTATGCTTATGGTAACTAGTAAGATTTCTGTGCATACAACCAAACCTCTAAAAGAATTAAGTACTGACAAAAATATATTCATATAGTTTTATGCCAAAAAAAGAGGAGTCATTTTATTGCTATGTTCCTTTAGCATGGGAATTATCAACCTGTGCTTTGCAACCCCCTATAGGGTTGAACAACCCTTTCACAGGGGTCACCTATCATATATCCCGCATATCAGATATTTATGTTACAATTTATAACAGGAGCAAAATTAGCTATAAAGTAGCAATGAAAATAAGTCTTTAATCGGGGTCACCACAACATGAAAAACTATATTAAAAGGTTATAGCATTAAAAAAGTTGAGAACCACTGCTTTAGAATATTATTTGATTTTCCCCTAAATGCACAGTCTATTCATCCTGTCTTGGTTGCTTGGCCACCTGGCCAGTGTCAGAAATGGATTCTATCTCAGAGAGCACACATTAAATCCAATTAGAGAGTGGTTGGTCACTCCTTCAATGTTTGTGCTACTACTGATTAAGTCTCTGGTTTCCCTTTGTTTCTCCTGCTTTTAAAATCCCAAAGAAACTCCTCTTCAGTGGTACACACCTGTACTCTTAGTTATGTGGAAGAACCATGTACAAGGACTACTCCAGTCTCAGAGTTCAAGGGCAGCCTAGGCAACACAACAAGACTTCATTTAAAAATACTTAATTTTTGACAAAAAAGCCAAAACCATCCAATGGAAAATAAAGAGCATCTTCAACAAATGGTGCTTATCTAGCTGGATGTCTGCAAATAAAATAATGCAAATATATCCATATTATCAACCTACACAAAACTCAAGTCCAAAAGGATCAAAGACTTTAACATAAAACCAGACACAATTAATCTAATAGAACAGAAAGTGGGAAATAGCCTTGAACTTGTCAATATGGGAGAAAACTTCCAGAACATCAGTGGCTCAGGCACTAAGGTCAGGAATTAATAAATGGGTCCTCATGAAATGGAAAAGCTTCTGTAAGTCAAAGGATACCATCACCAGGACAAAATGACAACCTATAGATTGGCAAAAGATCTTCTTCATTAGCCCTATATTTAATAGAGGGCTAATACTCCCCCCACCAAAAAAAAATCACGAAGTTAGACACCAAAAATTCAAATAACCCAACTTAAAAATGGGGTAAAGGGGCTGTAGAGATTTCTCAGTGGTTAAGAGCACCGACTGCTCTTCCAGAGTTCAATTCCCAACAATCACATGGTGGCCCACAACCATTGAATGCTAATGCTCTCTTCTGGTACAGTGTACTCATACACATAAAATAAGTAAATCTTTTTTTTTTAATGGGATATAGAGTTAAACAAAATTCTCAACAGAGGAATCTCAAATGGCAGAGAAGCACCCAAAGAAATATTCAAAGTCTTTAGTCATCGGCAAAATACAAATTAAAATGACTGAGATTCCACCTTACACCCATCAGAATGGCTAAGGTCAAAAGCTTAAAGGACAACACGTGCTGGAGAGGTTGTGAAGCAAGGGGAACTTTGCTTCACTGCTAGTGGAATCACACTTATACAACCACTCTGGAAATCAATTTGGCAGTTTCTCAGAAGATAGGAATAGTTCTCCTTCAAGACTCAGTTATACCACTCCTGGGCGGATACCCAAAAGATGATCCTTCATACCACAAGGACAACAACTATGTTCATAGCAGGTTTATTTGCAATAGCCAGAGACTGAAAACAACCTAGACGTCTCTTAACTGAAGAATGGATAAAGAAAATGTGGTACATCTACTCAACGGAACACTGCTCAAACATTAAAAACAAGAACCTCATGAATTTTGCAGGCAAATTGGTGGAAGTAGAAAATCTCATCCTGAGTGAGATAACCCAGACCCAAGAGGACATGCATGGTATGTACTCACTTATATAGGGATATTGGTGGATGAAGTACAGGATAACCATGCTATAATCAAAGACCCAAAGAAGACAAATAACAACTAGGGTACATGGATGTTTGCATCTTTCTCAGAAGGGGAAACAAAATAGCTATCAGAGCTCAATGGAAGAAGGGAGCTAAGTAAAGAAAGGATGGGGAGAAAAGTGGGATGGGAAGATTATATGTAAGGGGAGCAGAAGAGAGAGAAGATAGGCTCTAGAATGTGCCAGAGATCTGAGGTGGGGAGAGGCCCCAGAGGGCCCAAAGGAGTAACTCAAGCTGAGGTTGCTATCAGTGAGGGATATAGACCCTGAAGTAGACACTTCCTGTAGCCAGGCAGGATTCCCAGTGGAAGGGTAAGTACAGCAACCCACTCACAAAGTCGTCAACCCAAAATGTGTCCTGCCTACAAGATGTGCAAGGACAAAGAGAGCAGAGACTGAGGGAACGACCAATGATTACCCCAAATTGAGACCCACCCTATGAGTAAGATCCATCCCCTGACACTGTTATTAATGATACTACATTATGCTTGCAGACAGAAACCCTACATAATAGTCCTCTGAGAAGCCCCACTCAACAGCCAATGGAAAGATGCAGAGACTCACACCCAAGCAGATCAGGGAGTCCTATAGAGTTCGGTGAAAGATTGAGGAACCCAAACAGGACAGGGACTTCCCAGGAAGACCAACAGTTACGTAACCTGGACCCTTGGGGGCTCCCAGAGACTGAACCACCAACCAAAGAGCAAGCATGGGCTGGACCTAGTTCCCCTGCACATATGCAGCAGATGAACAGCTTGATCTTCATGCAGGTTCCCCAAACAACTGGAGCAGGGGCTATCCCTGAGCCTGCCTGCCTATAGATCCTGCACCCCTACATGGACAGTTTTGTCTGGCCTCAATGGGAGAGGATGTGCCTAGTCCTGAAGTGACTTGGTGTGTGGGGGAGGGGGATTATTCACAACCAGAGAAGAGGAGGGAGGTACCGGAAGAGGAACTGCACCAGGGGGTACTGGGAGAAGAGCTGATATGGGGTTTTAAAGGGAATAAATTTTTAAAAGTCTCCTCTGTGGTATAAAAAAAAATAAACACCTTAAACTATCTATTTTCTGTCTGCTAATTCTTGATCTATACTATCCTACCTAGGTTAAATGGAAAGATACCCAAAGCTTCCAGACTCTCGCCCTTACTTATTGGGTAAATTAAGACTCTCACCTGAAACTTGGTTTACATCTTTACACTATAGTCACACAAGTTTTCTTTCAGTGTTTCAAACACCCTTATACATTATTTTTAAAAAAGCTTATACATTATAAAAAACAAAAACAAAAAATATATGTTCTGTGAGTGGCTAAAGCTTCTCCCAGAAACCACTGGTTATTAAATCAAAGTCCCCCACTGTCAGGAGTGGGCTATTGGTCAGAGAAGCTCCCGAGTGCCTCCAAATCGCTGTTGGTTACCAACCAAACTAAATGGTAATGCCTTATTGCTGAAGATATATTTTTGTTTTTGTTGCAGGACTTAGATCAAGTTAGAAATGAGCTAAAGGCTTGCTCCCTACCTACTTTTTTGTTTGTTTGTTTGTTTTGGTGTTGGAAGGTGCTATAAATCCTGTGAGAATTACCATCAAGTTCTACCCAGCTATGGATGCTGTGTGCTTCACTCCTGACTGCTAGGCAAGGTTTGTACATAGCAGTCCAACAGTGGCATGAGCTATGTAGGTAACTAGCCTTCATTGATTTGAAGATTGCTCCGCAGGAGGGAATTCATGCCTCATACTGTAAGTGTGGTCAAGTGTAAATGTAAACCCACAGCTGGAGTGGTATATGGTGCATAAGTGACAGTTATGTGTTAAACGGGCATATTGTATATATCATGGGTTAATATGGCTGGCTGCCTGCTTCAGTCAGAGAAGCGTCTTTTACAATGGGAATCCATCTCTTCAGCAATTCCCAGCTAGCCACACTGCTGAATCTGGGTTTACTCAGTGTTCAGTCCTAAAAGTGACCTGTATTTTACCCTACACCCACATACATAGAACTCGGGGTATACAGTACAAGAGGTGGAAAGAAGTGAGGAAGGTACAAAACTCTATCTCTTAGGTATGGCGTGGCCACTTTGAACTTTTAGCAGTAGTGGTGACTTGCAAAGGACTGGGTCAGGCAACATTCCATGCATTGTGGATGGGGAATGGGCTCAGGAATGTTGACTACATTGGGCCACTTCCCCCATGGAAATAATGTTTTGTTCTTACTGGACTAGATACTTACTCTGATTATGGATTTGCTTTCCTGCACATTTTGCTTCTGCTAAACCCACAATCTGTGGACTTACAGGATGCCTTATCCATCGTCATGGTATTCCACACAATATTGGTTCTGACCACAGAACTCATTTCACAGCCAGAGAAGTGTGACAGTGGGCTCACGATCATGAAATCCACTGGTCTTACCATATTCCCCATCAACCTGACGCAACTGGCCTGATAGAAAGATGGAATGACTCTTAGAAGACACAGTTACAGTTCCAACTAGCAGCATGGAGGGCTGGGGCAAGTTCTTCAGGAAGCAGTATATGCCTTGAATCAGCATCTGATATATGGTACAGTTTCTCCCATAGTCAGGAACCATGGGTCCAGGAATCAAGGGGTGGGAAAGGGAATAGTTCCACTCACTATCACTCCTACTGACCCCCTAGGAAAATGTTTTCTTCCTGTCCCCACAACTCCAGGTTCTGCTGGCCTAAAAGTTTTGGTTCCAGAGAAGGGAGTGCTCCACAACAAACATTCCACTGAACTGGAAGCTCAGAATCACCCCTGGTCATTTTGGGCTTCTAATGCCCTTAAACCAACAGGCTAAGAAAGGAATCACAGTGTTAGGAGGGGTAATAAATCCAGATTACCGTGTGAAATTGGATTGCCTCCCCACAATGGAGGTAAGAAAGATTATGTCTGGAGTTCAGGAGGTCCCTTAGGGCATCCTGTGATTAAAATCATTGGGAAATGACAACAGCCTAATCCAAGTAGGATGGTGAAGGACACAGACCTATTAGGAATGAAGGTATGGGTGGCCACTCCTCCAGAAAAAAAGCCAAGAGCTACTGAGGAGCTTGCAGAGAATAGTGGAAATACAGAATGGGTAGCAGAGGAAGGTAGTTATAAATACCAGCTAAGGCCATGTAACTAGTTGCAGAAACAAGGATTATAAAGTAATAAAAATGCTTGTTTGGTTTTGTTAAGAACACATTTGTATTTCATTAAATACATCAATTGGTATAGTTGAGATAGTAAAAGAATGTTCCTAAGGGACATTGCCTTATTCTAAGTTTACAAATGTGTTTTCGATTGTACGAGGAAGTTATATCATGTTAGGCATATTCATGACCGTGTCATGTGGACATGAGATAATGTCAAGTTGACCAGGGGTGGATTGTAGTAGCTTTCCTGGTTGTCAACATGACTATATCTGGAATGAACTACAATCCAGAATTGAAAGGTTCACCTGTGATCCTAACCTTGAGGATAGGAGATACAAGGACACTGGAAGAAGGAAAACTCTCTTCACCTGCTTGCCTTGTGGAACTGAGCAATTGCTAGATCCTTGGACTTCCATCCACAGCTGCTGCTGACAATTGTTAGGGAGTTGGACTACAGTCTGTAAGTCACCAACAAATTCCCTTACTATATAGACTACCCATAAGTTCTGTGACTCTAAAGAACACTGTGCCAGGGGGGTATACCTCAAATTTTTTTTTGTTTACACTCAAGATATTATTCCCCTCCCTGTCTACCCTCTACTGTTCCACATCCCATACCCCCTCCCCACCCACCCTGCCTCCAGAACATCCCCGACCCCACCCACCCTACCAGACCTCTAAACTCCCTGGGGCCTTCAGTCTTTTGAGGGTTAGATGCATTTTCTCTGACTGAACCCAGACCCGAGAGTCCTCTGCTGTATATGTGTTGGGGGCCTCATATTATCTGGTGTATGCTGCCTGGTTGGTGATCCAGTGTCTGAGAGATCTTGGGGTCCAGGTTAATTGCAACTGCTGGTCTGCTTTCAGAGTGGCCCTTCTCCTCAGCTTCCTTCAGCTTTTCCCTAATTTAACCACAGGTGTCACCTTCTGTTCATTGGCTGGGTGTAAATATCTGCATCTGACTCTTTCAGTTGCTTGTTGGTTCTTTCAGAGGCCAGTCATGTTAAGTCCCTTTTTGTGAGTGCTCCATAACCTTAATAATGTGTCAGGCCTTGGGGTCTCCCCTTGAGATGGATCCCCTATTGGGCCTATACCTGGGGCTTCTTTTCCTCAAGCTCTTCTCCATTTCAATCCCTGCAGTTCAGACAGGAAAAATTACAGGTCAGTTTTGACTGTGGGATAGAGACATCATCCCTCACTTGATGCCCTGTCCTTCTGTTGGAGATGAGCTTTACAAGATCCTTCTCCCCACTGTCCTGGGCTTGTGTCTCTCGCCTCAGAGGTCTCTGGCACATTCTGGACAGTCCCCCCAACTTCCTACCTCCCGAGGTTGCCTGTTTCTACTCTTCCTGCTGGCCCTCAGGACTTCAGTTCTTTTCCCCCACCCAATACCAATCATATCTTCTCCCTCGACCTCAAATCCTTTCCTTCCCAGGTCCCCCCCTCTCCTCATCCTTTATGGGTGGTACTTTTCATTCCAAGATATTTCTCCAAACTCTTCATTTTCAAGATGTAGTGAATGTGTTGCTCTGATTTTGAGTACTTTTTCTAAATCAAACCTAATTTAAATTACACGCAGACATAAAGAAGAATCCAGGACAAGAATTCAGGGGTTAAGAGTACTCAATGCTCTTCTAGGTGGCCTAGGTTATCAAACATCCACATAACCTCACATTTTAACTCCAAATCCAGGGGATCCAGTGTCCTTTTCTGGCCTCCATGAACAATATAAGGACTTGGTATATAAGCATACACCCAGGTACATGAGGATAGGCATGAGTGCACGAGGGGACACACACACACACACACACACACACACACACACACACACACACACACACACACAAAGGCAGGATACTGTACACCTTGATTCCTAGCACTCAGGGGGTAGAGGCAGGTAGATATCTTAGTGCAAGGCCAGCCTGCTGTACATACAAAGTTCCACAAAGAATAGACCCCCATCTCCAAAAAAAAAAAAAAAAATTAAAAAGAAATATTTCACAATGATTAAAAAAAACAAAATTTGCTTCAACTGTATGATTAAAAACTGTAATACAGTCACAACCAGGATGCTGACAATGACAGTCAAGACAGAGTTCTATCCTTAAAGGGTGATTCCTGTGGCCATTAGTCATATTTGATACCCTCCCATTTTTAGCATGCCAAAAACCTATAACAAAGATCAATCTGATTTAGACATAAAAATAAGAATTATCATTAAAAACTATAAAAATCTTTCAAAATTGTCTTTCTTCACTAAATGTTATCTCTGTAGATTTGTTTAGGTTGAGCCTGTATCAATGGCTTGCATTTTTACTGTGGAACATTATCTCATAGAGTGAATACAGCTTAAATACTCGTTGAATACTCATGACTTATTGCCAAGCTTTAACTGTCCTGAATAAAGCTCTTGTGAACATGTGTATACAATCATTTATACTAACTGTCCAAAACACTTGTCATTGATGAGGTAGTTACACACTTAACTATGTAAGGCCATTCTCAGATTTTCCAGTATTGTGGAATACATATCCACAAGCAATCTCTGCTCTGTGGAGGTTCTTAAGAGTGCCTCATTCTTCTGAAAGTACGGCTGGAATATAGTCGTGATCTTGTTTGAGTTGGATTCCATGATTGTTAACTGGTGCTGAACATACTGTATAATTCCTTAGTAAAAGGTTTGTCTTTTTACCTTACCTGGGGAGTGGGGGGTTGTGCACATACTACTAGTACCTTGACATATACATTTGTAAATACATTCTATTCTGTATCTTTTTCAAACATTTAACATGTTTTTTCAGCAAAATGTGTGTAAAACAGAATTTATGGTGCTTTTTAAGGATGAAATCTAAGAATTTGCCTCTAAACCCCAAGCTTCTGTTACTGTTCTCTTAATAGTTCTATGGGTTCAAATTTCATGTCTAAACTCAACACCCATTTTGGTTGAATAGGGTGCAGGCTGTTTTACACACCTGTGTCGTTATTTTCCAATTTCTCTAATACTATTTTTTGTAGGAAAAGAACATTTTCTCCATTCAACTGCTTTTGTCCCTCACAAGTCAGGTTCTGTGCTCTTCCTACCAACCAGTCTCCACCTCCCATCATGATCATTCCCAAGGCCACATGTTGGTAAACGTTAAATTTTCAAACGGAGTGTTCTATTTAATTCCAATGCTACTAAAAAATTGTTGACTCGAGTTTGTCTTTTCAAATAATTCTCTTTTGCCTACAAAGAATAATCCCAGAGGGACTGATAGGAATTACATAAATCTTGTACATGAATCTAAGTCATCTAACAGTACTCTAAATCTTCGATCCATAAACACAATATGTTCATCAGGGACGAGTCCTCCGATAGGTTATCCAATCCCAAGTGTTCTGTTTCTGTGTGCAGTCATGAATTTGAGGGGGGAGAGACTTGAAATTGCAGAGGGCAGAGGTGGAAATGATGTAAATATGGTATGAAATTCTCAAAAACATTTAAAGAAAAAATAGCAAAAATGCTGATGGGCCTTTCATAAACAATAAAGATAAATAACATCAATCCCTACTCCCCTAAAACACAGACAATAGGAGAAAAAAGAAAAAGGATGGAGAAGACTCAGTGGCATTTGCTGCTCTTCCAGGGAACAAGTTCTAGTTCCAGGTGAGTCAGATGGCTCACAATGCCTGTAACTAGGGAGCTCCAACAATGCCTCTGTGGGTGCACATGACATATTCTTATCTTCTCTACCTCTATCTCACATAGAGACTCAAATAAAAACTACTATGAGGAAGAAATAAAGTTGGGAGGAGGCCATGCTGAGGGAAGGATCCAGATGGTCTAACAGGAATAGATATGATCAAGAGAGGACAGTAAATCAAAGAATATGTGTGTGTGTGTTTACAAATTCTATTTCTTTAATGACAGTAAAACTACATCTTTCACACTTTTAGAAAAACAATTGATTCTGAAAGACTGACAGAGTATGTAGCAAACAGACCTGTAAAATGTAGGGATGCAAATATAGTTCAAATTATCATATTATAAAAAGCTGTAGACCTCTTTTGTCAAAAGAAACGAATATGTAGTGCTATAACAACCAGCAGGAAACTCCCTCATTGTTAGAATATGGAAGGACACCTTGGCAAGCTACCTAGAACTGTACACAACAAAGCCCTTAAGTGGACTTTGGAAAACAAATAGTTTATTGGGCAAAAATAATATTAAATCCATGTGATAACACATCTGTAATTTCAGCACTAAGGTTGATACAAGGGGACCACAAGTTCAAGAACATCCAGCCAGCCAACCAATCAACACATTAATTCAGCACATGTAAGATGTTAGGACACTGACCCTTAGCAACATGTCTGACAGCATTGATGCTTTAATGTAACTATAATTTATATATTCAAGCACTCTAGTAGTAGAGAAGGTAAACAGTGCCAGATGACAAACTATGTACCTACTTTGGTTGTAGCTACTTAAGAGGCTGAGACAGAGTGATGACTTCAGTCCATGAGTTCAAATCCAGCCTGAGCAGCAGTGAGTCAAAAATAAAGCAATGCAAAACCAAATGGCACTTCAGAACCCATTCCGATTGTTGAGTGTGCTTTCTATCTTGGATGTGTCCCAGGAAGAAAACAAAGGGATCCTAGATAGATGTGCTTCTTGAACACTCCTTTTCATGAAGTTTTAATAAGCTTAGAAATTGAGAAAATTTCCAGGCAGCTTCCAATCTAAGCCAGAGCTTTTCCAATACCTTTCATATACCCCATATCTCTCTTCCTATCCTGGACATCTAACACAGCTCTACTCTTCCACATCACAAAGTGGGGGTGGCATCTTAACAAGAGAACTATTCCTGCAACTAAAACACAATAAAGCAGGTTTCTATACAACACTTAGTAGATGTAGTCTTTGCCCTATTACAAGTGACATGTTAAGTTTATGACAATTATTAAGGTCAGTCATTACATAATTTCCAAGCATCTTCTTAATTGAAACTGCTACAGCCCTGCCACTCTATTATAGCAATTTCATGTATAATGTCCAAATTTTTCTGTTTGACACTTCTTTAAATGAGATGTGACTTGTGATTTTCTCACTAAGCAACTTCTTCATTAACCTCATATTCTAAATCTTGCAACCAAGAAAGACTGGGATGGAGCTCACTTGGTAGTACCCTTTCATAGCAGGCATGAGCACTAAGCTTCACAGTCAGCATCTTGTCTCCCACTGATAACATCACAAGTCCTACCATGTTTAAGATCAGCCTGGGATACATACAACTATGGCCCCACCCTACTCAAAACTGCTAAGAATCACCATTATCAGAGTATTGAATAAAAGGTGTATTAAATTACACCCCAATGATGTACATTTTAAGCATACCATGAATCAGTAAGAATGTAAAACTACAACAATGCAAGCCTTCAATTACTCAAGCCACATTCATACTATATTACATCCAAGTTTTTTGATTTCTAGTTAAAGACTACCATCATGTAGATAACAAGAAAAATAGTCATAATTTTCAAGTAAAGTTCTTTTAAATAAAATACATTACAAAGGTATTTTAAATTGCTTTTTCTGGGGTTGGAGATATAGCTCAGATGTGGAGCACTTGCCTAGCATGCCCAAGGCCCTGGGTTTCATCTTTAGAAACATCCAAACAAAACAGCCTTTTCTTTTGATGCCAGAAGAGAAAATCAGGCTGAGACATGAGACTGTTAGCTAACGTCCTTCTCTATTTCATGCTGTGTGTGTATCAACACGGACTTCAGTAAAAATACAACATTTTTCTAAGGAAAAACAGGTTGGAAGATTTGAATTATTTAAAATTTTAGTAACAAAATTTTATTTGGCAGATCTTTGTGCATTCTTGGAAATAATATGGTTTAGAAATAGAAATTCCAACCTAGATTTTATCACTTGTTTGAATAAAAACGAACATTTACCATCTTTCAGTAAATGTTTAATAACGTCATAAACTTATTAAAAGCTACAATTCCAAGAAAAAGAAAAATCTTGGCAACCATGTGTTGTGGAAAATATCACTAATAGTGTCCCTGCAGGTAGAATACCCTGATCACTTCTTTGTGACATTCTCAGCTACTTAAATATACCAGTTTCTGAACCTAGACATATATTTTACATTTGATCTTTTACAAAGTATAGGTATGTAGGTTTTGTGCTTGGTTTTTAAATCATTGTTTATCATTTTATTTGCTTACATTTCAAATGTTCCTCCCCCTGCCAGTCTCCTTTCTTCTTCCCTTTAGGAGTCAAAACATACGCTTGTTTGCATTTCACTGGGACTCATTAATTCGTTCACTTTGCACGAGTAACCACATTTTTTCCTGTACCTTAAAACTAGCTTCTCTACAATACACAATTACATGTAATCTTGAAAGACTAAAGAGGAAAAAAAGTCCATTCTTGTAAAGAAATACTTTTGGGTAAAATGGAAACTGACAATATAATCTAAAATTACTCACAGGACTAGAAATATATTTGTGTGCATGTATGTGTGTTTACATGTATGTAATAATTTTACTAAGCACCATTTTTATTAAGAAATTTTACTATTTAAAAACTAACCCCTATATAGATCATCAGGTTTATACCCTTTGAGATAAAGATGTACTTTTAATCCCCGGAATTTGTCACAAGTCAACAGGTTACCATCAATATTTTTATAGGTAACAGATGTATAGATAATAATGAAACAGAAAAATTGTGTAATCCTTGCAATAAAATTAACTATGAAAGAAACATGAGTGTGTGGGGCGTGGGGTGAAGGTACATTAGACAAGGTGAGGACAGGGTCTGTATCTCCATCAGGTTACAAGGGTAAAACCACTAAACACTGGGCTAATAAATAATACATTAAAACCATGGTTGACCTTAAAGAACGTCAAGTGAGAACAGAGGATAGAGAGTGAAAGGGGAAACATTTGTCTATTTCGTCATTGATAGTGTCAGAAGTCTCCACTGTGTGTGTGCATGGTGATACAACTTTATGCATGTAGATGTAACTGTTAGAAGATATACCATATTTTTAAAACATTAACAACTGTTTTTATTAAGACTATTTTATTTTTAAAATTTCAAAATATAAAAATAATAAACATGGATATTTAATAAACAACATAATTCAACTATAAATAATAGAAGTGTTGACAACCCACATAAACACAGTTACTATAAACATTCTGTGCATACAAGAGTAGTTTTCTAGTTCAAGTTTTACCTTTTTCAGTTCAAGTTTTATCATCACTTTTAAAAATAAACAAGGAAGCTGCTACAGCTTAACCAGTTACTTTCGCTCCACTCAAAGAGCAGGGAATTCCCCCATGCCAACACGCATTCATGAAATGGGATAACCACGGGCACAGGTGCTAACCACTGGAACAACCCAGTCTTCAGACAAGAAAAGACTCCTTTGGTGTTTTCAGATTCAACAACAGTCCATAGAAACTGAGATAAAATAAATCACTTATTAAAGGAAATCTTGTGCCAGACAGTATGTTCTGAAGTATTATCACACTCAAAACAGATTTTGGATTCTGAGAATCGAAAGTGAGCATGTATGAGAATGCTTTGCTGATGTTTAACTGTATTTTACAAACATCTACTAAGGTGCTGTAATAAAATCTTGGGGCAACAAATACACATCAATGGAAAACTAGTACAATGTAATAACTCATTTCTTTATAACTCGGCAAATATTCTGCAAATATCTGTACGAAATGCTCTGCCTTCAGTTGAGGAACGGACAAGATGGGAGTCTAAAGCAGAGTAAAATTTCATAATTATTTTAGGACTAGAAAAGTTTTCCATTTCAAATACAAGGGAAAAAACATGCTTGAATATATTATTTTTAAATGCTACTCAAATTAATAGCCTCCCTCTTATCAAAATAAACTATTTTCTTTTGGGAGAGGCTGGGCACAAATAAGGATACAGTCACTTTGCATCATTTTCTTAAATGATCAGGTGTTCTCTAATGGGGCTGCGCTCTTACCCACTGGACAGATACCTCTGTATAATTCTGCTGCTAGCTAAAGTGTAAGCGACAAGAGATGAAAGCCTAACAAAGACTAAACAACGTATCCAATGACACTGAAAGGTTTTATAGCACCAATGACTGTTTCCTAAGACACTTGAGGGGCCTGTATCACTTTAAAGTATTATCTTGTAAACAAGACCAAAAATATTTAGTTGATCTGTATTTTGAGCATAAATAGTTATAAATTCTATTAAAAAAAACAACAAATATAGCATGACTAGAGCGACCAATAGTGTAAAATCTAAGTATATTGAAAAATATAAAGATATATAAAAGGCTTCCATAATGCATCATGCAGAGGTAAACTGCTCCATTCAATTACACAAAAATGATTTTGTACAGTTATGTACACGTAGCTCCATGACAAGTCTATTCAAGGAAAAAATTTGAAAGAGAATCTCTAATTAATCAATGTATAAGGGCTTAAATATAACTGATTAACTGAATCTATCAACAAAAAAAAAAAAAAAAAAAAAAGCAATGATCTTAAGGAGAAATCAACATGAACTCTGATTCCCAAGGGCATATTCCATTTTGTTTTGCTTTGTTTTTAATTCAATAGCAAATATAAAAAGCAGTGGCAAAATTGTTTAAGGTGACAGTGTGTAGCATTCATCTATTAACAAACAAAAGAGTTACTGGCAGGTATGGTCTCTTCAGACAATGTTCTTTGGCTCTAAATTAAGCAGCTACAACACTACTACTGTCAAGTCTTTTTTGAAAATAAAAATATCAACTTTTCTGATTAAACATTTATGAATACTTCATGGCTATCTGCCAATTTGTAAGAAAGAACCACAAAAAAAAAAAAGTGGGCATGTGGTGTGGCACAACCAAACAAAATGCCCTGATGGCTATCCAAATTATTTAAATGATAATTATCTAAGATACATGCTTTTCCTTTAACATGCATGTATAATCAATATGGATCAAGACAGATCATTTATAGTGTGACTAATGAGCTTGTTACATTTTATTATTCATGAAGACAATCATAATGCATACTCAAGAGGAAAAAAGTGTTTGCAGGTATCAGCTTGGAGAAGAAAGTGTGACTGAATAGAACTTAAAGACAATAATCAGAATTAATATAATTTGGACTTTTCCAAGTAAGAGTGGCTGTCACATAGACTTCTCAAATACCCCTAGTAATGAAGGTATTGAAGGAATGTTCAAAATAACTTAGTGAAAAACTATTTTGGGTTGCTATAAAAATGTTAATACATAGAATGAGAATTTTCATTTTATACTTTTTAAAGTTTAAGCTATTTTTGCAAATAAATAATTAGTACATACATTTATTAAGCATTGCAAACTATGCTTTAAAAACAAACATATAACACTATTTCCCCTTGCTTACAGGATTGTCTTTGATGTCTTGATTACAAGTGATGAAACTGTATAAATTAGACAAATTTTAGAACCCATAGGTTATCGTTTATAATTTGAAAAGAAATAATATTATTTTCCTTGTTTTTGAGGAGTTAGAAGAACAGCAAAAAAAAAAAAAAAAAAGCACTGGAGCAATGGCCCTGGCAATTCCATCAAATCAATACACTCACAAGAAAAAGACAAACTAATTACAGTATGTAAAAAGCACCTTACAGTGTGCTCAAAATTATTTTGGTGGCTATCCTAATTCAATAAATATATCCTAAAAATAAAAAAAATTAAAGCCAAACTTATGTTTAACTTTTTAATTCATTTTCTTCATTCTAAACTGTTTAATTAATGTTCTCATGGCTTTATATATTTCCCAATTTGCCCGAGACATAACACATCTCATAAGAAAACTAAAAGGCCTTGTTCCTTCTTAAGGTGTTTTACAAGTTAAACTGCTATAAAGGGAAGAAAACATTTCTAAAGGTCATACACCTCACACTGATACACGTCTGGACTCAGATGTACTTGTACAGAACTGTAAGATAAAATGGTCATCATAGTACATGTAAACATCTATTCAGATTGATAGAGAGCAAACCAAATGACAAGATGATATTATTAACAGTCGTCTCCAGACAGGACAAAACAGGGCTTGCTCGTGTAGTCACAAAGCTAAACTCAGGCAGTGATGTTCTCTCTCTGGTGGAAAAAGAAAACACTTATTAAAAAATTTTTTTAATTAAAAGAAACCAAAATTCAAATTATAGTACTGAGCTATCTCTAACTTAATAAAACATTTTTTAAAATCTATGTGAAAAGAATCAAAATGAAAGTTACAGACCAATTTTAATCAAAGATTACCTTTAGGTTAAAGTGATTTTAACAAAACCTCTCTGTATCATGCTTTCTGAAAACATTAAGTGTCAAGATCACAGCACTACAAAACAGCAATTATTGAATTTGGGAGTGAGAAAATTTACTAAATCGTCAGGTGGTATTTTTTACATAGAACTGTGAGTAAGCAAAGAAAATTGTAAAAATCATGTTCAAGCCTCGTCACTATAAATAAACCAAAACCAAATTTCTTAAAGTGCAACAATGATTTTCAAAATAATCATGACAAGGGTACCTTATTTTGTTAAGCTCCAAACAAAGATCATTTAGTTCTTTGATCATCCTGTATGACATAAAAGTCTACACCAAGCACCAAGTGCAACAACAAAATTTAGAAAGGAACACATGGTCAGACAGTGCCTGGCATACAGAGGAGGACTAACTGGAGATGGGTCATATGAGTGGATGAAATAGAGAAATAGAGGGGACATTTAGAAAGGATCAAATATAAAATTGATATAAAAGTAAAAGAAAATTCTTTACTTATTAAGTAACAAGTACAAAAAACTAACAGACTACATACACGTTATCATCACATTCAATAATTTTTACTAAGCATGCCTGCTTTCATTAGAATAGCTCATGCCCAGCCAATATTTTTTCCCTTTCCTACAAGAATTGGGCAGCTATGTAGAAGGTTATGCTCCACCTAAGTGTTATGTATGATAAGGGACAAAAAAAATACCATTTTTTCTACAGGACTAGGTCCATTCTGTTGAGCACACAAGTTGTTCTTTAGTTCAAGCAATAGACAAAAGTGAGTTTCTACTAAGAGAAGTATGTCTGCATTGCCTTATGAGGATTTTATACAAGGTAGTATACTGGTGGTTTAAAATCTGTTAGTAAAAGTCCATTTTTTGTTACTGAATTTTAGAAGAAAAAAAAAAGTACCAAAAGAAAAAACAACAGAGTTTGAGTATTCCAGAACTTCTTCCTGAACAATCCTGTTCTGAAGGTTTAACTGACGTTTTGGGGGTGTGGAACTTACAGATTCTTATATAAATCTACTTATATAAAGTTAAAGCTACTTTTCTATAATTAATTAGCCTAGATTCAGTGTGTGGGGAGATATATTTTGATAAAATCTGCATAGTACTGTGATAAAGCCACTAATATTTCAACAAACCAAATAGGCAAAACGTTTGATTTCTATTTTGTGTCATTATACCCAATGGTTAATGTTTCCAATAAAATGGAATATAGGCTCCCCTATCCCCCACTCCCCAGGAGACAGTTCTGGTAACAAGATACTTTCTTCAATGAGGCTTAGCCATACTTGCTACAAGTAACCACCTAAAACAGTGAAGTCTTATCTTCATAGTAACTATTGGTTTGTTACATTTGACCATATTGCAATAAAACAGAATCTACGGAATAGTCTTATTTCCTGCAACAAGTTTTCATTAAATGTCTGGGCAGCAGTTACTCATTTGTTTAAAAAAAAAGTTACAATTATCCAATGACATTTAAAACATTGTTTAAGAGATAAAAAAATATGCAATGTGACAACCATCCCTTGAGGTAATCCTAATCAATCTTTTAACCAGAAATACATAATTTCCGCTGTAGTTGCCTATATCACCTTTAGTCTTTCTCCCACTCCCAGCTCTACCTGTACAACCAGATAACCATGTGTGTATAATACAGCAGCAACTGATCAGAACAGCTGTAGAATGAAAAGGTTCCTACTTTTTATGTGGCATACTGTGAACAATGGAAATGGAAAAACGATATAAATCTGGATTTGTTGTGAAAAAAAGGGAAATAGGTAAATACGTTTTTAAAACCCAAGGTTGAAAGTAAAGAAAAAAAGCTATAAATGGGAATAGGAAGATCTTGTAAATACAGACGTTTACTTGCATGTTATGGGCTAAATGCAACTTGTTCTGGCAAACGCAAGCCTTTGGAGACATACACAAAACTTTAGCAAGAGGTCGTGTATGAACTTGTATTCAAATCTAAATTGGTTCTGCTGATAAAAAAAAAAAAAAAAAAAACCATCAGATAGGAATAACTGACTTAGATAAAAATTGCTTTAGAATCAAATACTAATATATCACCAGGGACATGAGATATAAAAGTCCAACCCTTTTCATTTTATGAATAAGAAACAAACTCTGGACAAGGGCTACAGGGCTGGACTCAGAGATGAGAACAAAAGCTGAGTCTATTCATCCTTGCTCACTTCTCTATGCTAGGTCCTATGGACCAATTCAGTGAGATGATGTTCTCAGCATTTCTAACCTAGTACTCAAAAAAAGAAAGAAGAAAGAAAGAAAGAAAAGAAAAGAAAGAAAGAAAGAAAGAAAGAAAGAAAGAAAGAAAGAAGAAGAAAGAAGCTATATTAACTCCTGAAAATGACTATAGTACTTACTTAATATTACACAAGCTAGAGGCCTAAACTGAGGAAATGTCAGAACTGATCCTAGGTATCTACCTCCATCGCTGTTTGTAGCCCCTGTGATGAGACACATAACACTATCATTTAATAAAATGGTCCCAGTGACTGAGGAGACTATTAAATTTTTAGAAAATTGATAAGAATTAACAAGGGAGGTAATTGTCAACCTCATTACTATAAATTTAAATATCCATTCATTCATTATTTCATCCAACGAACATATAAGTGCTCACATGAGCCAGGTTTTACTATAAGCACTAGAGATAAAAAGATGAATAAGACATGGTCCCCTTCCTAGAGGAGCTTGCGATCTAGTGGGGGAAGACAGACATATAAACCAGATAAATTATATTACAACATTAAATATTATAACAGAGATATGAACAAAGTGCTTTTTAAAAGGGTAAACATGAACTGTCTAAAGACCAAGAAGTCTACTAATTGAGGCAAAGACTATCATGGTTATCACAATCTCATGGTTAATCAATAATAAGGAAAGGCACAGCAGCAGAGTTCTGTAATTTTTTTTTTTTTTTTTTTTGTAAAGTTGGTATTGAAATCACAATGCTCAGATTAAGAACACAGTACTTCCACTTACTCACTATGACTTTAGGTGAACAACTCCATTTCTAACAGCCTGTTTTCTTATTAGAAAAACAAGAAATACCATCCACTATTAAAAGGTGTCTTAGGCTTTAAATGAATGAGTACATAAAGTACTAGTATTTAGAAACACACTCATGAATTAAAACTCAATAGCAACACACCACTAACATTTATAATTAAACGCAGATTAGTGCTTATAAAAGTACAACTGTAAATCTAGTGAAAACTGGCAATATGTAATCTTCATACTAGAGGACCAAAGAGTCATATTTGGTCTTCTGATTCATTCAAAGCACCAACTTACAATATTTAAATTCTTAAGTTATTAGGCAATTTCAGGCTAGGGAATTGATAAGCTATTTATGAGCTTAACTCAACAGAACTGGTAATTTCAGTTACATTTCTAGGGAAATTTACAATAAATTTTGAAACTATCATCAAACCATAAAAGCCAAAAACAGAATGGAGATTTAACTGGCCTTGGAAAGATTTACTTTCTTTATAATACCTGTTTGGTGTAAAGAGAAGAAACGTGAGCCTCTGCCAATTTGGCATCTTTCACGACTACTAAAAAGAAAAGAAAACAAACTTACCTAATGAATCAGAATAGCACATTGTAAACATACAAGAAACTACATATAAATATACCACAGACTAAGTAAACTTAAGAGTCATTATTTTAGCAAATGGAATCTGAGCTTGAAATTTTAAATATAAATGTGTACTAACTGCAAATCAAACATTCTTATAAAATAGTATTGGCATAAAAAGCACACAACTATAGCCCCAAGTTTAAAGGGGTAAAGACACAAGTTATATTATGGCCAAAGACTAGTACTGGTGATATTAATTTTTGACTGTGTTGGTCCCCAAATGGAAGAAAGTAGGTTTGTTAAAATGTGGTTTAAAAGGAAAAAAAAAAATCACTATAATCTTGAAAAGCAGAAATATTGAATATAAAGGTTTGAAAAGATATAGTGACCTAGTATTTCCTACCCTCATTCTAAAAGAATATATTTCCTAAAAACAGCTAACTTTCAATAATTATAATCACGTGCTAGAGAAATCCACTTTTAAAAAGAAATCACAGTATTGTTGCAAATGTGAAAGATTTTTATCTAAGTATAGTAAATGCACACTTAAAATATCAGACTGGAACACTTACCAAACAGTGTTTTCCTAAAGTAGTATCTATAGTACATTTCTTTATTCATACATCTTCAAATGGTCAAGTTTTCTTTCATACATCCAAAATGTTATATGAAGTTGTCTTATTCACCAAATGTTAGCGCTACTTGAAGTCAGGTTCCAAACTAATCAGCCTGCTTTTAAATTTTAAGACATCTGTTGAAAATTTATATGATCAAACCAAACTGAAGTGGTATAAATTTTAAACATTGGATTGCACATCATTGTAAAGGTATCAGTAACCATTATTATTTAGTGATTATAGCTCCTCTTGATAGTCAGGGGGAAGGCAGATCACCATCTGGAATGGTCTGTTTCATTTTCTCTTTTTTCTTTTTCTTTTTCTCTTTTTTTTTCTTTTTCTTTTTTCTTTTTTAAAATCAAGGAACATTGTCATGAATTTTTTTTTTGTCATTGCTTTTTTTTTCTTTTCTTTTTTTCTTTTAAGAGACCATTCCACTTTATTTTTAGCATCCAGATGCATAAGGATTCATATGTAAAGCAGTCATACACCATTATCATTAACACCCATGTGATAAAATACATACACAAATCCAACAAACGGCTAATACATAGTAAAGCCTAAGCATACTACTATGCAATATTATGAATACATAACTTGGAGACTTTAGTTAGCGTACTATGTCATCTATTCATTTTTGAAAACATTCATTAAGATTTAAATGCAAATTCATTCCTTATTTGGAGTACAACAAAATCCTCTATGTTATAACAAGTATTGGGTCATAAGTATTCAAATCTATTCATTAATTTACAAATAACCCAAAGAATTCTGTAATGTTCAATAGAAGAATGTAATAAAAGCATTGCATATGTCCTATTGTGATGTCTTTAGCAATTGTTTACTGAAGTAAAATGCAAACATCAATCTTCAAAATACAAGATCAGAAGGTAGTTTTCTTCTCTTTTATCTATTTGTGAAATCCATCGTCATCATATTTTACTAAAAATTGTTTTTACAAATATGTAAAAGTACATTAGATAATACTAATGAAACACAGGTAGAGTTCTAGCATATGCAGATCAATGATCAGTCAAATCATCTTCTCCAAGAACGAGATTCATTGTCCTCTTCTTCTTCGTCATCATCTTGAAGTAATGAGTCATCCACCAAAGACTCTTCCTGAAACTTTAGGTTAAGATGTATTTAGGAATTTACCCAAAAAAAAAAAAAAAAAAAAAAAACGAAAAGAAAAAAAAAGAAAAAAAGAAAAAAATAGGAAAGAAAAGAAAAGAAAAAAAGGAAACAAAAAAGAAAAAAAAAAACAAACAAAAAAAGAAAGAAAAAAAAGTAACACTTTAAACACTGTTCTCTCTCAAGAGTTGAACACAAATGGTTATTTATATAGCTAGAACACTTAAGAGAACACAGTAAAGCAGCCTTGTCCATTTCATCTGTACCTGGTTTACTGCTCACTTGAAGTGAGCAATAAACATCCGAGGTTCAATACAAGCTACTCCTCCTTGCTAACAAATCATGCCACCTGTTGTACTTCAAACTCTGTTCAATGCTTCTTTTAAAAAAATACATTTTCACTGATTTATCCTAACTAAACACTCTCCAACTTATAAAAAAAAATCCTACCACAATTTAATTTTTTTGCTACATATAAATATCTTTAAAAAAAAAAAGAAATTAAAGAACAAAAGCAAAAACCTCTGTCTTTTTCCCATTCCCTTCACAAAAGCTTCTCAGGCTGCTGTCCCAAACTTTTCAAAATACCTAATACCAGGAGCTCGCCTGCTTTTCTCCCCATTCAATTCAAACTCATGGAAGGACATAGGTATAATCTAAAATATAAAATGACAAATCATGTACATGAGTTTCAAATACACATTTATTCTTGCATTTGACTATGGATATGCGTAACAGATTTTAAATGTTCTGTAAACAAAATGAAGCAGCATTATGGAAATCTAGCAAATGTAAACAATCTTTTATTTCTTTACCTTACCTTTATTTTTTAACTTCTTCAAATATTTTCTATAACTTTTTTCATGATTAAGCAAAACAGAATTGTTGACTTTAAGTCTTTGTCTCAAGGGCTATTTAAATTCTCTATCCCTTCTTATCCTGCCATACCTTTTATCCTAGTAGCTAGTGTTACTTGAAAAAATTGCAATCTCCCATATTTATCCTAATGCTAGAACTCTTCTGAAAATACGTTTCACTTTCTTAGCCCCAGCACATAGGTACAGATCACTATTTTGTCATTCAGGGCTCAGCTCTATTGGTAATAGACCTTTAAGATTATTATGGACAGACATAATCATTCCTTTCTAGGGGTTCCCATAGCATGTTGTTCAAATCTGCATTCGGCACATCAGTGTGCCTATCACTGTAATTTGTTTCTTCTGTTTCTGCCACCACCCTCCTTTCCAGATTATAAGCTCCTTGATGATAGGGACCGTGTCTTATTCATTTTTGTGCCTATCACAAAATCTACCACATAGCAGGTAGTCACTCTAATGAACTAAAGCAATAAGAATTTTAAAAGAAGGCTGAAATGTTGATACAGCAAGTAAGTAAAATAAATACCCTACAACTTAACATATTATTACAAGATTTCCTGTGGATAAAAATCCAATGAATAATTATTATCTTCTACAGTAATTGAAAATTGATATATCACATGTTAATTTGGGGTTAGCAATCCACAATTCTTCTCATTAATCCAGAAAATATAAAGTTGTCTGCAATTATCTGATCTCCCCTGTCTGGAATATGGTTTAGGAATAGAAGTATTATGTTAAAATCACAGCCATTTTAAAAAAGTCAACTTTTATAAATGAACTATGAATAATGATGGGAAAACAAGTGTAAAAAAAAACATACTTCCTCTTCATCAGGTTCAACTTCTTCAGTTTCCACAGCTGACATATTAGTTATTGGTTTATTCCATGCCAGTTTTAAATCCTGCCCTTTGAAGCGAGCTCCATGAATTGCAGCCTAGAACAATTCAGAATATGGGAGTAAAGGACATTAACAATTTCAAGAACTAAACTCAAAGACAGTTGTTCTTTCATTTGCTATTATTTGGTCAATTATTCCCAATTTACTGTTACAATTACTACTTTATAGTTATTTACTTCTTAAACTCATACTAGTGATACAAAATGTAAAATTGTTCTAAAACAACTTCTCATAATCAACTATTATTTCACTCCTGGCCAAAATTTGAGTAGGAAAAAAACAGTTCATCAATTTACAGTAAATTACAATTTACTAATAAATACTATTTGGATAACAATCCCAATGTACATCAAGATTTCGGCTCTAGCTTTTAAACTAGATCTAGTTTAAGATCAACAGAGCAAATGAATTTTACATGCTAGAGAGACTATTAACTAAAAACCTTTATCAAAAATAAATTTACATATAAAATGTCACATTATTTTTAAATTAATAATCAAAGTATGTAGTTATCTTTAGCAGTAGGAGTCTTATCATGGAGTTGTTGTCAGTAACCAAGAGCTATGGCATTGGTAGTGTTTCAAGACCTTTTGATCCTCGGTCATTATATATTAAAACTATATATTCTTATCAAAAGTTCACCTTACAAATTTGAAATGTGTGTTGAATATAAACATGGATAAAATTAGGCCGTTAGAAATATTTTTCTGTACGCTGTTATTGTACAGTGTAATGTTACACAAATATATTGCTATTGAGTAGGAGGCTAGAGCAGGATTGTGAGTTCATCTAAGTAGGGTGTACACAGCAAAGACCCACTTTAAGAAACAAAAAAAAAAAAAAAAAAAAAAAAAAAAAACTTCACACCCATATTTGCTGTACATATTGTTGGTCATAGTTTTGTTCCTTTTACATTTGCTCTTTTGAACTAAATAGAAAAATTTTATAAATACTTTCCATGTGACATTTGTCATTTCTTAACAGTAATATACTTTATGTAATGATTTCAGCTCTCCTGGACATAGCTCTACAGACTAGGCTGGTCTCAAACTCAGCTCTGCCTGCCTCTGCCTCCCTAGTGCTAAGATTCAAAGAGTGTACCACCATACCCAGCTTCATTTTATATTTTTTAAAGATTTAATTTTAAGGGACTTATTACTCCTGACTGTCATTGTCACCAGATTAAGAGGTAAGCATCACTACATGAATAATTTAAGGTAGAGTAGTAGTGCTAGTAGATGTCAGAGGAATCCCTGAAGCAGCAGTTACAGGTGTTAGAAACTTCAGATGAGTGCTGGAGACTGAACTCGGATTCTCTGCAAAAGCACATTTATTTTAACCACCAAGTCACCTCTCCAGTCCCCTTTTAACTTTTTAATTATATTTTTATAAAATAGCTATTCTCCAATTTTAACAGAAAGCTTACTTATGTATTAGAACTTACAGCATTTTTCTTTTATAAATATGCCATGACTAAAAAGCCCTCACTTACACTAGGTATTACTTTTAAAACATTTTCTGTTTATTGTGTGTCTGAATCCCTGTGAATGAGTATGTATATGTAGTCCAGCACTTGACAAAGGATGTCCCCAGTCATTCTACACCTCATATTTTGAGACAAAGTCTCCCATTAAACCTAGAACTCATTAATCTGGCTAGAATGGCTGACTTGTTAGCAAGTGCCAGGTTTCTACCCATGCCTATCACCCCAATGATAGGATTACATGGCCATAGCAGGAGATAGGTCCTCATGTCTTCGACAATAATCACTTTACTTCTGCTTTAGATTTATTGTCTGTCTTTGTGTGTGCTCACGAGCCAGGTGCATACACGTGCATGCTGATGCTACCTATGTACAGACCTATGTACAGATGCCACAAAGGCCAGAGGAGGGTGTCATAACCCCTGAAGCTGGAGTCATGTGGTTATGTTCTGATACGTGGGCACTGTGAATCAAACCTCATTATCTGAAAAGCAGTAGGTGCTCTTGTTGCTGTGACATTTCTCTAACCTTGCTTTGAGTTTTTCTGAGAAGGGGTCGGGGTTTTGTTAAGCCAGGCTGTCCTTGTATTTCCCATACACTTTAGCTAACAAGTATTTTGTTTTTTAGTTTAAACTTAAATTTTAAAACTTAAAAATGAGATATAATGCCTTGATCTTTGTTGTAATCTCTGTGTATACCTCTTTACCCCCAACCAATTGCCCAAATAACCATTTAATCATGTTTTATTTTGTGCTCCCCAACCCTGCACCCTGAGATAGGACTTCTCTGTTTAACAGCCATGGCTGTCCTGGAACTTGGAACTCCCTTTGTAGACCAGGCTGGTGTCAAATGCACAAATCCACCTGCCTCTCCCTCCCTGGTGCTGGGATTAAAAGCATGTGTCAAAACTTTATTTTATGCTTTTAAACAGCCCTTTTGTGATCCTTTAAAATCCACATATATGCAGTAATATTATTCTTGTAGTAGTTTTGCCTTGATGTATAATTGGGCATAGAAAACTAAAATGTTCATTGAATTGTCTAAAAAAAAAAAAAAGGACCAGAAAATAAAGGCCATTAGCAAAAGTTAAAACTTTCTTTTCTCAAAAATACCTACCCTTTATCCTGAATCCATGCTGTCTTACACTTTTATGTCAGAATTATTTTTATTTTATAAAATGATGAGGAAAATAAGTAGCAAAGACTTATGTTATATTCTTCCTTAGGCAAATAAAGTGTCTCATTTTTAATCAAAAAATTAAATTTTAAATTGTTAAACATTTTGTTCTCTGAAACCCCAAAGTTCTATAATAATTTAACTATATTGTGCCTACTTGTTCTAACTTAATTCCTCATTCTTTTGAAAACACTGCCAAATTACAAGACATTTTGGCTTTAAAAATGTTCATGATCATCAAATGATTCATGACTTAATTCCAAATATTTATATAATATCAGTATATCTATTCCTTGCATCTTATAGAGTAAATACAATAGAAATAGTATTCTCATTAAGTGTCAGAAGACTTAACTTCACTTACTCAACCTTTATAAGTCAATGTTAAGTCTTTATTTTTAAAATGTTTTATTATACATACTGTATAAAAATATACAACTGAAGTAGAAGGGGCAAGATCCAAGAATTGTATGTCAATCAGGCCTCACTATGAGAAATAAAAAAGTTGTTTTTCCCTCTTAAAAATGTAAGCACCAAAAACAGCACACATCCATCTAAAGTACTTAGGTGCTAGATGGATGCTTATTGGCCAAAGGGCTCGCTGAGCAACCCTAACAACCAAAATTCAAATCTCCCACGCACACAGAAAGGTGAGGCATGGCAGTATATGTGTAACCTGGTGCTGAGATAAAAAGACAGGCAGGCAGAACATTTGGGGGCGCTCAGTGCCATCCTGTCCTTCCAAAGCAACACGTTTCAGGTTCAGTGAAGGTGACTGCTACAAAAATAAGGTGGTGATAAACAGAAGACACCAGACATCAAAGCGCTGTCTCTAACCACACACATGCATACACACCTTTCTCATGAGCCACAAATTTGGTGATACTTAAAGCAGTTGTATACATCTGCCACAGCTGTGTACAGCTGCCATATTTTAATACAACTATTTCCTAGAAAATAAACAGGTATGCTACTTGTCATTGAAACCATCATTCTAAAAAGATGAATTACTTCAAGTATGAATAACTTTACATTAACACCTCAGAGAAAATTTTATTAAAATTCTGCCTAATACAGACACATAAATGTTCTAAATGATCACTTTTTTTTTTTAAACTCTCAAAAAAAGGTCCTTTTTTTCCTTTTCAGATTTCACTTTGTTTTGTTTTTCAAGATAGGGTTTCTCTGCATACAGAGTTCTAGCTGTCTGTCCTGGAACTCACTCTAGTCCAGGATGGCCTTACACTCTGCCTCCGGGATGCTGGGATTAAAGGCATGTGCCACAACCAAAAAAGGTCTTGAGGTAAAAGATCCAGACTTAAGATCTCTGATCTGGAGTTGCAATGACAGGGTAGAGAGCTTGTTTAAAATGCTCAAAATCCTGAGCTTCATATCCAGCATCAATGAACAAAACCTCTGAGTTTAAAAGACAACTCTAATATATTAGCAATTCCTATTTTACAAAATAATCTCCCTGTGCCCCATAACTACATTATTTCAGGATCCAGCTGAACATGTGTCTAAGACTAAGGGGATCTAATCTTTCACCTGTTAAAAGTAACTCTTTAAATAATAAACTCTTAGCAATCTTCAATTGTGCTGGCAGGAGTATTCACTTACAATGATAACATAGCAACTTAGGTTTGTCAAAAAACTCATTTGACTGTTAACTTAAAAGCTTCAGAAAAGCATCTTCATATTCTATTCATATATGTTTAATTATTTTGATATAAAAGCAAGGACAAATATTTAACATTGTCTTTATAATGTCTTAAAGAATCCACAGGGCAAAAAAGTTCACCCCACCCCAACACACATACCTCCTTTTCCCTACTACAATTTGGAGATAACTTACAGGATAAAGTACTTCCCACATAAGCATAAAGACCTCTAATAACCATGTAAATGCCAGGAAAGCACGACAGCCCAGCAGTATTCCCAGCATTAAAGGGGTTCTTATATCCAAGCTGAGCTCAGGGAGAGACCCTATCTCAATACAAGATGAGAACAATCAACAAAGAGACACACATGCAGGCATACCCAGACCTGTGGTCACACAATGTGAAAATAATGCATGCACACATGCACGCATATACATACACTGAAGATACTTCTGGGCTGGGTGGTCCTGTGTAGTGACAATTTTAGATTTTGGACTCTTTAAAAAATACAGAAATACGAATATGTTTTCATTTTAATTCTGGATGTGAAGATACAGGACAGTCTGAAACAGATGACTATGATTTGCCTCATGTTCTAGCAGAGGCGAGACTTTGCCTGCTGCAGATCATTTCTGTGATTGTGTGATGGTTGGAATTCTGGGACCTTATCAGCATGTATAAAGGACCCCAAGAGGTGGGGTTGGTTGGTGGTTGTTCAGGGGGTTGACTGTGGTTTGTTAGTAGTTGTGCTCAAACAAGAAACAAAAGGAAAGAAATTAGATCAGGGATCCCACCCCCCACCACCACTATACTTCTTTTCTATATAGTGAGAGAGCATGAAACTGTGGGGGGAAAGGGTGATAAAAGAAGAGCCTACAAAGTAACAAAGACCAGCTCTTTAACCTCTGTAAAAAGAACAAATAACATGTTCAAGTTAATATACCTTAAAGTCAATTTGGTGTCAAATTTTATACACATTATTTTATACTTATATACAAATTTCCTAAGAAAATAAGAGTATTTTTGTGGGCACAAACTTGTACTTAAAATATTCTACCTTCTATCAAAGTACAGTTACTCAGTAGCCTAAAAAATAATTTATATTGAAATTTTAAGAAATTAACTAACCAATTACATTTAAGTTTTAACAAGTTTTTCATACTTACTGCTTCTGCTTCTGCTCTTGTCTTGAATGTAATTATTGCATGAAGTGAAGAGTCATCGATCTGACAATCCTCAATTTCACCATATTGCTGTAAATTAACAAATTATTTCTAAAAGTGTTTTCAAACATCTAAAACCCCTAATGGTATTAGAAGAATAATAAACATAACCCAAAATTCATAATAACTTGTATCACAAGATGAATAATTCATTACACTTAGTCCTAGCTTCCAATCTCAGCTCTAATCTTATATTTTCCAGAATTAGCAACATTTAACTCTATTTGAGTTATAATGAATGAAACAATGGTTAAAGTCCTATTACTCCAACCTCAGAACAAGGTAAATTTGTTCTTAAACAGCATACTCAACCATCAGAACAAACTATGAGATTTTAGAATCATTTCCAATAAAGGAGGAAAAGATTCAGAGAATTTAAGCAGTTTTCCCAATCAGTCAAGCAACTGACCAAAACGATATGGGACTTTTAACCTTAAAAGTTCAGCTTTGACTAAATGGGTTCACTTACTACACTACGGCAAACACAATTTAGAACCCTTCAATGCTAAGTAGGCATATTGCATTAAGCATGATCAGAGTTTGCTTTTTCCTCCCACATTTTTGTAAACAGCAATTTTACCACATAAGAATTAGTCCTTTATACATTATTAATATTTTCCCTCTTATTCCATAATAAAACTACAAACACACACTAATTAAAACAAACTTTTAAACAATTTAAACTTTAACAATTCAATTAATCGCTTCATGGTTTTATTCATCTATAAAATGGACACAATAAAGGTTATTCTTGGTGTCAATTTGACTACATCTGGAATTAACTAAAACCCAATGGCTGGTCACACCTGTATGAAAATTATTAATTAAATTATTTGAAGTGAGAATAACCACTTCTTGGGATCTTGATCTTTGAAACTGGAATATACACTTTTAACACAGATATTTTGCTCATAGATAGATCTTTAATGTAGGCCACATGTTCTGATGGTAGCCTGTATGAAAACATGAAAGAAGGAAGCTGGCTCTCTCTGTCTAGTGGCTATCACTCTCCTTTCCTGGCATGAACAGTCTATTTATTTAGTATTCTGGTGTATTCTGAACATCACCTGAGATAAACAGCATTGTAAACTGAACAACTACTAGAATCTGGACTGTCCACCAGTATAGGCAACCATTATTGGTCTAGCTGGAACACTCTAATAAATCTTCATTCCTTTCTCTCTCTGCCTCTCTCTCTTCCCCTCTCCCTCCACCTCTCTCTGTCCTAGCTGGACCATTCTAATAAATCCCCCTTCCTACCTCTGTGTTAGTGTGTGTCTCTACACACAAAAATCTTTATAAGTTCTGTTCTTCTAGAGAAGCCTGACCAAATCAGTGTTAATTCAAATTATTCCTAATAGTCTCTTTAAGTTTTAGCTATTTTTGATTATTACTACTTTTCTCCCAAGATAAAAATAGAAATGCATTTTGTTCTAACCTCCTGTGCTCAGAGGGAAAAACAAGATTAAAAAAACTAAACTCTAAATGTGCACTCTTGGCTTAACACTAGTATTTTTCATGTTTAAATTTCAACTACTAAGTTTGAGTAGAGCTTAAAATCTTCACTTCTGAAAGACTTTCCACCCTAAGTTTCTGAATATTTATTTCTCAAGCCTCAACAAAACATGACAATGAACTCATCTTGTTTGGATTATTTTCACAATTGATTGCTACCCTTAAGTAGGTGGTACCTGTATGCAGGGCACCTAACTGTTTGGATCTCCTTTCCTTTACAGAAGTGGAAGACACAGCGGGGAGAGCTGGGCTTTTATCTCCAAACAACTTTCTAGTTTTCATTCTCTATCACTCTGAATCCAACAGGTAAAGACTCTCCAGATTACCGAGCCTTAAATATTGACCACTTTAGTTTCTTCTTACACATCAATCATTTCTTTTATAACTTCCTTATATTCAGATAGAGCATTAACTATAAGCTGGAAGTGACTATCAAACATTGAGATATAAACTTCTAAAAGACAAAACCACTTTAAACAACTTACAAGTTTACCTATCCTTCTGGCTCTCCAGTTCAGGTTTCCTAATTATTAATCCTCCCTCACTCGTCTTTGTATCACATGCCAGGGGTAAACATATCCCTGCGTCCCTGAGCTGTATGGTTAATAAGCTATAGTTTATCTTAACTAATTTGTGTCAAACCAATGTATCTACAAGAAGTGAGAGAAAAGATCTGATGTTTCTTCTTCTCTCTGAAGTATTACATTAGAATACCCAGGGTAATACAGGATGCTTAGGAACATAAGGTCAGAATAACACTACAAACGGAAAGAGGTAAAAGGGTAAGGTTGGTATAATCTCCACTTGGCACGTTATCCTAATGAAGTCCAGAAGTCCGAATAAACAGTGGATGATTAGGGGCTAGAATCTGCTTCTTTTCCAAGCCACTCTACTGCAATTAGATAAACTCTCTTAAATTATATCCTTGGTCTGAATAAGGCAACTTTTATATCATACATCAAAAGCAGAACTTGTTTCAGTCCTACTCAACTCTATCAAGAGTGTAATATTAATAAAACTTTAGTTTCATGTTTAAAAATCTGAATGTTTTATATAAAATGCCAATTTTCCTTAAATTATCACATAAACCTACTCCTGAGATCCCTCTCTAAAACAATAAAGTTTAAATCATGAACTTTATAGTATTTAAAGACGTTATCTAGTTTAAGAATTATAACATTTCAGCCAGTCATTGAGTTTGAGGACAGCCTAGTCTTACAAAAGAAAAAAGGGAAAGAAAAAAAAAATTATAACATTTCTCCCAAACAAAAAGACCCTATTTCTATTTTATAACTAAAAATAAAGCGCTACTATAGATTAAGGAAACCCCCATGTATCACTGAATTTAAATTTTATATGTCCATTTTCTCTTTACTTGCATCTATTAACTGAGTAACAATTACTAGTATTATTTTGCTAGGTGGTAAGAAAGTACCGCAAAATGAGGAAGAAGATCTTCTCTATCACTCTCTGTGAATGCAGAAATCTGCAATGCTCTGGGTCGGTGATCCACTACAGCATGCCCAGGTACACCTCGTCCTCGACCTCTACCCCTGCCCCGGCCATGAGCTGCACCTCGGCCTCTTGTATGAAGTCCTCTACCTCGGCCAGACGAAAGAATTCCTCTTTTAGCAGCCTAGAAGAGAAAAAACACACAGGTTACACAATGTGGTGATTAAGCATTGAGATCTCTAATCTGAAATGCCTAACTCTGTGCTTCTGAGCTTAGAGTTTCAATTTTTGAAATACTTGCACTGATTTTACTTGTTAAGCACACCGCATTTCAAATTAGGAATACTACAACTGTGTTAACTCAAGCCAAGTGTTATATCTCGGAAAGTGATTCAAACTTTTATGCTGTTTGAGATAGTATTTAGTTAATCACATAACATTAAAAATTCTAAAATAACTAAAATGTACTCTGAAAGTATTTAAACTGTAACTTTAAAAAAATATTTACAACTTCATTCCATGGTTTTGTGTCTCTTTCTACTATACAGGTTCCAGGGAACAAATTCATGTCATCAAGTCTATCAGCAGGAAACTTTACACACTGAGCCAACTTGCCACCCTACCCTCTTCCCTCTCCAACTAAGTTTATACTCTACAACATCAAGAACACAAGACAGAAAGACTGGTCACTCTGGATCTCTTAATAATACAGAATGCTGAATATCACTACAAAAATCAAATTAATACAGATTGCAGCATAACCTACAGAGATAATAAACATATTTTTACACTGAACTATACTCTAGACTTTCAGGTTTTATGTAATTTTCAAATAAATGTTTCTAGTTTATTATCTGTTGACTCCGCTAACATTTTAATCACACCACAGAATACAGAATATTAATGCGCTGCCACATAATTTCTTTTGTATAATTCACCATTCCTTCATTCCACAAACATTCTCTAAACACCCGTGTTAGTAGTCCTTAAGTCTCAACTACAATTTCAAGCTGTGCAATTGGCACAGTAATTAAAGTGCTTACCAGGAAAGTATGAGGACCTAAGGTCAACCCTAAACACCTACATAGCAAAGTCATAACACACATCTTTAATTTCAGCAACTAGGGAGATACAGAAAGGCAGACCCCTGGTTCTTGCTAGCCAGCCACCCAGACTAGCCAAATCAATGGGCTAAGTGAATGCTTACCCCTCTCTAAAATGGAGCCTGAGGGATACACCCAACATTAACTTCTATCCTCTAACCTCCACACGTGCATTAGCACCTGCCCAAACATGCAAAGTACATACAAATACTTAAATGCCAAACACACAAACTCAATTCCCAGACAAGTAAATTACTGAGAGTGGTTCTTTATACAGGACTTGGGTTCAGTTTCAATCACCCACAAGGTGCTTGACAATCCCAGGAAAGCCAATATCCTCTTCTGGCCCCCATGGATACAATCCGTACATATAGTACACAAACACATGTGCATATTGGCAAGCATTCATTCAAAAATAAAATAAACTGTGGGAGTAACTTATCTGAAATTTGGGAATTAGCTGGATGTAAAGGGTAAACAAAGGGTGAACACAAGACTCCTTGCATATTTCTAGTGTGGTAACTATATATACAAACTTTAGAAGCAAGATAAACACAAAGATGAACATGCTGAAGAGGGTATATGACATCCAAGTAAGAACATCAAATCCTAATATTAGCAAAAATAAACATAAAATCAAATAATAATGCTAAATGAAATAAGCCAAGGACAGAAAAACAAACACCGTAAGAGTCATTTACACACTACATCTGATATTTCAATCTCACAGGAACGGAAGAATGGCTATTAGTGAGAACTCTGTTGGTATAAAAAATGGAGAAATGTTGGTCAAAATGCATGACAGAATAAACTGTACCATCTGCTGTACATCAAGTACAGTTGGTCAAAGTATATGAAAAAAGCAAGTGAAGAAATTTTTTAAATGTATTTTCACAAAAACTTAAGTGAGATGATGAATAGATTACTTTGATAATTCATTCCATGATGTATATACATATATTGAAACATGTTGTATAACCATACACAATTAAAAATATTAAAATAAACAAAATAATAAATTTAAAAGAAAAAGGTTAACCAGGCAGTGGTATGGTAGCACACCCCTGTGATACGACTGCTTGAAAGGCAGAGTCAAAGGGATTTCTGTGATTTCGAGGCCAGCCTGGTCCACAGAGCAAGTTCCAGGACAGTAAGGACTACGCAGAGTAACCCTGTCTTGGGGGTTGGGAGGAAGATGTGAGGGCATAAGATTAAACATATCACAAGTATGCCCTGAAGAGTATTAATGACAAAACAGATGGTCCCTGGAAAGTAAGCTTCAGCAGCCTATAGTTTGGAGTATAAACTAAAAGTCTCCAAGAAATACTATAGTCAAACAGCAAAAATACAAAAAAAAAAAAAAAAAAAAAAAATGTATTTGATCTTAAAATCTTTGCTCACTAATCTTTATTAACAAGTAATAAAAAAATTAATGTGATGAACATATTCTGTTATCTACTATATTACATTACAATATGAGTATTGGCTGTAAATCAAATTTGAATCATCATAAAATACTAGACTGGAAAATACTATTCTATCTTTGGTTGAATTACAAGCAAAACAAGAACAGTAATTTTTATGTTATTTACTAAATTATATCAAAAATTTTATAATACTTCATTTTTATATCGCCAATGGCATGGGATATTCGGATGGAGAAAACAATTTTAAAATTAATATAAGAAGCCTAATATTTTGGGTTGAACATATACACAAAACAGATTATGTTTCAAGAGAATTCAAGTGCAGGTTTAGGACACGTCACAGTTTTTTCTAACTCAGATAAGTTGGAGCCTAGGACAAGTCCAGCAGATACCAAAAGTTAAATTTTTACTACTTGGACAGCACTAAACAAATTTCTACTGTATTATAAAGTGAGGGAAAGAAATGTATCAACAAGCTTAAAATATAATACAGTCACCAGGCGTGGTGATCCCAGCCCTGGTGAGGCATTGGTACAATGACAGATCTAACTTCGAGGACAGCCTGATCTACAGAGTTCCAGGATAGCCAGGGCTACTGAGAAACTTGTCTCAAAAAATAAGTAAATAAATAAAAGTAAAATAGAAATTAATAAAAAAGAAAGTATACTCAAATTAAGCAAAATAACTAAAATATTAAAGAATACTACCTTAAATTATGTCAGGCAATAGTGAATAGAGACATAACATACTTTCATATTTTATAACAGTTTTGCTCACTATTAAACATCCATGGTTTATAACAGATCACTTCCACTAGAAGTTTCTCATATAATAACCATATAACTAAGTTATAAGTTAGTTTATTTTCTCTTTTAAAACACCCACAGCACCATCTATAGGCAAAACTTAAATAAGCAGGTTTTCAACAGATTTCTATACAATGCTGATCTTTGGCAATTCAGCACAACATGCCTGTATGACTTTATGTATGCAAGACTCTTTTTATACAAATTCCTATAGAGCCCTTAATTATAGTTAACCCCAAGAAAAAACAAGAACAAAAACAGAAAGAGGACTAAATTTCAGTAGAAATGGATGCACCAGGGTGTTCAAGCAGAAGCAGTGTATCACCATATACCAGTTTTTCAAGCCAGCACAAAGTCTCAGCGGGCCAAAGTTCCAAACCCAATCCTTGAGACTACATAGTTAAAGGAGAGAACCCATTCCCATACTGTCCTCTGACATTCATAATCAAATTAACAAGCAAATATAAAAGTGCTTTTTTGAAAACTATTTTCTCTAGTAGTTCAGTAAAACCAATTAGCCTCATTCCTGTCTATCCTAACTAACACACTAACACACACACTGGGGGTTGGGGAATTATATATATGGTAGTCAGTAATTGTTAACTAGAACCAAAAGCCACATCTTCATGTGAAGCATAAGGTATCTCCATCTCAAGTGAACTAACTGTAGCTGTGATAAGACATACTTCCAGCTGTAATTCTGTATACTTTCTCCTGAGTTCAGTGACTTCTTCTCCAGCCTGCATCTTCTTATATAAATCCAATTCCGTGTCAAGCAATTCTTTCTGCATCTGAAAGTCATTAATGTTTCAAATAACAATTAATGCTCTGAGCTTATGTTAACATTTTTCTCATATTCACTCTATACCGCCTTTTTTTTCTTTTTTTGGGGGGGGGGCAGACTAGTTATAGTTATACAGTCAAGATTGGCCTCAAAAAAACCAGGATTTTAGGTATGTGTCACCATGCCAACCAACATTTTTTCCATTACCAGCAATATTGCTAGTTTGTAAGCTTCCTTATTCCTTTTACTCTCATTGATTTCCCTAAAATCCACTGCCTAAACCATAGCCAAGGTGAGATTTCACGAATAAATAATGTGATAATTTTGAAAAAAGAAACCATGGGGCTAATGAGCATTATATACTATGTCTTTATGTAGGTAAACACATGTATCTTAGCTATATTGGAGGAAAAAACACAAATGAATGATGGTAGCTATATAGAAGAAGTGTATGGGGGGTTGAGGTTGAGGTGAGAGAAAATCCTATGTATATCTTTTATGTACTTTTAAACCATGTTAATGTGAGTTATTTAAAAAAAAAAAAATTACAAAGTTAAACTAAACCAGTAAGAATGAGGCCAGAAGAAAGAATCCAAAGCTGAAAACTTAACTGAAATAGACCTAACTTTATCTAATTAATAGTACTTACAAAACAAAACTAAAGTTAACCAATATCATAATCTGATTTAATCTTTAATGGAATATAATTCGATTGTAAAGGACATAAATAAAATTTGAATCCAGCTTAAGTGTTGGAAACAGTACTGCAACAACTGTGGAACTATTCTGAATGGATTGTAAGTCTACTTGAATGAATAACTATATTTATGTTATGAAGCCAAGTTGTCATTAGGGAAACTGGCAGTGGAATATCAATTTTCAAAAAGAATAACCATGTAACTCATATTAAAATGAGAAAAAAAAAACAATCTGACTTCATACATATATAGAGATGAGATACAAATATCATATCACCTATTTTCTCTCATTTATTCCATCTAGAAATACTGTGATCATTTGTTTGGACCATCTAGATTCAAACACCTAGTATTTCTCTTTGCAAATAAAAGCCATTCTGGACACTGATGCTAGGTTACTTCTGTCACTAGTCTTTTACATCACTAACTAATTGCAATACATAGTTCTTGGCCACACAGTCAAGTAACCATGCCACTTTGTCCTCAAACTATCTTCCCAAAATTATCCATATCATTTGCTAATAGCTGACTTTACACCTGTAAGAACTAGGACAGTTGTGAATAATCAGATTCTTAATGAGCTATATATATATCCTTAAAAGAATAGTTACAATAACTTTTGATAATTTTATTTTAAAGCTCTCTTTTTAAAAAAGATTTATTTGTATTTATTATGTATGGGTATTTTGCCTGCATGTATATCTGTGCATTATGTGTGTTCACTGTACTTGGGGGCCAAAAGAAGGTGCCAGATCCCCTTGAACTGGAGTTACAGACAGATATAAGCTGCCAAAGGAGGGAGTTGAACCTAGATCCTCTGGAAGAGCAGTAGGTGCACTTAACCATTATGCCCTTTTTCCAAGCCCATGTTTGAGAGCCTTAATAAGTAGTCGTGTGAATAACAAACCAGAATACCTGAGTCTTTGTTTTTATACTTTTTGGAAGACAGCGTCCAGGAGATGTAGATTTAACCTCATCTTTCAGTTTGGTAATATTTTTGGTCAAAATCTCTAATGTTTTCATTATTTCTGCTTTATCTTCAGACTTCATGGTTTTGTTTTTCTCTAGTTTTGAAATTAGCATCTGGCAAATTATAAAACAGAAGTTTAAGAGACTTACTCCTACTATTAATAAAAAAAACAAATATAGTAAAATTATTAAACAAATACACATTATGTTTAATTTATATGTTGTGAACAAAGCTGACAGACTTTTAGTATATACAGATAGAAGAACAAACCTGGTAATGCTAACAGCAAGTTTAATTACAATCAGTTTACTTTGTGAAGAAATTTACTATTATTTTGCTCACCAGAATGTAAGTTCTGGATCAGAAAAGTGGAATGGGAGATCACACAGAATTATGTTCTCCTAGTTACAACAGCTTCAGCTTTTTACATAAAGCACTGTGGTTGAATAAGGAATATCCAAAATAATAAAAGGCTATACTTCTAATCTTAAAGTAGGTTTTTGAGACAGTCTTACTCTGTAGCCTAAACTGGCTTCAAAGTAAGCAATCACAGCTTCAGCCTCCCTGAGTACTGAGTTAAGGCACCACTGTAAACCAACAAAACATTGTTTCTGTACTTTTACATTTTTCTACTAACACTCATTATAAAACACAACCAAGAAATGACTTCTAATTAAATGTCATAAATTAGAGCTCTCTATTCCCAAAAATGTCAGCCAAGAAATACAAGTCACATTAAATAATACTTTTTTGCAATTTACAATTTATGTGTCTGTGCTATGAGCAAGCAAATGTCCAATGAAGGCCAGGAAACACTGCCTGATCCCTCATAGCTAGAGTTACACGTAGTTGTGAGTCACCTGATAATTGGTTTAGGAACCCAAACAGGTACTCTGGAATATAAGTAGCAAATACTCTTAAATCATTGAGCTATCTCTCAGGGTTCCCATAAATTCTTTTAACCACATATAAAAAGGATAAAAACAAAAATTAATTCAGTAACTTAGCCTAGTGTACCAAAATGTACATTTCAACAACAACAAAAATTTACTGAGATTTTTTTTCTTTATACTACATCATTGAAATCTGTTGTGCAATTGACATTTTCACCTCAAGCCTTGGACTAGACACATTCTAGATGTGGCTTTTGACTATTCTATTGTGTAACACAGAAATAGAGGGTCCAAATTTAGTGAAGTACATATCAACAAAGGGAAAATTATTCCATTTCATTATTCACTGAACAAAAACTGTTGTACAGTAACAGAGCTAAATGAACTTATTTCAGGATGATAACCATATCCATCACTTTATGCTTCTTCAACTTCAATGCTAATGAATTAATACATAATGTTGATGATACACTTACTAACTTTTTCCCTTTTACCACTAATTACAGTAAATGTGTTTCTTACTGTGAATTAAATAGATTAAATTCACTAAAAATAACCACACTGATAATTCTGTCACATTTACTTTTACCAATTTACCTTCTGTGTTTCAATGTGCTTTTCTAAAATTTCTTGTTTCCTTTTTCGTACATCCTGCTGAAGTTTCAGTGCCTCCTAAAATAATCAAAATTGCTATTTAGTATAACTAAAGATAGATAAAACAATACAAGAGAAAAGCAGTTTTAAGTGGAGAAGCATGGCAACAAAAGCAATAGACAACAGTTGTGTCTGTAAAGCTTACACCATACATACAAGTTTCAGAGATGAACCAGAGGAAACTTCCTTCCCCCCAAAAAAGTGTAAAAAAATAATTATTGTGAGAGAAGGAAGATCAAATGCTCCAGTTTGACCTTGTGGTAAGCACTTCCAGAGATATACACACACACACAGGCATGCACACACCCACTGGAGAGGGCTTCCTATGTGCAAACTCTATGCCATGATATCTGTGCTCACCTGTTTCTTTTTCTGTGCTTCATTACTATCAACTGCAGGGGTAGACACTAGTAAGGTCTTTTGTGCAGCCTTCAAAGCAGCTGGATTATACACTGTTTTTGTAAGACCAGTAGATGTAGACAACACCTACCAACACAAATTCAATTTCTTAGAAAACCAGTGTTATCAATCATATCAATAATTTCTTAAGTCTTGCTTTCTAAGAAACTCCAACTTGAAAGCGTTTCTGCCTATAATTAAATATTGAACTAAATGTATCATATAGTTATAATAACTAAATCATATCTCATGTCTTAAAATGAATGGTATGAATGAGAAATAAGCCATATAACAAACACACAAACTCCTGGTGACTTAATACCTATAAAAACAAAGAAAAAAAAAGCAAACCCAAATATATAAAACAGAAAATAGGGAAAAAAGACTGTCATTACATTTATGAAAAAAGCACAAGAAGAAAGTGAATGTTAACCTACAAACATTTTAGTGTAATTGCTGTAGTTCCAAAATAAACAAAGCAGTCATTCTCCACTTCCTACATGCCATTCTTCCTCCCTGAAGTGATCTTAATCTCTTAGACCAAGTTTAGAAGTAGTACAAGTTACAGCACAAATCATTTTTTCCCAATACTTACAGATTTTTATTCCTTCTGCTATGACATAAAAATACCATTGAATTTGTTAGGTGATATTAACTACTTGATAAAAAAATAAAACAAAAAAAGAACCCGATGTCTTCCTTCCTGTCTACACTACAAGGCCCCAGAAAAGACTTAGTCTTTCTGTTCTTTGTGATTCTTGAACCTAAGTCTCTTTAATACAGAATTATGAGAATTGGTTAAAATAAACTTGAGAGGTGGGGGGTGTATCCTCAATATACTCATCTATAAAATTGGGGGTTTCATCTTGAGAGTATCTAAAACATGAACCCAAAGATCTCTCCTTTTCACTTGTTTTATCACTATGCTGTTAGAACCTAAATCAGTACAATCACATAATATTTTTACACTAAAGCAAGCAAATGGTTATAGATTGAAATGAAAAACCCTTTAAACATAAGGTTCAATAATAACAAGAACAATAAAAAAGACAGTGCTGACAGGCTACGTTTTATTTGTCAGTAAGTTCCATGAGATGACAGGTTCTTGGAAGATAGCATCTACAGATTCTATTAAAAACTAAGCAGGTAACCATGATTTTCCAGAGAAAATATTACTGCTTCTAACATCTTAATAGTTCTTGAGCTAAAATATAATACAGAAAGATTGAAGACTGTAAGTTAAAAATAATGCCCTATTTTTATACTATGTTAACATGGAGTGTAGCATAAAAGTAGAAATCTGGAGACCACTTTCTGATCTTTCACCATGAAATTATCAAACAAACAAACAAACAAACAAAAACACTACACCAAAGAAACAAAGAAAAACCATGGGCAACTTTTTACTCTTAATACTACTTCTCTGACTCAGAATCTAAATGAAATTAAAAAGTATAATTATTCTAGCTTCACAGAGCACAACTTATGCTTAAAAAGTAAAGGAAAATAATATTCTACATATATTAAATTTCACAGGAAATTTTCTTCAAAATAAAAGCTGCCAAATATTACTAATAAACATGAAATACTAAGAAATACTTGATTTCATTAGAAATCAAAATACAGATTTAGTTTATAGTCTAAATATTCAACAGTAAGTCTGGAATAATTCTGGAGAATTTCTTCAATGTTACTTTAGTATGTCACACATTGCTAAACTATATTAAAAAAGAGGTTGCTAACTAGGAAAAATACAAGGCAGTCTACTTTTAAATCTGAGTATACGATTCCTTTATGAGAATTCCTTAACAAGTTAAAAACTAACTATAAAATAAATAACTTGGAAATCTGAGTATCACGTTATCCTCC
This sequence comes from Micromys minutus, assembly GCF_963924665.1. Taxonomy (NCBI): domain Eukaryota; kingdom Metazoa; phylum Chordata; class Mammalia; order Rodentia; family Muridae; genus Micromys; species Micromys minutus. The sequence goes on from NC_137974.1 coordinate 30,322,509, forward strand.
AGCACCAAATATGTGTTAAAATAAAATAAATTATTTAACCTAGCATTTTCCCACTCTACACACACACACACCTTTCCAAACCATCTTAGCATTATATGTCAGATTAATGAGTGTGGGCTGAAGGGAGTATCTGAGGAAAACAGACACTTCCTTCTTTCTATAAGCTGTCTCATAACCACATCCATAGCCCTATCCAGTGATTTCCTTCTGCAAAAACAGAATATATGATAAAAATATTCCATGAAGCCTCAATCTGAAGGACTCCTGTGTAAAATTGAACAATTGAGAAATAACAGTAAAGTGCTTAAAGCTGTACTTCCAACTGCAGCCATGTTTCAAATGTGCCAAGATGTAAAAGTAAAATGTCTTTGTGCCTATGTTTATTACAGGTGTTAGCCAGCAATTCTTGTAGTATCCTCAGCCAGTCTTTGTAGAGAATACAAACTCAGAAGATAAGTTAAAAAGATCATTATGTGATATGATTTTATTATTATCCTCCTATGACAAAGACAAAAGTCAATTTTCTAAATTGGTAATAGGTTATGCTTGAATGATACGTTGTTGTTCTTTTGTCTTTTAGGTTTATATGTATTAGTGTTTTGCCTGAGTGTTATAAATATGCACCATGTGCGTACCCAGTGTCCAAAGAGGTTAAAGGGGGCACCAAACCCCCTACACCTTCCAAACTTACAATGGCTGTGAACCATGTGTGTTCATGGAAACAAACCTGGATCCTCCACCAGCGCCAACAAGTGCTCTCAACTGCTGAGCCATCTTTCCAGTTCCCACATATCACCACCCACAGCCAGACCTACTATTATTAAGTGTAAAAAACAAGTCTTGCTAAGAATGAGAAGACTATTCTGTAAAAAAATAAAATAAAAAACAAAAAAACCCTATATAGGATTACTATGAAGCTATCTAAAGTTTCATTTTTAAAATAACTAACTCAAATTGAAATTTAATGATTTAGTATTTAATAACACTATAATAATAGAGCTAATAATCCAAATATTATTCTAAGTAATAATAATAAATAATAAAAGTTAATATCTGATAGGTATTTAAAACAGAAAAGAGAAACTCATTTTAACTTAAGTATCTAAAGAGTTATGTATGAGAAAATTAATGTGCTCAATTTTTTGATTAAGTATGTATTTAGTAAATCAGAATGTTTACAATATTATTTAAGAGCATATGGGTATGCATTTTATAACTCAGGCCAACTAGAGAACTCTGGAGAGAACAATGAGATTTAAAGATTTATTTGTGAGGTATTTTAAAGACTCTTCTCAAGAATATTATTTAAAAACATCACTTAACCAATAGTAAAACGTACCTTTGCTACTGTGTATGTGTGTCTGAGTCTGTCTGTCTGTCTGATAAAATGGCTAAATTGACCCAATACTTGGCACTGCCTCCCATTTCGGTTATAAGAACACTTAAAATCGTGATTATTAATTGAGGTTACGATTCTGTACTTTTGTTCTGAAATTATTTTACCACTGACCATCTTCGTAACTTCCTCACCCTTCGTTCATGGTAACCATCATTTTACTCTGTTCTATAAGTTCAACTTTGTGATCTTCCACATACATATAAGGAATCAACACTCTTACAGAGAAACATTTCAAACAAATATTAAAGAAAAATATTTATAATCTATAATCAATTTTTGCTACAAACCCTAGTTCCCAGAAAGTGTAGCTGGTATTTTAGATAAGTCAATTTTTCTTGTAGTAAAAAAAACAAAAACAACAACAACAAAAAAAAAAAAAAACCAAGAAAGTCTTCAAGAGTATGTACTAAAATAAATAAATAAATAAATAACCATTTAAAAGGGGGTTAAAAAAGCTTCACATATTGTCTCAATCTCTGGCTTTACATTGCCAAGACTGTACATCGAAGGAAAATTTAAAATCAAAAGGATATTAGCATCTCTTCTATAGTAAAGGGAATTTGTCCAATGTCATCTCCAATGGCTAAATGAAAACCTGAAGTCTCTAAATGAAATGTAGCTCAATTTTACCACATAATCTCCCATTTAAAAAAAAATTTCAAATACACATATCATTATGAAAATTTATACACATACACACACACACACACACACACACACACACACATATAAATTCTTCATAATGATAATGGATGTGTGTATATGTGATTTAAAATACTTTAGCAAATAAACATCCTATGGTAAACTTAGTATCTAAAGCTGGTATGCTTGTCACCAGGACATTCAATTGACAAGGTAAACATACTCCAAGAGAAGCACCACAAAGAAACTAGGGCTAGACAGAAAGGTTAACACAGATAGTAACAGAGAGTGAGCTAAAAAGAAAGTGAAAGAACAAGACAAACCTTGGAAGGTAAGACAGACACAAGGCAATACACAAAACGGTACTCCTCAAGATAGAAAAAACACAGTGCACAGTCAAAGTAACAGAACAGCAACTACTTTGGGAGTGTGGGGGGAATATAGACTGTGAACGAAACAAAGTAATTGTAGCCAATAAATTCAAATTTTCAAACATTAAAATAGCACTGACAGAATGGCAACAAAATAAAAGAAGACACTAGCTGATGTGAGTCAGAGAACCGAAAGCAGAGAGCAAAGTGGTAGACTGTGAATAAATAAATGTACAGCTCCTTTACCTTGACAATCACCCCTAGTGGTGAGGTCTAGAAATTAAAATTAACTTCTATGTGGAAAATACTTCATTTTTGGCACTAAGATGCCCAAGAGGAAAGTCTGATATAAACTGAGATTTGAATTCCCAGCAATGCCAAAGTTTAACAAAGTAAATAATATACCGAACTGTACTCTAAGGAACAAATATATGATGGCAGATCAGCCAGATGCTTGATTCACTTTCAACAAAAATTTCCTCTGTAATCTTCAGTCTAGAAAGAACAGGAACTAGAAACCAGAGAAATGCCAATTTTTTTGTGTTTTGCTAATATTCTAGGTTTCAAATAATTCAAATGAAGAAACAAATGTTACCTGAATAGTCACAAACACCTAAGCATGAAAACAGCATACATCTATTTAGAAGATCCAAAAACAGCTTCAACAATCTTAATTTACCGCCTTATTTTAAAAAAAGGATGTGTTGTAAAGCTTTATATGAAAAACTCAGCAATAAATTTAAACTGCCAATAATAAAATAATTTATATCATTCTTCCAATTTACAAACTACTTTTATAAGTAAATAAAGCAAAATAAATACTTCTATTTACCAGTGTACCAGTAAGTAAAAAGACTGAGGAAGGTTAAGTGCACTGCCCAGTTATCATGCAGTTAGTAACAAAGAGCTGGAGACCATAGTCATATAACATTCCTAGCTCATGGTCCTTTCTATTAGACTCCCAGAGTTCAATCTAAAATGCACAATGTCTATAAAGAAAATAAATGTAGTAACAAAAAAAAAAATGGAGCACATGGAAATAAGAGAAGCAAGTATTAAAATGTTGATGTAAAAGCTAGGCTAAGATTTTTCTTTTTCAGCAAACAGGTAGGGGTAAGGAGCTACCAATACTATTAAAAAGCAGGAGTTTGGAGCTATGAGAAAAAAAAAATGAAGATGCCACCTGGAAAACATTTATAAAGCCAAGACAAACACATCATGCTATTCTTACCTTTTCAGTTGCTGAAACAGATGGCTTTGATACAAAACCCAACCTGTCCTTCACAGATAATTTAGTTACATTCTAAAAAAATTAAAACGGACATATTCAGTGTTTCCCCAAACATATATTAGGTCTGTTGGGATTTTGAACATCCTGATTCTACTAAAATATATTGAGTCTGAGCACAGTAATACTAGCCACAGAAACCTGGGCCTTAAAAAAGGGGGGAGGGGGTAGAGAAACAAGGAAAAAGAGGAAGGGGAAAGGAAAAACAAAGGATAACAAGGAAATACATGTGGAAAAACAAAAAGTCTTTAATATTAACTATAAAAAATTACACTGTAAAAATCCATCCTCAAGTAGGTTCCTCAAGTCCCTTGTTGCAATTTTATATTAACAAGTAGAAACTGCACATTTTAAAGTAGACTTGAATATTTAAAATATAAGCCTGCTTCATAAGCTGAAAATTAAGTACCACTAGATCCTAAAATATGTTTGTAAGCAAATACATCATAATTACTGATTATTTAGATATGATAATTTAAAAATAACAGTACAACAATTTGCATGCTGAACCTTCATAGAGAATCTCCTTGCCTCATTCTACCCATTAGGAATTAATGACCTGAAAAGCTAACATGGCATCCATCTCTAAGTAGGTTACTACACCCTAACCCAATTTTGCACAGCATACCTTGAAATGTCTAGAGAAAAAGGAAAGCTATATTTTTGAGACTGAGAGTATAGAAACAAGAACCTGCCAATCAAGTATGGAAGTGGAAAGAAACAACATATGGAGAAGAGAATCCCAATCCATAGGAAGTGATGCAAAGTACTAAGCAGGGCAAGTGAGTACTTAAAACGATATATCATCAATCAAGCACGTGTAACCTGATGGCTTAAGTCTTCCCTTCTCAAAAGTTCTCTGTTCACTCTACTGCATAATTATCAGGAGATACAACTCTAAGTAAAAAGATAACAGAAAAAAATAAAATTTAGTGTACTGAACTTCACTCTCAGGCAAATTTGTTTAAATACATCTCCAAAGTAAAAAGAGGTCTTTCTCACGAGCATTAACTAGGAAAATAAATTTAAGATTAAAAAAAGACAATGTTATGATAAAATTAACTTATAGGTAGAGACAAAAATATAAATGCCAAATTTCTGTGTAGAACATTAATATAATTCCAGTTACCAAGGAAAATTAATTGGAGAACCTATTTGACAGGGCTGCTGATAAAAGCTGCTGGTTACCTGGGGAGGTTCTGAAGTAGCACTCTGGGCTTCTGCAGGTTCAACAGTACCTGAAGGTACAGGACCCAGCCGCTCTTTGACTGACTGCTTCACAACAGGTAAAATGGGCTGCTGAACTAAAGGCTGTATTACCTCAAAACAAAAGAAAAAATTAAAACTAATTAATTAGTAAAGGAATATGAAGCATAACCAGGATGACTTTATACTCCTTTATCAATATAAAGGTAAAATACAATTTGTAATCAAACTCAAGTGTTTCACTTTTTCAATGTATTAAATTTTCTTTGCAAGAAATAAATTATAAGTATAAAAAATTAAATTCACCATTGTTTAACAATAAAAAAACAGACTACCCTATAATACCTCTCAAAAACAGCTAGTATTCTCTCTAGGGAAAAAAGCAGAAGGAAGGGAAGAAAAAAACATTGTCTAAGGACTATGTAGTGGTAATCTTATGTAATATGTAGCCACCACTTAATAGGTGATTACTTCTCAGTAACTGTTGTTCTAGATACTTTACACATACCATCTTATAATTCCCTAAACTAAGATTAACCTCACAAGCTAATAAAAAAATAGTTAAGAGTAGTAACTTTCTCCAGCCTCTGTGATTAACAGTAGTAAAGTCAAGTGTCACATGGCTCATAAGCCTGTTTTAATACTAGCAAACGACACCAAGAAACATTAGACTTCACATAAATTTTTCTCTTACCTTTGGTGAATTAGTTTGTAACTGTTGAGTAGTTCCTTCTCTGTGCCAATAAACCTTAATAAAGCGATTATTTAATACTGCTTCTGTACTTGAGATTGCTTTCTTTGCTTCTTCATACGTTGCAAATTGGATAAGGGCTCCTTCAGGATCACCATTGTAGGCAACCTAAGATTTAACATATTGAGAACAGTTTACAACTTTATAGTCAGCTTCTTAAGATCTGAGTCCTTCAAGTATGACCTCATACTCAAGCTCCTGACACTTTTGTTATTTGTACAAAATGCCAATCTTGTCATTTTCACAGTATCTCCAAGAACCTGAGAAAGTTCTTTGTATTTTGCCTGTTTGCTTATTTAATTAATGGAATAAGGAAAAAGTTTATTCTGGGGCCAGATCTAAGTAACCATGGCCTGAAAACACTCATTTAGGTTTCAATGTAAAAGCAGTTTCTTGAAATTTTTAAGTGTTACAGAACAGAGAAAGACAGGACAAAGCAAGTTATCTGTGCCAGCAGTGTTGGTAAGTAGTGTGACTTTTTTAAAAACAGAGGATGAGTGGTAGATTATGAGATCATTTAGAGGTAAAGTTATGCTAGGTGGTTTTATGTCAACTTAAAATATCTCCATAAGATCTGGCTGTGCTCAAACCTATAGGACATCTTTTTAAGTAGTGGCTGATGGGAAAGGGTCCTAGCCCATTGTGGGTGGTCCCATGCCTGGGTTGGTGGTTCTGAGTTCTATAAGAAAGCAGGTTGAGCAAGCCATGGAGGAACGAGTCCAGCAGCAACCCCACAAGCAGCACCCTTCATGGCCTCTGCATCAGTTCCTGCTTCCAGATTCCTGTCCTGACTTCCTTTGGTGATGAAACAATTTCCTTGAGGTATTTCAGCAACAATAACCCTAAATAAGACACAAGTTCTCATGGGACTCTGAGCTCCAATGAGAGAAACCTGCTTTGTTTGTTTAATATTTATTTATTTCATGTATGTGGGTACACTGTCACTATCTTCAGACATACCAGAAGAGGGCATCTGATCCCATTACAGATGGTTGTGAGCCACCATGTGGTTGCTGGGAACTGAACTCAGGACCTCTGAAAGAGCAGCCAGTGCTCCTAACTGCTGAGCCATCTCTCCAGCCCAAGAGAAAACTGTTTAGGAGTCAGTCTGACCACGGAGTTCATCTCTACCCACCAGTAAGTAGCAAACAAACAGCATCAGTTCATTGTTAGTATCTCTTTTCTTGTATAAGTTAGCCCTCTTCAGGTATTTTATTATAGTAACAGATACAATACTAATGCAAAGTCCATCTTAAAATTTGAATAAATTTTTATTTTTCTATAAACATTTTCTCAAGTTAATTACTGACAATATTATTCCAAAGCTCTTACCTGTAAGTTAACCAATGTTCCAAATCGACTAAAATGTTCATTGAGTTTGCTGATATTATTTAGTTCTGGAGGAACTTTCCTAAGTTCAAGTTTAGTATTTTCATTTCCAAATTGAACCTTCTTCTGGAAACCCGGGCTGTTTGTCCTATTAAAATTTGGTCTGTAAGCAAAAACCAAGTTGATCAATATATTTATAAAACTGATCCTAACTATTACAAAGGAATAAGTAACATTTTAAAAATCTTGTTTTATCTTGGAAATCAGCTTACTGGATTTCATTTTAAGTCTTTCATTAACTTTACTTATTAATATAAAAATGATATCTGAACTGTTATCAGTTTGGGGATTCTTTTTGTTTGCTTTGTTTGTTTCTTCTTTTTCGAGACAGAAATTGTCTATGTAGCTCTCTAGCTATCCCAGAACTCACTATGAAGATCATGTTGGCCTTGAACTCAGTGATCTACCTGCCTCTGCCTCCCCAGTGCTGGGATTAAAGGTATAAGCCAACCACCTCCCAGCCAGAGAGATAAAATTATTAGAAATACATATAATATTTTTGGTATATGAGAAAAATACCTCTGATTCAGTGAATTCGCCCTTTCCAACTTTAAATCACAAATTTAATCATACTACATAGTGTAGAAACTACTCTTTCTAAACTATTCAGAGTAGCCCTAACTTTCCTTCATACATGACAATGTATAAACATACTGTCATATTCTGATTTCATAAAGTTCTTCCTGACCAATTCAATGTCCCTTTGGACTCTCTACCTAGGAAAGACCCTGTGCAATTCTTAACAGGAAGGACCCACAAAGTCTCCATCCAGATCGTCTACATGATTTACTCCTATTGATGCAGGGCTCATAACTATCCTGTATTCAGCAACACATCAAACACAATAAAAGGTTGCTGGTTTTAGAGGTGGAAGTAGAAAGTGGCAAAGCTGTGTCCTCCATAACACCACTTTTATAAGAAAACAGCTTTGTAGTGCCAAAGCAAGCTCATAGATTTCTGGAAAACAAACAAGACTGTAACTGAGAAGAGTCTACAGATCAGCATAACTTTAAGAGAAGAAATTACATAATCTCTAATCTAAAAATATAGTAATAATCATTGAACTACAGAAATCTTCAAGAGGCCCTGTCAACTTACTTATCAAACCATGTCTTCTTTGCAGAAACTCCAGATTCCCCAGGTCCAATAGTTCTTTTCCTTGATTCTGAATCGACTACTATCCTCATACTGCTTTTATTAGGAGGCTTTTCTGTGTCAAACGAAAGAAAGTGTACATTAATATTTAGTGTTTATCTCAGTTACTTCTTTAAATTCCTATGAAAATATATAGGTTTTCTATCAAATAAATAGATCTTATAGGCGAAAGGACTAAATAGATATTCAAATACAGAGTCCAGGGGAATTTTAGTCTTTTTCAGATGTGGTTTTTTTTTTTCACACTTAACTCTAAGACTCAATGAATTTCTCAAGCCAAATTACTATGTGATAATATAGTCTAATTATCAAGTAATATCCCATGATAAACTAATGCTACATTCAAGTTACCAGAATGTATAATTACATAATTTACACTGTAGCTTTTTGCACATCTATCATAGTCTAGAACAAGAAATTTGAAACCTAAAAAATGGACTGAAAACAAAAAGGGATGAAAAGAAGACTGAAGAGGGACCTGACATTCACCATTCAAGAGGGTTCCTAAATCAGCTAATAAATTAAAAGCAAAGTTAATAGGTAAAATAAATGTCCAACCTATCACACAAAAAATATACACAATGTATCTAAATGGTATTAAAATAATTATTACACAATAAAGATGCTATAAGAAAAGACATTCATACTTCTAAGTAAGTGCACATTTATCTCTCTATAGGAAGCACTTCTTGCAACATTCACAAAGAGCTGAGATTGCTATAATGAAAACAGTTATGTGGTAAAATTTACATACAAAGGATTTGATCTCTCTTCCTTCTCTCAATCATAACTAGAAATCAGTCTGACACTGGACTGGGTTTAGAAATATTATACAGTAGCAGAACACATTTCTGCCAATCCAAAAAAGCAAAGCATGAGTGAAGTGGTAGTCACCAAGTAAACGCAGGGAATACTGATAAGACTTAAAATGTTGGGGTGGACAGGTATCTCAGCTATTAGAGTTCAGTATCCAGTACCTACTTCAGGCAACTCACAACCTCCCATTAACTCTAGCACCAGAGGACCTACTTGACTACTTGGACACCTCTACTCACACACATTACTCATATATACACAGAAATGCATAACTAAAAATAAGTATTTTTTTTTCCTAACTGCTAAAGTGACCCAAAGAAAGTTTTTGTAAACTAACCAGTATGGGAGAGAAATTCAGAGAATGAATAAACATTACAGACAACTATAATCTTAAGGGGCTACATTTCCATTATAAGCAATGTATATGTCTTATATATGGAAGAAACTACAAAAGAAAGCTTCTTTTCCTATTACTAGCAATGATAATTAGATTACCTTAGGGAGAACTAAAAAATATACTGGAAAAAATATATATGAAGAGATTCTGTAATACCGCAAAGAGGGTATAAATTTTGAGTTAAAATGTTCCTCACACCCTACCGCAACATGCTATATAGAAGGAAGATAATTCAGAATCTGACACATTCCAATATATAACAATAACAAAACCTCAAATACTATGTAATCCTAAATTTAGTAATTTATATGCAATTCAAGAGTCTTGATGTTTCTAGTCTCTCTCTAAAGACAGCATTGGGAGCAAGATAGTTTCAAATGGCATGATTAAGAATAAAAGACCTACTTCTACCTTCGTAATATTTTAACAATTTTCTATCTCCTTTTATCAAAATCTGTATATGTAACTGCTACACTGTTTCAAACTGATGGGAACTCTAGCCATAATTTAATGCTAGTAAAGAATTTCTGCCTGGATCAATCAGTCAAAACTTTAGTTTTTAACAATTTATCTAAAAAGTCTGTCTCTCCTAGAATTTAAAAGTTGAGTTAATTACTAGCTCCTATTTCATTTTACTTAAAAAATGTGTCAAATTTTAAAATCTCAAGAGTACAAAAAGTTGTACACAGAGCTTAAGTCTTATATAAGTTAATTATCTACGACAGGACAGACTTTAAGACTATTATTACTTTCATCAGTGGTTTCTTGATGCTGTGTCCCTAGGTTGTGGTGATCCCTAATCAGTTAAAATTATTTTGTTGCTACCACATAACTGTAGGGGTTTTTTACTTTTATGAATTATAATATAAATATTTTTGGAGAGAGAAGTTTGCTAAAAGGGTCATGATCCACAGGTTGATTACCAGTTTTAGGTGAACTAGTAAGATCACAAACATAACAAAATTGTAAGAAACAAACAAGTTATCTAAGAAATACATAATATCAGAGAATTTCATAAATATAGTACTCATGACTAAATAGACTAAATAATCAAGTTTAGCAAGACCTGAATTATCCTTTCTTAGTGCTTTCCTCCTACTTCTGGTTTTGTTTTTGTGGTTGCTGTTATTTATTTTGATAAAGATCAACCCAGGGCTTTGTGCATGATAAGGAAACATTCTACTTCTAAACTACACCCAATTCTGCTTTTGTGAAAATAAGAAAAGATTGATCATAATACCTCTGGGGGGTAAATCCATGTCCCCTGATGTTAGTCCTATCAAGTTAGGCCTTTGTGCATGGACTCTGTGTCTATACATAGGTCTGGAAGTGTTTGTTATGCTTGGGGCTTCAGGATTGTAGCCATCTGTATCATATGGATCTGGTAACACAAAAACTGTAATTAAACAACAATTATAAAAAACCATTTGGTGACTCTTAAACACTGATAATAGAAAAGTAAACAATATAATTTATTATTAATGAACAACATACAAGTAATATGTTTTAAATATATAGTAGTTCTATAAAAACAAAACAAGCGAACAAAAAATGACACCAAGAGTCTTCCAAAATCTCCTCCTAATGGGGTGATTTAATTAACTGATCAAGTCTTCCTTTCACTGTGTAATTCTAGTGAGAAATTTGTGCCTTATTTTTAACTCACTAGGTATTTTTAAAGCTTTGCTCTAAAACTGCATTATGAAATTTAGAGGGGGCCAAAACTGCACCTGTGGGGAAAAGAGAAGGTGGAGCAGGAGGCGGCTGGTGATGAATGCCAGTTGTTACTACAGTAGGAACAGAGCTGGTTGCAGAGTTGGGAGGCGCATCCATGCCAGATGGCTGCAAAGGAGGAAGTGGAGGAGGTGGTCCTGTCAAAACCAAAGAATAAGAAATATCATCTGAAAGCAAACAAACGAAATAAATTATTATACATTCAACTCTGATATTCTTTTATCAAGCTAACATGTTTTCTACAAAAAGCAAACTCTTAACAAGTAAGTTAGCTTTTTATAGTAAATATTATTTTAAATCTATTACAAAACAGGTTTGATATAAACTATGAAGGACTAAAAGCAGGGTGATCATTATCATAATTCACAGGCTTTCACAAACCACAATAACTAGTTTACTGAAGGTTGAATCATATGCATGATATTGCAAATGGGAGTACACTCGGTTTCTACCAGGCATGTAAAGTAAAGGCCTACTTTACAAATTGTTTTTTAAAATGAGTATGAAATTATTAATTTCAAAAAATCACTATAGGTGAACAAATAATGAACAATAGAAAACAAATCTATCTTCTGACCTGTGACAGGTGGCAGACTAGGTGGTAATGGACCTGGAGGTGGCACAGGGGGTCTAAGATTCACAGGTGGGGGAGTAAGAATTGGAGGAGGTGGAGGCAGCCCAGGAGGAGGTGGTCCTTCAACAACGGGTGGCTGTGCTGGGAAAGGCAGCATGCCTGGCAAATTCACATCTTCTACAACCACTGGGTCACTTCCATGATCAAAAGGACACATGTCTCCTCTCATACAAAACCCCTTTTCTGTAAGTAAAGTACCATTAGAAATAAATGCAAAAGGCTCTGGAAATATAAACTATCTCTAAGCTAACAAATGATATTAAAAATAAGATTATTTGTAGTACTGGGCAAAAATATAATTTACATTTTTACAAGAGCTTTCTTCATTCTTATATTAAGTTATTACCAACTAATATTCTTAACACACCCAATAAAAAAGAAAATTAAATATGTATACTTCAGTAAGTAAAATAACAAATATATAAAACTTTTGGCAAATATGCCTCATTAGATAATACATTAACTACTTAACTATCTCATATAACACTAAAACCATACTGCAACTATAATTTCAATATTAAAAATATTTTTTATAGTAAATCCTTAAATGTCTTTGATTCTCTTTGAAAAAAAAAAAACTTACATGGGTCCTAAATATATTTCAATAATCACTCACTGATTTCTAAAGAATGATTTAATCAATGATATTTAAGTGGGCAGAATCAGTAACTCAGATGGTATCAACTCTTTTTTGATCCAACAATATTATAAACACAATTTGAATTGTTAATAGCAGTGGAAGATGATATTATGGAATTCACAGAGTAATCTTTCCCATATCATAGGTCAACTCCTGATGATTAATTACACAATCTAAACAAATATTTTAGGAAGAAACTTGTACAAAATATATCTGTAGAAAATTTATACATAAAAAATAAACTAGGCAAAATTACAAGAAAATACATTATAAAACAGTTAAGTGACTTACCATCATAATCTCTACACCGTTTCTTTGGCATTGGTGGCCTTACATAAGAGTTGTGATCTACCTGGTCTTCATGAAATTCAGACCAGCTTTCAGTAGTGTTATTACCATGATGAGTAGGAGCAATTACAGTAATGGTGCTGCTCAGAGTAGGTACAGGATAGTGCCCAGATGAGATGTTAGATACTGAAGAGACTGGTGTATAATTATTTTCTAATGGATCTGGTCTATCCAGGTCATATTTAGGTTTCACCAGGTCCCTTTCTGCAATAAAATATAAATAACATATAAAACTATTTCTTAAAAACAATTCAGATCTAATAAGAGCAATAGTTTTTGCTAAGCATAGAAAACAATCCAAACTTTACACAAACATTCTCCTTTTAAAAATCACCTAATAACTCACTGATCAAATTGCAGAAAGTTAAGTGTGAAGTGCTCGGTCCTCCCTGGGAAAGTTATATCACAGCCTTGCTCCAAAAGATACAAGAACATTGGAAGAGAAGGCAGAAAGACTATAGGAGTCAAAATTCAAGGAAATTAAGAGCCAAAAATAAAGGAAGCCAATGAAAAATGTCTTCTGGACAGGGTAAGTTCATCGCATTCACAAAACTCACAGCCAATATGGCTGCCTGCAAATCAAGCAAGTCAACACTCCAGCATAGAGAGAGGACTTGGGAGGAGGCCCCACTGTTGCCAATTGCAGCAGGAACAGGAGAGTTAGTTTACTTCAGTAGTATGGCCTATGTTATGTTGGCTGTGCAACAGTGGATGGATTGGACTATATAGTGAATTCCAGGGCAACCAGAGCCACATAGCGAGACCATGTCTTGAAAATAAATAAAATCTTTAAAAGAAAGCATTCACAGAAGTCAAGAGAAGCATGTCTTTAATCCCAGTACTCAGGAAGCAAAAGTGTGCAAATCTCTGGATGTCTGAGGATACCCTGGTGTATATAGCTAGGACAGCCAGGTTACACATTGAGAACCTGTCTCCATAAGAAAGAAAAAAGGGGATTCTCAAAAATAATAAGACACATAAAAGACATTAAGTAACACAGAAATTTTTCCCAGTTAAGAAATACAACCAAATCACAAACACGGGGATTACCAACCCCTGCTTCGAGTTCTGCTTCTGCTCCTCGTCCTGCTTCTATCTCTATCCCTGTCACGAAGTCTCTCTTTACTCCAGCTCCGACTTCGACTCCTGCTGTAACTGCGACTTCTCCCTCGCCTTCTATTATACCGGTCTCTGTATGAATCTCTTCGAGGAGGGTTTCGATCATAATCTCTTTTTCGAGAACGATCATCTTTTTTCCTCTCATCACGGCTTCTAAAAAATCATAACATTGAAGTAAATAATGCTGAAGTAACTGTAAAAGCTCCCAAATATGTAAGTTGTGTTACTATCATAAGAACAGACAACTCCAAAACCCAAAACCTCTGAGTTTACTTATATCTATTCTAAATACTTTTAAAAAGAAAATCAAACTTATCTCTTAGTTAAGTCTCATGTACAATATCTATGCAACTATATATCTACACATACAGACATCTATACATACATAGTCTATACATTCAATCACATTTGCCTATATTATCTGTATCATACTCTGAACACTTTGAAAGCATAATGAGAAAAATAATATACTCACACTAAAGGGAAACTTCAAGGCCCCCAACAACAATAACAAAAGACCCTCAAAAAACAAAAACCTAACATTTGCCTTGTTGTTAACATGCTTATTATTGCATTGTTACTATTTGAGACAGAGTTTTACTGTATAGCCTTGCTCTGTAGCTAAGGCTGGCACTCTGCCTCTGCCTCCTGAGTGCTCGGATTAAAAACAGTTGCCACCATATCCAGCCCTATTTCTATTATTACTATCATACACTTGTTACTTGTTATCATATACTGTGTTTACTTATAAACATGTACATATATCTATTATACTCTAACTTACTTGAATTATATTACCTTTTTCTGACTTGAATATGGACATTCTTCTCTCACCTCCTCCCCAAACATTGATTATAAAATCATTATTTGAAGTGGTAACTCTAATCTCCAACACTTTGTCCTTATATATAAACATCATCCTCTATGATATAATAATGTATGTGGTTAAGTTATAAAAAAAAAAGGCCCAAAATAAAATTTCTCACTAAGAAGCACTATATCTGAAGTTAGGAAACGCAGCAACAATAGTGATTAATATAAAGAGCACTGTTCCAAATATCACCCCCAGCATATAAATCAGAACTAGATGTTCTTGGTACAAAAGACCTAGCTCTACTTCCCTAGCAAATGAAAGTATAGCAGAGCTTGGTGTAATGGTGAGGTGTACCTGCTATATGATCCTAGCACTCAGGAGGCAGGGGCAGGAATTGTCGTAAGTTATATGCTATCTAACTGGCAAAGTCCTGTCTCCCCCTACCCCAACCTGAAAATCCAAAAGGACAAAGCAAATGTAAATATTATTTGTTCCTTTGGAAAATATAGTCAGTCTAAATAATTAAAACTAAAATCTTTAAGAATGTTTCAATAAATTACCTATTGTCTCTGTATCGGGAGCTTGACTGGGGAGGACTATGATTCAACCTTCTGGAAAACTTCTTCTCTCGCTCCTCCTCCTTTGTGAGCTAATATAAAAAAAAAATGGACAACTTTATTAACAATGATTCTCTGTTACATGACTATTTCAGTTAATATTAAGCTTAATTTATAATAGACACAAATTTATCATCACAAATATTCAAGCAAAACTAATCTCACTGCCAAATATAACCCTTTAGTTATAACTGGTGAACTTAAACTGAATAATAAAGTCATAAATCCTTACTTTAAATAATAATGAGAAGAAGCTATTTTAAGTAAATGTCTTTGTTTTTACATATAAAAACCAATTTTATTTCTTGTTTTGAAACTCTAATATACATTCACGCTTTCTGTTTTCTGGATTTTGTCTTACATCATAGAACAGAAAACATATTAGTACTAATCAAGTGATTAAAAAAATACACAAGAAAATGGTATACAAAATCAAACAGTTCTGTCTTTTTAGAACATCATGTCAGCTATATACCATTTCCCAGAGGCCTCTATTCATGTTTTATAGCTACTAGAAATCAATTACAAGAATATGCATTTAGTCAGTTACAATATCCAAATTATATTTTCCACAATATTGATTCCATAGGACGTTATTAATATGTCATTATAAATAATTTAGAAGTTAAAAAATTTAAGATATTGTTAATAGATACTATAAATATGCCAGGGCTTTGAAGATTGTGCATTTCAAGTAAGAACATGAAGAAATTCTAATGCAGACAATCTATAAATACACATATCCACATTTATTCAGCCTTCCTTCAGCATCTACCAAAAACAAGCAAACAAACAAACAAATAAATAAACCAACAACCACCAAACCCACAGACAGTTAATACACACCATATGAATTAATGAAATAGAAACCTATAAAAAGCCTAACTTGGAAAAATGCTTTTTTCAACAATTTGTACAATCCCTCTCTCCATCAATTGTTTTCCTCTTCATACCCACTTCAAATTCCCTTTCACTCCATAGAAAACCTAACAAAGATCTATCTGATGCAGTTTTATTTAGGACTTGGACTAAAACCCTTCTTCCTCAATTTCAAGGGTTGGTATCATAAACCAGAGGATATCCAGATCTCCTGGTGCATTTCCCCCTTCTATTTGCCACAATATATTCTTTCAAGCAAACACGTTGTTAACATTCCATCCTACAAACATATACAGCAACATATTAGACACACACACGAGGGAGGGGGGTTCACAACATTCCATAATACATGCCCAAAAAGAAACTTTTAGTATTTCCACACTGTGTGACATTTTGATAATTCTAAAAGCTCACTACAAAAACCTTCCACAGCTTGTAAAAAAAAAAGATAATAAAGGACTACTTTAGTAAAAGACAGGATACTAAGTCTGTGTGGTATCAACAGCACTGGGACAGGGTCCAGAATTGACCCAACTGTTTTTGAGAATTAAAATATAATTTCAAAGCTAGATATAGTGACATGCCTGTACCTTCAGATATTCCAGAAGCTGACACAGGATGTCACCATAGGTGCTACCTGACCACACCCTCACATATGCACTCTCTTTCCATATGTATGTGTGTATGTAAATATTTATAAATATTAATTTTAGTAAATATATACACAAAATTAACTGCAAGCAACCCACACTTCTACCAGTAGGCAAAGTTTTAATCATCTTATGTCTCATCCACATGGGCAAAGTGCTGATCAGTAGAACAATGGTATCCTCCTTACATTGTATCTACTGTACTTCCAGGTCTTACAAAAGTTATACAAGTGTGTTTAATGATCCTCTCCTGCATATAAAACTGAAGTGCACGGTGTGTGCATGTGTGTAAAATATATATACACATTCAGATAGATAAAAAATAATTCTGATAATTATTACACATTATACAATAAGCTGTATTGCTTATATACTCTGAGAACAGACTAGGAGGGAGGAAAAAAATTATATCCACTTCTCCAATAGTACAAGAACCTCCCAGCAGTAATGGCACTATCATTTACTAACAAAGTGCCATGTGCCAAGCAGTATACCAATTGTATATACATTTTACTGGTTCTCATTATAACGTTTCCATTTCACAACTATATAAAACTTTTCTAGTATTATGGGGGACTGAAGGAAGTAGTTCCGTGGTTGAGAGTACATATGGTCTTGCAGAGAACCTGAGCCTGGTTCCCAGTACTATGGCAGGCAGCTCAGGACCACCTGTAACTTCAGGAGATCTTTTCCTGAACACTGGCACTAACTTGCAAATACTCACACACAAACACACAAGTGTGAATAGCATTAAAAATAATAAAAATTTTAAAAAGATAGGCTGGGTCATGTGTTGGTGACATACACCTGCATGAGGAGGCAGAGCCAAAATAATTATCAGCAAGCTAGAGGTCTACCTAGTCTACATTTCAAATTCCAATTGAGCTAGAATACACACTCCGTGTCTAAAGAAAATCAAATCCAAGATTCATTTAAACTAAAAGTAGCTGAAAATGTATATATATTATAGTGTGAAGGCCAGCAATTGTCTTTACTGGCACAACTGTCCTCAGTCACCTTGATTTTTAACAAACTGAGAAAAATCCAAATTATTAAGGTTATTAAGCAAATGTAAATAGATTATAAAATAAAATTTAAAATGTCCAAACATTCTTTTTTATATATACTTTTTTTACTGGATAGTTTATGTATTTACATTTCAAATGTTATCCCCCATCCCTGTTCCCCCCCCATATCCTCTCCCCCTGTTTCTATGAGGCCCCTTCCCACCTACCCACTCCCACCTCAATACCCTGGCATTCCCGTACACTGAGGAAACGAACCTTCACAGGACCAAGAGCTTCTCCTCCTACTGATGCCAGACAAGGTCATCCTCTGCTACCTATGCAGCTGGAGCCATGGGTCCTGCCATGTGTATTCTTTGGTTGGCGGTTTAGTCTCAGTGAGCTCTGGGAGGTCTGGTTGGTTACTTCCAAACATTCTTAAGTATATTTATTTCTACTGCATTGTGAACATCCCTGTTTGTAACTAACTTAAAAATACTGTCTAATTAAACATCTAACAAACAGATACAAATAAATTTACTGTCCGGAGGCAGCATATAAAACAGTTAAAATCCTAAGCTTTAGAAGGGCCTACTTATAAGATTGGTCCTCAACTACCGTCTGAAAACCTCAGTATCTATAGTTGTTCCCATTTCCCAATAAGAATAACTCACTGAACTTGTTTGTGAAAATTTTTGGTATATGCCAATACTTGCTTTTTGGGAGTCTGGAATTCTGTTTTATATGAGATAGAAGATTTCTGCTCCAAATAAAAACTGAGCACTGCTGCTCTCCCAGAGGTCAACTTGGGTTCAATTCCAAGCACCTATATGATAGCTCGCAAACATCTGTACCTGCAGTTCTAGGCAATCTGAGACTCTTTCAGCTTATGTTCACTAGGCACACAAATGATGCATAAACACCCAGGCAAAACACCCTTAAACAGAATGAAATAATCTTTATTTTTTTAATACAAAAAAAGGGAGCACCAACTGTCAGGAGCCACCAGAGAAAAGCTAAAAACTTAACAGGTTATCTTCCTGAGAGAGGTCTGCCTTGGATTAAAATCTACAATGAATTTGCTCCTATAGGCAAAGCCCAGGAGAATTTCATTTTAGGAAAGGTTCATGCTATTAATATGCTTTTCCTGTTATTAAATACATTTAACAATCAGTAGGTATTAGCCTATCCTTTTGAGCAGATCTCTGTAAAACAATGAAGATGTACTGTCTTGTGGTGATGCTATATAGACAAATAGATGACTTATCTCTTAATGATAATCCTATAAGAATTCCTAAAATTAAATTAGTAATTATTAAGCTCATTTATATTGGAACTGCTATTAAGTTCTCTCTGATAATCCAAAATGCAATGAAAACTCCTCCAGTCTTCAAGTGTCAATAGTTAATTGTTTCTGGGATAGTAAGCAGGCATTTTGCCAACTCAGAGTACATTCCAAGAGGTTGTAAAACCATTAACCAAAGGGAAGTTACGATTTACTAGAGGTGCAAGAACAGAAGATAAAACATTGACTGGGTTTATCTATACAAAACTTGACTTAGTCACCAAAGTTATGGTTTTTGACTCTCCATGAACCTGGAGAAGCTGGTGACAGATGATGAATGTTTAGTCAGATAATTACTCCTAATGGATATGCATGTAAACATTCTCTGTTGTAAACTTCTCATTCAATTTATGGTTTGAATTTATGTATAAACTTGTGGGCCTTTCACCATGTGATCCTGTATTTTGAAAGAGGTATTAAGTGGTGAGGGCAAAGAGAGAAAAAAGTCCTTATACCCCTTTTTTAAAAAACGACCATGATCCCCCTTTACTTAATCCCATGCTGTTTTATGATGAGACGCTAGACAGTTTTTTGCCTCAGAAGAACTCTGAAGACAGGTCAGCTACTGAAACAATGTGACTTAGACTTAAGATAGGTAAACATTTTATTACACAACAACCCTAAAAAATACCTCGTTTTACCCTGGCCAATGCTCTTCCCCCTCCGCTGCCTCAAGAAGAACCGAACAGTAAAGAACTGCCAGGGCTGGCCCACAGCAACCAAGTTTCTAAGTAATTCCTTAAAACACACATTGCTGCCACAACTCACTTCAGGGGAATTAAGCACATTCCATATGACCCCACTGAATCTAGACATATACACTTGTTTTCTACCAGATTTCCTCTCTTAAACCATTTTTCTTTGTTAACTTTTTTATTCTTTTGCATGAATAAATCATAGCCATGATTATAACTAAATTCTGAGTTCAATAAGTACTCCTAAAACAGTCCCTGAAATTACGAACAAGTATTTAGAACACCTAATAAAAAAATTCAAAAAAGAAAACTCAACTGATTATTTCTTCTGTGAACTTAAGGAACTAACACAGTATAACAAGTCTCACCTCTTCTTTTTTTATATCTTTTTCTTGGTGCTGAAGAAAGTCGACCTTCAGGCTTCCTGATGATGGCTGCTCTGGAGGAGGTAGATAACTCTTTGTATTCACAGCATCAAAAAGTTTTTCAACAAATATTTGTGTCTCTAAAAATAAAACCAAAAGAGTTACAGATCAAAGGATATTTAGTAAGATCTTAATTCCCTGATTGTACTCAGCAAGCTTCTTAACACCCTGACCTATTGGGTGTTAAGCATATATGCCAAGCAGCATATAATGGTACAAGTTCCATGATAATCAGTCATTCAAATTTCAAGAGCAGAAACTTGAATGACAAAAGCCTGTCAGCTAGCTGCTTCCATCCAAGACTACTCTGTGACACATGACACATGCAATATATAGACACAAATACTAGCTATTCTCTAAATGTGGGGTAAGTACAACAAACAGCATTTGAAAGCACGTCCTACACAACATTAAGATGTTTCTTTAGCACTGTCTTAAATAGCCAGTAACTTTCTTAGTATATTAATTTATGTAACAAAATAAGCACAAAACATTGAGGAAGCAAGCCATATATAATTAGGAATATGTGTATTCAACTTTGTTATTGCTAAATGTTTTGTTACAACTAGTGGCTTATTTTTTTAATAGTCTGTACATAAGCTACTCAAATAATATTTTAAAACCAAAGGCATTACCTTTCTGAAGAAATACATCGAGCTGATCAATACACAACGCCTTTAATTCTTTTTCACTTTTGTCTTTCTTTACCAGAGCCAAAACATATTTTGCTAGGGCTGATGGATCGGCATCACAGCTAAAGAAAAATAATAATAATAATAATGCTGAGTGAACATTCAAATTCATAAACATCACATTAAATATGAAACTAAAACCATGAACCTACTACAGAAATCACTGGATTAGAGAAAACTGAAGAGACATCACAAAAGTCTTGTCAGAAAGAGTAGTACCACTGTACAAAAGCACAACCTTCAGAATGAAAAGAATCAAGAAAACTAAAACTAACAGCTCAATAGCTACAATACTGGCTCTCAACTAATGCTGCACCCCTTTAAGATCATGGTAACCTCCAACCATACAACTATTTTCATTGCTACTTCATAACTTTAATTTTGCTATTGTTATGAATGTTAGGATATCTAATATGTGACCCTGTGAAAGGGTCGTTCAACCCCCAGAGGGGTAGCTACTCACATGAGGAAAACTCCTAGCACTAAGTTTCTATAACTAAGACCAATTCTGTAACTGAGGCAGGGGGTTAGGGAGAAATGTCCATCTAAAGAGAACTAAAAAAATTAACTATATTAACTGTTCATATGGGAATGACAGAAAACATGGTATTCAAAAAAAAATATACTTAGAAAAAGCTTTTTATATTTAAAAAGCAAGGTATAGAAAAGTATTAATGTGCTACCATTTGTAAGGAAGAGATTATATACATGGATTGTTACATAAAAACCATACAGATATATAAGTATAACCTAATAGTTATGGTAACTTGGGTGAGAAAATGATAGCAGGACCTAAGTAAAGGAGAGACCAAGTCAGAAACCTGAACCTGAATCATCTTCATCCAATTCAAAAAGAGCAAAGAATTCTTAAGCTAAATAAAACATGTTATTTAATTAAGGAACACTTCACAAATTTCACAACAGAATAATAGCAATAGCAAACTTTATTGAACCCATTCTGTTCCATAAGACGCTAGCTCTACACACTAGTATTTCGAAAGCTCTTTTTACTGAAGAAACTGAGCAAAAACAAAACAAAAACAAACAAAAAAGTTAAGTAGAAAAGTTTCCCAAGACAGTTAAACAATAAATGAGCCAATATTTTAGACTAAAACATTCTATCTAAAGCTTATCTTCTGGTCAACGTGTAATTCCCTATTTGTGGGACAATGAACCATGCCACCAGGCAGAAGAACTGGTAAAGTAGCAGCACACTCAGAACCCCAGTAATTGAGAATTACAGAAGTTCAAACTAGCTTCTGACCAGGTTCCTGTCCTGCAGCACATGACCATGACACCCCACTAGGAAGACCATGACAACCAGTCATGTAGCATCAAATCTAGAGTTCTCCATGCTAATAATACCTTAGATAATAATCTAGATTGGCCTCAAGTGTTTAGCCAATGAGCTTTTCTTTCTGGGCATTCCTTCCTGTAAAAGGTATTCAATCTCTGTTTTACCCTGAGTAAAATGAATGAATCTTCATCCACCATGAATAAAACAGTTTGGACAAGCAAGTACTGTTGCCTTCATCAAGGACAGAGGTGGGAGGAGGCCTCTAAGTCTCCCTTAGAAGGCCTCTCCTAGAGGGCCCTCTGTAAGATTAACTCTCATTCAAGACTAAGCTGCTGGATCCCAGCCCTCCAACTCCCGTCCCAATCTCTCATGGTTCCCTGGGTACACAGAAGTTTGAGAACCACACAGCCTCTGTCACACCCCCACTTGCCCCTGCTGTTTGTCACCAGAGAAACATGGGGCTAGGACACCTATCCTAGACTGTGTTTCACCTCTAGAGTGGCACATCAGTGGCTTTCAGATACCTCAAAGGCAAGGCAGAAACTCAGAAGCATACCCCTTTGCAATGAAATGCACAGAAACCAGATAATCAACTCTTCATTTCCCTAAATACCTATGTCACAACCACAGATTCCTATCCATCTCCCAGATTTTCTGTAAATAAGGTCAGCCTAGGCTGTGTGTGTGTGTGTGTGTGTGTGTGTGTGTGTGTGTGTGTGTGTGTGTATACATATTATTTTTTTCCAGAACAATCAAAACTACCTAGAGAGAACTCTGTCTCCAAACAAACCAAAAAATAGAAAGTGCCTGTTACACTAGCATGAAGACCTGATATCAGGTATCTAGTACCCACAAAAAAAAAAAAAAAAAAAAAAAAAAAAAGATAAATAGACAATGAATGGAAAAACAAAAACAACAACAACAAAAAAACTGGGATGAAAAAGGCATTGTGGCATCTCTTGTTTTTCTCAGTCATCTTTTTAGAGAAATTATATACAATGCCAAGGGGCACTCAAGCAGTATCATGGAGAATATCCCAGGGTAATTAAATGTGGGTGTAAGGCAGGGGCTAGCAAGGAATTACCGATTCTTACAAACTTGCAAACAGTGCATGTAAAAAGCCTCCAAGCAAACCCTGAAGTCCCAAGAGAACCTATATTTTATCTCCAAAAAAGGGCCTGACAATAATCCAACAAGAAAACAGAAATATCCAACTAACCTAATCCTAAATACTTGACCAACAAAACTGAGATAATAAATGCCTGCTTTGTTGCTAAGTTCCTGGATAACTTGCTACTCAATTACAATAAATCAATGTTTCTCATAAAATTACTTCCATTTTTAACAAAGACCTTAAGTTAGTTATAATCTTAAATGCGGGGTTCGGGGCATTTTAATGGTACATAAGAAACGTCATGAAAACTTCCTTTTGAAACTTACTTTGGGCTAGATCAGTGGTTAAGATCACTGGCCATTTTTCCAGAGGGTCATAGATTGATTACTCACATGGTGGCTGACTTCTTGCAAGGCTCAGAACTGAGTGCAAGCACACAGTTCATGACTATATGGGGAGGACACAGTCTAAGTCAGGGTAGTCCAACAGAAAGCCCAAGGTGGGAAAATAGCTGATATCAAAGAAAAATTCCAGTGAAATGAAACAAAATGAACAAAACATCTCAATTTCTCATGAGATTAGTAGCTTAAGTGACTTGACAAATTATCCAGATTAATATAGTCATTCACAAAATTACTTAAAAAAAAAACTAGAAAATTTCACCAATATCTGACTACCTTAATACAACTAATAATGTTTTAAAATTTATAATAGTAGAGTTAGAAAGTCCCACAGGCTCTGCATGTAAAGATAACTCAGCACTACTCTGACTGCCACATGTACACAGTAGCAAATGTGTTCATACACATATACACAAAAAATAAACAAATATAAAAAGCATAGGGGTAGCTATTAAGATCAGCAATCTCTTCTAGATGGGTAAGGGAAAAACTGTATACATCAAGTGAGAGAATTGAAAGAAATGGAGAAATTTAATAAAATTTTCTAATTTTTTTAATAATTTAAACTTGGATCAGACTGAACCTAAAATAAAAGCTGCAAGCAATTCTCTAAAATTTATATTTGTATTTTAACTTATAATATAGGATTTTCAAAATGGTATTACAGTATAAAAACTTTGTTCTACTACACTATTTTTTAAAGATACTTGTCTGTTCAACTATCCTGACCCTTTTAGAATTTAAGTGGAAGATATCTAATAGAGGAATTTAACCCAAGCTTCCACTTTCAATAATTTTCAAAGAAAGAAACTGGAGGTTACCTGGACTAGGAATTAAAACTTAAATACATTAACTCAAAAGCTTAAGAACACAGATATAAAGCCCATCCGTTCTGATCAATTTTATTTTCTTATTTTATATCCATGAAAAATATCTAATTTGCATCAAGTCATAGTTCTATATTCTTTCCTTAGAATTACTCTTTCAAAAATGCAAATTTCATTGCAATATATGAACTATGAAATTAATTACTATAGCTTATTATGCCTCTTTATTCTATTAAAAAACAAAAAGATTTGTATATAATTAATTTACAATATAGGCTATTCATTAAAAGTCCTGAAGCAACTGCATTACAAAATAAGACAGTTTAGTAACCATCAAAATCTATTTTTTAAGATATATTATGTATAATATATGTATGATTTGAGTATATCTACTTCACTTCCTTCTCTCACACACGAGATAATACATCATGACCTCCCCACTTTGGATATTTTCTTTACTTACATTTCAAATGTTATCCCCTTTCCGGTTTCCCCTCTGGAATCCCCCTATCCCATCCCTCTCCTCCTTCCTCTATGAGAGTGTTCTCCTACCCACCTACCCACCCACCCACTCCTGCCCCGTCCTGGCATTCCCTGACACTGGGGCAATGAGATTCACAGGGCCAAGGGCCTCTCCTCTCATTGATGACTGGATCAGGCTCTGCTACACATGTGGCTGGAGCTATGGGTCCCTCCCTCCATGTGTATTCTTTGGTTAATGGTTTGTTGATTGATACTGTTGTTCTTCCTATGGGGTTGCAAACCTCTTCAGCTCCAGTCCCTTCTCTAACTCCTCCATTCTCAGTCCAATGGTTGGTTGAGAGCAATCTGACTCTTATTTGTGAGGCTCTGGCAGTCTTTCAGAGACAGCTCTATCAGGTTCCTGTCAGCATGCCCTTCTTGGCATCTACAATACTGTCCCTCACACACTTTCTAGTCTCCTCCCTTTACTCAGATACTGCCTCCTACTTTCATGCTTGGTTTTTAAATGTAGATTCTGAAGAACAAGAAAAGGTAGTAATAATTTCTTCCCGGGTCTAGTTTACTTCACTTAAGTTCTCCAGTTCCACCCATCTTCTAGCAAATGATTTAATTTTGTTCATTTAATTGCCAAATAACCTAGTATTTTTATAAATAACAAATTTATCCACTCCTCTGATGATGAGCACAGACTGATCCTCTAATTTAGCTACAGTAATTATTTCCAATATAACAGGGGCATTGCAAGTTTCACTACTGATTTTGAAAGTATCCCAGGAGCTGTAGGAAGATCATTTGGTAGTAGTATTTTAGATTTTTTATGATCTTCCATACTGACTTCCGTAATGGCAAGGTAATGATTTACTTTTCCATCAACAGTGTTTAATGAATTTCTTCTTTACCCTACCCCAATCATCATACTCAGCATTTCTTTTTGTGTCATTCAAATTTGCATACAAGTGTAGGTAGGTATGTGGAAGCCAGGAGTCAGTATCCTGTGTGAAGTGGAAACTTAGGGGGTCTTTGGAGAGTCAGTTGTGTTGGATGGTGTTCTGCTGAGGCAAACAAGTGAAGGAGTGTTTCCCTGAAGTGGACACAGGTAAAAGACTAAGGCAGACTAGTGAAGGAATGTTTTTCAGTGAAGTAGACACAGGAGAGAAGATGTTCTGCTAAAGCAAATGGTGATGACGGATTCTTTCCTAACAAGACACATGTATTCTGTAGTTAAGCTCCATTTGTTGTGACTCCTCAGACTTGGGCTGATTGGATGCATGTGCTGAAGCAAGGCACCTGGAGGACATATAATGTCTGGAGGGTATAAAAAGAACTCCACAGAGTGACAAGACAGAGCTTGGCTTGCTGGTACACCTGGCTGTGGTTCTTAGTCTTCACTGATCTTCACTTCCCTGAAAGAGAGGCACACCAATTCCTGGTGTTTCTGCTGGTCCCTCTTTTTTTTTTTTTTTTTTTTTTTTTTTTTAATTGAACAACTTTATTTTAAAAACAAAGATAAATGTACAGATTTTAAACATTTTTGTATAAAAGTATACGAATACATTTTTGTCAGTGCTTGGTTTTTTTAAAAGGTTTGATAGTGTGCATTAAGATCTTATTAGCTACAATGAGCATAAAGTACATGGAAAACAGGATGTAACCTGGAATTAGTCAAAGTTTTCTTGGTATGTAAGAATTAAGCATAATGGTTTTTTGTTTCCTTTTTTTTTTTTTTTTCTTTTCTTGAACTTCATATAGTCTATGAGTTGTTTCTGGGGAGTTCAGAGCTTTCTGGGGTTAGTATCCAATTATCAGTGACTGCATATTATGTCTGTTCTTTTGTGGCTGGGTTATTTCACTCAGGATGATATTCTCTAGATGCATCCATTTTCTTAAGAATTTCATAAAGTCATTATTTCTGATAGCTGAGTAGTACTCCATTGTGTAAATGTACCACAATTTTTGTATCCATTCATCTATACTGACTAAGTCCAAGCTTAGTCTCTGCTAGTCTCTGTTGCTAACATTATGCTACTGAACTGGACTGCTAGTGTTTCCATGAAGAATTTGGGAGTAGATTGAGCTGCACTACCTGCTCACCTATGAACTGAAGTGCTGACCCAGACAACACAGATGGGAGTTGCTCCAAAGAACCTTTCTAAACAGGTCCACTCCCCGCCCATCCTTTCTTTCCCACTGTGTCTGGTGGATGGTGGGCAAGGGAAGTTAAAGCATTCAAGAACCATCATTAAAAACATGATTTGAAAAAAATTAGTTACACAGGTGTCATCTATGATCATTCTTTTTTTTAATTAAAATATAACTATAGCATTTTCCCCTTCCCTTTTCTCCCTCCAATTCCTGTGTGCCCCTTCAAATCATGACCTTTTTTCTTTACTGTTATATATACATATAAATAAGCATGTTAATGTATGAATACAACCTGATGAGACCATTTAATGTTACTGGTATGTATATGATATCAGGTCTGACCACCAGATACTGAATAACCAATTAAGAGATCCCTCCCCCAAGAAGACTAATTCTCCTGAACTCAGCATTCCTTAGGTGCCTATTGTTCTTGGTCTAGGGGTAGGGTCCCATGAAATTTTCCCCTCCCACTTTAGCATGTCTGTTAAGTGTTCCTAGTTCAGGCCTTGTTTAGGCAGTCATATTATTGAAGTACCAGGGTTGAAGTTTCACTGTCATTTCTAGGAGACACAATCTTACAGCAGTTTTGGGTGTCCTCTGGCTCTTACAATCTTTCCATCCCCACCTTCCACAATTCTGAGCCTTAGGTACAGGAATTGTATCATAGACATATCCACCGGTGCTGGGTGAGCACCACAATTACTTGTTCTCTTCACTTTGACCAGCTGTAGTTTACTCACATGGTATGTTACAAAACAAACTGTGATGACATGCTGAGAGCAATTAGGAATTACTTTAAAACCAGCTTTTCTCAAGGTGCCCATACACAAGCCAGTGTGGTAATACAAACAGCCCCTAGCCTAATTAGCCTAGTTTCCTCTGCCCATGTTCCTTGGCATTTTGGTCTTCTGAACTCAACCAGAAAAGGTCACTAAACACTGCTTACAACATTCTAACAGCTTCACTAGTCTGAAGTTCTGAATTCTTTCAACAAACCAGTATACAAGGTTTATGAACAGCATAACAGGTTTCTTACAGCAACAACCCCACTTCTCATTTTCTATATTAGTCATTTTCTTGTTCCTGGGACTAAATAACTAAAATTTTCCTCTAGTATTGCTAAAATTCACCTCTTTGTTATTTATTCACATGAATAATCAGTTTTCCCTATATTAAAAAGGCTATCTTTTTTTAAGCTAAATGCTTTTAATACCTTTGTTAGAAATAAGACAACTTTCTAGGTTGATCTTTGTATATACCATACTGGTTTTTGTTGTTGGCTGTGGTTCTTGGTATAATTTTAAATGAGGTACTATTATATCTCCACTTTCCTTTTTACCTCAAATTGCTCTGACATTTCAGTATCTTTTTTGCTTCCATATGAATTGTGAGGACTTTTCTTCTACTTCTACAAGAAATGTCAATGGTCTTTTGATGACTATTATATTAAAAGGGTGCTTTACTTTTGTCTATTTTTACAATATTGCCCCATATGTAAGTCAAAGACGTTTTATTTTCTATTGTCTTTTTCTTCAACTTATTTAATGTTTCATAGTTTTTGCTGAATTTACTCATTGTCAAAGCTAATCACCGTACTTATAAAATAATAATGGTGCAAGTCTTTTGAAAAATCAAAACCCACTTGCAGTGACACTTCCTCTCCAACAAGGCCACACACAACTCCTAGTCCTTTAAACCACACAAAGACAAAAGCAAAGCTCCATATCTAGATATATATTAGCTTTTTAATCCCAATTCACATACAAAGCAGAGTGTTTCCCTTAGGCCACCAGTTCACTGACCTTCTACTTAACTACAAAAGAAAGTAAAAGGTAATCCATTCTTTTCAGGAACTAAAAGGAGAGAGAAAAAGCTAGAGAGCATTTTGTCATGTCAAAAAGAAAAGGCAAAATTATGCAAGGGGAATGGTTCTGCAGACTAAAATATAAAAAGGCAAGCACTAGAGATAAAACTCAGCTTGTAGCATGCTGCTGAGCATGTAAGAAGCCTAGTATCACAGAACTGTGAAGGGGAGGTAGAGTGGGAGGGAGGGAGGTAGAGGGGGAGGGAGGGAGGGAGGGAGGGAGGGAGGGAGGGAGGGAGGGAGGGAGGGAGGGGAGAATGTGAAATTCAAGATCACCTTCCTCCTAAGCAACCTGAGCTACAAAGAGACCCTACCCAAAACATTAACACCCAAGTTTTCTAAAACTGCTTCCAAAATCATTCTGAAAATATTTTCACTTAAACTGGGACCAGCCAGATGTACACAAGGTAAGGACACTTTCACTGTAGCCTACAATAGGGATTAATTTCCTGGAAAACATAGAAATAATTTATTCCCACATGATCTCCTCCAATTCACACGCACGCGCGCGCACACACACACACACACACACACACAAACACACAAATGTAATTCTTAAAAAAGGGTTTGTTTTGTTTTGTTTTGTAGGGCTAGAGAAATGGCTCAGCAGTTAAAAGCACTTGCTGTTCTTCTAGAAAACTAGGGTTCAATTGACAGTATCCACATCACCAGTCACAGCCATCAACAGCTCTGGAGTTCTCTTCTCTTTTCCAACGTCCCTGCACACACATGGTGCAAAGACATACAGTTTTATGCATAAGGTAATGCTTTAATGTAAAAATCATGGGCATTTTTCAGCTCAAAAAATCTCAAAACTAAAGATATTCTTTAATTTCTTCTAAGAAAACAGATGTTCTGCCAAATTGGAATTACAATCCAAATTACAAGTAAGAAGATATTTGATAAACTTGTTGAGCACAGTTAAAAAAAAAAAAAAAGAGCTAAGGTATCACTCTTTTAGCCCATTTAGTGCTACACTAAATTGTTAACCTTTCCTTGAAACAGTCTAGTTGGGGTGTGGGTAGGAGGGTGAAGGAGGAAGAGGAGGAAGAGAAGCAGCAGCATCAATTAAAACAAGTGGAATGCTAAGGTTCCTTGTCTGAGGTTATTTCTACTTTATTTACAAGTAAAGCGCCACTCCTGGGTTAGCAATGTACTTCTCTAGGAGCCAAGCCTTTTTACATTAGCCTTCAGAGATGTTCCAGATCCAAACTCTTAACAGAGGCAGGCAGTATCTGTCCCTCTCTCTTTCCGTCTTACTCCCCAGAACCCCAAACTTTGGAATTCACTATGTTAATCAGGCTGGCCCATCTGCACAGGTGCTGCCATGCCCTTCTCCCTGACCCAGAATGCTGGGTAAAAGATGTGAGCCACCAAGGGCAGCACACTTACAACCTTTTAAAATCAAGACAGCAGGCCTCAGAGTGTATATCACTACATTTAGAAGAACAAATAAATGATCTGCTGAACTGCATTTTTACACTTGTTACATTTTTAATAACCCATTTGTAATGAATGACTCCACTTAAAATTTAGTAATTTTCATATCAATTTGTTGAAGAAAATACATGGAAACTAGCAGGCGGAGTACAAGACTAAGAGAATACGGACATTTTTGAAAACTCGAGCACAGGCTATAATTTATACTGATAGAGTAACACCTGTCGCTTATTATAAAAATATGAGAAAATAGGAGAACTTACTGGCCATAATAAAATGAGTAGCATCATAAAACAACTTTACCTGAACTGCTGCACTTTAAGAGCCATGAATGTGCCTAGCTCAGCTTTCAAGCATCTATGTCTCAATGAAGTTTTAAGCACCAACATTACTCAACCAATTCCTAATAAAAAATAAAATATGTATCCACATGGAAACTACACTGGAGAAAATGTTCATTGCAGAATTGTTTATATAATCAATATATAAAAACAACCCAATGGTAAAAGCAAAATGATGATGTAAGCACGGAATGGCCACATAGCAAACTGAATTTTGGTCATTTTAAAAGGTGGAAAAATTATATCAATTTTGAATGTGCAAAGATGAAAAATGGGAAAAGCACTTTGCTTTTTATTCTAAAGCATTCAACAAGGAAGCTCCAATTCTTACGACACAGTGACTAACTTAAGAAATTGAAGTAAAGAATCTAATTTTTCTTAATTATTATTGACAATTGATACCTATGATTTAGGTATCTCTACTGAAAGTGGAAATTTTATCTTCACTGTGAGGTATTACGAGGTGCAACGAGGTAGGCCTTTGAGAAGTAATTAGGAATAGGTAAGTACATTAAGGTGAGGTCCACAGAGTTAATAAGTGGCTCTTTGTCCTATGGCAGGGTACTACAACAAGTGAAGGCCACACAGTGGAACATAACTGCTGCCCACTTCCTTTATGGCTGAGCTCTCTCCTTTGAGTAAACAACTATAGTGACCTAAGACCTCCCACTAAGATGCAGTTTTTCTCCAATCTGAACCAAACTAATGTTTAAAAAGAAACAGATCAATATATAAATATCAATTATATTTCTAAATACTAGTATCAGTTACAAACTCAAATTTTTAAATGCTAGTTGTAAGACATGAGGGTGGAGGAATCTAAACTTTGTAAGACTTCACCAGAAAAAAAAACCTATAAAATATTGCTTGTATGTAAGCAAAATACCTCAGAAAAAGACAATAAAAAATCTCAAATTTAATCCACTGCTTACCAGACAGAAATCAAATCTTAAATAAGCTTTTTCTTGGTCTAGAAATGTTCACTTACTTGGACGTTGTGCTGTTTAATGTAAACTTGACACAAATAGATCTGGGTTCGAGCAGGCAAGCCTGTAGGGCATTTTCCTAATTAGTGATTAATGAGAGGGGTCCAACCCCCCCACACATACACACACTGGGGCTAGTGGTCCTGTGTTCTACAAGAATAGACAGATCAAGCCAGTAAGCACTCCTCCACAGCCTGGGCATCAGCTCCTGCCTCCAGCTTCCTACCCACTTTGAGTTTCTGCGTTGGTTTCCCCCTCAATGGACTTCAATTCACAAAATTTAAGCCAAATAAATCCTTTCCCCCCCTAACTTGTCATGTTATTTCATCACAGCAACAGTAACCCTAACTAAGGTATTCTCTAAAAAGAATTTTTTTCCTCACAGAAAGGTAGTAAGAGGTAATAAATCTGGTAAGAAGGCTTATCATTACCCACTTCAGCTCATTTATTTTCTCTGGAACAAAAGGAGAAAGAAAAAAAAAATGGGAAATTTGTTCAGGCTTGACTTAGCCATTTTCAACATGCACACATCAGACAAGGTAATAATGTATCTATTTTGCTCCCAATACTATTCCTATCATGTAGTTTGGCACCATAATCCAGCCAAAATGCTAAAACAAATTTAAAAAATAACAAAAACAAAAATGCCTGCTAAATTCAGTAACTCAAATGAAAACTTGAAATAGGATTGCAACAATAAAATATGGTCTTGATAGGCATTAATCAAGTAAAAAAAATAAAAATACTTAAATTACATAGGTATTGAGCAAATAATTCTGTCACCAACTAAAATTAATCAAATTAGAATAATTTCTTTGGTCCAGCTCCATGAACTGAGCTGACTTGAACACAGAAACACAAAATATTTTCTTAAGTAAACATGAATTCTTCAGTGCTCACCCTCAAAAAAAATTACTAAACTATTTTAACTAAATTTAAGCTTTAAATGTCTAATCTTAGTACAGAGGCAAATACAGGTAAATCCCAGCACGTTGAAAGACTCAGGCCCGCCCCCAGTGCTACAAAGTGAAACTTTGTTTCAAAATAAAAAATTCTACCAGTCTACTAGGATACAAAGCAAAACTTTGTCTCAAAACAAAACAAAATAAAAAGTTCTAATTCTTAAATAAAAAGAGTTCTAGTGATGGCTAGGGCACTAAGAGTGCTTGCCACAGATTGATCACCTGATTTAAATGCTAAGAATACACAGAGAGGTTAAGAATCTACTCCCACAAGTTGTCCTCTAACCACCATGTACCAGTACCTGAGCACACACACAAACATGTTTTAAAACACTGAAGTAAGCGCAACAGTGGTGGCACAGGCCTTTAAAGGCTGCACTTGAGTGGCAGAGACAGGCAAACCTCTGAGCTCAAAGCCAGCTTTGTGAGTTCCAAGGCTACACAGAAAACCCTGGCCTCGAAAAATAAATAGATAGATAGATAGATAGATAGATAGATAGATAGATAGATACATACATACATACATAGATAGATAGATAAATAAATAAATGAACAATTAGTATTGAAATAATAAGAGAAACACACCCAAAGAATCTATTTTTAGTGCTGTCCATGTCAGCTACTCTGAAAAATCAAAGTAGCATGGTATGGGTTTTGGTTTTATCCAAATGAGCTTCCCAAAGTAGATTTTCGGCCATCAAAGTAGAAATTTCAACTAATAGCTTTAATACTGAAGTCTGGGTCACACACATTGTACTAGGCACTACCACAGAACAGGAACAGTTAAACTCTGAGACAAAGCCTGCTTTCAACTGCCACAGAAAATAACAATGATGCTAAAACAAGTAACAGCTAACACATGTATTTTGCCTGTGATGCATGTCTTAAGTTATGTAAGAATAATTAAAGAGCTATGTTGGAAAGAGTCACTACTCCAACTAAATAGATCACAGGTAAGTTTCTGGGAGAAACAGACCATGTCAGATCTATATTTTAGTACTGATATTAACACATATAGATATAAAAGATATGCATATAAAGTCAGGAAGTACCACCATACACACAGGCTTCAGAATCACATATCTTTGTAGTCTGTCATCATCATTTATTGGCTATATTCATATAAGATTGAAGCAAAAGAATATGGTCTTGAGAGCCTATGCAAGTGTATTCATAGCCAAGTAAGGTGTGCTACTAAATGGCCCTAAGAGTATATTTTGTCTTTAACAGAACATAAGTTCACATTCAATAAAACCTCAATGATCAGCTGTGAGTTAATTTTCACTTCTTAAATTGGAGAAAGGGAGCCAAACAATATGGTAGAGAATCACAAAGAAAGTTTAGCTTCGCATAAATTAAGATGCACATAAAAAGCAACAGAATATAAGTAGAAACTAGCAAAAATGCACATGTAAGAAAAGTATGGGTCTTGTTTTTGCTTTTTGCTATTTCTGTTTAGTCTCTATTCAGGGTGGCAAACTGACTTTTTATGCCAAAGTAACTACTTAGCAGCCAGAGAGAATTCAAATCAAGGTTTAGAGTTACAAAGATCACTGTGCAAGCACACACACACACACACACACACACACACATATTTTCCATAATTCACAATAAAAAATAAATTTTAATGATGCTTTAAAACATACTTGTTAGTAGCAAATATAAACAAGAAAAATACTTCAACTGAGTATAATGTGAACCTTGTTCCTTTTAAAAAAAGTGTTACTGCAAATGAAAGTTTAACAGTTTAAAAAGAAATGTATACCATACTGAAAACAATATACAATCCACACAACAATGCAATATTATATTAAAAACACGCATGAATCTGGAGCATTGGTTCTCAACCTACCTAATAGTACTACCCTTTAATACACTTATTCATGTTGTGGTGACCCCCAACCATAAAATTATTTTCACTGGTACTTCTTAGCTCTAATTTTCCTAGTATTTTGAATTGTAAACATGTGGGCTTTCCAATGGTCTTAGGCAACACCTGTGAAAGGTCTCAACCCACAAGTTGAGTGCTACTGTTCTAGTGTATAATAAATAAGGCTTGAATTTAATTAACTGTGGGGTAGTATCTTAACTTCACACTTCAGTGCCTCATTGTCATCAACCCCAGAAAAACAGAGATAACACTCATCAAGTAACAAGGACTAGAAAACACCAGCGATGCATGCAAATGTTAGTGGTAGCAGTGGTAGTCAAATAAGCTATTAATCAAGCAGTATTTAAAGGAGGGACAACTGTAGATTATTGAATGCCTCATTCTCTTCTAACTATACAAGGAAACAAATAATTCTCCCTAATTATACTACAAACAAAAGGAAGATTCACTTGCCTAGATCACTAAGCTAACTGAATGGCAGAACTGAAATTTGAATACCGACCTATGAGAAAAAAGTTTGCTTTCATTCCCCTATGCAACCTACCTTCACAGAAATGCACAGCTACAGAAGCAAAAACTAAAGCATCCCCATCTTTACAATTAAACTCCAAAGTCTCAGCATTAGTCTGTCAATTTTAATTCCTGAAAAATTAAAAGGATTTGACTGTATCTTGAGGAATTCCTTCATATTAAAAAAAAATTTATTAAATTACCACATGTGGTAGTAAGTCCACAAAAAAATTAAACAGTTAAAAAAAACTTTTCTATTAAAAATAAATAAAACCTTGGGAAAACAAGTAAAGCACTAAGAGCTATGCACTGCTTAGAACTTTCTGAAAAAGATTCAAACAGCACCATAAATAATCCCAAGAATTGACAAAGGTTTACCTGAAATTAAGAGGCACAGAAAAAACAAAAACAAAAAACAAAAAAAAACAAAAATCCAATAAGTAAAGTGAAGAAAAAACTTAAGAGAACTGTACTTCAGACAGAAATTAATAACTAAACTCTACAAAGGGCTACAAAAATCAACTCCCCCCCCCCAAAGCCAATCAATAAATGAGCAGGATGGTTCTCAAAAAAATACAAATGGCCAATAAATAACCTCAGCCATTAGAGAAATGCAAATTAATTTTTTTCAGGAGGCCGGAGAGATCAGTAAAATGCCTGCCTCAAAAGTATGAGACATAGTGTAGATCCTAGAGCTATTTTGGTCAGCTGCCCTAGCCAAATCAAGAAACTCCAGGTCCAATGAGAGACTCTGTCTCAAAAATACAAAGTACTTGAAATGGACTATTGGTTTTCGGGTTCTGGCTCACCCCAAGCAGAATGGTCAGGATCAAGAAAACAAATGACACCAAAAGCTGTGAGGATGTAAGGTAATAAGTCTTATACAGTGGTGGTGCAAATATAAATTGGCACAGCCCCTATGAAAGTCAATGTGAAGTTGCTCAAAAGCCTAATGGTTATGACCCAACTATATCACACTTAGGTAAACACACCAAAAGGTCTTTAACTCAACATAATACAGAAACATTTGTACATGTAAGCTTATTGCTTCACTATTAAAAACTAAAAAAAAAAAAGAAAGAAAACAAATATCCAACACATGGATGAATAAAGAAAATGTGGTGCATTTACAGAGAAGAATCTTTTCAGTCATGAAGTATAAAATCATGACATGTACACAAAAATAGATGGAACTGGAGATTACCATTTTTAGTGAACTAGGCCAGACTCAGAATAAGAAACTGTTCATTTTCTCTCATTGGCAGAGCCTAAGTGCAAATTGTGTGTATGAGAGACAGAGACCAACTGAGCATGTGAGAGATACCATGCACAGAAGAAATGATGAAAGCAGAGACTAATGAAACACATGACATTAACACAGAAGGGAAGACTATTCAGAGGAAAGGAGAAAGCAATATGGGAAGAGTGAGCGCAAGGCTACCATCAGTGAGAGGGGTAAATAAAAACAAAGTATAATGGCATAAATATATGGAAAAGCCATAATAAAACCCATTACTTTATATGCTAACAAACAAAATTTAAGGTTGAATCACTGAGACAAAGATACTGCTTTTTTGGTTAGGATTTCACATTACCAAAACGGCAAGAACAGTAAAAGACTGACTAAGCAAACAGGTGAAATCAAAGACATCAATTCTAAGCACTGAGAGAAAATTTCAATGCCTAAATGTTTAATGATTTATGAAAAAGAAAACAGCATTCTGCTACAACTACAGAACTTACAATTGAATTAAACAGATGCAACTATTTTGTGCTTAGAGCTGAAAATGTGACCAGTCCTTCTCATATTACCTCACTCTCAATCACTCTCAAAACTCAGCTACCCTAAACCCTTTGATGGCTTCTACAAAAACACACAAGACAACACACAAAATGATTAACTTGACTCAACAAAGTCCTGTGTGGTCTCTGGTGCCTCTGGAATCCCTAACCATTGCTAGTCTTCCTCAGCTCTTTCAATTTCTTTTAGTTTCTCTAGTGTTCCCCAATCCCATTTTTAGGACATTCATAAAATATGTTCTCCAAAACCTAGAAAGCTGTTCTTCAACCTTCCTAGCTGAGATCTATTGTTGTCATTGCAAATCAGCCTTTCTTCACTCCATATAATGTATTTCCAAAGCATATTACAATTACTTGTTCAGTATCTGTCTTCCCTAACAAATAAAGTTATTTCATCCTTTGCCAAATGCTATTTCCCACACTGATTAGCATACAGCACAAGTGAAGTACTCAAAAGTTTGCTAATACATTCAAAGTTCAGATTAGTCAAAAAACTAAATAATAAAATCATGAGATATGTCACTATTATGAGCAGCTAAAAGCTATATAAAGTTCCTTCTTATAATCCTTCCTCAAACAGTATGTATTTTATTAATTTCATGTCAAAACAATGCAAAAAATATTTATGAGGAAAAAAACATTAGAAACCAAAGTTGGTAAATAATTAAGCTTTTATAAGTCATCACCTAGAAACATAATAAAGGACACATGCAGATTAAAAGAACAAGAATAAAAGCTACATTTTACAACAATGTACATTAGAAAGGGCCACTTGTAGAATCTACTAGCAATAACTGTTTATTGTAATCTTGGAAAGTAACAGACGTCTGAGTAGTTGCTGCCATAAATGTGCTTTGTTTGAATTAAAGAAAAACTAAGGCATATACATTAAGTATATATGTTTTAGGTTATTGAAAAGAACATAAAACAGCAGTACAGTTGATTTTAAATGTGCTAATTACACACTGGGTAGTATTCTAGGAAATTTTTTTTCATTATTTCCCCCACTTTACAAATGGAAGCACAAGCATTGAGTTAAGTGACTTTTCCCATATTATATGACTTGTAGTTGAGTTTCTTCTGTGCTAGTAATTAGGCCCTAGAGTTGGTTCTCCCTCTCACCTGTTACATATGTTACCACTTTCACATCCAATGAAAGAAAATGTCTTTTTTTGTTTATTTAGAAGTGGAGGGTACTGAAGATTTCATCTGGACCAAGCTTGCCCCAGGTGCCACCACCACTATATTCTCCAGATCTCTAAAACCTCCCATAATTTTATAGCTTCAAATACTATTAGCATGACTTTTTATCTCTCTAGTCTTGGCCCAAGTTCTAGACTCCAGCATCCAACTTTACATAAGACGAATAACTAGGACCTC
Source organism: Micromys minutus (assembly GCF_963924665.1). Taxonomy (NCBI): domain Eukaryota; kingdom Metazoa; phylum Chordata; class Mammalia; order Rodentia; family Muridae; genus Micromys; species Micromys minutus. Next base: position 30,360,957 of record NC_137974.1, read on the forward strand.
ACACTTAATCATCATGTAAACAGCCATTCCCTTCCCCACCTGGATACGTCATCCATTCAGCTGTTAAAACTAACTTTGAGGCTTCATACTTGGTTTTTCTTTTCCTTTCTTCCACATCACTCCATCAGGAGGTTCTATCAGACGTACCTGTGAAGTCCAAGTGCTTCCATCCCACCATCGTCCAATCCACTACTGAGTCTCAGCCTACAGTACCTTCAAGGAGCTTCAAAGGAGCCGCCCTTCATTTAACTCTTACCATCTTAAGTCTCCACAAAACATCCTTATTCAAAACAAAATCAATCCTGGTCTGCTTTAAATAGCCTATTTTTCCAGTGTGCGTTAAATAAGATCTTAATTCCTGACCTCGACCTAAAAGCTCCCCTATGGACCCTGTCTATAATTCCATGTCTTTCCTCTCTCTTCCCTATTCTTTCTCTTTTTTGAACAAAACACATCCCTCACGACCTCTACTAGGCCTTTCATCTACTCTTCATTCTGAAAACACGTCTTTCCTCAGACACAGAGGGTCGTTTTCTCCTCTTTAAGTTTTATTAACTATTACTTGCTCAGACAGCTTCACTGACCAACACTGGAGCAGCAGGCTCCATCCAAACCACATTTATACGATCCTCTACTATCATAATGGTCATAACTGGGCATAGCTCAAAGTGCACCTTATTGCAGCTTATTAACCTGGGAGAATTTTAAGGTTCTGTCCCATAGCTTCCCACAATACATGGTAAAAACTTAATGCATGCATTAAATAAGTCAATTATCTGCCACCGCACTTTGCTATCAACGATGCAGAAGAAAATTTTATCTATGACGTATTTTGCAGTAAATAAACCCATAAAATATTCCTAAAAATTTTCAACATTTCAGCAATCGCGCAAACTATTGAATTCCTCCTTAAATTGCTAAATATTCCATATAGACAGAGATTTGGGTTTTTTTTTTTGTTTGTTTGTTTTTTGTTTTCCTTCTCCAAATTAGTAGCGTGCAAGTGGAAAGGGGGTTTACAGGATTTAGCACCTGTTACATCTTCAATCAGTTGAGAGGTGCGTATGAACCAGACACCACATGGAAGACGTGGCCTTTCTTTAAGGGACTGTAAATGAAACCTTAAGTTTAAACTCGAACTTCCCTAATCCCTAATAAAAAGCCATTCACTTCGTTAAAAAATAAAATAAAATAAAAACCTGTAAAATAATCTACGGCCAGGAGGGTAAGTTTAACACTCGTGAGAAGCAAAGAATCCGATTTGGAAGGCCTCAGAAAACACAGGTGTACGGGGAAGTTTTCTATTAGTCTACATGTAACGGGGGGAAAAAAAAAGCAGGGCACACCAGTTCAAAGACCAGTTCAACGATTAAAATAATGCACGGTTCCAGCTTTGGCTATCTTGAATGTGGACATGAGGTGGGAGGAGAGAAAAACAGAGCCTTAGGACCCCTGTTCTGCGCTTCGGCCTCCACCACGGGCATTCTGAGTAAATTGCACCGGTCTGTGCGTCCGCCTATCCACCACCGCCATCCCTGCAAGAACAGCTCCCCGGGGTACTCACATGGGCTCAAGGGTCTTGCTGAGCCAGGATTTGAGTGCCTCGAAGTTTTCAATGATCATCTTAGAAACCATCCACCGCGGCCCCAAGGCCGGTCACACTCCTGCGCTCGCCCAGGTCGCCGCCGCCGCCGCCGCCGCTGCCGCCGCCCCCTCCTCCGCGCGCCGTCCGCGTGGGCCGCGGTGGGAGGTGCCGGTGGCAGGTTCCCGCGAGCCGCGGTCGGCGAGCACCTCGGCGGGGACGCCGCAGGCCACGCGCCCACCCGGTACCGGGAGCTTCCCCCTCTGAGGACCCCGGCCCAGGCTGAGGCAGCAACCGTTTGCCGGGCCCTCCCCCCTGCCCCGCTCCCGAATGAATCTTCCCGAAGGAGAGCCAAATCGCTTAGACCAGGGCTTTTCTCTCAGCTTTGGGATTAGGTGCTTGTTGGCAACGCGGCAGCGCAGACGTGAAGAAAGCGAAAACGAAGGGCAGCTCAATGGGAACGGTTCGGGGGTCTTCCCGGCTTCCAGCACCCCCAAGAAGATGGCTGCCGATAAATCTCGCGAGAATTAATTGAAGTCTCGCGGTGCGTCCCAGAGCACGATGGGAAAAAACGCAAGTTCGGCCGAGTGTATGCTGGGCAAATACGGCATTATGTTTTGTACTTGCAAGGGTTGAGGCTTTAGTCCCTTTTATTGACCTTCGTAGTGAATAACCACAAGCGCCGTCTTCACAAAAATGGAATGGCCGTCGACTTCCAGATCTTGTCCTCTAAGAGGATTGTGCTTGTCAGCACGAGTCAGAACCTGCAAGATGGAAGCTCCTTGAGAAGACGGCCAGCAGTATGCAGCTTTCCTGCACTGTGCAACCTGCCTCGGTTGTCTCAGCGCCTTCCAGAACAATATTCTGTGTGTGCTGCCAGTGCACACGATGGATAAACAGACTGGTCTAGTCTAACCCACTAAGGCCTCCAGAGCATTAGTGTTCTTATCTCAAAGCACTTGACTTTTTGGCAAAGGTGACCTATGGATGCCCCCAAACTAGAATGAGTAACCTCAATGATTTCCAACCTAGCTAAAAAGCAGTTTTGTTACATTTAAAATTCTGTTCTTTTAGAAAAGATTCAACTTTTCTCCAAGTAATTACAATGTACCAAAGCAGAGCATTCAAACCAGCAGCCTATATATCATGGACGGTTCAGCAAGTATACTACCAAGACTAGTAGGCAGTGGACTACAAGCGAAATGAAAATTAATTCGCAAGTCTAAAGACAGGCCAGTGAATCATAAATTCTTGATGAGACAGAATTTAGAATATGCAGGAGTGGAGTGTCCTTTAAGCATTAACTAAGAAAGATTATAAAATACAAAGCTAGACATTTGCTCTAAAATACAGTATCATGAGTTAGACGTTAAATAGATTCAAGTTAATAAGTAATCAGGGTATTGATTAAGGTGATCTAACTAACTGAAATACGGCAGATAAGAAAAGACAAATATTTAGAATTCCATTTATAGAGGTTGCTAGAGTCCCCGGAGATACAGAATGCAGAACTGTGGTTGCCAGGAGTCAAAGACAGAACTAGGGGCAGAGAGGGGGATCTTGGGAATTATGTCTTAGTGATACAGAGTTACAGTTTGGAATGATAGAGTTCTGAGATGGTGTTGGTGGCTGGACAGGTTGACTACACATGAAGTTGTACATATGCAATTATTAAAATGGTAAACTTTAGGTTACATATAGAATATATAAATAATATACTACTGAGAATCCTATGTTTCTGTTTAAAAGCACCATACCCAATATTGTTGATGAAACAATATCGAACTTGTGTTCACTGGCACTGTAACACGTTTGAACAAAGCCCATTTATTCATTTTTTTAGTATAAAATACATCAAAGCCTTCTTGTATGTTGGGACCATAGCAAGCACTTCCCTGTTGCATATGGAGAATGGAGACATTTTAAACAGTAAAATCACCAAGAAAAAAAAGTCTCATAAATGAAGAAAATAAAACATGACAACAAATAGACCACAAAATGGGTACTTGTTTCCATTGTGAGAACTGAAAAAAAGAATGAAGGTATCCATCCCCTTGTCCAACTTCAGCTGAGAATATAAACGCCGTTGGACTTGAATTTCTAACCTCTCTGCATATGGCCACAGTGGACCGTAAAACCACCACAAGTGTTGGGTTTGGAGGTTACAGATATTCTAAAGAGTAAGAAAACTCACGAATATAGAATCCATTAACAGTAAGGATTGGCTGTAATCTACAAGACAAAATGAAGCCTTCTAGGAAATGTTCCCTCACTACTGTTCCTCCCTCCTTCCACAGCACAGTGCTTGTTACTAGTCTGCAGTTACTCGCTGCTGCTCTCAAGCTTCTCTTGCTTAGCCATGGTTATTCAATCTGTACCACTTCATTTTCTTTAGACCCTTCTTCAAAGAGAAAGTTGACTGTTGCAGTCATCAGAACTACTCAGAGAAGACTGACTACCACCAGCACGAACATTTAAGTATTTGGTATGTTGTTACTTCACATTTTCCAACATGTATTGGTCTTTCCAGACGCTGTCACCATTAATGTTCTTCTTTTTGCACAGAATAACATTCCTCATTGCTCACATTCCGTTTCCTTGCTGACAGCCTAGACTAGTCTTTCCGTTTCTAAATGTAGAATAGAAGCTAAATATTTCTTTTAGTTTTCTAATTTTCCCCATCTCCAAACTTGCTGGGTTAAATTCATTCCCTTTTATTATTCTTGATTTAGCATAATTTGAAACAATGAAAAAGAAATGTTAAAGGCTATTTGTTCCATTTTCAGTAAGAGAAACTGTTTCAGCTGGCCATGGTAAGGATACATTTTCTACAGACTTGTATCTTTTTGTGCTTTCTTGTCTTGTGTTGCTGGGTCTTTCCACTGCCCTGCCCCCAGGGAGCATTCTCACTGGTGTGGTTAATTTCTGTTCTTTGGGACAAATAGTGGAGTAGAGACTGAAGGAAAGACCATCCAGAGACTGCCCCACCTGGGGATCCATCCCATATACAGCCACCAAACTCAGTCACTATTGCTGATGCCAAGAAGTGCTTGCTGACAGGAACATGATATGGATGTCTCCTGAGAGGCTCTGCTAAAACCTTACTAATACAGATTATGATGCTTGTAGCTAACCATCAGACTGAGCTTGGGGACCCCAATAGAGGAGTTAGAGAAAGGATTGGAGGAGATGAAGGGGTTTGCAACCCCATAGGAAGAACAATATCAACCAACCAGATCCCTCAAAGTTCCTAGGGACTAAACCACTAAAGAGTACACATGGAAGGACCCATGGCTTCAGCTGCATGTGTATCAGAGGATGGCATTGTCTGGCATCAATAGAAGAAGCTCTTGGTCCCATAAAGGCTTGATTACCCAGTGTAGGGGAATGCCAGGGTGGTGAGGTGGGAGTGGGTGGGTGAGAGGCATCCTCATAGAAGGGGGGGGTGATGTAAGAGGGGAGAACTGGGAAAGGGGATAACGTTTGACATGTAAATACATAAAATATCCAATAAAAGGGGGGGAAAGTTTGTTCTTTCAGCTCTCTCTCAGTTGATAAATATAGTCTTATTACTCTCAGGAGTGGTTGCAGAGCAGTCTGCCTTCTTTTTATCCCGAGCTGCTGAATTAGTTAATCTCCACCCTGCCCCTCAGAAACCTATCATCTCCACAGTGTGCAGTGTTATTACCACACTTATATTCTCGTTTATTCATAACCGGGTTATGACCTTCATTTCAGTGCATCTGTTTGTCTCTGACTACCCCAGTACCACGCTGATTTATTTACTGTTGTGTTAATGCCTCTTCTCTACACTGCCTTTTCAAATTAAACCTGGTCAAATGAGGGCCTCTGACCTTCTGAACATTTAGATAGCAGGCTTTACGAAGCACAGCAGAGAATGTAGACCATTACAGCAATGCACACAGGAAGGCTCAAGCACAGCTTCTTTAAAGACATAATTCTTTTAGATGATTAGGAAAACAGAGTGGTTACAAAACGTGGCCACATGAAATCAAATACGGACCAGAACATTTCAGGCTTAAAGGATAACTTGCAGAATGTTCCTGATACTAATAAAAGGCAAGATCTCTAAAAATGTGCAGGAAGTGGCAAAATGTGAAGTTTGGGTGGAGAAGGGGAATGACTGTGGTCAGATTTGAAGGTTAAAAAGGGTAACTAGTTTTCCATGGACTAGGATATGGTGAGAAACTATTGGAGGCTTTTCAGTACTGCAGGGCAAACTACAGTCATGAGATCTGTGCCTACTGCTCAGCACTTACGTCTGAGAATTTCAAAATAAATTCAGAAAACAGGTAAACTGTTCTTTGGCATAAGAATACCAGAGTTTTTGTTTACCTAGAAATAATATCAAGGGCACATTAAGAAAGAATATATTTTTCTTCTCATGTTCTTTTACTTTTATTTTTTATATTATAATTTAATTGACACATTTTCCTCCCCTTTATCTCCTCCACACCTCTTATATGCCTCACCCTGCCTCCTTCAAATCCATGGCTGAGCATTTTTACTAACTGCCATTGCACATGTGTGTGTGTGTGTGTGTGTGTGTGTGTGCGCACGCACAATATATGGGAATATATTTTCTTAACCAGACTAAGAGCTGCTAGCAAAGACAGTGTTTTCTGTGGCAAGCAGAAGTCATGGAAAAGGAAGTGCTTCACCACCTGCTGATGATGTAACTTGGGATCAGAAGGCAGACGGCCATTTCCTGCTGGAAGCTGAGGGCTGGGTGGCTGGGGTAATGGGAATTTAACTTGGGCCCTTTGAAGAGCAGGGAGCTCTCTTAACCATTGCACCATCTCTCCAGCACCACCCCATATAGATACCTCAGCCCAGCATGGTGGCTGGTTCATGCCTACTGCCCCAGCACATGAGAGGCCTGGATTGCAAAAGTTCTGAGCTACAAGTGAGTCTGTTTTTAGAAAAAAGAAACAAAGAGAAAAAAAAAAAAAAAACCAAAAGCTTTATTCCCAAAACAAAACCAAACACAAACTTCTATCTTGGGGATGCCATGACAAGTAGCCATTTGCAGGCTGCCACAAATCCCTGTCTAGGGATGTCTTCTTTGCCAATGAGTAGTTAGGATGCACTTTCTCCGGGCTCTAAGGCAAAAAGTCTAAATAAATAAATAAATAGAGTGTATCTTTTACCCTGTCCTCTCTTTCCTTTCATTCTAATTCAAATAGGCATAATAATGAACTATTCTTTTGAAGTCAGTCCACCTCCACATGCTTTTTGTGGTTTTCCACTCGCAGCCTTAGGACAGAACTGTCTGCTACAGAGGTAATGATGTAGAACCTAAACTAAGGCTTTGGAAATTCAAGGCCATTATTTTAAAGACCAGAAGCTGAAGAAGAGAAAACAATAGCAGTGAGATAAGTGATATTGGCTTAATCCAATCCCTTCTGTCACAGCTATTGACGGCCACTGAGCGCTTGTAATGGGGTGGCGTTATATCCATTGCAGTAAAGGTCAATTTTAAAACACATTGTGCTCTCTGAAGTTCTTTGGTTATTGTAAGATGGATTAACTCATAAGCAACATTCATGTGTGCATGCATAGGCATTCCAGAAAACAGGCTCACAGTACAATCAGACTGTGAAAGCTTACATAGCATCCTGAATAATAAATAGAGTTCTGTGGCTTCTGGTGGTGGTAGCAGCAGAAGTTACATAAGGACAAAAGAAAAGGAAAAAAAGAGAAAAAACTATGGAGAATAAAAGGTGTCATGTTAGACAGATGAAAGGCCACTCAGTTCTACAAATTCTTCAGTAGCCTTTGGAGGAATAAGTGGCTATACACGTATGGGATCAACCTCTAATTTAGGTTCTCAACCTATGACTAGAGACCCCCTGGGGAGTGTTGAAGGATCCTTTCCCCAGGGCCCCCTATCAGATCTTCTGCATATCATAGATTCACATTCTGATTCATAACAGTAGCAAAATCACCATTAGGGAGTAGCAACAAAAACAACTCTATGATTAGGGGCATAACCACAACATGAGGTGGGCCACCTGTGTCCCAAGTTAATTTTCACCAGCAGATGAGATGTCTGGTAGGAGGATCCACTACAGTTAGTGGTGTTCCTTTTGAAGGATCCACCTTTAAGCACATAAGGGAAGCTCACAGATAGCTTCTGCCTGTGTCTATTGTTCCCAAACACCCCTCAAGTTCAAGTATCATCTTTAGATTAATTCTCTGATGATTTCGGGTATGTATACAATGAAATAGGATCATGTTTGTCTTAGAAGTTGTTCAGTTGCTGTGAAAAGACACCATGACCAAGACAACTCTTATAAGAGAAGACATTTTGTTGAAACTGCTTACAGTGTCAGAGGGTTAGTCCACGGACATCATGGCAGAAAGTGAGGGTGACAGGCAAGCAGGCATAGCACTGAAAACTTTCATCTGATAGAGTTACAAGCAGGGAGAGAGAGATGGCCTGGTGTGGACTTTCAAAACCTCAAAGTCCATCCCCAGTGACACACCACTCCAAGAAGACCAAAATCCTAATCTTTCCCACTGTTAGTTTTACTAACTGGTACAAGCACTCAAACATATGAGCCTATGGGGACTATTCTGCTTCAAACCACTGCAGTGTCTACCTTTCACTGCCCACCCACCCCCTCCCAACGCCATCTGGATGCCATCCAACACATGCCTTAATCATGACCTGTTCTTATTCTTGTGATAACCCAAGTTCAGTTAGACCCACCCCTATGTTCATGATGTAAGGCTCTCCCCTGAAGCATGAGAAACCTACCAGTGGTCACACAAACTAATCACTCCTGTGTTTGAGATAGGGTTTCATGAGCTCCTTCCGTATTTGTGCTAAAGTTTTTTTTTTCTTAAAATTATACATTTTTGTCAGTACTTATTTTTCAGATTTTTTAAACGACTTTATTTTACAAAGCAAAGATAAATGTACAGATTTTAAACATTTTTTGCTTAAAATTATACATTTTTGTCAGTACTGTTTTTTCAGATATTAAAATAATTTTTACATAAAACTATGTGAATATATTTTTTAGTCAGTACTTGATTTTTTCAAGGGCTTGAGAGTATGCATTGAAAACCTAATAGTTACCATGAGCGTAAAGTACATGCAAAACAAAACGCAACATGGAAATAGTCAAAGTCTTCTTGTTTTGTATATATATATATATATATATATATTTGTTTTCTTTATTTCTTGGACTTCATACAGTGTGTGAGTTGTTTCTGGGGGAGTGCAAGCCTTTGGGGTTAGCATCCCAATATCAGTGACTGCATATTATGTCTGTTCTTTTGTGACTGGGTTATCTCACTCAGGATGATATTCTCTAGATGCAGCCATTTTCTTAAGAATTTGGTTAAGTCATTGTTTCTGGTGGCTAAGTAGTATTCCATTGTGTAAATGTACCACAATTTTTGTATCCATTCATCTTCTGAAGGACATCTGGGTTCTTTCCAGCTTCTGGCTATTATAAATAGAGCCGCTATGAACATTGTGGTGCATATATCTTTGTTGTGTATTAAAGTGTCTCTGGGGTATATGCCCAGAAGTGGAATAGCTGGGTCTTCAGGTAGTACTATATCCAATTTTCTGAGGTATCGCCAGACTGATTTCCAGAGTGGTTGTATTAGTTTGCAACCCCACCAACAGTGGAGAACTGTTCCTCTTTCTCCACAGCCTCGCCAGCATCTGCTGTCATCTGATTTTTGGATCTTGGCCATTCTGACTGGTGTGAGGTAGAATCTCAGGGTTGTTTTGATTTGCATTTCCCTGATGGCTAAGGATGTCGAGCACTTCCTCAGATGTTTCTCAGCCATTCGGTGTTCCTCCACTGAGAACGTTTTGTTTAGCTCTGTACCCCATTTTTTAATAGGGTTATTTGATTCTCTGGTGTCTAGCTTTTTGAGTTCCTTGTATACCTTGGATATTAGGCCTCTATCTGATGTGGAGTTGGTAAAGATCTTTTCCCATTCTGTTGGCTGCCGTTTTGTTTCTTGACAATGTCCTTAGCCTTACAGAAACTTTCCAATCTCATTAAGTCCCATGTGTTAATCTTTGACCTTAGAGCTTGAGCCATTGGTGTTTTGTTCAGGAAATTTTCTCCTGTGCCTATGTGTTCTAAGGTTTTCCCTACTTTCTCATCTAATAGTTTCAGTGTATCTGGTTTAATGTGGAGATCTTTGATCCACTTACACTTGAGCTTTGTACAAGGAGATAAGAAAGGGTCTATTTTCATTCTTTTACATGCTGAGTGCCAGTTGGACCAGCACCATTTGTTGAATAAGCTGTCCTTTTTCCATTGAATGTTTACTGCTCCTTTGTCAAAAATCAGGTGACTATATACATGAGGGCTCATTTCTGGATCTTCTATTCTATTCCATTGATCCACATGCCTATTTCTGTACCAGTACCATGCAGTTTTCAGCACAATTGCCTTATAATATAGCTTGAGGTCAGAGATAGTGATTCCTGCAAATGTTTTCTTGTTGTTGAGGATGGATTTAGCTATTCTAGGTCTTTTGTTATTCCATATGAAATTGCACATTGATCTTTCCAGTTCCATGAAGAACTGGGTTGGAATTTTGATGGGGATTGCATTGAATCTGTAGATTGCTTTTGGTACGATGGCCATTTTTAAGATGTTGATCTTTCCAATCCATGAGCATGGGAGATCTTTCCATTTTCTGAGGTCCTCCTCAATTTCTTTCTTTAGAGGTTTGAAGTTCTTGTCGTACAGGTCCTTCACTTGCTTAGTTAGAGTCACACCAAAATATTTCATAGTTTTTGTGACGATTGTGAAGGGTACCTTTTCCCTAATTTCTTTCTCCACATGTTTGTCCTTTGAGTATAGGAAAGCTACTGATTTGTTCGAGTTAATTTTGTATCCAGCCACTTGGCTGAACTTGTTTATCAGCTGTAGAAGTTCTCTGGTGGAATTTTTGGGGTCACTCAAGTACACTATCATGTCATCGGCAAAGAGTGATGTTTTTATCTCTTCCTTTCCGATTTGTATCCCCTTGATCTCCTTTTGCTGTCTAATTGCTCCAGCCAGGACTTCCAGTACTATGTTGAATAGGTAGGGGGAGAGTGGGCAGCCTTGTCGAGTCCCTGATTTTAGTGGGATTGCTTCAAGTTTCTCGCCATTAAGTTTAATGTTGGCTGTTGGTGTGCTGTATATTGCTTTTATTATGTTTAAATATGGGCCTTGGATTCCTGTTCTTTCCAGGACTTTTAACATGAAGGGGTGTTGGATTTTGTCGAATGCTTTCTCAGCGTCTAGTGAGATGACCATGTGATTTTGGTCTTTCAGTTTGTTTATATGGTGGATTACATTGATGGATTTCCTTATGTTAAACCACCCCTGCATCCCAGGGATGAAGCCTACTTGGTCATGATGAATGATCGTTTTAATGTGTTCTTGGATATGGTTTGCAAGGATTTTGTTGAGTATTTTTGCATCAATGTTCATAAGTGAGATTGGTCTGAAGTTCTCTTTCTTTGTAGGGTCTTTGTGTGGTTTAGGTACGAGGGTTATTGTAGCCTCAAAAAATGAGTCAGGTAGTATTCCATCTGATTCTATCTTTTGGAATAGTTTGGAGAGTATTGGTGTTATGTCCGCAATAAATGTCTGATAAAATTGTGCACTGAACCCGTCTGGACCTGGGCTTTTTTTGGTTGGGAGACTTTTGATGACTTCTTCTATTTCTTTAGGTGTTATAGGGTTATTTAGATGGTTTACTTGGTCCTGGTTTAACTTTGGGATCTTGTATCTGTCTAGGAATTCGTTCATTTCCTCCAGATTTTCCAATTTTGTGGAGTATAAGTTTTTGTAGTAGGATCTGATGATTTCTTGAATTTCCTCAGTTTCAGTTGTTATGTCCCCACTTTCCTTTCTGATGTTGTTAACCTGTGTACTATCTCTTTGCCCTCTAGTTAGTCTTGCTAGGGGTTTATCAATCTTGTTGATTTTCTCAAAGAACCAACTCTTGGTTTTGTTGATTTTTTCAATGGTTCTTTTTGATTCTATTTGGTATATTTCTGCCATAATTTTGATTATTTCTTGCCGTCTACTCTTTTTGGGTATATCTGCTTCCTTCTGTTCTAGGGCTTTTAGCTGTGCTGTCAGGTTGCTGATATAAGCTCTCTCCAGTTTCTTTTTGGAAGCACTTAGGGCTATGAGTTTTCTTCTCAGTACTGCTTTCATTGCATCCCATAAGTTTGGGTATGTTGTGTTTTCATTTTCATTGAATTCTAGAAAATCCTTAATTCCTTTTTTTATTTCTTCTTTGACCCTGCTATCGTTTAACAGAGCGTTGTTTAGTTTCCATGTGTATGTGGGCTTTTTGTTGTCTTTGTTGTTGTTAAAGACCAGCCATAGACCATGGTGATCTGAGAGGATGCATGGGAGTATTTCAATCTTCTTATATCGATTGAGGCTCGCTCTGTGTCCAGTTATGTGGTCAGTTTTCGAGAAGGTGCCATGGGGTGCTGAGAAGAAGGTGTATTCTTTTACTTTAGGATAATATGTTCTGTATATATCTATTAATTCTAGTTGGTTCAAAGTCTCTGTTAGTTTTGCAGTGTCCTTGTTCAGTTTCTGTTTCCATGATCTGTCCATTGGTGAGAGTGGGGTATTAAAGTCTCCCACTATTATTGTGTAAGGTGAAATATATTTTTTGAGCTTTAGTAGGATTTCTTTTATGAATGTGGGTGCTTTTTTTATTTGGAGCATATATGTTAAGGATTGAGAGTTTCTCCTGACCGGTTTCCCCGGTAATGAATAAAAAGTGTCCTTCCTTATCTTTTTTGATAACTTTTGGTTGGAAATTTACTTTATTCGATATAAGAATAGCCACTCCAGCTTGCTTCTTGGAGCTGTTTGCTTGGAAGTTTTTTTCCCACCCTTTAACTCTGAGATAGTGTCTGTCTTTGTCTCTGAGATGAGTTTCCTGTATGCAGCAAAAGGCTGGATTTTGTTTATGTATCCAGTCTGATAGCCTATGTCTCTTTATTGGGGAGTTGAGTCCATTTATGTTAATAGATATCAAGTAATAGTTGTTTCTGTTTCCTGCCATTATTGCTTCTGTGGGTTGAGTTGTGTCTGTGTCTTTTTCTTCTTTTAGTTTCCTTGTTTAGGAGTTTTCTTGTTTTTACTAGGCTGTATTTTCCCTCATTGTATTGGGTTTTCCACCTGTAATTCGTTGTAGTGCCGGGTTTGTGGTCAGATATTGTGTAAATTTTGATTTGTCTTGAAATATCTTCATGTCTCCATCTATGGTGATTGATAGTTTTGCTGGGTATAGCAGCTTGGGCTGGCACTTGTGTTCTCTTAGGGTGTGCATGATGTCTGTCCAGGCTCTTCTAGCTTTCATAGTCTCTGTTGAGAAATCGGGTGTGATTCTGATTGGTCTGCCTTTATATGTTACCTGACCTTTTTCCCTTACTGCTTTTAGTATTCTTTCTTTGCTTTGGGCACTTGATGTTTTTACTATTATGTGTTGGGAGGTATTTCTTTTCTGGTCCAACCTATTTGGAGTTCTGAAGGCTTCTTTTATGCTCGTGGTCATCTCATTCTTGAGGGTAGGGAAGTTTTCTTCTACGATTTTGTTGAAGATATTTACTGTGCCTCTTAGTTGATATTCTTCTCCCTCTTATATTCCTATTATCCTTAGGTTCGGTCTTCTCATTGTGTCCTGGATTTCCTGGACATTTTGGGTTAGGAGCTTTTTGTTTTTTGCATCTTCTTTGGCTGTTTTGTCTATGTTTACAATATTGTCTTCTGCCCCCGAGATTCTCTCTTCCATCTCTTGTAATCTATTGGAAATGCTTGCTTCTGTGATTCCTGATTTCTTTTTTAGGTGTTCTACCTCTAGGGTTATCTCTTTTTGTGTTTTCTTTATTGTGTCAATTTCTGTTTTAAATTCCTTCTTCCATTCCTTCATCTCTTTGATTCTGTTTTCCTCTAGTTCTTTGAGTTCTTTGAGTGTTTTTCTTGTTTCCTCTTTAAAAGCTTCTAAATCTTTTTGCTTTTCCTCCCGTTCTTGTTTAAGTATCTCTATCAGCATCTTGAGGTATGATTTCAGGTTTGTGTCTTCCTTTTCTGGAGTGTTTGGAATTCCATTGTTTTCTGTTATGGGAGAGCTGGGTTCTGGTGTTGCCAGGTTGTCTTGGTTTCCTTGGGATATACTCTTTCGCTTTCCTCTTGCCATTTTGTTGTCAGTGATATGTTCTTGCCTTTCCCTTGTATCTGGTCTGTGTCCCTGGATCTCCACTGGTCCAGGTGGCAGATGGGTTGAGCCCTGTTCTATGCCTCAGAGTCGCCGGGTGGGAACAGAAGTTCCAAAGTTCTATTCCTGGTTGCTGGTTCAGACAGGGCGGGGCAGGGCAAGGCAGGGGGTGCACTTTCTCTGTGCACTCCGAAGAGATCTCTCTGCTCCCTGGCAGCCCAGGTCTCCCACCCACCAGTTGCTCAGCCTCTACGAGCCCGCCGTTCCGGGTGGCAGATGGGCCAGGCTCCGCTCTGCGTCTTGAAGTCGCCACCGGGTGGAAACAGAAGTTCGAAATTTCTGTTGCTGGTCGCTGGATCGGGCAGGGCAGGGCAGGGCAAGGGAGGGGGTGCACTTTTCATGTGCACTCCGCAGAGATCTCTCTGCTCCCTGGCAGCCCAGGTCTCCCACCCACCAGTTGCTCAGCCTCTACGAGCCGCCATTCCGGGTGGTAGATCTGTGCTAAAGTTTTAGTTGGCTTGATCTCGTGCAGGTCTTAAGCAGGTTAACCAGTGCTGCTGTGCGTTCATCAGTATGGTGGCCATGTCATTTCCAGAAGACGGCATTTCACAGCACTCTGGTCCAACCCCAGCTCTTCTTACCTCATCTTTGGTAATGTTCTGTGAGCCTTGGATTGGCCAGGGTATGAGATATGATAGGAGTGAGAGGTATTCCATTACTAAGTGAGACTCTCAGTCCCTTAGTCTCAACATGGTGGACAGTTGACTGCTGCCCCCTGTAAAATAGAAGCATCTCTGACCAAGGGTGAGAGCAGCCCAGCTTTAAGGGTATAAACATAAATATTCATAAGATAGTTAGAAAATATGACTATCAAACTAACAATAATAGATCCCACTTTAGCACCTAGGAGTTTACCAGCACTGGGGACATTGCCTTTCATTCCCTGCTGTGGAACAAATCTTAAATCAGCTAGAAGGCAGATTGCTATCCCCATAACAGCCAGTCTACAAGTGAGTACATCTTGCCAGACAAGTTGGTATCAATAATATGCAAGGTTCAATGCTGGGCAAGACCACTGTCTTAGTCAGGGTTTCTATTCCTGCACAAGCATCATGACCAGGAAGCAAGTTGGGGAAGAAGAGGTTTATTCAGTTCACACTTCCATGTTGCTGTTCATCACCAGAGGAAGTCAGGACTGGAACCCAAGCAGGTCAGGAAGCAGGAGCTGATGCAGAGGCCATGGGGGGGGGGATGTTACTCACTGGGTTGCTTCCCCCCTGGCTTGCTCAGTCTACTTTCTTATAGAAGCCAGGTCTACCAGCCCAGGGATGGCACTACCCACAATGGGCTGGACCCTCCCCCTTTGATCACTAGCTGAGAAAATGCCTTATAGCTGGATCTCATGGAGGCATTTCCTCAGCTGAGGCTCCTTTCTCTGTGATAACTACAGCTTGTGTCAAGTTGACACAAAACCAGCCAGTACAACCACTGATACTTTTATCCCCTAGGATCCTGAATAGTACTTTCTAGCACTATGAAAACTAGTTAGCAAGGAGGAAGTAAGTTTAAATGGACTTTCCCATGTCCTGAAGCTAAAGAGTGCAGTGTCTTCAGCATTCGGACCTCGCCATGTCATTCCAGTTGGTTAAGCAAGAGCAATGGCAGTAGCCGGCACTGTTCTGAAGACCTCTAAAGTCCTCCTATGTGCTTCACATCTGGGAGATTTTCTGAACTCCTTCAACTGCTTCTTTTCTGTGACAGTTAATTTTTATTGTCAGTCAACCTGACTGTGTCAGTAAGATGGAAACCCAGTCCCTGGGTAGATAAGGTACAACAACAAAGAAAGTCTTCTAATGACCTCAGATATGGTGGTGGTTTAAGTAGGTATAGCCCCCACAGAGTCTATGTTTGAATGCTTAGCCCAGAGGGAGTGGCACTAATAGGAGGTGTGGCTTTGTTGGAGTAGGTGTGGCCTTGTTGGGAAACATGTCATGGCGGGGTAGACTTTGAGGTCTCCTATGCTCCAGCTCTGTTCAGTGTGGCACATGCTTTCCTGCTGTTCGTAGATCAACATGTAGAACTCTCAGTTTCTTCTCCAGCACCCAGTCTGCCCGTGTGCTAGCATGCTTTCCCTCCATGATGATCATGAACTGAACATTTGAAACTGTAAGCCAGCCACAATTAAATGTAGTCCATTCTAAGAGTTGCCATGGTCATGATGTCTCTTCATAGCAATAGAACCCTAACTAAGACAGGTGCTATCTAATGACATTCTTAGCCTTTGGTTTTGTTGGATCTGGTAGTCCAAGGTTTCATCTGATAGCCATGAGGATATAAAGGCAGACACATAGACAGACAAGGAATGCCTACTATGGGGCTAAAGTAGCCAAGATCAATTGCAATGGAGCTGTGGTTATAAATATTCCAACCTCTATACAATGTTTGAAAAAATTATTTTCCTTACAACTTTATTAAAAAGAAACAAAGATACATGTACAGATTATTAAAACCATTTTGGCATAAGACTATATGAATGTTTTTGTCAGTACTTGATTTTTTTAAGGGTTTGATAGTGTGCTTTGACATCTTACTAGTTACAATGAGCATAAAGTACATATAAAACAAAATGTAACATGGAAATAGTCAGTTTTCTTGGTGTGTAAAGATTAAACATAATGATTTTTAAATACCAAAATTTGCCACAAGCCTATCTTCTTAGCTCTTGAGTTATTAATGATTTAAGGTCTAGGTGTACCCCACTCTGAGAGGGTGCTATACACTTATTGTTTTGTTTTTGTTTTTGTTTTTTTTTAAAGAAGGACTGAGGCTTCCACTTTTCGACCTTTCTTTTGTTGAGCTTCATACGGTCCGTGAGTTGTTTCTAGGGTGTTCAGAGCTTTCTAGGGCTAGTACCCAATTATCAGTGACTGCATATTATGTCTGTTCTTTTGTGACTGGGTTACCTCACTCAGGATGATATTCTCTAGATACATCTATTTTCCTAGGAATTTCATAAAGCCATTGTTTCCTAATAGCTGAGTAGTAGTCCATTGTGTAAATATACCACAATTTTTGTATCCATTCATCTACTGAAGGACATCTGGGTCCTTTCCAGCTTCTGGCTATTATAAATAAGGCTGCTATAAACATGGTGGAGCATGTGTCCTTACTGTATGTTAGAGCATCTTTGGGGTATATGCCCAGAAGTGGAATAACTGGGTCTTCAGGTAGGACTCCGTCCAATTTTCTGCGGAACTGCCAGACTAATTTCCAGAGTGGTTGTACCAGTTTACAACCCCACCAACAGTGGAGAAGTGTTCCTCTTTCTCCACATACTCGCCAGCATCTGCTGTCATCTGAGTTTTTGATCTTAGTCATTCCGACTGGTGTGAGGTAGAAACTCAGGGTTGTTTTGATTTGCATTTCCCTGATGACTAGGGATGTTGAGCATTTTCTTAGGTGCTTTTTAAATTTTTTTAAAAAATTATTCTTCTCTCATACCTTACATTCTAACAGTTTCTCCTCCTTACCCCCTAACAACAGTCTTCCTCCCCTCCACTCCACTCACACTCACCCTTTCCCCTCAGAAAAAAAGCAGGCTTCCCAGGGACATCAACAAACATCACACTAAGATCGGACACATATTATCACTTCAAGGCTGGGCAAGGCAACTCAGTAGGAGGAAAAGGGACCCACAAGTAGCCAAAGGAGTCACACTTAATCCAGCAACTGATAAGATCAGATACAGAGCAAAGGCTTTCTAATGAATCTTTTTACTCATATACTGGAGAACCATGCAATGCTGCCTACAAGGATGCAATCCTGGGCCACAAGTCTGCACACCAGTCCTGTGATAGCATCTCCCCTTTCTTGCTTACTACGACCCCTGACTTAATGTCAAAATAAAAAAAAAAAAACACCCTGTCATTTTCTCAATATGACTTTCTTTTTTCTTACTTCTGGCTTGCCTTTTTATTTTCCACACAGGGTTTCTCTATGTAGCCATGGCTACCCTGGAACTCACTCCGTAGACCAGGTTGGTGAGCTATCACCACCCAGCTTGGTTTGAGTTTCTTAACTGTGGCCATTCCCGTTTCCCACTCAGCACAGGAAGTCTGCTTGGCCATGCTTTGATTCCCTTCTCAGAATGATCACAAAAGAATTAAGTACAAGAAACTCTGGGATATGAACTGGAGGCCTCACCCACGCAAATCTAATCTGTTAATCATCCTTAAAGAAGGTTCAATGTCAGGTGCAACTTCTCTCCAGAAACTTCCATTCACAATAATCAGAGATCTAGGAGCCATTGCTTAACTACACAAACATGTTATATTCCTCTTGCTTCCATATATGCACTGATGTTTTTAGTCAATGAATCATCAATATATGGATATACCATACTGGTTTTCTGTTTCCTGAAATTTGAAAGTCTACAGTAAATTAAAAAAACTTTTAAAAAATCTCTCATATAGATTGTATACATGAAGAGAAATTTTCTATTATAAAACATTTAAGTGATACTACTTCAGGGGAAGTATCAAATCATTCAATCATAGTTTAAAACTCAACATTTAGAATGAAATGTCAATGTTTGTATCAGTTGTATATTATAAAAGTTTAGCATGAGATTATGAAAATTGCATAAAATTGTTCTATTATATTAGCAGAGTGAAATCATGGCATGAACCATGTGCCTGTTTATACACACACACACACACACACACACACACACACACACACCTAAATGCATATTTGGTTATGTTACTATAGATCCAGTAGAGGGAGCCCACACATTTTTGTTAAGTAAATAGAATTTCTTCCTTTAAAAGCCACTAAACTTAAAATGACATTTTATTATTAATATAATAAAAATACAGTTGTAAACATAAAAATCATACCGTTGGTTATAATAAAAATTGTTGAAGTGTAAAAAATATGTTAATGTTACTTTTATTTAGAAGTGATTTTAAAATTACATCCTTTCAATTTGTTTTTCAAGCACACACACACACACACACACACACACACACATATATGCTGAGATTCTAGTTGTACAGAGTGGATAAAAAAGAAATTTCCAGCTATAAGCATAAAACATGCTAGATAGTATATGATAAATAAGTCCACTTAAATTTGAATCTTACACATGAAATCAATCACATTCATTTAAACATTTCTTACTGACTTCAATAACTTTGCCCTTTTCAAGATAAATATAGTGTTTATTGTGCTAAGCATAGGATATTAGTCTCTTCATATTAGTTTTTTTTCACTGAGCAATATGCATTTAAGGGTCAAGAGCATTAGTGAAGTTCTTTGTAAACGTAGTTTTTATTCTCCTGATATAAGTGTTGTCTGGGAGGCTTACTGCCTCCATCTGCTATCCTAGGCCTAGACCTGGAAGCTTCTAGACTCCATATAAACTAATTTAGGCCTAGAATGTCTCTGAGGCTTGCTGAACAAACTCACCCTTTCTAGATCTTTCTGGACTCTAGATGGCTGGTTCAACTCAGCTGCTCTATCCCACAGTCCTCTCTAAGGTGACTGACTCAATCTAGCTTCTCTCGGCTCCTCACCAAATTGCTCCGCTTGGCCTTAAAGTAACTCTAGCAATCTTTTCTAGTCTTCTGACTACTTCTCACTCTCTTGTTCATTCTGTCTTTACCTGTGTCTGTGTTGTTCTCTCTTTGGTCTGTAAAACTCTCCTGGTAAAACTACCCCCTTCTCCCTCTGTGCTGCTCTATTTTCTCTCTCTCTTAACTTTACGGCCCCGCTCTCCATTAACTCCACTGTTCTCTGTCTCTCCCTGAAGTAGCTTCCCTTTTTTCCCTTCTTGTGAGAACCGGGAGCATCCTATTCTATTAAGTCTTTCTCTGATTCGTCACTTTTTTTCTGCCACTCAGTTAGACATCACCTTCAAACATGGATTCTTCCTTCTACAAACTAACGTTACCTTCATTGTTTAGGACTAAAGATGAGTACTAAGGATCTGTATTTCAGCCAGAGGGATTAAAGGAGTGTGCTATGGTCTAAATCACACTCCAACGGGAAACAGGTTCAAATTTCCTGTAACAGTTCCTGCCTGTGATGCAGAAGCCCTATGTCTTATGCCTATCATGGCCAAAAAAAAAAAAATTGGAACATTAAAGACCCCTGTGTCTTTTCAAGACTTCACAGCTCACTTTTTTTTATTTTGCCAGAGATACACAGTGCCATTTTTAATTACCTCAGTCTTACTAGAGATACGTTTACCACTTATTCTATCAAAACACCCAGCTGGTGGACACTGAGTCCCTCAGGACTTTGATGTCATTACACAAAATGAAATACTTTTGAAGAATCAGAGCATATTACAACAGCAGAGAGTAGCAACACAGGGTCCATCTTTGGTACTTTACACAGTCAGATGGTTCTAGAAGGGCTCATTCACAAATACTAACTGACAAAATACTTCACAGGACTTCAACTTTGATTAAAATAGTAAAACAGTAAACATCAACAAAAGATAAAAATAAGACATAACCAATACTACAACTGTTGAAGAGGAATAAGGTCATTTAGTCTCAAAGCTTCCTTCTGTTGGCCCTTAAGCACCTGAAGTCAGTGTGGGCAGGGCTGGAAGCTTTCCTTCCGGGTCACAGGCAGCAGTCACTATACCCCATTTTCATAGACAGCTTTAATACTCTGTTCGTTTTCTTGGCTTGGGTTTTTGTTGTCGTTGCTTTAGTTTTTTGTTATTCTCTGTGTAGCCCTGACTGTCCTGGAACTTGCAGTATAGACCAGGCTGGCCTCAAACTCAAGAGATCTGCCTGCCTCTGCCTCCCCAGCATAGGATTAAAGAACTGCACCACCAGCACCAGGATTAACACTCTGTTCTTAAATAGTCTGATTCACAGCTGAGAATCAAGGCATGCTTACAGGACCAGCATTCTGAAGGAGAAGGCAGGAGAACTGTAAGTTCATAATAATCATAATAAACCCCGGGCTCATAGTGTTCTCTGGAACACGTCCCTCATGGAAAAGACAAACCTCTTTGACTCACTCAGATAAAGCTGAGGCTCAAAGGGGTATCAGGTGCAGGGTATGTCTTGAAAGCTACTCAAGACATTACAAACGTTTCTTCTTGAAGCCACTTCCCTTTCACCAAGCATACACAGCCACCTTTCCGATGCCTTACCTCAGGCTACTACTCCCTGAGTTCTCTTCACTGTCTCCACACATTTCTTTCCCATAACTTCCCCTCTGGTGAGCAGCGACTGATATTGAGAATACTGGATTCTCCCCTACCTCCTACCAGCCACAGTCTGCCAAGGCCTCTGACTAAGGCTGGATAAGCCAGCTTCAGATGCTGTGTGACACTGCCTAATCCAGTGTCCTACAGTTTGTGAGTGTGGAATAACAAACCATCAGCTGAAGTCACTGTTGGCAGGTTAGAAATTATCATCGCTGCTATCAAAATCCGGGTCGCAGAGCAAATTCTTCCCTCCCTTCTTACACAGAGGAGGCTCTAGGTTTGCAAAGCTCAGGTCACTGAACCAATTTATCTGCTGGTCCCCCTGGGAACTGCTGTCTGTGGAGGAGCACTGGGAAGACTGCAGGAGGTTCCCGTGGGTTGCCCTTGCTGTCTTACTGGTCTCTCCTGTCCCTCCAAAAATATGACAGGCTGACTTTGTAGAGCTTCTCAGAGTCGGACAATAGATGAGGGGCCCCTGTGAGCTACAAACTGGAGCCTGGGGACAGTGATGAAAGCACAGTCCTTCCTTGAAGTCTGTTCTTGCTTCCTAGCCAGGAGCCCGCCTTCCTTTGGTCTCCTGGGTTGCTGCTTCTTGCCTCTCCTCCTTGTTCTCCAGGTCCTGCCTTTCTGTTCAGCTGCTGATCATTCAAGTGAGTCAAAGGAACATATGCTTTGGGCCTCATACTCGGGACATTCTTCCTTCTTGTTTCAAACTTATTTAAGTCCAGCTGTGAAGCTCTTTGGGCAGTTAGATCCTGGTCATTGCCCGCCTTCTGGCTTGGGAGGCTAGAGAAGTGGTTATTGAGGCTTCTGGTGGTCATAACCCAGTTCTTGCAGTAAGTCTGCATGGTCTTCTTCTTTACAAGCTCATTGCCTCTATGGGGCCCGTCTGTTGGCAATGCTGCTTTTTGAAAAACATCACTCTCTGCTCCTTCATCCAAGACACCAAACTCCTCAGGCCTCTGGGAACTCCTACTGGGATTTCCTGCAGGAGACTCCTGGGCCTGAGAAGTAGCTGGCTTCTCAGAGGGATACTTCTCCTGCCTGGGTAAACGGAGGCTCTGGATCAGAGATGGTGAGAGGTGATTTTTTTCAGCTCTTCTAGGACATCAGGCACAATGAGCTGGCCTAGACTGTCACAAAGCTGCTGGAAGTTCTTACTCTGCTGGACCACTAAAACTTCAAGGTTCTTCAGGGTGGATTTCATTTCCATAAATTCTGCTTGTCTAGCTGCGCATGTCCTCTGTATCTCAAGGACAGCCTGCTCCACGATGCCTTTGTCTTTCACTGCCTCAACCATCAGGTCATGCTGGACCTTCGAAGTCTCTTGAAAGGTCTCGGCTATGGTCTCCACAGAATCTAAAATAGACTGGCTTCTAGAGCTCAGATGTTCCTCAGACTTTTCCACAGACATCTACAACTTGTGAATGACTTCTGGAAAATGAGAAACAAAGTTGTGGAGCGTCTCAATCTAGAGAATTCTTTTGTGTCTGTTTTGGGTGTCTTAAGTAAGCACCAGCATCCAAGGATGGTAACAGAGTCTCTGAATTTTCAGGACAGAACTGAGATCCAAAGAGGAACTGGGAATCGCTGAGAGAACAGTCAGTCTGATTACTATTCCAGTTAGATGGTTTAGAGATCCCAGAGCCTGAGGGAATACTGAGCATCTCTTTGACATTCCAGACATTAAAATTCATTTCTTATGCTACTCCACACTACCACAAAGGGTACCACAGGCACACCTAGCTCATTTCTTTATAATGCACTCCTTATCTCTTACTATTGTTTTCCTTCAAGAGTTGACTGCTGTATTGATTACTTGTCTCTAGCAATGAGAAGACATCTTAACTGAGGCAATTCGTAGAAGAATGGGTTTATTTTGGTTTGCTGGTCCAGGGGGTTAGAGTTCATAATGGCAGGACAGAGGTAGCGTGGAGCCTGGAGCAGAATGCTGAAACACACACCTTACATGGCAAACAACAAGAAGAATGAGAGACAGACAGAGAAAAATAGACAAACAGACCTAGAGAAGAGAAAGGAAGGAGGAAAGGAAGAAAGAAGAACCCTCAGTATTCACCCCCAGTGTCAAATTTCCTCAGGCAAAATTACACCTCATAGCTTTCCCCCAAACACTACCACCAACTGGGGACCAAGTGTTCAAATACAGGGGACCATAGGAGACATTCTCCTTCCCACCATTGCAACTTTTATGCAGATTTTGATTACGCTCTAATTGATTTAGGTAGCTCTTTCGGTCCTGGGTACATAAAGGATCTTTGCCAGCACAAAGACCTGTATTTAATAAACCAAAGTAGGATGCATGAAGTTCCAAGCAGTGGATTGATAATGGCCTAAATGGAGCATGATAGGAAAAGTAAAATGAAGGCAAAAAGCTGACAATACCTATATACCTATACAGTCACATTGGCAAAGCCTGGTGAATCTGAACTACTGCAGTTGACCCATCCAAAATGTTCTCCTGTGTGGGGAAGGTGAGAGAGGAGCTGAGGTAGTGGAAGCTCGGAGTGTTGGTTACTCTTCACACAAAATTCAGAAACGAGCCACAGACAAAGAGAACTTGGGTGATTTGGCTTGTTTGTCACGAATGCTACCTTATCTCAGTCCATTATGGCAACACATCACAGCTGCAGGAGCTGGAGAGAACTGGAAACATTACATCCACAGTTGAGAAAGGAGATGAATTAATGTGTGTGTGCGCGCTAGTGCTTGGCTTGCTTTCTCCTCCTTTTCAAAATCATGATTTCTTTCCCCATCATTTCATGCACATATATATTGTATTTGCATTATATACATGGACCACTCTCTGTATCCAAGTTTCCCTGGTAGCTCACTCTCCATCCTTTACACAATTCTGTGCTCTCTTTTTTGCTGCTGTTAGCCACCCTGATTCCAGTTAGTGGTGCTCACTTGCACATGGGTTGGTACCATCTAGTGGAGCATGGGATGCTGATTCCCTCCTTCATCCATCACCTGACCAAAGCTCCTCCTGTAAGTATGAGGCCTCAGGATGCATTCCTGTCCATGCTGGTATCTGGGCTGGCTTGATACTGTGCAGCTAACTAGAGATGCTGTAAGTCTCTGTGTACAACAGCCATGGCAGGTCCAGAAGCCACTTAAACACGTATAGTTACTTGGCATTTTGACAAATGAGGCTGTCTGAACTAAGCACTACTCACTGGTAAAAGGAGCCACTCTGAACAAACACAACAAAAGCGACACAAACCAAATGATATAAGCACAAATATTTAGCAGTCATCAGACAGTAGTAGTAGGTCCTTACCTACGGTGGGCAACTAAACACAATGTCAATAAGCCTGTTGCAGTGGCTGGTTTTATGTCAACTTGACCTGGGCCAGAGTGATTTGAAAAGAGGAAACTTTACCTGAGCCAAGGTGCCTGGATTAGATTGGCTTGTGGGCAAAGCTGTGGCACATTTTCATCATTAAGTGATTGAAGTGGAAGGATGGTGAGTGGCTGGCCCTGGTTGCTGTAAGAATCAGGCTAAGCAAGCCATTCAGAACAGAGCAGTAACCAGCACTCCTCTGTCGCCTCTCAGAGACTCTGCAGCCAGGCTCTTGTCTTGACTTCTGCACGGACTTCTCTTAGCAAGAGAGTGGGACCTGAGAGTTTTGAGTGGAAACAAACCCTTTTGTCTACAGGGCGCTGATTTTGTTGTTTGTTTGTTTGATTGTGCTGTTTTACTACAGCCATAGAAAGCTAACTAAGACGACTGCATGCCTTTGTGTTTTTCTGGCATCTCCTGACCAAGAACATGTAAGGAAGTATCTGGTACGTGACAATGAGATTTCCAGCTATTGATCTGTGCTTTTTGGAAGCAGTGTTGTCTGCCTACTTAAGTACTTTTGGTCAAATACCTTAAAGATGTGTGGTGTGTGTGTGTGTGTGTGTGTCTGTGTGTCTGTGTGTGTGTGTATGTTGTATGTGTGTTATATGTGTTATGTGTGTGTTTGCGTGTGCATGTGTGTTTTGATACAGGGTCTCACTGTGTACATAGCTCTGTCTAGAATGTACCATGGAGACCAGGCTGCCCTGAAGCCAGAAAGATCTGCCTGCCTCTGCTTCAGAATGCTAGGATTAAAAGTGAGTGAGTGCTACCCTGTCCAGACAATAGCACATTTAATTTTTTATTTATATTTTCAAAATTTTATATTACAATATAATTATGTAATTTCCCTGTTCTTCTCTCCAACTCTTCTAATGAACTCATTTGCTTTCATCCAAATTCATAGTTTTTTTTTTTTTTTTTCAAAATCGTTGTTAGGATCTTGAGTGCATGCATGTGTGTTTCTAAATCTAGAAATAAAACCCGCTCAGTTTGTATGTTACTTGTCTCCTGATTTATATTTCACGGCTAAGCATTTGGTATTGGTATGTGGGTTCCGGCTTCATTCATTAGGATTATGGCTGTCATATGTGCACTCCAAGCAAAAACAAACAGGGAGGCAGGAAACAGATGCATTCATATAAGCTCTCGTTAATGCAATCATCTAACTGGTTGTGATGGCATACACGTTTAATTCCCAACACCAGGGAGGCAGAGACAGATGGATCTCTGAGTTTGAGGTCAGCCTGGTCTACAGAGTGAATTCCTGGACAGTAAAGGCAACATAGAGAGACTCAATTTCAAAATGTAAATAAAGAAAGAAAACCAGACCCCTTGGGAAACCCATCTAACCACCTTTGCTTGCACCCTTTGGTCAATCATGTGGACATACCTGTGCATACAGATGATTAGAAGTGCATAGTTTGAGCTGGAAACATTGGTCCTTGAATAAAATGAATAAATAAATGCATTAACTAGAATGAAGATTAAAAAAATAGAACTAAGATAAGCAGCCAGCTGTCTGCCAGATACACCAATGACTTATAGCCTTCTCAGCCAGTCTAAGAAGGAAAAGAAAAGGTGTGTGGGTGAGAGGGGGGAAAGATGAAAGGGAAAGAAAAGTAAATCTATGACCCACACCCCTAAGCGTCAGGTATGTCTTTGCAGGCTCACTCAGTCGTGGTGATTAAATGCTTACTTGGAAACTGCCCTTTCTCCCTGTTCTTCCATCGATTTGGGATGGAAGTACACTTTAAAATGTCCTTATCTCCGAGTAGCAAGATAATTGTAGGAAGCCAGTCTTCCTTTCTCATGAGTCAGTGTTCCCAGTGGAAAGAGCACCTGTTTCTTACTAACGTTCCCATGCGACGTGAAGGGCACTGGCGGTCACTGGTATTAGACGCCCACTCCTGAGCCAATCAGGGCAGACATGGCTTATTTACTTCATGGACCCCATCCCTAGAAGGCAGCTCCATCCAAGTCCTATGAGCTAAGCTGAGGGTGGCAGCTCCCAGAAGAGAAGCTGCTCAGTGGTGCCAGAGAATAACAGATGCCAGGGACATGAAAGTAGGGTTTGATGGAGAGGGTAAAATCTTAAATGGGGGGGGGGGATTTCCAGCCTTGAAATGTGAGGGGAAAATACTGAAGATTCAGTGACCCCCCAACCCCCTGCATAATACCTCATTTTCTTTAGTAATATTTATTGGCACTGTGTTCACAGAGAGGAAGCAAAAGCAGTCCAATTCTGGACCTTGTTTTGAGCTTCATGAAAAGCACGCGCAGTTCTAAAACGGCAAGCAAAATACCAAGAGGGGGGATTTGCAGGAGAGCGCTATTTATAAGGATGCTTATTGGAGGTGACTTCTTTAAAAGCTAAGCCACAGGGATTCGGAGAGATGCACACTCACAAACTTACCCTTCCAGTGCCGCAACACAAGCTCCGTGGAAGAGAACAGGACACGGCAAGTAATGTGTCCCCTGACCTGTCCAAGGTCGCGAACTGACTGAATGGCCAGCCAAAGCTGCTGACTCCAAAAAACCCATGATTCATCCTTGTTTCCATTTCCATCGCTTATTTTAGCTTATTGCAGCGACTGGTCTATTTTGTCGTATTTTTGTAAGTGATTGGCAGAAAGTGAAACTCGCCATATGTTTAAAAATGAGCATCATCTGCCCTAGGGGAGTAACACACTGAGGAGGAGAAGAACACAAATTCGGAGATGGAAAAGTGGGACACGGAGGAAAAGAACAATCTATGTAGAAAATTTGCCAGTAGCTCAACACGAATGGTGGAGTATAAGTTTGAGTGTGAGCATTGGGGTGTTTGGTGTGGCAGTGAGGATATTTAAGAACAAGCACTAATTTTTCCCTCTTTGCATTTATGAAACATTTCAAGGCCAGAAGAAATAGAACAGCTTCTCCCAGATTCCCAGTGGTAACTTTTGTTACATTTGTAGTCTTCTTTCTTTTTCTCCTGTTTATTCGTTTTCCTGTTTCTCTGTACTTGTACACACACACACACACACACACACACACACACACACACACACACACACATATGTATACTCATGTATTTAAGAACCATTTACAAGTAAATTGCAGATATGGTGCTTTCTACTGCTACCTGGCTCAGTGTAGATTTGCTAAAACCAAGGCTAGCTTTTGACGTAACTACATCACTATGATAAAAACGTTGCTATCAACAATGATACAGAACTACCATGTACAGTCTTTCCGCAGATTTCACTGGTGGTTCTGACAGTGGCAGGTACAGCAGAAGAAATTCAAGATCACATACATTCATCTTTCAAATCTGTTTGCTTCCTTTGTTTGCTTAGGAAGAGCCAAAGACTTTATTGTAGTTCATAAAGCTGACCCTGAAGAGTATAGGACAGTTGTTTTAAAGGTACGTCTCTCAGATTTGGGTTTTCCTGCTTGCTTCTGATCCGATTCCAGTTACAAACTCTGGACACAGCTTCGGGTGTACCACAGAAGTGATGTTGTATTGTGTATTTGGAGGCACATGCTATTAATTTGCTCAATGATTAATGGCATTAGCTTTGACCACTCGCTAAGACAGTGCCTGCCATGCTTTTCAGTTTTAACTATCTATTGTTATAGGTAAGAACTTGTGAGACTGTAGTTTGAGACTATGTAACTGCTTTTTAGCCCACCAGCATTCACACCTTGGCTGACTCTGTTAGAATGAGAATCTTTTCCTTGAACATGTTTCTCAAATGTTATGTAAAGCTGTGTGGACATAGTTCCAAGACGTGTTATAGGGTATTCCCCATGACCTCAGGAAATGTTTAAGCACTTGAATGTAGAGGTAGAATACCATTTTTATATCCCTAACAGTTAAAGACTCTCTCTACCTGCATCCCCCACTTCGATGAGACTTCCCTGGCCTATGACCTTGGGGCCAGTGAACTCACCGGAGAGCAGTTTCCCAATAAACCTGCCTTTAATATATACTAATCTGGCTTGAATTGACTCATTTCACCAGTGAAGAAATAACCTATCAGAAAGAAAAGTAGAAAAATTAATTTACAGAAATAATATGACCTAAGTAATTATATAAAAATGACCAGAAATCAAGATTCCATAAACAAGCATTTGGACCTAAACCTGAATTTCACAACATTTTTATCAATGGGGCACATTTAACATAATAACGCAGTATGATCCTCATTAAAAATAATGCTTGGTGATTAGGAGTGAGTTCACCATCATGAAGGCAAGTGGAAGGGGAGGAGAAATGGGAGTGGGTGGGGGAAGGAGATAATATTTCAAATGTAAATACCGAGAGTATCTAATAAAAAATGGAAAAAAATAATGCTTGGGCCAGGCCTGATGACATTTGATTTTAATCTCAGCATTTGAGAGGCAAAGGCAGGCAGACATATCTGAGTTAAACGTAGCCTAGTCTATACAGTGAGTTCCAGGACACCCTGTCTCAAAACAAAACAAACCAAAAAATGAAAACAATATTCCCTGGATACAATAATACTCAAGACTTTAAAATATGCTAAAGAAGACCCAGCTATTCCACTGCTGGGCATATACCCCAGAGACACTTTAATACACAACAAAGATATATGTACCACAATGTTCATAGTGGCTCTATTTATAATAACCAGAAGCTGGAAGGTACCCAGATGTCCTTCAGAAGATGAATGAATACAAAAATTGTGGCACATATACACAATGGAATACTACTCAGCCACCAGAAACAATGACTTAACCAAATTCTTAAGAAAATGGCTGCATCTAGAGAATATCATCCTGAGTGAGATAACCCAGTCACAAAAGAACAGACATAATATGCAGTCACTGATATTGGGATGCTAACCCCAGAGGCTTGCACTCCCCCAGAAACAACTCACAGACTGTATGAAGTCCAAGAAATAAAGAAAACAAAACAAAACAAAAAAATATTTACAAAACAAGAAAACTTTAACTATTTCCATGTTACACTTTATTTTACATGTACTTTATGCTCATTGTAACTATTAAGTTTTCAAGGCATACTATCAAACCTTGAAAAAAATCAAGTACTGACTAAAAAATATATTCATATAGTTTTATGTAAAAACTATGTTAAAATCTGAAAAATAAGTACTGACAAAAATGTATAATTTTAAGCAAAAAAATGTTTAAAATCTGTACATTTATCTTTGTTTTGTAAAATAGTTGTTTAAAATAAAATAAAATAAAATAAAATATGCTAAATAACAGTAGATTTAAATCTATGTCAAGCTAATTTTTAAAAAAGCTTATATTTTGCAATTTATCTGTATGAAGGCTGTCATTTAGCATGAACAAGAATACATTTTGACAGGGCTGTGCACATCCTGTAAGATTTAGTGCTGTCTAGCTTGTATTTGTTTGTTTGCTTGCTTATCAGGATTGATAATCTAGACTCTTATTAGTTTCTTCATTTATTTACATCCTAAATGCTGCCCCTCCTCCCGGAGTCCATCCCTCCATTCCCCATTCCCTTCTTCTCTGATAGGGTGGGGCCCTCCTTGGGTATCCCTTTTGCACATCAAGTCTGTAGGGTTAGGCATATCTTCTCCATTCCCCTCCCCAGCTCTTCTCCCACCCAATTCACTTCCTCCCATTGCCTCCTAAACCCCCTTCTAAGTGAGATTCAAGCATCCTTGCTTAGGCCTTCCTTCTTGTTTAACTTCTTTGGGTCTGTGGGGTGTATTATGGGTATCTTGTACTTTGTGGCTGATGTCCACTCTTGGTTTTACTGATTTTTTTTTTGTGTTGTTCTCTTTGTTTAGAATTAATCAATTGATTTCAGCCAAGTTTAACAGTTTGCTGCCATCTACTTCTCTTGGGTGTGTTTGCTTCCTTTTGTTCTAGAACTTTCAGCTGTGCTGTTAAGTTGCTAGAATGGAATCTCCGATTTCTTTATGAAGGAACTTAATGCTATGAACTTTCCCTTAACACTGCTTTCATGGTGTTCAATAAGTTTGGGTACGTTGTACTTTCATTTTCATTAAATTCTAGAAAGTCTTTTTTTTCTTCTAAAAATTTATTTTATGTATATGAGTACACTGTAGTTGTCTTTGGACTCATGAGAAAAGGGCATCAGATATCATTACAGATAGTTGTTATCATATGGATGCTGGGAACTGAACCCAAGACCTTTGAAAGATCAGTCAGTGCTCCTAACTGCTGAGCCATCTCTCCAGCCCTAACCTCTTTCTTTATTTCTTCCCTGACCAAATGATCATTGGGTGGTGAGTTGTTCAGTTTCCATGAGCATGTTGGATTTTGGTTATTTCTGATTTGTAAATCCAATTTTAATCCATAGTGATCTGATAATTTGTTTTGATGACCTGTCCATTATAAGAGTGCTACTCTTACCTATTATTATTGTGTGGAGTTCAATGTGTGATTTGAGCTTTAGTAATGTTTCTTTTAAGAATTGAGACATCATCTTGGTAGATTTTTTTTCCTTTGATAAGTATGAAGTGTCCTTCCTCATCTTTTTTGATGACTTTTGGTTGAAAGTCTATTTTGTTAAATGTTAGAATGGTTATTCTAGCTTGTTTCTTGGGTCTGTTTGCTTACCTTTTCCAGCTCTTTACTCTGAGGCAATATCTATCCTTGTTGCTGATATGTTTTTTATATGTATCAGAATGATGTCCTGTTTATCTAGTCTTATAGTCTATGTCATTTTCTTGGGAAATTGAGTCTGTTGACATTGAGATATTAATTAATTGAGAGATATTAATGACCAATGATTACTAGTTCCTGTTATTTTGCTGTTGGTGATAATAGTATGTAAGGTACATTCTCTTCTTTTGGTTTGTTGTGAGATGGTTAATTTCTTGAGTTTTCTTGGGTCCAGTTATTATACTTGTGTTGGACTTCTCTTTCTATTATCTTCTGTAGGGCTGAATTTGTAAAAAGATATTGTTTAAACTTGGTTTTTGTCATGGAGTATTTTGGTTTCTACATCTATGGCTATTGAAAATTTTGCTGGCTATAGTAGTTTTGGCTGGCATCTGAGGTCTCTTAAGGTCTGAAAGACATCTGTGTAGGATCTTCTGGCTCTTAGAGTCTCTGTTGAGATGTCAGATGTAATTCTGATAGGTCTGCCTTTATTTCTTGGCTGTTTTCCCTTAGGTTTAAATATTGTTTTGTACACTTGATATTATGATTATTGTGTGGGGGGAGTATTTTCTTTTCTGGTCCAATCTATTTGGTGTTCTGTAAGCTTCTTGTATGTTTATAACCATCTCTTGCTTTAGCATAGGAAAGTTTTCTTCTATGACTTTGTTGAAGATATTTTCTGGTCCTTTGAACTAGGAGTCTTCTCTTCTATTCCTATTATTCTTAGGTTTAGTCTTTTCATTGTGTCCTAAATCTCCTGGATGAGATGCAGGTCTTTGATTGCAGGTGGAGGTGTGGGCTGGAGGAAAGATGAAGTGGGGCAGAGATCATGGCTGTTGGGTTTGCTGGGGTCCCGGCATGTGGGGAAGGAAGAGGTTGGGGCAGGATGTCTCACAAGTGTCTCCCAGGTTAGAGTGGGTGTCCTCTTAAACATATATTATCATAGATGTAATTAAAGTGTGCATAAGAAATGGATACATTCTCCTCAAAGGATACTGCTTAGTTAGTTTGGAAGCCATAAAAGATTAACCTATACTGAGTGTTTAAAACTAACTGAATTTCCCAGAGTTCTAGAGGCTGGAACTTTAAGATCAGGATGTCAAATGGCAAAGTTGTCACAGTAACAATCTCCTGTCATATCCATATGTCCATGAATGTGCATATTGTGGGGATAGAATGAAAAGAAAAACTCATTTAAACATGATGTGGATGTGTGTGTGTGAGTATGGGTGTATGTGGGTGTGTGTGGGTGTGTGGGTATGGGTGCAGGTGTGCAGAGTTTAGAGGCCAACTTGTGGCAGTCAGTTCTGTTCTCCCACTGTAGATTCTGGGGACCAAACTCAGGTCATCATGCATGGTGTCTTAGTCACTCTTGTACAGCTGTGAAGAGACACCAAGACCAAGGCAACTCTTATGAAAGAAAGCATTTAATTGGAGGCTTGCAAATGGGTTCAGAGACTTAGTTCAATATCAGCATAGCAGGGAGCATGGCAGTAAACAGGGTGCTGAATATGTAGCTGAGCAAAAGGAGGTAGGGGGAGAGGAGGGAGATGGTGCACTGGCTTGAGCTTTTGAAACCTCAAAGCCCACTGAGTCACTTTGCCTTACAGATAGTGCCACTCCCTGGTAACTAAGCATCCAAATATATGAGCCTATGGGGGCCATCCTTACTGAGCCATCTTGCTGGCTCTCTTCCTCATCTTCTGCATCCTCACTTCAGGAAGTAGAATTTCAGTATAAGAACTGGGTGGTAAGAGGTGTAAATATCCAAATTGCCCAAAGCTCTTTGAGTTAAAATTTTATCGTGGGGGCTATTCAGAATGGCCATTTGGTGGCCCTGTATTCCTCTTTGGTTACTTTGCTTAGCCAGCTACAGTGTTTGAGTGAGTCTATAAACAGGGGGGTGAGGCTAGATACAGAGTGTTTCTGCCTGAATGACAAGGACAAATAATACTTCGAGATATCTCCAACACATCCAGCGTGCTATGAAAATATCTCTGATTTCTATGGTGGCAAAGTTAAAGGGACTAAGTAAGATATTTGCCAATATTCATACCGAAAGGAGTATTTGAATTTCAGTCAAACGTTACTGACAACAATTAGGTAATGTTTTACACCCAATCAGATTCCAAGATCTCCTGAATTTGTCTAAGAAGCCCAGGGCAAGAGCTTCTTAATGTAAGCAGAATTTGTGACCCTCACCTTCTGTACATGGTATGACTAAAGAAGCCTGGCGACAGAATAAATATACATGGGAAGCAATCAAAGGGAAATTCCTGGTTCGGTGTGTCAGCTCAAATGATGTAAAAACAGATTCAAATTTCTGTGTCCTTCAGGATTCTTCCTACAAATGTGCTATTTACATCTAATGCTGCTCTAACCACTGGTGCTCAGACAGCTCTTCCTGCTCTCTGGTTTCTGGGCATCTTTCCAGTCTGGGGTTTTTCCTTCCTCATCGTTTATAATAAGAAGAAATTGATCTCTCACTTCTCATTTGCTGTTTCTAGTTTAAAACCTTTTTTTTTTCCTTCTTTTTTGCAACCTCATCTACATTCTGGTATTGATCTCTTCTGAAATTCACTGCAAGATGAATCCATCCAGTTACCTGTTTTTGAGTAGCCAATTCTTTCCTAACATAATTCTTGGACCCAAAACATGTTATTGGGTTTTTCTCTTTAAGAGTGGGGCAGAGCACGGAGACTAGAGAGGTTTCTGCTACATATACACTAGCCAAAAGCTAAGTGTCTGAAAGTGAATAGGAATTAGAGCATGATAAAGTTGGACTTGCTCGACGTCATAACTGTGATTTAGTTCAAATGAGGACAAGTTAGGTTCTGCTTCCTCTGTGTCCAAACCCTATGTGGAAAGTGAATGGTGTTTTGTGTTATCTGTAAGCTGCTTCATGATTCTCAAAGCCCCTCTGGTTATGACTGGTCCAGGAAAACTGTGGACATTGTTGATGCCCTGTCTCACTGGCATAGTGGGTTTGGCCATCCCACAGCTGGTTGGAAACTTTGTTGTAGTAAAGGTCACCAAGCCTGATAGCCAAAGTTTAATCCATGAGACCCACATGGTAGAAGAAAGAGCGACCTCCATATGTACGTTGGGGCAAGCCTGTAGTATCACTGTCCATCCCTGATGCTACACACACACACACACACACACACACACACATAGACACAAACATACACAGACACATACACACAGACACAAACACATCCACAGACACACACACACACACACACACACACACACACATACATACACACTTTTTAAAAAAGTGTTCTTATTCCAGAGACACTGCTTTCTGAGAGCATACCCTCAGCTAATCATTACACAAGAACTCCTCAGTTCTTCGCTCAAACTTCAGCATGTCCGCTGATAAGCACTATCTCTCTTCCTTTTGGGAAAAATTGTTTATTTAATGAATGGTATTGTATGTGTGTGTTTTGCCTGCATGTCCATGACTGCTGCTACTGGAAGTCAGAAGAGGGCATCAAATCCTCTGAAACTATATTTGTGAATCTTAGTTATAGGGTGATTGAAGCCCTGCTTCTCTGCAGAGACTTTGTAAAAACAAACAAACAAAAAAATTAGATAAATGAAAACGACAAACACAAAGTTCATGCTAGATGTAGAGGATGTAGTAGTACATTTCTTCAATCCTAGCACTAGGGAGGCAGAGGCAGGCATCTTTATGAGTTCAAGGCCAGCCTAAGCTATAAAATTAGGAAGGTTGAATATAGAATTATATTTTTATATTTTCTTTATTAAACAGAAAACAATGTTGAATTTTCACTTTATATGTCTAAAATAAGATTCACAATGTCTGCTTGAAATATATACAAGAGGTAAATGTTTGCTTTCAGAGAAGATATTAATAGAAACAATTTTTTTTTTTTTTGGTTCAGCTATACTGGAGCCATGAGAAATGCAAAGGGAAACTTATTGAAACAGATTCTACATTTAACTGGCATGCCCCAAAAATTTCCCAACAGGTGATCTTTAACCTCTGCAAATTTATGACCTGATGTCAGGAATCCATTGTCTCCAGGTCAATGAAGAACCGAATGATCAATGGAGGGAGCTAACATTCTGTGACCCGTCAGACTGTCACTGTTTCACAAACCAAGATTCTCTTTAATAAATGTATGATTATTCTGGGGAGTAACGTCAGAAAATTTCTCTCCACTAAAAAGTTTTAGAAGTTGTGCAGTTTTTCCCCCCACTTTAAAAATATCCAGACAATTATTTAACCAAAGTTAATAAGCCTGCATTTTACCTGATCTTAGTAGATCTAGTGCAAGCTGTGTAATGTGTTCCTACCCACTTATCTGCATTACTCATTTCTGATACTGAATAATTGAAAGTTAGCCTCACATTTGAGCACTTACTACATTGTCTTCTCATACATTCTTAATATGCTATCACTATGAAGTTGATAATGTACCACCCATAAGTTAGAAATAAATAATTAACCTGAGGTGCTGAGCGCTTGTAATATGAGATGTCACTGTCTTTCCTCCCTAAACACCAAGTTTCTGGCTCTGATCACTTCGGCCCATGGCTGGAGTTAGCTTATCCTCTGATGAACACTCAATAAGCATTTTGATAAAGTTCCTTCTGGAAATGAATTGATTTTTATCACAAAGGAACAAGAGCAGATTTACAGACATATTTGTAGTACTTACTAAAAAAAAAAAATCCCAAGATATAGTTGTTACTGAAACTATGTGATGGCTTTTCAGGAAGTTTATATACCATAGGGTTCATATCATATTCACTAATTATGATATTCACTAATCCAGTCTGTCCACAAGATTTACAGAGCACACACTGTAAGGTCATATTTATTGGGCCCAGTGATTAAGAACCCTTGTTGCTCTTGTAGAGGACCAGAGCTGGGTTCCTAGCATCTACATACTGGTGCATAACCATTTACAAATCTCCACCTCCTGATTCTCCCATCTCTTCCTCTCATGTGTATCATCAGACCAGGCCTAATTTTGAGTATTCTAACAAATGAAACAAATATTTAAATGTCTGTCATCTCCATAATGTTGAGCATACTTTAAGTGTTTTTTAATCCTCATTGAAGATGAAGCTAAAACTCCTTTTATTCTATTGTAATGGTTGCCATAGCAAATAAAGGTCCTTTTATTCATGACCACCCCTTGTTTTCTGTGTACCCACATGTCTACTTTCAAATTTCCTTATTATGAGAATCCAAGTCATATTTAATTAGGATCCTCCAAATAACCTTATTTTATCTTAATTATGTTTAAAAGGCCTTATCTCAGGAGCATAAATGATGACACATTATGACATATACATGTAATATCAGCAGGTAGATTCTGTGTAGGCTGGGCTATATACTGAAATTCTATCTAAAAGAAAACACTACCTCTATGTACAGACTCTAGGATACTTAGTATCAGGACTTGGACATCGGAATTTTCTGAATGGTCAAAATAGAATCAATATCAGTTCTTTATACTGTCCTTATAATTTTGATTCTTATTAAGTTTATATTCTAAAAGAAAAAGAAAAATACTTAAGTCATTTAAAATGCGAGATAAGAAATAAAAGCATTCTTATTCATTTGAAAAATTTTGTGTTTTAACAGCAAGTTAGTCATTGCTGTGAGCTGTATTAACAGAGGCTTATAAGATAAACTGAGCCTCTATTTCCCAAACATTCCATGTAAATAGAATAGAGCTTTTGATTGAAATAAATGTTTTTCACTCATACCCCCATTTAATAAAGAAAACATGCCTAAAATACAGGTGTTATTTCATCAGAAAGTAACACAATTGTATTACCTCTTAGTATACTGGTTATAACGTGGCTTTGTATGTGGCATATGCAAGGAAAACTCTGGAGCAGTTTTCCATGACATTACTTTGTGTTAACTGCATTGGGAGCCATGCTGTTTAAATGAGAAGCTTTTATTTTGTAACTAGAAAAGAGTTTAAAAGTAGAACAGACTGTACTTTGAAACTTGCCATTCTTTTTAAACCAAAAAACATGATTGTTAGAAGATAATATTATAGTATCCTGAGAAGAAAGAAGAGAGCATTGTGTTGATTTGCAAATGCCTGATCCATACAATTTATTAGGTACAAAAAGCTTTATTTCAGTTTTATAAAATATGTACATTTCTCACTTTATCAACTTTGTAAAATATGACTATCTTACCTGTGACACATACATACACACATACATATGTATATACATACACACAATTGATCAGCTTTTTGTAGAAGCCCTTTACAGGTTGAAGAAGTTCTTGTATGTATCGAGTTTTCATCATGAATAGATGTTGAATGATGTCAGATGTTTTTCCTACATCGATTGATAATAAACATTGTTTCTTCCTTAGCCTTATTAGTGCTGTAAATTCTGGTCACTGAATTTTAAAATTTGAGCATGCCTCACTTGGTTACGTGTATTTTTCTTTGGTTGTCTCTTATTTGCTCATAACTTGCTGAGCAAATTACAGGTTTGTAGGTGCGAGCGTAATAGGGAGGGAAGGAGGGAGGAAGATAAAGAGGAAGGGAGAGAGGGAGGGAGCAAGAGGCAAGGCAGTAAAGGAGTTGGAGAAGTCAAGAGCCAGAGCCCTAGGCAGAACACTTGCATAGCTGAGTTCTGTATGAGGTGAGGCAGGAGGAAAAGAATGAGCTGCTCAGTCCAGTTGCACAATTTGGTGTGTCAGTGTGTTGAGGAATTCTGTGTTCCTAAGAGATTGCAGTTGTTTCTTAAAACATTGCGAATAATTCTCTTGTGAAATATTCTGTGTCTAGATTTTTTTCTCCCCAGAAAATTTTAAGCTGTCAATCCAATTTCTTTGGTTGTAGGAACATTCATGCCACCTATTTTAAAGTTAGTGGGTTTTAATAGCATGTGGATTTCAAAGAATTCATGTTTACAAAAGGGTTACTAGATGTGCGTATACCTAGGGTTCTTTCTAACACTCGCTTGTGAGCTTCACTTGTCTGTAGGGTCTGTAGTGCTAGATTTCCCTTCATAACTTTTATTTTCTTCTGCTTTGGTTTGTTGTTTTTGCTTCTGAGGCAAAGTCTTCGATAGCAGAAACTTAGCCTGTTTTCCTCCTGCTTCTGCCTCTCAGGTGTTAGGATTATATGCCCTACACTTCAGTTTCCCTCTGTGTTTCTGATGTTGATACTTTGTGTCCTTCTTGATTCTTTTTCTATTCTTACTAGGAGTGGGTGATCAAGCTTACTTCTTTTCTTTTTAACATTAAAAAAATATATTGGTTATTTATTTACATTTCAAATGTTACCCACCTTCCAAGTTAAACTCCCCATTCTATTCCCCTATCCCATGTCTCCCCTGTTTCTACTTCTATGAGGGTGCTCCCCCATTCACATGCCCCTTTTGGCCTCAGCACCCTAGCATTCTCCTACATTGAGTAATCCAGCCTCCACAAGGCCAAGGAGTTCCCCTTCCATTGTTGCCAGATAAGGCAACCCTCTGCTACCTATGTAGCTGAGGCCATGTGTCACTCCATGTGTACTCTTTGGTTGGTGGTTTAGTCCCTGGGAGCCTTGGGGGGAGGTGTGGTTGGTTATGTTTACTTTTTTATCCCCTCCAAAGGATTGCCTTTTTGTTTCATTAACTCTCACTGTTATTTGGTTTCAAGACTTCTTTTCTGCTCTAATCAACACAATTTCCTTCTTCTTGTTCTGGGTTTATTTTCTTCTTCCCTAGCCTTTTCCCAAATTGGAAGCTAACATTATTGATTTCAGACATTTCTTTCTTGATAACATAAATATTTGATGCTGTAAATATCCCAGTAAGTACTTTATCTTTAAAGTTTGTTGTTTATTTGGCTTTCAGACCATGTTTCACACATCATCAGTTCATGCACTCCTAGTTTAGAAGTACACTTTCACTTTGCTGGTGGTGTGGGGCTTCTTGAATGTGGAAAAAAATAGCTTTTATAATGCCAAACTAATATCATAACTGTGCCTAGATTTTGGAGACATAATTATAACTCCGTCACAATATCAAGGTAAGAGAAAAATTCGCCAATATTTTCTTCTAAGATTCATAGTCAAACAGAAGTTACTTTCGTGTATAATGTAATATGAAAATGTAAGACTATCTTTTTCCAAATAGCTACTTAGTCGTCTCAACCCATTTATTAAAAAAATCTGTATTTTATTACACTTTTATATTTATTTATTAATGTGTGTGCATGTGTGTGTGTGTGTGTGTGTGTGTGTGTGTGTGTGTGGAGTCTCAGAGGATCACTTTTTTTTAAATTGAACAACTTTATTTTAAAAAACAAAGATAAATGTACAGATTTTAAGCATTTTTGCATAAAAGTATGCGAATACATTTTTGTCAGTGCTTGGTTTTTTTAAGGTTTGATAGTGTGTATTAAGATCTTATTAGTTACAATGAGCATAAAGTACAAGGAAAACAAGATGTAACCTAGAATTAGTCAAAGTTTTCTTGGTGTGTAAAGATTAAGCATAATGGTTTTTCATTTTCTTTCTTTTTTTTCTTGAACTTCATATAGTCTGTGAGTTGTTTCTGGGGTGTTCAGAGCTTTCTAGGGTTAGTATCCAATTATCAGTGACTGCATATTATGTCTGTTCTTTTGTGATTGGGTTATCAGATTCACAATGATATTCTTTAGATGCATCCATTTTCCTAAGAATTTTGTTAAGCCATTGTTTCTGATAGTTGAGTAGTACTCCATTGTGTAAATATACCACAATTTTTGTATCTATTCATCTACTGAAGGACATCTGGATTTTTTCCAACTTCTGGCTATTATAACTAGAGCTGCTATGAACATTGTGGTGCATATATCTTTGTTGTGTACTAAGGTGTCTCTGGGGTAAATGCCCAGATGTGGAATAACTGGGTCTTCAGGTAGTACTATTTCCAATTTTCTGAGGAATCGCCAGACTGATTTCCAAGTGGTTGTATCAGTTCACAACCCCACTAGCAGTGGAGAAATGTTCCTCTTTCTCCACATCCTCACCAGCACCTGCTGTCATCTGAAGTTTTGATCTTAGCTATGCTGACTTGTGTGAGGTGGAATCTCAGGGTTGTTATGATTTGCATTTTTTTGATGGCTAATGATGTCCAGCACTTACTTAGGTGCTTCTCAGCCATTCGATATTCCTCAATTGAGAACTTTTTGTTTAGCTCTGTACCCCATTTTTAATAGGGTTGATTGATTCTCTGGTGTCTAGCTTC
Source organism: Micromys minutus (assembly GCF_963924665.1). Lineage (NCBI taxonomy): Eukaryota > Metazoa > Chordata > Mammalia > Rodentia > Muridae > Micromys > Micromys minutus. The sequence goes on from NC_137974.1 coordinate 30,401,250, forward strand.
TTGAGTTCTTTGTATACCTTGGATATTAGGTCTCTATCTGATGTGGGGTTGGTAAAGATCTGTTCCCACACTGTTGTCTGCTGTTTTGTTTTCTTGACAGTGTCCTTAGTCTTACAGAAACTTTGCAATCTCATTAAGTCCCATGTGTCTTATATTTGACCTTAGAGCACAAGACATTGGTGTTCTGTTCAGGAAACTTTTTCCTGTGCCTATGTGTTCTAAGGTTTTCCCTACTTTCCCTTCTATTAATTTCAGTGTACCTGGTTTAATGTGGAGATCTTTGATCCACTTGCACTTGAGCTTTGTATGAGGAGATAAGAAAGGGTTTATTTTCATTCTTCTGCATGCTGAGTGCCAGTTGGACCAACACCATTTGTTGAAGAGGCTGCCATTTTTCCACTGAATGTTTACAGCTCCTTTGTCAGAAATCAAGTGACTATATGTGTAAGGGCTCATTTCTGGATCTTCTATTCTATTCCATTGATCCACATGCCTATTTCTGTACCAGTACCATTCAGTTTTCAGCACAATTGCCTTGTAATATAGCTTGAGGTCAGGGATAGTGATTCCCGCAGATGTTTTCTTGTTGTTAAGGATGGATTTCACTATTCTAGGTCTTTTGTTGTTCCATATGAAATTGCACATTGCTTTTTCCAACTCTATGAAGAATTGCGTTGGAATATTGATGGGGATTGCATTGAATCTTCAGATTGCTTTTGGTAGGATGGCCATTTTTAAAATGTTGATCCTTCCAATCCATGAGCATGGGAGATTTTTCCATTTTCTGAGATCTTCCTCGATTTCCTTCTTTAGAGGTTTGAAGTTCTTGTCATACAGGTCCTTCACTTGCTTAGTTAGAGTCACACCAAGATATTTCATAGTTTTTGTGACTATTGTGAAGGGTATCTTTCCCCTAATTTCTTTCTCCACATGTTTGTCCTTTGGGTATAGGAAGGCTACTGATTTGTTTGAGTTAATTTTGTATCCAGCCACTAGTTCTCTGGTGGAATTTGTGGGGTCGCTTAAGTACACTATCATGTCATCTGCGAACAGTGATATTTTACTTCCTCCTTTCCAATTTGTATCCCTTTGATTTCCTTTTGATGTCTAATTGCTCTGGCCAGGATTTCCAGTACTATGTTGAATAGGTAGGGGGAGAGTGGGCAGCCTTGTCGAGTCCCTGATTTTAGTGGTATTGCTTCAAGTTTCCCACCATTAAGTTTGATGCTGGTTTGTTGTTGCTGTTGGTTTGCTGTATATTGCTTTTATTATATTTAGGTATGAGCCTTGGATTCCTGTTCTTTCCAAGACTTTTAACATGAAGGGGTGTTGAATTTTGTCAAATGCTTTCTCAGCACCTAGTGAGATGACCATGTGGTTTTTTTTCTTTGAGTTTGTTTATATGGTGGATTACATTGATAGATTTCCATATATTAAACCATCCCTGCATTCCAGGGATGAAGCCTACTTGGTCGTAGTGAATGATCATTTTGATGTGTTCTTGGATTCGGTTTGCAAGGATTTTGAGTATTTTTGCATCAATGTTCATAAATGAGATTGGTCTGAAGTTCTCTTTCCTTGTAGAGTCTTTGCATGGTTTAGGAACGAGAATTATTTTGGTCTCAAAAAATGAGTTAGGTAGTCTTCCATCAGATTCTATTTTGTGGAATATTTTGGAGAGTATTGGTATTAGGTCGTCAATAAATGTCTGATAAAATTCTGCACTGAACCCATCTGGACCTGGGCTTTTTTTTTTTTGGTTGGGAGGCTTTTGGTGACTGCTTCTATTTCTTTAGGTGTTATGGGATTATTTAGATGGTTTACCCGGTCCTGGTTTAACTTTAGTATCTGGTATCTGTCTAGGAATTCATCTATTTCCTCCAGATTTTCCAGCTTTGTTGAGTATAGGCTTTTGTAGTAGGATCTGATGATTTCTTGAATTTCCTCAGTTTCAGTCGTTATTTCTCCATTTTCCTTTCTGATTTTGTTAATTTGGATACTCTCTCTTTGCCCTCTAGTTAGTCTGGCTAAGGGTTTATCAATCTTGTTAGTGTTCTCAAAGAACCAGCTCTTGGTTTTATTGATTCTTTCGATGGTTCTTTTTGTTTCTATTTGGTCTATTTCTGCTCTGAGTTTGATTATTTCTTGCTGTCTACTCCTCTTGGGTGTATCTGCTTCCTTTTGTTCTAGAGCTTTCAACTGTCAAGTTGCTGGTGTATGCTCTCTCCAGTTTCTTTTTGGAAGCACTCAGAGATATGAGTTTTCCTCTCAGTACTGCTTTCATTGCATCCCATAGGTTTGGGTATGTTGTGTTTTCGTTTTCATTAAATTCTATAAAATCCTTAATTTCTTTCTTTTTTTCTTCTTTGACCCTGCTATCTCTTAATAGAGCATTGTTTAGTTTCCATGTGTATATGGGCTTTTTGTTGTCTTTGTTGTTATTAAAGACCAGCCTTAAACCATGGTGATCTGATAGGATGCATGGGAATTTCAATCTTCTTGTATCTATTGAGGCTTGTTTTGTGAGTGATTATATGGTCAGTTTTGGAGAAGGTGACGTGAGGTGCTGAGAAGAAGGTGTATTCTTTTGTATTAGGATTATATGTTCTGTAGCTATCTATTAATTCCAATTGGTTCATAACCTCTGCTAGTTTTACTGTGTTCTTGTTCAGTTTCTGTTTCCATGATCTGTCCATTGGTGAGAGTGTGGTATTGAGGTCTCCCACTATTATTGTGTGGGGTACAATGTATTATTTGAGCTTTAGTAGGGTTTCTCTTATGAATATGGGTCCTCTTGTATTTGGAGCATATATGTTAAGGATTGAGAGTTCCTCCTGACAAATTTTACCTGTAATGAGTAAACAGTGTCCTTCCTTATCTTTTTTGATAACTTTTGGTTGGAAATCTACTTTATTCGATATTAGAATGACCACTCCAGCTTGCTTCTTGGGGCTGTTTGCTTGGAAGTTTTTTTCTCAACCTTTTACTCTGAGATAGTGTCTGTTTTTGTCTGTGATGACTTTCCTGTATGCAGGAAAATGCTGGGTTTTGTTTATATATCCAGTCTGATAGCCTATATCTTTCTATTGGGTAATTGAGTCCATTTATCTTAACAGATATTAAGGAATAGTGGTTGCTGTTTCCTGCTATTTTTGCTTTTGGAGGTAGAATTGTGCCTGTGTGTCTTTCTTCTTTTGGTTTTCTTGCTTAGGAATTTTCTTGTTTTTACTAGGATGTAGTTTCCCTCATTGTATTGGGTTTTCTACCTATAATTTGTTGTAGTGCTGGGTTTATGGTCAGATATTGTGTAAATTTAGTTTTGTCTTGGAATTTCTTGGTCTCTCCATCTATGGTGATTGAGAGTTTTGCTGGGTATAGCAGCATGGGCTGACATTTGTCTTCTCTTAGGGTGTGCATGATGTCTGTCCAGGCTCTTCTAGCTTTCATAGTCTCTGTTGAGAAATCGGGTGTGATTCTGATTGGTTTGCCTTTATATGTTACATGACCTTTTTCCCTTACTGCTTTTAGTATTCTTTCTTTGCTTTGGGCACTTGGCGTTTTGCCTATTATGTGTCGGGAGGAATTTCTTTTCTGGTCCACTTTATTTGGAGTTCTGTAGGCTTCTTTTATGCTCATGGTCATCTCATTCTTAAGGGTAGGGAAGTTTTCTTCTACAATTTTGTTGAAGATATTTACTGTACCTCTTAGTTGATATTCTTTGCTCTCTTGTAAGTCTATTATCATTAGGTTTGGTCTTCTCATTGTGTCCTGGATCTCCAGGACATTTTGGGTTAGGAGCTTTTTGGTTTTTGCATCTTCTCTGAATGTCTTGTCTATGTTTTCAATGTTGTCTTCGCCCCCCGAGATTCTCTCTTACATCTCTTGTAGTCTGTTGGAGATGCTTGCATCTGTGACTCCTGATTTCTTTTTTAGGTTTTCTACCTCTAGGATTGTTTCTTTTCGTGTTTTCTTTATTGTTTCCATTTCCATTTTAAATTCCTTCTTCCATTCCTTCATCTCTTTGGTTCTGTTTTCCTCTAGTTCTTTGAGTTCTTTGAGTGTTTTTCTTGTTTCCTCTTTAATAGCTTCTATTTCTTTATGCTTTTCCTCCCATTCTTGTTTAAGGATCTCTATCATCATCTTGAGGTATGAATTTCGGGTCTGAGTCTTCTTTTTATGGAATGTTTGGCATTCCGCTGTTTGTTGTGATGGGAGAGCTGGGTTCTGGTGTTGCCAAGTTGTCTTGGTTTCCCTGGTGTTTGTTCTTTTGCTTTCCTCTTGCCATCTTGTTGTCAGTGATTGGTTCTTGTCTCTCCCTTGTACCTGGCCTGTATTCCCACTGTTTCTGGTGGCAGATGGCCTGAGTGCCTGTTCTGCACGCATGGTCCACTGGCTGGACACAGATACCTTAAAACAGGGTTCCTGCTCCCCTGAACCAAAGGGGGGGCCCTTTCTGAGTGCTCAGCACAGACCTCTCTGCTCCCTGGCTACTCAGCGTGCAGTCTCACCATGCTTGTGTTTCTGGATCTCTGCTGTTCCCATGAAGATAACTTTAGGATTCTGTTTTCTTTCCGTTATATGAGTTCCAGATTCAAACTCAAGTCATGGAGCTTGAAAATAAGTGCTTTAACCCACCAAATCACATTCTTGTTAGCCCTAATGCCTCATTCGTTATATATAAATGTATATACTTTATGTGTAAGCACCTGCATAAACTTAGGAAAGCCACAGGTCTAGTACCTGCAAAGGCCACAGAAGGGTGTTGGGTCCTATGAACCCTGTTATAGGCAGTCATCATGTGACTGCTAGAAAGAAAATAAACGTGGATCCTCCACAAAATTAGCAAGTGCTCTTAACTACTAAGACATCTCTCTAGACTCTAAAATCAGTTTTAATTCAGTATTTTGTGTAGATTGTCCTGAAGCTGTTTGTATTTTAATGTTAATTCCACTTCCCCAAGAAAGGCTGCCCAGTCACTTACTCAAGAGGTGACTTCATCTGAACCCTCTCATTTTAATTAGTAAAATAAAGGAATGCCAGTGACTGGGCGCGGTGAGGGAGGTGGAGAGGGAGAGGTCTGAGAGGTCAGAGGAAGAGGGTATAGGTCGTAGCAACATGGAGGTTCCCAAGGACCAGCTGGAGTCAGGTGGGACTGATTGGTATTAAATAGCTATGAACACCAAGGATTTTATAGATTTAATATCTCATGTAGAAGGGCAGTTTGTATCTTTGTCTATTTGAGGTAATCTTGTTGTGTTTTGAGAATTGAGAATTGAATATATAAACCTGTATGAAAAGCTATCAGGCTGTAGAGTTGTATTTATGTGGGACTGTGGGTTAGAGAATCACCCCGGGACAGAGTCAGAGAACTGGCGGTAGAAAACTGCCAGGGAAGGGAGTTGCCTGAACAAGTTGGGTTGGTGGCGGCTTGGACTGGGTGGCTCAGACTGGGCGCCAGAGGTGTGTGAGGCTCCGTATCATGGTTGGGCCTGAGGAGTGAGACCTCAGGGCCAGTAAAGAGATAAACAACTTTTTATTTTTAAATATTTACTGCAACAGTTTTTGGGAAGTTGCATTCATTACATTGTAAATTTAAGTAATTATTTGGATGTATTCTGGACATTACCTCCTGTATCACTATCTCCCTATTCTTGTGTCTGTCCATGCAGTTTTAATTATAGAGGATCTGGTTATTGGTTTGACATCTGGTAGGCCTAACTCCTCCTGTCAGTTTTTCTTTTTCAGTGTCTTTCTTGCTATTTGTACTTTTTTATTTTTCCTTCCTGTATCAATACCAACCTGTCTAATTATAATAACTTATTGGTATATGTATCCATTTCATATTAAACTCTATCTTGCTATGTTGAGTCCCAAATTTAAGGTTAATAGATATGCTAACACACTGTTTTTCAATTTACTTGTGTTACTTATAAATCTAAGTAAACTACAGATTTAAATAATGCCCCCCCCCCATATATCATGAAGGCTGTTGATTTAGGTCAGTGAAAAATGGCTTGGCTAATGTGCCTGAGGACATGGACTCAATTCCTAGTTAGCCCCTCCCCCACACACAAAGCAAAAACAAAGCAAAACAAGATAATTAGCCATATAATTTACCAGCATGTAATACATTGGAAGGCTGAAGAGACTTCTACGTTAATAAACTGGACATGTTTTCCCAGGCAACACTGACCGGTGAACATACTGGAAACGGATGTTCAGCTTTTCTCTAGTCCAAACCAGCATTCAAATTGTGGTTCCCTACATGCTTCATAATCATGTATCCCCTTGTTTAATGTGGATAATGTGGAATCCGTCATTTTTATTATGTACTCTAATTGCAACCATCAAAATCTCCTTTTAAAAACAAACATAAGATCTGGGGCTGGAGAGATGGCTCAGAGGTTAAGAACACTAACTGCTCTTCCAGAGGTCCGGAGTTCAATTCCAGGCAATCACATAGTGGCTCACAACCATCTGTAACGGGATCTGATGTCCTCTCCTGGCCTGCAGTTTGTATATGCAGGTAGAGTACTGATATAAAGGAGATAAATCCATCCTTAAAATAATGCAGTCAAAGGTGTGGCAGTAGCCGGCCTAAATATTACCTAGAGTACGTGGCATCAGTTATCGTGCGTGTGTTTGAGTAAGTGTGTGTACATGTTGAAGATATAAGGTTATGTCTTACAGAACATAGTATGTGCTCAATGGACTTGGGGGGGTACCCTTCTCCCCATTACATCTATTATGTCTATTAGTGGGAATCAAGGACTACATTTGGGAGTGTGTTTTTAAAATATTTTGCCTAATAAGTCACTTACAGAGATCCTGCCTCTTGTCTCATAAATTCTAGGCTTTGCTTATGAAGATCTGACTTCAGAGGAACTGCTGCCAGAAGATCAAACAATGTGTCTATTGAAATAAAATCTAAGTTTGCCACACTGCTGTGTCTTAGAGATCAGTTCCAGAGGAAGAACAAAGATGATCACTCAGCAGGCTGGTACTCTATCATGATCAGCCAATTGGCACAAGAGTTAGTAAGGGCAGAGATGGTAGCTTCTACGTGTAGAAGACGCTGCTGGAACTCCTCGGATTCTCTGCCCTGCCCCTTAGTAACGCTATGTGCACATGAAGAGCACAGTAACAGCATCAGGTAGCAAATGTTTGAAAAAAAAACACAGAAAAAAGTGATGACTAAGAGTTCAGGAGTTCATTAATTGTCATTTCATTCTGCTAGGACAAAGACTCAGGGTAGCGCCAATCTTCCAGCAGATACTGGGGACGTGGAAAGTTGTTTATAGCCTCATGGCCAATTCCAGAAACAAAGGCAGTAGTGATCTTATTTTGTGTACATACCTGTTTGCATATGTTAGTGATTTTCTTCTCCCCCATATATATCTCTATCTCTAATCTATATCTAATCTATCTCTATCTCTAATCTATATCTAGGTTTTTAAAATGTAATACCAGTTTAGATTGTAGATAAATATTTCTCTGGGTTCTAATTAAATTAGAATGCATTAAGTATGATGGTCCTTGGAACTCTGTGTTTTCTCATCTTGGGAACTGAGTGAGACCTTAATTGGAATGGTAGCTCCATGTCTTGGAAGGAAGCTGGAGTTGTGTTGCTGTTTAGTGGAATTCTATGTGTAGCGAGAGGTGTGGCTGGAAGCAGAGAGGTCAAAGGTTAGGAAAGCCGTAGTCATCGTTTGACTCTTGAACCCTGCATTCTTTGCCAGGATTTTTGATATACCCCTGAATTCTCAAAGAGTTCCCAGGGCTCCATTGGGAAACTTGCCAGTTTGGTCAACTGATGTGAGCCTGTCTAGTAATACCCACTTAAAATACTCAATTTGAATCCTGATGGAGATGTGTTCTTCTCTATCTGCCCCAGTGTTCTGGGTAATCTAATGAAATGCACACAGCCTTTATATTTTGATAGGTCTAAAGCATCTCAGTGGCTGGACACTTCCTAACCTCCATGTGGCTATTCCACTTCTCTCTGATGTTCCCAAGTTTTTACCTACTAAAATCTATATTCCATCTTCACTACTCTGGACCCAGTCGGGCAGCCCTCTTGGGGCCGTTCTTCCTTGGCTCCTACATGACAACTATGTTCTCTGTCCCATAGCTTTTCAGGTGTGGTGTCTTTCCTCTCCTTCTCCTGGCATGGTGGATCACCTTCTTCCTTCTCTTCCCTCTGTCCCTAGCTCTGGAATCCTAACAGTCCCACCTCTGTTTGCCCTGCCCAGCCATTGGCTGCTGGCAACTTTATTTACCAATAACAATCAGGTGGGGGCAAGGTTCTTCAGTGTCTTACATGTGGACTTGTGTATTCCCTTGCAAATAATTTTGGGGACCCAAATTAACATTGTATAAGCAGCATTAGGCCAAACCCACTACAAACCTGTAATGCAAAGGCAGCAAGAAGTTACTTTGGTTTCAGATTCCATTCCTTAGGTGCCATTACCCAGTCTTGAGCCAGCCATGCGGTGTGCTCCAGTTATGTGCCGAGGCAGTGGTCTCACAACCAGAAGGGACTTAACACTCCTGGCCTGTCCACCTTCTGCAAGGTGGGCTACCTGCACAAACAGCTGCCAACCTAGACTCTGGCAACCACATTCCCCTCTGGTTAATGGTGGATACTTTGTTGGTTGTCTTTGCCTCAAGCTAGGCATCAGTCCTCCACAGATACCAGTTCCTTTCACCTTGGCCAGTCTGTTTTCAAAGAGTGAAGCAGGAGGGGGTGCTTTTCTGTTTTACATCAGATGCAAAACACGGGATGTTTTGTTGTTTTTTTAAATAGGGTGTCTCTATTATGTAGTCCTGGATGTCCTGGAACTCCCTCTGTAGACCAGCTGTTCCTAAGCTCACAGAGATTTCCCTGCCTTGGCTTCCTGAGTACAGGGGGCTACCTGACTTACAAATGACACGTTTGGATTCCTCTAAAACCCCCAACTCCTCTATGTTGATTGAGGGCCACTTTCTGCTGTCAATTTCTAATATTGAACATCTCCTGTTTAAATAATTGGCAAGGTTATACCATTGAATCCTGATGCATAATTTCTGTCTTAGTCCCTCTGCATTGCTGTCATAAGACCAAGAACAAGTAATTTACAAACAATAGGTGTTCGTGTTTCACAGATTGGAAAGTTAGGACACCCAAGATCAAGGCAGTAGCAGTACTGATGTCTGCGGAGGGCCCTTCCTCATAGACCTGACTGTCTAGCTGTCCACACATGGTGGTTGGGCAAGGTGATACAGAGGCTAAGGGCTCCTTTATACCTCTTCTATGGGGCTATATTCCCATTAGCCCCCCACTCTGAGTCTCTCCCTTTAATACATTGGATGCTAAGTTAACATGTGTATTTTTAGAGAACACATTCTGATCAGAGTACCCTGTAAAAAGAAAGTCATATATTTTTTAAATTGGATATTCTCTGTATTTACATTTTAAATGTTATCCCCTTTTCTCCTTACTTCCCCTCCCCCTCTCCTAGCTTCTTCACTGGGGTCCCTGTGTTCAGCCCGATGGTTAGCTGCAAGCATCCTCAACTGTATCTGTATGACTCTGGCAGAGCCTCTGCAGTGGCATCCATATCTGATTCCTGCCAGTAAGCACTTCTTGGCATCAGCAATAGTGTATGGGTTTGGTGACTGCATATGGGGTGGATCCCCAGGTGAGGCAGTCTCTGATTGATCTTTTCTTCAATTTCTGCTGTTGTATTTGTTCCTGTATTTCCTCCTGTGAGTGTTTTGTTCTCCCTTTTAAGAAGGACTGCGGCATTCACCTCTGGCCTTCCTTCTTTTTGAGCTTCATAAGGTCTGTGAATTTTTTTCTTGGGTATTCCAAGATTTTTGGACTTGTAGCTGCTTATCAGTGAGTGCATATCATATGTGCTCTTTTTTTTAAGATTTATTTATTTTTTATATATAAGTACAGTGTAGCTGTCTTCAGACATACTAGAAGAGGACATCAGATCCAATTACAGATGGTTGTGAGCCACCATGTGGTTGCTGGGATTTGAACTCAGGACCTCTGGAAGAGTAGTCAGTGCTCTTAACTACTGAGTCATCTCTCCAGCCCCACCATGTGTGTTCTTTTGTGACTGGGTTACCTCACTCAGGGTTAGTCCATTGTGTAAATGTACCACAATTTCTGTATCTATTGCTCTGTTGAAGGACATTTGGGTTCTTTCCAGCTTCTGGCTATCATAAATAAGACTGCTATGAACATGGTGGAGCACGTGTCCTTATTGTATGTTGGAGCATCTTTGGGGTATATGCCAAGAAGCGGTATAGCTGGGTCTTCAGGTAGGACTATGTCCAATTTCCCGAGGAACCGCCAGACTAATTTCCAGAGTGGTTGTTATTATTAAGCAGGTTGCCTTCTGCTCACTGAGTGTGTGAGGACGTCATCAGGTTGCATTTCAGTTTGCAATGTGCTTCCTGTTGTCTTAGCTCCTGCGCTCAAGGAAAGGAGGACATGCTAGGCAGAAATCCTGATCTCTTCCATTATGAAATGCACAACTGGGGCCTTTGCAGCTGCATTTGTGGGGCGGGTTCGAGAAGCACTGTTGCACACGGCCGTCTTACGGTGTGCTGTGATGGCTGGAGTGGAAGTTAATGATGGGGGCACAGATGACTCTGGCTGGCTCACAAGGTTTCTCTTTCTCATCCTTTACTTCCAGAAGTATAAAAAAGTTCACTGTACTTTTTCTGGGTGGTTAGGAAAACGGCATTCTTTTCTATAACTGGTGTTTTTTTTTTTTTTGTTTTTTTTTTTTTTGTTTTTAACGAAAATGTTTGTGATTGATCTCTAAGGTCTAAATGCAACGTAACGATTTTAGTTGGTTCTCTCTCCTCTCTTTAAATAAAAGATTCTATTGACCTAGAACAATCAAGGCAGAAACCAGCCCTCAGAGTTATTCTGAAGCCTTAGCTGATATTTGAGAGAGGCATTCTCCTACTGTAGTGTGTATCAGAATCTCCCAGTGGGCCTGGGAAAGCTGGACATGAAGCCCTACGCTTGCTGCTCTCTCAGTAGGCAAGGCAAGGGAGTTTGCAGTGGCAATCTGTTGTTATGAGATGCTTGTCTGGGCAACCGTAGTTCGGGAATTAGTGTTTTAGAAAACAGGTCTCAGTATGCTCTCCCATCTCGTGTTTGATCCTGGACTGTTTTCGTGTATTATATACTACTACTTTTGTGATATCAGTTACTTCATGCTGTGGCCCAATACCTCAGAATAAAGGTGTGGAAGGATTTACCTTGATCTTTGGTTTGAGGGCCTATATACCATCATGGTGGGAGAGGTATGGTGGCATCATGAACCTGGGGCTGTGACTCTTCACAGCTTGATGCATTAGAAATCAGAGTTAGAATAGGGAGAGAGACCGGGATATAAACCTCAAGGCCTGGCGCTAAGTCAGCTGAGACCCCACCCCTGAAGGTTTCATTTTCTGCTGTCAGCTTAGGGAATTTAATGTCCACTATCTTGGAAACTTGACACTTCTTTTCTTTTTGCCATAACATACCTTAGTATCTGCTGCAATTCCTGAAGTCATGGTAGGCTTTCATTCTAGCCCTTCAACCATTTCAGATCTGTCCCCTCCTTCACCATTAACTTGCAGGTACTCAGACACTCCAACTACTTACTGGCAGTAATGAGTGGTAAAACTGTAAGATTTGGACTTGTGAGTTCAGGGGATTTCAGTTCTGAAAGCTGATATATGTGATGCATATATGCTTATATAAATATGCATACATGCATTGGTGTTTTGTCAGTATATATGACTGTGAAGGTGCCAGATTCCCTGGAATTGGAGTTACAGACAGTTGTGAGCTCCCGTGCAGTGTGGAAATCGAACTCAGGTCCTTTGGGAGAGCAGCCAGTGCTCCTAACTGCTGAGTCAATGCTCCAGCCGTCGGTATTATATTTAAGTATAACAGGTTCAAACCATAACAGTAAAAGGAAAAGAGAAACAAACATAACATACTGTAATTGAGATTATTTATTTTTAAATTACCACTGCAGAGCCATGCAGCTTGCGTGCTCCAGCCTCACATGCATTGGCATCCTGGGTCCAGAGAGAAAACCGTCTGTAGAGCAGTGAATAAACAGATTGACACACACAGGACTCTTAGGATTTCAGTTCTTCCCATTACTCTAGACAACTTCGTATAACGTTATTGGGGAAATATCATATTCACTGTCTCATAGGATATAAGACCCTCTTTCTCTGTTTTTGTTTTTTGTTTTTTGTTTTTCCCAAATGGAAAAGCAATTCTGGTTGGGAAATAGAACAAAGAAATACATAACAAATTTATTGATTTTTAAATACCCAATTATAGCGTGTGTTCCAGTAAAAAAAAAAAAAAAAGTCTATGAGAGAAGTTACAAAATAAATAAAGGAGACATACCGATTACCCTGTAAGAGGTCAGAGAAAGCATGAGTCAAGGCTGACTCAGCAGAACTGAAAATTGAGACAATTCTCCAACACTCAGTGTGCAGCAGAGATGGGCGTGGAGAACAGTCACCAGTAACCAAGCACATATCCAGCCACAAAAGAGTGTGCAAGTGACTCTTCTGCTAGAGAGGGTGGCTTGGCCATTAAAGAGACAGACTGTGACATTATAGGTCCATAGTGTCAGCTCTACATGGTCTCTGTCTTCCATGGGGTGCTCTGTCTGACTGCTTCTCCCCTATCTTATAACCCAGTTGCCCCAAGAGTGTCATTTCAACCCAATCCTTTATATATAAAATGTCTGAGCATCTTTAGGGAAGGTGAGGATACAATGTTTATCCAAACCCAAATTGCCCTACAACGTCATAAAGGGAGATTGATAGTTCTATCATCTGGGAACTGGAGAAAAAATACTGAGGCTAGCCTAATGGCTGATTAACTTCATAGACTTCTGCTAATAGGGTTGAGCATTCAGGACAGAATTCCTTTCAAAAGCTGCAAAAGAACAAGCACTAAACAAGGAGGAACCGGGGAAACCAGCACACCTGATTTCTCCGCCTTCTCAAAAATGTAAAACTAAGCAAAAGCCTATGGTATACAAATGGAGCAATCTAATTTCTGAAGCCAAGAAATACTGGAGCCAGAAAATTAGATGGCAAATTAAATCCGCCTGAATCTTTTGTTATTGGGAGGAAATGATTTTCTAGCAGATTTGAGTATATGATATTTATTGTAAACCTATCCATTTACTAAATTATAACAAATATATTGATTTTTTAAAGACCCAATGATAGTGTGTGTTCAAGTAAAAAGTCTACGAGACAAGTTACACAATAAATAAAGGAGACCATACTGATTGCCCTGTAAGAGGTCAGTGAAGATATTGTTCTTTAGACAAAAGAACCATGAAAGCATGTTAGGTAATAAGTACAGTCTGTCTTCTGCCTGAAGATCTTAGAAAGTGGGCTAGCTTTCCGGAAAAGTCACCATTCCTGATTTCAAGCTGCACTATAGAGCACTAGTAATAAAAACTGCATCGAGTTGGCAAAAACCAGATAATTTGGTCAATAGAATCAAATCAAACACTCAGCAATAAATCTACATACCTAAGGACATTTGGTTTCTGAAAAAGAAGCAGAAACTATACAATAAAACATACCCTTCAACAAATGGTCTAACTGATGTGTGATTGTGGAAGGATGCATATTTATCACCCTGCACAAAACTCAAGTCCAAGTGGATCAAAGACCTCAACATAAACCTGGATGCACTAAGTCTGGTAAAAGAGAAAGTGAGGAATAACCTTCAATGTATTGCCACAGGAGAATGCCTCGTAACAGAACACCACCAGCTCAGGCGTTAAGGTCGACAGTTAATAAGTGGGACTATGTGGAATTGAAAGGCTCTGTAAGGCAGGGCACACCATTGATAGGACAAAATGGCAGCCTACAGAAAGATCTTCAACCACCCATCTGACAGGAGGGCTGATTTCCAAATATAGAAAGAACTCAAAAAATTAGAGATCCACAAACCAAATAACCCAATTAAAAATGGGCTTTAGAGCTAAAGAGAATTCTCAACAGAGGACTCTTAAATGGCTGGGAAGTAGTTAAATGTTATCAGGGAAATGCAAATCAAAACAACAGTGAGATTCCATCTTTCACCCTTCAGAATGGCTAAAATAAAAACTCAGCATATGCAGTCAAGAATGTGGAGAAAGAGGAACATTCCTTTATTGCTGGTAGAGGTGCAAATTTGTGCAACTACTTTGGCAATCAATTTGGCTGTTTGTCAGAAAATTGGGACTATTCCCAACTCAAGACCCAGCTCTGCTGCTCCTGGGAGTATACCTAAAAGACAGTCTACCTTGACACAAGGACACTTGCTTGACTATGCTCATAGCAGCTTTTTATTATTTGTAATAGCCATGAACTGCAAACAACCCAGATGTCCCTCAACCAAAGAATGGATAAAGAAAATATAGCATATTTTCACAGTGGAATATTACTTAGCTATTAAAAACAAGGACATCATGAAATTTGCAGGCAAATGGATGGAACTAGAAAAGATCATCCTGATCGAGGAGACCCAGATGAAGGACAAACATCGTATGTTCTTACTTATTAGCCATAAAGACATAAAGTACAGGATAACCAGGCTACAACCCACAGACTCAAAGAAGCTAAGTAACAAGGAGGGTCCGAGGGAGGATACTTGAATCTCACTGAAGAAGGCAAGTAAAAAACATTGGGGGGTGGATGAAGGGAAGAAACTAGATGGGAGGGGGCATGTGGAAGGAAACAGGAGGGATCAAGGATGGGGAGGATGGGGGGAGAGAGAACTGGATATGGTGTGGGGATGGGGCATCTGTGGGAAAAGCTAGAAACCTAGGACAATGGGAACTTCCAGGAATCTATGAGGGTGACCCTAGCTAAGACTCATAGCAATGGGAGATATGGAACCTGAAATGGCCGCCTCCTGTAACTAGACAAGACTTCCAATGGCAGGATGGGAATACCAACCCAACCACAAAAATTTCGACCCGTAATTTTTCCTGCTTATAAGATATGCAGGGAAGGCTCCATGCCCCAGTGTAGGGGATGGTCAGGATAGGGAGGTGGCAGGGAATGGGAGGGTGAGAGGTACCCTCATAGAAGCAGGGAGAAGGGATAGGGAGTTTATGGAGGGGAAACTGGGAAAGGGGATAACATTTGAAATGCAAATAAAATATGTCCAATAAAAGTAAAAAAAAATGTGGAGGGATACAGATGGAGCAGAAATCGAGGGGATGGTCAACCAATGACTGGTCCAACTTGAGACCTATGCCATGAGAGAGAACCCAGTCCTGACATTATTAATGATTCCCTGCTATACTTATAGACTGCAGCCTAGAATAACTGACCCTGAGAGGCTTCACCCAGCAGCTGATGGAAACAAATGCAGAGGCCCCCCAGCCAAACATTAGGTCCAACTCTGGGAATTTTGTATAAGATGGGGAGGAAGGATTGAAGAAGCTACAGAGGTCAAGGACATCATAAGAAAACCTACAGAATCAACTAACCTGGGCTCATAGGGGCTCACTGAGACTGAACCACCCACCAGAAATCGTGCCTAGGATGGACCTTGGCATCCTATACATATGCAACAGATGTGTAGCTTGGTCTTTACATGGGACCCCTAACAGCTCTGCTGGCTGCCTTTGGATCTTTCCCTTAACTGGGCTGCCTTGTCTAGGCTCAGCAGTAGATGCACCTAGCCCTACTGCAACTTGATTTGCCAAGGCAGGTTGATATCCACAGGAGGCCGTTCCTTCTCTGAGGAGGTTGTGGTAGGAGAGGGGGAGGGGCTGTGGTAGAAAGGAGGGAAGGGAAGCTGCCTGTGATCAGAATGTAAGGTAAGTAATATATTAAAAAAAAGCTATAATAGCCAGCAGCTGGAAAGAACCCAGATGTCCTTCAACAGAGGAATGGATACAGAAATTGTGGTAAATATACACAATGGAGTACTATTCAGCTATCAAAAACAATGACTTCATGAAATTTCTAGGCAAATGTATGGAACTTGAAGCTATCATCCTGAGTGAGGCAACCCAGTCACAAAAGAACAGTTATGGTGTGTACTCACTGGTAAGAGGATACTAGCCCAAAAAGCTCAAATTACCCTAGAAATCATTCACAGAACTTATGAAGCTCAAAGAGAAGGAAGGCCAGAAGGTGGATGCCTCAGTCTTTCTTAGAAGAAAGAACAAAACACCCATGGGAGGAAATAAAGGAACAAATAGAGGAGCAGAGATTGGAGAAAAGATCATCCAGAGACTGCCTCACCTGGGGATACACCCCATATGCACCCACTAAACCCAAGCATGATTGCTGATGCCAAGTAGTGCTTACTGGTAAGAACCTGATATGGATGCCTTCTCAGAGGCTCTCTAGAGCCATACTGATAAAGAGGAAGATGCTTGCAGCTAACCATTGGACTGAACAGGAGGACCACAATGAATGAGCTAGAGAAAGAACTGAAGGAGCTGAAAGTGTTAGGTTTCGTACATTTCCTTGCAAGGGCTGCTGAGTTTCCTGATGCATCTTGCAAATCCAACCAACAGTCTCCACTCGAATGCTCGCATGTCCTGTCTGCGCATGCTCATTTTTGAAGCTCTGCAAAGTAGGTCAGAAGTTTCCGAACCCATTGTTCGCCCCTTGCTTCTTACCATGAAGAGAGGGTTTTAACTGAATGAATCAGCGTAGTCCCGCCCACCTCTGCTGACATTTATCATTGACCTTTTATGTTTTTATAGTCATTTTAGCGATTAGTCAGCGTCCCCACATGAACTAGAAATGATAAAAGTCTTTCTACAGCAATTAAGTGGAACCTTGTTCTTCCGGTTGTATGATCCTGCTGGATTTACCAATGACCTCCATACTTTATCTCACTCTGTATGCTCTTTTCTGTTACAAATAGGATAAAAGTTTTTTCTTTTATTTTTGTACTTTTGTAGCAAAATATACATAACAAAACATATCATGTTAACCATTTTGAATGCACAACTTTCACCTGTCTTTCTCCAGAGTGCTTCATCTTACAGGGTTCAAGTCCTGTCTCATAAGATGGTAAACCCCTCCCCCAAACTCCCTGCAAATTCTGGCAACCTTCGTCCTGTTCTGTCTCTGTTGATTTGATTATTGTGCCTCATGCAAACGGAATGCATAGTATTTTTTGTGATTACCTGATTTCCCTCAGGGGCTACACACATTGTAACAGAATTTCTCACCTTTTAAGGCTGCATATTATCCCACCATATACATACAATTCATATATATATATGTATATATATATCCAGAAATATATTTGAATTATGCTGCATTGAATATAGGTGTGAAAATATTCTTTTAGTTATATTTGGCATACACCCAGAAATGAAGTTGTAGGATCACAGGACAATTCTAATTTAAATTTCTGAAACAATGCTTCCCGTCTTCCGCAGTACCGTGTGCTGACCAGTCTCAGCAGCAGTACACAAAGTCCAATTTTCCTCAATCCTTGCTCACATTTGTTAGCTTTGCCTTCTTTCTTGTCTTATTTTTATATCAGCCATACTGATGAGTGCCTTTTTTATTTTGTCTTTTCATTATAATTATTCAACTTATTACTTAAAGCTATATAAATACTATTGTTTCTAGTGATGACTTTTGAGCTTGTTTATAAAGAGTTATTTTTGGGGGGGAGTGTTAGCAAAGAGCACATAAAACATTGATCTTTTATTTCCTGGTTATTGATCTATGGCAGTGGTTCTTAATCTGTGGGTCGGGACCCCTTCCATTTTTATGTTATGGCTCATACATTACAGTAGCAAGATTACACTTAGGAAGTAGCAACAAAAATAATTTTCTGGGTGGGGGTCACCAGAACATGAACAACTCTACTAAAGGGTCGCAGCATTGGGAACTTTGAGAACCACTGACCTATGGTACCTCTTACAGCAATGGATCAATGACCTTAAATTGATAACATTTTTACATTTTCTGTGGTTAAAGTCAGAAGAACTTTATTTGTTTTGAAAAGCCAAATTTAATTACCATGTACATGAGAGTAAGAACTTCTGTTGGCGCTTTATTTTTTAGGCTATGTTAACAGAGATATTCTGATAAAAAGAGTTGTCACCATGATATGTATGTCTTTCTTTGTTCAGGGTCTTATAGTAAGTCCTATAAAATAAATGGTGCAGACAACAGAAATATTTTTCTCACAGTGCTTAAGACTGGAAGCTCTAACATGGTTGTATAGTGCTTAGGACATTCTTCATGCGTACTGTTTTTCAGTAAATATTTCCTCTGGGAAAACAAGCAAATAAAATCACAAGATTATTACATAAAGAAAAAATTGAGGATTATATTCTGTTGTATTGCTTGACTTCAAATCATTGAGCTTCAAACTGGAAATGCATTATAGAAATAGTAGGTGTAAACCAGTTTACATCAGAGGCTAGGAAGACCACTCAGTAGGTCAAGTGTTTGCCCAGAACTCATGTAAATACTGCAAAAGAGAGCAGGCCCATTTGTAATTTCAGCCTTGGAGGTGGAGGAAGGGGATGGGTCCTGGAGCAAGCTAGCGAGGGAGACTTGTCATCACCAAACTCTGAGGTTTGAGGGGGAAACACATCACAAGTACTCATATGGAAGAGCAATCAAGGACCGTGAGACTTTATATGCATGTACAAATGTGCACCAACACACTCTCTCTCCACACAAACACACAAATACACACACTCACATGCACAAACTCACACACTACACACACACACATATTCCACACACACACAAATTTGCACCCACATGTGTGAGCATGTACCCACACCGTACTCACATATACTATATATATTCATATTGAGTATCTATCTTTATAGAATTCAATCTATATTATATATACAGATTCAATATCTAAATAGATATAGAGATGTATATCTATAGATATGGATATTCATTATGAATATATAGATATATCTCAATCTGCCAAGGATCCCTAACAAAATGTCCTAGATTGAGTAGCTTAAGCAACAGGATCTACTTTCGAATGGCTCTGAGGCCAAGAGTCCATGCAGAAAAGGTGAGTGTTGATGCTTGCAGAAGCCTCTCTTCTTCTGGTTTGTGATGCAGTCTCGTTTCAGTATCCCAGTGGGACTTTTCTTCTGTGCACAGAGGGAGTAGTCTCTGCTTTCTCTTCCTCTTCTTATAAAAGATTCTAAATTTATGAGATTAAGATTACTTGTGATCCCACTGACCTTCAGTGTTCTCTAGTAAAGATACTATCCTCAACTAAAGTCACATGGCAGTTAGAATTTCAGTATAGGAAGGACCACAGATCAGGCCTAAACAATGTTAGAGACTTAAAATCTAATTAACAATTCACACACACACACACACACACACACACACACATGCACACACATATACATAATCTTAACATTTCAGTCTTTAGAATACCATACCTAGGTTTTAAGTTGTTAATAAAGGAGCACCACTGCAAGTATTTTAAATATATTGCCATATTTAACTCTGATACAAGCTTTATCAGGTAGCTAAGAATTTTGTATTTTCAGTTAACAATTTGCATAGAGAAAGCAGCTTCTCAATGCTGTCATCTGGTGATGGTGGTGGTCTGGGATTTGAATAAATACATTTGTGCAAGTTTATTTTTAGTGACTTTGCTATCATTACTTCTTTTGAAATAACTTGCTTACAGAAGATGTAAAAGAAAGTTATTAAATTCTAAAGCACACCCACAACTTTTCTCGTCACTTAAAAAATATGGGAATAATATTGCTTTCCGACGTTAAGTGAAAAAAAGAGAGGAAGACTGAGAATAGAGAAGGTGGCTCAGACCTTTAATCCCAGGCTCTGAGTGAGGCAGACGCAGATTCAGAGGTAACAGGAAGGTTGGCAGAGTAAGCCTGAGCTACACCAAACAAAACAGGACAAAGCCAAAGCAAAGCAAAGCAAATATAGAAAATGATTAGGCTTAGTCTTCCCCAAAAGCTAAGTTTGGGAGGAAAAAAAAAAGGCCACAATTTAATTGTTTGTCTTCCTTTTCGGAAATCAAATTTCTTTAATTAGAAAATGTTTATTATACAACCATAGCTATTAAAATCATAAAGCATAGTTACAGGTTCTCTATGGTTTCTTAGTATTCAAGAGGCAACTTTTCAAAAACTTTATAAAATCCTCTCAGATACTAGGTAACTGGTGAAGCTGGCTCAGTGGGTTAGGTGCCCTCCACACAAGCGTGGGAACCTGAGTTCGAGTTTAAAATAAAATCAACATAAAATTTAGGTGTGGTGGTATGCATCTGTGACCCCAGTGCTATGGGGGGGTTGATGAAAAGTAGGGGGACAGGCAGAGACAGACAGATCTCATAGCTCTTTAGTCAGCTAGTAGAGCTGAAACAGAGGACTCTAGGTGTTGAAAGAATTTTTCACAAAATAAGGTGGAGGGCCAGGAAGATGGCTCAGCAAGATGGCCACCAAGCCTGACAACTCAAGTTCAGTCCCAAGAAGCTCTAAGGTTGATGGAGAGAACTGACCTCCACATCTGACCTCTGACCCCCACATCTGACCTCTGACCCCCACATACGTACTGTGACACATAGGCAGAACCTCTGCCCCTAATAAATAAATAAATATAAAAGAAAAAAAAAGCTAGGGAGTAGTAAAGGAACGTGACCCAAAGCTGACCTTTGGCCACCACACCTACAGAAGTAAAAATACACACACACATCTTTAAAATTTTTTAATTAAGAATTTTTCTGACAAGTCTCACCACTGCTTACCCTGGGAATTAGTTTATCTTCCACTGATTCCTGAAGATGTCTTTCTGTATAAGTCCCTGGGTCCATTTCCCTTAAGGGTATGATCTTATTTTTCTGAGAAACAAAACTGATGCTGCGGAAACAAGACTTTTGGATTGACATTTTTAACCTCTCTGAGGTTGGCAAATATATTATGGGCGGAAGACAAGGCCTATGCTTCACAAATTATCCTCGTCTCCCTTCATTGATTTTAGGATACTGTAGAAGCTAAAAGTATCTTGGGGATGAGGCACATATAGTTGACCCAAGATAACTTTTCATAAAACAAAATATGTATTAACACATCAATCTGGATGTGTTCTCCGATACATGATGCGAACCCTTCAGTTGGCTGCTATCAATGGGAACCTCATCTAGGTGCCTGTTGAGAGATAGATACCCAACTATTTGACAAGATCTTGATACTAGTTTGTTTTCTTATTAGATCTTCACTACACTGAGGAGGCACTGTTCATTTTTTACTTTTAATGAGAAAATTAAGATGTAAGGAAAATAGTCAACTTAGCTAAGGTCAGCTGATAGCTAGTGACCGAGGTCAGCTTTTAAACTTCAGTTTGCTTTGGACTGTAGTAACAGAGTAAATTAAAATAGCTCAAGTGCAAACAGTCCAATGCCCATGAAACATGATTATAGGAATAAATCATAGTTTATTATACAATAGAATATTATTTAGCCAAATAAACAGCCCTGACACATGCTGTTAATATGAATGAAATTGTGATATTAATCGAATATGGTTTGAGACAGTTTTGGCATTAATGTGTGCGCCTGTCTGTGTGTGTTCCCCCCGTCCTGTGTGTGTGTGTGTGTGTATATGTGTGTGTGTGTGTGTATGTTTGTATGTGTGAGAAAAACACACAGTCAGTTCTTCCATCATGTTGATTCTGGCAATGGAACTCAGGTCACTGGGCTTGATAGCAGAGTCCACTCTCCAATAAGTCATCCCGGCATCCAAAAATGGGTGAATTTTGAAGACTTCATCCAAGGGGAAAAAGCAAATATTATGTAATTTTACAAAGATAAAATACTTTCATCAGACAGAATGGCAGAGGCAGGAAGCAGGCAGGTGACCAAGTCCCAGAGACAAGAAAGAGAAAGAATAGTTAGTATTCAATAGGCACAGTTACAGGATGCAATGGTGAAAAATTCTGGATGTGGATGATGGAGAGAAAATAAAATGATCATTTTGGTAAACAATTTTGCAGCATCAGCAAAAGCTGAAATGCACACATAAACATAGAAACTTCAAATTATTTATACAAACACTTATTATACACATACTTACAATCCAGCATATGTACTTTCAGGGACATACATTTAAAAACAGGAATATGGTTGGAGAGATGGCTCAGTGGTTAAGAGCACTGACTGCTTTTCCAGAGGTCCTGAGTTTACCTCCCAGCAACCACATGGTGGCTCACAACCATCTGTAATGGGATCTGATTCCCTCTTCTGGTGTGTGTGAGGATAGCTACAGGACAGCTGGGATGCTTATGGGTTCTAGACTAGCACCTCCACTTTAAACGAGATAGACACATAAGTGTATCTTGTTTGGGTCTCAATACCTTTGGGTTCCTAAGGGACACACTCCCTGCTGACTCACAAGCTGCTGGCATACTGAGTGCCTGTGTCAGCATCATTTCTTTCCCCACAGCCTAATATTGTCACCAGCTCTTTGGAACCAGGCAAAACCTGAACTCTCCAGACAGAGCTCAATTATAGCACGCCTTCCCAAGTCCTTTCCTCCCAAGTTGACAGTGGTGGCTCTGAAGTGAGCTTGCTACTCAGGTCTTTTTGTTTAACCTTCTATTGTTAATTTTTATTCATATTTTTAAGTGTGCCCATCTATCTGTTTTGTCACCGTAAATCTAGGTAAGTGTAGAGTTCATTTTTTACTTATGTGATTTGCTGAGTAAGCATGGTTCATACTCCTTTCCTGGGACTGCCACTGGAAAGTGCCATAAACTGTTTGGCTTAAGAAACAGAAATGGTGCTCAGTGGTTAAGAGCACTGACTGCTCTTCCAGAGGTCCTGAGTTCAAACCCCAGCAGCCACATGGTGGCTCACAACCATCTGTAATGGGATCAGATGTCCTCTTCTGGTGTGTCTGAAGAAAGCTACAGTGTACTCATATATAATAAATAAATAAATCTTTAAAAAAAGAAAAAATAATAAGATTAATCAAAGGAAACAGTACATTTAATGTAAACAAAAAGTTAAAACCAATGTGTAGTGCTGCAAGTAAAAATAATTCCTTGCATAAGGAAAACAAGTCTCTGTGGTATTTTTGGGTGTTCTAGAAATAATTTTAAAGATATAGAATTATTAATTGAGATTCTGACCACACAGTATTATGCAGTTTACAAAAGTCACCAAGATACAGACTTAGGAGTTGTATACTTTCTTCCATGTGATCATATGGAAATAAAATATAGTCAAAGTGAAACTATAATATATTACATCTATCTTCCCAGGTTTGCTTGTGTCTTTTGGTAAATTCCTTCAAGCTGTAAGTTTTCTTTTCTGTGAAAATCTAGCAGCCACAGTGCTTACTCCATGTGTTTTCTTTGAGACCCTAGTGAGACGGATGCAGGAAATAGTTGCCAAACTGCCAGCAGCGTTCGGGAGCCATTCCACATCATTACCACAAGTATGATGACTAATGTGCCACGTCATAATTTTACTACTGAATAAACCACTTGAGACATGTTTTCTATGGTTACGTACAGTGAAGTCTATTATCCTATGATGGTATGGCATGTGCAGTGTAAACTCGGTCACACTAGCAAAACATGTGACGTGGTGAAGCTGGAAGACCTCACTCACTTCAGTATTACACAGAGGTAATACTTATTGCAAGATTTAAGTGCAGATATTTTACAGCTTTTAAAAAGAATCCTGACAACTACTGGAGCATTAGTGATAGAAACAGGGTTTCCTTTGTATTTGTAGGTTACATTTTTACCCTGGGCTTCGCAATAATCTAAGAGGCCGATAGAGAAGGAATTATTATGATTTAATGATGTGCAAACCAGCTCAGCAGGTTGACTTACCCAGGGACTACATTGCTAAGACATGGCAAAGCTGAGAACAGGGTCAGTACAAACTTGGTTGGCTCATTCAGGAAGTGAAGGGAGCTGGGGATAGTTTAAGGTGCACATGAGGATGTTTATTGAGCAATAATGCACAGTGGACTCTTCTGTGATGTAAGTGTTCTTTATCTACGGTGATCAGTGTCATAGCCACTAGTCCTACCTGTGGCCACTGAATATTTGAAATGTGCCTTGGGTGAGCAAAAAAAAAAAAAAACCATTGTAGTATTATTGAGTTTGTATGTAAATGACTATATGTGACAAGGGCCGATCACATTGAACAGTATAGTCATATTGGCTTAGGAAACGTCAAAATAGCCATGGCCATAGAGCGGAGACTTGGTCAAGAGAGAGAATTTATTTACTGTATCTCCGCATTTAGGTTTTCTTACATCCTCAGCTCTATGTAAATGAAAAGGATTGTTTGCTTTTAAGCTTGAGTACGTGCAACTGATGATATGTACTGTATTTGCAGAGACATGATTTGTGGGAGAAAATATTTTATTGCATTTGTCTTATATTTCCCAAAACACAAACCTCAGGGGAATCCATGGCAACTTAGACTTTCTTGTTTTATTTATTTATTTATTGGCAATGGGCTTAGCTGCCTTATCTCTTTTAAAAGAATTTGACACAATGAGTTCATGACTGTCAGGGTTCTATTTTGTTGATTCACAGAGGTAGCTGTGTTTTACAGGACGATTTCTAGTTGGGTGAGGTGGATAAAGTCAAAAGTATTTTGGAGTTTTTTTAAAAAAATTCAGCAGTTAAGCAAAGTTGGAAGGGAAGTGGTAGTTGACTTCAGGTATAACCTAAATGTTTGAACTTTCCGATCTCAGCTTCAGTTCATGTGTGCGTTCGTGTGCAAGTGTGTATATCTGTCTCTCTGTGTGTATGAGTGCATGATAGAGAGTATTTATGTGAGTGTGTGTGCGCACATGCATGTTTGACATGTGATTATGTGGCATGAGGCAGAGAACTTGGGTGTTATTCCTCAGACACCGTCTACTTTGCAGTTTGCTTTAGGCAGGGTCCCTTTCTGACCTGGAGCCTCTCAAACAGACACTGAGCACCAAGAATCCACTTGTGTCTGTCACAGCACTGCTACAATTACAAGCATCTACCACTACACCTGGTTTTAAGCTTGGACCCTGGGGAATCAAACTTTACAGACTCAACTATCTCCTGGTACCTAGAACCTCAGATTGTTTTTTTAATGAAGGAGTTGGCTTGGGTGCTCTTGTAGTTTTGGGTGGTAAGTACGTAACTGCTAGAGTTTTATGACTCTGTCTTCTAGGCAGTTGGTTCTAGTCAAGTGTCATTGTTATTCTTACCATCTGCCCCATTCAAACTAACAGAACCTTGGGTTTTCAACTATCTATGCTGAATATGTATGTGCACACATGTCTGGATCATTCGTGTTTGTTTTTAAGAGTACCTGGAGAAAGACAAGTAAACTTGATGTCTTCGAGGAACTCATGGCCAAACTTCACTTGTGTGATTGTTTGTTTACTTATTTTGAGAAAAGGGTCTTATTATCTAGTTCTGGCTAGCCTGGAATTTGCTAGTGGACCAGGCAGGCATTGAAGTCACAGATAACTGCCTCTTTCCATGAGCTGGGATTACAGGTGTGTGCCACCATGCCTGGCTTGGCAGGTCTTGGCTACTGAAGTTTATATGTAAGGAAACGTTACCTACATATTAGTGATAGTGAAGTGTGATGTCAAAGAAACTTCTTTTTGTTCCCTAGGTTTCTTTGGCTCTGTGAGTCCATCAGCCTTTTTCCTACTTGAAAGTAAAGGACAGGAAACAGGTCTGAGTTACTTCTTGCTTTGGCCAAAGCAGCACCTGGGAAGACATTGGCCTGATTATTATCTGAATATGATATATTTATCCTTTTCGATGTTAGATGTCCTTTATTCTCGGGACTGAAAATAAGGCAGCTTCCTCTGGTGACACTGTTGTTGGTGAGACAGTGACTTGTCATCAGACCATGCTTCATAAGGAGACACAGATTCACTGGGGAGGACAGAGAGCTGGTGCTCACTAACATGTTAGTAAGGATGCTCACTGAGGGCTGCTACCCAGTAGACGGCCCTCCTCTTAATATTTTCTACCACCACATTCCTTTTTCTTACACAGAGATGACATATTAATCAGATAAAGGAAATCTGTCACAACAGGTAATGAAGCCCAGGGCCACCCCTGCTTTCTTACAAGAGAGATTGCCTAGCAGAGGAGGGGGGAAAGACAAAATCACATAAATCTCTGCTTTAGTGTGTCCAAAAAACTGAAAGTGTTCAGGGCACAGCAGAGATTATTTTAATAACTTACGTACTGCTCAAATTCAAGTTTGAACTCCCTGTGTTAACTCCCTGCGTTTATTGACTTGTCCACATTTGCTGTCCACGACCAAACAACAGTGGGGAATGAAAATGTAATGACGTTGTTAGACTGAAAGACAGCCAACCCTACTGCCCATCTTCTGAACTGTTGCCCAGTAAGGCATCCACACTTACCTACACCTAAGTACTTTACATGAGATTAACCAGACAGGACACGAATATAAAATCGTTTTAATCTATAAGCTACCTCTTTCGTAGCTTTTATCTTATTTCTCTTCCTCTTCCTATTCATGCTTATCTTGATTCTAAAGAAACCATTTTAGCTTATGTTTAACCAGTCCAGCACATCGATAGGCTATTAATCATTCAAAATAGCGTTGCTGGGGTGGCCTTTTAAAGCAGGACTGAAGTTCACAGTCAGTTGACTTTTCGAGAAGGTTATCATGTAGACTCTGAATGGGCCTGATCTGATCACTCAAGTGTATTGGAAACAGAACTTGGTTTTCCTAAGATTTTTCTGCCTAAGACAGAATCTTTAGCTCCTGCCAAAGTGGGTCTTCAGTTGGCTAACCAGCACTTACAGCTACATGCACTAATTTATATAAAAAAAAAACCCAAACATACACACACACACACACACATACACACACACACACACACACACACACACACACACACACACACACATGTATGATACCCTCAAAGCAAATAAAGGAAAAAACAACAAACCTAAAGCCATAAATACATTCTTTTGGGTTGTAAGCCTAACCTTTAAAGGTGAACCACCTCTCTATCCCTCCCCAATACAGCCTTAATATATATCTCCCTCTAGGTCTGTTTCTGTAGTTGAATTCTGATACATAGAAGACTAGCTTCACTTTAGATTTTTCCTTTCTCCTGGAAGAGAATAAGGAGAGAGCAAAAATCATGTGCCTCGTTGTCAAATCACTCGCTTTCCATTTCCTCTCTAAAATTGTAGAGCTGAACAGATGACAGAAATTCCATAACCAGCTAAATATGGAACATGGTATGATACTAAATCGAGGTTCAAGTCTATAACCGCTTTAAGCACAAACAAACACAGCAATACTGAAAATTTTTGGATTGATTAATTGTTTATTTTCATTTACTAAAGTGAAAAGCAGACTTTTTTGGTGTGTGCTTGGAAGTACATTTTAAAATGTTTAAGTTCAGAAAGTGACAATGGGGTCTAGTTAGCTCTTGGGGAGATGGTAGTTTACTTCTTTCCAGTCACTCAGTAGACAAATGTACAGAGCCGCATATAATCTGTCCGTTAATTGTCAGGATTCCAGTCCTACTACCCACCCAAAACTAGAATCTACTCTGAGGATAACATATATTTACATGTGATACAGTGTGAAGAGAGCAACACAAAATGACTTTGGATCCCTTGCCAACTTGTGAGTTAAACCTGTGGCTCTCTGCGAACAACAGCATCTAACTCTACCGCTCTTAAACTTTGGAGACTCTCAGTGAAGTATTTGCTATCTGTATGTGCGGCTCAACAGACCTGGTTAGGAGAGATGATGGTGAATGAATTGAGTTTGCTCCCAGAGGGAATGAATGGCTCTGCCTCTGGGAACCTGGGAAAAGTAAGTGCTGATACAAAGAGTTAGCTGCGATCTCATGTTCTTTTGTTCTATAGAGCAACATCAAAGTTATTCTTAATGTGAAGGTTGAAGACACATTGTGTCTATAGGAGACAATGCTAGTGTAAAGTACTGAAAGTTACCTTGGGCATGAAAACCTTACAACACAAAGTGATAGCTGTGGCCATTTGAACACAATTTGTACAGTATCAATAATATCCTATCATTTCGAATCAGCAGGGTTTTCCAGAAAGCAGATGCTGACATAAAATGAAATGTGTGTGAGATTCACTGAGAAGTAACAATGTCTGACAGGAAAAGGGTTTGGGCAGGGAGAGCAGCTTTGACACAAAGCAGATGTTACAAACCACCTACTCAATGGTTTGGCAAGTTTAGTTTAAAGAGGTCTGGTGTTACAAAAGAATAGATTAAGGATTGTCCAGCTGTCTCTTTCAGCTAATGGCTGGCTGCTGTTCAGAAGAGCATCACCAAAGGCCCAATGCTTTAAAGCCTCTACAGCTGGGAGGTGCTAGCCGCCCACATTCCTTACAGATGAGCAACTGAACATACCTGAAAAAGAATCTGGGGCAGATGTTCTACCCAGTACAGCAGTGTGGCACTTGTAAACATTTGGGTGGCTGAATTTGGAGATGAGATTTGATTGGGTAAGCAAGAAGTGTTAGTCAACTACAGTGAAATTCTACAGTTCTACGTGAAGTGGCTTAGGACAGTATATTACCATCAGGGTTTTTTTTAAAGGTAAGTAGAGTTGTCACTAAAAGCTCAAGTGTTGAAAATATTACCATATACTGTTTAAGATCTCTGAAGAATATCACTTCTTGATTCAGTTCTCATAAGAGGATTCCTCCCAGGAGTCATGTGAGCATCTTGCTTTGTGGAGGTCATAGGTTAGTGAACAGGATGCCTCTTCTGCAATGGTGAGAGAGCATCACGGTTTCCTATGGGTGAAAAGGGTGGGACTGAAGAGAGTCGGACTGGCTACTTATGATAAATCTTTCCTTTACCTCTTCTTCACAGTGCCACAAATGAGTTTACAGGAAGGGGAAAGGAGACGGGGACTTGTCCTTCTTTTAGACTGCAGTATTTAGCACGGTGCCTAACATTGAAGGCCCAAGTATCTATTAGCACTGACTGGTGACTTTAGCATTGGTAAAGTTGCTGCTCACTCTGTCCCTTGGTTTCTCTCTCTGTTAAGCATTGACTACAGTCATGCCTACCTACATCACAGCGTTGTGTGGAGGCTAAAACAGGACACTCACAGTGACTAGATTCAGATCTCACTGTTCTTTCAAACTTCCTCACTGAAAATATATTGTGTCATCAAACTGTGCCATCTGCTCTGTGAAAATCAAAACATTCAGAGAACCTGGGTGTGGGTAACATAAGTTGATTTATCAACAGGATTCAGGGTGTCTACCTTGAGTCAGGTCTCTGATTTTCAATGGCCTCCTTTTCTTAGAAGTAATAAAATTTAGAGACAAGTGAACCTAAGGAGCTAATGAAAATAAAAGGATGCCAGGAATTCAATTCTAAATTTCCTTTATAGATAACAAGTTATATAGGAAGTTAATTTTTCTTTGCTAACACTGGGTGTTGTTTAGCTCATGACTTCTATTTAGAACAATACTGTAAGGAGTTAGTACTTATGCAAATAATATCAATTAAATGGGAGAGTTACTATCTTAGGATCTAACATGCATTACATTGGAGCATATGAAGAAAATTAGGTATGCCAATACCAACTTTTTTTTTTATTATTGCTGGACTGGCAATGCTAATATTAGATATTTTAAGATGATCTTAATAGAACTGATAAATCATTTGAAAAATAAAAATATCAGACTTAACTTTTCTAGCTAATAATTATCCAAAGTTATTGAAATTTGTTGTATCTGGCTAGTTGAACTAGTTTCATCTGGCTTCCTTTCTTTCTGAAATCTTCTCTGTACATATATGAAGCAAAGAGAGATGTTCTCCAAGTCTCCCTCCCCCAACCCCTAGGGGATCTCCACAGTAAGAAAATTTATGGAGAAAGGGTTTGAATTTTAAAAAGGATAGTTGGGCCAGATTTGCTGGTCCACCATAGTCTTCTGCTTGTTAGAAAAACATGAGAGAGAGAGAGAGAGAGAGAGAGAGAGAGAGAGAGAGGTGCGTCAGTCATGTGGCCAGTCACAGGGTATATGATGATGATGAGCCACAAAGTGATTCTTTACCATTATCAAATCTTAGGAGTATTTGAGTATTAGCACAAGAAATCTCACCTTTTTATTTTCTTCTGTCCTTCCCATTTCCTATTTCTAAAGGCCTCTTTCTCTGTAAGGCATTGGAATATGTCTGAAGAGTCATTTGTAAATCTCTTAGAAAAAGGTGGGCAAACAGAAGAGGAGGGTAAAGCCTTATACAGGATTTTCAGAATAATGAAACTGTTCGATATGTTTTATAACAATGCATAGCTAGGGCCTATTTTTCAGGACTGCAACGTATAATGTTCGAAATGAATTCCAATGCACAATGCAAAATCCAATCTATGGATTCTAGGTGATAATGATATGCTGTCATGGGTTTAACGTTTGAAACCAATGTGCTCTTCCACTGAGGACGGCTATGCGTGTTCAGAAAGCAAGACTGTTTTTTTCCTTCCTCGACATTTTCCTGTGACTTTAAAGCTGATTTTTATGTATGTACATATGATTTTACATATGCATATCTCTCTGATATTTGATAATTCATTACGTCATTAATGATTTCGAATGAGCGTTTTAGGGCTGCTCTGAGATGGATCTCTTTGAGATGCTCTATTCTGGGGACTAGTAAAAGGGCGACCTGTCCTCAGGTGCACTAGGGACGCGGCGCCTCCACTC
Organism: Micromys minutus; assembly: GCF_963924665.1. Classification (NCBI taxonomy): domain Eukaryota; kingdom Metazoa; phylum Chordata; class Mammalia; order Rodentia; family Muridae; genus Micromys; species Micromys minutus. The sequence continues at coordinate 30,432,003 of NC_137974.1, forward strand.
TCCTAAGCGTAGGTCTCCGCAGTGACGATGCATTCACTGGCTCCAGAGTGAAACCTGCCCTCACGGGAAAATCCAATCAAGTGGGGCGATTTTTTTTCTTTTCCGCTTCGGTTGCCACCGCCCACTCCCGACGGGCTTGACAACCTCGAAGGCTCCCCCGGACTTGCCTGACTTTTCCATCTCCTCCCACCTAGGGACACCTTCGGAGCGGGGCTGCGGATGGGACGCCGGCGGAGCCAGAGAGCATGCGCGTCCGCCCCGAGCATGCTCAGTAACGCGCGCGGCTCCCCGGAGCTCCGGCGCCGATCGGCGAGCGACGCGGAGGTCTCTGCCGGAGCCGAGCGAGCGACAGGAAGTGAAGCGGCCCCGCCGGGCGAGCGCGGCGGCAGAACCCGAGGCGGCAGAAGGGGCTCTGCGGCGGCTACGTCGTCGACCGGGGAGGCCGAGGGAGCTGAGCGGCGAGGGGACACGCCCGCTCGGAAGCCCGACCCCGAGGCGGGCAGGATGGATCACCACCAGCTGGGGACTGGCCGCTACCAGGTGGTGAGTGCGCGGGCCCCGGGGAGGATGGTCACCGCGCGGCGTCCCCGGCGGACCCCTTTCTGCCCAGCCCACCTTTCCTCCAAGCCCACCCCTAACCCCGGCCGCAGCCTACGGCCTGCGCCCCGCCAAGCCCCCACCCCGGCGCTCCCCAACTTGCCCCGGCTTCATTTTTTCCCCCTCCCGCCGTTTCCTTCTTCCCTGACTCAGACACCCGTGAGCCGTGAGTGGTGTCCCCCGGCGGCGGGGCTGGGTGCACGTACCTGTCGGGGAGGCGACCGGCGTTCTGAATTGTGGGAGGTTATAGAGTTGGGTGCAGTGAGGGGCTGTGGACCAGGAGAAAAGAGCCCCGATGGGGAAGGTGCCTCTGTTCTAGTTAACCTTGTTATTTTTTGCCCTTTTCCACCGTGTTAGTATTACAGTGATCGATCGTTTATTTAAAAAAAAAAAAAAAACCTGTCTCTGCTTTGCGTGTGTGCCTGGGTGGGTTTCGGTGGGAGGTGCAGCGCTTTCTTAGGGAAAAAAATAGTTTCCATTTAATACACAGTTTCACCTCTCAAGTGTCTACACCACCAGCTGTGTTTGGAGGAGTAAAATGCACCTTGTATTTTCTTTGTCAGAATGTCTGTATTTTTTGCCCTCATTGGAGATGACTATTGTAAATATCATTGTCGGCAATATTTACTTTGTTGCATTTTCACTTATAAACTTTTAGGTAATTTAGTGGAACAGATTTAGTGGAACAGTGGGGGAGAGAAGAAAAGCGTTTGAGTATATTGTTGCTATTTGCATGTTGAGTTTATAAAATTGTACATTAGTCCCATATGTCACCTTTTCAGTCTATCTGCATGTGTGTTGTGCCTTTTGATAAATCTGAAGGACTGTTGAAGAGACTTAATTTTTCATTTTTCTTTGGTAAGAGTTCTGTATCATTTGTGTTCATTTGCTATAACATGGCCAGGTGATTCAGATTATGAATTTTCTGAAAACTATCAACATTTTCAGAATGGTTTAGGAAACAAAAATCTTGCCAATTTATTGAAGGTGACTTTCAAGTTGTCGGTTTTGGGTGACTTTATGTTTTTAAAGACATTTCCCCCTTTCTAAGTGTTTGCAAAAATAAAATGCCACACATATATCCTGGATAATTTTATCATTAATACTTGCTTTGCTTCTCAAATCTTTCCCATTTCTACTTGTGTCTCTAAGTGATATAATTTGATTTGAACCCTTTCTTTGGGTTGTTTTTCTTTATTGGGTTCAACCATGGCAAATACTTAAACAGTTTTAATAGTAAATAATTTATTTTTTGTCTCTTTTTGCTTTTGATAGAGGTAACTAGTTGAGCTACTTTTTTTTTTTCTTTCAAAATCTCTTCAGATAATGTTGGAGTTTACTTTTGTCTAAACTTTCAAAGTAGGTATAAAACACTACATGTTTTCTGCCTTCAAAACTGAAGCTTGTCCTGTAGAGACTTTGAGTGGGTGGAGCCACTCTGTAAAGGCTGTGGGCAAAACCAGTCATTCTAAATAAATTCTTTCTTTTAGATAGAATATTATTCTTTATAGGGAGAAGCATTGGAGAGTTTTATTATAGTCTAAACTTGTGTTTTCATTCCTTTACTTTGGTGGTTGCATGGTAAGTGTGTCTAGGATGATACATCTTGGTTTGTTGAGAGTGGCTTTGTCTGGTAACATGGCAGAGATGCAACTGGATTTCAGTTCTGAGTAGACTCTAGCCAGTGTCCAGTCTGGAAGCCTACCGTCTGTAATGAGCATGCCTATTTTATGGCTGCCTTTAGCGCAGGCCTTATTTTGAAACTCTAGAATGATTAATAAGCTGGAGCAGTAAACGTCTTTTACGATGAAGGATGATGAGGTTAGGGGATAGGGAACTGTGGAATGCTGGGCGAATGTCCTCTTCTTTAAAGAGCTAAAACTCAGCTCTGCACACTGGTGATGCCTGGTGATCAGAATGGCATACTGTCTTTAACCCATGTATACGACTTATTCAGGCCATTTTTTTTTTCTTTAGGCCATCCAAAGGATTTTTTTTAAATTGCTTTAGCTAGCATGTGAAGTTTTGAAATTTATTGTTGCAGTAATTATTAAAAATGAATGGCTTATCTTTTTATCAGCTCTTGCTGCTCTAGTGTGAAGCTGTGCGCACAGATTCTGTCACTTGGTCCATGAGCTATACGAGATTCCCTTCCCAGGCGGTTTACTCCACCTGCCCTGGTGCTTCTGCTCCTGAGTGTTTCTTTACCCACCCGCCTGGTGTAAATATGACCCTTAAGACCCAATAGCTTTTCATGTAGGTTTATATATCACATTCTCAATTCACAAACCCTCTATGCAATCCAATAGACAAAGATACAGACTGCCCTTCTATAAGAGATGAAAGACCTATAGAATCCCTTAAAAAATATTCAATTCTACCTAAAGCCAGTTATGGCCACCAGGATCCAGGTCTCCTTTCTCCGGCTCCATCTTGATGTCCTCCCTGCAATCTCTGTTCCTCTTCTGTTTTCCTACCTTTTCTCCGCCTACCTCTCCACTGTCCAGTCATGTATCGACTTAGCATAAATCTACATTTTGTAGGTCCTATTTGTACTTTTGTGTCCTACATACACATATGTATGCATGTATAAATTTAATACATGTCTTTTTCTCTCTGAATCTGGCTTATTTCACTTAACATATTGCATCCCTCCAGTTCCATCTGTTTTCCTGTTTCCTGAGATTGTTGTACTTTCATTCTTGTCAGCTGAATAAAAGTCCTCATGTATATAAACATTTTCTTTGTCCATTTATCTGTTGATGGACCTCCAGGCTGGTTCCACATCTTGATTACTATTATTTTTGCCAGACTGGCCCTTGTACATTCTGGACAAGCATTCAACCACTGAGTAGCCAAGGAACCCAATGATCCTCCTGCCTCAGCTTCCTACTAGGATAACAGTCTCACATCACCATTCCTGGCTATAATAACTGTTCCCCTCCCCATTTCCTGTCCATTATTAAAGAGACCCATAACAGTAGATAAAATGTACAGGTACAATGTTTTGGTAATTTTGTAATTTCAGAAAAAAAAAGATCTGGCATAATGTTTATTTTCACTGTGTTTTGGGAATCTAGTTGTGCTTGATAGGAAAAGAGTAATGTGCCAAACTGTTAAGTAATTAACTCATTTGCACCTGCCATCCCAACTTACATTCTGGCTTTGATGTTCTCTATTTTGAATGCTCATGTCCTGCAATAAGGTGACTACTAAGATTTAAAAGGTACTCTGAACAATTAAATTGGCAGTGTTAATTTAGCAGCACTTTGATGAACTGTATACTAAAATGCCAACAGTAGGAATCCTTGGATTGCATTTTAACATACTAGCATAGCGAGATGTTCTTTAGAAAAGAGAGTAGCTTAGATTAGTTTACCGTAGTTATTTCTCATATTTGACTGCAAAGTGTTTTTGCTTCTTTTACATTTTAAGATAATATTAACAATTCTACAATGTAAATTTTCTATGAAACAAAATTTGAAGTACTTGTGCTATAGAGTTCTGAGTACTTTATTTCTATATCTGGAGAATTAAAGTTGCAGCTGATAAATCAGCAAAGGAAGAAGGTTTGAACTGCTAAAGTCAAGTTAGGGAGCTGGGATGTAGCCAGGTGCTTGGCCTAGCGTGTTTACACTCCAGGCTCTGGTTCCATCTCCAGTACTACAAAACAAAACCAAACAGTCATTAGCGTCATCTTGACTTTTAGTTAGGTTCTGTTTGCAATGAAAAAGAAAACCTTATTTTTTTTCTTTTCTTTCTTTTTTTTCTATGTGTATGTCATGCATGTGCTGCTGCCCAGGGAAGCCAGAAAGTCTCCTGAGCCATCCTATTTGCCTTTGGTTTTCAAACATTTCAAATATTAGTACAGCCTCATAGTTATTATTTATTATGAGAATTAAAATACCATAATACAGGTAAAACATAGAGTAGTGTTCTCAACCTGTGGGTACAACCCCTCTGGGGTCAAATGACCATTTCACTGAGGGTCACATGATCAGATATCTTTCCTATATACATTATGATTGACATCACTAGCAAAATTGCAGTTTTGAAGTAGCCACTTCCTGAGTTTGCAGCTTTAGGAAGGTTGAGAAGCAGTGATGTAGAGTCTGTCACATGGAAGTAACTACTGTTTTCATAAGCTAATGAATTAGTCTGTTAATGTTTCATGGTTGTTGGCAGAAAACAGAGGACTCCTAAGTCAGAACAAATGCATTACTCACAGTACTCCAAGCAACAGGAACACAACGTATTTGAGTTTTCCTTGTTCCAAAGTCCTGTGAGGTTAATGAGTGGAGAGACACAGCAGAGAGCTTGCCACACCTCTGAGGCAACCAGAGTCTAGGACCCAGCTCTTTCTGTTTATCTGTCTGCTTTGTTGGAAGAGCTAACATTATAGCAAACAATGGCTCATTTGCCTTTGAAGACAGCTTCTGTGTTTGCCTTAGTCCTCTCTGTTGTCTGAGTAACTTATTACAAGGAAGGTTCAGTCAGCAGGAAACTGACAGCTAAGGTATTTTCAGAGCCAGGACTAGTGCCTCCTCAGCAGACCATTCTAGGTGTCTAGTAGAAGGCGAATTTTAGGTGTAATTGTTGGCTTTCGTTTTCCCTTTTAAAGAAACGCTAGTCTTTTTGTGTTGTTTCTAGTTATCTTTGTTTTCTTTTTTTTTTTTTTTTTTTTGGTCTCTCCTGATTTCCATGACCTTCATTTCTTTCTTTTGAATTTACCAATATACATTGTATTACTTGTATTACTGGTACTTCTGGGCTCTTGTCTACCTTAGGTCTCTATCATATTGAAATTGAATTTTGTCCTCAAACTCCTGTTTTTAATTTCTGATATTTAGAAGCCTTTTATTTGACATCTTTGTCTTTTATTCTCGCTGTGCACTCCTCCCAGTTCCTTGAATTCCTGTGCATTCCATGCTATGAAATCATTACTTCTGTTGCTTGGCTGTCCTTTAGTTTATTGTTTGCATGGCATGAATCACACTCTTCTTCAATGTAAATTAGATTCTCTCTCTCTTTTTCCTTCCCCCCCCCCCCCTCTCTCTCTGTTTCTTCTTTTCCCTCAAAGACCTTCACTAGTTTCCTCTTAAAGGCGTATTTCATCATTCAGTGGCGTTCACTATTAAACTCTCAAATATATAGAAATACACAGAGAACTGGAAGAATAGTTTAACAGTTTTTACATTTATGCTCTGTATGTCTTCAGCATCATCTTGCAATTGGAATCTTTATTCTGTGAGCATTTCATCCGTGCATACAGTGGATTTTGATCATCTTCTTCCCTGTTCCCCTCTTAACCCTGTCCTGATCTACTCTCACCACATTTCCTCCTAACTTACTGTCCTCTTTTTAATTTATCTTCTTTTCATTCTTTTTGTTTTTCAAGACAGGGACTCACTGTGTAGACCAGGCTGGCCTGGAACTTGGAAATCCACCTGCCTCTGCCTCCTGAGTGTTCAGATGAAAGGTGTGGGTCACCATGCCTAGCCCCTCTTTTTTTTTTAATTCTTAAAATTTGAGACAAAGTCTCACTCTGCAGCACTGAGAAAAACAAATGCCCAGTCTGTACCATTGTCATTTACAAATAAAACTAAGTGTCATCATATAGAGTATTCCTCAACTCCATCAGGGTTTTCTATAACCGTCACCAGTCAGTCCCTGTCCCACAGATGATTTTTTTCACTTTAAATAGTGTAGTGCGTGTAGAATATACAGCTTCTTTCATGCAGCGAGAGGGTTTGAGATGGACCCAGGTTGTTATAAATGTCAGTAGATCACCTCTTTGCAATTGAATAATTGTACCTGGTACAAATTGTGTGACTATGCTTTTCTTATCTATTGCTTTGTTGGTGGACAATTGGTATGTTTTAGCTTTTAGGTATTACAAGTGAAACTTACGAACATTCTGGTATCAATCTTCTTGTGGGCATGCACTTGTTTTGGTAAGAATTACTGGGATGTTTAGTTACATAAGAAACTACCAAACCTGGGCTTTTCTTTCCCTGAAATAGTTGTCTAGTTGGTTTTGTTTGTTTGTTTGCTATATTTCCCTCGTCAATAAATTTTTGATCTTTAAAGTTTGGGCCATTTTGGTCTTTATGTTTTTTTCTACTCTGATGAATTCTTTTAATGTTTGAAGTGTAAATCTATCATACAAATTTCTAGCGTGGCCTTGCACACCTGTATAGACTCCTATCTCAGCAGCCTTCCCTCTTTCATTTTATGTACTGATTGCTGATGTCTATCTAGCTGGACATATTTCTTGTTAATTCTTCAACCTTCACTTACTTTATATGGAGTCATAATTTGGTTTATTTATTTTTGTTTTATGCGCATTTGTGTTTTGCCTGTATGTATGTCTGGTGAGGGTATTGGATCCTGGAGGTACAGACAGTTGTAGGCTGCCATGTTGTTACTGGGAATTGATTGTGGGTCCTTTGGAAGAATAGTCAGTGCTCTTAACACTGAGCCATCCATCTCTCCAGCTTTTTGGAGCGACCAATTTATTCCAAGGAAAAGTTGAGAATCTCAATATTAGAAAAATTGTTGACTTGTATTACTTCATTGGTAACTCTAGTTTCAAACTTTTATTTCATGAAAGCATCCAGGTTTGGGTAAGAAAGACACTGAGTCAAATAAAAAAATGAGACTGGCCTGAAGTGAAAACAAATCAGCTCACCCTTCAGTAGTCTGTTGCTTCAGTTCACAGCAGACAGAGGTCAGGTCCAAAGGTTGGCCATCCCATGCTAGGACAGGCCATTATCTGAGTCAGTTTTAGTGGAGAGGCTCTGCTCATTCGCTGACTGCTTAAAGTTGTAGGCAATGCTAGCCTACAGTATATGTCTACTACCTGTGGATCTGTATGGAGCTAGGAGACCACGGAGTGAGAAGGAAAGATAAAAACTGTGAGCTGAGACTGCAAGTCCCCCGCAGAGCTGCGTGGCAGTCTCCTGGACAACAAATACACAATTTAGATTTCGAGATAAGATGGTTAAGAATTTCAGGACAGTGACCACAAATTATATTAAACACTTAAAATTATGTGTATATGTGTGTGCCTGTGTGTGGATTGATATACAGAAGTGCAGTGCTACTGGAAGCAAGAGTCAAAGAGGGTTGTGAGCTACAGGATATGTGTGTTGATAGGTGAGTTTACATCTGCAAGAGAATTAAATGCTCTTAAACCTGGAGCCATCTCTCCAGCTGTCCGTCTCCAGCTGTCCATCTCTCTAGCTGTCCATCTCTCTAGCTGTCCATCTCTCTAGCTGTCCGTCTCCAGCTGTCCATCTCTCTAGCTGTCCATCTCTCTAGCTGTCCGTCTCCAGCTGTCCATCTCTCCAGCTGTCCATCTCTCCAGCTGTCCGTCTCTCCAGCTTGTTATGTATGTATGTATGTATGTATGTATGTATGTATGTATGTATGTATGTATGTATGTATCCATTTCACATTCTAAAATATTGCCTAGCTGTATATGTTTTGGTAACATATTCTCTTGAAATTTTATATGGATTCTATATAAGTAGTATTGACATGCATTTAGATAACTAAGGAATATAGTCTGCTGACATTTATTAATGTGAGTTTACTGATGTGATCATTATGATTAAGGCTAGCCCTATCTACCATGTGATTTTAAGTCATCATTATTGTCTGTTTTCTGGCCATGCTGTTATAGTTCCATTTAGAAATTTGATTACTTAGCTGGAAGTAAGGTGTGGGTAAAAGACATGCCAAGTGCAAGTTGGGAAATGTTGCAGTAGTTTAAGATTTACTATCAGATTATTTCACTGTTTTGACTTGCTTACTTTTAAGATGTGTTTGAACATGAAGAACTTAATTTTAAGTTCAGGAATGTGCCGTGTTTCATCCATCTGTGATGTCTCTCCAGAATAATGCAAAAATTATGTAGAGAAATCTGCCACTTGGACAGCAGATTTGAGAACAAGAAAAATAAACTGGAATTTATTTTATAAAGGTGTCTTTTACTGACTGTTAACCTCTTCACTAATAGACATGTTGAATGTTTATTGGAATGATGTTTTAGAGGCAGCTTTTGAGGGTCATTTGTTTTTACCTCAGGAGAGCTTTGATTGAATTCAGATGACACTTTGTGTAATTTCCTCCAAGAGACAAGGGTATTGAGATAGAACTTGAGACCTTAGTGGACTTGCTTGTAACCTTAGACAAGCTTAGCTCATCTCTGTGAGGTCGCTGCATTAGTATGCCCTCAGCCATATGTGACATTCTTAATTCTCTTGTTCTCACCTTTGTAATCACCTAGCTGGTCTTGGACTTCTGATGTTAAAATATACTTTTTCCCTTTTCTGTCTTCCTTCTTTCTCAGAAGTAGTTTCTGATTTGATTTGTGTGTGCATTCTGATGTTCTTTTCTCTGGAGAGTGCGCTCTCATTTCTGCCTCTCTGTGGCCCTTCCCACGGTTTACTTCCAAGTTACGCATGGCTTTTTGATGCCATGCACGCGAGTTTGCTTCACTCGTATTCTGTTTGTATTGCTTACTGGACTAAGTCTATAGCAAGGAAGAGCTAACTTTGTCTTGATTATAATAGTATATCCCAGGCTCTTACATGTTGTTGTGGACCTTTCTATCCATAGATAAAATCAATAACTCTGGAAGGAATGCAGGCTAGATGTGGTGATACACACTGCAGGCGCAGTACTTAGGAAGCCAAGGCAGGGAGACTGTGTGTTGAGGCTTGTCTGGGCTACATATCATGATATATCTCTGAAACCAGCGTAGACAGACACTGGAGAAAATGAAAATAAATAGCTGAATATTTTTTCTGAGTAGTTGGGAGTGTAAATAAGATATATGAATGTATTACAGAGTTCTGTCCTAGAAAAGTAAAGTATATGCTGTACAGCCTATATAATATTAACATGAATGTTCATTCAACATTATCTATTGACATCATTAATGTTCAACATTAGGATAGAAGCTGTATTTGTAAGAGAGTGACCATGGGTAGATTGTTCTTCCATGAGAGGATAGGTTTTCCTAGGTATTTTGTAAGTAGGGAGTACTTACTCATTTCTTCAACTACCCCACTGGAAGCCCATCTACAGGAGCTTCTGTATGAGGCTATACAGTACAACTTGAGGGACACATTTCATTACTTTTTATGAACTGTATGAGAATTATACTAAAGCAGTACAGAAGGGCAGGGTGGAAGGATGGATAAATAATTCTAAGGATATTTGAAAACAGCATAGGAAATCATTTTACATTTGCCTAACATTGCATATAATACATATTTGAATTATATGTGTATGTGTGATTCATACCTTAAATGAAGTTATTCCACTTGGCGTAATAATACTCTGCCCAAGAGTCATACGCCATCTTTTCCAGCTCTGTGCATGAAAAAAATTCCTTTTAGGTTTTTGGTCTGGCGTGTCTGAGAAAGTCCCTAAACAATATCAGCTATTGCTGGTGCTGAAGACTCCACTCACTTCTGACACAGGATTAGGAGTGTTTGAGCTAGAACTCCCCTGATAGCCTCCACTAAGCAGTGCCTTTCTCCATGCTGAAGGTGTTAGGTGGGCCGCCAAAAGGCAGCTGTGATATCACTGAGCAACAGTGACCAGCATGGGAAAATAATGATAGCCATTTCTTGGTAGGAACTAGCAGTTGTCTAGTTGGACTTAAAGTCTACTTTAACAGGAGAGAAGTCATGTCTGAAACCATCAACCTAATTAGTTTGCTATGGTGAGTTAGGTCATGGATCTTAGAGGAGAATCTCCACATGCCTAACTGCATTCAAAATACATACCTCATCCAAAAAGCTTCCTGCTGTAGCAGATGGAACTGCGTTACTGAGAGCCATGGCCAGCCAAGATGCAGAGAACATCTGACCTTGGAGTACCGGTTGGTACATCTCAGTCCACCATCTACACCTAAGCCTCAGGGAACGTCAAGAAAGACGGGCAGAAAGATTGTAGGAAGTCAGCAGCAAGGTTGTGTCTTCTAGAGAGGACAAGGAAGCCATACCCTGGAATCTCAGCAATATGGCTGCCCGAACACGACTGAGCAGTGACAACACAAATTGACATTCCGAGGTGGTTAGGGAAATCTCAACAGGCCTCCAACATAGGTGAGCACCACAGGCAGTGTGACTGCTGCAAGTGGGAAAATCCTTTCTCTCAGCAACGACTCTCTCAGCTGCTTATCAGTGCCAAATACTCACTCCTACTGCATACAAACCACACTAAACAGACTGTGCAGGATGTACCCCAAACCCCGCACGCTCGCAAGTGTGTGTGTGTGTGTGTGTGTGTGTGCATTATATTCCAGAACATTTTTTTTAGTATTGAGAATTGTCTAGAGGTTTGTTGTTACTAATAGTTTTCCCTGAGTTTATAGTTACAGAAAGCAACAGTATATCTTGCAGTGGGAAGATTGGCCTGTATGTGGCCACTACCATGTTGAAAGAAGCCAACAACAGGTTTTTGAGATTTTTTTTCATTCCCTCTGTTAAACATCTTTGTTTTGTGTTTCTTTAATGTTGGAGGTGTTAGACTTCTTTATTTGCTTTTTTGCTCCTTTGTGCCTATTCATACTTCTGTAAGCTGAGTTCATGTTCTTTGCTTGTAGTCTGTGGTTTCAGAATTGTGTCATTTCTTGGTGAGCCAGCCTTTTAACAGGGGGCCTCCAAAGCCAGTGTCTGCCATCTAGAAACTATGGCTGTAGCTTAGTGAACTTTAAAGCAGTGTAGATAGTGAGTTGCAAAGTTGGTCAGTTGATACACACCTACAGTTAGCTAAGAATAACTTTTGGTGTTTTGTTGCTTAGTTACATAACTATTCTTAATAATTCAAAATATATTTCAAAACAACAAAAATAATTTTGCATATTTCATTACAAAAAGGAAATAAAAGATATAGACTAGGAAATAAATAATTATTGTTGTCAGAGTCTGTAAAATATGGAAGAACCAACAAAACTCTTGGTGCCTATAAGAATTGCACTAAAAATATGACATAAATACGGAAAAGTCAGTTTCTATGTAACCAGTGAGGAAATAAAGCCAGAAGTTGTAAAACTTTTGGGTTACATGCCATATTCACATGTATGTTTAGAGTGGCTTTGATTATAATTTCCCAAATGGAAACAACTAATACATCTTTCAGTAAGTGAGTAAACTGTAGCATTTTGACAGTGACATTTACTTAGACCTAAAATGAGTGACTTTGAGATCAAACAACATGGAGTAAATGCCTGTGCATATTACCAACCGAAGAAGCCAGCTTGACAAATCTAGGTACTGTATGATTTCAACTGTGTGACATTCTGAAGACATTATTTTTGGAGACAGTTTAAAAAACACTATCAATGATTGCTATGTCCTGGTGAGGAAACAGTTTAGGTTGAGTGTATAAGAGGAGCTTTAGTGCAGTGACGCTACTGTTTGATACTGTGAGGAAGGATAGGAGTTCTTAGACATTTGTCATCAGCCACAAAATAACAGCAAGACTGCACTTTGAATGATAATGGCGTGGATCATGGTGGGTTCATCACTTGTAACAAGTGTACCAGTTTGCTGGAGATAAAGATAATGGGAGGGTGGTGCATCTCTGGGACAGGGTTATATGGGAAGTTGCTACACTTGAGACTGACATTTGCTGTGACTTTAAATCTAAAAACTTACTAAGTCTTATTATATGGTAAATAAATTTAGGGATATATTATTGCTAACTTGGATAGAGAGAAGGGAGAGGTGATTGAAATTCAATGTATATGTTTATATGGGTGTTTCAGTTTATGTGTCTATACCTTGAGAACTTTTAAGAGTTTTTGGTTTTGAATGTAACACTTTGATGGATCAGCCTTTTAATAGTGTCTCTAGTGATATCTTGGCACTTGCTACTTCCCGAATACATCATCAGCACGCCTTAGTAACTTATGTCACTGTATTTAGTTTTGCTTGAGGATTCTATTCTTAGCCTCTTTCCATTTGTAAAGGGGAGAATAAAGCTTTCTATGAAGAAAGTTGCGTTCTGGCCTGGTCCTTGGTCGTCTCAGTTCACTGTGTACCTCTGACTATAGACAGTCATGCTCCATTAGTCTCCTTGCTGCTGTTCCAAGTGTACTCTGCACTGTTCCCTAGAGCTCCTTAGTCATTAGAACCTACGGGTTCTGAGTCAATGGGACTGAGTTTATTTACTGTGCCCAGTATTATACTAGGAGCATATAAGATTTAGTAAGTGTTGATTGTAAAACTAATTAATGCCTGGTTGGCGGAATAAATAAAACTACATAAACCACAGAAATGAAGTGAAGCTAAAGAGATTAATAACACAGTCAAGCTTATTTTGCTAGTAGGATATTTGTATCCCAAATTTAGGTCTATGATACCAGATGACACTCTTTTTTAGTTTAATTAGCAACTACCCTGTCTTCTAGAACAGTGCTTCCTTCTTAACCTTTTGGTCTCTATCCCTTTGAGGTCAAATGACCTTTTCACAGGGGCCACCTAAGCATAGGAAAACATAGATATTTACATTATGGTTCATAATAGCAAAATTACAGTTCTGAAGTAGCAGTGAAAATAATTTTATGGTTGGGTCATCATAGCATGAGGAGCTGTATTAAATGGTGTGAGCATTAGGAAGGCTGAGTGCCGCTTATCATATGAGAGAGAGAGTGCATTGTGCTGACTTCCAAAATGTCAGATGAATGCTTGTGACAGAACGTTGACAGTAACAACACACTAGCTTAGGGGCTTTGATACCTTTAAAAGTAAACTTAGCCCAGCCCATTATGTATTGCCTAGCTTCTACCCAACTCTTAGGTAGGAGACATTATCTATTGCTCAGAATCCAGTTTTAGCTAAGAGTCTTTGTTTCAGCCACTTTTCCATTGCTGTGATGAAACACCATGGTGAAGGCAACCTGTAGAAGGAGGGTCTATGTGGGTTTATGGATGCAGAGGGTTAGGACTATATCACCAGCATGGCGTCTACTGAAGCAACAGCTGAGACCTGCCATTGACATCCACAGACAGGAAGTGGAAAGCACACTGAGAATGGTAGGCCATCAGTCTGCCCTCAGGGACACACCTCCACCTGCATGCTTCCTAAGCCTTTCCAAACAATGTTTCCATCTGTGGACAAGGTTTCCAAATATATGAGCTTGGGGGGCCATTCTCATCCAGACCACCACGGGGTGTAAAGGGAAGTCTGGAGCCCTCAGAAGACAGAGCTGATGTGGTCGAGAAAGAGAAGGGAATGACTGAAGTCAGCGCCATTCAGTGTGTTGAAAAATGTTGACCTCTGCGAGGCTGTCGGCTGGAAATTATCTTCACATTTAACAATTAGGAGTCATCATTCTTAGCAAGAGACAGTTGAGTAGAAGCTACATGGTAATGGTCTGGGGAAGAAACTGAAAGTGGACATCTGTTAGTCTATTTTTTTCTTTTTCAGGATGTTTGTGTATGATGGACGAGACAGTTGAGAAAGCAGGAAAAGAGTAATTTTAAGCAGAGCAGGTTTCTGTGTGCTGTTGTTTATTAGTATGATATAAATAAAATACATGTGGGTGATGTAGGTAGACAGCAGTAAGTCAGGAATAATGTAAATGAAGAGACTACTGGGAGACAGGATCTGCTCGGTGTATTTGTCTTTTGGGAGTGAAGACTGTGCTAGGACAGGTGCATAAGACGAAGTTTAGAGATGCAGGGATGCAGGGGAGAGAAGGTGAAGGACTTTAAAAATTTGTTTAAGAGCCTCTTAATTCCCTGTGTGAAGTAGGAGGCAAAGGTTTGACCATAAGTTTTCTGGTTGGGAGTGGGGAAAGGAGAAGGAAGGCGCTGACCCCTGCCCCGTCTGGAAATGAGATGACAAAAGCTGGGATCAGGGACTAATCATGGTGCCAGTGCATGTGGTTTCCTCATTTGTTTCCCTTCCTCTGTCAGAAGGCAACAGCCTCATCCTGATGCGTCTGTGCAGAGGAGCTCTGGCCTGAGCACTAGGGAATGGGTGGAACCTTTACATACATGCTTCGTATTGTTTTCCAGAGGATACAGGATAGAAGGTAGTGAACGGACTGTCAGGGATGGAGGGAGCTGGTTTAAGTTCAGTGCCCCTTTTCAGACTGGGCCTCTCTCTGCCTTGGGAGCAGAGACTGTAGTCACTGTGTGCTACTCTCTACATGCCGTTCCTTCATATTTTATGACAAAGGGCTTAAAGATGATTTGGCTGTTTTGGCCAAAGTAGGACTTAAAGTCAGGGCGATGATAGTGGGGAAGGGGGTTGACAGTTGTAATTTGGACTCACGTGAATACTATCAAGAAGACCATGAGAAGATGTTTCCAACAGTGGGAAATAAAACTTGATCCTAGTATCCAGATAGACCTCTCTACTCAACTGCCATAAAGAAATTCAGAGCAAGTCATTGTGAAAGAAAATGAAGTTTATCAATCGGGAGACTGCATACAGGGGAGGACAAGAAGGGAGGGCACTGGGCTGCAGAGACGCTCAGTGGCTGGGAGCACTAGTCTCTCTTTCTAGCAGACGACCTGGGTTTGCTTCCCAGTGTCTGTGGCTCCAGTTCCAGGGGATCGAACACCCTCACAAAACACCAGTGCACATGGAAAAAAGACAGCACTCAAATGCCCTAACAGTATGTGTCATTTTTGTGCCTTTTAAAATTACTTTGTTATAGAGAGATAATCTATAACTAAGTTTAAAGAGTAAAGTTTAAACAAAATTTAAAAATAAGGTACACAGGTTTATTTTTTTCTAAAGCCGTTCTTAATGAGATTGAGGCATGGTTTATACAGGGTATTTATAGATTATAAAGGATTAAGATAAGATGAAAAAATCAAAAGTCACACGGGTTTACAACTGTTTTAACCTTAGCATTGTTCATTAGCTGTTTTAATGTTTTTGTTTAAAATATTTCTTAACACCCCCATTCCACCAAAAAAAAAAAAAAAAAAAAAAAAAAAAACAAAACCAAGAGTGTAGTTACTTTGTCTTAAAATTTTTTTTTTTTTTTTTTTTTTTTTTTTTTTTGTGTGTGTGGGTGTGTTGAAATTCTTGACTCAGTGAGACTTAAACCAAAACCAAAAGCAGGAAAGTGAGGGGCTTTATTTCTCACGTTCCCTTCATGCTCTCTACCTTGCCTCAAATGGGTGTGGTAGGCTGTGTGGACTGTAGGACCTAGTGAGAGGCTTATGATCTGCAGTATCCCAGATGGTCTTGTTCTTGTACTTAGCGAGTGGGGAAGGAGCTGGCCTTGCTGTTTGAGAGGGTATGAAGAGAACAGCCCCGTGTGAGGGCTGCGCAGTGCTGAGTGTAGTGTGTGTGTGTGTGGGGGGGGGGGTCAGTCCCCACATAGGGCTTCTAGGGGCAGAGTGGGACGTAGATCAGTACGCTGACCTTGTAGTCTCTCCTGACAGTTTTTGGAGAAAGTCAGGTCAGTTCTTTACAGCACAAGCCTACAAATGCCTGGTTAAAAAGGTGACCCTTTACCTACTGCCTTCAGGGTTCCTTGCTGTTGTTGACAGGAATGGTAACTATGGCGCTCAGATGGTGCTTTCCCAGCTCATTATTTCTTTAAGAACTTACTAATTTCCATTCTACAGTGAGAACTTTTCCCTCCAGTCCAGTTTGTTTATTCACTTACATCATATTGAATTTACAGATTCATATTTTATTCTATGAGTTATAATTGCATATGTTCTACTTTTACTTCATAAAATACTCAGATCATTCTAACTTATTCTGTGGGAGCCTCTTTAATCTTTTCCTGTGTCTTTGTGACATGTTGATGATTCTGGTCCTTTCTTAGCATACGACATGTAATAGGGCAGTGGTTTGAGTTCTTGACGGTGGTATGATTGAAAGGCAGTGTGCACCTGCAGGGAGGACCCCGGAGAGACAGCCGCTTTCCTTCTCGCTGATGCTGCTTAATTATGACGTTTGTCACAGGGCCGTGTGCAGTGTGCACCGCTCTTCTGACGAGTAGCTAGTGTTAGTTTAAAACAGAACCCCCTTTATTTTTATTTTTATCTTCTTTGATTTTTGTTTTGAGGCAGGGTCTTTCTAAGTGAGGAGCCTGGCTTTAACACACCTTTTTGGATTGTATACGTGGTTGTTTTACTGTGTGGGAAGGACACCAAGAAGAGGTGCTATTACAGGTGACAGCAGCATGAAGCCCTTAAGAAATGCATCCTTTGACCTTAGGCTGAATTCATTAGCGAATCATCCCAGGGAAATAGAGGCACACTGATACGGCTGGCTTTAAGTGCTGTCCGACGGTTGACGGGGACAGCAGCATTTTACATGGATTTATGGACTTGACTTTTCTCCTGCTGACGGCTGCTAAAGGCTTTGAATAATATGTTGGAATCTGTGGTGATCTTGTTCAGTATCATGGACAGATTTTACAGATGTAGATTTATTTTTTTAATTAATCATTTTATTTGTTTACATTTCAAATGTTATCCCTCTTCCCCTTCTTTCCAACTTACAGAAATTATTACATAATTTTGTCCTACATTACAAAGAGTGGTTCCTACTTTTATCTTTCTTGTAGAAATTTTGGGAAAGTATAGCCCAGTTTTCTTAAAAAAAGAATTTACAATTTACAAGAATTTATTCTACCCATTTTGTTTATTAGCAGTTATTTTGAAACAACCCTTTATCTTATTTAAAATTGAAATAATGGAGATGGAATAGTCATTTAGAAATAACCCTTTATTTTATTTAAGACTGGACTAATGGGGCCTGGTGAGCCGGCTCAAGAGTAATGGTCGTTTACTGTAAAAGCCTGGAGACCTGCGCTCAGTCCCCAGCACCCACATTATAGGTAAAGTTATCCTCTGCCCTCTGTGTGTGCACCACTGTGGCATGTCCATACTTACTTACCACACACACACACACACACACACACACACACACACACACACACACACTGGCATGTCCATACTTACTTACCACACACACACACACACACACACACACACACACACACACACGCGCGCGCGCGCGCACGTGCGCGCACTTAAGAAATCAAATAAAATGAAATTGGTAACATGATTCACTTTTCAAGCCAATTTTAATTTCTGTAGGCTAAATATTCTTTCAGAAAACTTTACAGTGCTTATATTCTGTTATAATGATATACCATATTTATTCTATTTTAGATTGATAGGCTTTTTTTTCTTCTTTTAATAGGACATTGGGATGAATAGCTATCGACCCAAGAATTGCTTTAACTTCCTGTATAGTTTTATAGGGTGTAATATTAAAATGGGAAATATTTGGTTGACATGTGTGTTTTACTAAGCCTCTCTTTTATTTTTAAGTTTTAGTATTTTTGTTTTTCCTTTTGAGACAGGATTTTATAAAGTACATAGCCCAGTGTAACTGTGAAACTAGCCAGCCCATGCTGTCTGACAACTGCTGATTGTCCTGCCTTCGCTTTCTGGGAGTTTGTTTATTGTGCTCCTTCTGTCCTGATTCCTTTGTTCAAAACGTGATATGTGCTTACCTTAAAAGTATACACACTAGATGTACAAAGACACAAGCACCCAACTCTTAGCTGTCAGAGAAACCTATGCTAACACTGGGTGAACATTATCCCATTTGTGCTTATAGAGAGACAGACGGGAGTGATTCTTTGAGTGGGGTTAGGCTATTTTAAAAATAAAAACATAAAATATGATGCTTCAGTTTTCCAGTAAAGGGGAAAACATGAATAATTCAACTCTCAGCAGTGTTCCTTTACCATAGCACTAATTTTATTATTATTTGTTTTGTTTTGAGACTGGGTCTTAATGTGTGGGTCAGACTGGCCTTGAACTCATAGCTGCCGCTGCCTCTGCTTCCCAAGTTCTGGGATTGAAGGTGTGCTGCACCATGCCTGGTCACCACACAAGTCTCAAACTGTATCAGATTTCACTAAAATTAAGAAAACTGGTTATTCATAAGAAATCAGAATAAATTGTGAAAATTTATGCTGAAGATTAAACTATTAGATTTTTGTGTGTGTGGTGAACAGTAGAGATAGTTCATCTACATTTCCAGTTCTGGTACTTGTATTGTCTTTAGTTTTTTGGGGGCGGGCATATATAAAGTTTGCTTTTTGTTTCCTAGAAGTTATTTAGTCTTTATTCTGTACTTAGTCTTGGTTCTACATAAAAAATTTTGATGTAGCTCTTCTGTCAGTTGAGTTTTTACTTTGGTTTTTAGTTCCGTAGCCCAGTCTCACTGTGATGCTAGACAGCTCATGCTGTCCTTGATTGTTCCGCTCAGCTTCCCAAGAGGTTGGTCCCATGTTTGCCTTTGTTTTATTCTGAAGCAGCTCCACTGCAGGGCACAGGGATGCCACTATGTGCTTTTATGCTTGTGGATGTTCTTCTTGCCTTTGCTTTTGAAAGACAAGTTTGGCTGGCTCAGTTTATGAAACATTTTTATTATAAGAAAGTACAGAATACTAAAGACTCCCATATCACCATAGAAATAACTGATGTAAATGTTTGTTGTGTTATGTGTCAGACTTCTCTCCCCCACCTACCCATATCCAAGCCATACGTGCCCCTCCCCTTCCCTTTGTCAAATGATCCTAAAGTTCCACCAGTCTGTGTCTGCTTTCTTTACTTCTATTGATTACAGTGTTTCTTCTGTACAGTGTGTACTTTAGGATTAGATGATAGGAATTGCATTTGTTACATTATTTTGCTACTTTTCAATCTTAATTTTCATTTGTACGTGTGTTCTGCCTTCATGTATGTCTGTATACAGTGTGTGTATGGTACTTGTGGAGGCCAGAAGAAGGCATTGAATGCCCTGGAACTGGAGTTATTGGTAGCTGTGAGCTGTCTTGTGGGTATGGGGAATTGAACTTGGGTCTTATGGAAGAACAGAAGTGCCACTGAGCTGTCTCTTTAGCCACTGGCTATATATTTTTTTAAAGTTAAAGATATGTTATTATTATTTAAAATTATATGTATGTATGTATATCAGTGTGAGTATATGTACAAATAACCCTTTTTATAGGCTGATTTTACAGGGTAGTTTATCACCATAAAAAGAAATGAAATTATTATGCTTTTAAGATTTTAGTATTAAAATTAATACAGACTTAATTTCAAATTTAAATGGTGAATTCTGCTGTATAAATCATGGTATATTTATATAACAATTTACATTATATAATGTGTAACTCTATGTAAATATAATGTATAACAATGGTATGTCTATATACTAATTTACTCATGGCATAGTTGACTGCATAGTTTCTTGGTTTTTGAAAGCTACTACCTTAAGTATGCCTATATGCATCTTTGTTAAGTGTAAGAGTTGTTTGATATTGACATCTAGATAATAGAATTATGGGTTATGTACACATCTAGTCTTGATCAAAATTACCAAATTGCTCTTTAGCATGGTTAAGTTGATTTTACCCTTACTAGTGGAAGTTTAAGTCTATTTTTTCCATTGTGCTGTTTTGTTTTGTTTTATTTGAGATAGGGTCTTTCTATGTAGCCTGGCTTGGCTGGACCTCCTTATGTCAACCTTGAGCTCAAGAGATCATCCTGCTTATGTCTCCTGAGTATTGGAATTAAATGTGTGTACCATCATACCTACCCCAGTGTACCAAGTTTTCCCTAGGAACGTTTTCTTAGTTTTGCAATTAATACTACTGTGTTGCTTAGTCAATAAAATTTGTGTTTCCCTAGATATAATCTTGCTAATTAATTTGTACAAAAGCATTGCCTCTTTTATGACCAGCTTAGGTTCTTGTCTCTATATTCTTCAATAGAATACTTTTACTTAATAACTGAAAGTTATATCTATGGATGGATATTTGCTGCTGTTCAGTGCTGTGAGCCATTTGTGATGATTTCTTCCTCAGTGTCTGAAGAGTACTAGATAGTACTAAATATCCCTGCTGAGCCTCCATTTGCTTTGTTTTTTAAAATTCTCTTTCCCATTGATTTCTATCTAGTTGTGATAAAAATGTTATCTTTGGAGTTATTTTAAAGATGGGTGCTACAGATTTTTAGGGTTAAAACACGTTTTATGTGTTTACAAATTTGTCTGCATGCATGTGTGCCATATGCATGCCAAGTGCCCTTGGAGGCTAGAGCTTGCATCCCCTAGAACTAGAATCACACACTATTCTGAGCTGCCATGTGTCTGCTTAGTACTTTTAGAGGGCAGCCAGTGATTTTGACCACTGAGCGATCTTTCCATCTCCTGGAATTTTATTTTATGTTTCATAGTATGTAGTGATCTGTGTGGCTTTGGAAAACAGTATAATTTAGGAGACAGATTCTTGCTTATGAAGTTACTTTGACTGTCTCATGATAGTTGAATGATGACCTTTCCACATTTTATTCTGTATTTTGTTGTGAGAACCATAGCTATTCCTAAGAGGTGCATACTACTTGATCTTGAGTTGTGCAGCATACACACACACACACACACACACACACACACACACACACACACACACACGTATATATATCACTTCAGAGAAAACTGGAATCTTAGTGGATTGTACATATCTTAGACCCTGCTACTTGATTTAGGGACTACTAAAATGAACAAATTATACTTCCTAAACATCTAGGCTTATGATCTGATTAGGAAGACAAATGCTATCAAGCCAAAGTCTCTAAGCCCTTTAGAACATTGTTTTTCAGCCTGTGGATTATGACCCTTTTGGGGTCACATATCAGATATGCTCATATCAGAAATTTACATTACAACTTCATAACAGTAGCAAAGTTATAGTTATGAAGTAACAATTTTATAGTTGGGTGTCACCACAAAATGAGGAACTGTATTAAAGGGTCACAGCATTATGAAGGTTTAGAACCACTGCCCTAGAGCCTCATGAAGCAGCACCGACTTGGTGCTTCCTGGAAGAGAATGGTTGCCATTAAAGTTTCCTAGCTTTGGTTTTCTGTTGGTGCCTAGGTAGCCCCTACCCCAACAGCTTTGTTTTAAACTCTTCTAGACTGTTTAGATTCTGATGGCTAAAAGGGACATATTCTACCTGCAGTGATATCTGTTTTGATATTTGTCTGTCTGTCTGTCTATCTATCTACCCACCTATCTATTTATCTATACTTGAAGGTTTGATTATCTCAGCCCTTCATTAGGAAATGTACTATTATACAATTTTAGTCTTTAAACTTTACCAACTACCAGGTTTCTGACTTAGTTTTAGTTCATGCAAATTAGAAAATTTCTGGAGGTTATGTCAAAATGTTCTTGTTTAATTTGATTACAGGAACAGGAAAGGAGTAAAAAGGCTTTATTACAAATTGCTATTACTGTTATATGGTGAGCTCATATATGGAATAGAATGTACAGTGACTATAAAATCAGCATTAGAATCTTTAAAGTTCAATGTTTAAATGGCTTTATGAAGCCAAACAATTAGCTTTTAAACTATTTTTTTTCTGCTTAAGAAAATGTTTCATAGAATTTTTCCCGTCTGTGTGTCAGATTTTGGTTCTCAAGCCATTTAAGGAATGGCTACAATTTTGCTGCATTGTGATTTCTAATAATATGTGATTTTTATGGGAAGCATGTTTGTCTTGAAAATGAGTGAGCTGTGATAATTGTGTAGATACATACCTTGATGTTTCCTTAGTTGTGTAGGAATTTTTCTTTTTTCCTGTCCTCAGTTGTATACTTTTGAGTGTTCTTTAATTAGGTGATGTTATTTTTGCTTTTGTCTTTGTCCCAGGTACCCTTCCTAGAAGGAGGGCCTTGCTGAGTGTTGAGTCATTTGCTTTGCCAAAGGAATATGGTAATGTAATTAGTCACTAGGTTTGGAGTAGGGAGGGCTAATGCCCACCCAAAGTGCTGTGGATCTGTAATGGAGAAGGAAAGCCTTTGAGAGAAACAGCCATATACTCGAGTGCCTTAGTTCCTTAAAGCTATAGTGTACCCATGAAGAAATACATCTGAAAAGCCCAATGTGATGAGATAGAACAGTGTGCATGGACAGGCACTACACCAAACCTAGAGACTAGATTTCACAAACCTCCATCTTTTAAAAGCACACCCAAGCCTGACATGGTGGACCAGGCCTGGACCCCAGACCTCAAGAGCTGGAAGCAGTGTACCTGGAATAATTAGATCAGAGTGTGGGCCTCGGTGGCCCTAGCAAGCTGGGTTCAGTCACCTATCCTCAAGAAATAAATGGAAGAGACAAGTAATGAAAAGCAGACAAAGAAGATTTATTCAATTTGGTCATATTGCTAAGAGGAAACATTAAAATATCCAGTTACCCCAAGTTCTTCCTTTTCTTCCTTAAGGACTAGACTAGGTAAGCAATCTGCTACTCATTTCTTAAGATTATAGTGCCCAGTTGATAAGGAGGACGTTTTATAAGGCGGGTTTATAAATGTTTTCATAGCTGGGGTCTAAGTGAGCTACTATTAAATTATTACTAGTATACATGCATGTCACTGTACACACAGGCATGTGTCCCTCCTTGATCCCATCTACCTTTCCACTGCTAACTTTAACCCTTCCCTCCTAAATGGCTTACGGAGTTTTGGTTGATACAACATCCTAAGTAGCATGCGTTATTCAACTGACGGACTAGACATAATGACTATTCCATATAGAGGAAGGGAATCCTAGGTGTCCCAGACATTTATGCTGCAACTTTAGGACATGAAAAGGAGTTCAAACAGAGGTGTAATTTTTTTTGAAAGTGAAGTTTATATAAGATTTTTTTACCCCACCTACATGATTTTTTGTTCTTTGGAAGTCTTTGAGATGAAGAAAACTTTGATGCCTACCCTTTAACTTGAGGAAGTCAGTGACGCTGTGAGGGACTTCATAGTACAAGGGGCAGTAGCAAGACTCCTCTGTCATTTCACTCCTTCATGTTCTTTGTGAACAGTAACCTGTAATGCATGTTCTTTTCCTTTTAAGCAGGGTTGAATAAGTGCTTTTACTTTAACAGCAGTTAAGACAGACATAACTTTCACTTTTATAGATATCTTTGGTCAGTAAAACACATTGTGAATTATAGCTTCGTAAATTGTGGGGGTCCTGTAACTGAATGGTGGTGGGGCACAAAAGTTTGGCAACAGTATTGGTTTCTGGTTATTGTCTTAGGTAGGGTTTCTGTTGCTGAGATATTTGGTCATAGCACTATGTCCAAAAGCAAGGTAGGGAGGAAAGGGTTTATTTGGTTTACACTTCCACTTCTTACTCCATCTTGGGAGGAAATCAGGACAGAAACTCAAACAGGGCAGGAACCTGGAGGCACAAAGCTGACACGAAGCCATTGGAGGCTTCTTACTGCTTACTGGCTTGCTCCCTAATGGCTTGCTCAACCTGCTTTCTTACAGAACCTTCCATACCATCCCTCCCTCCTCCCCACAGCTTTTACATTTCATATGCTTCTTCTGATATTCCTGAATGTTGGCAGGGTGATATAATTGTGCCGTTTATGGCTGACAACAATCACTACTCATTTTGACACGTAATGGATCTTTGCAGTTCCCACTGACCACTGCATAAAGAAGTACCTCTGATTAGGGTGCACAACAGCTCTAATCTATTGCACATAAGCAATAGTTATTTAGAAAGCAATTTGATGAGTACATTGGTCTATATAATAAATTTCCTTTGATTTCTTGTCACTAAGTGTTTGATTTGTATACTTGTTTTATAGCCTCTTATATCCATGGTTACCTAAAAAGTTCTCCTGTGAAAAGGAGTTGTGAGCCCTGTTAGAAGTTATTGATTACATAAAGTGCTCTAAGCCCTTTGGAGAACACTTATGTTAGGAATGTTAAAAATGCTGTTAATAGAGATGAGTTTGTAGCAGGCTCTTGGTTTGGTTTCTTGTCTGTATAGAAAAACAGAGACTTGTAACCTGACACCTGAAGGAGGTGAGGCAGGTAGAACTGGATGCTAGGACAATGTGGGCTGCACAGACTGTCACCAGGTAAGGAAAGGCATGTCAGATAAGCTTGCTGTTGGGCAGCTACAGTGAGTTCCTGAGGTTTAGGTTTTAAGCTGGGATTTCAGTACCGTATAGATTAGCTGGGCACTGAGAGAGATGATAAAAAGAGTAGAATATAAATCAAGAGTCCTCTTTTTGGTCATTATTTGTTGGTTTTTTTTTGTTTGTTTGTTTGTTTGTTTTTTAAGTGGCTTACTAAAGGGATACACAGGCCTGAAGTTTAGAAAAGTCTAGTTTGGTAATATAAATTTGATGATCTATTCTATAGTTATTTAATACTGTATTTATATAGATATGTCATCTTTTCTTGAAAAGTCAGGGGCTTTTTTCTGACTTGCGTTATTTAGGCACATTTTTGCCCAGTTAAGAGTTCTGTGCTGAACCATCTTCAACAAAAAATAATGGAGCTGCTGTAACAATCTCTGCTGTATTTTATGTTGGAGAAAACCTTTTTAAAAATTATTTTATTGGGATATTCTCTGTATTTACATTTTAAATATTATCCCCTCTCCCCCCTCCTTGCTTACATGAAGGTGCTTCCTCTCCCAAACACCCTCTCCCACCTCAGCACCTTGTCATTCCCCTACACCGGGAAAATGCACCTTCACTGGACCAAAGGCCTCTCCTCCCATTGATGCCAAACAATGCCATCCTCTGCTACATATGCAACTGGAGCCATGGGTCTCTCCATATGTGCTTGATGGTTGGTGTTTTAGTCCATGGGAGTTCTGGTGGATTTGGTTTCTTGATAATGTTGTTCTTCCCATGGCGTTGCAAACCCTGTCAGCTCCTTCAGTCCTTTATCTCTTTCATTGGGGTCCTCATGTTCAGTCCGATGGTTAATTGCAAGCATCCTCATCTGTATCTGTATGACGCTGGCAGAGCCTGTCAGGGGGCATCCGTGTCTGGTTCCTACCAGTAAGTACTTCTTGGGTTTGGTGGCTGCATATGGGGTGTATCCCAAGGTGGGACAGTCTCTGAATGATCTTTTCTTCAATCTCTGCTCTGCTATTTCCTCCTATGAGTGTTTTGTTCTTCCTTCTAAGAAGGACTGAGGCATCCACATTCTGGCCTTTCTTTTCTTATGGGAAATAGTGTTTCTGAGACATGAAAAACTAAAAGTTCTAGGTTTCATTTTACCTAATTAAAAATACTAAAGTGCCCAGGTGTAGTGGTTCATGCCTTTAATCCCAGTACTCCAGAGGTGATCTCTTTGAGTTCCGGGCCAGCCAAGGCTACATAGGGAGACCCTGTCTCAAAAAGCAAACATAATGTTGAAGCTGATTAATTTATATATGAAGTAAATATTTCAAATAACAAAAATGAAATTCCTTCTCCCAACTTAAACACCTGTTCTTTGTGTACCTTGTTAGAAATTTGGAATTGTTCTTTTGTGTTTGTCTTACACAATGGTATTATGTCCTCATTATCTTAAAATCCTGTTATAACCTATACTATTCTGAATCTTTTCGTAAGAGTAGACAGCAGTAATGTGCTGGTTAGGGGTGTTTGTGCATGCATATGTGTGTGTGTGTGTGTGTGTGCTCGCGTGCACACGTGTGTGTTTTCAACGGACACAAACAAGTATATCTGAGAAGAGGGAACTTAAGTAGAGAAAATAGTGCCATCACACTGGATGTAAGCAAGTCTCTAGGGCATTTTCTTGATTAAGTGATGTGGGAGAGCCCACTGTGGGAGGAGCCACTTCTGGGAAGGTGATCTTGGGTGCTCTGAGAAAACCCTGGAGAGCATGCCAGCACAGCATCCTCCATGGTCTCTGCCTCTAGGTTCTTGCTTGAGTTCCTGCACCGACTTCCTTAATGGCAGGCTGTAGCCTGTGAGATGAAATCCACTGGGGGTCCCCACGGCTCTTGTGGTCATGGTGTGCTTTACAGTGGTAGAATGCAAACTGAGGCAGGCAGTTTTAGATGAAACATCTATTTTTGCCAACAGTCAACTCAGTTGTGTGTGATAAAAGTACCTTCTGACCTTTGATTTTAAGCAGGCATGCAGATTTGCTGGGATGTTGAAACAGTTAGACTCCATGTGTGTAGAATATTCCTGTCTTCTGCTTATCAACAAGAAATAATTTTACTTGCAGAAATTATGTATTAACATTATAAATGTGAAACCAAATTTCAGTGTACACTCAATGCCAGATGCTGAGAACTAGGTACATTTGCTTAAAGAGTGATAGTAATAGATTTATTCATTTGCTTTGCCCCATACTGATTAAATCTTTTGTTCATACTTTAAAATGTTAAATCTTCTTCCTTTTCCTGAATACCTTTAAAATTTAAATGCTTTAAAAATTCGCTGAAGTAAAAGAGAATAACAAATTGATTGCATCGATTTTTGTCTTTGTTCCTTAGCTTCACAATGAAGAAGATAATTCAGAATCATCTGCTGTAGAGCAGCCATCACCTTCCAACTCAGCAGCACAGACAGCAGGAGCCGCTGCAGCACCAGCACTGGACACTGACTCCTCTCCTCCACCTTACAGCAGCATCACTGTGGAAGTCCCGACCACTTCAGGTGAGACGACTGAACACTAGGGACTCACTTCTTCCTTTTCCTTCTCACAGTACGATTGTGTGTAATTATCGAGCCTTTCAGTGGGCTGATGGCTTGTTTCGTTTTGCTCTATAACCTAGGCTGGTCTGGAACTTACCGTGTAGCCCAGGATGGCCTAGAATTCATAATCTTTCTGTCAGCTTTCCAACTGCTATGTGCTCAGAGTGCAGGCATGTTAACTGCACATATTAAATGAGACACACGTGTATGCACATGTTTTGTATATGCATACATACAAATTTATGCTTATATATTCATAAGGTTTAGTAGAAAGCTTCTAGTGATAGGCGTGAGGATGTGGTGGGATGTGTGAGCAGACATGGACAGTGTATAGTGTTCTGTCATACATGGAGTAGGAATGCTTGTGTTACAAGTCAGTGATTGCTCTGTTTGTCCGCTCTGTCAGGTTTTCTTAGTTATTTCTTTAGCCACAGTGTAGAATCTCTCAGCAGTGTCCAGTGGTCATGTGATAATTTGTATACTAACATGTTTTATATACTCTTGTTTATATAATTGTATGATTTTGTTTTCTACTATCATGAGTAGTTTAATAATTTCCAAAAGTATAAGTTTTCTATTTCACATGCATTATTAAGTATTCTCAGAAAGAAGTTACTTACTCTTAGAATTCATTCTTAGAAATAAGTTACAGAAAAACATCTTAACAGAACAAAGCAGCCCTTTTATAAGCTGGAACTTCAGCTCACTGGTAGAGTGCTTTTATGGTAGTCTGCATGAGGATCTTGGATTAATCACCAATACCACAAAAACAGACAAACACTGTTTCATTAAATTACTTTCCTTGTTTCTTTGTATAATGACTTCATCTGACAGGCTCCTGCTAAGTTGTCTAGTTCCCACCTTTGCATTTGTAATCTATAAAAAAACAAAAAACAAACAAACAAAACCCATCAAACCCCTGCTGTTCACTTCCTTTCGAGGCAGCTTCTGAAAGCAGGTCCTTAGGCTGATCTTCAGTGTGCCTGGGTTCCTGCTTCTTGAGAGGAACCTTTGGAGAATCCCGGCTTCTGCAGTCTGTGCTGTGTTAGGAAAAGCTCTCACTGGCCAGAAAACACTCTAAAGCATTAGTTCTCAACCTCGGCACCCAGACCTGTGAGTTGAATGACCCTTTTACAGGGGTCGCGTAAAACCACCAGAAAACAGAAATATTTTTGTTACAATAACAGTAGCAAACTGTACTTATGAAGTAGAAATAAAAGTAACTTCATGGTTGTGGTCACCACAGCTTGAAGAACTGTCTTAAACGGTCACAGCATCAGGAAGGTTGAGACCCACTGCACTCATGTTGTTCTGGACATAATCATAAAATTACATAGTTTTTTATATAATTTTTATTGAAATAAAATTATTAGATTTCCAAAAATACATCCATCTTTACTTTTTTTTAATTGAACTTTATTTTAAAAAACAAAGATAAATGTACACATGTTAAGCATTTTTGCATAAAAGTTTACAAATACATTTTTGTCATTGCTTGGCTTTTTTTTTTTTTAAGGTTTGATAGTGTGCATTAAGATCTTGCTAGTTACAATGAGCATAAAGTACATGTAAGACAGGATGTAACCTGGAATTAGTCAACGTTTTCTTGGTGTGTAAGGAGTAAACATAATGTTTTTTTTCTTTTCTTTTCTTGAACTTCTCACAGTCTGTGAGTTGTTTCTGGGGTGTTCAGAGCTTTCTGGGGTTAGTATCCCACTATCAGTGACTGCATATTATGTCTGTTCTTTTGTGACTGGGTTATCTCAGGATGATATTCTCTAGATGCATCCATTTTCTTAAGAATTTCATAAAGTCATTGTTTCTGATAGCTGAGTAGTACTTTTTGGAATGAATTATGCCCCATGGCTTAATCTTTGCCTAGATTTGCAGATACGTTAGTAGAGCTCATACAGCTTAATGGGATCTGAGGCTTTCTATGTGGTCTTTGCAGGATAAAGTACACTGAGGGGCTTCTGTTGTTTTGTGCTGCAGAGATCACAGAAATAATGTAGCAAATATATAATGTAGCGTGTAATTTTTAAGATTGGATACATTTCAACCATCAAACAAGTAGGATCTGGCACTTGGGTATTCATTTATTGTTACAGTATCCTGTGTAGACATGAGTCTCCATTCTTTTACTGACAGGATACTAACAGGATACTCTTATCTTTAACCCCAGGAATGGAGCGATTCTAGATTTGGAGTCTCTTTAGTGAAAAATTATTGATAACTGTTTTGCTTCTTAGCTATGTGTTAAACATGATCTTTCCTAGTTTTCCATGGGATTGTATTCTCCATTAGCTTCTTGTATGATTTTATTTTCTGGATCTGAGTAGTACGTGTGACATTTGTATGTTTCATAGCACACTGTGGTTAGATGCTACTTCCCTATGAAACCTCATTGTGTGTGTGGGAAGTTGAGCTCCATAGTGTGGCAGGGACTTGCTGAGGCCGCAGTCCTCAGACGTTAATGCTGGGAGAGGCCTCATGTACAGAGCCAGGATTAAGTCATGAACTTAATTTTTGTAAGTGCCTTGATTCTTTTCTAGGTTGAAGACTTTCAAGGTGCTGCACGCTGTTGATACAGTAGATTATATTTCCTTAGATGATGTTTGCTATTTAGTTGTATAGGATAAATGTATAAAATTATACATTTATAATTTAGTACTATTGCCTCAGAATTAACAATCCTGTTTTCACTTAGGGTTTGCTTCTCAGTAGCATTGCTATTACCACTTTCTATCGTTAGATTACAGACAACCTAACTTCACATTCTTAGCCCATATTAATAACTTTTTTTCTTAGAGCCTCTGTAGCTGAAAATTTAATACTAAAATAAAACTTCATATTGGCGAAGCAGCAAGTTCTCATATAGAGAAAAGTATAAGTTAGTGTAGAAAATATCAAAGTACTGTAGCTATAGGTAGAGGAATTTCTCCACTTCACAGTGTTTGGCGTGGCTTTTAGAGTCTCCATTTTCCATGGCCACCATTCTACTGTAAGTGTCATCAGTTTATGCTGAACTTGACTCGCACTGATTATATTGAAAATACAGTCTGTACTTTTATTTTTAAAATGAGCAGTTTAAACATACTATTTTACTATTATTTTGGAGGCCATTTCTCACAAATGCTTTAAAAATCAGACATAGAAAAGTTTAATTAAAAAGAAACTCTAAAGAACTGTGTGGATATTGTGAAAAGTGGGTGAAAGTGAAAATCGATGAGAGTCCATCAGTCTAAGCAAAGAAAACAGAGGGTTTGTAAAAGATTAGGGGCCCTGGGACTGCCCCTTACTGTGGGACTGGGACTTGTAAGTCACTTCATTCCCCAGGTCTCACAGTTGCCAACCCTGATGTGAGAGAAGACAGCGTACATGGTCAGCACTGTGCAGCTGCAGTCACCACTGAGTTTTCCCACCTTGGCTCACCAGCTTGGCTGTGAGGCTGTGGGTGAAGAGGTGAGCGTGATGCGGACTAGTGAGCACACAGAAGTCGTTCCATACTGTGCTATTCTCACCGCCTGTCCAAAATCCCTTTCCAGTCCTCAGGTTTGGGTCAGAAAGATGACTTAGGTCATTCATTACCAAGTCTGGGATTTGATACCAAGAGAAGACACAGCTGAAGGAGAGAATGTACTCCTGAGTTATCCTCATGTGCAGACATGATATCTATCATCCCATCCTTTTCATAATCAATATGGGACAAATAAAAGATTATACAAGTGTTTGTTAACAGTGGTTTGTGTTATATCGTTGATACTGTAGACCTACAGGAACAATAGTAATCTTTAGTGTCTTATTATGAGTTATTAAAGTATGATCATGACTATAAAATCACATTACATTATTTTAATGGTTGTTCTTTAATCTTTCTCTTCAGATACTGACGTGTACAGTGAGTTTTACCCTGTGCCCCCTCCGTACAGTGTTGCTACCTCTCTTCCCACATACGACGAGGCTGAGAAGGCTAAAGCTGCTTCCCTGGCAGCTGCAGCAGCGGACGCCCCTCAGAGAGTAAGTGCACACCGCCTCAGCACGGCATCCAGCAGCTTACCTTTTCCGTCTGCGTATCACCTCCCGATCTGACGCTTTCATCCGAGTCAGCTCATTCTGAGCAGCGCCACCCGGACAGCTCTTTTCTTTCCTGCGGACCCTATGTGCACCGCTCCCTTTACTGTCCGTGGCCCTTTTCTTGAACATTTCAATGTTGAATAGGATATATATATCCTAGAAATTATCAGCCTATCAAGAACTGACTTGGATTTTAATGCACGCAGCTTGCAGACAGATCACTAGTTTGTCCGTTTGCAGTATTTTGGAGAGGAGGAAGTTACTTGGGTCAGAAGGAAAGGCCTCACCGTTCACAGCAGTGGCAGAGCTTTGCTCTTGCTGTTTATTTAGCGCCAGGCTCCACAGGGCAGCAGCAGGGACCAAGTGAAAATCCCACATGCTGTGGGCTATGTTACTAGGGATCCCAGCTTCCAATAGTTGTTCAGAATGCCCACTGCACGTCAGAGCTTTCCACTGCGCAGGGATCCAGAAAAAGGCAGTCACTAGTTCTCTATGGACGACATGCAGAAACGCAAACATGCATGTGGAGTTCTCTCAGCACTGCTCATGATTAAGGGGCATTTAAATTGTGTCCAGTCTGCTCTTTCCGACACCATCGCTACTAGAAATTTTTAATGCTTTATTTCTCCTAAGTGGTAATATATACATGTATACAGCTTATTTCAGGAATCAAAATTGATGGATCAGAGGGCACATACATCTTTATTTTTAATAAGAGTTGTCTATTTGATAACTGGAGGCTGTACAGATTTTCATTCCCATCACTGATTATGAGTGTTCCTGTTTCCTACTTGGCTTTTAGGCAGTAGTTCACATGTACCATCAGTTCCTGAAGTTGATGTTTTCCTCCCTCCTTTCCTCTTCCCTCCCTTCCTCTCCCTCTGTCTAGCTCTCTCCAACTTTTTTTTTTTTTTTTGAGACAGGTTCTCACTGAACTGAAACCTGATCAGTTTAACTAGATTGGCTGGTCCGTGAGCTTCAGGAAGCTGCCAGTCTGTGTCCCACCAGTGCTGGTGGCTATGTCACCACACATAGTACAATGCCATGCTCTTTAATGTGGGTTTGCACTTGTACTGGGTGAGCCGTCTCCAGTCTGCTTGCCTTTAAAGACATTCTCAGCAGCACCTACAATGAAGTAATGCTTGCTAATGTCCTACCTGTAGGACCACTTGAAAGCATCAGTCGTTACTGATGTTCTAACTCTAACTCGAAGGTGAGGAAGTGTTCTGGCATTTTTCAGAACCCAGAGGAAGAGTGCACAGCACGGGATGACTTCAGTGACGTGGACCAGCTCAGAGTGGGCAACGACGGCATCTTCATGCTGGCGTTTTTCAGTAAGTGACCTTGTCCCATCACTTTTAAGAAACGTTGGTGTATAAATATTTAAAATAACAGAAGGAAAACATGCTGCTAGCAGGAGTCTACCACATTTAAAGTGTAAATTGCTTAAGCATTTTGTTAGGTCATTTTGTTGTAGCCATTACGGTTGATTACAGGGGAAAAGGCAGAAGGAGAATTGAAAAGAACTGTGGTTGGAGAGGTGTGCGCACAGAGCTCTGCATTTCTGCTGTGCACTCAGAAGACTTTTTCAGTGGCCTCAAGCCAGAAGAGTAGAAGGGAAAGTTCTGTAAGCCCGAAGCAGTGTCCCAGAGGCAGGGGACAGTTAGAAGACTAACATCCTGAATATTTTTAACATCATACAACACTGTAATTATTTGGCTTACATAGCAGATTAAAACTGTGAGGGAAGACTGTGCCCTAGCATTTATTTCCTAACACAGGACCAGTACGAATCAAATTCCTTCATAAATATGAAGGCATGCAGCAAATTGTTTAAGTGGCTAAAATCAATGTCACACCTAATGTTCGGTAAAAACTTATTAGGCTTTGTATGGTTTATTTTAGAGATAAAATGAAAAATAGTTGACATATAAAATGATACACCCAACTTGAGAAATAGAGAATCACTCTTAGTGTGACGAACTGCTTTTTAGTCCGGAGGTTGGCTTTACCCTTTTCCCGGTTGGAAGGATTCTTGCTTCTCTTTTTTCATCTACACGACCAAGGAACTGAGTGGGGAGGAAGGGCAGGCGGTTTGCCTTTCTCTTCAGACTCTTAGTCATGCTGCCATCCAGTACTGCAGTATTTACATTTCAAGTTGGTTTTGTTGTAATTTTAATTGGATAAGGTAGATCCAGTGAAAAGCCAATGAATCCTTGGTCACAGATAGATAACTGCTTATCGCTTGTTTTATACTATTAGTCTAGTGAACCTTAGTTTTTAATCTTTGATTTTTACTCAACTAGTACATTTTTATATTAATATCAAGTTCCTCACATGTTTGGTCTACATAAAGAATACCTTAAACATTAGTTCCTTTCTTTGTTAACATCTTTCAAGAAGTCTTGGGGCCTTGCAGATGGCTCAGTGGTAAGGGACCCTTGGAGCAAGCTGCACGCTAGACCAGCTGACTGAGGAGCTTTGGGTTCTGTGAGAGACCCCACCTCAACAGACAGAGCGGAGAGCAACACTCACCCTACACTCAAGTTCACACATTCGTGTGTACATCCCCCATGTGTGCGCTCATAATCATGCAAATGTATGTATGCGCGGATGTATATCACACACATGCCCAAATGGAAAGCTATCCATGGGGAAGGTTGTGAATGAACCATTGGTAGTATAAGTGGTGAGTCAGCGTCAATGATACGCTCTCGTGTCTAAGTATTTGATTCTGAACTTACAGACC
This sequence comes from Micromys minutus, assembly GCF_963924665.1. NCBI lineage: Eukaryota > Metazoa > Chordata > Mammalia > Rodentia > Muridae > Micromys > Micromys minutus. The sequence goes on from NC_137974.1 coordinate 30,465,982, forward strand.
ATTTCCTTTACCCGTAGTTTTTATTTAATATGTATCTTTCCGATTTAAAAATACTTCACTTATAAAGGTTGTAAATGTTTGGTAACTTAGATATACTAGGTCATTTTGAGTCAGTGACAATATATTGATTTATATAAATATATATTCATTTAATACAAAATTTTTAGATTTTAATAAAATTCTGTGAAATTATGTTTCTACAAGTTATTTCTGTTTTATAAATACTTCATATAATAGTGTAAAAAACAACAACAACAACAACAACAAAAAACCCCCAAAAAACAAAACATTTTTTGGTAAACCAAGAGCTTGGTCTGATAAACATAGATTTGTTTGTAATTACTACCATCTAGTGGTTATTCTTCAGATTGCAACTGGGATTATATTTCATCTTTAAACTGGCTTTAATAGAGCTTATAATTTAAGTATTTCAGGTTATATTTGTGCAAACAAAAATAACAAAATATATAACTTTTAATAAGAATCTTTAATAGGCTCAATTATTGACTTCTCTACTTACAGCATTTATCATTTTGCTTCCTAGTTCATGTAATGTTTGAAAAAGATTGACAGTTAAATTTAGTGATATATTTCACATACAGAAAATAAAAGAGAAAAAATGTGTGTGTGTCTGAATGTTTAGTAAAAATATTAGAAGTAATCTCATTCAAGTAGTATCATAAAGTACTTCTTAAAAACAAAAACAAAAGTAGGAGAATAGAACAGGAGTTGCTTGTCAGTTAATTCAGCTCTAGATTTGATCTAGTAGATAACTGACCCACTTAAAAATGACTTTGAATGTTAGTGCTTCAAAACCTGTGTTTTTGAGAAAACTTTTTCCTTCAAGATTTAGCCATTTGTATAAAGAGTGTCAGAATCTTTGTATCAGAATGAAGATTACAGTTTATTACCCAGATCATTTTTATTTTAGACTGCAGGAAAACTGAAAGGAAACTCAGTGTTCTTGTAACTTAAACAACAGTAACAAAGAAAACCCAAAGACTGTTTTGAAATGAAAATTGTAACTGTAAGGTATGCTGGATTTATGGCTACTTGACACAAGCTAAAGTTATTTGAGAGGAAGGAACCTCAGTTAAGAAAATCCCTGCATGAGACCAGCCTATAGGCCATTTTCTCAATTAGTGATAAGTAGGGGAGGGCCCAGCCCTCTTGGCCCTGGGTTCTGTAAGGAAGCAGGACGAGAGCCACGTGGAAGCAAGCCAGTGTGCAGTACCCCTCCACGGCCTCTGCATCAGTTTCTGCACTGTTTGAATTCCTGTCCTGACGTCCTTCTGTGATGACCATGGTGTGGAAGTTTATTTGCTTGTTATCGTGACTGACAGATCTGTAAATAGCAAGCTGTGGTGGTCTCTAAGGGCAGCCATGTGTAGAGTTAAAATAAACCGCTCTTTCATTCTAGCCATGATGTGTTGCCGCTACCATGCTTCTGTTTATGTGTATAGAGATTATGACCTTGAAAACATATTTCTGTTACTTGTAGTGGCGTTCATATTCAACTGGCTTGGATTCTGCTTATCCTTCTGTATCACCAATACCATAGCTGGAAGGTACGGTGCTATCTGTGGATTTGGCCTTTCACTGATCAAATGGATCCTTATTGTCAGGGTAAGCATCTCGATAATTTCTCTGTAATATGTCTGTCCATAACTTTGTTGCTTTAAGCACACACTTTCCATTGAGTAAAGATCACACTTCTGATTCTGTGACTGACACTTTAGAGAACCGTGTTTGCCATCACTGTGTGAAAAGGTTAGGGAGAAACTTGGAAATAGGAAGATGCTTCTAGATTTTGGTGTCTGTGTCCTCGTTTTAAGATATTTAAATGTTCTCAACATTTTCTTCGTTTCTTCTTAAGTTGATTAAAAACTGCTTAAGGGGACTATTTCTGAGGATGAAAAGGATAGTACCTTGTTCGGTTACCTATAGTATTTAGAAATAATAAACAACATTTATGTTTCTCGATGGAATTTTTTACTAAAATCATAGAACATGGCAGACAGTTAAAAAAATAATATTTAAATTTTCCTAAGTTGATACTTCACTAGAGTCATTCCTGATACACAAGAAGGAAGTCAGTTCATTCTGTGTAGCCTGTACCCTGAGGGTGTTAGAACCTCATTTTCTCATTGGAGTTTCTGCTTGCTGTTTATTGAGTAACACAGAGTGTTGAAAAAATATTGTTTTGGGTCTTTCCTTTTTTCCTACAACTTCTAAGACACTAAGACACTTAAGAAACTTGTCCTGAATAAAAAGTAAATTTTCAGTTATTTTTTCCTCATTGTATGTCTTTTATGTGTGGGAGTCTGTAACAGCGGCCTTTCCAGTACATTGCAAAGGACTGGGGCATTCAAAACCTTGTGCATTTCTAAAACTCTGAGCTTAGACTGTAGATAATAGCTCTTTGTTAATTACAAATTATTCCAAAGGAAGTACTTCAGAGGTTTTATTGATAATCTTCATTTATATACTCCCAAGTTGCAACACCATGTATAATTAGTACTTTTACTATTACCAAAGCTGCAAATTCTTAAGCTCTTATGGAAATTACCAACAAATAGTTGGAAATACTTTTAACTAATTTCAGATTTAAGCATCATTCTACATTTTTCACAATTTTTTGGTAAATTAGTTTCAATTTGGAAATGAGTAGAAAGAAAAATAAATAAAAACAAATTTTGTTTTTAACTTTTAGAATATGTTATCTGAAACACTTAAAAATAATTATATTGAGGCAGTTTAAGATGCTGTGTAAATTGGGAAGAATTATCCATAATGTGTTAAGGACACTGGATTGATTATCCCTTAAGTTCCATGAGTGCAGTGTCTGTTCTAGAAAGGTGCCCATGTTCTCTGCTGGGAGGCCCTGCCTCCAGCTGCCTGCTGAATTCCCACCTCACACAGAAGAGCAATGAACAGGGCCAGCAGTAACAGCTGTGGAAATGCTACTTCAAGGTTCATGTAGCTATTCTCAGCTCACTGTTGGGAGCTGAGTGCCAGACATCTAGTTTGAAAATGAAAGTTTATTGAGTTGGGGGTGGGTCTTCGTGTGCCTAGTATTTTTGGCAGTGATTAACAGGGGGTGTAACAGAAGGTCAAAAACTCTTCATTTTAAAGGTCACCAGAACATCCCCATCTGATAGGATTAAACTAATATGGCTTTTGTGTTAATATCCAAAGCAGCAGGTTGCTCTAGCTTATTTGGGATTGTAGTTGTGGCTTTGGGGGTGTATAAGAAACTGGCTTTTCAATGAAAAAAAAGTTTGATTCCTATATAACATTTAGGCATTTACGTTTTTGCAAGCAATTTGAAAGTTTTTTTATTAAGTATTTTACAGAAGTTTGTAATCACATGAGATTTTTTAACCATATATGTTTACCGTTAAGTATTATTCCTGTGCTTTCCTTTTGTGCTGTTTTATATTTTTTAAGCATTAAAGATTATTTAAAGAAATAATTTATTTTGAAACCTAGGATAATCTGAGTGTTCAAATTTAATTACACAAAGGTGATTAATATATTTATGTTTACCTCATAGTTTTCTGACTATTTTACTGGCTATTTCAATGGACAATATTGGCTTTGGTGGATATTTCTTGTACTTGGTAAGTTTACTTTTTTACTCCTTCATTTTAATCTCTTTTTTTAAAAAATACTCCAGATTTTATTCCCCTTTGGTCTACACTCCGACTCCTTCCACATCTCATACCTTCTCCCCATCCCCTGTCTCCATGAGGATGTCCACCACCCCTCCTCAGACCTCTAAACTTTTTTGAGGCTTAGTTGCATCTTCTCTGACTGAACCCAGACCAGGCAGTCCTCCTTAATGCAGTTCAGTTTAGATAATTATAGTTTATTGCTCAGTTTAACTGGTACTTCTAAAATCATAAAGTGCAAGTAAGTTGTGTGACTAGTGCTACAGAAATAAGTTCCCTAGTGTAAAGCTTTGTACCTACTTAGCTCCTTGTCAACATAGGGGCAGAAGTGGTGAGATGAGAGAATTTGAAGTTTCTACCTAATTAGAATAGTTATCTTTATTAATTATCGTGGGAAACACACGTGCATAATTTTAATGGTAATGTAGCACATAGGAGGGTTTCAGCATGCAGTGCTGTTTCTTGTTTTCGGATCACAGAAGCCTTGTTTGTGCTTTTGAACTGTGCCTTCTATTAGTCATTAGCCCGCCTGTGCAGGGAAGGCATTATGCCCAATGTCTAGTTCCTCTGTGCAGCTGCCTCTTTCGTAAGGCATGCTTTTATTATGTTGGCGGAACGTATGAGTTTTCTGTAGTATGTGGTAATGAGTTATTTCAGCAGCATATTATACTCTTGACTGTCGACTGATTGTAATCCTTTGAGATTTCAGTAGGTGGCAGTCTTCTCTGTAGTTTTTAGTCATGCTGTTGGTCTTTGAGAATTCTTTGGAAAATATATTATTGGTGTCCAGTTAAGGTCACCAAATTTTTAGTGTAATATTATAGTAAAGTTATCTTAGTGTTCTAACTAGGTTGGGGAGTCATAATTATGTAAGGATTAAGATGGGTTTATATGACGTTAATTATATCCTAGCTTCTTGAATTCCTTGCTTTTTATGGACTCTCTTACCTAAAAGTTGAAGGGAAAAAAACCCTGTGATATTCTATGAAGCCTTCAAACACACTTGTGTGTGTGTGTGTGTGTGTGTGTGTGTGCTTTTATGCCCATTTATAAGGGTGAGTGTGGTTGGAGGAAGGTAACTGGGGCCGAGTACCAACCATGATTCTGGTTCCACAACAGAGCCACGCCCTAGCATTTACTGACAGGAATATGTAGACTTGACCTTAAAGCAATGCTGAAGAGCAGTAGGCTACTAGCCCAGGGCCACTGAGTGGGCTTTAGAGATGAATTGTCTAAGAACCAGCCACCACAGACAAAAGAGGCCTCACACGAAGTCTGTGACTTTTCAATAGTGCTTTTGTATTTGAAAAACAAATGGTGAGAATGGGGGTGGACTTCGGAGAGACAGGATCACAGATGGAGAGACTTGGGTTTGATAGCAAGTGGGACTAGACTTAGCTGACATCTGATCCTTCTCTTAGTCACCGAGTGTGTGTTCATCTTCCCTAGACTGTTAGAAGCAGTGTGTGTTCATCTCTCTAGACTGTTACAAGCTCTTCTGGATGCTAGGATTACTTTCTGATAGCGGGTTAAGATTAGTTCATATTCACAAGCCCTTCATTTATAGTGAAAGAGTCACACACATAAATGTGCATCTGCTTTTGTTTTCTCCCTACTATTTCTGGTTATGAATTTACTGGAGTTAATATGTGCTTCCCAGAAAACGTACACTTAAATATTCCAAAGGTTTGCACTACTAATGTTAATGTTTCTGAACTTACCTGGAAATTTTCATCTGAAACTCTAAAGTATTTCATAGGCTCTGCTTTTAAAATTATTAAAGATGTATGTGATGTAAATGGGTATTATTTAAAAATAGTGTTTTGCTTCGAGAGCTCCATCAGCCATCTAGTTACCAAGAGATCACTAGAGTGATTGCTTCCCAAAGACCATCCTGCCTTGTCTTAGTTTTTGACACAAGTCTTTTATTAAAAAATAAAAACTTAAAAATGTGTCCATCTTTGAATATAGCTTTCACAAATGGCAGGCACTATATTGCCAGACAGTCTTGCTTTGTATGTGCACCGTTAACATCTGTGTGCACTCATTCTGTCTGATTACTTTAAAAACAAAACCTTCGTGTCACAGTCATAGGCAAATGTGATAGAGGGGGTGGGCGTTGTAATTTTGTTACAGTTAGCATTAAGAAATTGAAAGAATGTCAACAAAGTCACATTGTAGTTTATCATGATGGGGTTATCATTATAGTTTAAGATGTACTGTAGGATAAATCGGATCTGCAGCCTTACCTCCTTGAGCAGAAGGGACCGTTTTTGTACTTGCCTTTCTATCATGCTCCCTTACAGTAAGAATGCTTCATCATTTCTCTCTTCTCAGGCCTGCTCCTTTTCTTCAGAGGATTTGTTAATTACCTAAAAGTCAGAAACATGTCTGAAAGTATGGCGGCCGCTCATAGAACAAGATACTTCTTCCTACTCTAGAGGTAAGAAAAGTTAATATGACGTTCGTTTATTCATATTCTAGTCATATCTTCTAGATACATATGAAATATTTAATGTGTACTCATTAGTTTTACTGAGTATATTTATTATGGCTGTACTGTTAATAGCTTATTGAAATTCAATAATTTGTGGTTCTTTTTAGAAGATTTAGATAAAACATTTTAAGTGGAATTTCATGAACTTAAATTTTAAAATACAAAGTTATGAACAAAAGCTATACTTGTTTATGTGTGGTGTTGGGATTGAGCCCAGAACTTTGCATGTGGAACAAGCAAGCACTTTAGCCTTACCCTTGGTCTTTTGACCCAGGCCAGTGCTGTGTAGCCCTGGCTTGCTTTAACCTGGGGCCCTCCTAAGTGCTGGGATTGCAGGTGTTCACTGCTGTCCTCAGAGAAACTTAAACCGTAGGTTTCAACTTCTTGTTAATGATTTGCCACAGGCACATTTGAGGTAACGGGTACACAAAATTTGAAGACTTTAAAAGGCATATTGTTCTAAGAAAATACTTATATATAGGAAGGATGGATATTCTGATGAATAATGCAGAGTGGATGCACACAACTGTATTTATGGGTTCTGTGTTACACTGGCTTTTCAAATATTTGACAAAGAATTATGTCCATACTGATTATGTACGTTTTTCTCTTCCACTATTCAAAAACAGCTCCGTGCAACAATCATTTGTGTAGCTTTTAAGTTAGAGGTGATGCACTCTAGCAGGAGATGTATGCCTGTCATGTGTACACACACCCCACACCATGTTATCTGCTGTGCATCCGAGGCATTTGATATTAGAGGTCCTGAAACCAATCTACTGTAGCTCTTGAGAAATTTCTCTCCTTCCTGTAAGTAACCTGTGTGCTTTATGATTTGACAGCTTACACTTATAGCGTATGTGACTTAAGAGTCTCACCCATAGACAAAGATCTATAGGCAACCAGGGAATGCTGAGATTGGAAGAAATAGTTTTTCCAGGGATGAGCCACCTAACTGGTTATTCAGTACCAGGTGGTCAGCCTTGAAACTGTATACGTGTAAGTAACACTAAACGGATTGTACAGGCTGTATTTATATATTTAGACACATGCACACACAAAGGTAACATCTAAAGAAAATGAGGCCTTGATTCCAAGAGGGACTTAGGTGAGAGCGGGAAAAAGAAGGGGAAAATGATGTAATTATATTTTAATTAAAAATTTAAAAGTAAAAAGAATACCATATTTCTGCTAAAGAACACACATGTAAATAACAATGTCTAATAAAAATATTTCTGGATTATATGAAAGTATTCATTTTAAGTGTTCCTTAATATTCCCTACTCCCAAAAGATAATGAAATTTATTTTTAATTGTTAGAATGTTTTTGTGAACAGTGGCACCAAGGATTTGGTAGTATTAACAATAAAATAAAAGGCAAAAAAAATTGGTAAGTGAACACTATTTCCTGAGAAGTGTGATTATGAGTCATATATACTGTAAATATAGACTACATGAAGGTCTTTTATAGAGGTCTTTGTCCTTTAGAAAAATGTAAAAAGCACATTACTATCTTCATCCAAAGACTTTTATATAGTTAGCGAAATGGAGTTGTGAAATGTGTTTTTCTTGTATTGCAAGTATAACTTGGTACTTTAAAGAGGACTTCCTTTTGTTGTCTCTAGGTGGCGTCAACCCAACATTCCTCTTATACCAATGTGAAGTGTCCACGTCATCTGTAAACCCACAACTTTGCTAAGATAGAAAGAAGACTGAGAGCACAGAAGCCAGTGTCCTGAAGGGTGAAGCTTCGGGATTCAATGACAGGGTGGTTGATGCTACAGCCATGTCTGTTCATTCCTTAATTCTCTGTATTTCATTTAATTTGCACATTTGCATATGTGCCTGTTTAAAGGATATGCATATACTTGAAAGAATCTGTAAAGTTGTAACAGCAAAGTGCAGCCATCCTCGGTTAATCAGTGTTGGATACAATTGGAAGAACTGAGTAATTAACAGTCTTCCAGCATGTAAATGCTTCTGACTTGACCATTAGCATAATAAAAATTACAATATTAATCTTGTCAAATGCTTGAGTTTCTGGCTTTTAGAGTCATCTAGTAATTCCACACATGAAATATTCTTTGTTATATATGATGTTTATTAAAACTTGCAGTGTGATTATTAGAAAGAATTTGTCAGATTTTTGAATATGATATTATTTAGGAAATCTGTAAATAACCATGCATAAGTTGCTTTTTACATTGTTTTCTTAAATTGTATCTAGATATCTTCTCATTAATTTTAAATTAAGTAAACTAAATACATAGAAATAATCTTTGTTAAAGATGGAGTGGTTTAGGATGAACTTTAAGAAAATGTGAGTATACTAAGGCCATTTAAAGACGAACAAGTTAGGGCCACACCGGTTTTAGGGGTTTTCAAATGAGAACCTTAGATTTTAAGATTACTCACTTTACAGTCCTTACAAGAAAAGATTGCTTTAGATCTTCTATTTATTTACATCTAAGACACTTTAAAAATTAATTTACCAAATATATTCTCATTTGCATTTGTCTTTTAAAAAGCCAATAAAAGTATCTTTCAGTATTACTGTAATCATTTTCCTTTAAATGTTTAATTTGTTAAGCTCAGCAAATAAAATCTTGTTCTGTTAATAGCGCCTCATTTAGTGATTGCAAGATTAATTTGTAAGAACATCCGGCCTGAATTGAGATACTTGGAATCCCTAGTTCCGTGCTGTTAGAATGTCTCTATGGAATGAGTGTCAGGTGTGGTGTGTCTGTGCTGAGTGTGTGCTCCTGCTGATCCACAGGTGGCTGTCGGGTGTGTGTGCTGTGTCTGTGTTGAGTGTGTGCTCCCGCTGATCCACAGGTGGCTGTCGGGTGTGTGTGCTGTGTCTGTGTTGAGTGTGTGCTCCCGCTGATCCACAGGTGGCTGTCGGGTGTGTGTGCTGTGTCTGTGCTGAGTGTGTGCTCCCGCTGATCCACAGGTGGCTGTCGGGTGTGTGTGCTGTGTCTGTGCTGAGTGTGTGCTCCCGCTGATCCACAGGTGGCTGTCGGGTGTGTGTGCTGTGTCTGTGCTGAGTGTGTGCTCCCGCTGATCCACAGGTGGCTGTCGGGTGTGTGTGCTGTGTCTGTGTTGAGTGTGTGCTCCCGCTGATCCACAGGTGGCTGTCGGGTGTGTGTGGTGTGTGTGTGCTGAGTGTGTGCTCCTGCTGCTCCCCTGGAACCAGCTTCCCTCAGGAGTCACAATGCTAGCTGTCTCCAAATCATTTTCTGACTTTTGTGGTTCTTACCTTCGTCTTAGCTTATGAACGCCAATAGTAAAATGATGGAAATTACATTACTGCTTACATATAAAAACCATTTGACACAGCCATAAAGAACATATAAAATCGATTGCGACACCATGACTGAAAAGGATATCCATCTAACTCTTCAGGACCATTTTTCCCATATGAAGGAAAAATAATACTTATTATTTTATTACCTCTTGTGTTTCTTGTATTTTATGCTTTTCTAGTTGTTTTGATAAACAAAACACATAGATTTGCTTGGTAATTGAGCCTCCTGAGTTGCTTTTCCTAGTTCACGTTCCTCCTCTTCTTCCTAGAGTCTGTCCTGTTGATTGGAGTACTCCGAGCCGCACCCCTTAAGTAAATCACCTACCTGTGGTAGACACCTGTGCTGATGGGGAGACAGCTTTAACAGAACTCCTGCTGGGTCCAGTGCTCTCTTCATTTCCTATGGGAGATCTTTTTATAAACTGCTCCTTGAGGTTGAGGAGTGAGTGAAATAACTTAAAATAGGAGGAAGCTTAGCTACCAAACACCAGCCTGTTAAAATTTCATCTTTGTTTTTTAAAAATTCCTATTTTATTTTTCCTCTTAAATCTGTAAAGTGCAAATGTACATTATGTAATCCTCTATAATTGTAAGAGTTTAATGGTAGCCATAAATCCCATTCAAGCGGGATCAATAGAAGTGTCATTTAAAGAACTTAGCCTGCCTTTTCAGGTATGTGGAACCCCACATGTGTCCTGTCATTTCCTGTGAAATGTTGTGTTTTGGGGACCCACCTTTACATGATGCCTTAAAGGCAGTCAGAATTCAGGGTCTAAGCCATTCGAATGAATGTAAACAAGAGCTTAGACGTATATATAAAGTACCTTCAGGGATTTTTATGTTTGAATAAGCTTGTTATGGGCTGATAATCCATTTTGATGTAGTTATGCAATGGACTATTTTATAGCAAAATGTGCATTTTTATATAGTGCATTAGGATGGAGTCTAAAAATTGAAACTTAAAATATGAGTGCTGTTACACTAAGTTTTAAACTGAAAGTCTACTTCATAAAAAATAAAATCACTAATCTTTAACCAATTTCTTTAAGCCTGTCAGATAAATCTAAATTATGATATGTCTTTGAAGTAGTTCATAAATTTTAGTTGTTAAAGTGATGATCACAAGTATTTTTTTCTGCTTTGTCCCCCCTCCCTGTCATTTCTTTTTTTATCTGGGGCCTTGTGAAAGTGAGGCAAACATTAAGCATTCTACCACTAGGTTACACCGCCAGCCCTTTTTTTATTCTGAGACAGAGTATCCCAGGCTTGTCCTAAAATTCACCCTGCAGCTCTGAGCAGCCCTTGAATGGCCAACCTCCTAGGCTGCCCACACAGCTGAAATCACACAGCTATACCACATTTTTCAGTTAAATTTTTCATAATTGGAAAGTAGTGTTCAAGATGTCTGGAGAAAGGGTCAGACTTTCTTAATACTTTTCCTCAATATGGTATTTGCTGTTTAAAAAGAACCAAGCATGGTGTCAGGGACTGATAGATGCTCTCCTGACCTATGTCTGGAATCTCCTTAGAACAGCTGTTCTACAGTTGTTCAGTCTTAATAGGGCTTCCTCTTACTCTCCAAAGTCCCGGATACTGTAACTTGATACCTGAGAACTGGGGGAAGGGCAGGAACCAAAAGAGGAGGTTAAGTTCTTTTTTTTCCACACACACACCATAAAACAAAGTCCAAAACCATATTATATAAGCAAAAGACCTTTAAAATGAAAAATAAATGCTCAGTCAAAGCAATCTAAGATAAAAAGTCTACAAAAATACCCGCTGAGTTAATTTTGTGATGGCCGTCACATGCTGGGCATGGGGCTGTCCTGAAGTGCAGTTTGTATACCCTTGACTCACTGGATTTCTGAGGTATGGGTGAGGGCTGTGTTCACTTCCCGTCTCAGCACCGGGACCCCATGTGGCTTGGCTCTGTACAGACCCTGAGCTTGCTGTCATGGTCTCTCTTGAGTTTGCATATGTGTCAGTCCTGCTGTCTCTAGAAGGCCTTGTTTCCTTGGTGTCGTCCATCAGTACTGGCCCTTAACATTCTTTTTGTCTCCTGAGACCTGAATGGAGGGGTTTGATGAAGACTTTGAAAAAATATATATATCAGTTCACTGAAAGCTATGAACATTAAAAAAAATAATTTTTTTTTTATCTTGAGTCCTGTGTAGTCTGCATAAACACAGATGCCTACAGAGGCCAGAGGTGCTGGATCCTCAGGCCCTGTGGTTGATGGGTGGTTGTGAGCTGTCTTTTGAACACTTGTTCTCTGGAAGAGCAGCAATGGCTGAGCTATCTCTCCATCACCACAAACTATAAATTGAAAAAAAAAAAAAAAAAAAACTATGAAAGTTAGGGTCTTAGAAAAGACATTTCCCTATTCTTTACAAACTTCAGGGATGAAATCTTTTTTGAATGATTTTTACAGGACCTGTTTCCAGGGCAGAGGTTACTATCAATGCGATGTGTCATACATAATCAATTGGAGGTTTGTGCAAATTTAACATCCAGTATCTAGAAGCTTCAGCACAGTAAGTCTGCCCCACTGACAGCGAATTTCCTCAGTTGAAGTTGTGGACATATGTGTTGTTTCCAGTCTTCAATCTTTGCACACATAAGATGGAAAATTGAAAGCATTAACGTGTGTAAAATTTCAAGGCATATAAAATAGGGTTATAGAAATTAGGCATTTTTTAAGGCCTTGCTTTATGACTTACGTGTTGAGCACTTTTCTGGTTTTGATACCTTAACATGACTGCAAGGCCAGATGACCAGAGTGTGGCAGTATTGGGACAGAATGTCATTTTCTTTCTCCATCGTGATAAAGAAGACCGTGAGTGTTTATTTCCCTCACACCAATGATTTCTCTGAACAAATAGGACTTCTTTCAACTGGCAACTTCCTTTTTCCATCCTTGTAGATTAAAGGAAGGATTTGGTACTTCCAAACAAGTTCAGACACATTGCTTAACCAAAGCCTCTGTTTTCTTGCCTGTTAATTGGGAAGCACAGTCAGGTAGGTACCTGAGGATTTCATGAGACCCAAGATAAGCATCAGTTCATCTAATGTCCATCCTTCCTGAGCTGTCTGTTAGCTTAACAGATGGCTTCAGCAGTTGAAATAAGCTACAGTGTGACACCATCATATCTTTATGTCCCTTTGAAAATCAAGGTGCCTGAAGTCATATTAAACCAGTGTTTATTCTTCTTTGTTATATGCTTATGCAACGTTTTGTTTTGTTTTGTTTTGCTACAGTTGCACGTGGAGGCAACAAAGCATTCCAGCTTCAGCTGTTAGGAAGCTTACAGATCCTTCTTAAAAGAGGGCTCTCTGGCCACCCAGTGGATTTCCTGTGGATTCGAATGTAACTCTTTTATGTACAAATGAGACAGTGCCCTGAGGACCTTCCTAGTTATGGGAGTGAATAGGGCATCAACAGGTTGTTTGTGATTCCAAGCTAAATTTCCTTGCAGCTTTTATAACTGAAGGTTAACTTTGGATTTATTCTCAAGAATGTCTTTACTTCAAAAAGGAAACATTGAAATGAGAGGGTAAGTCCTTTAGTCTCCACCAGGATGGCAATTCAGGTCCTGTAAATTATCAGGTCCTGTGCCTGCTTATGGTATAAGAATGAATAATGTTTTTACTTGTGTATAAATCTATCTTATACTGTATCATTGTTTTACCTTTAAAAATCATGCAATGTGTTTATACACATCTACACACACACACACACACACACACACACACTTATACATACACCCACACATTAAAAAACGTTTCCATACCTTGTCTTTGGGGGAAGTCCTTCTCTTTCATCCTATTTTGATACTTTCAGTCCAAATACCATTTCTGTCCAGATCAATTAAGATAGTGTTTTGATTATCAACTTTCATATTATTAATTTAGCATTTTTCTCAATGCTCAGAAAACTCAACAAATACATGGGTAGAATCAAATCTAAAACCCGGGCCTGTGGATATAAAGATATTTCCTGACCTTTAGCTACTGTGTTTAAAAGAGGAAGATTTATAAACAGGAAAATGTGTTTATATTAAGATAGAAGTAACATTTATATATTACATATATGTATTATATATATGGGTTAGAGCAATTGAATTCAAAGTTTGCAGATACCTTTTGCTTGAGACAGGACTAAAAGTAGGCCTTAAAGGGCAAATAGAAATTTATTTATAATTATAACTTTTAAGAGGAGGCTTATTAGTCATTAAATATTTTTCCTATTTTTTATTTTTGAAAGGTATCATTTTTAGATTTTACATTTACTTACATGTGGGAGGGTGTATGGACATGTATGTGAAGGTGCCTACAGAGTACAGAAGAGGGAGCTGGATTCCATGGAGCTGGAGTTACAGAGTTTGTGAGCCACTGCCCACTGAGGGTGCTGGAGTCTGAACGCCAGTCCTCTGCCAGAGCAGCAGGCCCTCTTAACAGCTGAGCTATTTCTCCAGCCCCTGTGTATTTCTTAAATTTGCTTACAGAGTAATAGGCTTCATGCTGGCATGCTCATGCATAGCTTGTTTTTGTTGCTCCTCCCCCTTCTCCCCACCCAGCACCCCTCTCACCCTCAGAAGTTTTCTGTCTTGCCTTGTGTTTGCTTCTGTTGATCTTCTTTGGAAGAAAGTAGTCACTTTTCCGATTCTCATCACACTTGATGTGAGCCTCACCGTGTGTCCTATTCCTTAGATCCGTGCCTCAGCTTGCTGCTTGGGGTCAGATCTCTGGAATAACCATGGCTTCTATGTGTCTTGAACATAGTCAGTGTCTTCTCTTTTAAAACATGCTAATAATTTATCTTTGAACTTATATAATTATATCATACCCCTCTTTTTTCCTCACTTCAGTGTCCCCATGCACCCCTCTTGATCTCTCAAATCCATAACCTTTTTCTTTAGTTGTTATACAAGTATATATATGTGTGTGTGTGTGTAGATATAGTTATATATATATAACTTATTATTATATGTAATACATAATATATATACACATAAAGACATAAATATGTCTAAATACATAAAGACAACCTGCTGAATGTGTATGTTACCTGCATGTATGTGATCTCAGTGCTGACCATTTGGTATTGGCAAACCAGTTGTAGGGTTCTTCCCTGGGGAGACCATGTCCCCACTTTCAGCATTGCCCAGTTGCCCACATTTCTTGTCTAGATTCCGTGTCAGCATGTCCGTTAGCGTTGTTATCCTTCAGGTCTTACTTGGGCAACCATGCTGATTGGGTTCTATGGCTGTAGCCTGTCTGACATTTCTGGTAGACAGTGTCTTTAAAGATCAAATTAAGAGGCCACAGACTTGGCCCAGTAGTTTAGAGCACTCACTGCTCTTGCAGAGGATGGAATTTCAATTATCAGGGCCTACACAATGTCTCTCAACCATCTGTAACTCCATCCAGGGGTTCAAATGGCTTCTGAAAAGACCTGCACAGGGTGCATATCCATATATGCAGGCAAAACATCATGCATATAGGTAAATGCCGATTAAAGTAAATCAAGATGGTCCTTGTATTCTTGGAGGTGACTTCTTCACTGACTTCAGATGTCATCACCAAGGCAGGCATCCCTCTATCCCAAACACACTAATGCAAGAAAGAGTAATTGCAAGCAACTCAATCATTCATCCCCGAATGACACCTCTTCACCCAGAATTTACACTGGGAACAATTACAGACTTTTACAGACTTTTTCTCCATTAACGTCTTATTAGGAGGATCAGATCTGTGATCCGTGCTGTCTGGCATAACTTCCGGTTTCAGAGCCACGTCAGAGGACCGCGATTACAATGTCTTCCTTTTCCTTTGCATTCCAAAAGTTCTCAAGCAGTTCTCACTGCTTCTTTCTGCATCATTTATTTCTGCAGGAAACGCAGGGCGTCCTTTTCATCTATTGTCTCTAGAAAGAGGCAGACATGTAGTTTTGAAGTCTTTGAGCTCAGCACTGTTCCCAGACCTTGTGTTTGCAGCATTTGAGTATTCTACTTTCTGATGTTAAAATTCTATGCGGTAAGAAGTTTTCTGGGACCAGCTTGATAGAAAGAAGGGGCTCACGACAGACGAACAAAGACCAAGTGACTCTAGGTTCAAATGAGTTAATTTTGCTTTAAGATCAAAAATTGGTTCCAAGCTATATCACTCATTCTTTGTCTACATTTTAAAATGTTTAGATCCATTCTGTAATAAATTTCTTAG
Organism: Micromys minutus; assembly: GCF_963924665.1. Classification (NCBI taxonomy): domain Eukaryota; kingdom Metazoa; phylum Chordata; class Mammalia; order Rodentia; family Muridae; genus Micromys; species Micromys minutus. The sequence continues at coordinate 30,481,682 of NC_137974.1, forward strand.
GAGAAGCAGAATCAGGACATCTATGTATGTATGCACACCCTTGCTTACCTAGAGATTTGCTATGGGAGTTGGCTCATGTGAGTACAGAGGTTCAGATGTGCATGTTTTCTGGGTGCATTCAGTTATCTGGGCATCTGCAGTACTCAGATTTAACTGTCAGATTGACACAGCCTAGAGGCATCCTAGAGGAAAGGAAACCTCAATTGAGGACGTGCCTAGGTCAGATGGGCCTCTGGGCTTGTCTGCGGGGAAACTCTCTTGATTATTAATTGTCTAGCCCATTGGGTGGCACCATCCCTCAACACATGGTCCTTCTGGCCTGAATAGGAAAGCTATCTAAACCAAAGCCAGAAAATGAGGCTGCAAATAATCTTCCTCCCTCCTTTCTACTTCGAGTTCCTGCTCAGGTTCTTTCCCTGATTTCCCTCAGTGATGAACTATGGCTTAGAAATAAGAGCTGCATTGGTTAGTTTTCTGTTTGTGTGGTAAAATACCATGACCAAGGCACTGCACAGAAGAGAGAGTCCATTTGGGATAAATGTTAAATAACATGATGGTGAAGCAGGGGCATCTGGAAGCAGGCACAGTGGCTGGAGCATCACCTGGGACCCTGCATTTTGTGCTTCAGGTAGGAAGCACAAAGACCAAACTGCAGATGACATGAGTTTTGAGACCTCTAATCCCACCCTAAGTGACACTTTCTCCAGCAAGGATAGAGATGATAATTCTCCCCAAACAGTACCATTAACTGTGGGCCAGGTATTCAAATATCAGCCTGCCAGGACATTCTTGTGAATCTACCACGTAAGATGAATCCCTTTTTCTTCTAGCCTGCAACAGAGAGGAAACCAGGACAACAAGCCTTAGCTCAAGCATTCTGCCCTGCTTCCTTCTCCCTAAGTCCTTCCATCCTGAACTCAAGTTTAGTGACATCTGTCGTCCAAGTTTGGGTGCTGTGGACTATGTACTAACGCTTAGGATTCTGCCAATATGCTTGAAGATAAAATCCCCACAGCCAAGGAAATGACAAACAGTGACATGGGAACTCTTGGTAAGGATGTTAAAGATGCTACTACAATGGTGCTCTTTCCTGAGCCATCACCGGAGAGTTGCTCAGACTCCCTGACCATTCATATTCCTGCTACCAGGTTTGTGTCAGCTGGTTTATTACATTAGCAGTGTGTAAACTGTGGCTTTGCCTGCTTGGCTCTCCTTCATCTCAAACTGTAAGTCTACAGATGACTAAGTGCCTAACTGCTTCTGAAAGGGACGACCGACCCCGACTACCAGTAAAACACTCCCGAATAAATAGGTGGCATTTTCAGACTCCTGTTGGGTGGAACGGACACTTGTTTTCATAGTACTCCAGCTCTCAAATACAAGATTTGGTTTTTATTTTCAGAAGTAAAACCAAGTTTGGTTACTTTACACCAAGGACTGGTCAGAGTAAAGGCCCTGCGATTGGTACGGAGGATTTTCCCTTCCATTACTCTCAGTCCACGTCCAGCCTCCACTTAAATGTGCCCCCAAACCCTTGTCCTCATGCTTCATGGCAGGACTGATGACCCAGAGACTCACCAGATGTCTTACCACAGAGGTCTGACATCGATGCTTCTCTGAAGTGTAGCCATGGTGACCACCACAGCGTCTGCTGCTCTGCTCTTCTTAATATGAGTTTGACAGAATGTGTGTCCCCACTGAAAAGTCCCATCTCACAAGGGGGATTTATGTTCAGAGAGGTGTGAAGGTAGAACTTAGGCACCTTTCTTTCCCACCTGAGATAGCCATTAATAAGTAAATTCAAAGCAGTGCCATGTGGAAATCAAAATAGTAACTCTATTACTCGTCAGACAAGACCAGAGGAAATGACCAGAGAAATAAACCCTAGAATGGTGCACCCTGGTCCCTGACCCAAGCAATCCTAGCATGTAACCAACTTCCAGAGACAGAACATGCTCTGGAGAACAAGGAACTCCTGAGGGTTTAGCTGCTTGAGAAAAGAAGAACAGACGAGACAGCAGTTTCACGTCTACATTTCATATTCACCATCAAATAAATGACTCCCCTGGGAAGGAACTAACCAAAGGTGGAGGAAGATTAGAAATCCCACCAATTACAACCACCCCTGCCCAAAGGAAAATGGGGGAGGTGTTCCTCATGCTCTTCCGGCAGCAAGCAGAACCATTAAAAACAAATCAAAAATGAGTTCCTAGACACAAAAGTATATGTGAACCCAAGGACTTAAAATATCCATGATGGGGCTAAGTTATTTCACTTGCAACTTTCTTCCATATTTTTTAAACATAGGCTGTAACTATGTTTTCAGTTAAATTGGATACATCTTAGCAAAGAGGTGTTGGAAACAGCCAAGAATAGGAAGAAAGGGCAGTGAGAGAGATGGAAGCAACCATCTGATGTTAGCAGAGTTCAGAGACTCAATGACCCCTCACAAGAGCTGCTGTTCACCATCTGTCTTATGTCCCACCTTCCACATAGGTGGCACAAACGGAGGATCGGTATGCGACGTCTCTTTTATGAGGATCTTGTTTTGTTTGCTTGTTTGGGTTTTTTTTTTTTTGTTTGTTTTGTTTTGTTTTGTTTTGTTTTTTGTTTTTTGTTTTTTGTTTTTTGAACACTTAGAAGAGTTTGTTATGCTCCCAAGATTACCAGGGTCTCCTCCGGGTCTTTAGCCAGGTGAACCAGTACAATCAACATGTTGGTTGTGTAATTTCCAGTCACTTGAACTTAGGTTTCACAGTATTGTTTACAATCTGTGGCTGTTTGTGACTGTACTATGTTGCTGGTGGTGGTTGACTTCCAGACTCATGAGTAAGGAGGCAGTTTGCATCTGTCTCTTTTCCTGTTCTTCTATCCCTGACCAGTGGACAGCTTTGCACCGGTGGTCTTGCTTCCTAAGGTGTGATGATAGTTTTCATCTGTGGCTTCTCTTTAGGGGCTCACAAGCAACTCTGGTCTAGTTATGTTTCCTCTTGGTCTTTGAATTCCCCACAAACTATATAATCTTTCTAAAAAAATCAGCCATATTGTTGAAGATGAAGAGAAATCCGAGGCAGTCATAAACTACATTGCCTGGAGCACAATGCTAAAGAGATTTATAGAAAGCCCTGAGAGGGTTTGTGCCCCAGACTTGGTGTTGTGCTAATCATAAAGGATAAGGGTTTACAAGGAGGGAATTGAGACCCTCAGAGCATCAAGTAACCCTGACTCATGAGCTTAAAGCAGCCAGATAAAAACAGGACTTGTGTATTTGGATTTCTTTTCTGGAAATACTAGAAAGAACTAGTTAGTAAGATTCCAATAGTGAAGGAGCCCACTGTAACAAAAGCTAAAGCAAATTTTTCTTGTCAGTAATTGGATGTCTACATTCACAGAAACTGAAAAGTCTTCACAAGAACCTTCACCATCTTCATCCCGAGTGCATAGGGCCACTGATGGTCTACACGTGTTTTAGTTGATTTTGAAAATTAAAAACTAAAAGATAATATCATTACATAAAGGAAGGTTGACCTGATGACTGTATACTATATTTTATATCTCTCTTTACCTAGGCCTGGCAGTCTTTAACATGTACATATTCACAAACCCGAGTGAAGAAGGGATTTCTTTGTTTGATTACGTAACCAAGTTTTCTTCTCTTCTTCATAATAAGAAGGAGGTAAAAATAACAACCACAAGATTTGCTTTATTTATTTAAGGGTGATGACCCAATACCCATTGTGTAGTTGGATGGGGAGTTGTTAGATGGGTCTATGGAAGAGGTCTTGGTTCTGCCCCTTGCTTATACCCACTCAGGACAGCCTGGAAACCCCTCATTGCTATTCTCAGGCTCAGCCTTTCTCAGCTCAGCACATAAACTTTTAATGAGTGACCTATTTGCAGGACTCCCGTCCAGATTAGCAAACACAGGTCAATAGGACCTCAAACGCCATTTCCCTTGTAACTTCTCTTCCCTCGTGTGTTTGAGCCAAGGCTGCAGCGAAGTCCTACGACACCAGCACAGGCTGAAAGACATGCTCTTGACATTACATGTTTGCTTTTGGATTGGTTTGGGGGCATTGTATGTTCAAAAATATTTTACCAGTGTGTGTCTGTGTGTGTCCTTTATGTTCAGTTACTGAACCTCATACAGGATTGTGATCATGGCTTAAGAAAATATGCTGCAGCCTATGTAGGGGTTTTAAAAATGTAAACCAGAGACTTCTTACTGACTTGTTGAGGCTTTGTAATCATTGAAGTGAGTAGATGGTCCTACCCTCATGCACACACAGGCATCACTAGGTAGACTCAGTGGGTGTTTAAAGAGCACATCAAAGTAGGAAAAAGATGAAGGAACTGGGAAGGGATTGGAAGGAAGGCAGTGGGCCATGGTCTGATCAAAACACACATGTATGTATAAAATTTTCAAAGAAAAAAGATTATTAAACGAGAAAGAGTAGCAAGACCCTTGGAAACAAGAAGAAAGAATTGTGGCCTATTATGCTTAATTTAAATTAATAACGCAACCAGAATACACTAATGGCTCTGAGACTTTTTTTTGTTTTAAATAATTTTACAAATAAAGGCAAACCCACTTAAACCTCCATGGTATTTCCTTTTCACTGTTTGCTGTTCCTCTGGAATTTGCATATAAGACATAAATTAGATTAGACCCTGAATGAGGACTGGAAATATGAGATCACTGTTGGTGGACTTAGTGACTAGCCAGCCATGACTACAGTCCCCAAGTGTGCGCATGTGGGGGGGAGGACAGTGCAGTAGGGATTCTTCTTTCTCTCATTGTCCTGTGAATACTTCTCAATTACCGAAGCCTCCGTCGCACAATGGAAGTCTAGTCTAGGTAATTAAAGCTGCAAGGCTCTGAAGGAGAGACATTCTTTCTAATAGGTTTTTTAAAGAATATGAATAATAATCTTCAATGAGAAACTGACATACGCCTAAGCTTAGAGAATGTCAGCGGTCTTCTTTAAAATTTCATCAAGATTTAACAGTATTTTATGAACATGAAAAGAGAAAAGAAACCAGCCATAACCCCATTATGTTGGTACAATTTTCATTCTGGGGTGTTTCTCCACTTCTTGACCACATGCACAGTTATTGTTAGTTTTCAGGCAAACTTGCATCTTTTTTAACAGTGTTTTATCCTAAATCTTATTTTTTTTAATACAATTGTCATAATCATCATTTGGAAGAGTTTTTATAATTAATTTATGGGAATTTATCACATGGAAAAAATTCAAAAGAAGGGGAAAAAGTACTCTATAAAGATGTTCATGGCAGCATTACGCGTGGAAATAAAGTAGTGAATGCAGTCATTGTCCAGCAGTGGTAAATCAGGGCCTATAAACAGGACGGAACATGACATCGGTGCTTTCAGCAGTAGCCAAAAGAGTGGAGATTTTAATCGTGGCTCTTGGTCTGCTCAAGGGGTTCTAATGGTCCAGCTGAGGTTCACAGGAGGGTGATTCATGGTCCAGCTCTGCCTCTTTTGTTCTTATGCTTCTTATAAAATCCTCACTTGGCAGAGGGAGGAGAGTAGTGAGCGCAGGATCCAGAGCACAAAATGAATGGGAACCCCCACCCCCCATGGCTCCCACCCCTCCCACGGCTCCCCCACCCCCCCACGGCTTCCCCAGAGACCTGGCTCAAAGGGCACGGGTGGCATTCTTTCCACTCTCTGCTTTGCTTTGCTTTGCTTTAGGACAGGTCTGTTGTTCTGTCTTGGGTCACCTGGTTCTGGAAAACCACACTAGGAAGAAGTAATTTGATCAGTAAAGAAGCGATTGCTGGTCTGGCAGGACTGGAATAACCCAGTAATTTGGATCAGAAGGTTCAGCTGCCCGTGTCATGGCTGTGACAGGTGTGTGTGCTGCTTTGTGCGCTCTGACGTGTTGTCCACACACACAGGAGGGTGAGGTGGCCAGGGAAAACTGCTCCTTTGACTTGCTCCTGGGCTACAGTTATTTCACCAGGAATATGTTTAGAAGCTGTTCCTTTTCTAATATTTTTGGCAGTCAAAGGAAGATGCTTCTGTTTTTACGGCCATACTTGTTTTGAAATAAAGTACCAAAATAATTCCAGATTTTTTAGTGCAGTGAGAGAACAGCCTGAAATTGTAATGTGTGTCCTTTCTTGGTCTTTCCTGTGACTTCAGACTACCTACTCTTCACTGAGGAACAGGAGGCTCCAGCAGTTCTTAGTATTTAGCCATTTAATCACAATCCAAAGCCTAGCATTACAGGATTTAACTCAACAAAAAGTGAATGTTTCCTTTCATATTCTTGAACCATAAACCATTCATATATGAAAACTTAACTATCAGCCTTTGGTGAGGAAAGTCTCCAATGTATAGCTTAATTTTATTATGATTTACTACATTAAGGAAGTACCTTAATTATTTTTCTATTCTGTGGTGATATACTATACCAATGTAATTTATAAAAGGAAGCATTTAATTTCAGGCTTATAGTTGCAGAGTCTGTGACCATCCTGATGGAAAGCACAGCAGGCAAGCAGGAGGCAGGCAGGCAGGCAACAGGCAGAAAGGCAGCAGACAGGCAGCAGACAGGCAGCAGACAGGCAGGCAACAGGCAGGCAGACATGGCAATGAAACAGTAGATGAGATCTTACATCTTGATCCACAAGCAGGAAGTAGAAAGAGACACTGGGTACTAGGATAGATATTTTAAACCTCAACACCCATCCCCAGTAACACACCTCTTCTAACAGTTCCACCAACTGTAGGCCAAGCACAAAATATATGAACCTATTTTTTATTGAAGCCATCACAGGATGAATCCCCATTCGTATAACAAAAATATTCTTATAAAGTAAATGTCAACAGTGTTGTTATAATTTTGTCATAAAAAATATTGAAACAAGAAACCAAATTATGAATTAACTGATTAACTAATTAGTCAGTTTTTAAACATTAAGACTAGTTAGTTAATTATTATTATTATTTTTAAAAAACACAGGACCTTTGCTATATAGTCCAGTATGGCTGTGAGCTCCTGGTGATTCTGTTTTAGTTTTCCAAGGGTAATTACAGACTTAAATAAGAATATTGACTCGGAAAAACTATTAGAACTGTTTTTTCCCCTCCTGTTTGCAATAAAGTATATATCTTACACTTTGGGAACCAGTTTGGTTGTTGCTTTGACCTTATTTAAGAAGTCACCAGGGAAGCCCAAGACAAACAGAAAAACAAAAAACAAAACAAAACAAAAAAAAAAAAAAAAAAAAAAAAAACCAAAAAACAAAACCAAAAACAGACACTAAAGGAAGTCTCCATATGCTACTGAAGATGGTGAAGTACAGCCTAACTGTTAGGTAAACAGACATAAAGCCTCACAGTAGGCCTGCTCGCCCAGTCAGACCCTGGCCATAAACAAAATGGTGGCGACTTCCCTTGCTCCTGGACCTGCTCACACAACCTGTCGTTGAAATGGAGGGCCTTATTTTCAGCCAGAGCAGCTTCTTGCTCTGAAAGCATCCCAGCATCCCAGCATCTCAAAGTAACCAATTGACCTCAATAATTACCTCAGACTGTTTTCTTTGTCATCTTTTTTTTTTAATCAAGTACCAAACACCTGGTTTAAATGTTATAACTTCAGTACGGGAAAGGGGCCCCACCCTAGACAAATGTGTGGCTGTATCTGTCATTCAGCACAAGAACAGCTGAAGGTCCAGTGGGTTCTACCTTGGTCCGGTTCTTGGTTTCAGTGTAAACAAGATGTTAGCGTGTGTTTCCATTGGTGCTGCTATGACAGCCAACCACTGATGAGGGAGTTCAAGGTCAGGGTATTAACATTTGATCTACTTGGTGCCTTCCTTTCCCTCAGTGCCCTCATGTGGAAAAAGGCAGAGGACAAAGAACAACCAACTTTTTTTTTTTTTTTTTTTTTTTTTTTGGCCACACTCTTTGTGATCACATTCTCCAGGAAGGGACCTTCATGGCCGAATCGCCTTCTCGAGGTCCCACCTTTTACTATTGTCACATGGACAGCATTAGAGGCTGGCATGACACATACAAACCTTAGTATTCTGTCCACGCTTCCCCAAATGAATGTCTCACACACAAAATGCATTTATTCCATCCGAATAGCCCCCAAGGTCTTAACCCAACTCATTGTAGCAGCTACTTCAAAGCTTCCACCATCTGCCCTGCGGATATCCCCTCCAGCAGTGATCCAGGATATCAGACAAGTTGCGGTTTTGAGATACAAGAACGGGACAGGTATGGGAAAGACAGGCTTCCAAGCTTGGACTTGCTAGACAGACAGTCCAGCCAATGGGTAGATTTCAGGTCCACTGAAAGATTCCATCTTTAAAGGAAGGTAGAGAGCCATTTAGGAGATGCCTATTAACCTCTGGCTTCCACACACTTGTTCACATGCATCACATGGGTTCACAAAAGCACATACATCTACACACAAAGACAGAAGGAAGATGCATAGCCACCATTAGGAAGCTCCACACAACCTTCTGAAGGCACAGGAGCCTTTTGCTACAAGGAAGACTTGTCTTTCCTACAGTGGAAAATGGGTTTTAATAACCAGCTTTATCATTTCCCTAGTACATGACCACTAATAAACCCTTAACATTGGTTTGTTTCCTTACCTTTAAATTTTGTCTCCATATAATTTTTTTTTTTCTTCTCAAATAAGGTCTCGTTTTGTAGCCCAACATGGTTTGGAATTTGCAGACTCCCTGCCTCTGTCTCTGCCTCCCTTGTTGCTATGACTGCACGTCCTGCTCAGGTTAGAAAAAAAAAAAAAGATCTAGTAAACTCAAATAATTTGTGCTTTCTGAGCGATAGCTGAATGGAAGTCTTGGTCATTAGCTCGTCTTAGTTCTAATTTCTTACATGCTAAAGAGCAACTCCGAGGCGACCTTGGGTGACTCTTTTCTTCCTAGGCATGGTGCAGCTGAGGCTCAGGAGGAAATAAAGGTCTGGGTGGGTGAGTGAAAGGGTTGGGTGCTTTTGGCTGTGGGGATGGACTTTCCAAGTAAAGTAGGGTGTTCTGTAGTTCTGTATTGTTTTAAATCTCTTCCTTACTTGCTGGCAGTGCAGCAGCTCAAGACGGAGTGCTGCAGTTAGGATTACCCAATACACGATGTTTGAAGGCTGCTAAGCAGGGTAAAGGTCTGAGGAAAAGAGGCCGTTTTCTAATCAGGTAACGTGAACAGAGCACACACTGTCAAGAGCATCTCAGCCAAAGGACCTCAGTAACCACCTTCTTCCCTGACTGGTCTTGGGGTTTGCCTCTGTGGCAAACCCAGTTGAGTGTTCTTTGGTTTCAGTTTTGTTCAAGCGCTTGCTCGCTGACATAGCAGGCTGGGCTGAGAGTCTGACTGTGAAAGGTACTTGAAAGTCAGGTTGGAACAAAGCACATGCATGCTTCTTGCAGAGGATGTGGGGCTTGTTGACTGGAAGCCTGCCTGCCAGAACAGATCCTTCTGCGCACACCAGAAACAATCTGCCATTGTCTCTGGGGATAAAACAGTGCCAATAAAACATGAACACTCCAGCCAAGAGGAGGAGTGCTGCATTAACTACTTCATCGCTGAAAGGAATTATGGGAAAGGAGAGGCCAAACAAAATTTGGTTCCTTGTTTTTCATCTTCACTTCTGACATCATACAGATGTGGTACCCAAAGCCCACCACAGGCCTACTTAACAGAGCATGAACGGACATTCCCCCCCCCCCTTGCCATTCTGGGGTGTGGCTGCTGGGGAATGACCTCTGTGACCTCTCTTATGTTGCCCTTGGCTCCAGATGCTATTACCTCAGAGAAAGCGCCAGGCCAGGACTAGGGGTAAGGCAGCAGAGCGTGCAGAGCTCTCCGGACAGCTTAAGGATAGGGAATGAAAGGCAATGCCCAGAGGAAATGGAGAAAAATCCTAAGAGAGTGGACTGACTTAGGTTATGGAAGGTTTGTCTTACTCTTACCTGGTTCTCCCTTAGTCTCTGATGAGAACCAGGAAAGGAGTATCGGTGGAATTGATGTGCTGACTAAAATTTTTCAGTTTGGTTGCATTATGACTTTCAGACTGTACTCTGACTCTCTTACCTTCACCTTCATTACTGAGTCCTTCTCGAAACTTCTTGCTTGTATCCACAACCCAGTGTTACCTAAAACTTCAAGCACTGTGCAATAGTTCAAGACTTCACAAGTGTGAGGAAAGCCTAGCTTTGTGGAAATAGTTATTAAGGTCTAAGGAAATGCACCTCTGGGCTGGGCGTGGTGCTGTGTGCCTGTAATCTCAGCAGCCTCAAAGAAAGGCCTGGAGGATGAGGGGTTCGAGTTTATCCTTGAACTTATCCAGCCTGGGCTACACAGACCCTGTTTCAATCAAACTAAACCAAAACAATAAAAAGAAGTACAGTTGTGGCCAGTTCCATAGAAAGGCCTTGGTTCCCTAGTTCCCACTTAGAATGCCAAGATGGTGGTGGTTTGGTCAGTGCATAAATGCTTTGCTTGGCTTCTCCACCTCGTTTTCTGCCCACCTTCTCAACCTCTGCACCTCGGCTTGGTTAACTTTTCTCTCTCATATCTTGACTCTCTTAAGTTTGCGATTACTTTTATGGTTCTTTTGGGCCATTGGTAGTTCCTGTGTGCTGTTGACTCTGCTTCCCGACAACTAGAAGTTTTTAAAACAGTGGTGGGATTGGCGTGTTGTAAGCACAAAATAGTGAAATCCTGCTCTTTCTTAGTACCACAGATGGAAATGTTCCACCGTCTTGCAGCGGACTGACCACACTGAATTCACGTGATGAATTTTAACCTGCAACCTGATAGCATTCAGAGGTGAGGCCTCTGGAAGGCAATTTGGTCAGGAAAGCAGAGTGCTCATAATTAATGTGATATCGTAACTAATCTGCTAATGGGATTAGCAACCATGTAAGAGAGACCCATGGGGATTCTTTGCCCTTCTCATCTGAGGGCAGAGAGAGAAGATGGGTCTCTGCACACCAGGAAACCCTCACTGTGCCAACCTGACAGTGCCTGTAAAGCTATGAGAGAAAACGTCTTTTACGTCCTCTGGTCTTAGGTATTCTGTTACCAGAGCTAGAAAAGACTGTCTCGTCTGCCTCCTTTAGAACTTTTAGTCTTAACCTTAAAGACTTTGCCTACAGTTAATGAAATAGGACTCTTCTCGGATCGGGCATTTGACTCTAACAGACAGCTCACTTTGCTTGCTTCTTTGTTGATGTTCAACATCAGGGCTTTAGAATAACGGTGGAATTAATGAACCTTTTTCCCGTACCACTGGTAAGATATTCCTCTCACTGGGACTCCAGCTGCATTATTCAGGGTGTCGGCCAGATGGAGATGTCCTGCCTGAGACAGGACAGACCATTTGCACTTCTCTTGAGGCAAGTGGGAAAGAAAGCCAAAAGCCAGATCACTTCCATTTCTTCAGCTGGAAAACGAGCCAGACAACTCTAGATGCTGTCAAAGTCCTTTCCAGACCCGACTGGCTGAGCATTTGCTGAGCAACCCATCCTTGCTTTTCAGGCCCTTCATTAGGGACTTTTCAAAGACAGTGCCACAGCTACATTGCTGTGTCCCCAACCTCCTCAAGGCCCTCTGTGATAGGGACTCTTTAGTTTGCATGCTCATTTTGGAACCTATTTGTTAATTCCCACCAAAGTAAAAACCATCACTTAAATTCTTTTAGTTGAATTAAGCAAGCTTTACTTTCTCTCAGTCAGGCCTACCTTCCTAAAGCAGGGTATGAGAAAATAGCATCAAACAAAGAAGATGAGGCTTATCTGAGCCCTCAACTTGCAAGGCTAGGAGGTTTCAAGGGTTTTGGGTTATGTAGGAACTTGGCAGAACATTTCAGAATTGTTTGGCAGAACGTCTTATCTGGGTGGAGGTTAGAGTGTATAGGGTTTGGAATGTGTCATATTGTAGAAAAATGGGTCAAGACCTGGATAAATCCACATTTTACAGAAAACAGGAATGAACATAGTTTTGATCTTGTAACAAGGTGGCTTTTAATCATAAAATGGAGTCAGGTTGGTCCATCAATTTTCCTTAGCAACATATTAGTATCTCTTAAGGCAGATATAACAAATTACCACAGACTTAGTGGGTTAAGAAGACAAGGAGAATCAGACTGGAGAGGCAAACCAGTGGTTAAGAGTACATGCTGTTCTTGCAGAGGACCTGAGTTATGGGTTCAATCCTCAGCACTCTCATGGTGGCTCACAAACATCTGTACTTTCAGTTTCAGGAGATCTGATACCTTAGTCTGACCTCCAAAAGCACCAAGCACTCAAGTGGTATATATGCAGAACACCCATACATAAAATAAATAAACCTAAAAAAAAAAAAAAAAAGAAATTCATTATCGACTAGTTCTCAAGGATAGAAAGTCTGAAATGAAAGTTGGCAAATTGGGTTTTGGCTCTGAGAAAATTGACCCTTTCTCTCTTCCATTGCTCCCCATCCTGGCCACATACCATTCCACGATCCAGCTCTGTCTTCCCCGTCATTGCTTTCCTCTGCATCTGCCCATAAGGACAGAACTCATTGAGTTAGGGCTCAATCTAAATGACTTAATCTGAAGATCTTCGCATAGTTACATCTACAAAAATTGTTATTCTCAATTAATATATTATTCTCGGGTTCTTCATGGGAGTAAGGTTTTGAAGAACTCTAATTTTTAAATAATTCTTTATTTGATATTCTATGTATTCACATTTCAAATGTTATCTTCTTCCCCCTCTCCTATTCCCCCTCCTCTTGCCTTCATGAAGGTGCTCCCTTTCCCAACCACCCTCTCCCACCTCAGCTCCTTGGTGTTCCCCTACACTGGGAAAACAAGCCTTCACTGGATCAAAGGCCTTTCCTCTCATTAATGCCAGACAATGCTATCCTTTGCTACACATGAAACTGGAGCCATGGGTCTCTCCATGTGTGCTCAATGGTTGGTGTTTTAGTCCCTGGGAGCTCTGGATGGGAGGGTGCGTGGTGTTGGTTGGTTGATAATTTTGTTCTTCCCATGGGGTTGCAGGTCCTTTCAGCTCCTTCAGTCCTTTCTCTAGCCACTCCATTGGGGTCCCTGTGCTCAGTCCGATGGTTAACTGCAAGCATCCTCATCTGTACCAGTAAAGCTCTGGAAGAGCCTCTGAGAAGTCATCCATATTAGGCTCCTGCCAGTAAACACTTCTTGGCATCAGCAATGGTGATTGGTTTGGTGGCTGCATATGGGATGGATCCCTAGGTGGGGCAGTCTCTGGATGATCTTTTCTTCAGTCTCTGCTCCACTATTTGTCCCTGACTTTCCTCTGGTGAGTATTTTGTTCTCCCTTCTAAGAAGGACTGAAGGATCCACATTTTGTTCTTCCTTCTTTTTAATCTTCATAAAGTCTGTGAATTGTGTCTTGGGTATTCTGAGCTTTGGGCTAGTATCCACTTATCAGTGAGCGCATACCATGTGTGTGAAGAACTCTATTTAATAGCCATCTACAATATCACCATCTCTTCTTCCTTTCTCCTTCTCCTCTTTTCCCCACCCCCCCAGTACTGAGTGAATCTAGAGCCTTTTACATGGTAGGCAAGCATTCCAACATTGAACTATATACCCCCAGCACTCAGTCTTAAAATTGTATGTAGGCAGGAGTTTTGTCCATTAGACTCTTCAGTGCTTCAAGTGCTACAAAGGCACTGGGTATTTATCGAATGAATGAGTGAATGAGGTTGAAACGGGGCCCAAGCAATTCAGAAAATGATGTAGCCGCTACTCACATGCCAGTCTTTGTAACTACTTTTTATGATTCTCAGTGTATTTATATAAAGTTCTATACCTTAGTAGACCGACAGAAACGTAACCCATTACCGTGCTGACACCGACACTACTAAAATACTAATCTTTGTATTATTTTCCTACTTTGATTTTTCTCTGCTCTTGGGTCTCTTCCTTTTTGGTCACTATCACTAGTCCATTTTTTTTCTTTCTTTCAATTTCCATTTCTCTTTTCCCCCCTTTTTTTGTCCTATGCCTTTTCAGTTCTTCACCACAGTCCTGTTTTAAAATAAGAGTCTAGAATGTTTTATAGACACACATGTATATCTGAATAATTAGTAGCCTGCATTTTTTTTATACCAGCTTGTAGACCCAAAGGATTGCACACATTCAAGCAGATTTGAATCTGAGAACTGTGAACCATCCTTGTCTAGTGATCTTAGAGCTTCCCCGAGAAAGGAGAGCGGTTCGTTTTTGTATTTTGAATGAATCACAGAAGAAAAGAACTCTGCATTTCCAGGATCTTTTAAGGTAGTCGTGCCTGCATCTTTTCTGACTATCACACAAGGTTGTAATGAGCGAGGCGACGTTAGCCACAACAAGCTGCTCCCAATCCAACCCGGAAAGCTTTTCTCACGCCGCGTCCTGCGGAGTGGGATTGTATGGATGCCTGCGAGGACCAAACTCACTGTGCTGTCGGAAAATCCCTAGTACCTTTCTCAGCCTCAGATCTAGGCTTTGATTTGTTTTCTCGAGCTCCTTAAAGCGTCTTCTATGCCGGTTTGGATGGTATTTAGGAATCTTGATGAATATGCTCATTATCTAATACAAAGTGACAAAAACCACTCCTGCCTCAAACTCTGCCACAAACTGTACCCCGCTGAACTCCCGTGATTCATTCAATGCTAGATTAATAGCATTTGTGTTATTCATATATCTCAGTTGACCTTGATCTGCTAGCAACTCCCTCCTTTTTAATCTCTGTCCCACACTGGGGAGGTTTTGTTCTACAACAACAATGGTTCTTTCATACATCAAAGCATAGCGCCCCCCCAACATCCCAAGTTTTAATTTTCCTTGCATGCATAATATGTTTCTCTCTTCTGATCACTGTCTGTTCTTTGTACCTAGGTCCAATTGATAGGTAATGGAATTTTCTACTTATTCAGCAAAAGCCACACATTTAAAATTTAACTTTTTAGCACCTGAATGAAATATGTTTATAAATAAAATTTATTTGCACAGCCTTTTCCATGCCTTTCAAATTTAAGAAATATAGAACTTATGCTTCAACAAGATCTAGGCTTATATAGTACTATTTGTTCAGTCTTTCAAGCACAGTGTCTGTCTTGAAGGACACAATAGTTTTAGCCATTTTGTATCTGTGTTTATATTAGGAATCATCGGCTATGGTAGAAACAATGACTTTGCATGTTTCGTGTGTAATTTCATGTGTATCATGTGTAATTCTGCATTACATAATTTATTCTGTACTCCAGAATTGGAGTATGGAGTAAATGCTTGCGGACAACGGAGAGTTTGATTCAGCCAATCAGTCCTGTTATTCCTCTTAAAGAAACACTATTCAAAAACTCTTCCACACAGAAAAGCAATGAAGCAAACTCAGCAGCAAATCCTAAAGCAAGAGCCGTGGAAATGAGGAATGATTTTCCTCATTCTTAGAAATGGCAAATCACTTCCTTTGAACGTTCTATTTACCTTCAATTACTTTTTGTAATGAGTAGATAACATCGGATGGCTATGTGTAAGGCAATGGTAACTCGGTTCTTTGGCAATTCCTCTAGAGGTGGGCAGGTAAAATCTGATTCTAATATTTTCTCATGGGCTGCTTGTTTGGGCTTATTACTTCTCTGTAAGAAGGCACTGCATACTCTTTCCACTGGCAGGTGATATGATATGAATTTCCTACCTTATAAAAATGATCCAGGGTATGAAACATTAGTGTTCATAAATACCGCAGACAGCTGCTCAAAGTGTGCATTTGTTTGCCCCGTCCTGAGAAACGTAGATGGACCCAAGAGTGCATTCTAAGAAGTGGGTCTCTTGGACCTTATGTGCCTGGCCACTATTGTTATGTTAACTTCTTAGCCAAAAGCCACATCTATGTTGAAGACCCTACAAGGCTTATTAATTAGTTTGAACTTAGTGATGTGGACAGTGGAATGTTGCAGGGCCACAGTCTATTCTTTAATTCCTATTTGGTGGCCACCTTTTGTGTGTAACCTAATATGTTTTTTTCTACTATCAGATAAATCATTCATAATGTACAAACTCAGAAAACTACCAGATTGGTGATATTCTTCCCCGAAGCTGAGACTATCAATGGACCTGCCTCTGAAACCTTTAGTAGAGTTTCCCTCTTTAGCTATAACCCACCTACCTGTGGTCCCCAACAATGTATATGGTAAATGTACAAAGAAAGCAAACGTATAACTGTGTGTTTTTTGTTTTTTTTTTTTTTTTTTTGTTCTGTGACTATAAAAGTTTATGTAACTGTTTTCATGGTGGAACATGTCACTTGGGGCAGTCAGAATCCATGTTCCTGGGCCAACCATGATTACTCATATTTGGCTTCCAGCAAACCATCACTTATTCCCTTGGAGGGAGGAGCTGTGTTTTGCATCGACAGGGCCATCTATGAATAATAAACTCTGCTCTAAACTATCATAGAGCAAAGCGCCTCTTCCTGTTGCTCAGCAGCTTGTAGTCTGAAGGCTTGGAAGACAGAGTAGAAATGTGTTTTGAATGCAGAATGTTGCTCCTGGGCATGTAGCAAAAAAAAAAAAAAGGACAGAATATATTGCTGTGAAGAATAAATATTTAACAGATTTGACTTTTCAAATCTTCTTGCCCAGAGCAGGGAAGGGAGAGATCCTTATCAAAAGAGATTTAGAACAGGAGAGGGGGTACAACTGCTGCTGGGGGTGGCAGGGGAGGCTGTTTCCCTCTTTGGCCTGTTGGGATTTGGACCCCACAATTACTCATGGGAAAATTAAAATGACCTAAGGGAATAAAGACATTCACCGATTCATTAAAATGTGCTTTGCTTTGTGCTGTAGAGGGAAACTCAGGAAGTAAAATGATTCTAGTCATCTTTCTGACTCCTCCAGGATAAATTGCTCATTTGCCCAGATGATCGAACTGGTCTGCATTATCACAAGTTATGTAGGTTATAGCTAATTATTCATAGCTATAGTGGGCTTTAGTTATGGAGACAGTGTACACGAGCCTGCAGTGTAAATGATGTGAAAGTGTGACGTCCACGCCTCCTACCGGCTGTGTATCACCTCTGCCTCATTTGCAGCCACCCCAGGGTACGTATGGGTCACACCGGCCCACTTCTCTGTTTCTTCTCCAAACTGTTTTCCAAACTGACCCTGTTACTCTGACCATAAACCTTTGCTTCATCCTTGATGTCCCCTTGTCCTTTCTCCCTCCAGGTCCCATTGATCTGGCTCTCTAAATATCTCTTAAGTTGCCCACTTCTGTGGGGCGTGGGTGAAATTCTTAGTGGACATGCACATAACCACATTCATAACAAGAACCCCAATGCCCCAGAGCCACGGGAGTGTCAAAGCCTTCCCCTGATCCCAGTAAATATTGACAGATGGTCGGCCTTTCCCTGAAACCATATACAGAAACCTTCAACTCCAGTTTCCTCCTCTGAGATGACCACGGTCTGAGGCTGCCTCTCCACGGAGACCTCCTACCAATGTTAGCTGACCTACCTTCTTGTCGTTAGCATTGTGTGTAGTACCTGTGCTGAGTTTCCGGGTCGCTGTTGGCATGTCTCCATTAGAATGCACAGCCAACCTGATCCCAGCTTTTCTATGTGTCTGTTACTTCTTCATCTCTCCATCACCCTCCTCCTGTCAGTCCCAGCGCTGTGCAGGTCTTGAACCAACATTACTCATTGCTCTGGGAGGATAGCTGTGAACCAAGCATAGACAAAGGTTTTGCTTTTTAGACAAACTACATCTGGTCATCCCCTGGTCCAATGATATCGGTTCACATAAGCAGCACAGAGGGGAAGATGTAGGGGAGGGGATGTGGAGGGTACTTTACACCATGTCGAGAATTCTGAAACTTTTGCCAAGTCAAGGAAGACTTTGAAGAGTTTTCATCAAGATTGATGCTATCAGATTTGTTTCTTTTTACTTTTTAAAGATTTATTTATTTTATGTATGTGAGTGCACTGTAGCTGTGTTCAGACACACCAGAAGAAGGCGTCAGATGTCATTACAAGTGGTTGTGAGCCACCATGTGGTTGCTGGGATTTGAACTCAGGACCTTTGGAAGAGCAGTCAGTGCTCTTAACCGCCGTGCTATCTTTCCAGCCCTGATTGTTCCTATGTCTCTCCAAACCTCATTTGCCACACCATTTGACCACACCGCCTTTCCTCATAAGTAAAACATTGGGGTCCTTACCTCTGCAGTACTTCCCTCCAACGTTTGTTCCAAAACTGCAATCTAGCATGCAGGACTAGGACAAATGCACGGGAATAGAGAACTGTGGCTGTCTATTCATTATCCAGTTCTTCCAACAGGAGAATGACCTTCCGAATCCCAAGCACCGACATTGTGCAGCTCAGTTGGGGCTGGAGAGTTGTGTGAGCTTCCCTGTGTTCATGGTGGCTTTCTAATGCTGGACTCTGAGAGGTTCCTGCTAATCCCATCATCCCTCAGGGAGTCTTGGGTCAGTTTCCCAGCAATTGTGTAAGGTTTTCCGTCTGGCAGATTCTTAACTTACACCTGCAGGGAGAATGAAGAAGTCCCTAATAGGTTCTTCTTTTGAGTCTACTAGACTAAAGGAAGCTGTCCTTTATGATACACTTGTTTCTAGAGAACTAATTTCCTATCAATAATGGTGAGAGTAAAGGCAACTGAATAGAGTTTTACATAGACATGCAGGATCTGACAGGTTGGATAACTAAGCAAAGGCACACTCAGGAAATGATGCTATTCTAGACGATGGTCAAGAACTGTTACATAGGGTCAATTTAGTATTGATCAATTTAGTATTGATTAGTTTAGTAGGTTGCGTGCTTTCCCTTATTTCCTTTGTGAACTTAATGATTAATATTTGAAACCTTTTTATATTTTAGAAAGTGACGTTCACACATGCACACATCTAATTATCTCAACACCTGTATTGTTATTTACCTGCTAATTAGAAGACTGAGTTCTAGTAGTGACGCCACCTGGTCAAGTGGCAGACTGGCATTTGAACCCATGCTCTGACCTCAAATCTCCCCTCTTCTGCTGCAGCCAATGTTTGTCCTAGGTATCCGAAAACAAATAAATAAGCAATCAGTAGTTGTTTGCTTCTAGATACAATTTTGTGCATGTTCAATCTGTTCAAAATTGAAAACAAACAGGAGAAAAACAAGGGGAAAGGGACTACTGTGCCCAGCATCAAATCAGGATGATTACTTGCCACACAATGAAGCGTGTGAGTAGGCCCAGCATGGCTGGGATGTTCAGGCAGTAGGTTGATGATCTTATGAAGAGGACTCTGATCCAGCTGCTGTCAGGGTTTGTAAAGTAATAAGCAGTCAATCGACTGTGGTGATGAGATTCTACAAGGCACTCGGGAAAACTACAAGGAAGACAATTTTTTCCCCAAATATACAGAATAAAACTCAAGAGAACCTTCTAATCTATTGGTGAAATGGACAATCAGGACCTCAAAACTTCTATCAATAATAACCCAGATGATCTGATGAGTTGATGCTGGTGGAGCTTCACCTTAGCTTCACAAAGATCTTAACACATTTAGATGCCTAAATGTTCGACCAAACTACCACAACAGAGTCCCAAGCACAGTTGTAAATTTCTCCAGGTGATTTCAATGTTCAGGCAAAATTACTCTAGTACCCTTGACAAAACTAGGACTTATCCCAAACTTAGTCTGACAGCTCCCTGTACTGCGTTTCTGGTTATTTTTTTTAAGTGCTGACCAGTTCCCCAAACATTGACTCCCAAATTTATTTAAAACCATTTTAACTAAACAAGCACAGCAGAAATAACGGTGTCCAATGAAGTGTCCATTAAAGTCTGGCATGAATCCTGGTCTAAATTGTTCTTTAAACCATCAGAAATGCTGGAACCTTGCAGGCTCGTGATTCTTCTGTTAGAGGCTATGAATAGGCTGAGTTCAGATACTTAGAATACCTGCCAACACACAGTCACAGACACCATTGTGGTAAAATGGTGTCCCCTCCCACATTCATGTTGAAATATCCTCATTAAAGGAGGCTCTGGCAGGGGACGGATGATGGGTCAAGAGGCATCCTGCTCTGTGACCAGATTACTGCTTGTAGAAAGGGCTTAGAGAAGGGCTCATTTTCTTTGTCCTCTTCTGCTTTTCGAGGACACTGTTTTTCTGTGGAGGGCACAGCAGCAAGCACCATCTTGGAAGCAGAGAGTACCAACTCAGACGCCCGAACCTGCTCTACCTGGATTCCTGACTTCCAGACTCTAGAAAAATGAGAAATAAATTTTCCTTATAAATTATTCAGTCTGTGATAGTTTTCTGTATCCACATGAACAGACAGAATGGGACCTTATCCCTATCAGTCACTGGGCAAAAGAAACACACACACACACACACACACACACACACACACATGTAACAGCAAACTGTGTATCCTGAAAGGTTGGGACTCAAGGAGACTCACAAAGAATTTAAAATATTGTCATCTACCACTAAATGACATCCAAAGAACTAAACCTGGGTTCAAAAGGGTTTCTTTTCAGTGTAAGATCAATTTCCTTTCTGTTCCTATTTTCCAGACATTCAGTCCCCTCTTGGACAGTGACCAGATGCTTCTGGAATTGAGAAAGGAAAACGGAATGACCATCATCGACACAGACCCTTCATGGTCATCTCCAAGGCTGGGGAGAACGGTTATCAACACAGAAGAAATCAAGAGTGCCTTCCCCGGGTTTACATGTCCCGTGACTTACTTAGCAAAATGCATGATTCCTAGAACTTCTCTAACCCCTGCTAAAACAAACAGAGCTGCAGGAAGGATCGTCACCTCCGTACTGTTTTGTACATTCATAAATATCTCCAGAGGCTTAATTCCTAGAGGCAGAAGATAAGGGGTCAAAAGTACACACATGTAAGTTTTGGCAAAAGTTTCCCATTGTTTTCTATAGCGGTGAGTCCCTTCACAGTCCCATCATCCCAACACGTGCCTGTGTGTCTGTTACACTTCACGTTGCTGTCTGTTATTATCACACTCTCTGGGGTTTGCTGGTCACAGGAGAGGGAGAGAGGCTCAGCTTTATCTGAGATTTTAAATTATTCTTTGATTGAGGATCTTCGAGTGTGTATACACACATTCGTGTGCACGCAGATGTGCTGGCTAGTGTCAAGTCAACTTGATACAAGCTAATAATAGCTTAGGGGAGGGAACCTTAATTAAGAAAATGCCTTCATTCGATCAGGCTTCAGGAAAGCCTGTAGAGCAGTTTCTTAATTACTGATTAATCAGGAATTACTTAATTACCCATTATGAGTGGTGCCGGCCTGGACTGGTGGTCCTGGGTTCTGTGAGAAAACAGGCTGAGCAACGTGGTAAGCAGCACCCACCTCATTCCTTTACCTTTCTCCTCTTCCCTACCATTTTTTTTTCTCCTCTAGGTTTTGTCAAGATATTCCCCTGAGCACGCCATTTTTTTTATGTTTTGCCTTTATTTTTTAAAAATTTTTGATTGGATATTCTCTGTATTTACACTTCGAACGTTAGCTCCTCCTCCCCCATTTCCCTCCCCCTTACCCCTCCACTTGTTTTCATAAAGATCCTCTCTCTCCCAACCACCCTCTCCACCTCAGCGCCTTGGCATTCCCCTACACTGGAAAAACGCACCTTCTCTGGACCAAAGGCCTCTCCTCCCATTGATGCCAGACAATGCCATCCTCCGCTGCATATGCAGTGGGAGCCATGGGTCTCTCCATGTGGAGCACGCCAGTTTTATGGGTGAAAATATAATTGGGAAAAGGTGTCTTGTCGCTTTAGAGTCCCATGGGTAGGTCCTGAAGGCTTGAGTGTGTAGAGGCAACAGCAATACCAAGTCAGCTTTTCATCCTGATGCCAACAGAGGCCGGCTTTCCTATTTATTCCACAGCCTTGTGAGGGTTGGCTAGTGTTCCGTGGCTGCTTTGTCCGGACTAATACATGCTGTGGTGGCCTCAGTTCTCAGACAGCAGTGGTGAGATCCCCTTGTTCCGCTTTCAACCAAAGCCGACTTCCCCACGCTCTGGGCAGCAGCACGCCGGGTGGGTGGGGGCAACCGAAACGCATGCTTTTTTGCCTAATTGAAACCGGGACCTTTTTAGAGACCAACAACTTGGGTGGAAAAAAAAAGTCTTTATCAGTGTTGGGCTGTAATCACAGTGTCTTTGAGAAGTGCCTAGATTATGGCCAAATATCCTTTGAGTTTGGAAGAAGCCACCACGCAGGTTTGAGAAACCAGTTCTGAGCACCCCACAAGCTCAGGCTTGCCAAAAGTGAAGAACTTCCTCTCGCAGCCGTCCAGACTGCTTGAGCCCTCACAGCTTTACGTTTTAGGAATGTCTGTTTCTCAGAGGTGTAATTTGAAATTATTATACACCATACACCTGAGATTTAATTGCAACTACTCCTGCCTGAAGCACACAGGCTAACAGCTCTGGTCTAGGGATGAGCATTTCTCTGCTAATGGCTTTCTATTATCTGTTTTTGTTTTAAATGATTTTAGTAGAAATAACCTTAACTACCCAAACTATAAGCAAAACAAAAGATATTTGCATCTATTATCTTAAAATACCAATATTAGTAACATCGTAGGGCTTGTTTACTTCCTTGAGGTAACTACTAATTTCTAGTAGCATTATAATGTGGCATTGTATTATGTTATAAAAAAAAGAGTAAGGTATTTACATGTCAATCTAGCCTCTGAAGGCATATCCAGCTTATAGTAGAGTCTCAGTAAACATTTATAGAATTTAATGTTAATTAACTGAATTAAGATTTGAAAATAAGTATTGTTTTGAAAATTTTTATTTGTGTTCATTCAGGAAGTGAGATTCTCAATAAATTGCTCTCTTAATTCCCTAGGGACACATGTGACCTCAGAGAGCTCAGAAGCAAACAGTTGCCACAACCTTCCCTTTAATTAATGACAGCAGGAGTCCATGGCTTTAGCTACCTTAAGTTAGAGACCCACAGAAGAAAGGGAAACTGAGTCCTAAGGACCTTGCTGGGTCCATCTGTTCATTCATCAACTACTTACTAAATACCAGTACATGAGAGGCACGTGTAACAAAACTGACAATAGAAATCTAAAACAGTAGAATGAATTTGGGATGTGAGTGGCAGAAAGTTGTAATTGTAGCAGCTATGTGTGAATGTACTGTACCCAGAAACATAGAAGACATCCATTTGCCCATTATTACGATTTGCTGATTCCTCTATAGTCCCATGAGTAGATTCCCCTCCCCCAGCCTTGTGACGATTTTCTTGCTATCTACCATAGCAGGTCTGGTATTTCTATTCCATTTAGTGAGGAATATTACTTTTTCCCAGCATCCTAGAACCACCATAGCTACACATTAGGTTATGTTCTGGGTGCTCACTGGCATGCTAAGTTCTGTCTCATAGGATGGCATCACATTGTAGAAACATTTTCTTACTTACTTGTATGCTGTGCTCTCATCAACCTACAATTGCTGGGACACAGCACCCCTCCAGTTTTCTTGGCACTTCGGGGTCTTGCTGTTATATAAAACATAATCCCTTTGCTTTCTTAGCAGCATTTCTTCAATTGGACAATATTTTTGGCCTAACATTAGTTATTGGTCTGGTAGCCAAACAAGGGAATATGTGAGTTTCAGCATCACTAAAACTTAGTTGGGAGGGAGGGGCTACTTCTGCAGGTCTGGGAGGCTTAAAAAAAATAAGGGTATGTTTGAGTTTTGCATGCACTGATCTTAGTGTGTTCCCACTCTACATTTCCTTTTTCTCTACTGTCCAAATGGGGCTCTGACCTTTGAAAAGCAAATGAGTCTGGGTTTAAAATGCTCTCCAGTGCTCTGCTACTCTGATGTGAAGATTTCCATCTAATCCATCTGAAATTTTTCTTAGCCTCTGGTTTTAAAGATAAGAATCTTTTTATATGCTCTCTAAAGGGGCCTTTGGCTTTAAACATTTATATCTTCTTTTAACTTTATTTTAAAAAACAGAGATAAATGTACAAATTTTCAGCATTTTTTGCATAAAAGTATAAGAATACATTTTTTAAAGTTGTAATTAAGTATTTGTGGGTACATATACATACACATATGTATATGTGTAACAATAATATAGGAAAAGAGGCTATTAATTTGAGGGGATAAGAGAGAAACTGGGAGGGGCTGTAGGGAGGAAAGGGGGATGTGATACAGTTCTATTTTATTTTATATATATATATATATATATATATATATATATATATATATATATATTTTTTGTTGTTGTTGTTTAACTTCACACAGTCTGTGAGTTGTTTCTGGGGGAGTGCAAGCCTCTGGGGTTGGCATCCCACTATCAGTGACTGCATATTATGTCTGTTCTTTTGTGACTGGGTTATCTCACTCAGGATGATATTCTCTAGATGCATCCATTTTCTTAAGAATTTCATTGAGTCATTGTTTCTGATAGCTGAGTAGTACTCCATTGTGTAAATGTACCACAATTTTTGTATCCATTCATCTACTGAAGGACTAAACATTTATATCTTAATTGATGATCAATCACTCTCATTTTTGTGTTACCTTTCTCCAGAGCATTGATTGGTCCCAGACACATACATCCAAATGTGAAGCATTGCATCAGCCCATGCCTTCATGTAACAGGCACACAGGCCCAGATTTCCACAAGTACAAGTTTCAACAACCTGCTAGGGGCTGTCTGTACTCTCTTTAAAGCCAGAGAGAGAGAGAGAGAGAGAGAGAGAGAGAGAGAGAGAGAGAGAGAGAGGAGAGGGAGAGGGAGACTTTACTGCCAGCCGGTTCGTTATTTATATGGCTGATTCAACCTCTCCCTTCGATCTGTGCTTCTGCAGCATGTGGGAGGCAGAATCTGGATTAGGTGCGTGTTCGACATGATAGGGGATGGAGGGCAACACGATCGATGGAAAAGCTGAACCACAGAGCACTTGTAAAAAAATCTATATTTAATCCTAAGAGCTTTGATCAAATAGTCAACTGAGCTTAGGTCTTACCGTGCTGCCCAGACTGATCTTGAACCTGTGGCTTCAGTGATTTTCCTGCCACAGCCTTTCAATTACATAGGCGTACAGTACACCAGAGTGCATGGTACCTGTCTTAGTCAGGGTTTCTATTCCTACACAAAACATCATGACCAAGAAGCAAGTTGGGGAGGAAGAGGTTTATTCAGCTTACACTTTCACATTGCTGCTCATCACTAAAGGAAGTCAGGACTGGAACTCAAGCAGGTCAGAAAGCAGAAGCTGATGCAGAGGCCATGGAGGGATGGTACTTACTGGCTTGCTTCCCCTGGCTTGCTCAGCCTGCTTTCTTATAGAACCCAGGTCTACCAGCCCAGGGATGGCACCACACACAGTGGGCTGGGCCCTCCCCCTTGATCACTAGTTGAGAAAATGCCTTACAGCTGGATCTCATGGAGGCATTTCCTCAACTGAGGCTTCTTTTTCTGTGATAACTCCAGCTTGTTGACATAAAATCAGCCAGTACAGTACCTAAGTGCCATCCTGTGTCCCCTTCCCCCTTAGGGTAGCCAGGACTGTTGCACACCGAGCTGGACTGGTCGGAGGGAAGCTTAACTGGGTGTGGTGAGTACAGCGTGGGCTCCCAGTCAGTGATGAGTGGATAGGTTTTGGGGAACTAGTTTGATATGGAGAGGGGGTGGTATTTATGCCCCTGTGTAGGTGGCTAGGGTCTCTGGGGCAAGGTTTATGTGGCCATGTATCACTGCCCAAGGCTTGGTGGAAGATGCTTTGTCTGCGTATTTAGGGACTATAGGGTTGAGGGGTGGGGTTTATAAAGTCAAACTAGGAGTAAAGCCTGATACTGTCAGGGTAATAATTTTTATTAGGGTTCATGGTAGGGGAGCTGGCTTTGTGGCACCGGGTCGGGAGTGGGGAGAGAGCCAATACCTGGCATCCTCATGTTTGAGGTACATCTGGGGTTGAGGCTCCTGCTACCCTTTCTCTAAAACCCTGGGCCTTTACAGGTTCACACCTAAAGCCTTAAACTAGCCAGTCACCGGATGCAAGGAGCAGGACTCTGAGCCTTGCTTGGGGTTGGACTGTATTGGACACAGGTCAATTTGCAAAAGTAGGTTTAGGCAAAAACTATTAGTCACCTAATGGGAACCATCAGGAAACAGGCATTGAATGAATCCGGCACTTTAAGGTGTTCAGTGGAAGAAGGGAGCTGGGTCACTTTCCTCTTCATCCTATGAAAGGCTGTTCAGAAATTACAAGGAGGTGGATCATCCTAACAATAAAAGTATTAAAGAACAGTAGGAACGATGTGCGAACAAATTGTTTTTGCTTCTGAACAAGACTGGGAGTGTCCAGCGCTGCGCTCAGGAAACTGGCCTGGAGACTTGTTAGGTTAGCTATGCAGGAAAACACCGTTGTTTAAAAGTGTCTCGTAAGGGGTGAAAAATGACCTTAGCAGTATGAGTTTGATGATCTGTCTCTGTCACGGCGCTCTGATAGGATGGTACTGGCAGACACTACGCACAGGCTCGTCTCAGATAGCGTTAGGCTTGGAATTGACCTGGCTCTTGTTTAAACGGGCCACTCATGAAAGCGTCTGAAGGCTAGAGGCAGAAGTCTCATCGATGGCTAGCATTTATTCTCAATGGAGTGTTAACCCTTGCTGGGCTCTCTTCCGGCTTTGCCCTTTTGTTTTCCTGGCAACCTGCATCATGATAACTGAACAGTTCTCTCTCTATTATTTTAAGGATCATGCATAGTTTTGTGTATTTTTTCTCTTTTTGTTTTTTAATGTCTGCATGGTGTGGATGTGTCTAGGCAGACATTTACATGTATGTGGCCATGTGTAGGTTCACTTGAGGCTGATGTCAGAAAACATTCTCTACCTTAACCTGCAAGGCACAGCATCCCTCAGCCACGCCCCCCACCCCAGCTCACCAACACAGCTAGTCCTGGTAGCCATCTTCTCTGCTGATACCCTGTCTGCACTGAAGCTAGAATTACAGGCATCCCTCCATGTCAGCTAGAGGGTTTCTGGGGAGCATAGTTTCAGCATTTGTGGTTGGGTCGCAAACTTGGAGCCACCTCCAAACCCCAGTTTTTGTATTTTTCTTACTTTTGTGCACTTCCTTTTTAGCTATAAGAGATAAATTAAGGTGCTCAGGGAATTTGAAGAGCTTTATTTGAGCAGACATTGATTCCTGAATGGGGCAGCTCCAGGAGAGGCCTTCAGAGGGGCCAGGCTGAGAAGGGCTTCCAAAGGGCAGCTTGAATGAAAGCCGAGCAAATATTTGATTAGCTGGAGAGAGCAAGATCTGCTTTTGGATTGTTGCAACGAAAATTCTCTAGATCAAGGCTCATGGAGGTTCGAATCAGATGAACTTAAATTTCACTTCATTGTTTACAATGAGTTGGGTTTCCATTTGCTTACGTAGAAACTCCGGTGCTGGAGCCCCCTCTGTCTGATGGTCTCCTAATTAGCTGAGGACACAGAGACTCTCAGGACTTAAATGAGTTACCAGCCTCTGCTATGCTGCCTCTCACAATGCATGCCATTTTCAAACACTGCAAGACCTAGTATTTATTTATGATCTCTTGCAGCCAGAGAAGTTAGCAATTCATCTATAATTCAGAAATCGAGGTGGGGCGGGAAAGCATGGGCCCTTCTGAAACGAGTCCAATTACAAGCACAAAAGAAAAAGAAGTTTCACTTTGCCCTGGGCTGTGAAATACCTTGGACCCACCCTGAATATAGGAAAAGAGAAAAAGACCAAAGAGAGGAGAAGAATTCCAGAACTTAACCTCAGGGTAGGGAAATGACTTTGCTAAAGTGACACCTGAAAACCACATTTGTTCTGGGAGCCTGAGTCCAGGCAGGCTGAAGACGTTTTCTTGGAAAAGGTTCAGACAAGGAGTCAGTGAGATGATTGAAGGCTTGGAGGAACTGAGTTAGGGGGACAGGCTGAAGGAATTAAGAAGGTTGGCCTTGGCTTAGAGACAGCAAAGATAGGGCCTTGATAACCATCTGCAATTACTTCGTTGTCTAAATAGCAAGGAAGGTAAAGTGCTACTCAGAGTGGAACAAAGGATTATAATTACATGAAAATCGAGGCAAGGAAAAGGAGCCAGGATACACAACAATTCGCCTTTACAAGACTGGTCAAGGCAATTTCGTGACAAACACCTCGGCTTTGGAAGATCATGGAACAATAGACAAAAGCGATAGAACAACACGTATCACCCCTCCGAACAATCTTGTCTTACTGTTGTAGATTTTGCCACACTGGAATCCAGACACGAAGCATAAAGTGCTTCAAAGTTATGCCATGTTGTTTCAACCAGGTCGTTCTTTGGGGAATCTACTCCTGACCGGAGAGTGACCCAGGGAGGTAGAAGCCACACGGGTTTCCCGTTCAGCACAGAAGATCAGTGACCCAAGGGCTGCCTGAGAGGGTTCGTGCTGAGAAGGTGCGCATCCTTGGTTTGATTAACCGAGGCTTTTGAACAGTCACTGGTTCAGCAGCTCTAAAGCGGAGCTGGAACTTCTCCGAGCATCCCACTCTGCTGTCTGTAAGCTTCTCAGAAAGGTCTTGTGATCTGTCAATGCTTCTTTCCTCATGTGTCAAATTCCTAATGTACACTTCACTTATTTTAAACCAGTGCCCGTAGCCTGGATGTTCCTTTATTTTAAAGAGGGATCTTGGAGTTTAAAAGTGCCATTCAAACTTCCTGTGTGATTTATTTACTCTCTCTCTCTCTCTCTCTCTCTCCCTCCCTACCTCCCCCCTTTTCTCTCCCTCTCTGTATGTGTGTGTGAATGTGTGTATTATACATGTGTATTATATGTGTGTATGTATATGTATGGGTGCAAATACACCTAAGGAGACCCTATGTTCCTCACCTTACTTTTTTGAGATAGGGTCTTTTGCTGACCTTTGAGTTTGAGCATTTAGTATGGCTGGCCAGCCCTAGGGATCCTCTGCCTTTCAGCACTGGAAAATAGGCGTGCACCACCACTGCGGACCACCTGCATGAGCACAGGGGACCCAGACTTAGGACTTCATACTTGCCTAACAAGAACTTTACCCACTGTACCATCTCCCCAGCTCCAATGGTTTCTTTAAAAAAGAAAATGAAATTCTATGCATGGATGTTTTTTAGACTATAATAAAGTTTATTATAAGAACAAAGAAGAAACGAAGCCCCCCACAGGTGCACAGTACCTTTAGGTTTGACAGGAAACGTTTATACTATACAGTATTAAAATTATCCTAAAAACTTGTAGTAAAGGATTTTACTTTTGATTTTGCTATTTCCTAATCGTCCCGTCTTGAGACACCTACAAATGAATTTGCTTATTCGTGTCCTTTTTATTCAGTGCCTGTCCTTTTTATCTGATACTTAGTGAAAACCATGGATAACGTTTGAAGTCCTTCCGAAGTGCACATCCATCTATTCCTGTCAAGAAAACGACTCTTCCTTCCTTTCTCCTTCCCTCCCTTCCAACCTCCCTTTCTTTCTCTCTCTTTTTTGTTTTTGTTTTTTTATTTTTATCCACTTGTATCTCTTAAAAGTAAGTCTCTAAAATTTACAACTCTTTTCTTTTTCTTTCTTTCATTTTTTCTGGGCTAGTCTGGAACTCACCATGTAGCCAAGGCTGACCTTAAACTTGGAATTCTCCTACCTCAGCCTCCCAATTGCTGGTGTTACAAGAAGCGTGCCCCACCATTCCTAGTTTGAATGTTTAAAATTTTCAATCTTAAAAACATAATCTGGTCAGGGAAAAGCTTAAATCCTGGAAGTCACTGACACAAACCACTATGTGAAAACTTGGAGTTTGCCAAGCCATCCGGATTTCCCTCTCCTGCTCCGGGTTCTAAAACTTTTTTTTCCTCTAGGCTGGGCCATGATTTTTTTTCTTGTTCATGTATGACACCCTCCTCCCTAGATTTTAGCAGCTCTCTTACTGGTACAAAGATAGGAGCTTTGTGAAGTTGTACAGCTTGAAAGAAAGAAACTCTCATCCAGCCTTCTGATATCCAGGCTCTCTACATGGTTTAATTAGTAGGGGTTGAGAAGACTCTGAGTCAACATCACAGAGACTCAGATGCTAAGAGCACATGAAGTTGTACCCGCATAGTAGTTGGGGAAATAATTCGCTGGGGGAGACGCAAACAGCGTGGCAATCATCTCTTCAGCTTGGAATATGTGTACATACCAGAGATTCATGATTTCCACTGAGGCAGGAGTAAGCTGGGCTTGCCTAACTGTCAAAGAAAAAGAACCTGACAAACTACTGAACCTTCAAGCGAAGATATCTTAACTTGAGTCTTGCTCAGTTATTTCTCAGATTTTCTGTGTGTCAAAGATGCAGTGAATGAGTGGATAGCAATGGCTCCTGGATCCTGGACATGAGCCCTGTGCCCCACTGGGGATGAGGTGACATTCTGCTTTTTCTATTCATTCACACTTGTTCATTCATCTAACCACTCATTCATCCCACCAGGTCATTAGTCATTTGTTTATTTTTATTCTTTTATGTACAAGCGTGAGGTGAGTTCCTGCTCACATTTATGAGCACCACATGAATGCCTCATATCCCCACAGGTAAGAAGCCAGCACCAGATGTGCGGGGACTGGGACTACAAACATTTGTGAACTTCCATGTGGGCAACCTCTGCATCTCATTATTAGTCATTTAATGTGGAAAATGATTTTCATAAAGAGAGATAGCTGACAGATTTCTTTATGCACCATTTTGAGAATCTGTCATATAACATAATATTTATGACCCTGAACATATGTGCAAAAGCCTCACACAACACTCTGAAACAACTAATAATTTGGAACCATAAAGATGTCCAGAAAATAGTGCACATAAAGTTTAATTTCATACTCCTTCTTTAGCACGGTTATTTGGCATTATTATTTATTATTAATAGTGTATAATATAATTATATTATTATTATGGCATTATCGTGATATTTTGGGGTTCAAAATGTAATGAGGTGTTTTCAAAACACAGCAGGACTAAAAATGACACATATATTTTGTGGAATGGAAGTGTGTAGGAAAGTGACCCTGGAGGAGGGGTTTTCAAAGTGCAAATCCATGTTGACGCAGGGACGTGGAGGGGACTAGTGCTTTGTCAGTTACTAACTTGGTGGAGAGTTACATACTTACTCTGAGGCCTAGCTTCTTTATCTGTGAAGGAAATCTTTTGTTCCTTGCTGACTCCTTACTAGAGTTGAATAAGAAGGAATTTTGGGCAAAAATGGGGTAGGGAAGACAGAGAAGGCATTATATGCTGTATTTCCCCTTCAGCAGGCCCGTGAGACTCTGGTTTGGATGCTCCATGTTTGTCAGGGCTGTTGAGCCATTTAAGCCAAAATGAACATCCTGAAGTCCTCCTTCCGTCACACAAACTAAGATAACAGAGTCAGATTTCTGCTTTGGAATGTAACCACAAAGTCGCTTCTTGACTGCAAATGTAACCATTCGATTTCTATCTTAATAGAAGTTATTGTTAACTATCATTTAACTTGTCTCATTGTTAACCTTAGGCTCCATAGAGAGGCAGTGAGATCTATTAACATGAATGCGGAAGCCCGTTGGAAGACTGGAGTCAGGTATTGGTACTCCGAGTAATTATACGCATTTTCTTTTCTCATTGACCATGTGTTTATGATTCTCATACAGCAAACAGTAACAGTACCCTTTCCCACTGTGGTCTTTGGGATTTACTGTAATCCAAGTACTTGTTTTCATAATTTGTCATTTTAATATGTTTTTCTGTTTAGTTATTTTATATCTAAAAATTTCAGTCATATTTTCCCCTCTCTGCTTTGTTTATTTGGTCTCACTGAGCCTCCTGGTGCACCGGCAGGTATGATGGTGTGCTGTTCTTCTTTCTGAGGATGGGTCTCTTTGCTTCTTGGTCTCACAGGCTTATCTACTGACAAGACCAACTGAGAGGCACTGGATGCATCCTTGTGACCTTAACGAAATGCTTTTGAATGGATTTTCGCTAAAGTTAATAATATCAGCAATTAATAGTATGGAATAAGAAAGGTTCGGAGCATGGGACAGTTTTTGGGTGCTCTTTCCTTAGTACAGTTTTCAGAAAGACATATTACCCTTTGTATTCGGTCTCTTCCTGCTATTCCCTGTCATTTCAATTAGTGGAAATGTGAGCAACTTGATGAGTTTGTTGTTTTGTTTCAGTTTGTTTTTGTGCTTCATGAACGTGGGTCTAAGACTTACACAAACATAGGCTTGAACTGGAAAGAGTAATCCATTATGTTTTATGTTTGACAGTCCAAAGATAGATGAATGAAAAACAGGTTTATGTATCAGTGGGAGAAGGGTGAAGGGAGATAATATGATATATGCATATAACATAATATTACTTCTCATTGGGTGGACAGGTCAGGATAAAGTAAATACACATACAATAGAATAGAATGTCGGTCAGCCTTAGAGGAAAGCAATTTAGACTTACCCTGCACGAAGCACAAACTTTCAGAACAGTGTGCTGAGTGGAAATTTCCAGTCATAAACTCAAAGATTCTATGCTATGGAGAAGCCACCATGGGTAAGGGTGCTGGCTCTGTAAGCATCAGGGACTGAGTTTAATAAACCTAGCATTTATGTAAAAAGCCAACATGGCTATACATGCCAGTAATCCCAGCATTGAGGGTTCGGAGGAAGGAAGACAGGTAGATCCCAGGAGCTTGTTGTCTAGTTAGCAAGCCTGAGCCTCAGGTTCAGTGAGAGGACCAGTTTCAACAAAATGAGGTGGAGAGTAACTTTCACATGCAGGTTGATGGATGTTTGTCCATTCACATGCATATGCCATACATACATACATACATACATATACCATACATATATGTATATACCACACACATACACACATACACACACACACACACACACACACACACACACACACACACAAACACACACACAGACACATATACACCTCCAATTTCATATGTGAGGTACCTGGAGTGGTCACCTCTGTAGAGAAAGCAAAATGTTGGTTGACAGAAATTGTGAGGAAGAGAGAGTTTCATTTCACAAGGCAAAAGAATTCTGCAGCTCATCTGCACAAAAATGAATGTACATTCCGCTCCCGAATCCTGTATTTAGAAATGGTTAAGATGGTGACTTCCATGTTGTATATATTTTGCCACAATTTAGAAATTGACACTAGTAATTTTTAAAAAGAAAAAAAAAAAATCCCCAGAAATACCAAATAAAAGAATGTTGCTAGTCTATGGATTTTTTTTCTCCCTTTATGACCTGCCGTAATACAGTGTGCAACTTTTAAACCACAATAACTTCAGCGTTAGGACATTAGGAATGTAATTTGTACCATTAGAAATGTTGTCTTTCCACATGAGACTCTTTGCCCTCCATCGGGATTGTATAAACAGCTCGATAGAAAGGTTAAAAAGGCTGAAGAGCTTACCGGTTTGTTGAAACATATAATGTGCATATCAGTTTTCTCTGATCTTGGCCATGGCCGACTACAGAACTCATTAAGTTTACCATTTTTTGCACGTGTGTTTCCTCCGCGGGTTTCCGTTCCTGTCAGTCAGACTCACACAGCACTTCCGGCTTCCTCCCCGCTTGACAGGGTTAAGCCTGTTGATGATCTGCAGTCCTGTTCGGCTTTATTTTCCATAGATTTCTCCTGATAACCGTGGCATGAACTCTACACTATGTGTTAGGGACTGAGAAGAAGCCAGAAGGTTTTTATTAGGGCTCGTATTCCCATCGCACTAATTTCTCAGTGGCAACAATGGATCTGTGTCCTCTGTGTGTGTGGGGGGGGAGTATAATTAGGAGAAAGTAGGTTTTTTCTATATTGAGTTCAAAGATAATCTCTACTGATGGCCTTTACCTCTCTCTTCCAAGTCAATTTAGCAGTTTTCTTTATTTGCTTTATAGAATCTAATTAAGTAACTCATTCTGTTGCCTTGTGCCTTGCAATACTTTGAATTTTTATGAAAGTTGATAGGATTGACCTATTCTTTAAACATCAGTAAATATTTTAGGGGTTGTCACACTCTATAGTGGGTATTAAAGTAAGGCTATGTAATGCTCTCTTTTCTTCTAACTACTAAGTGATAAATACCCTAACATGGAGGGTTTCCACTGGGCTCAGATCATAGCACAAGTGTGAACATTGTAACACAGTTTAATGAATTACAATTCATTATAACAGTCACAGTTTCTGTGCCCCTGCTGCTCAGATGATGAGTGTGAGCAACCGCTGGGCCATTTCAGGACACTTTCAAGTGTTTCCTTTGTCTATCTAAGGAGAAACATTAATTTTTAGTACTTGGGGATAGACTTTCAGCTAAAAGATCATAATGACCTTTCTTTTGTTTACTTTGACAACTACATCAGATTAAGAATAATTTCCATAAACTATAGCCTAAAGTGGTTTTGTAGATTACAGAATCAAACCTTATCAGGAGCTGAGAGATTGTAAATATTTAGGTGTCTCCGGTCAGGATATACCCTGTGTTCTTGATGATGGATAATGACATTTGATGTCAAGTCTAATAACCTAAATTAATTCCCAGGACTCACATGGTAGAAGGAGAAGCTGACTTTAACTAGTTGTCCTCTAACTTCTACATGCATGCTGTGGCATGTCCACATGCATTTGTGCATATGGACACACGAGAGAGACATCTCAATTTTTTTTTATCATGGTTCTGGCTATGAAACAGGATGGTAGATAATTCTTACCAAATTAGAGGTAACGCAAGAAGATGTGTTAATAACAAAGACGAGGTAGAAAAAAGGAAAACCAAGGGATCCTCTGTTGCAGACAGAAACAAACCCAGCCTTGGGTACATGCAAATGACATCAACTGGTGCTCTGCCATTGAATTGGGTAGGAAAACCCGAGCCTTCTGATTTCTATTCTGCACTTTTTTTCCCCTAAAAAGTAAAACAAAAGGAGAAAAATTTGCAATAAAGCGTTTTCTACTCCTTTTAATTTTCAAAATTATGGTCAACATGGCCGAACAGCTTGTAGGTCTTCGTTCAGTTCTTGCTGGCGCCTCTGCTTTTGTTCATTTGCCTCTGCCAAACATGGATGCAACCCAGAAAGCAATCACTGCAAATGCAATAGAAACGTTTCTTAAAAGAAATATACTGACTTTTAAGTGATGCACACTTAGCCTCCTCTGTGTATCAGGCCTTAAGGGCATTTAAAATGTTAAGGTATTTATGACCCTTGTCGGTATTTAGGGAGACGAAGCTGAAGTGAAGGGCACATACATGGCCCCATATTGTGGAGAGAGAAGTGGCAGACTGTGGCTTTGAGTCAATGTGTCTGGCATTGGATCCTAAAACCACTTACTTTCTTAATTACTTCTTTATGTGAGTGTTCAGTGTACTTCTAATTTATTGTCATCTGTCCTAGTATTTTATATTGGTAAACTAAAGATGGGCTTAAAGTAGTGTGAACGACAGTGGGAGAGTTAGCTTACACTGGAAAGAGAACTGTAGGTTTCCAACTTTGTACCCGGAGGGCCAATCTTGGAAACCTACTGAGTGGCAATATAAGGCTTTTGCTTACAGAGGATAAGGCAGACAGAAGACCCAAGTGCAAGGAGGCCAAGCATATTGTCCAGAGAAGACTGGACCCGGCTGTAAGCAAAACTGGTCTTGACTTGTATAATGGTTGGTGAGGAAGAAGAGAGAAGGGGGGAGAGGCTGACATGCAAACCTGAATGTATTTGAGATGATATGATTATTCATGTGTATGACACAAAATAGTTTATCAATAAATCACCAAATTTCAAAGATGAAGCTTAATTTTTTTTAAGGTCTTAAGGGAGATATTCAAATAGCTTTCAAGATTAAGGTCATTAGACCTGGACATCCAGAAAGATATACATAAGCAGAAAGCACATTAATGACATTCAAAAGCTAAGTCGTGGATTTATCATGAAACCAAGCTGTCTGTCAAACATTTTTTTAGGTTCCAAAATGTACAAGAACATGCAACGGATTCAGTGCTTAAAGAGTCCACTAGCACACGTTAGTGGAGAAATGCCAGAGAGGACCAGTGCAAGTAGGCGCGTCGGAGAGCAGTAAGGTGGTTCGTGAACTTCCAGCTGCTGTGCAGTATGACTAAACACAAGCAATACAGTAGAAATGAGTTCATCATTACAGAAGCGACATCTAGATATCAAAGGACATTAGATGACAGATGGTAAAATTCAAACAGTCAAAGGTCAAGGATGCTGAGAAATGCATAAAGGTGACCATGACAGACCCAACAGCACTGTTCCTAAATAGTTAAAAACAAAACAAAAGCAAGAGTAAAGGCCATATAATCCCACATAAAAGCACAAGAAAGAGAATATTCAACAAAATCCATAGAAATTAAAAACATTACGATAATTTAGACAAGGCAGATCATTTATACCTGGGGTCTGATATATGGGTTGGCTTAGTTCACCTTATTGGAAAAGAAGATTGACTTTTGGGGCACAAAATGTCAGACATGAGTCGTACACTCAGAGGTTACCCATTAGTGCCCTTGTTGAAGAGACTCATAGAAAACTTGCTGCACAGGATCATTGTAAGATGTGTAAGAGTTGATACCAGGCTTTTTCTCTGTGTAGTTGAGAGGCTGAAGAATCAGTCCTGTGCTCATGAACTTTAGAATCTAGAAACAGGTTGACACAGATGGTGTAGTGTCTAGAGCATGTATGTATACACCAAGCAAAACTATGAAGAGAAGGAAAGAGGAATAAATGTGTGCCCTAGGAGAAAAGGAAGGGGAAATTCATGAGTTCTCAAATTCACTAAATAATAAAAAGATGTATGTTTTGTATATTTGGTATAAATAATATATAAAAGTAAGAAGAGCACTGCCTAGAAACTCTCGTAGTTTATTAAGTGACTCTACTATACAGATTATTTTTTATAGCTTAGAGGTAAATACATAGACTATCAAGTCTCTTTCTGTCTTGTTTGTTAGCTAAAATGAACCAGAACTTTTTCAAAGAGACATTTCACGTTTTAAAAATGGGGTCATGAGTTTCAAGACTGCCTCACTGATCAAGGAAAAAGCAGTGAAGATAATCACTTGGCTTTGGTTCCAACCCACACTTAAGTTACTCAAGAACATCAGTCTCCAACTCGGCCATCTGCCATGCAGTGTGCAGCCAGGCCAGGGACAGCAACTCATGTGAACTCAGCATCTTATCTCTCTGACATTCTGGACATAGCACTATCCATTGAGCCTGCATTTTCCCACAGTCTGTCTCAAATTTCATAGCCCTTGTTAAGTAGTTGATAATATCAGTCCTATTCCCAGTGAGCAAATGTTACTGTCATTTAAATAGAATCTGAGGAGGGCATTCAATGACCCAAACAAGTCTCTGAAGGTACTGTGAGCTCAAGAGAAATTAGAACAAAAGAAAGAGGAGCCCTTGCCTCACCATTTTTGCAAACCATTTAAACTTGTGCTTGATGGAGGAGGAGGACAGCATTGAGAGGGAAGAGGAAAGATAGGAAAGGGAGAGGGAGGGAAGGCAAAATAAAAGTCTGAGTTTAATTCTTCAATTTTATTGTGAGCAGATGAGATCACCTCTATAGCTCTACCTTAAAAAAATTTATTATCTCTAATTGTCAATCCATTGTATGGGAACAATGATTAGAGTTAAGTATTAAGAAAACTTACCCCCACTCCTGCCTCATTTTGCTTCAAAAAAGTTGAATATGAGAACAGATGACTTCAGTTTGCACAAACTTGTATCAGTACTCAATGCCAACTATCAGGGGGCAAAGGCAGAAAAATCAGGAGTTCGGGTCACTCTTGGTACACAGTGAATTTGACGCCTGTATTACATGAGAGCCTATCTCAATAAACAGACCAATATAGACTTAAAGGAATAAACAAATGAATGGATGGAAACCCTTCCTATCAAACAGGTTCTGTGAGCACCAAATCAAAGCCATGAGGGTGTAATTTGGTCAATTTTGAGGTATGAAATCTTCAGCTCACAAAAGAGCTCTCACTGTATTTCTCTACCTGAATTCACATTTATGTGCACTTATGTGTGTGGAACACAAGTGAAGGGTGTATTCAACAAGTATTTCAGAGTGTTTAGACACAAATAAGTAATTAGGCTGACAACTCTGATTGTATTAACAATCCACATTCTAAACTGGAGTTTTCTATCACTTTTTCAACAAAAAGTTAACAGTGATCTCATGGTTTTCTTTCTGTGGGAAAGAATTGGCATGGATGAAGTTTTCAATGATCAGAATATTTGACCAACTTTTCATGGAGAACTTGAAGTTTTCTCCAAAATTGTCATGGTCATGTTGTGTGATGAAACTTTTCCTGAAGGAGGGGGTGCAACACACACATTTATTCTGGAATCCCAGATAGGAGCCAAGACAGTTCAATGTGGTGAAGCATGAGTTATATGGGGTTACTTTCAGAAAGATGGGTGAGGGCTTGTTACATACAGGAACAGGAATGACTCCAGGACAGCTGCATCATAAAAGCCCACCCCAGCCTGGGTGACAGCTCCCAAAGCTGGAACCTGGAGAACACAGCATAGCCTGAAGGCAGCTCAACATGTTGGACAGTGTCCTTCCAAAGTGCCTCCGCTGATTTAAATCTCTTCCAGGCAGCTCTGCAGGTTTCTCCTTCTTCCAGGCAGATGGTTTGCTCTGCGTCTTTTTTGTGACTTTTATTGCTGACTCTAGCAGAGTAGCCTAGTGAAGCTGGTCAGTTTCAGGGACTTCCTGAAGCTCTTTTTAATTGTTTATATCTCTCCTGAAAGAACATCCATGTACGTTGGAATGTTTCAATCTCTTAGGAAACTGTTTTACAAACGATTTGAATATCATTTCAACCTTCCCCAAATTGTGGGTGGGGAACTTGCTCTCTAGAATGGTTGCAGCAGTAGGAAGTATGGAAGTGCTACAGGAGGCTGTGCTCCAGGGTTTTAAAGGGAGGGGCTACAGGACAGAAACTGTGGACATGACTCCTCCAAGGTATAGTTAAGGGGAAGGATTTGGCTGTAGACATCAGAGAGACAGAGAGAGACGAGAGAGACAGACAGACAGGCAGACACAGAGACAGAGATAAAACAGAGAGAGGAAAAAAGAGACAAGAGAGACAGACAGTCATACACAGAGACAGAGAGTAAGAGAGAAATAAGACAGAGAGGAGAGAGAGAGGGAGAAACAGAGAGAGACACAGAGAGAGAGACAGAATAAGAGAGACAAGAGAGACACACAGACAGAAACAGCACACACAGAGAGAGAGAGAGAGAGAGAGAGAGAGAGAGAGAGAGAGAGAGAGAGAGCGAAAGAGAGAGAGAGAGAGAGAGAGAGAGAGAGAGAGAGAGAGGGAGGGAGGGAGGGAGGGAGAGAGAGGGGGGGGGGGAGAGAGAGAGAGAGAGAGAGAGAGAGAGAGAGAGAGAGAGAGAGAGAGAGAGAGAGAGAAAACAGCCAGAGGCTATTGGAAGAGCTCATCATCACCATGACCAGAACTATCTGCCAGAGAAGAGCAGAGAACACAGTGAGAACAGGGGGAACCCAAAAAGAGAGAGTGGCTGGGTCATAAGAAGAATGAATAGCTCCCCCAAACTGGAGGAAGGGCCAGGAGACCAGTATGGCGATTTGGATTTGCATAACACCCGCTTGTGAGGAGAGACTGAGGGATCCTGGAGGGTAGCATGCACTTTGCTAAAATGCTAGGCACCACGGGTATATGTGGAGGGGTCTAAGTCTCCTCTGCCAGAGGTAAGGCAAATAAAGGAGTCCTTTTGGATTTGGCAGGGTCCTGGAGCATGCTGGCTTTCATCTAACCACGAAAAATCTTCCTATAGTACAGCTTAAACTCATTTCTAGATATTTGGGCCGCCTTTTGGAGTGTGAGGAATTGGGAGTTTCCTTTGGACGTGAGAAGTGGGGACCAGTCTTTACGTCACTGATGAAGAGAATAGCTCAGTCACTCTCAGGAGTCCTTTGAGTTTTCAAGAAAGTGTTGGTTAAGAGCATGAAGGCAGAGCCCTCCTGTCTGCTCTCCTGTGCTGGCCTCTGAAACACAGTCCCACCTTGCTGCCTGAGGTCAGAACTGGGTCCAGCTGGGTGTGTCATGCCTTTTGACTTCCAAAGCTGTCTTTAACACACCACTTCTTTCTAAAAGTAGCTTGTCCTTCATTAGTTTGTGATGGCGATGCAAAACTGAATAGCAGAAAACCAAAACAAAACAAAACAAAACAACAACCAAAAATACCAAAAACCAAAACAAAACAAAACAAAACACAAGCTCATCTGAAAAGATGAAGAGATAATAACCAGGCTATGAAGGTACGTCTCTGGGGGAAAACTGTTTTCTACTGTTGGCTTGAGCATTTTGCAAATAAAAACAAAAGGTAAAATTTACTTGGGCACATATGATATCAAGTGCCAATGTCTATACCATCCCTGCAGCATGGATTTGTTTTTCAAGGGTAAGAAGCCAAAATCAGGAAAAAAAAATGTGAATAAGAGCATTTGACAAATAGGATAAGAGAGAATTAGTCTAAATTGCAGTGATGGTGCTGGGCCGCTCTCAGATCTTTGGGTACGCTTCCTGCAGGGTTTTTCATTTTAACAGAGGATCCAAACTTTAAATTAAAGGGATTAGGCTTTTACTGAGGGGATTTCAGGTTTCACCCAGCATGTGAGGGTGTTAGCTAGGGGGACAGTGAGACTTTTTTAGTGTCCGGGAGGGGAAGAGGGGGGAGGGGGGAGGGGAAAATCCAGCTGTTTACTTTGATGGGTGGTTAGCCTTTGTGAGAGAGGGTCTTTACGTTGGTGTTTCAAAATAAAAGAAAGGAGGAGAGAAAGAAAGGAAGGAAGGAAAGAAGGAAGGAAGGAAGGAAGGAAGGAAGGAAGGAAGGAAGGAAGGAAGGAAGGAAGAAAAAAGTTGAAATGTGTGGTTGCTCCCTGGAATACTTTGAAGTACACCACCTATTTTTGTACATCCTCTGGTATACATGATAAAAGGGTTTCATTTAAATGTTTTTCTGCCTTTAAGAAGCTTGCCACAAGGAAGGAGTAATTAGGGAGAACTCAGCTTTGAAGGGAAGGGAGCGCTGTTTGAGTCTGGCCTCTCCACTAACAAGCTAGGGGAGTTGATTTAGCCAAAGAACCCACCCTAGAAAGCCTGCTTCCACCAGAGAAAGCGTGGCTGTTGTGTGAGGCTGTCCTAAAATTGATTTCCAGTGCCTTCCTGAAATGCCTTAGGATTTAACAGATGGATCTCTATTGGCTAAGGACTAGTGATAGAGGGAGTACCTGCTTCAAGTACCAAGTAATGAGTGCAGTTTGGACACACGTGATCAACCTGGACCACGCATGGATCGGATCATCACCTCCCAGGAAGCAATGAGAGGGAAACTGCCTTTCCTTGAGGCTGCTCCTCACTTTAAACAAGCAATAAAGAGGAATACAGTTGTCTTTTAGACAGAACTTGATCCTGTTGACTTTATCCAGATCTCTGACTGTCCTTGATATTTTTCATTAATACTGTTGTCACTGTGATGGGCACTATTAGAAGGTGTGGCCCTGTTAGAGTAGGTGTGTCACTGTGGGCTTTAAGACCCTCATCCTAGCTGCCTGGAAACTAGTCTTCTAGCAGCCTTCAGATGAAAGTGTAGAATTCTTAGCTTCTCCTGCACCATGTCTGCCTGGACACT
Organism: Micromys minutus; assembly: GCF_963924665.1. NCBI lineage: Eukaryota > Metazoa > Chordata > Mammalia > Rodentia > Muridae > Micromys > Micromys minutus. The sequence goes on from NC_137974.1 coordinate 30,523,468, forward strand.
GCCGTGTTCCCACCTTGATGATTCTGTAAGCCAGCCCCAATTAAATGTTGTTCTTTTTTTTGTTTTGTTTTGTTTTTGGAGGCAATGCTGCATTTTTATTTGACATTCAGCAGGTTAGTTCTCACCCATATCGACTGTCTGTAGAGTTTTGAATGTGGTAACAGGCACAAAAGTTATCAATGTGTAGAGCTTGTTTGGTGAATCCTCATCCTCATTACATTTTCTAGACAAACATACTTGGATGTGATATGGAACATTCGTTATTCCCTTGGCCCAGATGGCTTTATTGAGCCTGGTGTCAATGCACACATCTGGAGTCCCCATTTCCTTCATGGCAAATTTCCGAATTTCTTTGAGTGCCCAAGAAGTATGCTTCTTGAAGCCACTCCATGGATGCGCTTGTGAATGCTGATGGTGGATTCTCTGGTCACCACCTCGTTGATGGAAGAACGGCCCTTCTTCTTGCCACCGTTCTTTGTGGAAGCCATTCCACCGGGTCCACACAAGAAAAGAAAGCAAATGTCATTCTTATACGAGTTGCCTTGGTCATGGTGTCTGTTCACAGCAGTAAAACCCTAAGACAGTTACTGAGGAAATTTTTATTTTTCAAAGTTTGGGAATTTCTGTGGAAAGAGGCTGGAGAAGTAGAAAGGCAAGATGGCAGAGGTGAAAAGAAAGAAGACAGGCATGGAGGGAGAGGAGCACTAACCTCTGGAGCACCAGGAAGTATCTGAATGGCCGATTTTGGAATTAGGTTACTCAAACTGAGCCACTTAGATAATCATCCCACATTGCTTTCATTGTGAGCTACGTGGCAGGACTTACAATACAGAAGAGTTGGCTATCTTTGACATTCTCTCTCTAGACTTTGTCATATTAGCTGCTTTTGATGACAAAAGGCATTTGCTTCAAGACCCTAGCAGGTATAGTGGTACATGGTTGTGAAATATCGCCTATAAACTCACGTGAACACTTTGTATTCAGGGGCCATGTTTTCTTGGGAGGCTGTGGAGCCCAAGACATGGAACCCAGCAGCTGAACCCACTGCCTTTGCAGGTTATACCTGCCTGCTCTTCAATCCACCACCAGCCCATGAGAAAACCTACATCACACTCTCTCTGCCATGTTGGCTGGAAACCATGGTACAAAAAGAGTTTCTCCCTCTCTGAATTTGCTTCCGTCAGTATTTGGCCACAGCATTGGCACAAGGAACTCTTGTGAAATATTGTCTTGGAGGCCAAGAAGCCACTGCCACCTTAGTCAGAGAAGCCCCCAAGAAAGGGAGCTCTGCCGTTTTCCTCCCTGAAAGAGACATTTGACCAGTACATCCTCGCCTGAGGCAGTAGCCTCTTCCTCCTGCACCTCCTTCCATGAAGAATGACAATCTGCCCCCTACCCATAGTCTCAGAGTACTTGTGTTTATAGAAGGTGCAAAGCAAATTAAAGAGCTGAAGAGGTGACACTACCCCACACCTATGGAGAAATTGTCCACGCTGGGGTAACTGTTTTAGTGTTACCCATACTCAGTAAATAACCCCTCCCCAGTGTGTGTAGGAGTAAGCTCAGTAAAATTGTTGACTCACTAACTTAGATTTGAGTGCCATGGTCACTTTGGTCTGTTGTTGTTACCCTGTGTGGAGTGAATAGGCATTTGTTCATGTCTCCCCAGGAAGAATTCATTCAGCATTAACCACTACATACACCACAGGCGATACGTTGAAAAGACGGCTTATTCATAAGCCGCTCTGGTGATGTATTTTGAGGAATGATTCATTATGGGGTCTTACTGCTCCATGATCACCACAGCACATGTCCAGATACCCCCGGAGTTCACCCTGCCATACGCTTAAACTCTATGCTGTGTGCTTCCACATATGCATCCATCATGGATTAGGGCATCAATACATGGCACACGACTATATTTCATACGCCCATTCTCTTAAAATTTTTGGTTGCTTTGCTGACCTACATATATCTCTCTGTTTGCTCCTAATCCAGGCCAGACCCATGATGAACTGAATTCCTTTCTTAGGTTGCCTCAGTCATCTTGAACACATATCAAGGGAGGTTCTATAGCAAGTATCTTCAGCTAGGGTGACAACTGTACGGTATATTGTCTGCCCTGGGTTGCTAAAACCCATTTCATGTCAGGTGAGTCTACTGCACTGGTCCAGCACCTTCCTCTGGCTGCCCATATTGACAAAGATCTCTAAAAGCTACTGATGGACTGAAATATACAAGCAGAGAGGAACCAAGCCACATATAAAGTAGATCTCTGACCTGTTTCAGTATGAAGCACCTAGAAATCAGCCGGTTATTTAAGTAACCTGTCTGGGGGAGGCAGTCTACTCTCTGCAAGCGACACCTATGAAAGACTACTATGTCTAAAAATAGGCCAGAAACCCAAATAGATACCACTGTAGCAAGCAGGTTCCCCATGTCTAACTCACTTCAATCAGCTCTCACCCTAAGGCCATCCTCTCCCGATTTTCTGGTGCTTTTGAGTCTGTGTAAATGTAGGCAAAGGCATCTATTTATTGAGATTATATTGATTTCTGAAACATTAAATTAAGGGATAAAAGGCAACTTAGAGTTGAGAAATCCACTAGGTGGTGGCTTGCTACAGCAAGCTCGAAATATGTAGCCCTCATTTTGTTTTCTTCTGGTTAGCCTTCATGAGTTTCTGTGCCAGGTCCCGGTAAGCGTTAACATGACTTGTCAGATGGGGTTTTATACCAGTTCTGTGCCTGACACAACATGCCATATCTCAGTTCTGTCTGCTGTCCCTTTACCCAGCATGGCTACTTCTTAACCACTCTAGTCACTAAGCTCAGGATGAGGCTGCTCACAAGTCTCTGGCACACAGGGAATTGGTTCTCACTGTCTTTCTGGCTGAATTGCTTATTTCCTTTCTCAGAGCTAGAAATGCACACCAGTTTCTTCTTACAAGGGAGTCACTGTTCTTTTCTCTTCCTTGGTAAGTCAGAAAATATGTATAAGTGAAGTGTTTGACCCAATTAATCAAATATTGTCTCATTAGAACCCAGATATTTATTTGAAAGTTACCTGAATGCTAGAAGGCAGGTAGGTCTCAGTACTTCTTAGAAGGGAGAACAAACCTATCATGGGAGGAAATAATGGGACAAATAGAGGAGCAGGGATTGGAGAAAAGATCATCCAGAGACTGCCTCACCTGGGGATCCATCACATATGCAGCTACTAAACCTATGCACTATTGCTGATGCCAAGTAGTGCTTACTGGCAGGAATCTTATATGGATGCCTCCTCAGAGGTTCTGCCAGAGTCATACTGATACAGAGGAGGATGCTTGCAGCTAACCATTGGACTGAACATGGGACCGGGATGAAGGAGCTAATGAAAGGACTGAAGGAGCTGAAAGGGTCTGCAACACCATGAGAAGAACAGAATTATCAACTAACCAAACCCACCACAGCTCCCAGGGACTGAAACACCAACCAATGAGTTCACATGGGGAGACCCATGGCCCCAGGTGCATATGCAGCAGAGGATGGCATTGTCTGGCATCAATGAGAGGAGAGGACTTTGATCCTGTGAAGGCTCATTTTCCCAGTGTAAGGGAATGACAAGGTGCTGAGGTGGGAGAGGGAGGCTGGGAGAGGGAGCACCTTCATGGAGGCAATGGGGGGGGATGGGATTGGCAGAAAGGGGATAATGCCTGAAATGTAAATACAGAGAATATCCAATTTTTAAAAAGGCAGGTGGGTGTTTAGCAAAGGAAATAATCAAGCTAAGGTTTTCTATGATGGATTCTGTGGTAAGCCCTTCAGTGGTGATAGTCATGTTCTGCCAGTAACAAGTGATCATTTATTTACCCGTCAATTAAGGCTCTTCTGCCACACTATGTTCTGTGACTCCAGCCCTAGTTTATTTTGTAACCTTTATTTTCAGAATAAAAAAAAAAAAAAACGCAAAAATAAAACACTAGTTCTTTATTAGTTTAAAAAATAAAAACCAGTTTTCCCAAATCAATTGTGTGTTTTATTTATGGTAAATTTGTATCTGCTAACTTTCCCTATGTATTTCTTTATGGTACTTCCGCATACACAATAGCTTAATGTTTCACTACATCCTTGCGATACAATCTTTCTATAAACCAGTTAACTAGGACGTGGTACATTTCTTGCATTGTGCAATCTATGCAAATAAGCTAGGTGACTTCAACTTGATGAACCTTCAGAGTTCTTGTCCTGATGCATGACAAATGTCAGCACAGCTCACTTCAGAGGTTTTTGGTTCCGTGTATAAGACAAACCTGGCTTCAGAGATGTTAAAGTATATATATATATTAAAAGGCTTCTTAGAGTTGGGAATACAGTCCTAATAAATCTTATCCCTTCCTAATTGGTATGTTTAGCCAGGTTTACAATGAAGGTGCTCAGGCATTCAAAAGAGATGCCATTTTGTTGGTCTGCTACAAAAACTGATGCTTCAAAGGACACAGCTTACTGCACCTCCTGTCATCTTCTAAAGCTTATCTGCATTCTGTCCTTGACAATGTCCATTGTGGATTCCTGGCATTTCTACAGTGCCTCTCTGCCATGACCCATCCATGACCCACCCACCACCGACTCTTCTTCTCTCTTCTCCATAGCACTAAAAAAAAAAAAAAAGAAAAGAAAGAAAGAAAAGAAAAACCCGTAATTTTTCACTAAGGTGTTTTCACTGAGTCACAGCTATAAATCAGATAAAGACCAAACTTATCTGCCCACCGCTGCCTCCTCCACCAGGATACACTCACAGTAGCCTTGCCTCTCTTTGCACCATTCCGATTCCTTGCCCCGGGGACTCATGCCTTGGGAAGACCAACCCAGTCTTTTGGAATTACACTCATTATGTCTTGGCTGAAATGCTGACATGAAAGAGGGACTTTACTGAATGCTTTATATGAGTAAGATTCCTCTGCCTGCTTCTCACCTCTGTCAGCAGCAGTCCTCAGATTTCCCACTTGGTTTTGTGACAGTTATGTTTGTTTGTCAGTAAGTAGACTAACCCCGGGAAAGGAAAATGCCTACATTTTTGTGAATCAAGGACTTGGGAATAGTTTTCCGTAATCATCTGTGGGAAATGGCACTAAGGGAAATGAGTCTCTAGACACAAGAGTAGAGGTCTGTGTCAATAATCAGGGTCTCAATTGAGGTCTTGGAAGAAGAAGAAGAAGAAGAAGAAGAAGAAGAAGAAGAAGAAGAAGAAGAAGAAGAAGAAGAAGAAGAAGAAGAAGAAGAAGAAGAAGAGGGAGAAGAGGAAAAAGAGGAGGAGGAGGAAGAGAAGGAGGAGAAGAAGTAGAAGAAGAGGAAGAAGAAAAAGTGGAAGAAGAAGAAGAGGAAGAAGAAGAGGAAAAGGAAGAAGAGGAAAAAGAAGGAGGAGGAGGAGGAGAAGGAGGAGAAGGAGGAGGAGGAGAAGAAGAAGCACTTCTAGTAAGCCTGTGGAATAAACTGTTCCTTTCTTTCTACTGGGAAAGAATATTAGCTAGAGACAAGCAGTTGGACTTCAGGTCTTGGATGATACCAGCACTAACTTAAGTGTGTTCATAACTTTCATAGGAGTCTATGGCTTTATTTTTGTAAAGGAATGATAATCCCTTCATATTCATTACTTAACACAAAGATGATATGAGGCAGTTGTAGATAAAGTTTGCCTATAAAGTAGATCAAGTCACTATGTGGATGTGGAAGGAAAGAACTTATTATAGGAGGTATTCAAGCCAGCTACTTGGTCACAGCTGGTGAGAACAGACCAAACACAAGTTGCAGGTACAAGACCTGGGATGGAGTAGTAAGGCTGTGTAACTGGCCATAACTTTCTAGGACTGCTGGGTTTGGGGTCTTCTGTTTTCTACTGCCGTGATTAAAATATATTCTGTGGGGACATAGACAGAGCATCTGTAGGGTCCAGGGTCAGTTTGTAGGTTTAGCCACAGAGGAAAGAGTTCTATAGCATCCTTCTTTATCTCTGTATTTTTCAAGACCTCTTTCTGGTATCCTCTTCACCCTGCATATTTATTCTTAGAGGAGAGAGAAAAACATGAATTCACGAGGTAAATAATTAAGAGACCATTTGCCTGACAACAGACAGTCCCAATCTTAAATTACTAAAGCTTTGCAAAATTCCAAGCATTATCCAACAAACTGGGAAGCGTGTGAGAATAGTTTCTTTGTGTGCCTCATCATTATAGGCAAGTCTCGGAGCAGAGGTGACTAGCTGCCTCCCAGAGTTCATAATCTCTTTTTAAGGTGTAGTGTATTCAATCATGACTCTGTGTGTGCCTTATTACCTTATTGCCATATGTGACATACACATATGTGTGTGATGTGCATCACAGCAGGCTCAATGTATGTAGTTAGTGCTGTGTTTCTCTGTGGTTTTATCTCCTGTCACTGGTGACTATAGAACAGGACTCAGTGTCTAGTCCATGGCCACTCAGGGGACAGGGAGCTCTCCTGTTCTGAACGCCCAGCCTGGCTTCCAGTAGAATAGGAAATAAAGCTCTATTGTGTTGGATTGCAGAATTTTAAGATTTTTTTGTTTCTTATTACAACCACTAAGGTTATAATTGATAACTTATTAGGATTAAAAAAATGAATAAGAGATGCAATTTTATCTGTTTATAATTAGACATATGTAATATGTAAATTACTTTCCAAACTTACATACAACTGTATAATAGTGAAAGTGACAATTATGAGGATTAATATGGAACAAAGAAAATAATTTGCTGAACAAAAATGTTGGACTATGCAAATACATTTAGAAACAGTTTCTCTCCATCCTCTAAGACATCCAAACTGCCAAAGCTGAATTATGAAAACCTGTAAAACAAGTTAAAGGGTGTTATCTTTGTATCTATCAGACAATGATGATTTATTTTTATTTTTGACATTGTATCTTCCTGCCCTTTTTATCTTTGTCTGCCTCATTGTTTCTTATGTTACTTTGAGAGTAAGCCAGGAGGTGGTAAAAGCCCTTGTTTTTCCAAGTCACGGAAACAGCTGACATCCTGTCTCTCTCTATTAATGAGTAATAGACAGGTGGATATTTACCAGTGGCTCCAGTTGAATTATGACAAGACCCATCATGAGCCAGGCAGGGAGGCTGTCTACTGTGTGGCATGAGTAAGGATAGCTCAGAGCACAGCTCCTGCTTCTTTCGGCAAGTAAGGACAAGTTTGCACATTGCTGGCTCTCTCTAAATAGTCCTAACAGTTGTTTTTGTAAAGGGCATTACAATTATTCTCTTGGCTGATGTTTACTCTGTAGGAAATCCCTCTCAGGTCTTTTGTTGGAGAAGCTAAAGAGCACAGAATTTCAAACAAGCACTGAGGATTAGTAACAACACAACAATTCTGTGTTTCTGAGAACTTGACATGTTCCTGGGACCTGTGGCAAGATGTTGGCCCTTGCACACTGAAGCTGTACTAATGACTTCAGGGTAAAGTCATCAGGCCACTTGGTGGCCATTGAAGTTGTGTAATGTGTTAAAGTGTTACCTGGGGAAAAAAGCCTGTGTAGGGTAATGTTGGTTCAGAACGCTTCCAGGATTTACAGCCATTACCTCATCCTCTCTTTCATCATGGGTCTCCACGGAGCAGGTGTGAAGTATTACTGTCCTTTCAGAAGGAGGTGGGGGCAAAGCTATTTGCAGGAGATATTCAAAGTAAATGTTTTCTTTAACTCTTCCGGGGCTGTGTCTAACCGATCTGACTGAATGTGGCATCCAGGAAAGAGCTTTGGAATGACTGAGACCACTTTGGGAGCATGATGTTCTATGAGCAAGAGTCTTCCTAGGATCAAGAAAGAACAGCTTGGTGCTGCCATTATAGAATTCTTATCTCAGGATATTTCTTAAATGGGTTCAACCTTGCTCTCAAATGCTTATTCGTCTAGCACAACTCATAAAAATTACAGAAGTTTCTTGTCCCTAAAAAGGAGCCTGGAAACCAGGTTTGGTGGCACATCTCTGCAATCTCAGCACCCAAGAAGTTGAGACAGGAAGGATTGGCAAATTAGAGGCTACCCCAGGCTATGAAGCAAGCATCTGCCAGTTTGGGCCGTGTGCTAATGAGACCCTGTCACAAACAAACAGCAAAACAAAGCCTAGAAACACACAAAGCCTCTACTTCCCCCAATTACTGTGCTTATGGTAATAGCTGAAGAGAAGAGTAGATAAACGCCGTTGTTTGGGAATTAAATAATAGAGAAATAATGCTAATTGTCATGTCTTTACAAATATAGAGAAAATTGAGTTGTGTGGAGAAGCTGGGGAGAAGTGATCAGTGTGGGAGAGGGAGCAGAAAGAGTATGAGTCGGGGCAGTAGGTGACTATGGGGAGACGGTGTCTTCTGGACATAGTTGAGCAGCCAAGCATAGGGATGTGGGGTAGTGGGAGAGCAGTCACGAGACCTGGGGATGCCCAAGCCAGATAAGTGGGACCAAAATAGGTATAAAACTCCCAAATAACTAATAAAATAATTTTTTTACGGTAGTTAGCTGCATGGCTTCTTCCAGCCCATACATCCGAAAAACAATCCAGGCTAAAGGTCAGGGTCAAAACTGAGGTTGTTAGGTCAATGGAAAGCTGGAATCTTCAGCTGCCCACAGGACTTCCTCTCACTTGATCGGCATAACTCACAGAGGTTAGTTAGCCTCACCTTGATTACTCTGCAGGTAAGGAAACAGTTTTTAAGAGCAGCTGACACACAGTGGGACTGACACATGTCAGGTATGTAAGTGTAGACACTTGGGCAGGTGATTTTCTTTTTAAGTTCCTACTAGCTGAGAATAGAGTCTTATCAAATGCCTTCTAAGTATCCAGCATAGTGCTACATACCGGGAATGTCATGAAGAACAAAATTCTGACCCTTAAGGAGGGATACATTCTCTTTCAACCATCACAGTCCTCACCTCGCCGCTTTCCATGTATCTTTCCTCCTGCTCAATCACCTTCCTTGCTCTAACACTGATTACATGGAATCCACATGTCTGCATGTATGCAGATACCTGCTGCCTTTTTATGCATTGTCAATCAAGAGGAGAGAGAAAACCGTAGGGAGTCAGCCTGCACTAAGCATAAATATCATAACACATGCACCCAGTACCTGAAAAAGCTGAACCCCACTGGCCGATCGGAGCGTCAGCTTGTCTAACTGCAGAGAAGGACACTTATATTAGAAAGATACCCTGCTGGACAAGAAAGTCACAAAATCCACAGGGATAAATATTTATAATTTTTTTGTAGATAGACTCACGGGGCTGCAGCTTCTTTTCATTCCTTAACACCCAGTTCCTTTCTCTATTCTTGTCTCTAGACACTAACACACATATTTAGAGAGTATGGAGCCATGTCTGTGATCACAGCAGCGCAGAATTAAAGGTGTGTGACAATTTTTCTATTATTAAATAAAATGGAACAGTTTTTTCCCCTGCATATCATTTTTGTTGACTCACTGGGAGTTTCACACCATGCACCCTGATCGCAATCCCTCCACAATCCTTCCATGTTGGCCCCCCTTGGGACCCACTCAAAGAAGTCAAGGAGAAAGATTTTTTTAAAAATGGAGATGACAGAGGAGAGGAAGGGAAAGAAGGGGAGAGAGAGGAAGAAGAAGAGGAAGAAGAAAGGAAGAGAAAGAGAGAAAGAGAAGGAAAGAAGGAAAGAAAAGGAAAGTCAGCCCGTTTTGGAGCATGGACACTGAGTGACCTTAGTGATCTGCCCCTTGCTATAGAACTGAGTCCTTCTGCTCCCACATCTCAGTCAGAAGTCAGTGTTCCGTGACCCTATCACCTTTATAAAGTGTTCTCCTCAGTGGCTTCCTGCCTTGGCTGTTACTGTTTTGGGGGTGGGGTGTGGATGGGGTGGATGTCCATGAGCCTTGTTGCTACCTAGATGGGGGGGGGCATACTGATACTGAGAGACTTGAGCTGTCACCTGAGTCCTTGGTGATGTCCAGCTTGTGCCTTGTTTGGATCCCGGCTCTGTGGTCCCGGGTCCTACTATGGCAGTGGCCAAATTCATGCTTATGTCGAAAATGAGTTGAAGCCCATGATCCACGTTCCCACTAACTGTGAAGAGCAAGGAGGCTACTTTTACCTTGATACCAGTGACTTCATAAACACAGTTGAGGAGGAACTTGGAAGACTTTGGCAACAATTCTTGAAAAATACAAGCCACTCAGTTATTGACTTTGGTCATAATCTGTTACTTGATCCATTGGCCAGGCTCCTGGTCTTAGTATAAAGTCCTAGAATCGTTAGGAACCCAGGAGTCAGAAGCTCTCACTAGTGAGGGTAGCCAAAATGTGTAATTTTTGTAATCAGCCTGTGAGTTACAGCTCTACCACTTGCAAATTGTTGAACTGGACAATTTCAGAACTCCAACCTCTATTTCCACATCTGTGGGATAAATGCATCATGCTGTGGAGGGCTCAAAAGATGATAATAAACATCCTCATTGGTATTTGTCCTAAATAAGTGATGATTACCAATTATTATGATTATTTAAAATAATATAATTATTAAAATATCAAATTTATATTTTTACATATCCAAACTATGTTTTTCATTATATAACTTTGCTTCTCTTGCTCTAATTTTCTTCCTTGTATAGCTGTCTATTCTTTTTAAGAATAATTTTATTCATGTTTCTATTAACCTCATAATATTTTGCCTACTGTGCATGGGATGCTGAGAAAGAGAGGAAGGGAGTGAGAAAGAAACAGAAAGACAGCATGCTGAGTTTTTCTAGATGTTACATGTCTGCAGGGATCACAGTGGGATGTAGTTGAAATGCTGTTTCCAGTACAGCATGTCTGCTATGTGGCCCGATAACCTGAAACTCTAGTGAGCCCTTCGTGTTGTTAATGCTGCTGGCCTACGGAACTCAGTTGATATAGAGCAACTCCTGCAATAGAATTTCATTTCAAGGGGAGCAGAGACCAGTTTTGACCTTAACCTGCCCATAATAAAAACTTTGCTTTTTCTACATCTTTACATGGGTAGTAGTTTAATATTTTTCATAATAGTATCAATTTTAATCTACCAAGAGGAGTCTGGGTAACCCTTGTAATTTACCCATAGCAATTTTGAAAACAGTGAGGCAGAGCATGGTAATTTTTGTCCTGAGGTCTATTGTTTCTTTAAATTTCTACTCTATTAATTTTATTATGTACACTTCCTGCTGCAAATCACTCAACAATTGTTCTTACTTGAAAAAAATTAGACTATAAAGCAATACATTTTAATTCCATAGTTTTATTCATCTACCACTGGTTTAAAAAAAAATAAAAAATTCTAAGTCTAAAGTTAAAGCTGCATGAAAAGGAGAATATTTGGGGATAATCTTAACCATGGACCCTTTAAAAATCATGAACCAGAAACTCTCTTGTGCAGAAACAACAGAGGTTTTGTGTTAGAAACATATTGAAAACACCGTTGCCATTTCTTTTCACTAAATTATCATGAAAATCAACTAACAGGTTACTAATGCCCTTTTGGAGTTAATGCGATAGTAAGGACTAGTTCCTAGATGCAAGGCTGTGCTAAGTTATGTGGACTCAAGGGCTGGAATGTCAGCGAGGGTTGTCAAGACATGGCGGGGTTCAAAGGCGAGTAGCTGGTGGACCTCTCCCATTTACTTCACAGATATCTCTGCCCTATTCACTTTTCTCTGCTATTATTTCTGCCTTTGTCTCGCTCTACTTTCATCTTGCATATCAGGAGTCGAAACCCTCATTCTTCTAATTGTGTCTGACACGAAACTGTCAATCTTATCTCTAAGGCCTTTATTGAAATGTTCCAGATGTGTGGGCAGAGTCTAGGCTTGTGGGCGAGACTGGCCCCCAATGCTTAAATGTCACTGGGTCCTCTCTTCACCCAGCCTCCAGGGCTGTCCACCAAAGCCATGCATGTAATGGTACTTCAAAGCACCTTTTTGATCTAGCCCTTTATTTTCCTTCTTCAGAAGATGACCAGTATAGTGTGTCATTTTCTCTTAGTGCCAGTCAACAAGTCTCCTGTTCCCTCAGGAGCACTCAGACAACGCTTCAAGAAGCTGTGTACCTTCAACATACCCAGCTAAGATTTTTCCAGGAAGTACACTTAGAAGAACATATCTGATGTCATTTTCATCTTCATATATGCGAAATGTCAAATACAAACATTTTTAAAGGGAGTATCCTGAAGCATTGGCCACGTGACTATCATTTGGTTATTTGTGAATGACCTTTAAGATCTTAGGTCCCTAGGGAGATTCCTGAGGACTGATGATGCTTCTTTCATCCCTTATGAATGTTATTCCCTTTCTTTTCATTTCCAATCTCCATTCTGAGCAAATGAACAGCCCCAATGATACTCTACTTCAATATAGACTCTTAGGTCAGTGGGACTGTGCACACACACTCTGACCACTGTCTACACTCTGACTGTGCCCTTGGTTCCTTGTGGTTGCTTTAGGTTCCACACTCTGATGATGGCATGCCTCCTTTCTCACCTCTAGTTCTTCTTCTTCTTCTTCTTCTTCTTCTTCTTCTTCTTCTTCTTCTTCTTCTTCTTCTTCTTCTTCTTTTGCTGTAATATCACCAACTTGTTCATATTTAGTGAATACACTTAACTGTCAAGTTTGTTGTTTCAACATCTTTCCCCTCCCTTTGACTGACAGTAAGTCAGTCAGGTGAGCACTAGATCCAACTGGATATTTATGTGGACAAGCTGAACAACACAAAGTTTTGATGACTTGTGGATTCTGGTTCCTTTAAAACTTCTATTTGTGTAAGTTTTATGTCCATGCCCATTTTATTGCTTATTTATCTCTCTACCTGTCCATATGAGTAGCTGAGGCACGAGCTCCAGTTTGATTATCTAACTCCTGGAAACACAGCAACATCTGCATTCACAGGAAGCATGCATCATTGCCATCCAACAGGCGAAAATCTGTCATTATGAAAGCCTGCTTGTTCAAAAGTCTTTTGTTCAAGTTAGGAAATGAAATGAATATACATTAATCTATTTTGAACAATAATGTTCATTATCATGAAAATGAATTACATGTCCCTGGGGAGGGAGGAAGTACTGAACATGGGTGGTCATTGCTCTCTCTCTCTCTCTTTCTCTCTCTCTTTAATGGAATATTAATATAGACACAGGTTGGAGTCAAAGAGGCACGTGGGCAAAGCTGTTGCTGCTAGTCAGAAACCTTATTTTAAATAAAGAGACCCTTCAGGTCTTAGGCTTTCTTTCTCCTCAGCTCATAGCTAATGACTGGATTTGCTTGAAAAATTACATGAAATTTTGATTAGGATGTGTTCGTTGGACTTATCAATGAGCTTGAGTGTGGTATTTCCACACACGCATGGAATTCGCTCTGATAAAATCCAGTCCTACCTCCTCGTCCCACTTCCCCTTTTTAATCTCTGGTCTTTACTCTTATACATTCATACTGAGTTGTTGATGTTGTTGTTGTTGTTTCCATATATGTGTGTGTGAGTGTGTGTATGTGTGTATGTGTGTGTGTGAGTGAGTGTGTGAGTGTGTGTGTATGTATGTGTGTGTTATGTATAAGGGGATATGAGATGTCAGATGATAACTTTGTGGAAATCATTTCCCACCTTTACATAGTTCAGGGGATCTACTGTAGGTCACCAAGCTTGCTTAACAAGTGTCTTTACCCCCTGAGATTGCTCCTTGATCTTTAAAAAAAAAAAAAAAAAAAAAAAAAAAAAAAAAAAAAAAAACTCTTAAATGTAAAAACAACGGCATAACTTTAGAGCCAATGTTACATATGAAAATGGTTTTAAAATAGAATAAGCAAATGTCTCCAGATCCTATAGTAAAGACACTTCCTAAGAAATAAACAAGAAAGGAGTTGAATGGCACTAGCTAAAAAGGCAAAGAGTCAGTTCCTTGGGTGAGATGACAGGCTCAGAGGGATTCCCTGGGGGCCTAGGTCTGGACTTTAAAGATAGAGGCTGGCTAAGGATGCTACAGGTCACACTCCCTGGGGATCTGCAGGTGACAAGGCCATCACCACTCACCCAGATACTAGGGCTGGGGTCACCAGAACCTTTCACCTTGGGCATGTGGAGGTGAGCTATACCACACAGCTGCATGTCAGATGTGTGTCTGCGCTGGGGCAGCGGCTGGTGTGGAGAAGCCTAACCAGCCCAGCAGAGAGGCCCATGTTTCCCAAGTGTGGAGCTGATGGCGTATGTCCCAGGGGCCCACAGAACCCCTGACAGCAACCGGAATCCTCCACCCACGCATGGGCGGGTGTTTTATACAAACAGACAGAGTAGATTTAAAGTTGCTCTTCAGTGGCTCTTTAGGCTGCAAGGACACCTGTGTTGGCTTGAGCTTGGAGTCTTTGATTCTACCCCCAGAGATTCATAAAAGCAAATACCTGTGTCTTTTTCTCTGTTCCTCACTTAAAAATAAGGATTTCTGGCTAGAGGAGTCCCTAAATTTTTAGCAATGACTTTGACTGAGAACCTTTCTGCAATAAAAAGACACTCTTACCTCCCGCCTAATCAGGCTGGAAATATGATAGATTCAGTTAATCTTCACCAGGCGATTTCAGACATTTTAGATCCACTTCTACTGTGTGATTAATTGCTTCAGCATTTGGCAAGTCTGGAACGGGAGAGCCGAGGAAGACGTGCAGGCTGCAGCTGGCCCGATGCTAGTTACTGCTCAGGCCCGGCCTCTGTTCTTCCTCTACAAAGCGCAGCTGCTTTTTGTCTGTCACAATCAATGGGATGACATTTCCGAACTGGTAATTACTAAAAGGATTCCTGTTGATGCCTTTTGGAGCTGCCAATCTTTGGGGTAGCTCTTGGCTCCTTCTGAGGACAGTGTGTCTGCAGTTGGCTTTTTATCTCCCTCTTCAGACTTGAACTGAAAGATAGGTCTGTGTGGAGACTTGCAGCTCACTCCCTGGTGCTCTTTTCCTTCCCTTCATCCCCAGAGGGAATATTTAAGAATATCACAGAGACCTTAAAGCCCTCTGCACGTGGTACTGGTTGAGGAGGGAACTTGGGGGGAAGGTACCTCAGAAACATCCAGGAAAACTGAAGTGAGTTATAAATGTTTTTATGTTCTGTGGTGCAAAGACCTTAATTTTTCCCCTAAAGCTTAAATGAGACTCTTCCTCAGAATTTGGTGCACATCAAAAAGAAGAATTTAGACAATTCACTGGCTTCAGAAATTCAGGAGAAGTTCTCCAGAGTGGCCTCTATCTCTTTGTGCTATTATAGTCTTACAAATATCCAGATGCCACTTAATAGGCATTCTGGAGGGAAAACAAATAATGCTTTAGCTTAAGGGCTCATTGGGAGGGAAAAACCCATAGGCTGCACACAGGAATATGTCTGTTCCCCTTTCCCTCGACAATGATTTCTTGCAGGTGTGATGTGCCAAGCGTTGTTCAAAAGCCGAGCATTGGAACCGTACCAAGTGAAGGCTGGAGTTTGAGTAGGAAAAACGTTATTTAGATAGCTTCCAAAATTGCACTTTGAGACACTTTCTCCTTCTGTCTTTCCCTTCCCAATTTCAGATTTTAAAATCCTAATAACTTACATGTGTCCTAATCATCCACACTGTCAAAGTTTGATGATAAAATACCTATTGCCTCCCAGCCTCAGAGTCACAAAATTAATACTCATTGATGAGGTTGAAAAAATGTCATACACAACTATCGAAAGAAAGTTGGGACAAAGCACACATTTAGAATGATAAAGGAAATTCAAAAGCTGTGAAAAATAAGGGAAAGGAAGAAGAACAATTATGGATGCCTTGACACACAGTCAGTTTGCACCTATCAAAACGAAAGTAAACAAAAGATGTTTTTAATACACACAATAAAACAGCAGGTTGTGTGCTCACTGTACAACACAGATTATGGGTGGCTTCCCCTTGAAATGACTTGCCAGCATGGGTGCTAGGTTCATGGCCACAGCATGTTGCAGGCACAGATCATCCCACATATCCCTGACCTAGGAAATAAAGTTCCAGGATTGATGTATATATACATAGTAAAGAAACACACACACACACACACACACACACACACACACACACACACACAAGTCTGATCATGAGCTGGGGACCTTCTGTATTTCACATGGATTGTTTCAGAGGTGAAAACAGGATGGAAAAAGACCAAAGTCCATTGGTAGGTTCTAGGGTCAGGGTAGAAGATGAAAAAAGACCAAAGTCCATTGGTGGGTTCAGGGTCAGGGGTAGAGGAGAATGAAGACGTGGCTGGCTTGTTATTTGTCTAGTTTTTGTGATGAAAATGTAGCTGCACAGTCCAATATATTAAATACACCAAACAACAAGTTGACAAGAGTTGTATAAAACAGTATTCTTCAAGCCCCTGAATCACACAGAGTTCATGGTATGCAAGCAGTGTCTTAAAATAGTTTTTAAAGGTGGGATACAGTATGAGCTGGTGAGATGGCTCAGTGTGACAAGCACTTGCCAAACAAGCCCAGTGACTAAAGTTTGATCCTCATAACCGAAAAAGGTAGAAAGAAAGAACTGGCTCCTGAACATGGTTCTCTGACTACCACATGTGGTGCCCCCTAAATAAATGAATTTAGAGAGAGAGAGAAGAGAGAGAGAGAGAGAGAGAGAGAGAGAGAGAGAGAGAGAGAGAGAGAGAGAGAGAGAGAGACTGGCTCAAGCTTAATTAGCTAACACACCATTTTCCTGTGATGTAAGAACTCATGCCAGTGTTTCTTCAGCAGCTAAAATTCCATCTGGATTACTGCAGGATTCAGTTTCTGCATGGGACAATTTTGAAGAATCCTACCAAAGAATGTACTGTGTGGGTTACAGTTGTTTGGCTGAGGAAAGAGGAGACAGTATCATGAGAACCCACTGCTATGGTCCAAGTAGTATTATACTTAAGAAAGTAATATTGTGCTTAAAAAACACAGGAGAAACAGGCTCCAAGCAGGCAACGTGAGTTAGCTTGCCTCCTGACTCCATGCTGATAGGATACTGACAGCAAGTGACACACGTGTCTAAATTTTACAAATGAGCAAATCTAAGAAGTTTGCTTTGTCCTTCATCCTGGCTGTAAGTTACGTGCTCAGCGTCACCTGTCTTTGGGGTCCCCGGGTTGAATAAATATATAATGCTTGATTGCTCACCTCTGTTCTGGGTGCTGAGTGATGTGGTTAGACAACTTACAGCACTTAGCAGTTTGTCTCTGCGTGGGATTCTAGAACGGAGTCCCCTTTTAAGAATCTCTGTGTGAAGTTCTCTGGTGTTCAGGGGATTATCCTGTGAAGGAGAAAATTGCGCATCATTTTACCCATATTGGAGCAACTTGGGATTTCCCCCAAGTCTTTGCACTCAGGAAATCTTGATATCATTTTGATGACTGTATCTGATAAACACCAGTGGCCCTATGCCAAATACTTACTCACCAGAACCTTTGTTGGCAATTGGGGCAAGCTTGTCTTTAACTTCTTTTTCCCTTTTCTGATATTGACAGTGTTGGTTGGAATTTGTACTTTCCTTCGAAGTGTCAAACTAAAATTGGTGGATTACCATGGGGTGCCACAAATAAAGCAAATGCAATTCTTAGGTGTTCTAATGTCAATCACTCTTATCTTAAGAACATTGGATAATGCACAGTAATATTTATATAAAAAGTTTAAGGTCACATGTAAGACATTTCTCAGAGAAAAGTATTGTAAGCATTTAATTTTGTTCTTTTTCCTTTGTTTTATATACTAAATATGTAATTTCTAAAGATTGAAATTATATTGCATACTACTTAACCTTTTACTTCTAAGCTTTATTGACTTCTCTAGGTCAAGAAGCTAAGAGATGTGAGCAGTTACTAGCTGCCTACAAGGGTTGCCTAGGAAATATGCTAGCTCTAAGACATGTAAGCAAAGATACATGTCTCAAACACATCAGTTGTTAACTCTATTTCAAAAATGATCTACTTATTCTTTCCTAATGGTAGCCCTTCCTGAAAGATTTGCTCCCATTTTAGTATTTATGAGACTTCTAAGAGGATATACTATACTATACTAATATAATTATATTGTATATCATATATTATATCATACATGATGTATTATATATGTCATATTATTATATTATATAGCATATAGTATATATGACCAAAATGCTATATTTCTCTTTGCTCTCTCTCTTCCTCCCTCTCTCTTACTTCTCCACCTTCCTTCAAAAAAGATGCCAGACACTGGTTTCTGTGTAGAAGCAGAAGACCCCTTCTACCGCAGCATGTAAAAAACCCAAACTAAATTCCTCGTGATAGAGCAGATGATTCAAAGGTTTATCTTTCTTGCTTTTAATCAGATGGGCTGGAACAAAGTGGGGGATGAGAAAAGAATCCTGCATTCCTTACCTCAAGTAACTTCATCTACACAGACATATAGACTCCTGGAAGCTTCTCTTTATCTTCTGTCTTTGCCAACAGACTTAAGATCCTGGGCCAAAAAAAATTCATTAGATATATTAGAATATATCCCTTGTTGTAAGAAACAAGCAGAACTACTATCTATTAAGGGTCTAAATAGTACATCGTAGATACTACATGTTATCTACACCCCTTTGATCTTAAACAATCCTTTGAAATTACACTTAGTGAAAAGAATGTTAGGTATACCTTGAAATATGCATCTAAAAATAAATCATTGTATTACATTTCAGATTATATTGAACCTACACTCATTACTTATGTTGAGAGAGTTTAAAGAGATTCCCAAATATATGTTGATTCATTTCTGTCCTACTTAGATACATAAACAACAGACAGAGCTGATTGTTCACTTTAGCAAAGCTGGTTGAAGCTGTTAATTTGTAAAAGATGTTATTTTCTCTCCCACTGCCTTGGTGGGTCACTTGTGAGAAGCTTGTTTGCTGAAGGAGCCCTGTTATCTTCTGAACTAAGCATTTGAATTCCACTATGGCTTAAGGACCAATCATCTCTTTCTAGGCTTCAGTCTTCATGAAAAAAACCCTTATATCCAGAGATAAATCATAAGAAGGCCTGTTTACTTTAGGTCAAATATTGAGAGACTTCTGATATGCAGTTGTTAAGGTGAGTGGAGTCAACATCCTCCTCACTAGCCAGGGCAAAGAAAGCTCACAGTAATTCCTCTTGTTTCTTATCTCTGCTTCCGATGAGGTGTCACCTCGTAGACACTGGAATGCCCCATTTCCTCTGCTGTGATTCCAAGGCAGATCTGACAGTTATTTGAAGCCCAGCTTTCCTATTGTTTGCTGGTGATGGACTTATAAGTACTAACTTATTTAACCAATATATCGTCTTTCCTTAATGCATTTTAGATGCAATTGAAATGAACTTCATAAAAGTATCAGGAGATTATCTGGAAGTCTGCTGGATACCTTGACTTTTCTTTGTTACTTGTGACCCTTGGGTCATCGGAGCTCAGATTTCTCATGAAAACTATGATGCTGAGGTAAAAAGAGTTGTGCGGAATGAGAGATGTTTTCACGGGCTTGCTCTGCCTGATTGTTTATCAAATACGTTTGATTAGACTTTTTTCGAAACCATATTCGCTCTTATAAAGAGTTTTGTCAAGATCTTTTTATAATATTGAAATCTATTTTTATAATAACTTTGAAATATCATTTTATAATATAGAAATTATTTTTATTTTTTCAAAAAAACAAAACAAAACAAAACCCTAACCTGTGATAGTGGGCTGTTGCAGTGCTGGTATATTTCAGTGTCCAGAGGAATGAATCGGGTTAAGGGTGGACGAGACTCAGGGTTGGCTTACTGGAGCTTGCTGGCCACGTGCTAGCTGAGTTGGTAAGCCCCAGCTTCAGTTAGAGACTGCGTCTCAATGTATGAAGTAGAGATGACTGAGGAAAACACATGGTGCCCACCTCTGGCCTCCACCTCATGCACACATCTGCACTACCCTCATGCACGCATAAGTATGACACTCACAGAAGAGGAAACCTATTATGTGACTCCAAATGTTTACACCAGGGTTCAGTCAGCTTATTAATGAGTCAAGGACAACTGGATTAAAAGTGTCTCATTTAGGATTATTTAGTCCTCAAGAAATGCCCAGGAGGAAGTTTTGGATAAACAATGTGTTTTGGTGTTTGTTTGTTTGAGAGAGAATCTTCTTGGTAAGCATTGTTAAGTTATGCTTGGAAGTTTCTCTGACATGACATTAATTAAGAGTTCCCAGCATCAAAACGATTGGTTTTGATATAGTAAGACATATATGAACATAACTATTTCACCTAAAAATAGATACATGGATATTGCATATAAAACATGAATTAAAAAAATCTTAAAATGACAGCATTTCCCCCAGAGGTAAAATATCTTATTAACTAATTAGTTATGATATATAAGTTTGTTTTCCTATATAGTTACGATTTAAAAAAAAAAAACTTATGTCTTGACTGTGATAAAATTTATTACTCTACACGGTAACCTAAAATATAATTTAAAACCCTTTTTGTAAGAGAGAAGGACAATACTTCATGATAAACACAAAATCTAGCCTTCTTCAGAATACATTGGGAGTACTGAAGCTGGCATCTGACTCCCGGAGGCACGCTCACCAGGGTATACCTTGCAAAGGGCCGGTACTCCCCTCATTCTGACCCTTAATTCTCACCTATGCCACCTGTCACATGAAGGTCATGCTAAACTCTTTTTGCACTGCCTAGTGCCAACATAGCTTAGATTTCCACATTTTGCTCTTCAGAACCTTGTAGACTAGCCTCCTGTGACCCAGATTTAACAGACTCTTCACATCATAGCTCTTCGCAGACAACAGAGTTCAATCTTGTTTTTCTCCTAAAGGAGAATACCACCTTGATAATTTGCATACATGCATAATCCACACATTGTGGCATGGAAGAGAGGATATGAAAGGAGGAAGAGGAAGAGGAAGAGTAGGGGGGAACTCAAGAATTCTTATGGCAACAATGCTGAATAGTTTTTCTTTTTAATGAGTTTTGGTGGAGATATTTGCCAAGGTCATTACGGGAATAGAGAACAACGACAAAAAGATCTTAGAGGTTTCCTTCAGGTTTTCTATGCAGCTCTCTATGCCTAGGTAATATTTTCACTAATGGTCTGTGGTTAGTTCCAAGGAAAGCCAGACATACAACAAAGACAGAAAAAGTAGTTCTAAGTCCCACAATCCATGATGGCATAATGGCGTTGCTCCTATTTTAGCAAATAATAATCATATAAAACAGGTATGTGGAGCCAAACCATCCTTACTATCCAAGGGACAGCTGCACAGTGAGGGACCCTGAGGTCTGCTGAGGGCATCAAGTTTGAGTAAGACATTACCTTGGCCCCACTAAACTACTGCTGCACAATGATTTCCAGAGGACAGCTGCTTGGGGGCTGGAGAGACAGCTCAGTGGGTGAGCATGTTTGCTCTGCAAGTGTGAGACCTGAGTTTGGAGCCCAGTGCCAACATCAAATGATGGGCTTGGCCAAACACATCTGTGGTACCAGTGGGGAGATGGGACAGGAGGTTTGCTGGCTCTGGTTTCCGAACTCCAGCTTCAGTGAAAGGCCCCATTTCAAAGGAATAAGAGAGACAGACAATAAAAAAACAGGTCACATGAAATCCTCTTCTGACCTGCTCAAGAGCATTCACGGGTACATGCTGTACATCTGTTCTCATATGTGTTTATAATACACATACTTTTAAAAAACATATCAGATACTCTCTAATATATATATATATATATATATATATACACACACACACACACAGTAGGTCCAAATTCATTGTCTATAGCTTGATACTTGATGATTTTTCCCCCTGAAATATTACCTTCAAAACTTAGCTCTCTATCTTTAAATCTGCAGGCTTGCTAAAGGAAACAATAGTTTTAAAGCAATTTTGCCAACATATAATTTATATAAAAAGTTTTTTTTTCTTATAAATGTGGCATTTAGTGACATTCTGGAAGTTTGTACAGTTGTGACAACCATCACCAATATTCAGTGTTGGAATATATCTAGCACTTTAGGAAGTTCTCTGGCGTCTATTCAAAGAACTTGATGCTCATTCCTGATCCTGGAAAATCAATGATTGAGTCTCGTCTCTATAAATTTGTATTTTCTAGAAATTTAATTTAAATGGAATGATGAACGTGTGGCTCTAACTCTTTTGATACCGTGTATTTTTAAAGTTTTTCCTATTTACTTACTGATTGGTTGATGAATGATGCTCTCTGTCATGGGTATTTGTGTTTTTTCTAGTATCTACACACTTGCTACTGTACATGCTTGGAGATCTGAGAACAATTGGTTCTCATCTTCCACCATGTGGGTCTGGAGGATTGAACTCAGGTTTTTATGGCCAGCAGAATATGCCTTTGCCCACTGAGCCTTTGCGCTGACCCCTGTGTATTGGCTATATCTAGTTGTCAACTTGACTATATCTGGAATGAACCACAATCCTAAATTGGGAGGTTCACCTTTGATTTTGATCTTGAGGCTTAGAGGCTATGGATCTTAGGACATTAAGGCAAGGAGATCTCTGAGTTTAAGGTCATGTGGGACAGAGCAAGTCCAAGATCCAGGTGTGGTGGGACACACCTTTAATCTGGGACACACCTTCCATTGGAGACCTACATAAGGACATTGGAAGAAGGAAGGTTCACTCCCATTGCCTGCCTGCCTTCTGGGACTGAGCATCTGGTAGATCCTTGGACTTCACAGCTGCTGTCAACCATTGTTAGAAAGTTAAACTACAGACTACAAATCACCAACAAATTCCTTGCCATATAGAGACTACCCATAAGTTCTGTGACTCTAGAGAACCCTGACTAATACATCCTGGTATATTGATTTTTATAGTATTATTTTATTGATAATAGTAACCCATAACTTGTATCTCAATACATGTAGACTATCACATATGAAATATCTGAAAAATTTACTTTGTGTACTTTCAAATTCTGAATCCACAGAATTTTTATGTTCATCGACCCTGGCACTCCTAGAAAATTCTTGTCATAGATGATCTTTTTTTTTTTTTTTTTCAATTTTAAAGCACATTTATTTTTAAAGTGTTTATGCCAGGAAATTTGCTATAACTTTAATTTTCTTTTTTTTTAAACTTTATTTTAAAAAACAAAGATAAAAGAAAAGAATTCTAAACATTTTTGCATAAATGTATACAAATACAATTGTGTCAGTGCTTGGCTTTTTTTTTCTTTTTTTATGGTTTGATACTCTGCATTAAGATCTTACTAGTTACAATGAGCAAAAAATTACATGTAAAACAGGATGTAACTCAGAATTAGTCAACGTTTTCTTGGTGTGGAAGGATTGAGCATGTCATAGATGATCTTAAAGGCAGAATTATATCATGTTCTGTCCAACACAAATCTTATCTTCAGATGCTGTAACTGAGTTTCAAAAGGACTCACAATTGCCTCCAGAAGTAACAATCTTTTCATTAATACACTGACCATTTATTTAACCAAGGCCATATTTTTTTGTACCCAAGACACATATATCTAGTCAGCCATTAATATCTGGATTACAATTTTCAAGAATAAATGTTAAGCAGATGGCTTTTAGGAATGGGCTGAAGATGTTGTGGCCTCACTGGTGTCTGGGAACCAGGCAATGAGCATTTCCTGAAGACACTGCTGATGGATGTGGGGCATGCATAGGACTGCAAAATCCAGCATCGTTTTTATCACAATGTTTCACTTGATAGTGTGGGACAAAGCTTGGGCCAATAAGGCCTGGGAAAACCCACTTTCATGTGTATTGTTAAGCAAAGAGAATAAAAATGCAATTTATGTTTGCACCGAAG
Source organism: Micromys minutus (assembly GCF_963924665.1). Taxonomy (NCBI): domain Eukaryota; kingdom Metazoa; phylum Chordata; class Mammalia; order Rodentia; family Muridae; genus Micromys; species Micromys minutus. The sequence goes on from NC_137974.1 coordinate 30,547,331, forward strand.
GAGAATGTGGTAACACTAAAAAGGTGAGAGGTACAATATTTTTCCTGCTTATTTTTATATTACTTCATTAATGTCAGGGTCCAGGTTAGTTGACTTTATTGGTTTCCTGTGGAGTTCCTGTGCCCTTCAGGACCTGCAATCCTTCCTCTTATTCTTTCATAATAGTAAACTGTTTGGAAGTGGGTGTCTGTATCTGTCCGATTCAGGTGCTGAGTGGGGCCTCTCAGAGGACAATGTGCTGCTATCTGCAAGCATAACAGAGTGTCATTGATAGTGTTAGGGATTGGTGCTTGCCTATGGAATTGGTCCCAAGTTGGGCCTGTTATTGGGTGGCCATTCCCCCAGTCTCTGCTCCATCTTCCATGCCTACATGTCTTGTAGACAAGATAAATTTGAGGTTAAAATTTTGTGGGTGGGTTGTTGTCTCTATTGTTTCACTGGGGTTCCTGTCTGACACTCCTGGGCATAGACCCAAAGGACGCTCCAACATCCCATAATGACACTTGCTCAACTATGTTCATAGCAGCTTAATTCATAATGGCTAGAAACTGGAAACAACCTATATGTCCCTCACTTTAAGAATGAATAAAGAAAATGCGGTACATCTACACAATGGAATATTGTCCAGGTATTAAAAACAAAGACCCCATAAATTTTGCAGGCAAATGGTTGGGACTTGAGAATATCACTCCTTGAGAATATCATCCTGAGCGAGGTAACCCAGCCCTAAAAGGACATGCATGGTATACACTCACTTATAAGTGGATATTAGCCAAAAAGTACAGGTACCATGTTACACTCCTCAGACTCAGAGAAGCTAAACAAGCAAGAAGGCCCACACTAGGAAGCTTGAATCTCACTTAGAAGGTGGAATAGCGTAGTCTTAAGAGGCAGATGAAGGGAAGGAATTGGGAGGTAAGGGGGATGGGAAGGGAATGGGGGGCATTGAAGATCAGGTGTGGAGAGATGGCCAGATGGCCATGAAAATGAATGGAAATGTCCATCTGATGGGGGTGAGGAGGTGGGGAGCATCTCAAGTGAGGTACCCAAGAAACAGTGGGGGCGACTTCAGCTGTGACTCACTACATTGGGCATATAGAACCTGAAGACAGTGCTACTTTTCACACAATTTATGAGACAAAGGGATGTCTTCTCTTGCAATCTGCCATGTCTCAGGATTGGGAGCCAGGCATATTCAGGAGAGAGTGTACTGTGAGTGTGTGGTCTGAAAATGGGATCTGCCGTCTACTCCAACACTAAACTGCACTTAAAACTGTGCCACTTACTAATGACTGCAGGGAGATGGACAATTAGCTTCTCCTGTGGATGAGCACTTCTATTGGTTGTCTAGTGCCAAGTGCTCACCTCTGGAACCACACAGACAGACAGACAGACTGACAGACACACACACACACACACACACACACACACACGCACACACACAAGAGAGAGAGAGACATACACACACACACACACACACACACACACACACGAGAGAGAGAGAGAGAGACATACACATGCACACACAAACATACACACACAGGCACACACACAGAGAGACACACAGACATACATGCACACATACACCACACAGAGTTACAAACATAGAATTCAGCATGTTGTGATTATATATGTTTGTGTATATACATAATATACACACATGTATGTATCCATGATAAAGAAAAAGAGGCTGTTAACTTCAGTGGGGCATGGGGGGGTTAGGCAAGGGTAGCTGGAAGGTGCTATGGGGGGGTGGGAAGAGAGGGAAAGTGATATAATTCTAAAATTTAGTAAAAACTGTTTTAAAAACAAAGGTAATAACATAGGTGGCCTTACTTTTTGGGTTTGGGCAAGTGTTAAGGAGGGTGTAGGGATATTCCGTTCCATAAGCCACACGTGAATAATACGCCAGAAGGAGAGCAAGAATCCAAAGCACAGTTCCGGTCTGTCTGTCCCGCCAGGTGGAAGAGCATAGGCCTAAGGTAGGTGGTGAATTGGGTGGTTATTGGGAATGTCCACGTCACCGTGCATGCTTCAAGAGGGATGGCTTGTAACTCAAAGGTCATTTATAACTTTCAGAGTGTTAGTAATTTAGATAAGAAAAAAATCAATTTCTGTCTGGGCTCTTCCCGGTAGTCTGCGTCTGGGTCCGGCTGGAGGCAGCGTTACTATTGCTTCCTGTGCAACAGCCGCTCTTCAGAGGAGTCTGGACTTGGTGACCCCCACGCAGGATGATGGATGGGGAAAGTAAGGAAACGCTGCAGCCCACACGCAGGGAGGGGTATGTGTGCCAGATGCCTCTCATGGACCAAGAGTCACAGTCCAGTCATGAAAGGGAAGAGGCCCGAGCAGAAAGGGAAGTGAGTTAGGAGAAAAATACACGGAAGGTCAGGCTTTGACAGATGGGTGTGGCTGAGGCCTTGGGTCCCAGATGGAGTAGACAGCCTCCAAGGGGTAAAGTCCATTTCCCCACCCCCTCGTCTTAATATCGTAAGAAATAGGTGCCTGTGCCTTTGATAGACTTGTCCATGTAGAGAAAAACTGATCGGCTCCTTCATGGTAGGAAAAGCAAACAAAAACCCAACCCATTCTTAGGGCCGAATTTTGTGTTAGTAATCATGGGAAGATGACGGTTTGCAATAGAAGAATGGACACATAAAAATATATTGTACTGTCTTTCCTTGTCTTCTGCTCTCCTGGAACCATGGAGACAGGGAATTCCTTAAACTCCATGTTACCTACAGAAGCACTTGTAAGAGTAAGGTAGGTACATGGGTCAAACCCATTAGCAGCTTTTCAAATGGTCTGTTCCCTAACCAAGTTAAGATCTAATCGTTGGGTTTTCCTTGGTTCCATTCTTTGCCTACATCTGTTCTCACTTGCTACGTTTGCTCTGGAAAACATCTGCTTTTGTAGCTTCTTGACATCCTCTACAGACTTTGCCTAATGTTTCTATTGACTTCCAAGATTTGACACACTTAGCAAACTCCAGACTTGTTTGTTCAACTAACTACCTAGCCCTGGGCGTTCTTCTCACTTGCATAATATAGGGACACATAACAGTGCAAGTGCCCATGGGGACATTTTATCTTGCCTCTCATAACCACTCCTCTGACCACCTGTGTTATCAGAGTAATCAGGACCATCCTCCACAGGGTCTCCCGGCTTGTCCTTGTGCTGGCTTGGTTTTTATGAACTTGTCGTAAACCTAGACATACTTAGAAAGAGGTCATTGATTGAGGAAATACCTCCATAGGTTTAGCCTGCAGGTTAGTCTGTGGGGGTATTGTCTTGATGAGTGGTTGATATGGGAGGGCCCAGACCAGTGTGGTCAGTGCCACTTCTGGGCAAGTGATGCTGAACATCATAAGAAAGCAGGCTGAGCAAGCCAGTAAGAAGGATTCTTTTGTGTCTCCAGTTTCTGCCTCTAGGGTCCTGCCTGTGCTTCCCTCAGTGACGGTGACCCAGGACTTTTCAGTGGAAATAAACCCTTTTCTCTTTAGGTTGCTTTTGGCCGTGGGGTTTTATCATAGCAATCAAAACCTAAGTGAGACAGTGTCCTTAGTCCCCTCCTGCGTTCAGTCTTCAGGTGGAGCCCAGAAGCGTCACTGGACCCTCCTTTATACCCCTCTCCCACTCCATCATTTTGGGGCTTCCTTCTCCCTTGCTTAGATCCTTGCCGGAACGTTCTAAAGGATTTTGCCAAGGTCAGACTTGTTCCCACTAGTACAGCCGCCCCGATGCCTGAGCTATTCCAGTCAGTCCTTTGTTGTTTTTTTGTTTGTAGTTTGAGATGAAGCCCAGTTTCAGATACACATATGTGTACCCTACATGTCTCTCTGGCTCCTCTGGAGGTATGTATTACCATGTTCTGAGTTCTAGCTGATGCTAGATCTTCATGAATGCTACTGTAGCTCCTGCTCTCCTGCTCCTGTTCCCTCTCCCTCATGTGCCCATGGCCGGCCTCTCCTCTATTCTTCTACTTTCTCTCTCTCTGCCTTTCTCTCAATTCCCCTCCCTGTGTCCCGGATAAACTCTATTCTATACGAAAGTGCTACTCTGTTTTATATGCCTGCTCTTGCAAAGTTGGAAAGAGAAATAACTGGATATTATCTTATTATGCATTCTTTTATCTGTGTTGATAATGTCATATTTTCTGTCCATATTTTCTTATACTCCTCAAATACCCCTTCACAGAAAATAGTGTGTGGTGTGGTGTGTGTGTGTGTGTGTGTGTGTGTGTGTGTGTGTGTGTGTGCATTATTATTGCAGACACTGTTTCTCTGTCAGTTTTGGGCACTGTGTGCAATCCTGGCAATTCAATATTTCTATGCCCTGTGCCTAGCATTACAGCAGATTCTCATTATGTGCTGAATATATGATCATAGAAACCCACAAAGAATTTAGCAACCGTACATCTTGTTTTACTGATGTCGCTAATTATAACACTATTCTCTGGTGGCCTTGAAAGAACTTCGTAGAGACCGAGTCTGTCCTAGGGAGAGGGGTTTTTCACTCAGTTGAAGGTGTCTTTCAGTACATAGCATGTAGGACTCAAGAAATGATTTTCTATGGAAGAAATCCTCAAGGGAATCTAATAAAGACAATGGAATTTATTGATTAAGAAGAAAGACAAACAATGAACAGTCCCTAAGAGTTACACTAATAATTTCTGTATACGAGGCAAAATACCTGCAAGGGCTAAGGGGAGAGACAAGTACAGTCACAGAGGACTCTCGGTGGCAGCACCGAAACAGAGTTTTCAGTTAACATTGGATAATTCTTCTCCTGGGCTTGAGAGGAATAGTGAAGAGGAAATGTCACCAGGGATCCATGTTCTCCTTGAGGGATCAGCAATGAAGGGAATGGAGAAGCAACATTTCTTTTGAAGGAAGCCAAGAACATGTGTCATTATTCTGGGCTCCCTATGTAAAGTGAGTAACTTGATGGAAAATATCCATGTCTAGAGAAAGTTGCCATAAAAAAAATAGTTGCATAAAATTAATGAGGTCTGGAGAGAAAAAAATAAGATTAATGTTTTATTCTTGAGTGAAGGTGCTAAGAGGGCACATATTTGTGATAGAGAAGACACATTTGGGATGTTTCCTTTATGCAGTGCAAATACCGTTACACACTTGGTAGAGAAATAATGAATCAAATCTTTAGTATGCGTGCCCACCTCACCTGGCTCAACTGGGAGAGATGTAGGCTCCAGGAGAGAAAGGTATTTCCTTTTAAGAGAGAGATGTTAGGAGTGAAAAACATAATTTAAGTCTGAGTGTCAGACCCGTCGGCTCAGTGGTTGAGGACAGGACTTGGTGAGCTTACAATGGGGAACCAGGTGCCACTCTTGGGGAAGGCAAGACTAGGAGGTAGATCTGGAGTTGTCAGTGGGACTACGCTGAAGAGAGGAAACCTGAGCCTTTGAACACAGAACAGGCCAGCTGTCTCTTACTGAGATGGGGTGGAAAAAGCAGTGCAGCTGCAGAGAGATAGAGATGGTCTTAAGAACTTCCATCAGGAGGGCCTGGGGGTGTGATGTAAGACACTCAGGCAGACCCCTGTGAAGAGCGAGGATGTGATAGAGAGGTAGGAAGCTGGAAGAGAGGAGCGGCGCAGGCACTGTGCAGAGACGCAAAACTGCAGACCTGAAGGCAGAGTTAGGTGCGAGAGAGTGCTGAGGTTGATGGTGGAACATGGCCTTGCCCAATGGGGTCTGTCTGTCTGTCTGTCTGTCCTCCTTCTTTCCTTTCTTTCTTTGGCTGTGGGGGTTCAAAAGGGTTGGGCGCATATGTGGAAGGACTTGGAAATGAATGTGAGTGTTTGATTTAAAATTCCCAATCAATAAAATATTATGTTGGAAAAAAAAGAGGATCTCCATAGGAAAAGATTAGAATATTTTTTTTACATACTCTTTGTTGTGTGAATGCAGAACTTTGTAAGATGATAGAAAAATTGTAGCTAGCTTTTATGTCATCCTGCTTCATAACAAAACTTCACTTTTATTTTCTAAAATCCTCACTGACAACGGTGAGATCTGAGGTAACTCTATTTCATTCTTTTAACAGCTTGAGTAAGCAGATTGCCACCTTCTCCCTGACTTCATATAGTGTCTATGAATGTCCCCAACAGACTCATCATGTCTCATGGCCTAGAACTCCACCCCCACCCTGTCTTTACCACCTGCATTCTAAATATATGTTTTTTTCATTTCTTTAGTTTTTTTTTTTTTTTTTTTCTGTCTCCTTTAAGGGATTTGACAAGATACCTTGTCAGTGTATGATTGTGAAATAGAAGGTCATTGTATGATTTATTCCAGGAAATACACTGGTCTCCTGATTGGCTGAAAATAGATCATCTCACTGGATCTATGCATAATGATCTCTAGAATCTTTAAGACACCAAAATCTAGTAATGCTTAAATATATTATATAAAATGTCCAAGTATTTACATGTAATCTACACATGCATCTTTTTGTATGCTCTAAGTCACTTCTGGAGCTGTATAACACTTAACACAGCGCAAATACTTGTTTTGTCCAATAATAGTGATTAGAAAATAATAATAATGTTCATGTGTGTTTAGTATAGGAATCATTTTTTTTTAATCTGTGGATTTAGTTGGATCTGAAGATATGGTCTCACAGACAACGGAGAGTCAGCAGTGCATTATTTTAACACAGAATGACTCTAATTGTCCCAATCCTATGCCGTCACAGTGCTAGACACTTTGTGAGTAGAACCTGGTGATATTTTAGGACAGGGGGGCTTTCTAAAACATTTTGAAAATGCTGAACTCCAGTGTCTGACAACGAGATAAAGCATCGATTATTTGGGAATGGTTTACATGGAAAATCCAAGTCAAAAGGAAAATATTAGTATTCCCGCCATTGTAAAGTCCCAGAGCAGGGATAGTGGAGGAGTTTGCAACTGAATCTCCTTCTCCAGGCCCATTAGCACCTTCTAACGATTTCAAAAATCAGGGACTAGGCCACAGTTTGCTGAAGGGATAAGTGTTTGAGAGGCGGTGAAGTTTACTTGAAGAATTTAGAGTCCAGTTTTATTTGAAGTACAGTGTGAATAGCGCCACAGTGCTGGGGGCCCTTCTGGGCCTGTTTAAATAGTGGCTCCGGTTTCCTCTTTGAACAGTTCTGCGCGTTAGCCAGTGAGGGGTACAAACACCGATCTGGGCTCTGTGAAGCCCTCTTCTGGGACAGGGCATGGTGTAAACTCCTTGCAACCTAATTCTTTAAGCACCGGCCCAACACACACACCTGCGATGAAGTTTTTCCTGACAAGCCCGGTCTCCAGTCCTTCCACCAAACTCTTGCACACGGCTCACAGTTGCATTATTGATCTGGCCTCTCACGTGTGTATAGCAAGCTGGGGAGTTTCGTCCACAGATATTCTGGGGACGACTGCTGCTTAAGAGAAGGTACCACATATTTATTAACTTCCTGTTACGAGCCAGGCACTATTCAATGTCTGGACCCTTAGCAGTAAATGAGGCAGACAGACGTTCTGGTCGGGGAGACAGAGGGTGAAGCCCAGACAAGTAAAGTGGAAGCAGATGAGATAATGGCAAACGTCCTTAGAGTTTGGAAGACAGCAGATCAGGAGCGTGCGCCACATGGTGACTCTGTCCAGGCTTTGGGAGGGTCACACGATGTGGCTTTGTAGTCCACAGTTATGTGCACCATTGAAGACTGTCCTGTAGGAGTGTGAATTTCCCAAGGGATGGGTGACGTGGTTGGGACAGCAAAACTCAGCATCATTTTTCCTCGCCATGTTGCTTTCCTTGGGAATGTAGGAGAAAGTGTGGGTCATAAACTCCCCGATACAGCCTAGTCATTCAGCATCGACAGCACACTAGTGAATCCAGGAAGAGGGTTCTGCATTGCAACAACTGGTTTTGTGGTGTTTCCTAACTTGTTTTGTGCCATGGTGCTTCTGACAGTTTGTTGGCACCTGTTGAACTCTTTTCTAAGTAACCATGTATAAACACAGTACATGAGCTTACCATAGAAACCAACAATAACAAATACAGTATACAGTTCTCTGAGCTCAAGGCTGATAACCACTCAAAAGACTATACAGGAAGTCTTTGTTTGATTGTTTTTGTTTATGCTTATTTTTTTTCTCATCTGAAATATTACAAAGTAGAAACTGAGTGTCTGGAACCAGACGTCTTCTTCTATAGATAGAACGGAATGAGCATTAGGAACTCAAACAAAAGCACATCTAACACTGGAGAAAGAGCACAGTAAGTCTTTACTCACCTATAGATGAAGTTGGACACACATTTAATGTAGTTTGTCAAATGGAGCCCCAGAGAGTAATGTATGACTCAACAGTCTGGTATGGCTTTGGTGAGTTCTGGGATGCTAGGTCACAACTACTTGGGTGCAGGACAAGCAATTTAAATGACCATGAGCTAGATATTTAATAAAGTGGGCTTAGAGTCTCAGGGAGGATCTTCCTAAAGCCAATGAACCTGAAACCTGGCCAGTTGCGCTGAAGATGCCTATAGGAAAAGGGGAGGCAGAGATGAAGGTCACAGTAGAGGAGCCATGGTCCACGGTCAGTGTTACAGCCTGTGGGAAAGCACGCAAGGAAGAAGTCGCTACGCTACCCATGTTGTTAAAAAACAAACAACAAATGAACAAAGAACATCGGAGTGTTTATGAACTTCTTTTTTTCTGTTGCTTACCACAGGTCTTCTTTTTCCATGAAAATTCTCAGTGCTCATCCCCGTTCATACACTCCTTCCAGAAACACAAAGCATCTCCACTAATGTTTGGGACTTTTTATGTTAATAAATCCACTTTTTATATTAATTAATCTACTTATGTTAATTGGTCTACCTTTTGTGTTCATTAATCCACTTTTCCCTGGATACAGGTTATGTATTGCTAGCTTCTTTGCCTACCTGCTTGCTTTTATTTGTTGTTGTTGTTGTTGTTAGAGACCAAATTGTCAATTTTATAATGTTAGGTGCTCGCTCAATGATGTTTTTCTTGTTATTTAAATCTTCGGGTGATCTGTTCTGTGGCGTAATTAGGCTAATATCAGCCAGACTCTCTCTCGAGGCATGCTTTGAAACACCCTTTGGCAGGTCTGGTGCAGCCTCTAGTCTGTCTGATGTAGTGCTATTGCTAAGGGGTATGACACTGTCTCTGTGTTTGTGAGGAAGTCTCCTCACTCTGGCTTCTGAGAAATCAACATGTTCTTAGCTCTGGCACACACGCCTTCTTTCGTGTAGTAGTACGTGCTCAAAGAAGCCAGGCAGCCCTCTAGGTGTCTGGGCTCTTCCTGTCTCTCCCATCTATAGGATCAAGTGCCGGGACCTCTAGCAGCCTTGTGATGTTCAAGTTCACCTTATTCAGACACACTACAGACCTTTCCAGGTTCCTTCTCACTGGGCCTCACTAGAAAATGAGATTTGAGATGGAGGTCTTGATTTTCAGAGCTTTCCGTGCTGTATTTGTTTTGTTTCCTCCATCTTTTGTTCCAGACCTCCTGTCCAGAGTCTGAACATTAAGTTTTATTTTTAACACATACTAATAAGTTACACACACACACAAAAAAGGTTCCTGCTGCTGTGTCAGAATTACATGACCAGAAACAGAAGACCTTACTGGCTCTGTGGCATTTTTTTCTCTCTGTTTTTTATCTCCCGATTTTCTGGTTTGAACTGTACTTTATTAGGTTGTTTATTCCTTCCTTTGCCAGAGCCTAAGGCCGTCAACAGTTGGTTCCCATGTGCTTGGATGGTTAAGAAGAGTCCACTTCTCTTGTACAGCTTCTGGCTTAGTGAACAAATCCTACAGAATCTCAGATCAAGCAGGATTGATGTTTGACACATATTTATCTTCAAGATGCTCATAGAATAAAACTAATTTTATGTTTCATGGGTAAGTGGGACGGCAGATCCCAACCGAAAACCTAAAAGGCTATGCACCGCTATCTTTAAGGCTCATCCTCCCTTCTTATGTGTTCCTTAATTTATTTCCTCATTCATTCATTCATTCATTCATTCATTCATTCATTCATTCATTCATTCCTTCATTCATTCATTCATGCTAACTAGTATGGTTCAGTCAGAGCAAAGGACATGCTGACAGACTCTCTTGTAGATGTCACAGCACAAGTCCCTTACAGGCATGTTGTCACTGAGGTTTCCTACAGCTGAGCTACAAAGGTTTATACTGCCATATCTCACATTAAAGTTTACTAAAAGGCTACTAAGGGCTGGAACAGGGGCTCAGTGGCTAAGATCACTCACTGGCTGCTCTTCCAGAGAACCAGAGTTCAGCTCAGTCCCTAGAACCTACATTGGCCAGCTCACAACACCTGTACCTCCAGCTCCAGGAGCTCCAACATCCTCTTCTGACCTCCAAGGGGAGCTGCACACATATGTCACACATGCACACACATGCTCTCTCTCATAAATAAATACATACATACATATGTTAAAGGATATGAAGACAAAACCCATTTTATTTTTAGACCGAGGTTTAAAACACCAATGATCCAATCTCCAAGGTTTATATTTCTAGACTAAAGGAGAACTTTAAGATATAGAATAATCTACCAAATTTTTTTCTTGCATGTTCAGACATATGAGTGAAAAGCTCTACTATTCAAAACAGTGGAAAAATGATTTCATAAGCTTCTGGATTTTGAAGCCATAACCTGAAACTTTCATACTTGTGATATACAAAGTTTTATTTTTTTAATTGATTAGCATGTTTTGTTTCTTAAACTTGTGGCACATAAATGGTATATTATAAGAAACTTAATTATGACCTCATGAGCAATTGTACATTTTTATTCTTAAAATATAGAGATCTTACTCAAGTGGAAGAGGATAGATTTGAAAATGTATTTTCCTAATCACATACTATGTGAGTCTTAGTACTAGCATTTATTACTCATGAATGTTGACCGGAAAGATAAGACAACTGTTTTTAACGTCTAATGCAATTGGAATAATATTTATTTTTTCTTGATTTAAAATAAAATGTAGACTCTTGATTTTAAAAAAGAAACTCGACTCTTGTTAGTTGGCATCCGTGACTAACTATCTGATTTTAGGAACATGTCTAGTTAAGTCCTGGAATGAAAGGGGATGTCATTGTCTCTAGACACCTCACCTGCTGGAGCTCTCCTCTGACCAGTGAAGCCAGGGAAGAGAGTAAGAAGGGAAACGTCATTCTGGGACGTCTCTGACCTGAAAGAAATTTACTTGGTATAGCAGCATCTCAACAGTTTCTGAGTCCTTTGAAAACATCTCTGTCTCCTGCTCTTGTCTTGGATCTTAGACCTTTGGCTTCCTTGGGAGTGAGGATGTCCTCTTCCATGACCTCCTAGATAGAACACTGCCAACATTTTGAAAACTCCCATGGCTCCTGCTGCATCTTTTTGTGGGCATTTCTTTTTCCCTAGCCCACACACAATGCATGGTGGCCTGTCTTCGATTGCTTGTCCATACCTTGGGCTGAATGTGTAAGAAGGACACACGTGCCGTGTTCTCTCTGTAGGAATGATGTGGCCTCTCACATTAGTTGGTACTGGTGCTTCCCCGACCTGGGTGCTGTCTTTAAGTTACTCAGACCTGAACCAGGCACAGCCCACTTGGTTGCTTAGTTTTCAGAGGACACACAGAGTGGTCTCCTCAGTCTTCACAATGAGCCTCACAGCTGACAGAACTCTGCATTTCTGTCCTGCCTAAAAAGCAGGGTGGGGGGTAGGAGGTGGAGACACCACACACACAGCTGTTGTCCCTAGAGAAACTCTCCCTGCACATCCAACTCCTTTGTTTTGCTACTTTTAACTTTTTTTTTAAAGTAGCATTTAGTGGGCATTGAGCAGTGAGCGTCACAGCCTGTTCACCACTTCCTTTGCTGATTCTGATGTACACGGACAGGGATTATAGTTTTCACTAGAACAGTAATTGTCATTTCCTACCATTACAAGCTAAGACCGAAATAGTTCCATGTTTAAAAACCTTTCACACTTACATTTTAAAACATGTTAACTTGTCCAGACCACAAAAAGAAAAAATATTCCCCAAAGGATCCTTTGAGAATTGACATTAAATATTTGCTTTACATTCTCAGTGTTTGTAGGAAGCAAATTTTCTGTGCTTTTAAGTTTATTTTCTGATTGGTTTTGCTATTTTAATGTTACATTCCACTCCAAGAATGCAATCTTAATTGACAACATGTGCCTTTAGGAAGTCAGTTCAGGGGGCCAATTACATTGTAAATCATGGATTACACTGAGTCATGTTTCATCCACAAAATTCCAATTTGGCGCTCAATGGAGAAACAATAGAGATTATTGCTTAGCACACGAGAGAGTCCTCAGGGAGACTCATTATTTTTTGGAGGCACGAGGTGTTCCTGTCTGGTATTCTTCCCCGTAGCTGTGAAAGCAAACACTTCTCTGTACTTTCTTCCATTTTCCCACCCTTGGCTTCCCCCCTAGAAATAAGAAAAGGTCTTCCATGTTGAATGAAATCTTAATCCGGGTTCCAACGCTGTGAGTCAGTAGATGACCACCAGGGGGCAGTTAGGTAAAGCTTGTTGGTTTCCATCTGCAGGCACTGGGGAATTATGGAAGGTTTCAGAGCACGGATAGTGGCCTGCTCTGCAGATGAATTTGGCAGAAGAGGTGAAAGAGGAAGAACAGATGCAGAGCCAGATCCCGGGGCTGCAAGGCTCTGGGGAGGAGTGGCCTTGGGGAAGATAAGTCAGCGGAGAACAGCATTCCGAGATAACGTTGAGGGAGTTGCAGGCTGGGTGGCTATGGAGGGAGTTGAGACACAGAAAGCAAGTTTTCTGGGCCTGGGATGTTCCTTCTGAAGATGTTCAGTGCCGCTTAGGCATTTCTCTTTTATATGAAATCCATTTCACTGAAGTAAAATAATAAAAATGTAAAATGTAGTTTTAAATGACTTCATCAAAAATCCCCTAGAATACTTAAAGTATCAGTTTCTAACTTTTTTTTTCCTTTGGAGGATTGAAGATTAAAGTATTAGCTTTGTGTGGTGTCTGTGTGTGTGTGTTGAGAGAGAGAGGGAGGGAGGGAGAGGGAAAGCGAGAGGGAGAGGGAGAGGAAAAGGGAGAGGGAGAGAGGAGCAAATGTGGTGTGGTATCTGCCTTCGTTAGTTCTCATGTTTTTTTCTCCTTTACTAAGTCACAGATATTCAGGGAAAGAGGGCCCTCCCTGATTTATCTCTGGTCTGTTCTACCTTCACCAGCCAGTGGAGAATCACAGGTACATGTGACAGGAGACCTTTGTCTTAATGCATTAACCCACATTTAGTTACAGCACTTAGACCTGACCTTTATTTTATTTTATTTTTTTGGCAGAATGGAGATTAAATGCAATGTTTCCCCAAATATCAGTGAGTTCAGCCCACGATGGAGTTGCATCTTGGAAAGTTTTAGAGCAAGCCCCCAAAAGATGGAAGCTAGAAACCAGACCTTGTCAAACACCACTGCTAATGTGACTGGTGGACTCTGACGTTTTAAATTTCAGTTCTGCGGTTTCTCCCCCTCCGCCCTCCCCATCTTTTCACTGGCTTAGCTGTAGCAAAAGTAGATGATGTCAATTACAAAAATAAACACTAAAGTTTGAGGGGTTTGCTATTAGAGAACCTGAATTCTTGATGTAAGATTCAAGATAAAGAATATCACGCCAGACTTTCCAAGTTATGTAATAAGTTTTTAGCAAACAAGCACTTAGGAGAAAAACGTTTCAAAAGCCACATGTGTCTGGTTTCTCTATTACAGTCCCCTGGAGTTTTAAAGCCACCTTCCCCAGGTCCTCACCACACTGTTGTGTATTTTCCTGATGATTGTCCTTTTCCTAACGCTGAGACCACATGTAAAGTGGAAGTCATCCTCCATGGGCTTTCTGACTCACCTTTTCCCACCACCTTGAGAGGCTCCGCCGATCACAAGTTTAGATAATGCATTCTTTTAGATTCCCTAAAATATATGTAGGGCTGAGGTGGTGGCTCAGTAGTTGAGAAGCGTGTTGTGCAGCTGTCAACTGTGAGGACCAGAGGTCAGCTCTCTGGCACTTACATCAATGCTGGGTGGGTGTGGTGAGCTGCAAGTGATTCCCATGCCTTCAGAGCACAGCCATAGGTCGTGTGAGTGAACTGGACAGCTAGGCTATCTGTATGGGCAACTCTTGGTTTTGAGAGACCTGACCTCGGGGAATAAGATGGAGAATAGTCAAGAGAAATTCCTGATGATGACTTCAGGTTTCCACATGCATGTGCACACATAGATACATCCAAACATATGCAAACAATCACACATGCATATACATTACACACCACATAAGCCCTCCTCCATATAAGAAAATAAAGTATATTCAGAGAATAACCCTCGACAGTCCCCCATGATCTCTCCCCCCAATCGCTGTGGTTGCCTCTAGCCAGTCTTCCTGTATCCATTTCTTTACAGACTGCTTCTTCACCTTACAGGCTAGGATTCTGAATTCTATGTTGCTTCTTGGACAAAAATTCTGCCATAAATCCACTTAAAAAACAACTTTTTAAAAAATTTACTTTACATCCCGATCACAGCCTTCCACTAACCTCTCTTCCCAGTCCCACTTTGGGTACCACCCCACCCTGGGGCATCTAGTCCCAGCAGGTCTAGGCACATCCTCTCCCAGTGAGACCCAACCAGGCAGTCCAAGTAGGGGAAAGGGAATCCAATGGCAGGGAACAGAAACTTAGACAGCTCCCACTCCACTTGTTAGAGGATCCACATGAACACCAAGTTGCACATTTTCTGCAGATATGTAGAGGGTCTGGATCCAGCTCCTATATGGTGGTCCAGGCTTGGTGAGCCCCCATAATCCCAGGTTAGTTGACTCTGTGGGTCTTTTTGTGGTATCCTTGACCACTCTCACTTGCTTACTTCTATCTCTTCCACAAAACTCCCCGGGCTCTGCTTGATGCTTGGCTGCGGATTTCTGCATCTGCCTCCATCTGATGCTGGAGGAAGCCTCTCAGGAGACAGTTATGCTAGGTTCCTGTCTGAAAGCATAATAGGGGCCTTCAGAAGACCTAGGCCTTTTTGCTACTCTGACCTCATCTCCTATGTCTTACCCCTCCCTTAAGGTACTCTGCTTAAACCTGCCTAGAACATTCCAGGGAGAGTAAACACCTCATTTCCTTCAAGCCCTGCTACAATGCTCTCTTCTAGATGAGACCAACCCCAGTTACTTTCCTTTATGTTTTAACCTGTTCTCTACCTTATTGATTTACGTGTTGAATTCCTTTGTCCAGCCCATGGTATTTGTTTGTTTCAATATGTAATACAATTTATTTACTTACTTTGTTTTTAATTTAAAAGCAATAATCTATTATTTACCACCTATCCATTGGGACAAATTTTCATCTAGACAGGGATTTTTTGTCTTTTTTGTTCAATGAAATATCACGGCTGCCTAAAACGATGACCAAAACAATGCTTAAGAAAGCCCAAGAGCATTTGATAAATAGCAAGAAGTGCATGCTGTCCTGTCAACCACAAAGTGTCATTAATAAAGCTAACACAGTGTGAGAGTGATGTATAGCTATGTATCAATGTTACTTTAGTGATGAAGCTCACACAGTATGAAAGTGATGTGTAGATCTGTAGCAGTGTTACTATAGTAATATCCCTGGTGATGTGTAGATCTGTAGCAGTGTTACTATAGTAATGTCCCTGGTGATGTGTAGATCTGTAGCAGTGTTACTATAGTAATATCCCTGGTGATGTGTAGATCTGTAGCAGTGTTACTATAGTAATATCCCTGGTGATGTGTAGATCTGTAGCAGTGTTACTATAGTAATATCCCTGGTGATGTGTAGATCTGTAGCAGTGTTACTATAGTAATGTCCCTGGTGATGTGTAGATCTGTAGCAGTGTTACTATAGTAATGTCCCTGGTGATGTGTAGATCTGTAGCAGTGTTACTATAGTAATATCCCTGGTGATGTGTAGATCTGTAGCAGTGTTACTATAGTAATGTCCCTGGTGATGTGTAGATCTGTAGCAGTGTTACTATAGTAATGTCCCTGGTGATGTGTAGATCTGTAGCAGTGTTACTATAGTAATGTCTCTGGTGATGTGTAGATCTGTAGCAGTGTTAGTAGATCTGTAGCAGTGTTACTATAGTAATATCCCTGGTGATGTGTAGATCTGTAGCAGTGTTACTATAGTAATGTCCCTGGTGATGTGTAGATCTGTAGCAGTGTTACTATAGTAATGTCCCTGGTGATGTGTAGATCTGTAGCAGTGTTACTATAGTAATGTCCCTGGTGATGTGTAGATCTGTAGCAGTGTTACTATAGTAATATCTCTGGTGATGTGTAGATCTGTAGCAGTGTTACTATAGTAATGTCCCTGGTGATGTGTAGATCTGTAGCAGTGTTACTATAGTAATATCCCTGGTGATGTGTAGATCTGTAGCAGTGTTACTATAGTAATATCCCTGGTGATGTGTAGATCTGTAGCAGTGTTACTATAGTAATATCCCTGGTGATGTGTAGATCTGTAGCAGTGTTACTATAGTAATGTCCCTGGTGATGTGTAGATCTGTAGCAGTGTTACTATAGTAATGTCCCTGGTGATGTGTAGATCTGTAGCAGTGTTACTATAGTAATATCCCTGGTGATGTGTAGATCTGTAGCAGTGTTACTATAGTAATGTCCCTGGTGATGTGTAGATCTGTAGCAGTGTTACTATAGTAATGTCCCTGGTGATGTGTAGATCTGTAGCAGTGTTACTATAGTAATGTCTCTGGTGATGTGTAGATCTGTAGCAGTGTTAGTAGATCTGTAGCAGTGTTACTATAGTAATATCCCTGGTGATGTGTAGATCTGTAGCAGTGTTACTATAGTAATGTCTCTGGTGATGTGTAGATCTGTAGCAGTGTTACTATAGTAATGTCCCTGGTGATGTGTAGATCTGTAGCAGTGTTACTATAGTAATATCTCTGGTGATGTGTAGATCTGTAGCAGTGTTACTATAGTAATGTCCCTGGTGATGTGTAGATCTGTAGCAGTGTTACTATAGTAATGTCCCTGGTGATGACAAACCATGTAGAGAATGTTCTTGTTAGCAGGAAATTAACAAGGATACATCTTGGGGGTCATAGAGCATTAGCTAGTATTGGCCTTTGTGTGTGCATGTGTGCATTATATACATGTGTACAAGTATGTGGTCTATGCACGTATGTGCATGTATGTGGTAATGCATGTGGTATCTGCATTTTGAAAGTGTGTGGTATATGTGTGTATTTAAGTGTGTGGAATATGCATGTGTATGCATATGTGTAGTAAATGCATGTGTGCATGTGTGTAGTATATGCATGTGTGTGCATATATGTAATACATGCATGTGTACATGTGCAGTGTATGCAGCTGTGTGCATGTATGTGATATATGCATGTGGGGTCCAGACTTGGAATCTGGGTGTCATTTTCTCTCACAGTTCACAGTGTTTTTTAAGATTGGAACTTGAAGCTCATAGATCCAGCAAAACTGTCTGGCCGGCAAACCCCAGAATCTCCTCTCTCTACCTCTCCAGGACTGGGATTGCAGAAACATGTTGCTGCCCCTAGCTTTTATATATGGAGCTAGGGATCCAAACTTAGGTACTTAGACTTGCACAAGAAGCCCTTCTCCAACCAAACCAGCCGAGCCCTAACAACTGGCCTCTAAATCATGTCCGAAATGGTGATTTGTAAGAGTGCAGCATTTATCATGATAAGAGACACAGACCTATGGAATATGTAATCCTCAAAACATTAAAAGGTTTCCTATGCCTCTTGACCCTCACCACCTGTGGCATTTGAGAGAGCCATGGGATCATGAGATCAGGAGAGCCGTCCCTGATCCTTACCAGCTGCAGGGCTTGGGAGAATGGATCCTCCACCTTGTCTGAGAAGCACATTGGAGTTGGCTCTTGTGGCATGAGTGTGCATGAGAGCAAGGGAGCTACCCCTGCCACTTGCTGGCTGGAGTATTTGGTAAGCTAGCCAAGGTACTGCTGCAGATCTTCCTCTTGGGATGGAGGTACAGAAGAGCTGGTGGGTTGACTCAGCTACCACCCAGGTCTAGAGCTTTGAGTTGGCCCACCCCAAATCTACCTCATCTATTTACTGGAGCATGTGAAAGGGCTGGTTGTGATGATCCAGCAAAACTCAATTAACATAGATGAAGAAACCAAGGTATTCCTGGACAAAACCAAATTTACACTATCTGTCCACAAATCCAGCCCTATAAAGGATTGTATGTGGAAAATCCAACACAAGAAGGAAACTACATCCTATAGAAAGCTAGAAGTAATCTTCTTTCAACTAACCCAAAAGAAGACAGCCACACAAACATAATTCCAACTCTAACAACAAAAATAACAAGAAACAACAATTATTGGTCTCTGATATCTTTTAACATCAATGGACTCAGTTCCCCAATAAAGACATTGACTAACAGACTGGATACATGAAGAGGACCCAGCATTTTGCTGCATACGGAAAACATACCTTACTGACAATGACAGACACGACCTCAAAGTAAAAGGCTAGAAAACAGTTTTCCAAGCAAATGGTCCCCCAAACAAACCGAAGTAGCCATTCTAATATCGAATAAAATTGACTTTCAACATAAAAGTTATTTAAAAAAAAAAGGAAGAACACTTTCTTCTTGTCAAAGAAAAAAATCACCAAGATGAAATCTCAATTCTGAATATCTATGCTCCAAATGCAAGGACACCTACATTCATAAAATAAACCTTACTAAAGCTCAAAGCACAAATTGCACCTCACACAATAATAGTAGGAGACATCAACGCTCCACTCTCATCAGTGGACAGATCATGGAAACAGAAACTAAACAGAGACAAAGTGAAACTAACAGAAGTTATAAATCAAATGGACAGAACAGATATCTATAGAACATTTCATCACACAACAAAAGAAGAAGTCAAAATATCACTATTTTCAGATATGACAGTATACTTAAGTGACCCCAAAAATTCCACCACAAAACTCCTACAGCTGATAAACAACTTTAGCAAAGTGGCTAGATATAAAATTAACTCAAACAAATCACTGACCTTCCTCCACTCAATGGATAAACACGCTGAGAAGGAAATTAGTCACAAATAATATAAAATACCTTGGTGTGACTCTAACCAAGCAACTGAAAGAACTGTATGACAAGAACTTCAAATATGTGAAGAAGGAAACTGAAGATGATCTCAGAAGATGGAAAGATCTCCCATGCTCATATATTAGTAGAATTAATATAGTAAAAATAGCCATCTTGCCAAAAGCAATTCCCATCAAAATTCTTCATAGAGTTAGAAAGAACAATTTGCACATTCATTTGGAATTACAAAAAATCTAGGATAGCAAAAAGTATTTTCAACAATAAAAGAACTCTTTTTCTCTCCCCCTTCTGACTCCCTTTCCCTCCTCTCACCCCTTCTCTCTCTTTCTTCCTCTTCCTGTCTCTCCTGTGCTCCCTCTCTCCTCCTTTTCCCTTTTCTCTCCTCGCTGTTCTGTGGTCTCCACCCCCCCATCCTTCTTCCCATGGTTCCCTAGCCTTCCCTTGGGGCCAGTGAACTCACCTTGGAGTAGTTTTCTAATAAACTTGCCTTTAATATATTCTAATATGGATTAAATTGGATCATATCACTGGCAGACAAATAACTTATCAGAAGGCTCTTGTGAATCTTGTGACTTTTTTTCTCCTTTTACTGATTGTTTCCCCCCTCATATAATACTTCCTGGCTACAGGCGACAGCGTTGCAGACGCCACTATCCTCTGCTTCTCCGTTGCAAGGATTTCGCCGTAGCTCTACTCAATTGCGGCCTATTGGTACATCCACTTAATTCATGGAAATGGAGACCGAACAGCCAGAAGAAACCTTCTCCAACACCGAAACCAAAGGTGAATTTGTTAAGCGCCCTGCGGAAGATAGGGAAGAGGAGCAAGCCTTTAAAAGATCTAATAACACTGATGAGATGGTTGAATTTCGCATTTTGCTTCCGAGAAAGAATGCTGGGGCAGCAATTGGAAAAGGGGGCAAGAACACTAAGGCTCTGCGAACAGACTACAGTGGCAGTATTTCAGTCCCAGAGAGCAGTGGCCCCGAGCGCATACTGAGTATCAGCACCAAGACTGAGACGGTTGGAGAAATTCTGAGGAGAATCAGCTCTACCTTGGGCCTGAAGGTGCCATCACCCACTGTAACCAGCCAGCTCCCGCTCGATTCTGATGCTGTGGAATTAAATTACCAACACTATAAAGGAAGTGACTTTGACTGCGAGTTGAGACTGTTGATTCATCAAAGTCTAGTAGGAAGAATTATTGGTGTTAAAGGTGCTAAAATCACAGAACTTTGAGAAAATTCATCTGAATTTTTGATCTTAGCCTTTCTGACTGGTATGAGGTGGAATCTCAGGGTTGTTTTGATTTTCATTTCCCTGATGGCTAAGGATGTTCAGCACTTCCTTAGATGCTTTACATCCATTCCATATTCCTCAATTGAGAACTTTTTGTTCAGCCCTGTGCCCCATTTATTAATAGGGTTGTTTGATTCTCTAATGTCTAATTACTTGAGTTTTTTGTATACCTTGGATATTAGGCCTCTATCAGATTTGGGGTTGGTAAAGATCTATTCCCAATCTGTTGGCTGCCGGTTTGTTTTCTTGACAGTGTCCTTAGCCTTACAGAAAATTTGCAATCTCATTAAGTCCTGTTTGTTGATATTTGACTTTAGAGCACGAGTGTTCTGTTCAGGAAAATTTCCCCTGTGCCTATGTATTCTAAGGTTTTCCCTACTTTCTTATCTAATAGTTTCAGTGTACCTGGTTTAATGTGCAGATCTTTGATCCACTTGCACTTAAGCTTTGTACAAGGGGTTAAGAAAGGGTCTATTTTCATTCTTCTGCATGTTGAGTGTCAGTTGGACCAACACCATTTGTTGAAGAGGCTGTCCTTTTTCCATTGAATGTTTATAGATCCTTTGTCAAAAATCAAGTGAACTTATATGTGAAGGCTCATTTCTGGATCTTCTATTCTATTCTATTGATCCACGTGCCTATCTCTGTACCGGTACCATGCAGTTTTCAGCACAATTGCCTTGTAATATAGCTTGAGGTCAGGGATAGTGATTCCTGCAGATGATTTCTTGTTGTTGAAGATGGATTTTACTACTCTAGGTTTTTTGTTATACCAGATGAAATTGCACATTACTCTTTCCAACTCTATGAAGAATTTGGTTGGAATTTTGATGGGAATTGCATTGAATCTGTAGATTGCTTTTGGTAAGATGGCCATTTTTACAAAGTTGATCCTTCCAATCCATGAGCATGGGAGATCTTTCCATTTTCTGAGATCTTCCTTGATTTCCTTCTGTAGAGGTTTGAAGTTCTTGTTATACATGTCCTTCAGTTGCTTAGTTAGGGTCATGCCAAGGTATTTAATAAGGTTTGTGACTATTGTGAAGGGTATTTTTTCCCTAATTTCTTCCTCCACATGTTTGTCCTTTGAGTAGAGGAAGGCTACTGATTTGAGTTAATTTTATATCCAGCCACTTTGCTGAACTTATCAGCTCTAGAAGTTCTCTGGTGGAATTATTAGGGTCAGTTACATACAGTATCTGCAAACAGTGATGTTTTTACTTCTTTCTTTCCAATTTGTATACCTTTAATTTTCTTTTGCTGTCTAATTGCTCCAGCCAGGACTTACAGTACTATGTTGAATAGGTAGGGGGAGAATGAGCAGCCTTGTCTAGTCCCTGATTTTAGTGGGATTGCTTCAAGTTTCCCACTGTTAAGTTTGATGTTGGCTATTGGTTTGCTATATATTGCTTTTATTATGTTTAGGTATGGGCCTTAGATTCCTGTTTTTTCCAAGACTTTTAACATGAAGGGATGTTGAATTTTGTCAAATGCTTTCTCAGCATCTAGTGAGATGATCATGTAGTTTTTTTTCTTTGAGATTGTTTATATGGTGGATTACGTAGATAGATTTCTGTATATAAAACCATCCCTGCATCCTAGGGATGAAGCCTACTTGACCATGGTGAATGATCATTTTGATGTGTTCTTGGATTCGGTTTGCTAGGATTTTGTTGAGTATTTTTGCATCAATGTTCATAAGTGAGATTGGTCTGAAATTTTCTTTCCTTGTATGGTCTTTGTGTGGTTTAAAAACAAGGGTTATTGTGGTTTTGAAAAATGAGTTAGGTACTGTTCCATCTGACTCTATTTTGTGAAATAGTTTGGAGAGTATTGGTATTAGGTTGTCAATAAATGTCTGATAGAATTCTGTACTGAACCTATCTGGACCTGGGCTTATTTTGGTTGGGAGGCTTTTGATGACTTCTTTTATTTCTTTAGGTGTTATGGGATTATTTAGATGGTTTACCTAGGACTGGTTTAACTTTAGTATCTTGTATATGTCTAGGAATTCATCCATTTCCTCCAAATTTTCCAACTTTGTGGAGTATAGGCTTTTGTAGTAGGATCTGATGATTTCTTGAATTTCCTCAGTGTCAGTTGTTATGTCTCCACTTTCCTTTCTGATTTTGTTAATTTGTTTACTCTCTCTTTGCCCTCTATTTAGTCTGGCTAAGGATTTATCAATCTTGTTAATTTTCTCAAAGAACCAGCTCTTGGTTTTGTTGATTCTTTGAATGGTTCTTTTTGTTTCTATTTGGTCAATTTCTGTTCTGAGTTTGATTATTTCTTGCCATCTACTCCTCTTGGGTGTATCTGCTTCCTTTTTCTAGAGCTTTCAACTGTGCTGTCAAGTTGCTAGTATATGCTTTCTCCAGTTTCTTTTGGAAGCACTCAGAGCTATGGGTTTTCCTTTCAGTGCTGCTTTCATTGCATCTCATTGGTTTGGATATGTTTTGTTTTCATTTTCATTAAATTCTAGAAAATCCTTAATTTGTTTCTTTATTTCTCATTTGACTATGCTATCTTTTAATAGAGCACTGTTTACTTTCCTTGTATATATGTGCTTTTTGTTATCTTTGTTGTTTTTAAAGACCAGCCATAGACAATGGTGATCTGATAGGATGCATGGGAATATTTCAATCTTCTTATAGCTACTGAGGCTTGTTTTGTGACAGATTATATGGTCAGTTTTGGAGAAGGTGCCGTGAGGTACTGAAAAGACAGTGTATTCTTTTGTTTTAGGATGAAATGTTCTGTAGATGTCTATTAATTCCAATTGGTTCATAACCTCTGCTAGTTTCCAGTCTACCTTGCCTGTGTCCCTGGATCTCTACTGTTCCTGGTAGCAGATGCCCTGAACATTTGGTACTAACACATGGGCCCTCCGGGTGGAAACTGCGTCCCTCTGGCAGAGTTTCTGCTCCCCTGAACCAATGCGGGGGGGGGGGGAGCATGCTTTCTGTGCTCTCGGCCCACACCTCTCTGTGCCCCGGCTATTCGCAGTGCAGTCTCACCAGAACTGAGTTCCTCTTAACTAGAATTTGATCTCCTTGATAGAGCATCAGGTAGAAAACTACCCAGCTCTGTTCTAGGAACCCAAGGTCAGGATGTTTAGCTATTTTATTTATCTTAGCATCTATTAAACTGCTTGTTTGTGTAAAACTACTTCCTGTAGCTGCTGAAAGTCAACATATGCTTGGGTTGTTTTTGTTTGTGTTGTTCCTTTTTAAACCCCTTGCTCTACATGCTTGGTGCTATTCTTGGTTCCTGAATACTTGAGTCTAGTCCCAGGGAGCTGGAATAAAAACTTTCAATTGCCTATAGGCTGTGTTTAAGTGGTTTTATTAGGTAGACTCCCTGTAAAATTTTTTCTAAAAACATAGTGTACACTGAGATATTCACACATGCACTTAAATAATAATAAAGCTTCTTTCCCTCTAAAAAATTGATGAAGGTATATGGTTATCAGAAAATGATATTCAATAAACCTGAAAAAAGGTGCAGAGTTTGAAATTTTCTACTCAGGACTCTATTATGTCACTTAAAGTTGTTTTCTGCAGGACAAACAAGTCACCAAGGCTTTGAAGCATCAGTGGAAAAAGTAGCTAAGTATGGACAAACTTAGATGTATGCTCTTCATTTTGGTAAAGATGGTTTACATCCCTCCATTTGCGTGTCTAAATACCCAGATCTTTTTGTTCTTCTGCACTGACTTCAAGTCCAGATGTAAGATTCTCTACTGAAACTTCTAAATCTGAGGCCTGGGGAAGGCTTTACTCCCCCTTTCATCCAACACCCGACATCAAATGTAAGGCCTGGTATATCATAACCATAGTCATTCCCATTCAAACAGGAAGACAGAGCTCTATGAGGAGCCATTGGTAACAACAGTTATGGAATCTGCGCATACAGTAAAGTTCTTGATGAAGGACACATTTAGTTAGAGTTTTACTGCTGTTTACAGACACCATGACCAAGGCAAGTCTTATAAATGACAACATTTAACTGGAGCTGGCTTACGGGTTCAGAGATTCAGTTCATTGTCATCAAAAGTGGAAGCAGGGCAGCATCTAGGCAAGCATGTTGCAGAAGGAGCTGAGAGTTTACATCTTCATCCCTAAGAAAGATAGGAAGAGTCTGGGCATCCTCAGGCAGCTAGGAGGAAGATCTCCAAGCCCACCCCACAGCGACACACTTTGTCCAAGAGCACACCTTCTAATAGTGCCATTCCCTGGAATGAGCATATGCAAACCATCACAGGGTCCTTTGCTCTCTCAGGATGATTGTCTGTGGCTGTTTTGTTCTGCACTTTGGATTCTTGCCTGTGATTACTGAGTCAGTTTTCTTTTTCCTATGAAATAGTCCTTGGCTTTCATAACTAACCTTAAAGAAAAGGAACCAGGAGGCTGAGCAACTGGTGGGTGGGAGACCTGAGCTGCCGGGGAGCAGAGAGATCTCTACGGAGTGCACACGGAAAGTGCACACCCTACCTTGCCCTGCCCTGCCTTGCCCGATCCAGCGATTGGGAACAGAAAACTAGAACTTCTGTTTCCACGCGGAGGCGACTTCAGGACGCAGAGCGGAGTCTGGCCCATCTGCCACCCAGAATGGCGGCTCATAGAGGCTGAGCAACTGGCGACTTCAGGACACAGAGCGGAGCCTGGCCCATCTGCCACCCGGAACGGCAGCTCATAGAGGCTGAGCAACTGCGATTGGGAACAGAAAATTAGAACTTCTGTTTCCACCCGGAGGCGACTTCCGGACGCAGAGCAGAGCCTGGCCCATCTGCCACCCGGAATGGCGGCTCATAGAGGCTGAGCAACTGGTGACTGGGAGACCTAGGCTGCAGGGGAGCAGAGAGATCTCTGCGGAGTGCACACGGAAAGTGCACACCCTACCTTGCCCTGCCCTGCCTTGCCTGATCCAGCGATTGGGAACAGAAAATTAGAAATTCTGTTTCCACCCGGAGGCGACTTCAGGACGCAGAGCAGAGCCTGGCCCATCTGCCACCCAGAACGGAGGCTCGTAGAGGCTGAGCAACTGGTGGGTGGGAGACCTGGGCTGCCGGGGAGCAAAGAGATCTCTGCGGAGTGCACACAGAAATGCACCCCCTGCCTTGCCCTGCCCTGCCGTGCCTGATCCAGCAACCAGAAACAGAACTTTGGAACTTCTGCTCACACCCGACAACTCTGAGGCATAAAACGAGGCTCGGCCCATCTGACACCTGGACCAGTGGAGAACCAGGGACACAGACCAGATACAAGGGAAAGGCAAGAACATATCACTGACAACAAATGGCAAGAGGAAAGAGAAAGAGTATATCCCAAAAAAACCAAGACAATCTAGCAACACCAGAACCCAGCTCTCCCATAACAGCAAATATCGGAATTCCAAAAACTCCAGAAAAAGAAGACACAGACCTGAAATCATACCTCAAGATGCTGATAGAGATACTTAAACAAGAACGGGAGGAAAAGCAAAAAGATTCAGAAGCTTTTAAAGAAAAAACTAGAAAAACACTCAAAGAACCCACAGAACTAGAGGAAAACAGAACCAAAGAAATAAAGGAATGGAAGAGGGAAATTAAAACAGAAATTGACACAATAAAGAAAGCGCTAAAAGAGATAACCCTAGAGGCAGAACACCAAAAAAAGAAATCAGGAGTCACAGAAGCAAGCATTTCCAGTAGATTTCAAGAGATCAAAGAGAGAATCTCGGGAACAGAAGACAACATTGCAAACATAGACAAAACAGCCAGAGAAGATGCAAAAAACAAAAAGCTCCTAACCCAAAATGTCCAGGAAATCCAAGACACAATGAGAAGACCGAATCTAAGGATAATAGGAATAGAAGAAGGAGAAGAGTATCAACTAAGAGGCACAGTAAATATCTTCAACAAAATCATAGAAGAAAACTTCCTTACCCTCAAGAATGAGATGACCACGAGCATAAAAGAAGCCTTCAGAACTCCAAATAGGTTGGACCAGAAAAGAAATACCTCCCGTCACATAATAGTAAAAACATCAAGTGCCCAAAGTAAAGAAAGAATACTAAAAGCAGTAAGGGAAAAAGGTCAGGTAACATATAAAGGCAGACCAATCAGACTCACACCCGATTTCTCAACAGAGACTATGAAAGCTAGAAGAGCCTGGACAGACATCATGCACTCCTTAAGAGAGCACAAGTGCCAGCCCAAGCAGCTATACCCAGCAAAACTATCAATCACCATCGATGGAGAGACGAAGATATTTCAAGACAAATCAAAATTCACACAATATCTGACCACAAACCCAGCACTTCAACGAATTATAGGTGGAAAACCCAATACAATGAGGGAAAATACAGCCTAGTAAAAACAAGAAAACTCCTAAACAAGAAAACTAAAAGAAGAAAAAAACACAGACACAACTCAAACCAAAAAAGCAATAATGGCAGGAAACAGAAACAACTATTCCTTGATATCTATTAACATAAATGGTCTCAACTCCCCAATAAAGAGGCATAGACTATCAGACTGGATACATAAACAAAATCCAGCCTTTTGCTGCATACAGAAAACTCATCTCAGAGACAGAGACAGACACTATCTCAGAGTAAAAGGTTGGGAAAAAAACTTCCAAGCAAACAGCTCCAAGAAGCAAGCTGGAGTGGCTATTCTAATATCGAATAAAGTAAATTTCCAACCAAAAGTTATCAAAAAAGATAAGGAAGGACACTTTGTACTCATTACCGGGGAAATCTGTCAGGAGGAACTCTCAATCCTTAACATATATGCTCCAAATAAAAAATCACCCACATTCATAAAAGAAACCCTACTAAAGCTCAAAAAATACATTTCACCCCATACAATAATAGTGGGAGACTTTAACACCCCACTCTCAAAAATAGACAGATCATAGAAACAGAAACTGAACAAAGACACTGCAAAACTAGCAGAGACTTTGAACCAACTGGAATTAATAGATATATACAGAACATACTATCCTAAAGTAAAAGAATACACCTTCTTCTCACGACCCCATGGCACCTTCTCGAAAATTGACCACATAATTGGACACAGAACGAGCCTCCATCGATATAAGAAGATTGAAATACTCCATGCATCCTCTTAGATCACAATGGTCTACGGCTGGTCTTTAACAACAACAAAGACAACAAAAAGCCCACATACACATGGAAACTAAACAACGCTCTGCTAAACTATAGCAGGGTCAAAGAAGAAATAATGAAAGAAATTAAGGATTTTCTAAAATTCAATGAAAACGAAAACACAACATACCCAAACCTATGGGATGCAATGAAAGCAGTACTGAGAGGAAAACTCATAGCCCTAAGTGCTTCCAAAAAGAAACTGGAGAGAGTTTACATCAGCAACCTGACAGCACAGCTAAAAGCCCTAGAACAAAAGGAAGCAGATATACCCAAAAAGAGTAGACAGCAAGAAATAATCAAAATTAGGGCAGAAATAGACCAAATAGAAACAAAAAGAACCATTGAAAAAATCAACAAAACAAAGAGTTGGTTCTTTGAGAAAATCAACAAGATTGATAAACCCCTAGCCAGACTAACTAGAGGGCAAAGAGAGAGTATCCAAATTAACAAAATCCCAAAGGAAAGTGGTGACATAACAAATGAAACTGAGGAAATTCAAGAAATCATCAGATCCTACTACAAAAACTTATACTCCACAAAATTAGAAAATCTGGAGGAAATGGACAAATTCCTAGACAGATACAAGGTCCCAAAGTTAAACCAGGACCAAGTAAACCATCTAAATAACCCTATAACACCTAAAGAAATAGAAGAAGTCGTCAAAAGCCTCCCAACCAAAAAAAGCCCAGGTCCAGACGGGTTCAGTGCAGAATTTTATCAGACATTTATTGAGGATATAACACCAATACTCGCCAAACTATTCCAAAAGATAGAATGAGATGGAATATTACCAAACTCATTTTTTGAGGCTACAATAACCCTCGTACCTAAACCACACAAAGACCCTACAAGGAAAGAAAATTTCAGACCAATCTCACTTATGAACATTGATGCAAAAATACTCAACAAAATTCTTGCAAACCGAATCCAAGAACACATCAAAACGATCATTCATCATGACCAAGTAGGCTTCATCCCTGCGATGCAGGGATGGTTTAACATAAGGAAATCCATCAACGTAATCTACCATATAAACAAACTCAAACACCAAAATCACATGGTCATCTCACTAGACGCTGAGAAAGCATTCGACAAAATCCAACACCCCTTCATGTTAAAAGTCCTGGAAAGAACAGGAATCCAAGGCCCATACTTAAACATAATAAAAGCAATATACAGCAAACCAACAGCCAACATCAAACTTAATGGCGAGAAACTTGAAGCAATTCCACTAAAATCAGGGACTCGACAAGGCTGCCCACTCTCCCCCTACCTATTCAACATAGTACTGGAAGTCCTGGCTGGAGCAATTAGACAGCAAAAGGAGATCAAGGGGATACAAATCGGAAAGGAAGAGATAAAAACATCACTCTTTGCCGATGACATGATAGTGTACTTGAGTGACCCCAAAAATTCCACCAGAGAACTTCTACAGCTGATAAACAAGTTCAGCAAAGTGGCTGGATACAAAATTAACTCAAACAAATCAGTTGCCTTCCTATACTCAAAGGACAAACATGTGGAGAAAGAAATTAGGGAAAAGGTACCCTTCACAATGGTCACAAAAACTATGAAATACCTTGGTGTAACTCTAACTAAGCAAGTGAAGGACCTGTATGACAAGAACTTCAAACCTCTAAAGAAAGAAATTGAGGAGGATCTTAGAAAATGGAAAGATCTCCCATGCTCATGGATTGGAAAAATCAACATCTTAAAAATGGCTATCCTACCAAAAGCAATCTACAGATTCAATGCAATCCCCATCAAAATTCCAACCCAGTTCTTCATTGAGTTGGAAAGTTCAATGTGCAATTTCATATGGAATAACAAAAGACCTAGAATAGTGAAATCCATCCTCAACAACAACAAAAAACATCTGCGGGAATCACTATCCCTGACCTCAAGCTATATTACAAGGCAATTGTGCTGAAAACTGCATGGCACTCGTAAAGAAATAGACATGTGGATCAATGGAATAGAATAGAAGATCCAGAAATGAGCCCTCATGTATATGGTCACCTGATTTTTGACAAAGGAGCAGTAAACATTCAATGGAAAAAGGACAGCCTATTCAACAAATGGTGCTGGTCCAACTGGCACTCAGCATGCAAAAGAATGAAAATAGACCCTTTCTTATCTCCTTGTACAAAGCTCAAGTGTAAGTGGATCAAAGATCTCCACATTAAACCAGATACACTGAAACTATTAGATGAGAAAGTAGGGAAAACCTTAGAACACATAGGCACAGGAGAAAATTTCCTGAAGAAAACACCAATGGCTCAAGCTCTAAGGTCAAAGATTAACAAATGGGACTTAATGAGATTGCAAAGTTTCTGTAAGGCTAAGGACATCGTCAAGAAAACAAAATGGCAACCAACAGAATGGGAAAAGATCTTTACCAACACTACATCAGATAGAGGCCTAATATCCAAGGTGTACAAGGAACTCAAAAAGCTAGACACCAGAGAATCAAATAACCCTATTAAAAATGGGGTACAGAGCTAAACAAAATGTTTTCAGTTGAGGAACACCGAATGGCCGAGAAACATCTGAGGAAGTGCTCCACATCCTTAGCCATCAGGATCAAATCAAAACAACCCTGAGATTCCACCTCACACCAGTCAGATTGGCCAAGATCCAAAACTCAGATGACAGCAAATGCTGGCGAGGCTGCGGAGAAAGAGGAACACTACTCCACTGTTGGTGGGGTTGCAAGCTAATACAACCACTCTGGAAATCTGTCTGGCGATACCTCAGAAAATTGGATATAGTACTACCTGAAGACCCAGCTATTCCACTTCTGGGCATATACCCCAGAGACACTTTAATACACAACAAAGATATATTCACCACAATGTTCATAGCAGCTCTATTTATAATAGCCAGAAGCTGGAAGGAACCCAGATGTCCTTCAGAAGATGAATGGAATCAAAAATTGTGGTACATATACACAATGGAATACTACTCAGCCACCAGAAACAATGACTTAACCAAATTCTTAAGAAAATGACTGCATCTAGAGAATATCATCCTGAGTGAGATAACCCAGTCACAAAAGAACAGATATAATATGCAGTCACTGATAGTGGGATGCTAACCCCAGAGGCTTGCACTCCCCCAGAAACAACTCACAGACTTTATGAAGTCCAAGAAATAAAGAAAACAAAAGAAAACAAAAAAAATATTCACAAAACAAGAAAACTTTAACTATTTCCATGTTACATTTTGTTTTACATGTACTTTAGCTCATTGTAACTATTAATTTTTCAAGGCATACAATCAAACCTTGAAAAAAATCACGTACTGACTAAAAATTCATATAGTTTTATATAAAAATTATGTTAAAATCTGAAAAAAAAGTACTGACAAAAATGTATAATTTTAAGCAAAAAATGTTTAAAATCTGTACATTTATCTTTGTTTTGTAAAATAAAGTTGTTTAAAAAAAAAGAAAAACAAAAGCCAATAAATAAATTAATTAATTAATTAAAAAAAAAAAAAAAAAGAAAAGAAAAGAAAAGGAACCAAACTGTTTAAATCAATGAATACACCCAGTGCTGAGAAGCCTGTGGTGTTCTGACACTGGATGCTCACATGACTCAGACATTTTATTGCAAACTTTTGACTTTGAATGACATAGTCTATATTTGGGAGAATGTAGCAAGAATGACAAAGCAGATGCAAAACAAAACTTTTTTATTCTCAGTCTTATGTGGTTCTACAAGAATGGGGAAATACAGGAAGAGCTTCTGCCTTTATTCCTGGTTCCACCATAAATACAAAGTAGCAAAGAAGGAAATCACTGGTCCTCCCCTACCTCCTGATATTTGTCATTGTGCTTGTTTGTTTGTTTGTTTATTATTTTTCTGTAAAGATGGAAGGCAAAGTTGCTTTTACAGAGATAAGAGGAACAGTGTGCCTTTTTTTTTTTTTTAGTTATAACCCATGGTCATGGTCACTATAAATTTTCTGAGAGCATTTTCCTATCATCAGACTTATAGAGACATTGAGACCTTCTGGAAAACTGGTGGATTTATGCATGCATATTAAAACTTCTTAATGTGATAAAGGAGCATAGAATCAAACTCAAACATTGTGCCATGTTTTCCAACTTTTTAAGGACTTGCTTGCATAGATGGTTACATGGCAGTTTTACCACAATCTAACTTAAGGCCATCTTCTCAGCAGCCTGGCAACTGTCTGCTTTTTTGTTTTGTTCTCAGGCTAAGGGTAGATAGGCATGTCCAGCACACACTTGGAACTGATGACAGTCGTGAGATAATGACTTAATGACATACATATGTGCTCCACTCTTTGAATAGACGCTTGGGTGAGTATCAGTTATGACAGACCAGGATCTCTTATCCAACTTGAACTGAACCAAGCCAAATATTGTTGGCCGTTTTCTAGTAGAAATAAGATATTTTTTACAAAGCAGCTGACTTAAAAATAAGAGCTCCTAAGACTAATATGCTTTGGTTTCTATCTTCAGGGTTGACTATCAGTGAAACAGCAGAACCTCTTGTATGAAAGCTGGTATCAGACAAAAGAAAAATGCCATACCCACGACATATAGGGTTTAGAGAAAGCAACCAAAGTTTTAATTTTACAAGGGGGAGAAGATGGCAGCAGATAAACTCTTCTGACCCACAAAGTATTGTTTCTGCAATGTGTGAGAAAATTAACTGACCACAGGGAAACCACACAGAACTCTGAAGGAATTCTGCGTAGAGTCTGGTGTTGATCATAGAAACATTTAATGTGTCTTTCCTTCGCTACTGTATTTATATAAAAAGAACATATTTGAGTGGTACCCAGAAGTCAGAGTTGGAAAAAAACTAAAAGTTTTGTTTGTTTTCTTGTTTTTGTACCAAGTCTATAAGCCGAGGAGTCCAAGATACTTAGCTCAATGGGTCTGATTACGTCACCAGAGCCTCTGACCTAGTTTGACATATTCACTCTGTCACTATGATGAAATCCACTGTCTTTGTTCCTTCTTGTCACATATTTTATAACTGTGGTGCTACTAGTTTTATAATTTTATACAAAAAATTATTATTATCTTTGGATTAGGGATTCAAGATGAAGGAAAGAGGAGTTGGAGGAAACAAAGAACAGAACAGAAAAGAAACTTTTGCCCTTAAAGTCTTAAAGCCTTAATCTCTAGATGGTATCAAAGTTAAAATACTCTATTATTTGTCTATCAATCAATCAATCAATCAATCAATCAATCTATCAATCAATCTATCTATCTATCTATTTATCTATCTATCTAATTATTTGTCATTACCTACCTATGTATAATTTTTGTTATTTGTTTTTGTTTTTTGCTTTGTTTGGTTTTGTTTTGTTTTGTTTTGTTTTTGAGAGAAGGTTTTTTTTTTTGTGTAGCCCTGGCTTTTCTCAAACCTACTCTGTAGAATAAGCTAGGATTTGCCTGACTCTGCCTCCTAAATGCTGGGATTAAAGACGTGTGCCCCCACTGCCCAGATAATACTGAAGTTATTTATGGAAATTTGACTGGCCAGATTTTTTTTATTTTGAGAGAATTTCTGGAAACAGTGTCCACTGTGAATAAGGGGAATTGTTCTTGAAGCGAAATATGGGACAATTATTAAGAAGGCTGTATCATTAATTTATATTTAAACATTTTAAAATACAGAGAACTTTTATTTTTCTTTTACTGGAAATAGATTTTTCAGGACACACAGGGATACACAGTAAAACTCTATTAAAACACAAGCAAAAAAGAAAGGGAAAAATTAGATTCTTTTCTCATAACTACATTTTATCACACTGTATATACTAATTATAGTTTCCCTCCCTCTACTTCTCCCAGTTCCTCTCCCTTCTGGATCCACTTCCTTTTTATCTCTCACTAGAAGAGCAGGCTTCTAAGAGATAACAGAATGGTATCAAGACAATCAATATAATGAAATGAAGTAAAAACTATCATATTGAAGTTGGACCCAACAACCCAACAAAAGAAAACAAAAAACAAAAACAAACAACAACAACAAAAATAGGCAGAGTACTCAGCCACTGACTTGTTCCCACAGTCAGGAACCAGGCTGGTTCAAGCCTGTGTAGACCGTGTGCTTGCTGCTTCAGTCTCTGTGAGTTCATAGGCTCCTTGCTCAGTTGATTCAAAGGTCGTTGTTCCTCTGGCGTTCTTCATTCCCTCTGGCTCTTACAATATTTCTGCCTCCTCTTCTGCAGAATTCCCTGAGCTCTGAAGGCAGGAATTTGATGGAGACCCCTCTTTCAGCTCTCAGCATACTATCTGGCTGGAGGCCTTGTATCTGCTCCCATCCGCTGCTGGAGGAAGCCTCTCTGATGATGGCTGGATTACGCACTGACCTATATTTATAGCAGAGTATCATTGAAATCATTTTGTTGATTTTTTTTTTTTTACAACTGTGGTATTTGTTTTACCTTAGGTCTCTGGGCTCTCTGGTGTCTAGGTCTCGGTTATCCAAGGAGTGTCAGTTATGGGTACCTTCTCATATAGTGGGCCTTAGGTTAAGTGAGACATTGGTGGGCTACTCCTACAAGTGCTGTGCCAGCATTGCCCTAGCACAATTTTCAGGCAAGAAAGAGTATAGGTAGTTGGGTTGGGTAGTTGTAGTTGGGTTTGTGTCCACAGTTTTCTCTTAGTAGTCTAGGAAGTATCATCCCATACCTAAGAGACTAGAATAGAGAGGTAAAGATGTGGGCACCAGCTTGACTTCTCCAAGTTCAAATGAGTCGTGTGGGTGTTGTTCTCAGCAATGAGGCCTCTCTGACTGGTGTAAATGAAATCTCAAAGAGTAACTTTGATGTTCGTTTTTCTGGTGGCTTAGGACATTGAACATTTCTCTAAGTGTTTCTCATTTGAGATTCCTCTATTGGGACGTCTCTGTTTAGATCTGTACCCCATTTTTAAATTACATGATTTGCTTTTTGATATCTAATTTCTTCAGTTCTTTATGTATTTTTGAATATTAGTCCTCTATTGGTTGTAGAGTTGGTGAAAATCTTTTCCATCTTGTAGGGTCCTGCTTTGTCTAATTGGCAGTGTCGATCGCCTTATATCAACTTCTCAGTTTTATGAGGTTCTGTTGATTAGTTGTTGATCTTAATGCCTATGTCAACAGTGTTCTGTTCAGAAGTTCTTTTCCCATGCCGAAGAGTTCAAGGATATCCCTCACTTCCTTTTAAATCAGGTTCAGTGTGTCTGGTTTAACATTGAGGTCTTTGATCTACTTAGACTTGAGTTCTTGCAGGGTGATATACATGCACCTATTCGCACTCTTCTACATGCAGACCAGTACCATTTATTGAAGATGCTTTTTTTCCCAGTGTGTAGTTCTTTTTTCTTTTAATAAAAATTCAAGTGTCCATATATGTGTGAATTTGTGTTTGGGTCTTCAATTTAATTCTTTCACTGACTTTTTTTTTTTTTTGATCTTTTAATTTTTTGTTTAAATTTACTCCCAAATAAACCCCTGACTTTGTGAATGTAAGGCAAGCACTCAACCAGTTGACTGGCATACTTAGCTGCATACTTGTTCGTCCTACATGGACTTTGCCTTTATTTATAGAACCTTTTAAGTATGAGGTAACCTTATTAAAATATTTTGTTACCTGTACTTTTAAGATGATAGCAAGATAATCATTAGATGTTTTTTTCTTATCTTTGCCTAAGAGAAACAGAGTTAGCTACAGCATGCTAGTAGGTGACTATAAAGAATTACTTTGATAGGAAATCTTGAAAGCAGCAAACTGGATGTATAACTATCATTTGGAACTCACGTGGAATAGATTCTAGGACCCCTGAAATAGCTCCGTTCTTTAGATTTTCAAGGATGTCACATTAAATGGCATAATTGTATATATCTTAAACACAATTTCCTATATAACTTAAATAATCCCTAGGCTACTTATAAAATCTAATATAACATTAGTACCATGTAAACTGATGCTATACTCTTGTTTAGGGAATGACAAGCAATGGGTATTCATACATTTAGTACAGACACACTCATCACAGTCAGAAGTAACGGATGCTTCCATGAGAAATGAGGCCAAGGGTTCACACATAAGAAGCCAAAGCAAATGCAGATCTATGAAAATGGCAGTGGCTCCAGAAGGACACACTAGACATACCTCATTGACTTTAATTCAGTTGTCAGTATGAGGCTTGGTGTGCAGTAAATTCAAACTCTTCATTTTGAAACTTTCTGGAATGTTTCTGCACAACTGTCTGAATCCATATATGTGGGACCCATGGATATGTTGGGCACAGGAAATAAAGGTAATTGATGGGACTGATGGCATGATTTAAGCCTATCAATTGTGAGGGGTCTCAGACTCATCCAGTGTGAAGATGCAGTTGGTGACTGTGAGCACCAAGCTGGAGAGCAGTTGCAGACTTAGCTTTCAAAACGAATGTGCTACTGATTGCTATAGTGGTTGCTATAGTGATTGGTATAGTGGTTTCTATAGTGGTTCCTATAGTGGTTGCTATAGTGGTTGCTATAATAGTTGCTATAGTGATTGCTAAGGTGGTTGCTATAGTGATTGCTATAGTGTTGTTACAGTGATTGCTATTGTGGTTGCTATAGTGATTGCTATAGTTGTGCTATAGTGATTGCAAAAGTGGTTGCCATAGTGGTTGCCACAGTGATTGCCATAATGGTTGCCATAGTGACTGCCATAATGGTTGCTATAGTGTTGCTATCGTGATTGCTACAGTGGTTGATAAAGTGGTGCTATAGTGATTGCTATAGTGGTTGCTGTGCAAACCAGTTGTACCTCTAACATGCTCCACTTGCTGCTTCTTGGCCTCATCTTAAATGTTCTCTTCTCTCAAGCCACATTTCTCACAGGCTTTTCATCTATCATATCTTTTTTATCTGTTCACGACCCATCTTCATCCTTTCTCTCTTTCTCCTTTACTCTCCTCACATCTTACTGACATTATTCTTGTTTGAAGTATCAAAGCTTCCGGGGTGGTGACACACACCTTTAATCCTAGTGCTCAAGAGGCAAAAGTGGGTGAATCTCTGTAAGTTTGAGGATAGCCTGGTCTACATAGTGAGTTCCAGTACAGCCAGAACTACATGGAGGAAGCTTGTTTTAGTTGTTGTTTTATTTCTGTTATTATTTGATTCAAAACCTATATATTAGCATTCAAAAGTTTAAATAATATGACATTTGTTTAATTTAAGTATATATTTTAAATTAATGCATGAATTTAAAACTGTTTGTTTCCTAGTAATATAGTCTATGAATGTTGATCATTAACACATATATTTGTACTTGAATTGACAAGACATTTTCTCAAGACGTAAAATAGTAACTCTGAATTTTTATATTTTTAAATTTATCATAATAATAATTTCTAAATTCGTGCCCAATATAGTTAATTTTTAGTTAGTTTTTCTTGGGAGGGGGTTCTTTAATTGTAGTAAATCTTTACATATTTTCCTTTCTGTCTCATTACAAAAGACACACAAGAAAGGTGTATTTTATGTTTTTTAATCTATTTAATAAACAAATTTATCAAGATATTCTTGTTTTCTTCTTTCTTTTTTTCTTTTAAGGCAGGATGTCTCTGTGTAGTCCTGACTGTCCTGAAACTCATTCTGTAGATCAAGGTGGTCTTGAGCTCTGAGATCCACCTGCCTCTGCTTCCCCACTGCTAGCAATAAAGGCAACAGCACCCCCAAGAATATCTTTTGGTAAGCTATGAGTAGCTACTTCTGTGAAAGAAACAAAAAGAATGCTTCTAATAGGAAAAAAAAGACAATGATGTTGAAAGCCTCAGTAGTAATTATAGATTGTCCTGAAGCTGTTTGTACTTTAATGTTAATTCCACTGCCCCATGAAGGGCTGGGTAGTCACGTGACTCCAGCTGAACCTTCCCATTTTAATTAGTAAAATAAAGAAAAGCCAGTGCCTGGGCCGGGCAAGGTAAAGTAGAGAGGGCTGAGAGCTCTAAGGAGGTCAGAGGATGGAAGGTAAATGTTGTCGTGGCAACATGAAGTTTCCCAAGGACCAGCTAGACCCAGGTGATATTAATTGACATTAAATAACTATGAACATTAAGGATTTTCTAGCATCTTATATGAAGGGCAGTTTGTATCTTTGTCCTTTTGATGTAGTCTTGTTGTTTAGAGCATTTGTGGATTGAAAGTTGAACATATAAACCTGTATAAAAAGCTATTGTGTTTGTGTGAGTTCTGGGGTAAATGAACACTGGGGTCAGAGGTGAAAAACAGGTGGAGGAAGACCGCCAAGGGAAGGGAGTGGCATGGTCAGGGTTGGACTGTGAGGGCTCAGACCTGGTAGCTCAAGCCAATTGACAGAGGTGTGCATGGCTCCATATCAGGGTTGGGCCTGAGGAGTAAAACCTCAGGGCCGGTAAAGAGATAAACCATGAATATCTTTTAATATTTACTGCAACAGGTAATGCCAAGGACTCACAAGCAGATTGTGGCATGCTCATGTGAGCATAGAAATTTTATTTGTTGGACATTGAAGAGAATCCCATTCTTGTACATGTCAACTCAGTGTCTGAAACAATATTGAGACTGTGGTCCAAAGTGTTGTCTTGAGTTGTTATAAGACGACAACAAATACCTTAAGGTGAAAGACTTTTGAGGTACATTTTTCTCTTTATCGTTTTATTTGGGGTCTGAAGTGACTTTTTTTTAAAGTATAGAATAGAGTTTATTTATTCAGGGCATGGGGAGAGGAGTTGAATGAGTAGAGACAGAGAAAGGCAGAGAGAGAGAGAGAGAGAGAGAGAGAGAGAGAGAGAGAGAGAGAGAGAGAGAGAAGGAGGAGGAGGAGGAGGAGCAGGAGCAGGAGCAGGAAGCAGAGGAGCCGAGGCCAGCCATGAACACACAGAGATGGGGTGAGGGAAGATTGGGGAGAAAAAGGGTAAGGAGCAGGAACAAAAGGAGAAGAAAAGGAAGCAAGAGGCAAGAGCCTAAAGTGACTTCTAACTCTAGCCAGACTGATAGTAGAATAACTTTCTTCACTCTATTGCTTTTTAAAAGTAGCACTGAGAAAAGAGGAAACAGATAGTCTTGTGTGCTGATAGGGTTAACCGAAATGCTCTATGTGGCCTTCTACTGTCTGCTGAAAGAGCAACTTTCATTTGCCTCTGTCTGCTAACCTAGGCCTAGTCCTGGAAGTTTCCAGCTTTTATGCGGTCTCATGTAGACCAAGAATGTTTTCAGCCTCTGCGACTTACTGCTGAATAAGCTCACCTTTTCTAACTCTTTCTGAATGTTGGCTGGCTTGTTCAACTTAGCTGATCTGGCTCAAATTCCTCTCCAAGTTGACTGATTCAAACTGAATCGTTCTTCTTGGCCTCGAATTAACTGGCAATTTGTTCTAAACTCTGGTCACTTCTCATTCTCTGACTTGTTCTATGTTCACTTGTGTCTAGTTTGTTCTCTCTATTCTACAACCTGTCACTGTAAAGTTGTCCCTCTCACCTCCATGAACTGAACTGCTACAAACTCAGTTCCCCTGCACTGACTCTCAACTGAACAGAATAATTAGCACTCGGAGATCTACGTGCCTCTGTTTCTTGAGTGCTAGGATTAAAGATGTGTACGACCATGTGGGGCTGTAGACTGTGCCATCAGAAAAAAGAACTGGTAAGGTTGATCAGATTAAGGAACCCCAACCATTCTCATAATTGAGAATTGTGTTTACAAGGGTGTCAAACATGTGACCACGACAACCCACTAAGAGGACCATGACAACTGGTCATGTAGCGTAGAAACACAGAGTACTTCATGCTAATGAGGTATCTAGATATCCCCAGAAGGTTTAGGCAATAAGCTTCTCTTCCTAGGCATTCATTCTTGCAAAAGGTATTTGATCTCTGGTCCATCCCTTCGTCATACAGAGCTGGGCCTAAGTCTCCTATAGAAGGCTTTTCCATATTCCTAACTTTCATGCTGACACAAGTTAAAACAGATTCCCCCGCCTCTAGCTCACCTCCCCACCTGGCCTCTTGGTACACAAAAGTTGGAGAACAATAACCTCCATCCCAGTCCCTGATGTTTCCTACCTGAGAAACATGGGCTGGGGCCTCTATCTTAGACTGCATTTTGTCTCTTATAAGTGGCATGTCAGTGTCCCACAAGCCCAGCAACCCAACAAGGAGAAAGGAATGTAGACTAACACTCCTGTGTTCTGCCACCCCAGGTGGCATCTAGGCAGCAATCTAAGACCCCTGTGGCAAAGGAAAAGCAGAACCTCATCTGGGGCTACAACATGGACCTACCCAGCTGACGGATACTGCAGCTAATGGCCTACATAGCTCCTGGCCTACAACCCATGGGCTTTTTGGCACTAACTCAAAACACTCAGGCTTTCCTAATCTGAAGACAGAAATTTTGTCTTCTTCCCATTTTTGATTTTAGGAGTATCTACTGCACTGACCTTGTTTAAAACCAGACAGTGCAATTGGCCATTAAACAAAGGCTTTGATCCCCATGCCCTCCCCAGCCCTGCTGATATGGTGTCACCAAACTCCTATACTTCTCTTTCCGCTCAACTTTTAGGGTTTACAGAAAGCAGCACACCCCACCTTACAGCAACACTACTCAGGACAAGACACATGGGAAGAGGGGGACTCTGTTGAGAAGCCAGGTGTAATTCTGATAGGTCTGCCTTTGTATGCTACTTGGCTTTTTCCCATTGCAGCTTTTCATAGTCTATCTTTTCTTTGTACATTGTGTTTTGATTATTATGTTGAGGGAGAATTGTCTTTTCTGGTCCAGTTTCTTTTGTGTTCTGTAAGCTTCTTGTATGTTCATAGCCATCTCTTTCTTCAGGTTAAGAAAAAAAAGTTGTACGGTTTTATTGAAGCTGTCTTCCGGCCTTTGTACTAGGAATCATCACCCTCTTCTATTGCTATTATTCTTAGGTTTGGTCTTTTCATAGTGTTCCCAAAATTCCTGGATGTTTGACTTAGAAACATTTTACATTTGGTGTTGTCTTTGACTGATGTACCAATTTTTTCTCCAGTACCCTCTATACCTGAAATTCTCTCTTCCATCTCTTGTATTTTGTTGATGATGCTTGAGTCTGTAGCTCCTGTTCTCTTTCCTAGGTTTTTCATTTCCAGAGTTGCTTCCATTTTTCTTTTTATTGTTTCTATTGAAATTTTTAGGTCTTGAGCCATTTTATTCATTTCTTTCACCTCTTTGTATTTTCCTACATTTTCTTTAAGGGAATTACTTATATCCTCTTTAAAGGCCTCTATGATTTTCATAGGATAGAGTTTAAGATCACAGTCTTAAACTTCAAAAGCACAGCCAGGTGTGCTGAAGATTTCCAGGGCTTCTGTACTAGGAGAGAAGGGTTCTGATGGTGCCATATTACATTGGCTTCTATTGGTTATGTTTCTGTGCTTGCCTTTTACCATCTGGTTGTCTCTGGTGTTAGCTGACCTGGGAGTCCCAAATTAGAGCAATAATGACCTGGGAGGCAGGTGGAGCTGTGTGTCCTGGGTTTGAGTAGGCCTCCTGAGAGGCAAGTGGAGCTGTGGGGTGGAGTGTATTGCACCCCAGATCTGAGACTACAAGTGTAGGTGCAGACTGGAAGAATGATGGGGTTTCAAATGGATGGGGCACAATTCCAGGAACTAAGCTTGCTAGGGTCCCAACAAGTGAGGGTTTTGGGAGTGGATTGTATGTAGGGGTCTTTTCTGGGTATCTTAGGTTAGAATAGACCTCCTGGGAGGCAGGCAGAACTGTGGGGTGGGGTGCCAAGGTTTTCTATTAAACTCTAATAAAAGTATCCTCTTTAGGGGAAAAAAGATAAGATTTAAAAAAAGACTTGGGCTTAAAAATATTTAGTTCACTTGTAAATTAATGAGAATAAAACTTGAACAGAAAAGAAGTTTTAGGAAAACACATTTTTAAAAAGCAAGATTAATTATAGCAGCAATAACGTCAAACACTATGAGTGACTGAATTGAGTAGATGAATCTGTTATAGTAGTGAAGACTAGAGACCTATAGCTGACAAGTCCAATGTTAACTAATTTCAAGAATATAATGTTTGGTTAAAAATTCAGATTATATAACTTCATACCAGTTATATTATTTTCAAAACCATGGAATTTTTACAATATGCTGTTTAGGCATATGTACATGTTATAAAAGGCTCATGTGCATAAATTTCCAAGTAGCATTTGCCCTGAGAATTGAGATTTCCTGAGGCAACAGGGATAGTATGACAGAGCAACAACACTGATAGACTTTTTAATATGAATAGTAAGTAGTTCATGTTATTGATATTTATAACCCAGACATTGATTACATATCACATGTGTTTGTATTGCTATGTAATAAAAGTGAATAGGATGAAATGGATATGTCAGGGTCAGACTGTGTACTCATCACAGCAGTTGACCAGCTGTTGGGATCACAGACCTCATGGCTCAAATTACCCTTGCTTAATATTGACCCTAAAGTACAAAGGTAGCAATGC
This sequence comes from Micromys minutus, assembly GCF_963924665.1. Lineage (NCBI taxonomy): Eukaryota > Metazoa > Chordata > Mammalia > Rodentia > Muridae > Micromys > Micromys minutus. The sequence continues at coordinate 30,589,482 of NC_137974.1, forward strand.
TGCAGTTTATTAAAATATGCTATTGTTCCATTTCATTGCTGTCTAGTACTGTGAAGGTCTCACAGGTCTAATTTACCTGCTAAATCTCACCAAAGATTTGTCTTCATTTGAACAAAATATATACTTTTAGGGTTTGGTATTTCATATGGGTTAGACATGTAGTGGGCATATAGGAAGTTCATCCTCTGAACAATGGAGGCTTAATAATATGTTCTGGGGCTGAAGTCTGACTGTGAATTCTACTTCTTTTCACTGATGTGATCGTGAGCAAAATACTCAAGTTCCTTTGCCAAATTTCCCTAAATTGTAAAATGATAGGGGTGCAAAGAAAAATCTTCACAGAAATTTTCAATTCAATATTTTCAATATTTTCAGCATGTCAATCCCTGAGCTAAATTATATATATATATATATATATATATATATATATATATATATATATATATATATTTTTTTTTTTTTTTTTTTTTTTTTTTTGATTTCTGAAGGAGAGTTTGTCTATGACCTTGAAGTTGAGGCAATCCTCCTGCCTGAGTTTCCCAAGTACAGGTATTGTTGCTGTGCACTTCCCTACCTGGCTTTCAATTATCTTCTTATTTAATAGACCTTCTTTCCAATATGTTATCACTTTACAGTAAATGTCTCACAGTAAAACTTTAATAATATTATAAGAAGGTAATGACATTATATCTACTTTATAGACCAGAAAACTGACAGAGTTTTGTCATCACAAGTCCTTTCTTAATCAGCACATATAACCAGTTCTACATCATTCCAAACCCTGCTATATACCACCGGTGCATCTTTTGGCCAGGTCAACCTTAGCGTGACACAGGAGAGACTGCCATCCTATGTGTTGTGATATGTAGTCGTTCTCTGTTTTTAGATTTCACACTTATTTATTATATCTTCAGGTGATATCACTTAGCACTCTGTTCAAGGTTAAAATATGTATATTTAAAAGTAATTTATTGAGCTAAAAATCAGCACACACTTATATTGACAGAAAATAAAACTATTTTTATCACTGTCTGTATTGGTAAATATTAGACAGTATCACATGATCCACAAGCTGACCCCTCTACGTAATTTACTTCCCAGGTTGTTCATTTCTCCCGCCCTTGCTGCTTCTGTTCTAGGTGACCTATGACCTCTCCAGGATGTTGTTTTCACTCATTTTCCTCCACTGCCCAGTAAAAATATGACTTCACATCCATTAACATATGAAACAGATTTATAATTTAAATTCCCAATCCACAAACCCTGTATACAATGAACAAAGATATGAACTGCCCATCTATATAGGATAAATACACCCATAGAAACCCTTAGAAATAATTACAACAACCTCATGAATCTAGAGATGCGCTGAGAGAAACATTCACATCTGCCACCATCTTGTTTCCTTTCTCAATCCCTCCTACTCCTTCCTTTCATTTTCCCTAACCTTTTCCCCTCCTACCTCTCTACTGACCAATCATGTATCACCTTAACATCAACCTACATATCACCCTTTCTGTTTACTTAAAAAAATACCTTTCTCTCAAATGTAAGCTGTGTACTATTATCATTTGAAAATATTCTATGGAAATTCCCACAAACCGAAGCAAGTCGGTAACAGTGTAAGCAAAGCAGCCTTTCCTGGTTGGGTGTTTGTCCCCTATCTTTGCTCCAAACTGGGAAGAGGCAGGGACAGCTGCTTTCCATCTCTACAGTAACATCCATCATGTATCTGAGGGCTTTCATCATTATCTCATTTTTCTCCTTGGGTCAACTAATAGTCTTTTTCTAGGGACTCATTTCACCCAACATATCGTGCTTGCTGTTCTCAGGGTATGGGAAAGAGGAGGTTGGAAAGCCCTGCCCCAAGGAATTAAAGATGTTTCCAGTTCTTTTCACCTTTGCCCATAGGCCTTGTTTTCCAACCCTTTAATTATCTGTATTGATTTACTTTGAACATCGGGCAAATGCACAATAGCTCCTGTGATTTGTGGAGACCAGAAATGTGCATGAGACTTAACTGTTAGGTGGCTATGTCCAGCTACACAAAGTAAGGCCCCATGGGTGCTCCTAGGACTTGCCACTTTATTTTTATGCTCATTTGTAAAGTTTTATTTGCAACCACTGGAAACCATTGTAGATTCCAGCTTGCCTTGAAGGGTTTTATAACTCTGGTGATGTAGCGGGAGTTTAGATGAAATCTTCATCCCCAGAAGCAGGGCTGTCCTTACATGACTCTGCTCTTCATTAATCTCTGTGGTTTAACATTTGAAAACTGCGCCCGATCTGGTGTTTATAAATACTTTTCACAACAAAAATATGGGCTGCATATATTCCATAATTCTAATCATCTGCTCCTCCAATTTGTCATCTGCCTTTTATTAAATGGCACTTGGAGTACTTTTGCTAGAAAAAAAAATCACCCTCGCCAATTGCTTTCTCACACATGTTAGCTTAGGAACTCAGATTCATGTCATTGTGACCTTGTTCCTTGATTTGAATCTTTTCACTGTTTAAACATAGGAAATATTTTCTTGGAACAGGTGTTTAGAAATATCTGGGGAACTCTAACAACTTACAAAAAAATTAGTTGGCTTTGTGATTCTAGCTTAAGCCCTGGAAATACTTAACCATTTAGTATTTTGTTTTTGAAATACTGTGTCATTTATGGTCTAGACACCATGGACAGCTGCTCAGAGTCAAATCCAAGCAGGCCTGGTTTCTGCCCTATTTATTTATCATGTCCAGCTAAATCTGAGTAATCTTGGCTTGAGTCCTTAACAGGGGATTAGAAAATTCCAACTGTTGACTTTACTTTCTTTCAAAATCCAAACCAATGTAAAAGTTTCTACAGGAGTGTCATCACGTAAAAATTTTAGTCATTTAAAAAAAAAATTGCTCTTCTTCATAGAGCAACCAATCAGTCTCACCAAAAATGTAGAAGACATAAAATTTTTAAACGAATGTAAGTAGAAGTTTACTTTGGAATATGAACTCTTAAATATAGAAGTTTGGAGTCCCCACTTCCTCGCTACTCTCTCTGTGTGCTGCCGCAGAGAAATCTATAGCTGCTTTCACAGTGACGACACTGTGGGACGTGAATTGTAGACATACGCGAAAACTTGTTTTTTGTTTTTTCTCTGTCTCAGTCACTGATACTTAACTGGGTACATTTTTTTAGAGCTGGTGACAGCATTAAAGCCTCTGTTTCCTCTTAACTGCGGTTTAGTAGGTAATTTATCAAAAAATTAGTGAAATTTAAAAAATATTTTCATAGCATGTATAATCACAAAAACACTGAACTTTTCTGAATGGTTTTAAACTTAAGAATACTATATTTACATTTGCATTGAATGATTGGTTTATATTTGCCTCCATAGCATAAATAATTATGAAAAATATCTATATATTGTCATAAGGTTATGTGTCAGCTTTTCATTGCTGCCACAAAATATCTGGGAAAATTCAACTTAAAGAACAAAGGACATATTTTGGCTAGTTTCAGATATAGCTACTTGTTCCCCTTGCTATGTGCCTGAGGCAAGACGGACTATCACAGTGGGGGTTGGGTATGGTAGGGCAAAGCAGGTTATCACACAGGGTCAACAGATGGATTGAATGGATGCATCTAGAAACAAGATATGGCTCCTAACATCCTGACCCCAAATACTAAATCCTCTTAGGTCCAACCTAATAAGTTTCCATCACTTCCCAACAGCTCATTAAATTATGAACCACTTAATGAATTACTCCACTCATAATGCCATTGCTTTCAATGCTCAGAACATTCTATGTCCAGATGGTAATAGTTTATTTTTAATAAAGTTTTATAATTACCATTGTTCTACATGGCTTCTAATTGTCCTGATGGTCTAAAAGCACTTAGTTCTTGACACAAATTCCTCATACACAACCGATTAAACTGAGCTATGTTTATAAGAGGACGGGCATAGAATGTATAACAATGAGTAAAAGGAATTAAATAAAACATACAAACATCTTTGCCCATGTCACACATTTCTGTAGATAACGAACGTGATAATTAAGCACAGAGATTGTAATATATGGTACACGTTCAAAACAGACCTGTGCGGTGGAGATCAAGAAGACAAAGAAGGGAGGTAGGGAGTATGGGAAGACACGTCCTGTCTCCCACATTGGTCACTGGGAAGTAGATCTGTAGACGAACAGTTGAAGAGGAAGATGGGGTAAAGCCTTTGGCTGTCTGAGGTAGTGTCCATCTTAGACTCAGGTATTCAATCATTAAAGTGTTGGGGAAACTAAAACTGTCAAAGTTCTGGAGATACCAAGTAGAATGGAAGTTATCAGAGCTAGAGAGAGTGTATGGGAAAGGGGATGTTATCTAAAGTGTGAAAAGCGTCAGTTAGACAGAGACAATAATTTTGAGTGAACAATTCCATTAGTGATAATATATCATATATTTTGAGATAGCTAAAAGTGTAGATTTTAAGTATACAAAGAAGTGTATGATGTGATGCATATATTGATTAGCCTGGTGTAATCATCCCACATCCCATATAGCATGACATTCTGTTCTAACCTATAAATGACAAATGCATGGTTTAATTTTCAATAACCATAAGCATGTAATTATACATATGGATGTATAATTATTTGGAAATTAAATCTCAACATCTTTTTTTTTTTAAAGTTAGAAACATTGTGGACTTTTTGTATACATTCTAAATCAACAAGTCAATGTTCTCATGCTGTGAAATTGCACATCAGCGTGACAGCTTCAGGCAAGTGCTCTATTGTTTAATAAAATCTTCTTAAAATGTATCTGTAAATATCACATCTTATTCCCCTAATGATGAAAGTCCAAATCCAAATTAACTAACTTGATATCACTCACATACAGAAAACGAGTCCAATACTTCCCATCTGCTCAAGGTAACCTCATTGTAGTCAACTATTGCTCCAGCAGTCCACACACAAATCTGTTTTCTGCCAATGCTCTGCCCTCAAAGTCTACATAGTTTCTCGGCTCCCCAGCTAACATGCACTCCCTCACTTAGTTCATACATGTTCTTTAAGCACTCATCTTGTGATGGAAAGGGTGTCAGCCAGTGTTTACATGTGTGTCTTACTGCAAGTTTTGTGGTTCTAGCTGCCCGCAGTGGTCTCTGGATAACACTACCTCCTTCTCAGGATGAATGATGCCGTGGTGTGAGACCTACACCTTTGGAAGCTAAATATATTACAGACTTTTGAAGACATTGACACTTAAGAGCATAAACACAGATCTTTATTAGCTGTTTGGAACATAATAACAATAATAATGATAATAATAATAATAGCTAACATTTACTATCATGTATCAAACTGTGTTCTTAGCATTCTCTATATATGTATATAGAATTATGTATACATACTATATATGTATATTATACACACATACACACATATAAAATGCTTATGTATGGATAATCACAGAGTAATGAGATATGAAGAACAATATTATAAAAACTATATACCCTCTGAGCTTTGTCAATGTAGTTAGGAGAAAACACATACTATAAGTGGATGGTACAGGAACCCGTCAACCTTCTCCTACCACCACGTCTTTTCTGCTTTCTACTGTGTCTTCTTGATCATAAAGGACTATATCCCTCTGGAACTGTAAATCAAGATAAACCCTTTTTTCCTTAAGTTGTCTTTGTTGTGTACCTTATCATGGCAACAGGAAAAGAAAGTAAGACAGGAACCTACCAAAGTGGGACAACAGCAAAGACTCAGTCCAAGCCAGTATGGATTTGCATTCTCCCAAGGCATTATTCCTGTACCGGTTGTGAGTGATTTGGTTCTAGAAACCTTATCTGGTTTCTTCTGGACATGTTGTATTTTCTTTTTCTTTTGGCTTAGACTTGTGGTTAGACAAAAGCATGGGTCACTAGAAGAAATATCGGCACTATTAGGAAGTGGTATTGCCAAGTAGATTAGTCTGCTCTACAGATGCAAAACTGGGGTGTTTATTAAGGATATTGGGAAATGTAAGGAGTGTCGGAGAATCAAACTCAACACTAATTTTCTGGGCATAAGATTGAACGTCAAACCACCAACCATCTGTGACTAAACTTTTCTACACCCCTTCACACCAGGAGTGAGCGACCTTAGCAATTTGCACTTGTCTTTGCTGCTGTAGCACTGGGAAGAGAGACAGCGTGTGCTCCCTAGACCTTCGCTCACGTTGTGTAAGCTTTTTCTCTTACGCTCTCCAGATGCTGGTCTTTACTACTAGCTGCTGCAAGTCTATCAAACCACCCTCCATGAAGCTATTTTTGAACTGACTTTAGATTTCCTAATTACATCATTGCTCAAGCACATTTCTCTAACTTGTCCGTAGGTACATTCTAGATTATGTGCCCCATTCTGGGTCCCTCAGGTTGGGAAAGTAAGTACTGAAGTCCTACAAAGAAAGGGTTTTTGCAAGACTCAGGAGGTAGGGTAGGCCCCAAACATTTCATGAAGTTTATATCCATCCATTGTACCCATTAGGTGCTCGCCCACTGCAGGCAGTAAATGTATATTTACAAAAGAAATTCCCTTTACAGTTGTGGTCAGTGGTAGGCTGCCCATGGCCCAATGGATGACCATGTGAACAGCACTACTTGGAACCAGTTGTGGCTATGGGCGTGGATGTAATGACAAGACATTGTGTAGATGTATACATTTATCAAAGAATAAATAAAAATCGTTAGAAAAATGAATTTCTCTTAGAACATTTTATCTACTCAGAACCATTGGTGTAAGTGCAAACAGCTTCCCAGTGCCCTGACATGATTTCTGAGATGGAGTCCCACCTCCAGTGTTCAGGTGGGGACACCGTGAGCTGAAAAGCTTGTTGCTACCTTTCCTGAGTCACTGGCTGCCCAAGCTTTAGGGTTGGGGATGTGATGTAATTGTTGTAAGAAGTTCTGTTGCTTTTCCTTCATGCCGTTTCAAGGAGGCTTTCTCAGGGAAAAGTGTTCAGGAAGTTGACATATGTGCTAGTAATATAGCAGTTTCAAACCTTTACCAAATACTGGACATTTCCCTGAAATAATTCATTTGGTTCCTACAAGAAGCTTTTTTAAATATTAAGATGATTTGTATGGATTTTGAGAAATTTGAGGTTTGGCAAGTAAAGAATTTATTTGTGGCCACATTCTAAATGAAAGATGAAAAATATGATTTAATACACACATTTTAAAAAATGAAACTAACTTATGCCTTAAATTTTTTATCTAATATTTTTTGTTGTTGTTTGGTTGGTTTGGTTTTTGGTTTTACAAGAAAGGGTTTCTCTGTGTAGCCTTAGCTACCCTGAAACTCACTGGTAGACCAGGCTGGTCTTGAACTCACAGAGATCTACCTGCATCTGCCTCCCGAGTGCTAGGATTAAAGGTGTGTAACACCCACCACCCAACCTGACTAATATCTTAAATTATGATTTTATCTTAAAAGGAATCTATGTTACAAGCACTTCCCAAAGTTTTTCTTACACATGCATATGTACATACATGCACAAAACACACAATACAATTTCCCATTCAGTTTTATGTGCAGTTAGAAAATACTGTTAATCTCTAACCATCTCTAATGTGTATGTTTACTATTAATATCATCATATACTCTTAATTAATATCATCATATACTTTTAATTAATGTCATCATATATTTTTAATTAATATCATCATATAGTCTTAATTGTGAAGGCAAAAACTGCATGAAGCAAGAAGTACAAACACTAGCTCTTTATAGACATTACACTTGATCTTAGCCAGCAGGCAGAGAAAGGACCTGGCTTTCACAGGGAAAAGCACATAATCACTCTGGATCTAGTACTTGTGGGAAACCAAATTTGTTACCTTTAGTGACACACTAGTACAGGGTGTCTTTGTCAGTGTCAACATTAGACAGTGTGATGGCGAATCCCGATTGGCTCCAGAAGAAACTAGGAGATCAATAAGACGGATATCGGTATATGTTCTAAAAACAGTTCTTTATGTTTTGAAATTATAGCTTCATCATTTCTACACTTCATTTCTTCCCTCCGGCCCTCCTGGGCAACACCTCTTGCTATTTTCCAAATTCATGTCCTCTTTTTAAAAAAAAATTGCTGTTATGAAAACATACACACTCACACAAACTCAGCCCTTTGGTGTTGGTTTGCACTGTTAACGGTTCATTCACAGTTTTATCTTCCTTTGGGTATGTAAACTATCCCATTTCTTTCTTCTGGTGTCTGATTACATTTGGGGCAGGGGTGGGGACAGGTGCTATTTTAGAATAGTTTTCCCATGTATAATTGTAAAAATATATATTTTAGTCTGTTTACTTTTTCTTGAAATGCAACTCTTTTCTGAAGAAGGAATAATTGGGAACACAATAGAGTTTTAAGTAATCTGCATGTTTTGACTTGAAGATGATGCTGTCAAAAGCTCTAATACCAACAGTCAGTGGTTTTCTAGTTTTACTCAATTACATAAATACTTTTCCGGGTACAAAAAGATGACCTTGTATTTCTTAAATAATAGACATCTTAATCGTGAAAATGTGCTACAGAATAGGTTCATTGAGCGACGGATGACAGGAAAAATGCCACACAGATCTCTATCCATTTATGATATATACTTATGGTCATAACTAGGGCTGTGAACACAGACAAATCTCAGAAGGTTCCCTGTGCTCTTTGTGGTGCCTTTCTTCTGCCTCCCCGCTCCAATCCAAACCCAGAGGCCAATTTGAATTTTCTAAAATTGTACATAGATGATGACAGAAGTTCTCTGTTATGTCTCATCTTCTCTTCCTCAGTATTATTATTTTGAATGTTGTCCATGTTCTTATCTGTGTGAGAAGTCATACTTGTTGGATAGCATTTCATTATATCACGTTTCTCTATGTATTTTGTTTATCTGTCTACCTGTTGATAGACAGACACCTGAGTACTTCCAGCTAGGTGCTCCTACAAAGCTGCTGTGAGCATTTGCATACATATCTTCATAGGCATGCTGGTACTGTGGCTTCAAGGCTTTAGACTGAGAAAATGGCTTGAAAAAATATACTCCCCTTGTATGATGAAGGTGTAAGCTTCCAGAGGAGAGGTGTTTGCCCATGGCAGGTTGTTGAGCTAAACTCAGTCCCTTGGCTTTGGACTTATTGGGTTGAAAGTATCAGTTAGAAATATAGGTAGAGATTTGAGAGGTAAGATAATTTTCAACTGAGTCAGAAGTTTCAGTGTGAAGTCTAAATAAGATATAAATTTGAGTTTTGTCAGACATTTATTATTTAAACTCATGGTGGATGGATAATGGCCGTTCAGAGATATGTGCTTAGATATTATAAGCCCTTTAGTTGGTGAACATGCGAACTTAAATGGCAAAATGATCTTGACATTTACTTTGAGGGTCTTAAGATGGGAATATTATCATAGATTATCTCATTGAATGAAGTGTTATAACAAATACTTTATAAGGCATGGGGGGGGGGACAGGAGAATGTTTAGACAATGTGTTCAGGGTCCCCAGTATAGAGCCAAGTTTGTTTGCAAGTCTATGTGATGAAATTATCATCTTTTTTGATACTAGACTCCAACTTCTTCAGTTCCGAAGGCTTTTAAGATGATTTGTCCTGACCACGTATCACCCCTTCATAAACCAAGGAATTCTCAACCAGACTTTTATTTCTGCTCTTTTGGCAGATAGATACACTTCTGCTTCTGTCTATATTTATAAAGTAATTTTTGAATAACTATATTTTCACATTTTAGCTAAATACATTTTTAAAATGTTAATTTAACTAATTGCATTTTGGAAGATTATATTCAATATTAAGCTTTTGGGGGTTTTTTGTTTCGTTTTGTTTGTTTGTTTTTGTTTTGCTTTTTTTTGTTTTTTGGGGGTTTTTATGGTCAGTGGAATTCAGGCCTAGTTAAAGAATTTAAATTCTTTATTATCTTGCCAGAAAGTTTCCTAATTCTTCCTTACTAAATAGAAAATGAAAAAAAAAGTAACAAACAAAAAAGTCCAAACCAAAGCAAAACATAAAAAAGCTGTTAGCAATGAATATTTACAAAATATTGCCATTGAGTTTAATAAAATTGTTTTTATCAGTTGCTCCATTAATATATTTGGTCTTTTTCACTTCTATGACAAAATACTGTCACAAAAACAGTTTAAGAAAGATTTGTTTTGTTCCATCACTGGGATGTATAGTTCACTAAGGCGGAAAGGCATGCTGTTGGAATGTAAGGAGGCTGGCTGTACTGGATGGTTTTGTGTGTCAACTTGGCACAAGCTGGAGTTATCACAGAGAAAGGAACTCAGTTGGGGAAACACCTCCATGAAATCTAGCTATAAGGCATTTTCTCAACTAGTGATCAAGGGGGAGGGCCCAGCCCATTGTGGGTGGTGCCCTCCCTGGGCTGGTAGACCTGGATTCTATAAGAAAGCAGGCTGAACAAGCCAGGGGAAGCAAGTCAGTAAGTGACATCCCTCCATGGCCTCTGCATCAGCTCCTGCTTCCTGACCTGCTTGAGTTCCAGTCCTGACTTCCTCTGGTGATGAACAGCAATGTGGAAGTGTAAGCTGAATAAACCCTTTCCTCCCCAACTTGCTTCTTGGTCATGATGTTTGTGCAGGAATAGAAACCTTGACTAAGACACTGATCATGTGTCTACATTGAAGAAGCAGAGAGACATTGCTGGTACTCACCCAACTGCGTTGTCCCTACTTCAACCTTTATTCAGTCTCGTCGCCCAGCCCACATTTTGTGTTTAAAATGCATCTTCCTTCCTCAGTTAGCTTTTCTTGAAACATTCTCACTGTTAATCCATGAGCCCCCTTACTATACTCCAGCCCACAGAGAAGACTACATATCACAGTTGGTTATTCCTTATTTAACCCTGGGTCAAAGACCTGGTTGTTGCCCAGCGACATAAACCCAAATCTCCACGAGCCAGTGACTCCTTCCGAAAGACAGTTATTCTCAGATCTCCTCGGTTCAGCTGCGAGAGATGAAATGTGAACCGTGTATATCGGAAGAAAGAAAGAGCAAAGGGATTTTATTTTTAGTCAGCCTTTACAGAACTTGAGTGTGCTTGGTCTTCAGATCCAGGCTGTTTCTTCCGGCTCTGGGAGATCTCCATGGAACACGTTCACATGTCACAGGTTCTAGCTGGGGTCTGAGTAGCCTCTCTGGGGGCTGTTGCTAGTGTCTTCAATGAACCGCTGATCACACTATGAATCCTTTAACCAGGACGGTCCCGTAAAGGCAGGTCGACACTCTTGGGAACAGGCCAGCAGCACCAAAGACCACATAACAGGTTGGAAGTGATCTTTGGACCATTTCCTATGTCACCAATGCTCCAAGCACAGTCGGGGTTGAAGCCCCAGCAGGCCGAGAGACACTGATCGTGGCTTAGTGGGCGTAAAGTTCTCTCCACACCTCTCCTGCTTAAGGACACAAAGATGAATGACCAGCAGAAAGCCATGGCCGCTTCTCTCTGCAGACCGCATACAGGGCGCTTTGTGTTCATGAGGATTGCAATACTTCCCTTCTGGCAACGGGAAGCCTGCTTCTCCCGAGCTGCGGAAAGTAACGCTTGTTTCTGAATTGGTTGGAGTTCAATCTCAATTATGTCTGGAAACAACACACGTCCCTTTCCCCTTCTGTATGACTGCAGTGTTAATTTTCAAGCAAACGCGTGCAAGTCGGAGTTGAAATAGCCACACAACATTGACATTTATTGGGCACTCCCTGCGGAGCCTTCCTGGCAGTGTGGTCACAGAAGGTGTTGCCTCTGCACTGGGGGCTTAGAGGCTCACTCTTTCCAGACTTCATGTACCACCCTAGAGCTAGGCTGGAGGAGCTTATTTGAACAGGATCTCATTCAAATCTGCCTCTACTCCACCCACACAGAGAGGAATTGCAGTTTTTCCTCTAGTAGTACAGAGCTGGTACCCAGGACCAACAAAAGATGCTGTAACATAATTTGCTTTCATTCATTACAGGGATGGGTGGGTCTTGGGGTTTTATACTTATGCTCTTGGCCAGCTGTAAAATAAAAGTAATCTCTTTCACATTTTAGGGTCAGTATTTGTTGCCTTTGTGAAAGTCGAAGTATTTCACTTGACCGTGTTTCTGACTTCCTTCACATCTAAAACGCATTGCATATAAAATGCGATCTGATGGAGAAGACAAGACGTACTGTTTGTTTTCTTTTGGAATCACACGACACAACAGGCAGGAGACGCACCTGTTTCCGGGATCCACACATCCTCAGCCCCGGGTGTGTTGCTGAGTCTGCTTGTGCAGCTGTCGTTTTATCAGAACGCTGGTGGACTCTGATAGTTGGATGTGTTAAAGGTAGGTTCTAAGGCTCGGTCTGGGCTGCTGAGAGTAGAGGGGAAAAAATAATCTAGCAGTGACTCCCACATAGCAACACTGATCCCAACAGGAGGGAATGTCTCAAACAACACACAGTTCAGCAGACAGCAAGTGCACCGGACTATGCAAAATTAATGATTAACTGCATGCCAGTGTGCTTCTCAGGGCACAGTACGGCTCTTTAAGGGGCTTATACAGTCTATGAAAGAAATTAGCTCATGAGAGGGATTCATAAGGATAAAAGAACACACTTAAGTAGAGGCTTGACATATCCTGCTTTTCTCACAGGGCAGAAAGTTAAACATAAAGGCCTCCTTTTTATAATGTGAAGATCTGACTCTGAAGTTGGGGCAGATCATCCACTTGTTAAAACAAGACATGAACATTCTTGTTATTCCTTAAAGGGGGAGAGGACGGTGTGCACTCAGTTTGAACTTTGAATGCACCAGGATGGAGGGGGGAAATTATCCAACAATTATCCTAGACATTGAAGACCATGAAACCAAAAATAATTATGAAGGTGACAGCCAAAAAGTAAATAGTTTGGGGTATATATAAGTCATGATCTCTTTGGATCATATGAACTTTGAAAACTCCAGACTCTTTCATCCAGATTCCCAAGTAAAGCCGGAGGAAGGCATGAGGTTAGTATTAGTAACCTTGTAATTTATACAAGGCATGTATCAAGAAATATAATCTCCCAACACAGCAAGTCAAAAAGAATTTTACGATGATATTTTCCTTACTTAAAGTCTCTTCCAAAATTCCCAATGGTGGTTCAGCACACTAATGACAATAGAGATCCAGAAACCCCTAAGATTGTTGTAAATCCTGTACTGTTCATTTAACTGAAGACCCTCTGAGACCGATGGGATGTGTCCTGCCAGCTGGGCAAGGCTTCCATCTCACATGACCTGACAGCTGTGTACCAGGAGTCAGCCCATGAATTGCAAATGGCTGCTCAAGGGGTTTAAAGGTTAATGGATACATTTTACTTCCTCCTTCCCCCTCTCCCTCCCTCCTTTGCTCCCTCCCTCCTTCCCTCTCTTCCTCCCAACCTCTCTCACTTCTACCCTCACTCCCTTCCTTCCTTCCATCTTCTCCAACCCACACAGGTGGGTGAAAGTAGAACAGAGGTCTGGAGAGACAGCTTAGTGGTTCAAAGCGCTGACTACTCTTGCAGAGGACCTGGGTTCGGTTTCCATCACCTACAAGGTTGCTCACAAACATCTGTAGCTCCAGCACCCTCTTCTGACTTCTGCAGACACTGCATGCGTGTGGTGCACTAACATGCACGAAGACAAAACGCTCACACATGTAAAATAATTAAATGTAAAAAAAAGATGAAGAAAATAATAGAATTGTGAGGAGGAGGAGGAGGGAAAGGAGGATGAGGAAGAGGATGAGGAGGAGGACAAGGAGGAGGAGGAGGGCATGCTATGAACCAATGAAAGGGAAGGAAATGAGTTGTTTTTTTGCTCACATCCAAGTTCCCAGCGAACTGGCTGAGATCTTGTTATCCATCATTTGGTCCATGATGCTGCTTCTTTCTCTACCGCCATCCTGCATCTGGATTGCTTCAGTCTGAGAGGCAGCCTTCTGTGCTGCTTCTCTGGGTGAACTGTCTTCATATTTACTTTCTTCTTCCTGAAGTTTCTTTCTTTTTTTTTTTTTTTTTTTGATCTGTGACTGTATTTAATTATCTTACCGTTGATAATTTACAAACTATCTCCTTCATTTTCATCTTTCCATCTAGTAAGTTGGAAAAGAGCACCATTCCCAATCACCACGCATCAACAGAAATCCTAGTTATGTGGGTTTCTGAATGGGTATTTAAGGACAATTCTGAATTAAACTTAGTCTTAGATCAGAGAGAATTTAAAAGGCCTAACTTGGTTGTTCCTAAAAGCATTCTAACTTGTAGATCGACTATAAAGAAGTGTTACATACTCTTTATTTCATATCATACATAAACCACAGTAAATACCTTCCAGTGGTAAAAGGTAGCATCACTGATGTAGGGAATTCTGATTAAAACCGCCTTGTCACTAGTTGCTTCCTGGTGTTTAGCACGGCCTGTGAGAGGCCAGTGAGCACAAACTGAGACAGAGGTGAGTCTTCTTGTTTCTGAGACAGTGATAGAGTCTTCCCAGTGTTCAAAGACATTCGCATACCCAGTTATATAAATCTAAGTATAAAACCATCCAATAGGTTTGGGGTTACACCCCCATATTTATGGAAAGTGAAATATAACTAATTAAGTCCAACCGTATCTCGAGGAAGGGAGAGCAGTGTTAGCATGTATACAGCTGGAAATGTTGCTTTAAAAGAGATCAGATCCACGTTACCACAAGTCAGTTTTACTTAAATCAGGACTGTCCAACAAAAACATTGTTAGCCATTCATGATCTGAATTTGGTGTATGAATTAAATTATGGTACACATTAAAAGTCATGAGACATTTGTTTTGTAATAAATAAGTCACTGAAATTACTCATTTGTAGCCTTTTTAAGATAAGCTATTAGGTCTGCCCTTTCTCCCTTCTTCTTAATTCCAGCGAAGATCATTTTTGTCCGAGGGATGTACTTTTTGGAATTCTCCAAATACTCCATCAGGGTATCCTCTTCCCAGGTGATGCCTTTGTTCTTGTTGGCATCTGTGTAAGAAAATACAGCAGCCTGACCTGTCTTCCGCCCATACAGACCATGGAGATTTGGTCCAGTCTTATGCTTGCCTCCCTTTCCCACAGTGTGGCACTGGGCACATTTCTGAACAAAAATCTTCTTACCTTTTTCAGCATCACCCATTTTAAAGTCGATCCGGACTGGTCAACAGCACAAACTTTCAGCCTCTTAGCCAGACGTCCCGCTCTCTAACCCAAGGACACACTGGCCCGCACCTATGTGTCCTTCCTGAAGTTTCTGAAAGCAACCCTTCGACACACATTTCTCAGTGTCCTTGCCTCCTTCCTTATTAAAGTTAATCTCTTTTAGTCTTTAGTCTTTATCACATTGTTTAATGACTTCATTCTCTCCTTGTATTTATGTTTCTCTTTTACTTTTTTTTTCCAAAGAAAACACACAATTTCGGCTTCTTGAGGACAGCGTGTGTGTCTGTGTTTCTGCATACACACAGAATCTCTTGAGAACTATCTACTCGAGAGCCAGATATAAATTAGATATTAAACTAAGTGTGAAGACCAAGTGCTTTATTTCTTTTAACTCAGTTTGGGTGACTTACTGCCTTTTTTACATTCAGATGATGGAGGTACCTTCATGGAAGAATGAAATAACTTTGTTATGATTTCTGAAACAAGCTACCTTGCTACCCAACCTCATTTTCTGAAGCTCTCTAACTTTGTTGCTGAGATTGCCAAACATCAGGTCTGTTTCATGGTTTGGGTCAATGCCGAAGAACACAGGATTGGACGCTGACTTAATCTAACACATCTGCTCTCCCCTCTCGATCTACAGTAGACAGCTGTCCTCTGTAACACGAACATGGAAAATGATACTGGATGGTAAGTGAACCTTTTAGACATGTGAAAACTTCTATTTTGAGTATTTGAATTGGCGACCGAAGGGCTATCTATTCACAGGCAGTTGCGGAGGACAACTCTCTTGGCACGTTTGCCAAATGCCACAATCAAGTCTATGGCCTAGGGGCTGAAGAAGTGGTTCAGTGGTTTAAAGGACTTATTCTCTTGCAGAGGATCTAGGTTCAATTTCCAGCATTCATCCGGCAGCTCACAACTGTCTGTAATTCTAGTCCCAGAGCATCTGATGTCCTTTTCTGACCTCATGGACACAAGGGACAAATGTGATGCACATGTCCAAGCAAGCAAGAGACTCTTGTCATTTATGCACATAAAATAGCACAACAAATAAATGTTTTTTTGCACAACAAATAAATGTTTTTTTTTTTTTTTAAACCAACTGTATAGTACAAGGCTAGCTTATTGCTGGGGAGATTGGCAAATAGGAGCGCATATCTGATACCTTCAAGTTTAGGGAAATACAAAATCTGTCAACTCTTTAAAAACTGAGTTCAAAACTAATTTTTTTGTTTAGTAAATAAATATATTAAGAAAAAATAAAAGTAAGAAACTAATGAGAATTCCAGATAAAATTATTATTCCAATGAGTAATAATCCCTAACATCTGATATATCTTACTCTCAGGCAAATGTCATCAATTGCCCTAGGTGTACAAAGTCTCTAAAGATGCTGTGAAGGGGCACTGCTAACTCACAACTGGCCATGAGGAATTTTGACCTGGACCACGTAGAAGAGCTTTAAGCAACGTTCCTCTCATCGGCATGCTAGTTGGGAGAGTGGAGCCTGGTTTACTTCAGAGTCTATTACAAGATCTATGAACAAGTAGAGAGAAACACCCCTCACACCCACCCCACCCCCAGTCCCGCCACCACAAAACACTGGTGAAGAGGAAAGGCAGACCCAGGGAAAGTGGGAGAGCTGTAAGTGTGCCTGGCATACCTTTCAGAACTGACAGTTCAGAGCCTGTAGAGATGACTCAGGCAAAGTCCAGTGCTGTGGAGTTTAGACTTGGCCTTCAGAGACTTGTACACTCACGGCTGCCTTGTGTCCTTTGCTTTTCAGAGAACCCCTGTGTTGGCAAATGCTTCGGAAGGAACACTGTGACAGTATCATGAATGGGAATAGGCCAGTGGCACACGGTGAAATCAGGATGGCTGGAGAATGCTTTGAGTTTGTGTGTTTTTGTGTTCCTACGCTGGATGTAGTTTCCCACATTCATCCTATTTTTCTTCTCCAACAAGACAAACACAGGAAAACATGAGAAGGGTATGCTATGTTTGAATGGTTCCCCAGCATAGAGGTAAGTTTTCTTCTCAAAATTAGCTATATATATATATATAAAATCTATCCAATAAAATCAGGGGAAAATGCTATAGAGTAAAACGGACTCCATCTACATTTCTGAACTGTAAGTTCAGCAAACAGTACACATAACTTCATCTACTTCAAGCCTGAATAAACTTTGCCTCTTTGCAAACCAGACCCTGGATGCAAGCGCCGTCTGACTTTTGATGTCTTGACAGACCAATGTTACACTCCTAATGCTGTAACCTTGAGAAGTCTACACATCCCACATCCCTCAGATGCCCCGGCTATCTTCTGGGTTTGTTACTTTCAGGTTCTGGAGTCTGAATCCTAGAGCTCATTGTCCTAGATGTGAAGCCCACAAGTTCCAAGGAATCGCCTTATATATATAAAAAAAAAAAAAAAAAAAAAAGAAAAAAGAAAAAAACAAAAACACCAACCTCTTCTTGTGCTTGGCCCCTGTCTGGGTGTGATGGGGAACAGAAACTGCAAGAGAGAAGTATAAACTCATTCTTTGTGGTCACCGTGGGACAGCTCTGTATTATGAAAGGTCATATTTTCTGAAAGATGGCTCTAATTACGCAGGCTGGTGCTAACGTCTTCTACCCCCTAGTTCTACCATGGGCTTAGCCGCAGAAGTACAATGTGGATTATTTGAACTGTCTTTATCCATTTACCAAACTTTCTAAATAGTATATAAATGCTATTTATTTCTCACTCCGGCCACAACAAGAATATACGCCTATGGCTTCTACCTCTTCTTGCTTTTGGTTAACCATAAGGAAGTTGCTGGATCTGTTTTCATTTGTATCACGTATGAAATGGAAGCAGTAGCAATTTAAGTTGTTGTCAGAATTCAATGGGATTAGCAGGTAACTGGCAGGATCAAAGCTGTTCCAAGGGAATTATACTCAGCAATGTTGTGCTGTGGTCAGTACTGCCTCGTCGGCTTGCTTCACGTTACATCTAAGTAACAACACGCTTTGGTTTGAAGTTTCAAGTTAGGATGGGCAGAAATGTAGTTTTCCATAAAACTGAGCCTTGATTGTGTGAATTACATGTAATAGCTGCATCCTGGGAGACTGGCATGGCCCTCTTATACACCAGGCTTGTAGAAAAGAACCGTTTGCTGTGTTGGGGGAGCAGGTGTTCTAGGATTTCCAGAGGCAGTAATTAAATATTTAGTTTGTGTATCTCAGAAAACAATGTTTGATCCCAGGTGGAAAATGTTGTCATCTTTCCTTGGCCACTCCTTCTTCCTGGGTCTGTTTGAAACTCTCCTTTTGATGGTATTACCCTCATAAGGTCTAGTTCTCATCTCCTCCAGTCTCCTCGAAGTCTCCTTAACCTCCTCTAGCCTCAATTCTCTCTGCATTGGCATTTCTGAGTTCTGCCACTGAGCTTAAAATCACCAAACTGTCTCCAGGCAGTGAGGGCATCTGTATCTTTTGCACAGCAGGCAGTTACAGGCAATAAGGCTTTTCTTTCTTAGATGCACATTCCTCTCCCTGCCACCATAGACCTCAATCATTTTCCCAGCAGTCCGAGCCCTGGAACAGATCACTCACTACTCAAGGCAGGCTATGAGGCTAGTATAGCTCCAGGCACAGTTTCTCCCCTGTTTAGCGTTGGAGATAATCTCAGGCAGCTACAGTGGCTGGTGAAGATCAAAGGTTTTGTGCCTGCCTGAGGTCAGGATAAAGCTTGCTTTGCAAGCCTGGGAGCCCTAACCTTATGTCAGCAGATGTGAGAACATGGCTTTCTCTTTCAAAAAGTTTAAGCAAAAGCTAGTAAATAAGAATCAAATCATTCTGAGGCTGTTTCTGTATCAAATGACTTTGGTTTTCTGATCATTTCTTTTTCAAGGTAACGGAGGCTTAAATCCATAGAAACCAGTTCATTTAGTATGCCTCTGGAGAGAGAAAATAAACCAGACTTATACCAATTTCATGCAGACTGTGTAAGTGAATATAGAGAGGCTTCCAGAGACAGTTAAAATGATCAATTCTGCTCAACGGGTGAATGCTTAACAGTCATAGTAGATGGAAGGAAGAAGAGGAAGAGAAAAGGAGAAGGAAGAGAAAAGGAAGGAAGGAGGAGGAGGAGGAGAAGAAGAGAAGGGGGAGAAGGAGAAGAAGACAGCAAAACTATGTGAGTATTTTTAGCATCACAATGTATCTGAAAGGGCAAAATTATTTCAATTACAAGCAGGACAGAGAATGGGGTCCCTGGTGGAGGAGTCAAGGAAGGACTGGAGGAGCTGAGGGGGGTTGCAACCCCACTGGAGGAACAGCAGAGTCAACCAGCTGGACCCCTCCCCCTGGAGCTCCCAGGGACTGGACCTCCAACTGGGGAGTGCACATGGGGGGGGGACCCATGGTTCCAGCAGCATGTGTAGCAGAGGATGGCCTTGTTGGGCATAGGTGGGAGGGGAGGTCCTTGGTCCTGAGGGGCTCAGTACCCCAGTGGGCAACGCTGAGTCAGGGAGATGAGAGGGAGTGGGAGAGTGTGGGGAGTACTATTGTGAAGGCAGGAGGTGGGGGATGGGGTAGGGGGATTCCGGAGGGGAACATGGTAAAGGGGATAACACTTTAAATATAAGTAGAGAATATATATATAAACTTACTGCAGAGGCATGAGCATATATGTCTTGGATATTGAAGACAAGGAAAAGCTGAGTCAGTAGACAGTCCAGGAAAAGACAGACTTTAGAACCTGTGACTAGCTCTGTGTCTCTTTACCTTTGGGGTTTGCTTTTCTCTTACCCTGTATCTCTATACAGGCATTTTCTACCTCTTCTAACATACAGAACATAAACACTGTCCAACACATTTCTACTATGAATATCCAAGTTATGCTCTGTCCGTTATATTAATTTACTAGCCAATGGAGATATTGAACACCTAAAGTATTTCTGGGCTTACTAAGAATCTGAATTTTTAATTTTAATTAACTTAAAATTCAAATGATCACAAGTGGTTCATAGCTACAATGCTATACAAGAAAATGTTAATTGATAACTCTAGAAAACTCCATAATGTTTTTCATCCCTTGGTCCAAAATTCCTGTTTAAATGATAAGATTTCAGACATAAATATGATGCACTTTGATCATATTTAATCTCCACTGTTTTCCCTCACAACTCTTCCCAGATCCATCCTTATTCCAGTGGATACAAGGCTCTCTTATATTTTCATCTATAACCACAGAATTTAATTTGTGCTGCCCACACGCTCATGGATATGGGACCCTTCTTTGGTACAGAGCCAACTTAACAGAGACACAGCTTTAAAGGAGACTGATTCTCCCTCCCCAAGATCTCACCAAATGCCAATTACATGTCCTCAGCTAGAGATGGAAGCTCATGAGATCCTTTGCTTACATGGACACCTATGTGTCAGAGGACATTTGCTACAGGCATGACGTAGACCCTTGCAAAACTCTGCTGCTGTCCAGTCAGCCAATACATTGCTTGTCCATCACGCTGCTTGGAAGAGTGAATATAACCATCTGTTTGGACTTTTGTACTAGATTTACTTTTTATTGTCATTTTTATCTAACTTGTGAAAGGGAACACCCTGTTAATAAAACAAATATGCACCATGTTCTCATCTCCAAGGGAGCTTTTGTTTTTAAATGTAGACCAAACACGAATTGCTTAAGTGGGAAAATTCTCCAGAATAATTAGAATATGATATTATGTAAATCAAGAAAATAAGATTTTTAGAAATACAGCAGATATATAAGGCACATACTTAAGTCTTTCTGTTTCTGTCAAGTAGCTACATCAGAAGTACCTTCTTTGTGTTAATTGGTGTCTCCAGTCTTTGTGTTTGTCTTTTATTTGTTTGTTTGTTTGTTTGTTTTTGTATTTTTTTGAGACAGGGTTTCTCTGTATAGACCTGGCAATTCTGGAACACACCTTGTAGACCAGCCTGCCTTTACCTCCAAAGGGCTGGGTTTAAAGATGCATGCCACCCTGTCTGTCTGGCTGACCTATTCAATTTTTGTAATGACAGTGAGACTCTTATGATATAAGCAAGATATTTCTTAATTTCCCCATCTCCGTTTCTTTCCTCGCCTCTCATATTCTCTTCCCCCCCCCTTTAAAATTTTTTTCTATCTTCTTGTCTATTCTCATCAGCCATCTCCTTTGAGGCCATATTGGGCTTAGACATACACAGTTCCAGTGGTTTATGCTGGGGTTGAGATGGCATGCTCCTGCCTCAAGACCTTGGCTCCTTCTCAGTCAAGTTTGTGCTTGTTTTTGTCTACTCAACACAAGCTAGGGTCATCTGGGAAGAGGGAAAGTGAGCTTTTGTTTTGTTTTGTTTGGGGCTGGCTAATGTAGCTCCAGTAAGCAGCATTACCCCATGGTCCTCACTTCTGTTCTTCCACCATGCTTCTGCTTGAACTCTGCCATGACTTCCCTTAATGACAGACTGTTGCCTGCAAAGTGAGATAAACTATTTCCTCTCCAGTTCTTTTTGGTGTTTTATAGACAGCAGTCGAAAAGCAAAGTGGAACGGAGGTAATGGGTGGAGCAGCATTCCTCATAATTGAGTTCAGCATGCTGAAACAAGAGCCAACAATACTTCATTTTGGCCAGTATTTCCAATGATATGCCTGGAGTCTTCTAGACAGGCACTCCAGAAGGCTGGTTTATAAACTATAGAGGGCAGCTGTTCCTAAATCATTCGTGGGGACTCTGAACTGAGCAGGAATCTTATTGGATCTGTCTCTCAAGACTGTAGAGGGCAAGACCTATGGATGGATGCCTAGAAACATAGGGTATCCTCCAAGGTAGCACAGAGGGGCATTAAAAAAATGGTCCTACCCTTAGGCCTTCACTCTCTTCCTTCATCCACACTGAATGTATGCACTAGCTCATGGGGACTACATCTAAAGTGTGCTGAGCGTTTGGAATTTACTGTCCTGCCATATGCACCAGGGAAGAGAAGGAATCTACTTCTATCCTCAAATCTAGTCAAATAAATCTCAAGCAGATAACAAAAAAGTGGGTTCTTGATTTTTTTTTATCGTAGAGTTATTAGAAAGTTGGGCATCAGACTCCTAATAAGGAAGAAAGGGAGGTGACTAGGACTCTCCAAGCTCCCTGGGTGAAGAAGGCATAAGTAAGGCAAGGAAAACAAGCTCTCAGCTTCTGCCTGAATTCAGTCTTCTTTTCATGTTTTAGAGATGTGCTCAGTGCCAGATGTATCATTTAAAATGTCAGAGTGGTATAGCTGGGTCCTCAGGTAGTACAATGTCCAACTTTCTGAGTAACCTCCAGACTGATTTCCAGAGTGGTTGTACCAGTTTACAACCCCACCAACTGTGGAGGAGTGTTCCTCTTTCTCTTCATCCTTGCCAGCATCTGCTGCCACCTGAGTTTTTGATCTTAGTCATTCTGACCGGTGTGAGATAGAATCTCAGGGTTGTTTTGATTTGCATTTCCCTTATGACTAGGAATACTGAGCATTTCTTTAGGTGTTTCTCAGCCATTCAGTATTCCTCAGTGAATAATTTTTTGTTTAGTTTTGTATCCCATTTTTTAATAGGGTTATTTGATTTTTTGGGATCTAACTTTTTGAGTTCTTTGTATATATTGGATATTAGCTCTCTATCAGATGTAGGATTGGTAAAGATCTTTTTCCAATCTGCTGGCTTCCATTTTGTCCTATTGACAGAGTCCTTAACCTTACAGAATCTTGGCAATTTTATGAGGTCCCATCTGTCTATTGTTGATCTTAGAGTCTAAGTCATTGGTTTTCTGTTAAGGAAATTTTCTCCAGTGCCCATGTGTTCAAGCCTCCTCCCAACTTTCTCTTCTATTAGGTTGAGTGTATCTGGTTTTATGTGGAGGTCCTTGATCCACTTGGACTTGAAATTTTTGCAAGGTGATAAGAATGGATCGATTTGCAGTCTTTTATATGCTGACCACCAGTTGAAATAGCACTATTTGTTGAAAATGCTTTGTTTTTTCCACTGAATGGTTTGAGGGCATATACCCAAAAAATGCTCCAACATATAACAATGACACCTGCTCTACTATGTTCATAGTAGCCTTATTTATAATAGCCAGAAGTTGGAAAGAACCCAGATGCCCTTCAACTGAAGAATGGATGCAAAAAATGTAGTACATTTACACAATGGAGTTCTACTCAGCTATTAAAAACAATCACATCCTAGGTCTTAATTTTTTTCAGTTCAAGTTGAAAGGATCATGATAATTTTTCAACAAAACCAAAAAACCTGGCAAAGATTATTTTTCATATGATTATTTTTTACTTGTTGGGGGAAAAGGCAAAGAAATGAACACTTCAATGCTGTGTTAATACAGTTTATGTCAAAACTTGGAGGATAATTACCAATATACGTATCATTTTTGGATCAAATGACTTCTGGTGTCTGCTATGAGATTACACAGTAGAAGGTAGTGAGGAGTCGTGTGGAAGACGAAATGCTAATTTCTGAAGATCTCTCGAGAATCATTGAAGTTACATTAACTAATTAATATTTTTTAAGTTATGTATGTTTTAAAAGTCCTTTGTGTATTTCTCTAGTGCCTACTATTGTGTCAGACACAGTTTTTAAGTACTAAGGAGTTAGCAAGAAACTAGAATATCTCTGCTTTGAATGAGCTCAGCTTTGGGACCTGGAAAAAGCTATAAAAAGGTAGAAAATGTACATAAAATATATCAGGTGGTGATTGCAGCAGTAAAAAACAGGAAAGGATTGAGTGAGTGGCAGGACTGGTCTGGGTTCTTAAGACAAGGTCTTTAGAGAAAGCCCTTCCTCTCACAATATGTAAGGA
Organism: Micromys minutus; assembly: GCF_963924665.1. Classification (NCBI taxonomy): domain Eukaryota; kingdom Metazoa; phylum Chordata; class Mammalia; order Rodentia; family Muridae; genus Micromys; species Micromys minutus. The sequence continues at coordinate 30,613,551 of NC_137974.1, forward strand.
AAGAGTTACCTATTACTAGAAGACAATTGCTGTGGTACCTAGCGGAACATTTCAGACACATTCCAAGAAAGGACCAAAAGACACATTCCAAGAAAGGACCAAGGAGAAGAGAGAGGATACTTGGTACTTGGCATTCATAAACACTAGCAAAGACAGTCTGTGAGAGGAGAGGGAGCCAGAGAGAAGAACATAGGGACTTGTTGATCATGGGACAGATACTGGCATTATGCTTAATGAGATTTGAAGCCAGGAATCTGGTGAAGATGTGGGCAGCATAATTTAACTTGTCTGAGAAGAAGCGACTCAGAAGGAGAAGAGCTGAAAAAGTAAAAATATTAAGACTGGTTCAAAAGCACTTGCCCTCCACCCCCAATCCCAGAAGAAATCACAATGAAAAAGTGTTGAAAGCAATTTCTGAACAATTCCATGATGGAGTCCTCAAAACTCACAGATAGTTGGGGCATATAGTATGGGAGGAAGAAAGAAGGCTTCAAATTTTTGACTAGGAAAGCTAAGTCAATATAATTTCTGTTTCTATGTTCATAGGGTTGAGAGAGGAATCAAGAGTGAAACATTGACTAAGAAGTTGGGTTTATAACTTGATTATAAGGAAATTGTACAAATTAAATAAGTGAATTGGAAAGTGAGGTGGGATGCAGAGATGGAAAAACTACCCATTTCTTAAAAATGATGTTAAAAACGACCCACCAACAGCAAATCATGACTGAGTATCAATGGAGAAAGAAGAAGTCTACCAGCTGGGACTCTTACAGCTTGAGTGTTAGATTAGGGCTGTTTGGAAGACCAGCAGAGATGGGCTGTGAGAAACAAAGCTTCTACAAGGGAAAATGATCCAAGTGTTTCAGGGAAAGGATACATTCACTCACTGGATCAGTTGCTACTGAGAGGCCAAAGCAGGCAAATCCTCAAGCCTGAGCTTCAGGTTTAATGGATATATTGTTGCCCCATAACAGAAGACAGAAGTGACACAGATAGAGTTTTCTAAGACTGAAAAGAAAGTGTTGATAGTAAGTAATGGCAACTCATGGGAGGACTGAGGCTGTACCAGTGAAGGCTCAGTCAGCAAAGCTGCACACTGTTGTGTGCATCCCACGGAGCTCTGGATGTCTGGGAGAACAACAAGTGCTTTTGGATGAGCAGAATACTTGCGAAAAGTTTCAACAGAGAGTAGAGAAACTACAACAGACTGCACACTGCCCTGTGGCTACCTAACAGTGGGTTCTGTTACTATGCCAACCACGCTTTGCAATGGTTGGAAGCCATCTCTAGAATCTATCTAGAAAGGAAGAAGAGATTTCTGAAGATGGGGCTGACAGCACCTGGAATACACAGTGGAGGGATGCAAGCCTCCCATGACAAACCTACAAGAGGAGACGAGGGGCCCAAAATCACTATTCTTTATGCCCCATCCCTTGATTGTTATTATCCCTTGGCAGCTGAAACCAATCACAAGCAAAATGGCCTCCATCTCCTGGACCACAGAAGAATGGCAGGAGAGTGAAATAGAAAACATTTAGCTCTAAGAGCAGACAGAGATGAATGATACAGAGTTATGAGCATGAGACAGATGATGCCTGAGACCTGCTGCTTTCTCTTAAAGTATATTGATTAACAAGGTTATACTTTAGAATTGCTGATAACGGTGTGAGTAAGATAGTTCAGTAGGTAAAGGATCCAGCTCCATAAAACTGTTGACCTGAGTCTGGTTTCCAGAACCCATGTAAAAAGCCAGATGTGGTGAACATTTGTGATTCTAGCACTTCTAAGGTGAGAGGCAGAGATAGAAAAGTTGCCCAGAAATATGTGGAGTGCACAGCACATCAGAAACAAGAGAGGTCCTGCCTAGAAGAGGTAGAATACAAGAATTAGTCTGCCTTCAAGATGTGAGCACACATATATAGAGACACACTAATTAATTAATTAATAAGAGTTATTGGCAGTAGTATAAAGTGAAAGTCCTAATAAAAGCTTAACTGTACAGCGAGGTAATAGAATAATGTGCAATCATGAAAAAAAATATTGAGTAAAATATTTATACTTTTTTCTAACAGTTTTTACCATCTAGGGTACATGATCTTCCATGTTGGTATAAATGCATACTGGTGCTCCTTGATTCTGTCAGCCTTACACATGTGATAGATATATCATTAATCTTTGTGACTGAGCAAAACATCCATTTCTTTGCCACATATTCTCCTCTGGCTCTTTCTGGTTTTTGTGATAGAAACCCCACACTGCAGAGAATGGCTGCCACATGGTCTCTGCAAGGTGACTGAGAGGAAAGAAGCAGCAATTGAGTTGTAGGTAGCAGTAGACACATTGGCTTCCCACTTGTGGTAACCCTGGGATAGTCATAGATAGTAGCCACAGGCAAGAGGTGATCCTGAAAGAGGAGGTCATTAGTCAGATGGCTGAAGCTTTCTTTACCTGTGGACCTTCCGTTCAGGTGATTAATATACATAATGGCTGGGATACATTTACAATCAAAGTGCAACTTAATAAATTGGTTTTTTGAGTTCCTCTTTGGTGAATGCCAAGCTGAGAATTATGAGAAAAGGCCATATGTAGTTATTTTTGTTGTCAAAGAACTTATAATTTAGCTTGAGAATACATAAAACATGAATATCTAATTAAATATAACACATTTTCTTACAGACCATCAATTCAATATGTACATCAAGACACAGAGTATTGAATTAACTCGGGGCTTGTAATAAGTATGTTGATCAGAACTCTGAAAGAACAGTGCTTGAAAACCAGTCAGGACAGAATCCTGTAGGGGAACCGAACAGCCACAGGCTGATGAGGGCTGAGATGAGAAAAACTAAACCAAGCCAGTGCAGGTACAATGCAGATACAAACATCAAAATCTAACAAACAAACTCAAAACAACAACAAAACTTTCCAAAGTTAACATCTGTTTAACACAGTTCCCTGGTTCTATTGCATTTTTTTAGCCAACATGAGACATGAGAATTAACTGCTTTGAAATGTCTCTGAAGAAAAGACAGCTAGAAACTAGGTAACATGAACTTTAAAATTTGAAATGACTTTGTTTTGTTACCAAGTCTGTTAACTACTTTGACCTTGCATCATGGGGTACCACTACTTAAGAACTGTTACTCATGTTGATTCATTCTCTCTCTCTCTCTCTCTCTCTCTCTCTCTCTCTCTCTCTCTCTCCCATTTCTTCTCTCTGTGTGTGCATGTGTATGTGTGTGTGTGTATGTAGTGTCTGTGTGTGTGCATGCATGCGTGTGTGTGTGTGTGTGTGTGTGTGTGTGTGTGTGTGTGTGTAGGCCACTGCACAACCTTCAGTGTCACTCCTTATTCGGAGCCATCTACCATTTTTAGGGGCTCCTCATAAGCTAAGCTGGCTGAGCCCCAGGAATTTATTTGACCATCTCTGTCTCTGGGAACTGACATTGCACCATGACAACTTATTTTTAAAACCAAGGCTCAGAACAGAGTTCAGGTCCTCATACTTTTGGGTCAAGCATTAATGGACTGAGTTACCAACCCCTATGCTGAACTTCTATGTATCAAATTACTGAATCCTCCTGTGGTAGGACACTTGACTGAGTGTCTTTTTAATTTTCATTATACAAATAAGAAAACCAAGTCTCCCAGAAGTCCGGAAACGAACCCACATTAACACAGCTAGAGCAGTAAAGCCAGACTTAAGCCTTCTGACTCGATAGCCCCACACTGTCTCACATAGACCTGATTTCAGGATGGCCAAGTGCCATAGTCATGCCATTAAGACATACAGTCAGGTTTATGTAAGCTTCACCTTTTCTAATCCTTATAGATTTCTGGTTTCCCATCTTCTGATAGGGCATGACTTAAATCATGACACAGTCGCATGTTTCACAAGAAACTGCCTTAAGAACCCAAGTATCTATTTTCACGCAGCACTGAAGTTCTAGAGGCTAATATGTTTTGCAAGAGTGGAAAGTTCTTGGCCCAGGCCCCGGGCCCAAGACTTTCCTGCTTTCTGCTTCTGTGGAAAATGGCCAGGGATGTCCATGGCCTGCGGAGCAGAGGAACCCAGCCCTTGAAGAGATAGCCGTGCACGCTGCTCAGCAAGAGGAAATGGCATTGTTTCAGTAACCTGTGTGACTTAGAATTCACAGGAAGTTATTTCTTCTCTTGTTGGAACTGAAGCATTCCAGTAAATCTGAGCTCCTGTCAGGCCAGTGGTTAGCACTCGGCTTGCTGATTTACAGTTAGACTTTAAAAAAAATCAAAACAAACAAACAAAGCAACCAACCAACAACCCCAAAAACTCAAACAAAAAGAAAGCAAAAATATCCCATCCTGTGGGATCATAGCAGCTCTTTCCTTTGCAGACTATATTTTACAGGCTTCTTTGCCAAAATTTCCCATACAAAACTTACTTTCACTCTCACTGAAAATTCCTTTTGCCACTGGATGTATTGTAGAAGCAAAGTTACATGTTATCTGAAAAATGTTTAGGTGGAACTGGACATTGGTGTGTTAATCAAATTCTGCATAGCCAGCTCTGCCTGAAAGATTGGATAATTTCTAAAATCCACCCTTTACTTCAACCTCACAGAAGGCCATTCATATGACTTGCTGAGTTTTAAGCTGGGTGTCTGATTGGTTTTCCCAGTGGGGCCATGGTTTACATGAGAGCACTGTATTTGTAAATCAACCCAAAGGCAAGCTGTTCAGGATCCCAGATGTCAGTGTAGCCTGCTGAATGTTCCTTATGAAGCAATGATGGTTCTTTCTGGAAGCTTAGCCAGAAGTTCACTACAGCCCTGTTTAACTCTGAGAAACTTGGAGTGTCTTGTTTTTCCTCCGTACCTTTAAGATGTCTTATAACCCTAGAGCTGTCTGATGTGCAGACAGAAAAAGAAGCACCTGGTGGGAAAGAAAGGTCTTTAAGCAACATGTGTTTCACAAACTTTCTCCTCAGAATTGGGAAGGGGCCCCTGTAGAGACGCCAGCCTGGCAGAGTGATCTAATCTGTTCTATGAGCCTGTAACCCCATCTTCTGTTCTACAGCAGGAACCGCCATTAAAAAAAGAACAATAAGGTAAGAATACAACAACATTTTTAGCTGTGGGGTGGAACCCACCTTAAGCTATCTGCAGGCATCCTGCTGCTGTTCTCTGGGTCCAGGGTAGATATGGAGTTGGGTAGAGCTTCTTTTGTACATCATCGCCATAGTAAGCTCTTTCCCATGATCCTCCTGCTCTTCCCGCAAAAGTGTCTCCCTTTCTCTCTATCTGCCAGTCTCCCTCTGTCTCCCCTTGCTCTCACTTTTTGATTTTCTGCTTAACCTTTTCTTTGTTCTTCCTTTCCACATTTTCATCTTTCCGGCCTTTCTCCATTTCTCCTTCTCTCTATCAAATGCACCCCCATGTGTTGGCATGCTAAACATAATGGTGGAGCATTTGAGCTTCCCAAAAAGCTGACTTCAACTTCATCCTGGGTCAGCTTGATCTTGGACACGTTAAGAGGGTCAGAGCCAATGATGCTGCCTTCAGGCTTGTCTAAAATCATGGACATGGCAGTCAAATTGTAAAAAATCTAGAACACTGCCCTGGATCATCTTCACGTAGTTTTAATAGTTTAATTGGCAGACTCAAATGTCATAGAAAAGGCATGTCTTCATAGAAAAGCTAGATACAGAATTCATAAGGGCTGAAAATGTCAGACACAAAGCGGTAAAAAACAATGAGATCAAAATATTGTTGAAAATTTACAGACCCTATGAAACTCAAAAAGAAGGAAGGCCAAAATTTGGATGCCTCAGTCCTTCTTAAAAGGGAGAACAAAATACTCACAGGAGAAAATACAGGGAGAAATAGAGGAGCAGGGACTAAAGAAAAGATCATCCAGAGACTGCCTCACCTGGAGATCCCTCCCATATGCAGCCACTAAACCCACACATTATTGCTGATTCCAAGTAGTGCTTACTGGCAAGAGCTTGATATGGATACCTCTTCAGAGGCTCAGCTAGAGCCATACTGATAAAGAGGAGGATGGTTGCAGCTAACCATTGGACTGAGCATGGGCACTCCCATGGAGGAGTTAAAGAAAGAACTGAAGGAGCTGAAAGGGTTTGCAACCCCATGGGAAGAACAACATTATCAACCAACCAAACCCTCCAGAGCTCCCACGGACTAAAACACTAACCAACGAGTACTCATGGAGAGACCCATGACTCCAGTTGCATATGCAGCAGAGGATGGCATTGTCTGGCATCAATGAGAGAAGAGGCCTTTAGTCCAGTGACGGTTCATTTCACCAGTGTAGGGGAATGCCAAGGCGCTGAGGTGGGAAAGGGTTGGAAGAGTGAGCATCTTCATGAAAGCGAGGGGAGCAGGAGGGGGATTGGAGTGTGGGGGGAAGGGGATAACATTTGAGATGTAAATACAGAAAATATTCAATAAAATTATAAAAAGTTGTTGAATTTCCATTATTTCTACAACACTGTAATAAGTAATATAAGGCATGTATAAAAACATATCTATCAGTCTTAATATCAAGAAGCTCATATTTCTGATTGGGAAGGAAGAACTTCATAGAACAAAAAACAGCTAAAAATGTCTACTGTTGGGATGGTGAGGTAGTCAGTGGATAAGGTACTTGTCATGCAAGCAACCTGACTGTCCAAGTTCAATCATCAGAATCCATACAGGTTTAAAGAGAGAACTGACTTCTGGTAGACATTCTCTCTCTCTCTCTCTCTCTCTCTCTCTCTCTCTCTCTCTCTCTCACACACACACACACACACACACACACACACACATACACACACACACACACACACATACACACACACACACACACACACATCAGACATCACAGTGATCCTTTTCGCATATTTTTTTTGAGACAGCCTTGAGATATACCTTGCTATACCCACTAGGATCTACATTCTAGAGCATTTGACAAAGCTTGGATTTGAACTAATATGAATCACAGTGTGTTAATTAAAAACTGATGAAACTGAAGAATGTTCTTGTGACTCGGAGCTGGAAAATCATTGTGTACTTGGGAAGTCACAAAAAGAATTTCAGATGTGGAGGAAGCCTGGAAGACCTGGATCGTCCCTGACAAATGTCTTCCATCCGCTTGGGGAGCTTGAAGCATCAGTGAAGGAAGGAGTGAGAATCTGCTGGCTGTGAGTGGTAGTTGAGTAGTGTGTTGGGCAGTCAGGAAAACTGTTGGAACATTTCTAACTTGAGGAACATGAATTTTGGTCTCATGGACTGTATTCCAAATGTTTTGATCTTATTTTCAGAAAGAAACTTTCTTCGACATCTAAGATAGCCGAAGAAAGGAGTCTGGGGAAGAGAAGAAGAAAAGGAATGCTTTTAATTGTCACTCTAGCCTGGTGTGAGCCCAGTAAGTTTTCTTATCCCTACGAGAGCTTGGGTCCATGAAACTTGCAGTTGTTCTGACCAACCACTGGTGGTAGGAAATAGTATAACCAAGGGTAGAAAGTGGTATCACTAACAATGAAAAACTGCATGGATGAAAAAGAAGTAGAAAAAAGCAGAAATCTATCAAAATGTACATTATGTAAAGGGAAAACATCGCCAGTACTGGAAAACTGGCCAGTTTCTTTTCTCGGAGATATCTCTGAACAGAGCAGGTTTTACACAGAATGTGTTCCTCAGAACCAGACAAATAGTCCCGAGGATCAACGTCAAATTTCCTGGATTTGGTGGGCATAAATTGAGGCCTTCATGTTACTTTAACACATGTTGAAAACAAGATTCTTGTGAATCAACGGCGAAAGTGGGTCAGGTAATGCTTTATTCATTAACGAGTAAAATCTAGAACTTGGAGGAGGTCTCCTTAATTATGAAATGGGCAGCGCTCTCTACGGCGCTCTGATTGGCTGACATCAGTTTGAATGCAAAGCTTTATTTCACGACAGAGTCCTGGCATACTTCACACATTAAAATTCTAAGCTGTCTTAAGTAGGTGTGAAACTAATTTTGTGTTTATTTTTTAAAACCCACCTATGATCATTTAGGACCATCCACTTCACTTTGGGAGGGCGGCACCCGCAAGGAGGTGGGCCCTGAGAGACAATAAAGCAGAGGATAATTTCTTAAATGCCTTGAACTAGAGTATTTACAGCTTCCTGGAATAGTTGTAACTACTTATCCATTTTTCCAGCCACAACTTTTCTTAATAAGAAGGGCTTTGAAAAACCTGCTAAATCTGAGCATAAAAGGAAACAGAAGTTTTCCTAGAGCAGTGGAAATTTTTAAAGTCACATAGTGAGCTTATTGATAAAATCAGGAAGAGAGCACTTTCAGATCAGACTTAAGGGAGGTTGCTCCGAAAGCGTAGGTTTTCCTCAGCGTGCCAGGCACACGTGGGGAGGTTTCCTGTAGAATGCTTACCGTGGCCGGCTCTCAAGCAGGCTGGTTTATCTAAAAGATTTGTCTTCAGGGCCAGTCAGATGGTTCGGCAGGTGAAAGAGCGTTCTGTGCAAGCCTCGTGTCCTGAGCTCAATTTGTGGGACCTACATGGGAGGAGAGAACGGAGTCCTACAACTTGTCCTCTGACCTCCGTGTCCTCCTCACTGTGGCATGTATGTGTACGTGCTTACATATAACCCTCCCTTACTCCACCCCTCTTCCGCCCTCCCTCCCTCCCTCCCTCCCTCCCTCCCTCCCTCCCTCTCTCCCTCCCTCTCTCTCTGTCTCTGTCTCTGTCTCTGTCTCTCTCTCTCTCTCTCTCTCTCTCTCTCTCTCTCTCTCTCTCTCACACACACACACACACACACACACACACACACACACACAAACAACCTTTCTTTAGTGAGGACTTTGCATGGTATTGTAGCCACTGATTGTTTTCATAACCACCAGGAGGACATAAAAAGGTCATATGACCCCTTGAAAACGGAATGATAAAGGAAAGAAAAGAAACTCACAATGTTGATAATGAAGTCCATTTCATTGGCAATTAAATTGAAAAGAAGGTACACATATTCTTTTTGCTTGGATAAAATATAACTTCCTTGATTACTCTTCTAGTAAAAAGCACTTTCATGTTTATGAATACTCATGCTGATAAAATTTAATATCAAAATCTGGTGCTTTCGTTTAAGCCATGGACAATCTGCTTGATATACATTTTAGAAATTCTATCCTCATGTTGACCATTATTAAAAACAGATGGCATGGTCTCTTCTGCACTGGAATTTTTGCAATATTTTGTTGCAAAGGAAGTGCTTCTAATTCAAAATATCTTCCTTGGAAGATATATGTTTAAAAGTAGTTGTTTTCTTTTTCCCAGCTAAGTATCGAATAAAATAATTTAGCATGTTTTAAAAGCTTCCTCTCCTGACTCATGGTTTTCTCTTCTACAAACCACTTTCCCGTTGTTACCCCTCCCATGGTTCGGTAGAAACTGACAAGATGATTGAATATGGCCAATACTGTCTGGCTGTTTTCCGCCCACACTACTGGTCCCAACCAGGGCTCAACAGATGCTGAAATATCAAGAGTCCATCACTGTGGTTAAAGTTACATGCCTGTCACAGAAGGATCAGAAGCACCTACTTTGTGAAAGGTGGGCATCTAGCTGAATATTTAGGCCAGACTTACATTGAGGGCAGGTTATGTGGGTTACTTCTATATTTCAATAAATGCGATGGGACATTTGCTTTATGCAAATTATTGTCCAACATTTAGGAAAATGTAAAGATACATAAAATACAAAGCGTTCATTAAAGAAGTTTAGAAACCTGTCAGTGAGAGGCTACAAGACCTGCATCATAAACTGAGAATGACTATGAAGTAGCGTACAAAGCGTGAAGGGAAGAAACTAAGATTTGGAAAGTACACTTCTAGGTAAGCGCTCCCTTTTAAAATGTTCCATATCTAATGCACAGTACATTCCTCTTTTATGTATAGTTTGATCTTGTAGCAACAAGAGATACAGATATTTTCTCCGTTTTCACAGTAGAAGAACTGAGGTTTACGTAGTAAATAGTAGACCCAAAGCATCTGTGCGGCAGGAATGGTAAATCAGTATTTGAACATCCGCTCCAGAGTCTCCAGAGTATATATTTTAGTTATAAGTTTACTCCTTGTTTTGGATCCCTTTTGCCAGATCTTGTAGCTTAAATCACAATCAAGGACGTTTTGTCTCTTCTTGAGGCAGCCTAAGAAACCATCCAAGCAAAAAACTGATTCTCTCAGAGCCCAGAAGTAGAGACAGGACTGAGATGAGGCAGAGACAACCCTGAATGACTGGCCTGAGTTGATAAATATGTCGCAACAAAGCTGGAAGTTAGAAACATGTGTAACAAGGGGGGGGGGATTAGATACATGTGTAACAAAGGGGAGGTTAGATACATGTATAGCAATGGGGATGTTAAAAGAGTGGATCTGTTGCTGAGAGCCTTCATTGCTGAGTTATTTTCAGAGCCAAAGATGGAGTAGGAATGAATGAACCTGCTGTTTTTATATGTTTAAAGAAGAATTGGTTGATTTATCCTCTCCCACCCTTCCTTTTTCTTCTTCTCCTTCCCTCTTCCCCCTTCCCCTGGTTGCTTGCTTGCTCTCTCTCTCACTTTCATCTAATGTTAATGTTTTCATATGGTCCGAAAAGTTCACAGATGCCGTCCATGATCTGTTATTGGGAGCCAAATGGAGTTTTGAGGCTGTAAGCAAGTTAAATTTTAGGGTTGCCATGATTGTGAAAAGAGAACAGTCTACAATTGGGAATTCATACATCGGGGCCTTATTTACCCTTTCTCTTTAACTTTTACTTCTGTGTATTTTTTGTGATTTAACTCTCCATTTAGAGTCCACTAGTTAGTCACTGGGATGGTAGAAGGGGGGAGAGCTGTTTATCTAAGTGTCAGGAAAAGAGAACTCTTTAGAGGAGGCCTCTTTAAAAGCTTTCTTGGAAGTGAGTCAGGCTCTCATCAGCTCCTAATGTTTGCATGGACCAGAGGGTCACAAACTGTTTTCATGACTCTGTGTTTGCTCAGTTATATATAGGTAAAGAGCAAAGTATTGGGAGCCCAAAGATCTGCCTTTTGAATCTCTGCATCACAGTTCAGCAGCTATCTAAATGTGCACAATTTGTACAGGTTTGCTTAAATTTGGGTTCCTACATAGAAGAACGTGGTCAATGATTCTTATAAGCATTTGTAAATGTCAAAGACTATTCTTGAAGTTCTCACTGGAGTTCTGTATCCTAAAGTCACTTAACAGCCTTCCTAGGTCGCAATCAATAAAGAAGAAATATTGGCGTCTCAAAGGAAGTCAGTAGTATTAATGAAGACCTATATGGTGGTTTGAAGGAAAATGGCCCCGATAGACTCACAGAGAGTGACAGTATTGGGGCTGTGGCCTTGTTGGAGGAAGTATGTCAGTGGGACTGGCCTTTGCTGTTTCAGAAATTCAAGCAAGGGCCCGGCCACTCTCTCTTTGCTTCCTGGTGATCTGGATGTAGAACTATTGGCTCCTTTTCTAACACCAAGTCCTCCTGTGTATCACCATGTTTACCCCTCCACCATGATAATGGACTATGCTAGCACTAATTAAACATTTCCTTATAAGAGTTGCTATGGTCATGGTGTCTTTTCACAGAAATAAAATCCTAAGACAATAATTATTTTTAAAGATTATGCTGAGGGATTTTTTTAAATTATGCTGAGAACCTGGGTTTAAATCAATGGTCTCACCCTCTTAACTCCCCCATGACCTGAATAAGCTCTATTCCGTACTAAAAAAAAAATAAAATAAAATAAAATAAATCAATGGTCTCCTAATACAAATTCCAAATGTGACTGTGAAATGCATCTATAGGATGCTGAGAGCCAAACACCTTAATTCTAATCCTATTGAAGGCAAAGGAGGAGGGAATAAAGTGGCCCCTCCTATAGAAATATGAGACCAGAGACTAATCCTGATTTTGGGGTTGCAGTGGGAACATTGGATTAAAAGAAAAACTGTTTTTAAAAAACATACTATTATTTCCCAGGAGAAATATATTTAGTGCTAATATTTTCATATAGTCTACTGAAGCTCATAGATACTATTCATGAACTCTTACTGGAAGACAGATGCAGAAATCTGAGGCTATAGACAGCTCAACTGTTGGGATTTCTTTGTTGTGAATAAAAACTAGAATCTATATGAAAAAGTCCCATTTGATTCTCAAACATGTTGTCCTGATGAATTCTTGATAGACAATTTAATTTGTGTTTATTTTAACTATTAAGGAATTTTTTGAATCATAAATTATAAAAAGAAACTTGGGCTAACACCAGAGAACATTGCTTATTCAACTTTCAGTGACTCATTAGTATCTTGTTTAATTTATAAACTGTAATATTTTATTTAATAACCAGATGTCCATGCTATCTTATTGATTTTAATCAAAGTTTACATTGGAAGTACATTTTAATATATGGCATTATCACCATCTTTAACTTAAAGGTACACAGTGACCAGCTTCAGGAAATGGGTTGCCAGCCATTAACCTTCCCTTCTGTTCTTCCCTTTTTTACTATAGCCTCCACAATCCAGCTCCAGATGCAGATCTATCATCGACCAGAACTGTGTAAAAGACACTCTTGTCAGGTCAGGCTAAGTCACTGCCACCAGCTGTGTCCAGCTAATTAGCCTGCATTCTGGTTACTGTAGCCTCCCTTTAAAAAATCCACTCCTCTCAACTCTGGGAAAGTTCCCTGACGTACTATCTGATAAGTATTGTCCTGGAGAATTTAGGCTTAAAATCTCTTGTAAGTGTGTTAACCAGAAGTACTATTTCTAATTTCTCCTAGCTAGGTAGTCCTTAGAAATTGTGGTTTTCAAAGGAACATGAAAAAGATAGTTCCTGCTCTCGTGGACTATAAATCACTTAGTGTAGTAAGAAATCAGACATAGAACTGTATTAATGCTTACTTAACTACAGTTATTATGCATGAACATATAGAAGTTGAATAAGTGTGAATTCAATGGAATTCAGTTCATGCCTTGGAGGCTATAAAGATAGTGATGGAGTGAAGCCACAGGGACCTGGGCAGGAATCTAGTCAGACTCAATGGGATATGACTGACAGGGACACATGTAGCCCTGGTAAAGGTGACATGCTTGAATCTCCTAAGGGAACCTGAGGGCTTAGTCAAATGTGGTAGTGCAGAAAAGAAGGAGTTTGGGAAGAGCTGCAAACATGTCTTCAGTTTTAGAAAAAGCACCTTTGAGGTGATAGTGACGTACGAAAGTGACAATGCCTGGTGGGCAGCTGGATATGCAGATGGTTATTAGAGGAAATATCAAAGTTAAAATTCTATGTATGGTGCATTCATCCTGTGCATGTTGATTACAAGCATTCAGGATTACATTGCTTAGGAAGATATCATAGATTAAGAAGAGTTTTTAAAAAATCCAGCAGTATCCAGCAGTATTTTTTTTTAAATAATCCAGCATTGAATGAGACCTCGGTGAAGACAAACATATTAAGTTAGTTTTTCATTGCCATTAGCAAAACAAACAAGCAAATTGGCAGAACAATTTACAAGGAGAAAGGGGTTATTTGGGCTCACCATTTCAGAGAGCTGAGTCACATAAACTATTTTCCTATTACTGTGATAAAACATGGTGAACATGAGAATGTACAGGAGTAAGGGTTTATTCGGCTATATTTCTGCAAAGAGTCCATCACAGTGAGAAAGGATGGCACCAAGCACCAAAGATTGCAGCTGGAACAGCTCAGAGATCACATGTCTAGCCATCACTGAGAAACAGAGTCAGCTGGAAATGATGCATGGCTTTTGAGACCTCCCCCACCCTGCCATCGACAGACTTCCTCTAGCAAAGTCACACTTCCTAAACTTAACCAAACAATTCCACTCACTGGGAACCATGCTGCAAACACTTGAGACTACTGTAGACATTTTATTCAAACCACCACACTTGCCAGTGGTTGATTAGCTCCAGGATTGAATGCAGACATGGTAGCAGTAGAATCTTTTAGAGGAGAAGGTCCTTCCCTTCATGACTGATGTGATACAGGAGGAGGGAGGGGAAGGAAAGGGACCAAGGGTAACCTTCAATGTCTCAACCCAATGACCTATTTTTTCTAACCAGGACTCACTTTTCAAAATGTTCACCATCTCCCAAATTTAGGTTGCCAGTTGCAGACAAACTATTGAATAGCTTTGTCTGTGGGGCAGATTTCATGTGCCAACTGTCACTGTGCCCGATAGATTTATGTGAGACTAAGGAGTTAGAAGAGAGGCCATATATCACCTAGAGTAGGATATTCAAGACGCAGAAGGCTTTTGAAGAGGGTTTATAACCAACTGGACTGTTGAGTCCTGGGACCAATCTATGAAGTAAAATGGGAGATGGATAAAGACAATAGTGTAAGAAGATATTAATAAAATGATTCCCCAGGTCCTGAAATTGAGGATAAGAGGATGAGAGTGCAGCTCATGGATTAGGAAGTTCAAAATAGGGTAGTCAGAATATAAGAAGAACCCCCAGAGCCTAAGACAGCACCACCTAAGGACAAGCATGAAGGAGATCGTCAAGACATCTCAGCAGTTCAGTATCAACTCAGGTTCCAGTGCCTGCAAGAGACGGAAATACAGAAATACTGAACTGAAGGAGAATAGGTAGAGATCACAATTGGGGGTGGTTGGGAAAATGTCAAATGAATGGAATGCTATCTTTTTTACCCAGAGTAATCTTAAGAGCTGGAAAAAAGGCAATGGAGTGAAAAATGGAAGAGACAGGAAACATGTCACTGTTTGGCAGGTTGGACTTGAAACTCATATCAGGACCCTTGAAACCTTGCATTTTGGTAGAGAATAATACTGTAATTCAGGACATTATGTTACATTAAAAAGTATAGTAGGAGCCACATAGAAAACTTTACATTTTTCTTTTAGACACAATTATAAAAATAAAAAAGGGGCGACTTTGGGCACAGAACAGGACTCGGCCGATCTGCCACCTGGACCAGCAGTTCCCAAAGGTTTAAAGACTGGTGAGAACGGGATCTGGGCAGCCAGGGAGGAGAGAGATCTCTGCTGAGTGCGAACGGAAAGCACGTCCCTGCCCTGCCTGATCCAGGGACCAGGAACACAGCATTGGAACCTCTGTTTCTACCCGGCAAATTTAAGGCACAGAACAGGGCTCGGCCCATCTGCCATCTGGACCAGTGGAGATCCAGGGACACAGACCAGATACAAGGGAAAGGCAAAAACATATCACTGACAACAAGATGGCAAGAGAAAAGCGAAAGAGTATATCCCAAGGAAACCAACACAACCTGGCAATACAGGTACCCAGCTCTCCCATCACAGCAAACAATGGAATGTCATCTCAGAGACAAAGACAGACACTATCTCAGAGTAAATGGTTGGGGAAAAAAAACTTCCAAGGAAACAGCCCTAAGAAGCAAGCTGGAGTGGCTATTCTAATATCAAATAAAGTAAATTTCCAACCAAAATTTACCAAAAAAGATAAAGAAGAACACTTTTTACTTATTACCGGGGAAATCTGTCAGGAGGAACTCTCAATCCTTAACATATATGCTCCAAATACAAAAGCACCCACATTCATAAAAGAAACCCTACTAAAGCTCAAAAAATACATTTCATCCCACACAATAATAGTGGGAGACTTTAATCCCCCACTCTCACCAATGGACAGATCATAGAAACAGAAACTGAACAAGGACACTGTAAAACTAGCAGAGACTTTGAACCAACTAGAATTAATAGATATATACAGAACATACTATCCTAAAGTAAAAGAATACACCTTCTTCTCATCACCCCATGGCACCTTCTTGAAAATTGACCACATAATTGGACACAAAACGAGCCTCAATCGATATAAGAAGATTGAAATACTCCCATGCATCCTCTCAGATCACCATGGTCTACGGCTGATCTTTAACAACAACAAAGACAACAAAAAGCCCACATACACATGGAAACTAAACAACACTCTGTTAAACGATAGCAGGGTCAAAGAAGAAATAAAGAAAGAAATTAAGGATTTTCTAGAATTCAATGAAAACAAAAACACAACATACCCAAACCTACGGGACGCAATGAAAGTAGTACTGAGAGGAAAACTTATAGCCCTAAGCACTTCCAAAAAGAAACTGGAGAGAGCATACATCAGCAACTTGACAGCACAGCTAAAAACCCTAGAACAAAAGGAAGCAGATACACCCAAGAGGAGTAGACAGCAAGAAATAATCAAAATTAGGGCAGAAATAGACCAAATAGAAACAAACAAACAAACAAACAAAAAAAAAACATTGAAAGAATTAACAAAACCAAGAGCTAGTTCTTTGAGAAAATCAAGTAAACCATCTAAATAATCCCATAACACCTAAAGAAATAGAAGAAGTCATCAAAAGCCTCCCAACCAAAAAAAAACCCAGGTCCAGAAGGGTTCAGTGCAGAATTTTATCAGACATTTATTGCGGACATAACACCAATACTCTCCAAACTATTCCAAAAGATAGAATCAGATGGAATACTACCTAACTTATTTTTTGAGGCTACAATAACCCTTGTTCCTAAACCACACAAAGACCCTACAAGGAAAGAGAACTTCAGACCAATCTCACTTATGAACATTGATGCAAAAATACTCAACAAAATACTTGCAAACCGAATCCAGGAACGAATCAAAACGATCATTCACCATGACCAAGTAGGCTTCATCCCTGGGATGCAGGGATGGTTTAATATAAGGAAATCCATCAATGTAATCCACCATATAAACAAACTCAAAGAACAAAATCACATGGTCATCTCACTAGATGCTGAGAAAGCATTAGACAAAATTCAACACCCCTTCATGTTAAAAGTCCTGGAAAGAACAGGAATCCAAGGTCCATACCTAAACATAATAAAAGCAATATACAGCAAACCAACAGCCAACATCAAACTTAATGGTGGGAAACTTGAAGCAATCCCATTAAAATCAGGGACTCGACAAGGTTCCCCACTCTTCCCCTACCTATTCAACATAGTACTGGAAGTCCTGACCAGAGCAATTAGACAGCAAAAGGATCAAGGGGATACAAATCGGAAAGGAAGAGATAAAAACATCAATCTTTGCTGATGACATGATAGTGTACTTAAGTGACCCCAAAACTCCACCAGAGAACTCCTACAGCTGATAAACAAGATCAGCAAAGTGGCTGGATATAAATTAACTCAAACAAATCAGTTGCCTTCCTATATTCAAAGAACAAACATGTGGAGAAAGAAATTAGGGAAAAGATACCCTTCACAATAGTCACAAAAACTATGAAATACCTTGGTGTGACTCTAACTAAGCAAGTGAAGGACCTATATGACAAGAACTTCAAACCTCTAAAGAAGTAAATCGAGGAAGATCTCAGAAAATGAAAAGATCTCCCATGCTCATGGATTGGAAGGATCAACATTATAAAAATGGCCATCTTACCAAAAGCAATCTACAGATTCAATGCAATCCCCATCAAAATTCCAACCCAGTTCTTCATTGAGTTGGAAAGTTCAATGTGCAATTTTATATGGAATAACAAAAGACCTAGAATAGCGAAATTCATCCTCAACAACAAGAAAACATCTGCGGGAATCACTATCCCTGACCTCAAGCTATATTACAAGGCAATTGTGCTGAAAACTGCATGGTACTTGTACAGAAATAGGCATGTGGATCAATGGAATAGAATAGAAGATCCAGAAATGAGCCCTCACGTATATGGTCACCTGATTTTTGACAAAGGAGCCGTAAACATTCAATGGAAAAAGGACAGCCTATTCAACAAATGGTGCTGGTCCAACTGGCACTCAGCATGCAAAAGAATGAAAATAGACCCTTTCTTATCTTCTTGTACAAAGCTCAAGTGTAAGTGGATCAATGATCTCCACATTAAACAAGATAAACTGAAACTATTAGATGAGAAAGTACGGAAAACCTTAGAACACATAGGCACAGGAGAAAATTTTCTGAACAAAACACCAATGGCTCAAGCTCTCAGGTCAAAGATTAACAAATGGGACTTAATGAGATTGCAAAGTTTCTGTAAGGCTAAGGACATTGTCAAGAAAACAAAACGGCAGCCAACAGAATGGGAAAAAATCTTTACCAACTCCACATCAGATAGAGGCCTAATATCCAAGGTATACAAAGAACTGAAAAAGCTAGACACCAGAGAATCAAACAACCCTATTAAAAATGGGGTACAGAGCTAAACAAAACGTTCTCAATTGAGGAATATCGAATGGCTGAGAAACATCTAAGGAAGTGCTCCACATCCTTAGCCATCAGGGAAATGCAAATCAAAACAACCCTGAGATTCCACCTCATACCAGTCAGATTGGCCAAGATCCAAAACTCAGATGACAGCAGATGCTGGCGAGGTTGCAGAGAAAGAGGAATACTCCTCCACTGTTGGTGGGGTTGTAAACTGAAACAACCACCCTGGAAATCAGTCTGGCGATTCCTCAGAAAATTGAATATAGTACTACCTGAAGATCCAGCTATTCTGCTTCTGGGTATATACCCCAGAGACACTTTAATATACAACAAAGATACATGCACCACAATGTTCATAGCAGCTCTATTTATAGTAGGGAGAAGCTGGAAAGAACCCAGATGTCCTTCAGTAGATGAATGGATACAAAAATTGTGGTACATTTACACAATGGAATACTACTCAGCTATCAGAAACAATGACTTAACCAAATTCTTAAGAAAATGGCTGCATCTAGAGAATATCATCCTGAGTGAGATAATTCAGTCACAAAAGAACAGACATAATATGCAGTCACTGATAGTGGGATGCTAACCCCAGAGGCTCGAACTGCCCCAGAAACAACTCAAAGACTGTGTGAAGTTCAAGAAAAAACGAAAAGAAAACAAAACAATAACAACAACAACAACAACAACAAAAAGTCATGCTAAATCCTTACACACCAAAAACACGTTGACTAATTCTGGGTTACACCCTGTTTTACATGTACTTTTTGCTCATTGTAAATAGTAAGACCTTAATGCAGAGTATCAAACCTTAAAAAGAAAGAAAAAAAAAACAAAGCCAAGCACTGACACAATTGTATTTGTATACATTTATGCAAAAATGTTTAAAATTTTTTTCTTTTTTCTTTGTTTTTTAAAATAAAGTTTAAAAAAATAAAAAAGAACAGTTGAAATTAGTTTAATAATTCATTTAACTCAAAGTATGTAAGATATTATCATCTCAGCATACAATCCACATAAAGTTATTAATAAAATATTTCATGGCTTCTTAGAAGCTTCAAAGTCTAGAATGTAACTTACATGCACAGCGCTTATCACTGTAGAGTAGCTATTAAATGCAGTCACTAGCCCCTGCTGACAGAGTAGTGCTTAACCATCAACCAGTACTCTGTTGTTTTCAATTTTGTGGCTCTTTGGGATGGAACCCGGAGCACTGGGAGTCAGCTGAAGCACAATCAGTCCGACTCTATTAATTTCATCGGGACAGATAAGCTGAATAAGACAGAGTGAGTTGCTTTTTGGTGTCATAGACTAAAATCACAAAAATAGAATCTTGAAAATCAGCACAAGACGAGGAGGTATTTGGGAGAAAGATGTAAGAGGAAATCTTTTACTTGGTGTTCAGTGTGATTCTATTTGATGGTCCATTAAAAGTAACGAATAAAGGTTAAAGAAAATCTAGTAAATATACAAGATATTTTAAGGAAGTTATCCCAGAGGCCAGTGACATGCTCACTGGGTACAAGTGTTTGCTATACACACTGGGCAACCTGATTCTCCCCTTGGAACCTTAAGTGAAGGTGGAAGGAGGGAGTTGCCTAATTTTGGTTTCTATATTGATGCTGTGGTGATGTGGACACACACACAAATAATTCGTAATAACTTTTAAGTTAAAAGGAGCAAATCTATGGGAAGAACAAAATTATTAACTAACCAAACCCACCACAGCTCCCAGGGACTAAAACACCAACCAATGAGTTCACATGGAGAGACCCATGGCTCCAGGTGCATATGCAGCAGAGGATGGCATTGTCTGGCATCAGTGAGAGGAGAGGCCTTTGGTCCAGTGAAGGCCCCTTTTCCCAGTGTAGGAGAATGCCACAGTGTTGAGGTGGAAGAAGGAGGTTGGGAGAGGGAGCACCTTCATGGAGGCAATGGGAAGGGGAGGGGGGATGGGATTGGGGGAAAGGGGATAACACCTGAAATGTAAATACAGAGAATATCCAATGACAAAAAAGAAAGACAGAAAAACTATAAAGACCAGGTGAAAGTGACCATCATGTTTTCTACGACATTTATGTGTTTATGTGCCAGACAACTAAGGGCTGTAGTCTCTAAGGACAGGGAAACAGAGTGAATCCCTTAGTCACCCAGAAGGAGCTGTAAGGGTCTGCAGGCACAGGGGAAAAAAGAGCAAGTCACCATTAAAAATACAGGCAATCTCAAATCTTGGACAAGAAGCACCCAGGAAAGAAACTCCATTTCTAAGGCCAGTACACATTGATTACAGATAAGGCCATTCATGCCTTAATAATCAAGGTTCAATTGTAGGACTTCTCTAATTTGCTTCACCACCAAAAGTGTCACCTTTCCAGGTTCTCTCACCTAAAATTTCTAGGACTATGTGGGGAATTTTTTTTTCAAGCTGCAAGGCCTACCCAGTTATCCTTTGCGTTCGAATGCAGCTGTCTGTGGGCCTCCCTGTTCTGAAAGTCGCTTTAGCCACTGTAAGCTGCTGCTCACAGGTTGCTATTGCCTTCTCCTTGCTCTGATACTAGTAGCCCACACTGGCCTGATTTCTCCACAACAGAACTTAATCACATCTTTAAAAGAAACAAAGAACAGCTGAAACTTATTTTCATAACATTTTGTTTAGCACAGAACACGAAAAAATATTATCATTTCAACATGTCACCCACATAGAAACCCCCTATGGTGTGACTAAGGAGGTAGAATCAGAGAGGGGCTTTACCCTCAGGTGTCAGGACTGGACATTAGTCATGGCTGCTTGAAGGGTCATCAGGTGCAGACCCTTTCCTGTGGGCATCTCTACCAAGCGCCTGGTAGACTCTACTTTGACATGGGTCACTTCTTTTTCTTCATTTAGTCTGGCCTGGAGCAACTTACCATTTTTACAAGGAAAAAAACCTTTAAGGAATTACTTTTGTCTGCCTGCTCCCACATTCAGGAAAGAATATATTTACCAGAATAGTCTTTCTGTGTAGAGAGAACTTCAGCCATCAGAAAACATTTCTCTCATTTCTTATTTCCTCCATCTTTTAAAATCTTGTGATTCCTGATTCACGAATTCCAAGATTACTTGAGAAAGAGACAGACAGACACACACACACACAGGAGGAGGGAAGCAGACACAGAGATAGAAAGAGGCAGAGAGGAAGAGAGGGAGAGAAAGAGAGGGAGAGAGAGAGAGAGAGAGAGAGAGAGAGAGAGAGAGAGAGAGAGAGAGAAGTGGGGGAGAGAGAAAGAATATTCAAACAAAATTTAATGCTTTACCTTTAGAGAAATAGAATCTACTTACTCCAAAAATGGGATCTAACACTGAAATTCCAGAGGATAAGGTTCTACAAAATAAAGAAACAAAAAGTGCTATAATCTTCCAGTATATAAGGTATTTTAGTGACCATTGTAGTTCATAAATGAGTTCTAGGATATAAGCTACATATTAAGAATATGAATAATGTGTTTCTTTGATCTCTTTATAATGTACAGTATTTACTCATCGATATTAAAATCCAGTTTCTCTTAATTTTTTTCTATAAAATTCTTTAAAGCAAGTGTGGCGAGCCTCATTGAGGTACAGCTCAGGTTTTTGTATGACGTACAGAAGCTGGTGGTGTCTCATTTAGACATCCCACTTTCAGTGATGCTCAGTAAAATGCAGAGGCTGCACAGGCACCAAACAAACGCAGAGGCTCTGAGCCATTTCTAAGGTAATATGTAATTATGTCCAATATTCTAAACAGATAAGACATTTTCTTTAGAAATGGGTTGTCAGCTGAGAGTCAAAACAAATGACAAATGTTGAAATGTTTCCGAACTTTGAAAGCAATCTAATGCAAAATCATCTAGTTTTGCCAGCGCCACAAAATGTTTGGTAAATATTATTTTTTACAATCATATGTTAGTTTTTAAAATGTTCATATTTTAAACATTTTAATTCCAAGATTATCTTAAATTTAGTCACCAACATAATTTAGCTGATAAAAAGGATGAAGTACAGAGAAATCATACAGTGATTGCTTTTGAACAATTAGAAGCTCTGGAAATTATCTCTCCATCTGGGATCCATCAGCTTATTCCTATAGATCAAAAGCATTTATCTTTTAGAAATAGTTCTGGAGTTCCTGCGAGTTTCTTCCTGCTGTGAGCATCTTGGCTCTGGCCTCTGTCTCCGGGCCATATCCCTAATGCCATGGGAAATCTGCGACCCTGCCTCAGTCCAAGAAACCCAGACCTGCTGCTGCCCCGAAGCTGGCGGACAAGTCGGCCTCTCCAGGCCTGCTGAAGGGAGAAAACGAACAGCAAGAAGCAATTGAACATATTGATGAAATGCAAAATGAAATGGACAGACTTAATGAACAAGCCAGTGAGGACATTTTGAAAGTAGAACAAAAATATAACAAACTCCGCCAACCATTTTTTCAGAAGAGGTCAGAATTGATCGCCAATATTCCAAATTTTTGGGTAACAACATTTGTCAGCCATCCACAAGTGTCTGCACTGCTTGGGGAGGAAGACGAGGAGGCCCTGCATTGTTTGACCAGAACAGAAGTGACAGAATTTGAAGACATTAAATCAGGATACAGAATAGATTTTTATTTTGATGAGAATTCTTACTTTGAAAATAAAGTTCTTTCCAAAGAATTTCATCTAAATAAGAGTGGTGACCTGTCTTCAAAGTCCACCGAGATGAAATCGAAATCTGGAGAGGATTTGACAAAACGCTCAAGTCCAACGCAGAATAAAGCTGGTAGGAAGAGGCAGCACGGAGAGCCAGAGAGCTTCTTCACCTGCTTTACTGACCACTCTGACCCAGGTGCTGATGAGTTAGGAGAGGCCATCAAAGATGATAGTTGGCTAAATCCCTCGCAGTACTATTTGGTTCCGGATATGGATGATGAATAAGGAGAGGCAGAGGATGATGTTGATGATGATGAAGAGGAAGAAATGTTGGAAGATATGGATGAAGGAGATGAGGATAAAGGTGAAGAAGATGATGATGAGGATGAAGAGAAAGAAAAAGAGGAGGAAGAAGGGGAGGAAGGAGAGGAGGATGAAGGGGAGGAGGGAGAGGAGGATGAAGGGGAGGTTGACTAGCACAGAAGACTGATGGATCCAACCTTCTTTTTTATTTTATTTTTATTTTTTAAATTTCTCCAGTCCCTGGGAGCAAGTTGCAGTCCTTTCCTCCCTGTCCCTCTGTGCTCAGTCACCCTGTTTCTGAGGACTCAACATCATGGTTCTCAACTAATTTGGGGAAAAATATCTTGAGCAAAATACAACAGGAAAAGAATCTCCAAGAAAAAAAAAAAGAAAGAAATAGTTCTGTTCCTTGACAAAGAGTGTATAGTAGTGACATTCATTTGTCAGAGACTGAAGAGACATAAACTAATTTGTATGTATAAATCTATTTTATCTAATATTGCTAATCAGTCTTCATCTTTCCATTTTCCACCAACTGGATGACCTTATTGGCTAAAAACATGCCATCTACAAAAGGAGAATGTGAAATCAGCCACATTTCTTTATATTGTTTTTAACAGTTGCCCAAATTTATTTGATTTGATTTTTTTTCAAGGGATTGTTTTAGCATTCAAAGACAAGGAATGCTATGAATGGTAATAATTGCTTCTTTCCTGTGTTCTAGTTTGCAAAAGTGTAGGGCTTATACTTTGCTGCCTACTTTAATAAGTATAAGTAAGTGCTTTAACTGCCCTTCTAGCCTTTTACCAGAGGTAGTGGAAAGGAAAGAGTAGTAATAGGGCGAAGGAGGATGTGGACCTGCTTAGAAATAGTTCTTTGGGGAGAAACCAATTTGCATTGTCACAATATTAGTTCACATGAATCAGTAGCAGTAGCTCTACCCAATGGCAAACACCATTCACGAATCAGCAATAGCAGTTTGACCCAGAAGAAACCACTAGGCTCTGCCAATTGACTCAAGTTCACTGAACTGGCTAGAAGTCATAAGAACACACTAGAAGTTCTTTGGTGAATTTCTCTCTATGAAGTCATGACAAACAACAATCAGCGAAGAAGGCAAGACAATCCATAACCACACAGCATTGTCAGCAAAGACCCGCATCAGCCAAGCCCAACAAATGACTTACCAAAGGAATGGTAAGGTGAACCAATTCTACACAATCTTGTTCAATTTTAGTCTCTGTTTTAGAGATGAGATGATTTAAGATGCAGAAGAATTAAGTAATTTGAAAATTTCCTGTGTGTTACAGGGCCAGTAGATCAATGTTCTCAAACTAAATGTATGCACTTATCACAGAACATAATAAAAAGCTGCAAAATATTCTAGGATAAATAAAAGGATCCTTACAAATATTTCATTCCAATTTGTCTCACTAAAAATGACTAAAATGGTTAGAATTAAAAAAAAAAAAACATTACCTCTTACCTTTTATTGTTTTTGTTTTTGTGGTGATGATTATTTGAACTCAAAAAACAAACAAAACAAAACAAAACCAAAGAAAAGAAACCACAAAAATACAAAAATAAACCTAACAACAACAACAATAACATGGCCTATTCTTTTAACTATGATTGTAGGTAATTTTAAAATGATTTTTGATATTTTTATTTGTTGTGCATTGGTGTTTTGCCTATGCATAGGCATGTGTAAGGATGTTATAAGCCCCTGGACCTGGAGTTATAAACACTGGCAAGCTGTTAAGTGAATGCTGGGAGATGAATTTGGGTCCTCTGGAAGACCAACCAATATTCTTAACCACTGATCTGTCTCTCCAACTTCAATTATAAGTAACTTTGAAATTTAAAAGTTGTAAAAGATGCTGAACTTAGCATAAATGTTTCACTCACTTTTTTCTCCTCTACTCTCAAACTTCATTGATTACTTAATTTTTGGTTCCATTTTTTTAAACTCCTAAATATGAATTTAAAAATCTATTTTATCTCTTCAAATATCCATCTTATCTTTTGATACCTACTGTCGGAATGTCATGCCAACATAAAAATGCACATATGGAAATAAAGATAGCCAATACTTAATACGTATAGTGGATGCCTTCCAGGAAGACTTTGAAAACTGTAGTCTATGAATCACGTTCTTGATACACCATGGGTAGGGGGAGTATTTATGTATGACCTACATACCTACCCTTATAACCCTTAATTATCTTTAGATTCTTTATACTATCATACTACAGTACATATTACATAATGTACTGTATATATTTACAAATAGTTATATATTATATTGTAAATGGCATATAAATAGTTGTGTTGTCAAGGGAAGAATGAAAAGAGAAAAATGTCTGTACATACTCAGTTCAGATGTAACTTAAAGAGTACACCCTTTTCCTACTCCAGTCTTCCCGAATCCACACATGCAAAATCCTGGGCACTAAGGCTGTAACAATTCTGAATCACGAATTTTGTATCTCATGTTACTGACTGCTCAAAATCATTTCTCATCCTAATTTACTTCATGTTCATATCATTATAAATTTTATTGAGCATTTTTATATTTTTAATTATTTTATTTATTTAAATACCAAATGTTGCCCCCTTTTCTGACCCTCCCCCAGAGTTCTTCATCTTATACCCCCCTTTTGCCTTTAAGAGGGTGCTCCCTGGCTCCAGCATCCCCCTTCCCTGGGGCATCAAGTCTCTACATGAGTAGGTGCATCCTCTCACACTGAGGCCAGACCAGGCTACATATGTGCTCTGGTACATATGTGCTGGGGACCTCTTCGGCATTTTCTTAAGAAACTGTCAGTATCTCTTTTTATTGCTGTTGACATATTTTCTTAAGAAGAAATTTTATCTTCTTAATCTGTCATTTGCCTTATTCCAGAAACTCTAACTTCTTGGACTTTGAACTTTTGTTCTAATCTGGTTGGCTTAGTAGCTAGTTCTGCCATAAAAATTTGAAATTGGGGACTTTATTTTCTCCTCCTCCTCCTCCTCCTCCTCTTCTTCTTCTTTTGATAAAGTCCTTCATGTCTTGGGTCACATCTCCAATTTCAGATTGGGTGCCTATTGGGAATATTTTCTTAAAGCACATCTTCAAAACATTTTTTCCCCAGAAAAATTGAGTGAAAAGTTGGTTTTCTGGAGCTTGTATATTAGTATCATACATAAGCATAATTCCAGTCTTTACATGCTGACCAATGGACCTTCATTTTAATTAAATGGGCAATGGTTCAGGTTTCCCTTTTTGATCACTGAGCTTTACAAGTTTATTGATTCTATAGATATGACCTCCATGCTTCATTTGTTTCTAAAGTCATCTACCCCAAATGTCTAAAAACTTTATTGGAGCATATTGAATTAGCATTAGGACTATGGAATAAGAGTAATGGAAGCTGTGACTCATGAGCATTCTCCATAATCCACATTACAGAGATGAGACAGGACACAAGGGCTTTATACTCTGCCTACAGAGGTTCATTCTGCAAAGATGGTTGAGAGAAGTTTTTAAGATCTGTGCTCAGACTCGCTGTCTTTTCCATTAACTCATTGTGCATAAAAGATTTTGTGTCTACAAATAACCTACAGTTCAGCCATCGACCCATTTGTGCTAAGCATGCAATCAATGCTGGGGTTTTAACTTGTACCTCAAATGTTCCACTGATTGTGAATGTGCCATAAAAATCACTGATATAATTGAAGGATTTACAGGTCAAAAAAATGCTAACTTGCATATAGGATTTAAGGGAAATTTGTAGAAAAATTCTATTATAGTTTGGGTTACTTCATTAATTTTATTTATTTATTTTTTACTTATTTATTTCTGAGAACATAGAGTTTTATCTGGTTTCCAAGGTGAGGAACATTTCTATTTTTCAGTGATGTTTTCCGAGGATTTGTCAGTTAGGTTCTAGAGGAGCCGACAATGTGAACATTAGCTGTCTGTCTATAGGTGGTTGATAAACTGTATTTGGCATGATTAATCTAATCACATCAGTCATCTTCAGGGT
The DNA here is from genome assembly GCF_963924665.1 of Micromys minutus. Classification (NCBI taxonomy): domain Eukaryota; kingdom Metazoa; phylum Chordata; class Mammalia; order Rodentia; family Muridae; genus Micromys; species Micromys minutus. The sequence continues at coordinate 30,640,795 of NC_137974.1, forward strand.
TTTCAGTCTTGTAGCTCAGTCCATTGGGAGATGGTGGATTGTATCAAACTTCAATCTTTATGTTTCTTCATCCCCAAAATAACTTTAGATGATGATTTTTTATTTCATGGACCTAAAACATTGTAGAGAGTAATAGTTTGCTGCTTCAAATATAGACCATTGGCCGATCAGCACAGACACAATCATTTATATTTAATAATTTGAATAAAAATCAAATACAATTTAAAATTTTAATCAAAAGGGATTTTTTAGGCATTATTTAGTTGGATTATTTCTATTGTATAAGGAAATAGATGAATTCATTGAAAAAAATAATAAAATAGTCTCAGTTTTATAATGAAAATTTTAGTATGTGCTACCAGTAAGAGATCCACTGAATCAGAACAAATGGGAAGATGATCCAGGAGTTTAGAGTGTGTACTATTCTCTTAGAGGACCAGAGTTCAGTTTTCAGCTCCCAAATCAGGCAGGTTGCATACGCCTCCAACACAGAGTGTCTGGTGCCCTCTTCTGGCCTGCACGAGCAACTGCACCTCTGTGCACATAGCACACACACACACACACACACACACACACACATACACACACACACACACACACACACATACACACACACACACACACACACACACACACATACACACACGCATAATTTTAAAATATCTTTTAAGAAATAGCTAATAAACACCTAGAAATAAATACACCTGCATTATAGATATCAGATCTTTTTTAAAGTAAGGCATTGTCATTTTAGGTTATAAGCTTGGAAATACCTTTTAAATTTTAGTTTGAAAGACAGCTAAGGTGAGAATTGAGTATGAACAACTGAATATCATCTGTACCAGTATTTGTTTAAGATTAAAATTAGAAGGTTAATTTTCTCTCCAGCAATTATTAATTTGTGTTTACTCTGTTTTATCTCTTTGTCACACACAGCAGACACATAGGCGCTGACTCGTGAAACAGATGTTTTACACTATCAAGTGAGCTACATTCGGTTTGTATTACTGGGTAGAAATTATTGAGGACCCCAAGAACAAGATATTGGAAAGCAGATATGTCACATGACATAAGCAATGCTGAGTGACTGATGTGCCTAGTAAAGGCAAAGAAATGAAAGAAAAGGCTTCAAACAGATGGACATTTTCTGAAGATATCTCCCTTGTTGACCTTGCACTTGAAAATACAGAAGGTCTCATTTAATCTCTGAATCCTTATCTTCAAAGATAAGGATTTCCCCCCATGATTGTTTTATTATTGCTTCAAAGTTAGTGTAACAAGTCACAGCTTTATAGATATTAAAGAATACTGTCATTGTATTTTGCAAAGTTAAATTTGATATTGCTAGGGAATATTTGTCTCTCACACACACACTCTTCCTCCCACCCTCTCTCTATCCCCCAACCCCCCAAGAAACACTTAGTAGAATTACTGCTCAATAAACATTTCCATTCGAGAATCCTTCTCTCCTGGGAAGCAGGTCAGTTTTTTACATCCTCTGACTGGTTTGCCCTCAGAGCATATCCTTGATGGTCTTCTCTGTTACATGGAGCTGGATGACCTGCAGCCACATGGCCCTGACGGAAACATCTCCAGCAAGGTAAAGAAGAATTTTCTCCCCTCTAACAACCCCATTATTTTGAAGGTGAAAAAGATTAAATACTGCTCTGTGGTTTCTTTTATTTTTATTTTGAATTCCACATTTTAAGATGCCTTCTTCCCTTGCCCAGCCATTGATAAGCACACATTCACACATGTCTATGTGTGTGTTCACACTCACCATTATTTAAGCTACAACTATTAGTAATACTACTTTACATAAAGGATCTCTTTCTGCATCAGTTAGATTAGTTGTAAGGTTTGGAGTAGGGCATATTTGTGTGTGTGTGTGTGTGTGTGTGTGTGTGTGTGTGTGTGTATAACAGGTATGCTTGCTGATGCATTAGCATCTAAAGGTCAGAAGGATGCTTTGGAAATGCTTCTCTATTGGTCTCCATCTTGCTTTTTGATACAGGGTCTCTCACTGAATAGGAACAAACTACTTCCAATAACCACGAGTCCCTGCAATCTTCTTGTTTCCGCTTCTCTGCTCCGTATTGAAATTACAGATATACAACAGGCTTGAGTTTGGTGTGGGTAATGGGGATCAGGTCCCCATGCTTGTGAAGCGACACCTTCACCCACTGAGTACTACTTCCCCAAACCCCAACAGTGAGGTTTAAGCATAACGTATTAAATGTATGTGTTAGAAAGAATGGCCAGAATTGATTAAGACCATCATTTGTGGCCTCAGCATAGCTGTATTCATTATGAATCTAAGTCATCATCTCTAGGGTGGGTATCAGCTCTACAAGGGAAGAATTCCCACCTGTTTTGTTCTTTCAGTTTCGTTGGCACATTAATGGAGTTGGGTGCCAAAGAACTCCTTAACAAACACCTTCGGTATGAGTGGATTACTAGGAAAACTCCTGGAACAGATATAATGATTTTGCTGCAAAACAAAAACAACAACTTATTCCAAGTCTTGAATTCAGACTTGTAAACACAGTGGTGTTCTGACTGCCCCTTATATCCTTTCTGTCCCAGAGGCTGCTTGCTCTGTCGCTGACCAGGACTCTTGCTCTGGAAACAGAGGGGCACCATTCTCCCTCCCTCCCTCTCTCCCTCCCTCCCTCTCTCTCTCTCTCTCTCTCTCTCTCTCTCTCTCTCTCTCTCTCTCTCTCTGTGTGTGTGTGTGTGTTCAATAAGTCTATCTTTACAAACCTAAGAAAGGAAGCTCTCAGGTTTTGGCTCACACTGGAGTGCTCTAGGGCATTTGCAAAGCATTGCTGTCCACTTGAGCAGCTGATAACAGCCCTTTGGTGTAGAGCTTTGAACAAGAGATAAGAAATAGTTATCTAACCTTAGCCTTTGCGGGTAGTCAATACGACTTTCTTGCTAGTTAAGCTGTTAGATATCATTTTCCACGTGTTTATCCAACCAACAGGAAAACTCACCCCCACATTGTGTAACAGCCATAGAATGTATCTTCAGATTCCAAACTTCTCCCCCACTTCTGTATTCCTTTAATGTCCTCCCCCTCCACTTTTTGCTGAGGAATATTGCAATCTGTATATACACAAACTGTGGTACCTTTTCTACATCAGCTCCATTTTCTTAAGCTGTATTACCTGAAATTAAATAGTCAGAGTGGAGTTTTGCACACCCTTCTTTTGGTTTAATACTTTCAAACAAGAATCCAACAGCAAAGATGTTGTTTCAAGAAATGTCAGTCACAGACATAGGGAGACTTGTCCTAACTAAGAAAACTTGATAAAGTCACAGTTGTAGTTGTTGAGAGATATAGTATGCTACCTACGCCTGCAATCTCCTTTAGGAGAGTGGGTAAGAGACCCTGTGTGTTTGAGAGTCTTCTGTTGTATTCTCATGCTATAATGGCCTTCGTGGAAATGCCCAGAAATGAGCTAATATAGTCATAGAAAAGGTTACTTTATCTTTAAGAGACTTTTTTAATTGTCTAAATCCACTTGTGACCATAATTTTTGAAATGAATGTATAATTTCAAAGTGAGATTGAAGCATACACTTCCAATAAGATCAAGAGAGTAACTCCTGTAAGCTTTAGGTTTGGCCCACAATTCCTGACAGGGAATAACCCATTCTGAGAGTCGTGGCTGCCATGACAAATTCTAGGCTGATACATGCCTGGAGACTGGGTCCCTGAACATTTTCATATTTCTTCTGCGCTTCAACTTACATAACTGATCACCACAAAACCTGCCATTTCAATAGGGACAAGTGCCTTTGTCTCAGCTTTTCAAATAAATGTAGATTTTTGTTGGTTGACACCGAGATTGCTTGAAGAATCTTCAGACACATGGTGTCCCTCACAGTCCAGCCAACTTTCCTCCATTAATAGATTTTAATAATTCCTCTACTGTTCCCCTACATGCTATTCACATTGTGGGGAAGTGGGGGAGAGTCTAGTCAGAGGACTCAGATGAAAACATTTTCATTTTGGTGAGGCTGGTTTAGATGTTTCCACCAATCTCTGTTCTGATCTATCTGGTTTCCCTTTGCTGCTGCCTTTTCCCCCTGGGGTTTGGACACTGGCTGCTGAACTCTTTCTGTGGTTTTGCCTCTATGTTAAGCTTCCTTATTTGTTCTACTAAATCGAAGCTGTCTTTCTCCGGAAGACCTCCTGGTTCCCATTGTTTGAAAGCAGAGTCAGAGGTAAGGACATCTCTTGTCACGGGCTGTCAACAAAGGGTTGCACAGTGTGGTGGTTCACTCTGGTCACCCCCTCCTGCCAGGACTGCTGCAGGTTTCTGGGGTCTGACAAGGATTAGTGGAGTTCTGTAACTGGAGCTCTCTCACTGGGATCCTTCCTAGCTTGCTGTCAGGCACACACTGTTTTGGGGGGATCCCCTTAAGCATTCTCTAATGTAACCCAGGCATGTTGTTGCAGGTTGTGTTTGAGAAGGGGCTACTTACTTGTCATTTGAATTTTTTTTAAATGGGGGGGGGGTCAACAAACGAGAAAATACGACACGGAGAGGAGGCAATGTGAGGGTGGCAGAAAAGGAAGAACAAGACGGGCGTGATGCCAATGCCAAGCTTGCATTTCGTGCGCGTGCGCATGCGCTTTAGGGAGCAAGGGTTCTGTTTTACACTGGAACTCTGAAGATTGTGAACACGTAGGGTTTTGCTTTCTTAGGAACAACTCAGCTCCAGTGGATGCAGAGGCAGCTAATACAGGCTGAGCAGGAGGTGCACGTTGGTAAGGCAGGCACAGAGACCCCAGTGGCTCTGAGTGAGCAGGGAAAAGCTGCAGATTCTGATCAAGGGCTTTTCCAGACTAGCCCCTTTCCCTTCTGATTTCTCGTTCTAATCCCATCCTGAGAGCTTTAAAGATACTTAACCCTAGGGAACTGCTTAAATTCTGGAATGTAAACAAACATATCTCACAGAAACATCTTTGTTAAATTTAAAAGAAATGAAGGCTTCATGGAAGCCTTTTCTTTTAAAAGAATTTTCTGATTATTTATCTGCAACACCCTCCCCCAAGAAGCACTCCACCTCCTACCGTCACAGATGCTTTGAATCCCAAATTCCAGGGCTTCCTTCTCTTTGTCCCACTTTACCAGTAGGTGAGAGTGATAGCCAAAACCAGTTCAGCCAGAGAGCCAAAAAGGTAAAACAAAAACAGAGGAAGGAAAGTGTGCTTTCCCTTGTGAAATTTGATGATCAGTTGCAGCCTTGGGGTTAAGCTATAAGCTATAAGCACTTCACAACTGAGGTTCTCGATCAGCAAAGAAGACTTTGCAACACTAGGAATGCTGGTACAACAGTGTGTGGCTTTCGTGCCTGTGTGCTCCTGTATGTGGTATGTCTGCTGGTACATGCATGCATGTTTGTGTTGGTGGAGGTATGTAGACATCCTTGGTGGCACTCCTAAAGTGCCTTTCAGTTTTCCCTTGAGCAAGTTCTCTCAGAAGTCTGTGCCTTCACTGTGTGGGCTAAGCTAGCTGGCCAGTGAACTCCAGGGATCAGCCTGCCTCTGCCTTCCTACAGCGTGGATAACAAGCGTGTGTCACTATGCACAGCTTTGTTTACACCGCTTCTAAACTCAGATTCTCTTGTTTGAGAGGCAAGGACATTCATTACCCACTGAGCCATCTAACCCTTCCTAAGAGCCTGTTATAGAAATACACACACACACATATATGTCATCTATCTGTATATCTGTATATGCATATGTGTATGCATATTTTTATTTATGTAAATTCATATATAATTCGTATACTTATTTTAAAGTATCTAGTTTTATGTCTGATACATTTTAGTACCCAATAAATAGCATTTCCATTCATCTTACCATATTAGATTGGGAGGAACCCCCAGATTTCCCAGGGACTAAACCACCAACCAAAGAGCACACATGGAGGGACCCATGGCTCCAGCCACATATGTAGCAGAGGATGGCCTTGTCTGGCATCAATGGGAGGAAAAGATTTTGGTCCTGTGAAGGCTTCTTTCCCCAGTGTAGGGGGATTCTAAGGTGTTAAGGTGGGAGTGAATGGGTGGGAAAGGGAGCACCCTCATAGAAGCAGGGGGAGGGGGATGGAAGATGGGGTGACTGGAAAAGGGCATAACATCTGATATGTAAATATATTAAATATCCAATAAAAATAAAATTAGAAAAAGAATTGACACTTAAAATTATTTATTAAAAATTAAAAACTTAAGAGTGCCTCTTCTCTTAATGTCTTAATTGCTTGCAGTCACAAAGCAGGACAATATATAGGCATTACCTTTTATTTTCAGTGATTGGATAAACCTTATCAACGATTAGTTTCTCAATAAGATTGTGAAGAAAAATGGTAACAGTGAAATAATGTGTGTATTTGGTCTAATATATACATCCCTGCTTCTAAAATCACATCATTGATACTGGATTTTCCCAATCAACCCTAAAATAGATAAATTACCTATGATCCTATTTATTAACCTGCTAAGATTTCCTCTGGGTCCAATTTCCTAGCAAATGAACTTGAAGGTAAGGACACTGTCTTGAACAGTCACTTCAGGACTGATTCCCCGTCCATTGGAAGCTTTAGCGTTATGTGTCTCTTCCTTCCCTTTTTCTTCTTCTCCCAGCTGCTAACACTGCCTCACGATTCTGTCACCTCCCACAGCTTCCTGGAGAAACTGTCCCAGTAATAGGTTGGGGTGGGGGTAGATGAGCGGGGGGTGGGGGTGGGGTGGGGACTTGGGGGGTGGGGGGTGCACAGCCAGGTTTCATCTGAGGCAGTGGCCATATGGCCCCGTATTCATGCCTGTGTATCTTTTCCTCACACGTAGTTGTCAACTTGTTAATTTTTGGGTTTGATAGTTAGGTTTGAAAAGGTGGTGTGTGTGTGTGTGTGTGTGTGTGAGAGAGAGAGAGAGAGAGAGAGAGAGAGAGAGAGAGAGAGAGAGAGAGAGAGAGAGAGAGAGAGAGAGAGAGAGGAAAGATGTTTAACCGAAGAGACTGAAGAGAGCAGGCGGTGTGTCCATGAGCTTTGCATCATGCACACACGAGCGCGCACGCGCGCGCGCACACAAATACTCGGACAAAGGGATAAATTGAAAAAGAAAGCAGTAACCCCTTGTTTGGTTCGGCAGTCTGGTCAGGCCCACAGATTGAGGAAGTGCTCCTTTGTCCCATGCTAAAGCCTTGTTTTCTTCTTCATTGTCTTTGGGGTAAAATCTAGGGGACATTCACCTGTCTGCTGCAAAGTTAAACTGCTGGCTTTAATGCAACTGCATGGGAACTCGGGTTTATTAATGAATACGACATACCCTCTTTGATTTGAAAGCTTTCACCCTGCTGAAAAGATTCAAAAGGCATCGCTTCCTGCACCAGCGGTATTCCTTTATCCCTCTCTGTGGTTCACCCCTACCCAGCTGCTATATCTCATTAACAAGCATTTGACCACTGCAGCCGGCCTGGGAGTGTTGACACTTGAAAGGCCCAGGCAGGCGTGGGCAGACCATCAGCTATGGCAACAGGAAACTGCCCCGGAGACAACACTGAGAAAGCGGCAGCTGCAAAAGCCAAGTCGGGTAGACATAAAGGACCGCCTGTGCCCACGTTGGGCTGGGGTACCGGTGCGTGCCCGTGGATCTGAACCAGCGTAGTCTGTTTAATCATGCATGGGCAGTAAGTGTTACCATCGGTGTGGATCAGACTCTCTGGGCTTTTTGACAACTCAGGATGGATTTCTATTTGGGCTTACAATGTTCTTATGCATAGACCCATGTTTCAAAAAAAAAAAAAAAATCTTCTTGTTCTCCAAACAATGTAAGCTGTTGTTTATGCACAGAGAACTCATGAGAGTGTCAGGCTTGACGCACACATTCCACCCTCTTGGACATCGTGTGTGCAAGAAGAAACGAAAAAAAAAAAAAAAAAGAAAAAACCTCTGTGCCTGGATTCTCATACATTTTTCATGCTAGCACATTATTTTTCAAAAACAAGTCAACCCGTGAAATTATCTTCTAAGTATGTGAGATTGCTGTAATCGTTTTTCGGTTTAGGCTTCAAGCTATGGTGGTTTAGGCAGACTGTAAGAATAGAAGTATTGTTCCGGTTGTATAAACTCAGCTCGAACCACTCTGTGGGAGAGGCCGCACGCCTTGCTATTGGTTACAGTGATTTCAAGTACAAATTGAAATAACATTTATTTCTTACTCGACGAGCGGTGGCCCTCTCGGTGGCATCTCTCAGAAGTGTGTTTGTGAGTTCACTTCTAAGTGTGTGTGTGTAGTCATCGAGGGAGTCTTGAATTACAGAGTCTCTCTTGTAAAACGTGGGGCAGGAGTTGTCCTAACTTGTAAGTCTGTTTTCAAGGTGTTCTAGTAGCCACGAGACCCCTTCCCCAGCCAGTAACCCCTTCCCCAGCCAGTTCCCGTCTCATAGGAACTGTCACATACATGTTCAAAAATGAAAGGGTTTCATCCTTAAGAAAAAAAACATGACCGCTGTAAAGCCATGATGAAAGAAGTAACTCCCCAAAAGAGGAAGAAAGAATGCTAATTTAAAAAAAAAAAGGATGAATTCAGTGAGTTCCAAGTGACATTAGGTGACTGTGCGCAGTGTGAATTATTTCCTGTCACCTTCGGTACAATAGACAATTGGTGATTATCACATTGTAGTATGTCATTAACTTAATTCTTTCGAGTAATTTGGATTTGTGAACATTTGCCTACCAGCCATCAAAAAAAAAAAAAAAAAAAAAAACTCTCCTACATTATTCACGTTGTTACATTGTCTATGGCTCTGTCTAAAATAGTTAAGTAATTAGGATGCTTTTAAAATTATTGTCTTCAGTTACTGGGGAGGGTCAGGAAAGTAGCTGCTGAGAGCTTCCCGGCTCTGCTCTCCTCTCCACGTCTGCCACTTCTGTGCTCCAGGGAAAGACAAGACAGCAGCAGCTGGCACGGATGTTTATGTTCCTGACAATATGGCAAAGACAGAAATGTGTTCCTGAGGGCCATTCAGAGATCTCCATTTGACTTCCCCTTTCCCATCCCCGTGGCACCGGGTCAAATTCCCATTCACCAGGCAGAAAGATAACCAGCTCTGCAAGCAGATGGTGGGCGGAGCTAATTCCAGGTCCACCACCTCTCACCCCAAGCAAGACAAAGTTACAGCAAAATGACCCAATTTTCTGTACCTCTGACTCCTTATCTGTCAAACAGGGATGTCTTAGTTTGAATTCCCATTGTTGTGAAGAGACACCATGACCAAGGCAATTTCTATAAAGGACAACATTTAATTGGGGCTGGCTTACAGGTTCAGAGGTTCAGTCCATGATCCTCGTGACAGGAAGCATGGCAGTGCCCAGGCAGACATGGTGCTGGAGAAAGAGCTGAGATTTCTGTACTTTGATCTTAAGGCAGCAGAAAGCTGTTCCATGGGCAGCTAGGAGGAGAATAGTGAAGCCCACCCTTACAATGACACACTTCCTCCAACAAGGCCACACCTACTCCAATAAGACCCCACATTGTAATAGTTCCACTCCCTGAACCAAGCATATTCGAACCATTACAAGGGAGAAGAACAATAGTACTAATATATAGTGTTGGGCAGCTTAGAAGGATTACACACACACACACACACACACACACACACACACACCCCTATACACTGTTTATGAAAATTAAGGAACCTTTGGGTGGTAGAATCTTGATGAAGGAAGTATGACACCGTGGGCAAGCTATGAGAAGTTGTAACCTTACCTTGTGTCCCTGATCACTTTCTCTTCAGTTAGACATGATTAGCCAGCTTCCTCCTCTGGCCATCAAGTACCATGCCTTCCCTGACTCTATAGACAGAGTCCACAATGGTTCCTTCTATAGAACCATATAGAAACAAACTCTTCCTCCTATAGGTTGCTTTTGGTCATGGTATCACAACAACAGAAAAGTAATTAATATATGCTTGATAAATTCTTGTGGTATTTTTTGTTGGGATTTTCTCCTATCATTCATTTGATACTTCAGCTAGCTGTAAAAAAATTTTCTCTTTGGGTTGTGTATGTGTGTGTGTCTTCAGCTGTCTTTTATCTACCTATTAAATCTCTTGTTCAGTCACTTACTGTTTCACTGATTTTATTAAACTGTTTGTGCATATTTTATTAGTTTTTTTATCTCCCAAAATTTTATTTCCTAAATAATTCTTTTGAATTATTTGGAAAATTCATGTTACTGTATTTCTTTGAGGTAATCTACAGAGAGAATATTCTGTCTCTTTGCTAGTGTTATAGCTCCTTGTTTTTTTTTTTTTTTTTTTTTTTGTTTGTTTTGTTTTTTAATGTTTCTTACCATTTAAAGTTCAGACCTGTTCATTTGAAGAAGCACACATATTCTGGTCTTTGTAGAATTATTTCTTGGGCATATTCCTTTGCCAGTCTGTCTACTCAGACTTTATGGGCAGGCCATCTGGCATGGTCTGAAGTGAAATTGCTGATGAAGTCCTTAGACAGGCTTGAATGATGGCTGGCTAGCAAGTTGGAGACGTATGTGGGCAGCAAGCAGTGTGGGCCTGGAGTCTGGTCTACCAGGATTGACCTGTTGATTAGATCTATAATGGTAAGTCTAGAGAAAGCATCTAAATAAGCCTCCTGATTTCTTGGAGCTTACTTGGGGCTCAGATGAGCTAAGTCATGGTCAGCTATTGGGATAAAAACTTTACCTGCTAGAGCTAGGCTTGAAGATAACTAAGTTTTTGAAAGCAGGCCTGGATTCTGGATCCTCAAGTCCTTGCCTGAAACTTGAGTCCAGAGGACTTTGCCCAGAGTTTGAGATCTACTGGGATGAACTTGGACTCTGATTGAGCTTAAAGTCTTGGTCTGGTCTGAGCAGGCCTAGCATCTGTGCCCACAAGAAAAACGAAGAAAAAAAAGAAAGAGGGAAAGAAAAAGTAAAGTTTTAGGAAGTCCTCCAGAACCTCCGTCTCTGAGCAAGTGTTTGCAGACTAAGCCTCCATTGTATGACCAAGTCTCCTCCAGTCTCCTTTAGCTCTGGTTCCCATGTCACACCAGCTTCATGGAAAACAGGTATGTTGATCTTGTTTGGGAATTGGCTTATATATGCCAAACTGGCTCTTCAACCTGAATGTAGGACTGGGGTCGCTGGTACAACATTGCCTTGTCTGAGAGCTTTCTTCTCTTCTCCCCTTTCTCTTCCTCCCTTACCCTCTTACCCTCTCTTCCCATTCCCTTCCCCAGCATAGGCCAGAAGAGGCGAACCCTTCCCCACACCGTACCATGCCTCCACCAAATATCTCTTTTCCTTCTTATCTCTTTATAAAACCCATCAGAAAGTCCTTCTATGGAAATGGTACTTGAATAGGCAATGAATGGATAGATTTTAAAAGTAGAAAGGGGGACGATGATATCCCAGGCTAAAGACATGGCACAGATGAGAACAACAACAACAACAACAACAACAACAACAAAAAAAAAAAAAAAAAAAAAAGAAAGAAAGAAAAAAAAAAAGAAAAAAAAAGAAATTCAAACCACTCTTAAAATAATACATCATGTCTTTGGGAGAGTATTTACTTTTTAATTTTTTAATAAAAAGAACAGAGTGTGTCAAATATAATACAGTAGAAAATGAAGGGATAATCAGTATAAGTGTTCTAGAATTTGAAATTTTTCAAAACCCTAATTTTCCTCTCGTTTTTAGATGGTGGACAAATGAATGAGTGCCGATGGCCAGATGACGGAGGAGTCTGGCCAGCTACCCTGAGCTCAGTGGCTGCTACCTGCAGCTCATATTACTGGAAACCATCCCTTAAGAAAGGAGGAAGAGGATCAGGATACTATTTTCTGTTAGTACAGTTGTCGCCTAGGTAGGTCAGTTCATGTGAAGTCCAGAACTCAAAATTACAAGTACTGGCAAGAAAGGGTCTATGGAATGTGGAAATAGATATTAATGAATAAATTTTGTTGGTGTGGTTTTCTACCCACCCCAACAGTTTACATTGCCAAATGGAAGACACATATATGCCCTTTACATTTGAATATGCCTTAAACCGCTCAATAGCTTGGCCACTGCCTAACCTCCATTAATTCCAAGTCGTTACTTACTCATTCTGTGTTGTAGCTTAGCTGTTCTGGACCCAGCTGAGCAGCGCTCTGGGCCGTGCTCTCCTGCCTCATGTGGCAGCCATGCCTCTCTGTCCTGCAGTCTTCTCAAGCATGGCGGCTCTCCTCTCCTCTCCCTCTTCTAAATCTCCCCCTTTTCTTCTTGCTCCCAGTCCCAAGTTCAGGAATCCTAAAATCGTCTGTCTGTCTTCCCCAGCTGCTGACTGTTAGCATCCTTATTTACTAATCAGAACCAACCAGGGGCAGGCCCAGAAGCTACATGCAAATGCACTTGTGAAAACAGTTTTATTGGGGGGTATGGGGGAGCATAATTAGTATTCTTAACAGAAGCAGCTACAAAGGAATGATTTTTAAAAAATGGACTATCATAGGTTGATTTTTTAGATCAGTAAGTTAAATTGAAGCTATATCATAAAAAACCCCAAAAGCCAAGATAGGGAATTTAGGTTAATTTAGTACTTCTTGGGAATTGCTAATTTCTGAGCGGCTGTCACGGTCTAAGAGAACTGAAGATGCTTCTGGTTGAAGAGAAAGCCGAATGGTCAGTGTAAAACATCCCGACCCAGCACAATGAATGGACATAATAGGTAACTGGCAATAGAACTTTAAGATCTCAAGCTTTATGGAACATCCTGAGTAGAAGTTATAATTCAGGGAGCTGGAGCTATAACTTGGTAGTAGAGCACTTGCCTAGCATGCATGGGATCTTAGTCTCAACTGCACACACACGCACGCACACACACACACACACACAAGCACACACACATTGCAATGCTGCTGCTGTGAAAAGAGCACACCACTTGACAGATCATGCTTGGGTCTGTGGTTCCAGGAGAACTCTCACATCAAATAGACCCGGGAGCTGAGATAGGAATTTGAAAGCATTCCTGCTGGGAGGTTTAATTTTGTTTGTTTTGAGATAGGGGCTTATTATGGAGCTGAGGCTTGAACTCAATCCCCCTGCTCCAGCCTCTCAGAGGAAGGTGTGCATGCCTAGTGGTGTGGTGTTCTGTTGATACAAAAGTAGATATCGTGGGAGGAAGAAGAGAGAACAGGAAGATCCAGAAGTGACAATCGTATAATTTATCCTCTAAAAATGGAGCAGTTTTGAGAGTGAAAGGGGTTGATATTAAAACTATATCAAGAGCAATATATTGCACTACGTTTCTCCCCTGTCACCTGGGAGGAGCTGACAAGAGAGAAGGCACTCTGTGGGGGTTCTCTGGAGTTAGTGTGTGACAACGCCGAAAATCTGGAAGGAACAGGAGGGAAGATACTAAGATAGAACTCAGTGAAGTAACCTTGGTAACCCTACGGGGTTTACTGCAGGAACCAACTGTGCCAGGTACCAGAATTCTACAGGCTCCAGTAAAGAAAGACCCCCAGAGAACTGTCCTATTACAAAGCCCAGAGAGTATCTGTTTTTGAGAGACTAGCCTTGAACCTTGTTCCACCCAGTGCCTTATTCATTTTTCTCACATTAGAAAGTCCTTTCCCTGGAGCCTTGACTAGCTCTTTCAGAAAGTCTCAGGCCCGTTTCATAGCTGGGTGACAACCCGAGGGACCTGGTGGCCTCTGTTTTATGCTCGGGATTTCCAGGTATCTATAGAATGGATCCCCGCCATTTCTCCAACTGGAAAACATATTTAAAGTGTCCAGCACAGCAGGCTATTTGATTTTTGGATAGAATTGCATTTTACAGTCGGTTGTATGTCTTTAATAATTCCTGTGCTAAAAGAATGAGAAAAATAAAGCAAAGCAAATCACACTGCGTGAACTCTTTTAGGTTTATTTGGTGCAGTTGAATTGAGAAGGAAAAAAAAGACATTATTTGTTCAATTTAATTTGTTGTGAAAATACTATTTTATTCATTGTCATACCCTGTCCCAAAACAAACAAACAAACAAAAACAGACTTAAGGATGTTATGGTATTCAGTGTCTCAAGCAGTGGCAATTTTTTTTTGGATGGTAGCTTTTAAATTTAACTGCTTCTGAGACCTCCATCACCTTGATGCTGGGCTGTTGAGTACCCCTTGCTCCAAATGGTTCTGAAAAGCTTCCGGACATTTTCCTCCAGAGCCCCGGGTAATTCTAAATCTGTCACATATTCTGGCTGGGAAGTGAATTCTGTTAGATAAAAGTTTCAATCAGACAAATAATCACCGTGTGTCTTTTCTAGCCCTTTGTCACCATAAAGTGAGTCCTGGTGACTGAACACTCCCTGCAAAGGATTGTGGATCTACAGGAGTAGATTTGTATATCCAGACATAAAGCTGAAAGTGCTGATTGGTGGAAGATGTGTATGTGAAAGTGTACATGCAAATCTGTGATATTTACAAGGAATCATTGATGGGGGAGGGGTAAGCATGTGATCAATTTTCTATGAAAAACATAGCAAAAGTAATTCAAAGAAATATTTTCCAAGGCATCGTATATCAGGTCAACTCCAAAGAAACTTAAAACCGTCATTGGACTCAGTTACCATTATCCTGCTTGGTTGAAATCTCAGACTCACTGGTGTGTTGAAGTGGGGATATACATTTACAGTGCGGTGACCAAAGGCCCTCAGCTTTGCATCTAGGAGCAGCCACATAAACAAGGGGATAGTTAGAGTTCAGTTCAGGTTTGGAACCTGGGTGCTGACATCAACTCCATGCCCCTGCCCCAGGTGTCCCCCTCATGTGACAAGTGCCTCTTGATTATGTTTATAGGGCACACTGTTGGATGCATAGGTCATTCAGAAACGGCAAGGATGTTCTTAGGGTCACAAATCTGGCTATCACACTGCAATCTGTGTAGGTGATAAATGGGTTTGAGTGAAAGGTAAAGACATTTATGGGGGGAAAAGAGAAGGTAAATTGTTCACTGGGCAAATATTGACCAGGATTTTTCGTCCTTAGCAAGGGGATTATGGTAATCAGGACCATCAGCCTCTGTTGTGTGGCTTCCCTTGAAGTTGCTTAGCCTTGTCCAGCTTCCCTTAAGATGCCAGAGAGCACTGCCCAGTATCAGCTGTTCAGATGTTATATGTTCTGCAGTCCAGTTTTCAAACCTTGGATACCGATCGTCCTGCATGTATTCATGCGGCCTGTGGCAAAAAGGTATTGGAAACCTCGCTGTGTAGAACATTCTTCAATGACGACTGTATTGGGCACTTAAAGAGAAGTTTATGGTGTCTTAGTGGAAGGAATTCTGGGAAAAGACTCCAAGGTGATGGTGTTTATTGAGTTTTCATCCTCAAATAAAGATGGCACCTTAGGTGTCCAGAAGAGGCTGCTCCACACGTCTGCAGCCTTCTGGTCATTTACTTAGGTCACTATGTCAAGGCCATGCGGAAGCTCTTGAATGTACAGTCCATGTTCACCTTAGGCATTTGATTGTAGGAACTATGGAGAATCAATTTCCAGTTGATTAACAAATTATATTAGAACTATTCACACCTCTGAGGTGTAACTAACGTTTAGTTCTAAGATAATATTTGGATGAATTCTCTCATTTGGGTGCCACTGGATAGAACAAGATTTATTGTCATAATACCCAAGAGGGAAATGTCTCAGGATTTTGTTTTGTTTTCCTCCTCACTTTATAGTCTTTGATTTATGAGTGCGAGGCTGACTATTGTTTTCCATGGTGCATTTTATAAGACATTTCAATGTCCTCATGTGCTTGGGATCACATCTCAGAGCAGATCTCTAAGCTTCTCCCTAGAATGACTCTTAAAATATGTTAAAAAAAATTTGAAGTCAAAGCCATAAAACTTTAATCCATCGGAAAGGATTTGATGATGACCCGGTAGTTGGTATTTGGAAGAAACAGTAATTTCTCTGAGAAATTCCCAGGCATAAAAAAATGGACAAAGGAGTGATAAAAATGCTTTTTAGCTCTTTATCTCTCTGTTCTTGGCTGTGGCAGGTTGCCAGAATCAGATGTCTCTACCCCAGTCCCTCTGTTCTATTATTTAGGAATATAGGGCTAGCAACTCAACACATCAACATACAATGCTTGAAGTAAGTCCCAGGAGAGGAATGAGGTAAAGGACAGAGGAGTAAAGTCATACCAACTCAGCTACAAGGAGAGCTTGGAGCTTGAGATCACACCTGAACTCAGCTGGAAGGCTCTGCTGGGTGCCCGTGGTCTCTCCAATGTTGAATGAATACTATTCCTCAAACTGCTATTGAGCCGCTTCACACTGCAACTCTTAATTTTGTGAAATGGAGAATAGCAAAATCCTTCTCAGGAAGATTACCAGGATGGAATAAGACAAAGCACTTATTTGGAAACATATTTACATCATGGTCTGGAGTTGGTAGATGGAGTAAACAGAAGTCGTATTATTGCTACGACTCCTACTATGAGCTTATCCACCTTATGACATTTATGCACAGCACCCAACTTTTGAGGTGTTAAGATAAAGGCTAAAGAAATAAGAACTGAAAGGCACACATATAAAACTATATGTGTAAAAATATATATAACATATATAGATACCATATATCTTTAAAATTTATGATATATAGCACATCTTTATAAATAAAATACATTACAAAATAAAAACACAAAGAAATATTTAAATTAATGATGTCCAACATGCACCTTTAGATATCATATATATTTATAATATAAAAATAATTTATATACTTGTAATATATAAACATGTATATGTGCATGTGCATATATATTTATATATTTATATATTTGTTAGCTATGAATATATAAAATATATTAAATATATTTTAAATGCATATTAAAATGTAAATGATTCTATCAGTTATAGATTTCTTATGCTTGTCTCAGAAGCACTGATCTATCAGTCACACTCTTTGTTTTTGCCACATGGCCAAATGAACTTTGAATGCCAAATTACTGACATGAAAATACTAATAAGGGGACCAGTAATATGGTTTAGTGGGTAGGTGACTCCTGACAAGCCAGTTGACCTGAGTTCAATCCCTGGATAGAACCTGTATGATAGAGAGAAGCAACTGCTGTACATTGTTCTGACTTTTACATGTGCACCATGGTATGTGTGTTACTTTCTCCCCCTACCCACAACATAAAACAGTGAGGGAAAAAAAAGACAGGTGTCATGTATTTATAGTTTTATCTTGTCATCCTTCTTAAGATGCCATTAAGCTTTAGATGAGTAAGTTCATCACTAGCCAATTCTGATACTTGACCTTAATGTTGGAGCCAGACCAGGGAGGGTAATAAAGAGAGTCCAGTAGACTTGATTTTGATTTAGTTGCAGCTGGGTTGTTATCATCTAAGAGCAAACAGACAATATACACATGGCTTTGTTTATAACAGTCTGTGGGAAGGAATGCAAGCCAGCAAGCCATTTCTTCTGCTATGGTTTAGCTACGGAATCATCTCTATCAGGTGGAAGATGCATTAGGAAAACTTAGAAGTATTCTGGAATGCAGGCAAATTGATTTAGAAATGCTTGTGTGAGTGTATGTGAGTGTGCACATGTGCACACACACATGTGTGTGTGCGTATGTGTGTGTGTGAGAGAGAGAGAGAGAGAGAGAGAGAGAGAGAGAGAGAGAGAGAGAGAGAGATTGGGGAGCTGGTTAGTTAGGCAATGTGCTTTCTCCTGGGAAATTCAGGGTAAGCAATATACGTCCTTTTTTTCTTGAAATAGGCATCACCCCTGTTTAGCGCTTGTGCCAGTTCAGAGAGTTGGAGTCACACTCACCCTAGTAATTTATGGGCTCGCTGCTCCCTGCCATGTGTGGGCGGTGCCTGGCCTGTTCCAGTTGCACCACTCTGATGGTATCACACTTTCACCCCTCACTCTGAAAGAAACATTCCCCAAAGCTCTCCAACAGATAGTGCTCGGAGCTTTCTCCTGGGTCCTCTTTGAATTAAATCAATTAGGGGCAGGCCATATGTTCACCATATGTATGTCAACTCGCCAGAGATTCGTAAAAGAAAGAGAGAAAGACATTAAGAAAAAAAATCACACATCACTTGAAAACACACAAACCGAAAAAGAACTAATCAGTCAACTAGTTAAATCTCTATTTATATATGTCAAGGGTTGATTAAAATTAGACAAGATAATATACCCCCTGATTACCATTATATATTGCACTTCCATTTTTTTTTTTTAACTCTCATATGCGATTGATTTCTTGGGCAGTATAGAAAATCAATCACTCGTTCTCCTGTTTTCTTCACCTGCTCACTCACCTGGGAAGAGCGAAACGATTTTGCCAGGCCTGACTACCAGCGGCCGTGGGTCTTCACAAAGTTCCTCGGGGTTCTGCACGCTGCACAACACGTGTGCTGACTTGCGAAGACGCCAGCTGCCCTCCATTTATTGTAGGACTGGAAATCCAGGCAGCTGACTTCCCGGTGTTGGAACAGTACATTCAGAAAAGGTCTTTTGCTCTGATTTCTCCATTCTAGGACTGTTGTAATTCCAGTTTGATCCTTTAAAAAGCACCCATGTGGTGCTTGTTACAGCGGAAGTCCTACACGTATTTGAGACATAGAACCCTCAAGGAAGAGAGAAGTTGTAAGAAGCAGGTCTTTTGATTCCCAGACAGTTTGCTACAGTATGAACTCAGCTAGTGGTCTTCTGCCTAAGAGGCTCCTCTAGACCTCTTCCATATCAGCCTCCCCTTCTGGCTCCTCCGTGGATGCACACGGCCCGACCTTGGTGTGGACCACACCCACCCTCCCCCTTCACACTGCACTGATGAGCTGCTTCTTTACCCTGACGTCCACTCTCACTTTCCCCTCTTTTTGGTTATGTTCAAACTGGTGCCCTTACGCTGGTCATTCCCCTCCAAGTCTCTGCTTCTCAAAATCTTCTCTTAGTGAGGTTGAAGTTCAATTCAATAGACAGTAGCGATTTGAGATCTAATTTGGCTTCTGAACAAGCCAGTAAGAAAAGCCAAATATCACAGGTGATTTCTGTGTCAAAATTATGTTTTTCTGATTTTTAAAACTTATTTTATTTTATAGCTACGGGTGTTCTGCCTGCACATATGTACACTTACCACATACGTGCCCAGTGCTCTTGGAGACCAGAAGAGAATGTCAGACTCCACACTGAGAGCACACACGTGGATGCTGAGAATTGAACCCTGGTGTCCTAGAAATGCAACCAGTGCTCAACTCCTGAGCCATCTCTTCAGCCACAGGGTTATGTATCTGTGTGTGAGAGTATGCGTATGTATATGTATGTATGTATACATATATATGCAATTGTATATGCATATGCATATATATAATACTTTTTTTCTTTTGTATACTCATGACACATAGTCATGTGTCACAAAAAACCATTTTCATGTGAGTGTACAAACGTTTTAAACACCTTCTCCTCTATGCCCTGTATCTTTTTTGGCCCTCCCCTCCCATTGCTCCTTCTGTTCTCCTAGGCTGTTTCTCTTTTACTTGTATATCATATACACACATTAGTTTATGTGTCTATATAAATGCTAGAAACAACTGAAAGTGACACGATCTTTGTCTTTCTCCGAATGACTACATTTGTGTAATATGATTATGCCCGTTTGGGTTTATTCTTATGAAAATGACATAATTTTGTATTTTATGCAGTTACGTGAAGAAAATTTGAGAAGTCCTAGACCATGCTGGGAAGGAGAAGCTTTTATTTTTAGGGAAAATACCACTTATAATTTTTAAAAAAATAAGAGGAAGGAGAGGATTCCATTGCAGCTTCTCTTCCCCGACAACATGGGAAGAAAACAGACAAAATGAAATTAACCCTCGGGGCTCCATGCTTTCGAGGGTTTCTTGGGACCTTATAAAAAGGACGGACCATATGGTAGGAAGTACCTTTGTGACAGCATGAGCGCAAATGAAATTTCAAGGATTATAAATCCTCTTGTTTCCTCTCATAATTTGATGAACAGCTGGTACCAGGAAGTATAACATTCCACGAGTTATACTCGCGCCTGCGTTTCTTTTTTTAAAAGTATCTTTTTTTTTTTTAAAAATAGCATCCGGGTTTGGCTCCTGGAAAAAGGAACGTGGAACCACTCCAGGATGATCATTAATCTGCCTCAGTGCGACAGTCTTCCCACCTGGGGGGACATTCATATTGGTCTGCTAGAGTGATCTGTCACAGCATATGGTAGGGGGCGGGTGGAACATGAGATTGTACAACAGAGGAAAATGAATAATTTGGAATTGTGGTTTAAGAAAAAAGGAAGGAAGGATACTGTATCATCTGTCCATATAGCCAAGAAGAGGCCCAGCGCTAAATTATATGTCCATCTTGAGGTCTCATACAGTCCGAAGGGGACACAGCGATCCAGTGGAGAGAGTAAATCACTGGTTTGGGAAAGGTACCAAGTTAAATATTCTTTCTCTGGTATCCTTAAAGAATTCGTTTAAGACAATGGAGCTCTGGAGTGCGGAGCTACGCTAAGTGTGCAGTGCGTGCTCTCGGGCCTTAGGGAGTACAGAGAGGCCCGAGTGAGGCTAGAGATCACACGTGAGCAGGTCCCCTACTTCCTTCCCATGAAGGATATGAGTGCCACGGTTCGGACATGCTCAATGACGTTACCCTGTACTTGGCCCATCTGGAAGAGCAAGAGATGAATGCCAGTTGGGTTGGTTGGCTGAATGAGTGCGTGCATGAACGGATAATTGCTCACATGCCTCCACACTTTCTGCGACAGTTCAGTTTGTCAGCGGACATTCCAGCAGTGGTCACTGTGCTCCTCTCCTTGAAGCAGAATGTAAGAATGCGGAGGAGGGCAGGAGCGGGTGAGAGGTGGGCAGAGAAGACAGAATAACAGAGAGAGAAAGAGAGAGAGAGAGAGAGGGAGGGAGGGGGAGGGAGGGAGGGAGAGAAAAAGAGAGAGAAAGAGAGAGAAAGAGAGAGAAAGTGTGAGAATTGTGTATCTTTATTTAAATCCGATCGTTGAACAAATATTCTGCTTTTTTTTTTTTACCTGATATGTCTGTTGTTTACGCTTTTGCATTTGCTTTGACCATTTTAAAAAGGAACCAAACAGAAGCGGTTTCATTTTAAAGCAATATCGAGGCTAGCATGTGTTAAGAAAGGCAAAGTGGGAAACTGTTGCAACCTAGTAAGAGTTCGTATTACTTGCCCCGCCCCCAACCCAGCCCTCCATCCCCACCCTCTTGAGGTAAGAAGATGACTCTACTGTCAGCTCAGCTGCAGCAAAGACTAAAAAGGCCTGGCTACTGAAGGGGCAGAGACAAGGGAGGCAACCTCCTTTTAACATCTCCCGGGAAAGAGCTCACTCAGGAGGCGGGATCTCATGGCTCCGGAACAGCGATTGCATTGTGCCAGTAGACAACAGGAAGTGAGCACAAACAGACCCCCCCTCCATATAAACACACACAGACTTAACCTATGGCCGGACTTCTGCCCCTGACTGACTAGTGCCATTAGGATGCAGGTCAAAAGGTTGTAGTGTGACAGATAATGGAGCCTTATTCAATGAAGGAGAAATAAAAAGAAAATTCTTTTGTTTGCTTCACTCTAGGGTTTGTACAGCTACTGTGGTGTCATAATGGAGTCCAGAGTGGGAAACAGAAAGTCCTGATTTATCACAGCCGGAGACAGGCTGTCGGAAATTCAGTTCAACGCTGAAGGGAAAGACAGGCACAAGAAAGAACCACACAAAAGTCAGTCTTTCTTCTCTTAAGGGGGTGTTCATAGCTAACCTGGACATCATAAGAAGCTGTGAGACCACTAGAAAATTCCCGGTCTATCTATTAGGGTGGAAGGACTAATAAACTCTTAGCTGACCCTCTGGCTTCTCTTCCCAAGACTCCTAGGTGTTCTCAAGCAGGTTAGGAGGGGGAAAAAGTTATTCTTAAATCTATACAACCGGGAGTGTATCCCATGATAGTGTAGGAAAAATTCACACACACACACACACACACGTTGACAAATACTTAAGCATCTCTATACAAATTATGTACAAAAAGGTGTGGGTGCCTGACTTTATGGACAAGTTTAAGAACTGAGGTTTACTTTGCTTAGTTATTTCTTTTTTATATATATATAAAAGCTCTGAACACTTTTTAAATGTCTGAATAATTTATTTTTCCCCCAGAATTTTCTTCTGGGTTAAGAAAAAAAAAATCTGACCATTAAGAAAAGTTTGCTCTGATTAATTCTGTAGATGAATCTGTTAATAATGATAGCAGCCAGGGGAGAACACCGCATTTACCTCAGTCAAAGGTGTGTGTGTCATTTTGTGTGTTTCCTTTGATTCCAGATCTGGCACCTGTACTGCCACATACATTGTGATAGGTTTGCTCTGAGCGTCACATTTATTGTTCCTTTAATGTATCAACATCTAGGGGGGGTACTCCTTCTCAAATCCAACTTCAGCTTCCTGTTCAAGAGTATCAAACAAGTTTGGCAAGCACACACACACACACACACACACACATATATATATATATATATATATATATATTTTTTTTTTTTTTTTTTTTTTTTTTTCTCAAGTGTGGTTTTCAAAACCAGCCTTAAAGCATTCATGAGTTTTGTGTCTCATTACACCTCTGGTGAGAGCACCGCGGGCCTTCAGAAAGGAAGCTTTTGGCTCCTTCCAGACGCTGAGCAGCCTGAACACCGTCCTGGGAGATTGATGAGTCCCGCTAGCCTTGGTGCCTAGATGGAAACTCAGAAACAAAGTGACTCGGAGGATTAAAAGGGAGTCAATGTCAGCACCAGGATTAGAATTCACACTTGCCTGGTTTCTCAGCCCTGGGACCAGCTCCCCCATGGCTCCCAGCTTTGTCTCCTTCAGAGTGAGGAGGGGGACAGGGTGTTTTAACATGTGGGAAGACCCCTGCTATTCTCAGGCCTCTCTGCCTTGTAGGAAGGCCCTTCCTTTTAATAAATTGCAGAGCTGGGGGAAATAACTCTGAGGTGATTTATTCTAATCTCCTCACTTTCTAAGTGAGAAAAGGGCCAGAAACCCCAGGGACAGAGGGAGCATGCCCAGCTCACAGCTGTGGTGTGGTGCAAAGCCCTGGATCCGGAGGATTTGGAGGCCTGGCTTTGCCTCTGATTGAAGTCCAGTGTCTTTCTGTCCCAGCAGAAAGTGACGTTGCCTTTGTAGTTTTATGACAAGCACCTAAGTTGGGGAGCAAGGGTTGGGGGGATTGCATTTCTTCATCTTCACAGGAGTTAATTACACGTGTGTAGCATTCCTTTGTTAAAAAAAAAAAAAAAAAGAGCCACCAATGTCCCATGTAATGGTTTAATCATACATCCGTAGGATCGTAAGGGATTCTTTTCCAACTGGATTCTAAACACAGCTCTTGATGGTTCAATGCACTGAGACCAGCGTTGCCTAGGACTGTCAGTGGTACCCCCCATCCCCCCCTCCCTGGAGTTAGATCTTGAGTTCAGGGAGCAGGACAGAGGCAGTATGCTGAGTTCTCCAAGGCGTTCTGGGAGGTGGTGTTGTCCTGGACGAGTGCCAAGGCTGCCAAGCATCGAGCTTCCTCCAAGGAACTTTTCTCTCTAGTCCTGGTCTTGCTATTTAGCCCTCCCTAAGCCCCATCCCTTGACACTCTCTCCTGGATGAGCCTCCCCTTTCCTAATTAGACTTTCATGCTCATTGTCCTCTTTGGGGTCCCTCGGCTTACTTTGCCTTATTTCCACTAAGAGGAGACAGGCAATTCATCTTAATGAGTCTGAGCGCTGGGGGCAAGGTCTCCTTTGACTCTTTAGTTCTGAAGGAGGGGTTGTAGGCCAAATACCTTGAGAGAGGATGGTTAAAGCCCAGGGCAGAGTCTGTGAGTGAGCAAAGGAGGCACTGGCGTTCTGCTGTCTAGAGATGTTGTTCTACTCCGTGTTTTGAGACGATTAAAACAAAAACCAAGAAAACAACAACAGCATCCTGGAGTCTGCTCCAGAAAGAAGGGTTTAGAGCAGGCAAAACTGGGAGGAAACATTTTTGTTTAAATAGGCTTCAGAGCCTAATGAGATTGTTATGATAATAACGATTTGGCATCTGCTAAAGTGCTGTGTCCTGGGCTGAGCTTTCTGTACAATGACATTTAACCCCCAGCACAGCTTCCAGAAGCGGTTTCACAGCCATCTTGCAGATGGAGCACTGGAGCCCTTGACCACAGTGTCTTAGGAGCCATCCCTCTTTGTTTCGTTAACCTTTCTCCCAGACCTAGGGTCTCCCACCCTTTATCCAACAAGGTCAGTTTCATGCTATCTAAACTCTGCCCTCGACGTCTAGGTCAATGGTGTGGACTGCGGCTGTAATTCCATGGCACGTGTGTTTTCCTGCCCTCATCCACAGTAGCCACTGCTCTCTGCTCAACTGGGATGATGCTCAGGGGTTCAGGGGTGAAACCAGATGAACGGGAAGGGAGGAAATCTTTGAGAGTACCGATCTGCACACCGCCACCTCACTGGAGACTTTGGAACAAAGGAGAAGGAGGATCCGTGGGCGCTTGCTTCCTGAGGAGATAACCTTTCAGTTCTGTTCTCAGGGGTTTCTTTGTACCCTTTGGGATTAAAGGCTTGGGGGATTCACACTGAAAAGCTGGTCCTTATTCAACTCAGTTCTGGGCAGCCTGGAGTGGGACCAACAGTTCCTGCCACTCTCTACTTCCTGGGTTCAGGACTCCCCTCTTGCTTGGATTCTTCCTTCCTTCTCTCTCAAGTTTTTAAAGGTGGGCGGTCTGGTGCTGTTTTAAAGAAGCCTGAGGTTTCTCAGAGGTGTGTTTCTGATAACAGGCTGTCTGTCTCTCTTAGCCTTCCTGAAGTCTTTAAAAGTGGTGTAGCATAGTAAACATCTCCAGTGGTTTCCAACCTTACCTACAGAATCGAGAGATTTTATGCTGTAGATGCTCGCAATCCAGTTTCTTACTTTTGGGACCACTCACACCAGCACCGATCATGGCCCAGGCACAACTTACACTCTCTCTGCTCCACCCCCATCCCCACCCCCTCCGTCCCAGGCACAGACCATCAAACTGGTGCTGACCTCTTCACGGAGAAGTTAGGTTAAAGAAGGAGACACGGAAATCCTCTCAGGTGTAGCGAGATCCATTATTACTTTCCCCATATAATAAAAGGGTAGTTTCTTTGCTCTTCCGCCAGAACCTGGTGGATTTAAAAATGAAAAGAATGTAAAGAATGCTTTTTTTTTTTTTTTTTTTTTGACTAACTGAGTGTCTGTTCGCCATAAATGCCCTTGTAGCCTCTTCGCCTCTCTGCTTCCAGCTAAAGAGAGCTTGCCAAAAGGAAGAAGGGCAGAAGGTAGACAGGAAAGGGTGGTGGTACTGAAGGACCATCAATGAAATGGTCCTCTTTTTTGTTTCTTGTTCTTCAGACAGGCTTCTGCCACTTTCTGCCTAACTAAGGAGCATCAAAACAATATTGGGCACCACCCAGATTATAATTGCCAATATTCGATATGAAAGTACTTAAGACTTACTGGCAAGCAGGTGGCAGATATTAGGCTCCTCCCTCCCCTAGCTCTTGGCTGGCACTTGCTTGACTAGGGACTTTGGGTGTTCTACTCTATGACTGAGCTCAGGGCCAGAAAGGGATGGGATGTGTGTGTGTGTGTGTGTGTGTGTGTGTGTGTGTGTGTGTGTTGGGCGATGTCTGAATCTCCAAATTTCTCTCTATGTAAGGTTTTGTGTTCTAGGCCCCTGGGAGGTGCAAGCCCTGTCCTATAGGAGAAAAGAAGAGATTCTTTGTACTAGTTATAAAAAACTACTGTCTTGCACCAAATCAGCCATTTTTGCTTTTTCTCTAGAGTACTTTCCAGTGCCACTGTCTATTAAAGATGGTGTTGGTTTCACTAGTTTAGTTTCTCGAGTTTGTCTTTTTCTCAATCCCACAATAACCGTGGTTAACAGCAGAAGAAAAGCATTTCTCATGAATAAGAACACTTGGATTTCCTCAAAGTTGCTTTTAGAAGAATAGAGTTTCCTTGAGGCTGAACACGTAAGAGAAATCACAATTCATGAAGGAGGCTGTTTTACTCATTCATGGTCAGGTCTTTGCATTACTGGGATTTAATAATCTCAGTTTTAATAATGGAAAGGTGTAAGCTATACCTTAAGTTTATATCCTGCTTAAATTCTGCAAGAAGTTTGTATTTAGGGAATATTAATACAAAATGGAGAAAATTGATTCCACCACAATCAAGTCACCCAAATGCCTCTCCAAAATAAAAATGACTATTATTTGGTGTAGGACATGAAGGTTGACTACACAGATGTGTAAACAGCTGTAGTTGTATCTGTTCACAGATTACCATTCCTACTAGCCCTAAACAAGTACTCATTACTTTTCATGTTCATAGAGCTGTCAGTCTGTGCTTCACATAAGTGAAAACACATACTATGTAATCAAGACTTTTCATGATTGGCTTTCTGTTATATTTTTGAGGTATTAAAACATATAAGAGTACTTCTTTTTTTAAGGCCAAACAAAAGTTCTATTCTATGAATAAATCACATTTTGCTTATTCGTCTTATCAATTTAAACTTTTGAGTTGTTTTCACTTTTGGCTCTTCTCAGTGATGCTGCCACTCTGGGCTTTTGCCCAGACACATGTCTCCATGTTTCCTGGTAGGTTTCTCAAAGTAAAGTTGATGAATAATTTGAGTGGTTAATCTACATTTTCAATCTACTGGGGTTTAGAATCAATATGGATTTGGGGCACGTCAATGAAGGTATTTATAGAAAGTTTTAACAGAGTAAGGAAGAGCCACCCTAAATATTGGTCATCATCAACCCATGAACAGGAATCCTGAACTTCATACAAAGAAGAAAACAATCTAGGCACCCGCCTTTATCTCTTTCTGCATCCTGAACCAGGTACAGTGTAAACAGTTACCATGACTCCCGCCATGATGGATTACATTCCCTCTAACTGTAAGCTGAAACAGACCCTTTCTTCAACATGCTTCTGGCCAGGTATTTGGTGAAAGAAATGCAAGGTCTGTACTATGTTTGTTAAGTCTATGCTAAACCTTTTAGGCACTGATTTCCCAAGTAACCTACATTATTTACATACCAACTAGCTGCTTTAAGGATTTGATGCCTCTACATCCTTACTTTGAATGATAATAATGCTATTATTCATTCAACTCTTTGATTTTTAAACAAGCAGTAAGTATGAACTAGTATTATTATGATGTGATTTGGAATGTGAGCTATTTGATAATAACATCAGACATCTTTTGATGCCTGTTGATGATTTATGTTTTCTTTTGAAGAAAAATCTGTTCAGATCCTTTACTTATGTTTACAGTTGAGCTTTTTTTTTTAAAAAAAATGGAATTATTATTTTTAATAATGGAATCATTGGGCTTCTTATTATATCCTAGATACAAGGTCCTAGATATTACAGTGGGTGATTTGTCATTTAGAAGAAAGTCTTATTTTTATTTGTTTGCTTTAATCTGGCCTACTTCAAGTTTGTACAAAAGAATGGCCAAATTTTACAACAAAACAGGAAAAAGAAGATATTGAAGGTTCCCCAAAGGATCATGTCATGTTACCTTATTTTCTGAGTTTATTTTTCTCTCCTTTAATCTAGATGCAATCTGGGAGTATGCTTCCAGATGGGTAAAAATAAATAAAGATCCAGACATCTCGGCAAAGCTAGAAGCCAAGAAATCAAAAGAAACCTTCAGACAACTGGGAAAGACTTGATTCCAGTTAGAAGCAAGCTCATGTGTGTGCCCCGGTGGGAGTGGGGGAGACCAAAGGGCTCTGACCCTGTGGCCCCAGCGTCCCAGGTGGGCGAACAGCACAAAGGCAGCTGGGTAAGATGTGGCTTAGGGCACTTTACAGAGCCAGATTGTAAATGTTTCTATTTATGAGTGTCCTGCAGGTGTTCCAAGCATCTGTGGACAAAGCTGAAGCTGAAGGAAGCAGAACTTATCCATCAAAGCTCTTCCTCTTGCCACCATTTATTAAAGAGAGGCAGTAAACAAATTTATTGTGCACGGTTTCCTCCTCTGCGAATTTTTTTTTCACGCTCTTGAGTGCCAAGTGTCTTCATAGACGAGGTTTAGATGGCCTTGTCTTTTTCTCACAACGTTTTTTTTTTTTCCTCCTTTAGTGACAGTATGAGTATCAGAGGGGGCATTGGAGAAGAGGAAAAAGACCTCAAGCTTTCCTCCCTAGGAATGGATTCAAAGCAGATGTTGTTCATTACTCTTTTTCTAGCCTACTGAGAGGGAGCGGTGACATTTGGATTACCTCTCTACACAAGCAAGAATTAACTGAACAGAGAAATTATTTATTTCTCATTAAAATAGCCTAACCAGAAACCTTAAATGTCATAACCGTGAGTTTGTAGTACTAGGGTGACTAGTGGCAATATATGGCTCTAAATGACTTGAGTGACAAACTGTGACTTTACTGGCTTGGAAAAAAACTATAGAAACTCGTGTTTTGGATTAGGTGGCTTTATTTTAGGTCAAAAAGGGGGAGCGGGTGAATTAAATGAAGCATTAGGGATTTGGATGCTTTTTAAGTGCTTACTTTTGCACAGGTTGTTTCGTTTTGTTAAAGACCCTGCTTACTCATAATTTAACACTGCCATCAGCTCGGTTACCTACTGCCACTGGCAACACCTGTTCTGAAGTGTCGGTAAAACAACTGGCGTGGAAACGCACTCTGGATTTTGAAATAGAAAGGGCACCATGGCACAGGACCTTTGAAAACCCTGCAACAGTCCTGGAAATTAGCTGGCATGACCAGGTTTAAGTTTATGGGTAGTAGTCAGTCTGAAAAAAAAAGGCAGGTATAGCTTCTTTCCCTTTCACATGGGAAAAGACTTCTTGCCTAGATTCACTGTGTTTGTGAAAGTGCTTTCCGGCAAAGAAAAATCATTTGGGGAAAAAAACAAATGAATAAACAAAAAGTGGGAACGATCCTTTTCCTTGCCTCCCTGAAGATGCTTGATCATTGACACACATGGGCTCTATGGTCGATTAGAGCTCACACGCCTGTAACATGGCAGGAGGAAGACACTGCATAAGACCTGAAGCTTCTGTGTTTCAAGAAATTAAAAAAAAAAAAAAACTGTCTGCTTTTTTTTTCTACAGGGTCTACTCATTGCCTAGGTTTTGTATCCTTTACACAGATTGATGCGCAGGTGGTGTGATGGTGCTTTGCTTGATCCTCAGAGCTCATTGACTTGGGCCAATAGTTACACTGCTCTGTGCTTTGCTCTCATTGATTTAAAAATAGGATATTGTATCCTCCTGACTGGCTTTCATAATGTCCCAAAGTTTAGATGCTGGAGAAGTGTCATCAGTAGTGACACTCAGCTGAGTATCATGCATGCTATACTACTGACCTTCCATTCAAGATTTGAACATCAGTGGAATATCAGTTATGAGTATAAGCAACTACCGTCAGGTTGTAATTGGGGTGTGTTCCATAGGAGGGAGTTTGTATTTGATGGTATAAGTCCTTGGCCTGGAAGGTCATAGGTTCTAAGGAAAAAGCTGCTATTATTTTGATAAAGGGATGCTATCAACTGTGTATCTCAAATTGCCTCCTAAACATTGTGTTATGCTCATAGAATAGTGTTCCCGTCAGCTTTGCTCAAAGAAGATTCTTTTGGTAGTGGGCATTGGTTACTGTGGAGACATGTAACTAGCAACGTGCTGAGAACAAGTGACCATTGGATACTCTGTGCATTTAATATGACACACATATTACCTGATCTGAGGCTCAGTAAATATCACAGAGTCAGAATGTTAGAGCCAGAGCAAGACCTGACATCTTACAGAGCACCATCTTTTAGGCATAACATGGATGATATACTTCTAAATTCGCAGAAGCTGTGACTACCTCACACGACCTACACAAGATCTGCTCTGTGAATGTTCTTTACTTGGGAAGAGACACATTGGGCCACACTCCTCCCTGAGGATTCATAGACAGTTAACAGTTACTGGGAGAGGGAGAACCTTTTATTTTTAGTGGTACAGACACAGCTCATTTACCCAGACTTCCATATATAACTCTTCACCCTGGGCCAGTGAGGTGGCTCAGCAGGTAAAGGTGCTTGTCACCACACCTAGTGGCCTGAGTTTGTTTCCCACAATCCACATGGTGGAAAAGAATCAACTCTCAGAACTTGTCATGTGATGTCCACCTGTGCACCATGGCATTTGGACACACACACACACACACACACACACACACACACACACAGTCTCATCTAGTCCACACCTATATGAGAC
Organism: Micromys minutus; assembly: GCF_963924665.1. Taxonomy (NCBI): domain Eukaryota; kingdom Metazoa; phylum Chordata; class Mammalia; order Rodentia; family Muridae; genus Micromys; species Micromys minutus. The sequence goes on from NC_137974.1 coordinate 30,671,181, forward strand.
TGTACATGGTCTTACTTTAAGATTCAGTGGTTAATTTGAATGTGTCTTACCATTTTCAAGTGGGAGGATAGGCACTAGACTTAAATAACAGAGTTTCCCTACATCTTCTATAGCCCAGGCTGGCCTTGAACTCAGAGATCCACCTGCCTCTATCTCCCACATGTTGTGATTAAAGTTGTGTGCCACTTTGCCTGGCTTCTTTTAGATTTTTAATTGTACCAATCTTTTAAAATTTTCCAGGAAATGACACTGTTTCCTGTATCCTTTGGGTGAAGAAGAGTTGAATCAGTGAGCTGTACTAGTTATTACTTTTATGCTCAGGAGCCAGTATGAGGACTTATGGTCATTAAAGACAGTTATTTGATCTAGTGCCGAGGCATTGGTGGGGGGGGGGGGGTGATCACAGGATAGTGTTTGAGTCTCACTGCATCTACTGCAAGATCAAAGGAGCTAACTATGTCAAGCAAAGAAAGTCTGACAAGTAGGTCTCAGTCAAGCTTCATTGTGGGATCCAAGGTCTCAGTATAAACTCAGATGCAATGCCCACAGAGAAATTAGTTTTTATTACTTTCTTTGTTTGTGGTGGAGAGGCAGGCAGAAGCAAGACCCACTCTCAACTGTGTGATAAAAAAGGGATCCAGATTTTATCTCATCTAAGCTGTTATGTGGCTAACAATTGATCAATGTCTGGTGTCTGGGAAGACAAATAATCCTATAGTAAAAAGCCATCACATCCTTTTATTTTCCCCCAGACCTCTTTTGTAGGTCAGACCATTTTCTGAGATATAATTTTTAAATTAGGTACCTTGTTTGCAATTAAATTACTCTCAAATTTTTCTTCTCTCTCCTTTCTCCATTTTACTTGAATATTCTGCAATTAAGAGAATCTGTTTAGTAAATCCACTTACTGAATTTGTTTTAAATATCAGTTTGTTTCTCTCCACAATCTTTCTGTCTTTGTCTCTGTCTCTCTGTCTCTTTGTGTGTATGTTTGTGTGTTCATGAATCTGAGCCTATGGGAATGGCTTGCTTATTTCTTTTTATGTTAGACAAACACTGTATCACTAAGCTATAGGCTAAGTTCCCTCTTCTCTATTTGGAGACAAGGTTGCACTAAGTTGCCCATTGCTAGTCTTGAATTTACTCTGTAGGCTAAGTGAGACTACACTTCACACTCAGTCTACTAAACACTCATTTTGTTCTGAAGGGCACATTGATGTCAGGCGATATCCATTGATGAGCAATCCTGGGAAGATTCTGAAGGAAACCGCACAATATAAAGCCCTTAAACATGAGTTGAAACATCCTTTTCATCCCTGGATCCTTCAGATGTTGGTTTCTCCTTCAATTAAATGTCAGTTCCTTATCTATACACTACAGACCAAGGCTTGTTGTTATTTGGCTGATTATCATTAAGCAAATGAAATGCTCAGTATTTGATTTTGGTTTCTAGAGTTCCCAGACCTGTATCTACCAAGAGAAGAAATTGTTCTCAAAGGATCACATTCTGGAAGGAAGTCTGGGAAGAAAAGAGGAACCAAGGGTGGAGGGGCCGGGGTTGTGACGGAGGACAGGAGTTCTGTGCAAAGACTGTTCCAGTGATCTGAACTGTGCCGTATTTAGAGTTTCAAGTGATAATGAAGAGGAAGGACGTACTGTTTCAGCTCACAGGCAGAGGCAGCCTCAGGAGGAACCAGATAGGAGTGTGTCTGTAAACTTCTCGTGCGCATCAAAGCCTCTTTATTGAGACAGGGCAGCTAAAGAGGACAGTATTGGCGTGAAAAGTGGGGGAAACAGTTCCAGAAGTCTATCTCTGGTTACTGAGAAATTATGAGAGATTTTGGTTAATCTAACCTGGGTATGTTAGTTAATTAACACATGAAGTAGTATGTAAGTATGTGGTCCTCCAGACACCATTTCTCACTCATTTTTCCTTTGGTTTACAGAGAGCTAGGTTACCTGTACAAGGCTTAACTCTTTTCCTACTAATATTATTTCACTATTGCACATGCCCTGCATATAAAAACTGGCCTATCATAGCCAATCATGGTTATGATTTTGCCCAGTTGTCCAGGTACCTGTGACTGATAGGAACTTGGGGAGTTTTTTAGAAAGTTAATATAATATAATTTAAACATTTTTTTCACAGATTCTGTATTTCTAAAGCAATTTCTGTTTCTGATTTATGAGCTTGAGAATCGTGTGTGTGTGTGTGTGTGTGTGTGTGTGTGTGTGTGTGTGTAGAAGGCATTCTTCTTCTTTTTCATCTGAGTTATTCCATGAATCACTTGATCTTGAATCTAAGAAACTGTCCCTAAGCACAATTTCCTTCAATTTTTTTTTTCTTCTGCACTCAGAAGAAAAGCTGAAGGCATTATCTTGTGGTTCCCTCAGTAGCTCCACAATGTTGTCAGCAAGAATGACCCCAAATTCTCTTTTGGCTGCTAGCCCCCTGTCACTGGTCTTTAGCATTCACAGTCCTTCACAGCAGAGCTGCGTGTTGTGAAAAGATATTTCATTCATGCTCTACCTTGGTGCCCAAAGAAGGCTGACCTGCAAACATCTTGCAAAAGAACTGCAGGCCTTTCTATGCTTCTTTGCAAAAAGAAAAAAAAAAAAAAAAATTCCAGTAGTTGTTTGGCAAATCAAGGAAGTCTGTAATAGATTTCTTTCAAAGGTCTATGCAGTGCAATCCTCTTGGTTTTAGTGCCTGGCAACAGCTTTGGAGAGACTCTGAAATCTGGCTTGGCTGGAATTTGTAGATTGCAGGCACAATCTGAGACAGGGCCATTCCCCTGTTCTCAGGCTCAAAAGAAAGGTCACGTGACTCTACCCCTACCAGGCCAGGGTGCCGGGAGCTGCCAGAGGCGTTGCCAGGAAAAATATGCCCCTTCTTTATTTCTTTTAGACCTAACTTGTCCTGAAACACCCAGAGACAAAGCCCACTTCTGCTGTTCAGAAGCAGGAGACGAGCAGCGTGCTTTTCCTAAAGCTGTGATCTCCACGTTGTCTTCGTTGACCAGCATTCACAAGGCCAAACCCACGCACTGTGCAGGTCCTACCGTTCCACTTTCCCCACACAGACAGCTGCTCCATCGGATGTGCTCTCAAAACGAAGTGTGGCTGTATGAATTTCCTTGGACAATTGTCTTTGGAAACACATTTTGGGGAAGCAGCGGTAAGAACCTTGTTCGACTTGACTGCCTTCTGCCTTCTGGATCAAAGGACTTTGTCCATTTATGTGTTTAGACAGTGGCTTCTAGAAGTACTTTTAAAAACGTCATACTTAGTGAACATAAAATCAATGTTGTGCTGTGGGCAGACAGCCTGATTAAGCTTTGGGGATGTGTCATACCTAGCATGGGTCAAGGTCATTCCAAAGTGAGTGTGGGATTTGATAATGTCACTTTCTAACGACGCCTTCAAGTCAATCGGTACCTAAAGCCCAAAATGAAGTCTGGAAGCGGTGAAACAAACCTATAATCACAACACTGGAGCAGGAACATTACGGGTTTGAGCTCATCTTAGCAACATAGCGAGGACTTGTCTCAAAACCCAAAAGTGACAACGGAAAGCTGAGTTTCCCCCAGACTGAGTATTCTCAAACAGAGGGAAGAGGTAAGCAGGCCAGAGCTCTAGGCACCGCTGTCCGAAGTAGTCTTTAACAAAGTCAAACCGGTCTCGATACCATGACACACAGCTAGAGGCCACGTGTAGGTGTGGGTGTCCACTGGGGTGATGGTAGGAACATGTTGAGAGCTGGAACTGGAAAGGTGAGCTATTTCACTGTTAAAAGATACTTGTGACCCAGGCTAATTATCTCGGCCCACAAGAATCCCTTTCTTCCCACTCCTCATCCCTTTTCTTTGGCCTTTATCTCCTCGATTTCCTTTTTTCTTTGGTTCCTGTTGTTTCCTTTGCCAGTGACTGTGGCCCTTCGCCTTCTCGACTCCTTGGGGACCTGTGTTCCTGCTCATCATCTCTGATTGCTCGGCTACTGCTGCTCTGTTTGATGTGAACTGTATCTAGGTAGCTCCAAAGGAATGCTTCTCTTATGAGGATGGTACAAGGAGATATTTGGGATGAATTGTATACTCTATTCTTGAAATAACCCAACCTTTCCCTAGCCTCAAATGCACCTTCCCTTGAGCCACATTCCCAGCCAGATTTCTCCATCATGTGCTCAAGGCTGTAAAGAAAGGTCTCTGACCCACATGGGAAGATGAGGTTGAAATGTTTTCTGATGAAAATGAGAGAAGAGAAACACTTCCCCTCCCTCCAGGGCATGGGTTATTTAGCTGGGGTTCATAGTGGTCCCAGTTAAGAGGGGACTGGGGATTAAGAAGGTGGATGGAGCCAATGAAATTGGGTTCAGAAGGCACCTGAGATTGATGCCAGTAGTTCATGTGATAAATTGAAGGAACCAACTCTACAAGTTGTCTTCTAATCATACACACACACACACAGACACACAAACACACAGACACACACATACACACATACACACATACACAAACATACACACAAGCGCACTCAAAAATGTAACTTAAAAACAAAAACCAAAACCAAGGATAGATGTCTCGGGGGTAAATATACTTACTGCTCTTTTAGAGAAGGAACGATCCATTCCCAACATCTACATTGGGCATCACACATTGGCTGTAACTCTAGTCTAGCCACAGAGGATCTAGAACATTCTGGTCATTGTGGGCATATGTGGCATACATTTACATAATTAAAAAAAAAAGTGGGGAGGGCTGGAGAGATGGCTCAGTGGTTAAGAGCACCGACTGCTCTTCCAGAGGTACTGAGTTCAAGTCCCAGCAACCACATGGTGGCTCACAACCATCTGTAATGGGATCTGATGCCCTCTTCTGGTATATCTGAAGACAGCAACAGTGTACTTATATGAATTAAATAAATCTTAAAAAAAAAAAAAAAAAAAAAAAAGATCCAGAAGAAAGCAAAAGCAGTAGTTAAATATTTAGGATATGCCAGAAATATTTGGTTTTGTTTTTTTTGTTTTGAAACAGGGTTTCTTTGTGTAGAGTTGGCTGTCTGGAACTCACTCCGTAGACCAGGCTGTCCTCAAACTCAGAGATCCACCTGCCTCTGCTTGCCAAGTGCTGAGATTAAAGGTGTATGCCTTCATTGCCTAGTGGGGGCATGCATTTTTAAAATAGGTGAAAGCTATCATTGGGGACTGTGGCCTCAGTATAATCCATACAAACATAGAGAGCAACCATGTGAAATTATGCTGAGATTAATATGTAAGGTGGGAAGTTGCCCTTGCCTAGCTCTGAGTTTCCTGTGAGTTGGGGTATTTATATACATCCAGGAAGACATCATGTCAGAGAAACTAGGTAAATCATTGAGGTTTCATCTCTGTGCTTTAAGATTCCTTGGTTCTTAACTCAGTAACTCAACCCCCCTTCCACCGCCACTCCACCCCCCCCACCCCTTCTGGGCTCCTTTGTGGATAAGCAGACAAATTTGAGCTGATCATTTAGGGGTGAAGGCAGTAATTCAAGCAAACAAAGCGCAGAGCCTTGGAAACACAATCCCCCCCCCCCCCCGCAGTAATAAGTAAGAATTCAAAACAAAACCAAGCAAAACAAGAGGCCTCACATTAAAAGAAAGAAAAGGAGGGAAAAAAATGCTTCCAACAAACAGAATCCCAAGGATCTTGTTTAAGAATTATACAAAGAAATTCAAGAGGGTGAGGTAGGGAGGGGTGTAGATCATGAGATGAATAGTTTGCAACAAGCCATGAAACAAGCTCAGAATCAGTAGATGAAGTCAGTGTTAAGTGTACAATTAAGGAACACAATCAACCTACACAGGATTCAGATACGGAAGGGAAGGAACGCCAGTAAAGTATGAAAATTGGAAAAGGCAGAATTAACCTTCCCGGAGGAAGCCTTCCCCTGCTGAGAAGTGCCCAGAGGTATGGGGCTGGGAGGGTTTTTATTTGATTCAGTTTGGAAGACTGCCTGGAGGTGGGGCGGCTTCTTCTTCTCCTTCTTCTTCCTCCCTTTACCTGGCAGAAATATAGACAATGATCAATTCTGCCTAGAAGATGCTTATTACTAGACATGCAAAGGGAGGAGACAATAGAAACCAAGTCAAAGGAAAGGGTAGTTTAAAAAATGCTTGGAGAAGTAATTCTTTTCTGTATTCTGCCAGAGAGAGAGAGAGAGAGAGAGAGAGAGAGAGAGAGAGAGAGAGAGAGAGAGAGAGATGTTTTCTGAATCCAGTTGCCTAACAAAGGTGAATGAACAAGGTAGGTGCCAAAAGCAACCACCTAAGCAGCAAAGAATTTGGAGACTGGATGAAGAAGCCTGGGTTGAAGAATAACTCTCAGCTAATACCAGAATGAGGAAGTTCATTATTAAGAAGAGAAAGGGGACCAGTGGAGTAGATGCAATCTACTCACAAGAATGCAAAATTAACAGACGAAGTAACGTAAGGCAGGGGTGTAATGCAAGTAGATGCAATTAACTTTGGAACAGCAGGATTGTGGGGGAAAGGCAAGCAGACTGAATAATTTTGCTTGGAACAGGAAAAGAGGAAGGCGATGGGGAGGTTGATAATTACAGGGTGGGAAGAATGTTCCCTTCCAGGATACTAGAGATTGTTAGACTACCTTGCTTTTCAAAGATGGCTCTGAAATGAACGTGTGAAAGAAAATCCTCAGATTTTGAAAGATGGATGGGAACCTTACAGCCAGGGGACCTATCCTCCAACAAAGAGTTGCTTCCCTTTGTAGAGTTCCGGGTCCATCGAGGGACGATAAAGATAATAATGTTTATTGAGTGCTTTCTATGTGTCAAGCCTTGTGATAAAAGATTAACGTGTGTAATCTTACTTAATCTCCACTGTAGCAGTTTCAGATAGGCAAGGCACTAATAATTCTACCGTGCAGATGAAGAAGTGGAGACAGATGGCTTATTTCTTTCTTTCAGTGTTGGCAGTCAAATCTGGGGCCTTTTACAGGCTAGACAAACACTCTATCACCAAATTACACTCCTGTCCGTACAGAGAATTCAACCAGCACTCTGCTCCATTACCACGGGAGACGAATGCAGCTGGGCAATTTGAGACAGGGTCTCAGTTTGTTACTTTGTTTCTGCTGTCGTTATGTTTGGCTGTGTTTTTGAGTCTGTAACTGAACTTTCAATCACCCTGCCACAGCTTTCTAAGACGGTGCCTGACTAAACTTTCTGTCCTGTTTCTGTAGATTTCAGAATTGAAATTAGGGTCTTGCACAAGCTAGTGGGTGGTATTTCCTGACCAGGACTTCTATTGCTGTGTTTCCAATTCCCTCCATTATCAGTGAGTGAGGTTATCCCTCGCCTTCACGCACCCGTGTGACGGAAGTACAGAACCTAACCCAGCTCCGTTAGACATCGCTTATTGTGGATTTGCTGCTGAGGAGAAAACTTACCATTGTACTGCTGATTACTGGGCCCCGTGGAATCGATCTCCGTTTAGCCAATAACCACATCCTGAGTATTTACCAGGATCTAGGATCGTGCCATAGAGAACGGATGCAGAGCTGCAGTAAATGTTGTCTCCCGGCCAGAAACTGGATGTCTGGGATACCATCCGGCACTCTAGTTCAAGACAGCATCACTGCCCTGGACTCCGCAGAAGCTGTGAACTGGTTTTTCCACTCTAAGTTCTGTTCCCACAGAGGTTCCAGTTGTCAGGTTAGATGCACATCTCAGCTTGTCTCTCCGCATTGGAATCCTTTGATGGCCTCCCTCTGCTCTCGGGATTAAAAACCAAATCATAGAAATGGCCTACAAGTTCTGACATGATCTGGCCTTTTCCTGAATGTCTAGATTAACCTCTCCCCTGCCCCTTATTTGTTCTGATGTCTTCATTCTATCACAGTTCTCCCCAATGGCTCTCGCCCATTCAATTTCTATTTGAGCATTTTAGATCTGCCTTCCAATGTCAGAACCCCTTCACCGAGCTTTCTGCTCACCAGACCCACTCACCAACACTCTAACTCAGTTCTCTCTCTCTGCATTTTGCTTGCAGCATGTGGTGCATTTTGGCTTCTTAAGCAATTGCTGCATTCTGGTCACAGTGTGGTGTGGTGGTGACTTCATCAGGATAGGCATTTCATTGATGAACATTTGAATCTTTGAATATAGAAGATCCCTAATAGATGTGTTTTGACTGAACTAATCAGCAATTTCCTCTTTCAATGGGTATTAGCTATTATTCACTGCGCCTGGCTTTTAGTTACATCCCTCCCCTCTTTCTTTCATTATTTATAGTAAGGTCTGGCTTGAGCATAGAGCTAAACCCCTCTTGCTTACCGTTCCACAGTGTCCTGTGTACGTGATATTCAAGCCCTCTGGATAATTCTTACATCAACTTGGTTGTATTCAGCATAGAGATAGACCCTATCTTTTAAGTTGTCTTACGCGTTGCTGAAATGCCAACAGACTATTGTGTTTGGATCCAATGCTAGTGTCCAAACCAGTATCACCAGGATAGCAAGATTACGAAGTGCAAGTCCTTGGAATCTATAAATAAAGGACTTCTTATATAATTTTTTTTTTTTCAAAAGATGCCCAGAGTGTGACAGGCTTTCAAAGCCAGCATTCAAGCCATGCTTGGAAAGACTCCTTACTTCCTAAGCCATCTGGGTGATAAGCAGCTAGTTAAGCCCCATCCTGAGGATGCGGTGCTTGGTACCTCCCTTAGGAACTAGGACTCCTGGTAACCTTCCCAAGCTCTGTCGCCTCTGTGGATAAAAATGATGAAACGATTTAAAACAACAACAACAACAACAACAACAAAACATGGACAGCAGGAGAAAAGAATCAGAGAGTGTAAAGGCTGACATGTTGCTTTTCTTGCTTTGATTTCTGATTTCCCTTGTGTGTTTACTACCTCCTTACCCTGGCGGTCCCTTCCAGACAAAAGTAGACACAGTGTTCTCTGGGTGGATTGGGTGGCCTTACCTTACCCCCCGCCTTTCATAGGAATGTTTTCTGAGTCACAGTGTAGAAAAACTACAGCTATTCTATACTTTTAGTGTTTCCTGGTACAAATCCTGGGAGGTTTTTTTTTTTTTTTTCTGGATTCTAAAATGTATATATATATATATATATATATATATATATATATATATATATATATATATATATATATATATATCACATAGTTCATATTCCCTGACACTCAAGAAATATAGGACATGAAGATTACATATATTTTAATATGTCCTACCCTTAGAGGCCATATGAAACTGACAAGTGAACATACAACTTGCATGTTCCTGTCTAGTAAGGCTAGACGGCTCAGAGGTTAAGAGCTCTGGCTGCTCTCCCAAAGGTCCTGAGTTCAATTCCCAACAACTACATGGTGGCTCAGAACCATCTATAATTAGATCTGGTGCTCTTTCCTGGTGTCCAGTCACATATGGGAGCAGAACACTGTTTACATAATAAATAAATACATCTTAAGAAAAAAAAGAACTGAGACTCTAAAGGAAGTAGCTCACCATGGGGACTCCATTGGTGACTGGAATGCTGAGGCCATTTTATTTTATTTTTTACAACAATTTTGTTTGCTTTTCAGATAAATGAGGTTACCAGGATCCTATCTCTGTACTACAGTTGCTTTTCTCTACTCTGTTACTATGGAGACCTAGATGTACACTTAGTTTGTCTGTTCGGATTCTCCCCTCTGAACTTTGTATTCTGAAGTTGCTCTTGACAGTTTAACTTTTTTTTTTTTTTTTTCTGTTCAGGGGAATAAAATTAAGCACAGCCTTTGGGATAATAGTGGACTTTTGTTCTCCTGTTGAAAGCTTCTGGGATTGGTAGCTGATGAGTCACCCTGTTCAGATCCACAGACAAAAGCTCTTCTGATTGGCTGTCAGTGGGACAGGTTCCCACCCCACCTTATCTCTTTCACACCCATGTAGGCTGACAATGAGACTAGGTGTAGGGCCTTGTTAGCTTAGCCAGATAGCGTGGCTCAAATGCAGTGTTTGTCCTGTGCCTGGTAAGATCGGTATTTCATTTTATGGATGTTCAATGAGAAACACCAGATAGAAACAAAATTTTCAAGAACCTAGAAGGAGACAGCAAACATGAGGGGTTTTTATGGAGATAGGAGCAGGGTGACTCTAGGAAGCTTACATTCTCCCCCAAAGAACTCACAGGAATCCTTCTCCAGGGCTACCTCTGTTGAAGATGATGGTATTGCAAATGTGACTTTTTACTTGGGTCTTTACTATTATGATTGGATGCATCTCAGAACAGAATGATGCTAAGATAAAGGCTTAAGAAATGATTAGGAGCTGGGCGTGGTGGCACACGCCTTGAGTCCTCGAACTAAGGAAGCAGAGGCAGGTAGATCTCTGTGAGTTTGAAGCCAGCCTGGTCTACGGAGCTAGTTCCAAGACAGCCAAGGATACACACAAAGAAAACAGTCCTGAAAAACGAAACAATCAAAGGAAACGAGCAGGAGAAGTCTTTACTAATTCCCACGTTTGCTAACTGAGAGCGTAGTCTCTGCAGACAGCATATCTGAGAAAGAGTACCCCACCACCTTCTCACATGGGTATGGGCTGCCTGAGAGCCAGCAGGCTGAAGGGTCTGTTTAATGGCACTTAGCAGTCTCACAGCAGGACTTCAGTTAGAACACAGATCTTCTGGGCCCCAGTTGTACCAACACAGGCGTCTGAGATCTGATTCAAATCCTGAACATAGTATTTGTCAGGCCCTTCGAACTTTGTGACCCTAGCAGTGGGCAGAAAGTAACCCAACCTTGACTGTCCCCTGGGGTGACACTAAGAACCATGTATGCCAGGGTGGTCTTGCCAAAATGTACAGAAGGAAGAGGTTATACTGCATGTCTTAGCTTAACCATTGTTTGTTATCCTCTGTTTGAGAAGCAAGCACTATGCTGTAAATAAAATCATTACAATAAAACTTTGTTTTGTCATTTCCTGTTAGGCATTAGTAGAAGCCTTTAAAGGGGAGTTCAATAAATACTTGATTTGTGGAATAGCAATGTTAACTTCAGCTATGTGACAACAGAGCCTGGCTTAAGAAAGTCTTATCACAGCATACATGTTAGCTAAGGACAATTCGACAATAATGTTGCTTATTTATTCATTGCTTCAGATCACGGATGATATCCAGAAGGTAAATACTTTCTTGCCTGTCAGGAAATAATTTCAGTGAGGAGGTTACAGTATTCCCCCCTTTTCTGACCCAATCTCAGTTCAGTGTAATTTAGCAGAACACAACCACACTCAACGATGGTACATTCTGGTTCTTTCCAAACACAGCATGCATAGGTTGAGAAATCTCAGTGGAACAATTGTCTTTCTGAAATGTGTAGAGGGCATTCAGCATTGTCAAAATAGTGAAAAAGATGTGCTTTAAGGCTTGTAATTCTTACGAAGCCATTTTAAATTGTTTTCAATGTATGTAAAAGTAAACATTCTGGAGCATAACATATAGCAGCTATTGGCATCACACAGTGTTGTCCAGTCAGTGTTGCTGTTTAGCTTCAAAAAACCATTCCTAAAGAAGCTCTGGAAGCCTAGGATCCTTCCCCAACGAGCTCATAACTTAATCATCCTATTAGACTGTCCTAAGTTCGGCCACGTGGCTGGTTTACCTGGGCTTCAGGTTTTGTGCTGCTGTCTTAGTCATCCAGAGCAATTCTCCCCCTGTGCCTGTCTCTATCCCAGAATCCACTCTTTACCAGGATGTCCCACCTCCTAATCCTCCCTCAGCTCATTGGCCAAAGGCTTTTTTATTGACAGGTGAAACTCTCATACACTGCACAAAGTAGATGGGAAGTCCCTGTGTGAGCCAACTCGATCATCTCATTCTGTCTGTTTTAGTGCTGTGCCGGTTCTGAGAACAGTAGTCAGTTTGTATTTGTTTCATTGTTGTGGAATAGAGGAATTAAAGAGGAGTTAATTGATTTGCCATAGGTCTCTCTGAAAGGCATTGGCCTACTGTGCCAGCATTATGATAGACCCTGGTAGATGATACATGTCACTCACACTAGACAGTTTCCAGATACTGTTGGATGGGCAAAAATGCTCACCAGTTCATTAACAAATACTGACTAAGTGTAGGAGCTTATTGGTAAAGCATTCAGATTGTTCTGAGTACTTGCAAATCATGACGTGCTACATAAATATATACACATACACACTCACACAGCAAGGTGTGGTGCAGTGTGGAGGGGAACAAATCACAAACACACACACATACACACACACACACACATATACACACACAGTTTGTTAACATTTGAAAGCAGGAACTCTTTTAGCTAGATTGGTAGTTTTCTTCTTAAAAACCTTTGAACTTGGCTTAACAACACAGCCTGACATCCACAGAGAGCTCAGCTCATGGCTATTGCACTAGTCAACAGGGCTACTTAAAAGCCTCTTCATCAAGAGATCTGAAAATGTGCCCGTATTCAACCCCACTGTTGTCTCTGCTGACACATAACCCTTGATGCCTTGATGTCTAGCCAGTTCTTGTCTGTATGCAGAAGACAAGCTGTAAACAGACTACTAGGTTTTGAAATGAGCAAAGTGTGATGATCTAGTCAGGTCACTGTTGCTCCTGTTAAGAATAAAAACAAACTATCTTGGGGACATATATTTAGTTTAACCCCCCGCCTTGTAAATAAGTAAAATTATTCATGGAACTAGGACCTGGGAAACCTCATCCACTCCCCAATATTGTGGTCTGCTTAGGCCTTCATGATAAGGAGTTTCAGGTTATTCTATTGAAATCCGGGGACCAAAGAGTGTTTGTTATCTGTTGCCTTTCAAAGGACTCTAAGCAGTGAAACACTATCTGAGAGAGTGAAGGAGACACAAGACCAGACTAGCAGGTGTTGATCCAACAAAAAGGTGAAAATATTCTCAAAAACAGTCATCGTCAACTGATTTCTGTGCCTTCAGGTAGGGAATGCCTAATAAGTGGACCATGAAGCTGCTATGCTCCAGTCTCATGGAGGATGCTTGCAGATGGTATGGCATGCATACCAAAAGAAAAAGAAGATATGAAGATACTACATTTCCCCATGCAGCATGGAAAACATGTTCTGAAGGTTAATGACAGATTAGTACTTTGTAACTTAAGTAGATAGTTCAATTTTGAGGAATTTTGCAGCTTTGTAGTTTTTAATGGGGTCATTTACCCTTTGTCTATCCCTTGGGTAAAAGTTTTCATATTTCTTTAGCACAAGGAAAGGACTTCTGTTTCATATTAAGAGGGAATAGGGGGAAAAAATTCATTGGATGTCCTTGTCTGACATCAAAATTCTGCAGTAGGAGTGATTTTGTTTCCCAAAATTACCTTAAAAGTTTGAATGAATCTGTTATATATGAAATTATTTTTAAAACTCATTTAAATGATTTTTCTTCAGGAAGCCTCCCCAGTTTAACTCATACACTATGTATTTTCATACAATGTCATACAAAGTTTATTTGAGTTGGGATCTACTTCTTTCCAGCAACTTCAGAATTTTGTTTCAGCCTCTCTATATATGGGAGTGTCTGCTCAGGATGCAGAGGGCTCATCCCCAAAGTTGGGGTCAAGAAGCAATCTGGTCCTATAGGGACAGTCAGTAAAGGTAGATTGCCTAAGCTCAAGGGTGGTATAATTTATACATAAAGTACTTTAAATAGCTATTGTTAATTTTTGTCCACATATAAAACCATTGTTTTGTAAAGATAGATGAAGAGGTTTATTTGGGGGCTGGGGAGATGGACCCATTATAAATTGTCAGTAGTGCAAACAAGGCCTGAGCTAGAATCCCCAGAACCCACAGCAGGTATGAGCTGTGTCTGTGATCCTTGCATGGGAGTGGAGGCAGGACACAGGCAGACCTCTGGACCTTACTGGTTAACTAACCCAACTGATGGAATCCATGATTAATGAGAGACACTTCTCTCTTAGGATTTGCTGCTGTGAACAGACACTATGAAAAAAATGACTCTTGTAAGGACAACATTTAATTGGGGCTGGCTTACAGGTTCAGAGGTTTAGTCCAGTATCTTCAAGGCAGGGGCATGGCAGCATCCAGGCAGGCAGGGTGCTAGAGGAGCTGAAAGTTCTACCTTTCAGCTCTTCATCTGAAGGCCCCTGGGAAAAGACTGGCTTCCAGACCACTAGGACAAGGGTCTTAAAGCCCACACTTACAGTGACACACTTACTCCAACAAGGTCACACCTCCAAATAGTGCTACTCAAACCACCACATCTACCTTGCAAATAAGGGGTTGAGTGGTTAAGAGAGACACTCAACCCAACACATTCATATATGTGTATATGCATTCATAGCAAATGTACATACACTCACACGGATATGTGCATAAACCATGTACAGTCGTTTGTTGCTGTTTGCTTTTATTTGCCTGGGGTTTTTATCCTGGAATATGAAATTGTTTGTGGAATTAAACAAGTTAAAGTTAGACTGTACAATAAAAGTAAGGCCTTAAAAACACCTTAAAATGAGAAGCAGTCCATTGTTATTAATTGTGTGCCTTGTTCAAATACTTCTTAAGATTGTCAACAACCAAAAACATTCTAGAAACTTAGTATAGGTTGCAGTATTTTCTATTATTTGTTCAAGCCACCATGTTCTTCTCAAACCTAGGGTTCAGGGGCAGTTTCAGCAATCACCACAGAGAGTGACCAGGACCTGAGGAGACTTGATTTCATCATTCAACAGCAAGAGTCTGCTGATCGGGGCTGGAGAGATGGCTCAGTGGTTAAGAGCACTAACTATTCTTAACAGTGTCTTTCCTAACCACTCAACCAGAGGTCCTGAGTTCAATTCCCAGCAACCACATGGTGACTCACAACCATCTGTAATGAGATCTGATGCCCTCTTCTGGTGTGTCTGAAGACAGCTACAATGTACTCATATACATAAAATAAATAAATAAATCTTAAAAAATAAAAAGATTCTGCTGATCTCTTCATCCACAGCTGCAATCACTTTTAGATCAAAATTCTTAAAAATATAAAAACAAACATCTGCCTCTATACTGAAAATACACTTTTCTTATCATTATTTCTAAAATAGTATGAATTTACCATGTACAATGTATTGTTAATCATGAATAATCTATAGATGATTGAAATATGGATAAAGATATGTGTATGCACATAAAATATGTGTGAGGATGAAAATACCAGGCCATTTCCCATAAGCCATTTGAACATCTTAGATTGTAGTATCTGAGAGGAGCTTGGAAATAATCGTCTATGATACTGAGGGATGGCTCTGTATCAGAAAATACATTATAGATCTTAAAAGTCACATAATTTTTCATATGCCAACTAAAATAATTTAAGAATATTTTTTTCTTTAGAAAGCATCAGTAAGGCAGACCTTTTCATGGATGTTGAAGGGAATTAAAAACAAAGTAGGCAAATGTCTTAGTTAGGGTTTTACTGCTGTGAACAGACACCTTGACTAAGGCGAGTCTTGTAAGAACATTTAATTGGGGCTGGCTCACAGGTTCAGAGGTTCAGTCTATTATCATCAAGGCAGGAACATGGCAGCATCCAGGCAGGCATGGTGCAGACAGAGCTGAGAGTTCTACATCTGAAGGCTGCTAGTGAAAGATTGACTTCAGGCAGCTAGGTTGAGGGTCTTAAGTCCACACCCACAGTGACACACCGACTTTAACCAGGCCACACTTCCTAATAGGGCCACTTCCTGGGCCAAGCATATACAAACCATCACAGCAAACCACACATTTTCAGGAGACATCTAAGACTGAAAAGACTCATCCAAGTTCATATGTGCATAAATCTTCTTATAATTCTAGCCAAGTTCTAATTAGCTTTTTTCAAAGTTGGGGTTTGGTGAAGGGGGGTTATCCTCTTCTTCTAGGTTGACCTTTTGTATTTATTTGAAATAATTCCAGACCATTGTGTTTACTCTAGCAGTCACCTGATACGATAGCTCTGACAACAAGGGAAAATAATGTAGAAAAGTAAACTTATAAGACTATTAAATTCATTATATCAGACAAATAACTTACCCCCATCCTAAACCCTGGAGAAAAAGCACTTCAAGTTTGAAGCCGTGAAACCCCAAGTTAAACATGAGAGGCCTTTTGTTTGTTTGTTTTGTTTTGCTGAAATGAAATAAAAACCTCTTCTCCCTACACAGTGAGTATTATTAGCAAGACTGCTCCTGTCATTAAAGTACTTGTGTAATAATCACTTTTGTCTTTAATGAAAGAGCCTAAAAGATTGATTCCGTTTCATCTTTGGCTGGCACTATGGTTTGTTTGTTGTTTTGTAATTTGCTGCATAAAATGCATGAGGTCACCTCTGGTTTCCAAGAGGGCTTCTGTTAAAATGTAACTATAATTCTAAGTGCCAGTCTGCTCCAGCTGTAGATTCACAGGTACACACAGGTATTCCGCCTCGTTGTGTGGCACTGTTAATGTCACCAGTGGAGCGGATTTTAGCCTCCAAGACCCACCTCTTCCAGAAACAAAGGGGGAGGGTAGTCAAGAAAGAAAAAGTACACGCCTGCAACCTATTTCTTTTTGAAGCGAAGCCTTTGAGCAGATGGAAGATGAGATAGGAAAAGAAAACAGGCCAGTTGCCAGGAGAGGTTTGTTTACAATACAGGCAAGTTCCTTCAAACGTTGATAGGAGCTGTCTCCATAGAAAAAAGAGGAGAAAAACTGCTGCAGGCTTCCCCAGAACAAATTCCGACTACAGATGTACCTGGAGAATAGAGATGGCAGGGCGACCGAGAGCTTCAAGTTTAAAGTGACGCTTCTCTCTGTAATTTCAGAGGACTCCTCAGAGTCTTGCAGGTTCTTGACTTGGGGGATGCAAAAGCAGCCTCGCAAGGTTGTTTTTTTCTCTATGTTGAGAGTGTATGATTTGGGTCTTACAGTATCAGGGAATTGGACTGTGCAAGTGAGTAGAGTACACAATCCAGTGTATCTTGTACACTGGGATGGTAGTTAGCATGTATCCTGTACACTGGGATGGTAGTTAGCATGTATCTTGTACACTGGGATGGTAGTTAGCATGTATCCTGTACACTGGGATGGTAGTTAGCATGTATCCTGTACACTGGGATGGTAGTTAGCATGTATCCTGTACATTGGGATGGTAGTTAGCATGTATCCTGTACACTGGGATGGTTCTTAGCATGTAGCAGCAATATAGGATACATTTAAACTCTGAAACATCGTGCTTGTGAGACTTCTGGAAAGTAATTACCATTCTTTTGCAAAGCCTAATATTACATGTACGCATACTGTTTAGAAAAAGGTGTTTGTGACTCAGTGCACAGTAGGGGCTAAAGGAAAACAGTGGGGAGTAGGTTTGCGGGATCAAACTCAGGCAAGTGCCTTCAAATGCTGAGCCTTCTTAGGAGACCCCAACGACCATTATTTAAAGCACACAGAAAAGTCCTTTTGCACGCTAATCTAATGTAGCCTGGGCATGGTGTGTGTGACAGTAATGTACACACAGCACGTAAATGTACAACTGTTAGCCCGGCCCCAAAAGACAAAAACTAAAGGTCCAAATTAATTATAATTTGTTATCGACTTCAAAGCCTAACCTTAAAGGCTGGGATGGAACTTAGTCCTACAGTCTTTGCTTAGTATGTAGCAGCTCCTCAAGATAGATAGATAGATAGATAGATAGATAGATAGATAGATAGATAGATAGATAGATGATAGATAGATAGATAGATAGATAGATAGATGATAGATAGATAGATGATAGATAGATAGATAGATAGATATAGATAGACAAAGCAAGAGACTGAACTTTAATTTTAACCACCATGGCTTCTTTGTTTCTTACAAATACCTTTTCATCACAGGTCATTTCCAGAGGTACACATCTCCTTTTTGAAATCCAATACTAACTACGTTTTCTGAATCCCCTCCTACAAAGTGCTTAGTAAACTGTTCCAGGGTCCTTTCCTTCTAGAACAGGGTTCCAGCAAAGGATGCTGTCATCCCTTCCCTGTTCCACCCCTCAAGCTTTCATCCCACCGAGGTGCTTGTTTGTCTTTGATTGAACAAAGCAACACCTGTGGGTTTTTTGTTTTTGTTTTTTAACTTCAAACCCGGTGCATCTCTTCTGGGGGCTGCAAGGACTGTTTTCACTGACAACACCTAATTACAGTATTGCACAGATGGAGGAGGAGCTGTCCTGAAGGTGTAGAAATTTCTGACCTCTTGCTTGAATGCTCCCGATCAGAGAATGACCCAGTTTACCTGGCAGTGGGGGGGGGGGGGGTTATGGAAAAACTAGTAATAAACCACAGATGGGAACTTGACTTTCTCCTGTTGGCTCTGGAATTATCCAAAGGTAACTTCTCAAAGTTACTTAACCTACTCTAAATTTACTTTTTAGAATTCTGCCTCTCAGATATTGCAATGATAAGTATTGCTAACCCCTTTAACCTCGTTTTTCCTCTAAGGATCAAGCACAGTTCATGTAATCATCTGCCTGTGCTATGAAAGAGCTTAGAGAGTTCTAGAAGCTACTAAAAATCCTGTCTCATTTTCATTCTCCCATTGCTTGCCTACTATCATCTGTCCCCTGTGCGTGGACATCTTCCCCAAATGCGCAGTCTTTGATATATACACAGGGAATCCCTACTAACACACACACACACACACACACACACACACACACACACACACACACACACAAATTCATTAGCATATTATCTATGAGACTTCCAACCTGCTTTCTGGCCCCCCAACCCCAATGACTCTATTTCTTTTCCCATTACTCAAATCTTCCCCAGAGAGTAAACTCAGGATCTGCATTGTCAGAATTACCCGAAAAACATTACTTCTTTCCACATCTAACCTACATTCACTAAGGCCAAACAGAAGACATCTGTTATAAAGGTGTGTGAGCGTGGGCAATATATGAGAATTGAAATATCATGTCTTGTAGTGGCTGTGTGACCTTGTACTGCAGAGAGTATGTTCGTTTCTGCTTTGTTATTCTAAAATACAGAGACAGTGATACTGTGTGCATCTGACCTGGATGTTTGAATGAGTTGATACATAACAGGTGTTTGTAGCAGTGTCTAATGAACTTATCACCCTGTGTTAGATTTGTTAGTGAGTAAATGGATCCAGGAGTGTGTTTTCTGATGACTTTTAACTCCTATTCCTGAGTGGCCTGATCTTTTCTCTGTAGTTAAGTGATTTTAACATCTTGTCTGACTACTGTCTCTTTTCCTCACTCTTTCCCTGTTCCCTGTGTGCTTCTACCATTGCCAATCTTGGGAGAGACACTTTTCTAATCTTGGGTCATCATGGGCTTCTGCAAAGAGCTCTACATAGCTCCACCCATGGCTGAAAGGTACCACCCACTTAAAAGCCTTGTTTGTGTTCTATTCTACGTCGCTGGAAATGGGAAATGGCCAGTGGTTCGTGAGGCTAATGGTTTGATGTACAGTTTCTTATCCAATAGGATGCATGGGCGACATTACTGGGATTTTTTTGTTTTTTAGAAGGAGGGATTCTGAAACACACTCCAAATAAGACTGATGTGAGCGGAACAGTGTGAGGAACAGGTGGAGACGAGGCCAGACTCTCTGCCTTTCTCAGTCTTCTCTTCACTGTCTGTTACAGGTTTGTAGAAGAAAAAGATGGGAGTTCACTTTTACTGTTTCTCTGACCTTGTAAATAAAAATTATGAAGGTTTTGGGATTTCACTGTACTATGTATTTAAGGGGAAGAAGAGGGAAATAACTACCATATTGTGTTGAACCATTTTGTTGCTATAAGGAAATTCTGAGGTAGGATGAAGATGAGAGAGGGGAGGGGGAGGGAGAGCAAGGGAGGACATTTCGGCTAGGGGAGGACCCTGGCTGTCCTATCTTATCTCTCCCTGCCTTATTTCATTGGAAATGCATCTCAGTACACCTGGAGTTAGGCTGGCAGTGAGCAAGCCTAAGCCATCCTTTCTGGCTCTGCCCTCGTAGCTCTGGGCTTTGTAGATTTAGGTCCCTGTGACTATGCCTATTTTTGCTTGTTTGTTTGTTTGTTTGTTTGTTTTCCCGAGTGCTAAACATTCAAACTCAGTTCCTCAAGCTCTGTTACCCGATGAGCCATCTGTCTGGCTCCTGTGTCAGAATAGTGTCTTTGTTTATTTGAAATAGGGTTTCACTATGAACTCGACTCGACCTGAACTCACCCTGTAGATCAGGCTGCCTTGAACACAGAGTCTGCCTACCTGTGCATCCAGAGTGCTGGGGCTAAAAATCATGTGTAAAAGTAACTTATATTCACCAGATGTAATTTTCATCTGTTAGGCTTACTGCTGAATCAGCTCACCTTTTCTAGTTCTTTCTGAACTCTGGCTGACTGGTTCAACTCAGCTCTTCTGGCCCAAACTTCTCCACAAACTGACAGATTCAAACTTGGCTTCTCTTGTCTTCTGAGGTCTGCTTGCCCTCAAACTAACTCTGGTAATCTGTTCTAATTTTCTGGCTCCTTCTCATTTCTCTGATTTGTTACTTTGTCTGCCCCTCAATTAGACATCACCTTGAAAATATGGCTGCTTCCTTGCAAAGTTAGTTCCTATAAACTAACTTAACTTTCATTATTTGGGATTAAAGGTGTGTGCTAAAGGTGTGTCAGTATTTCAGGCAGAGGGGTTAAAAGTGTGTCATTTCAGCCAGATTACACAGACCTAGAAGGTATTTGGAGGATTGGTTGCCAAAGTAGCCATGTTTCTGGATTAAAATTCCTCTTCAGTCATGTACCACCATACCTGGCTGGATAATGGCTTTAATAATAAAGGCCTTTGGCTCATAGAAGGGCATAGTGCTGACATCACTTTTATTCTCATGAGAGCATCTTTCTGGGAGAATCAGTTAGGACAAAATATCAAAAAGCAAAAGAGAGAGCTCTGTCTCCGTCCGTGAGTCTGCTCTATCTACTTCTTATGCAGCCACCAGGATTCAGTGATTGATCTTGACTGTGTCTAAGCCTAATCATTGCCCAAAGGTTATATAACTCTGAACATGGTGTTGACATGTTTCCATCCTCCAACTGTTATTTATTTATGACTTTAGGAGTTAGACTCCTGCACAGAGCCCAAGCGATAAGCCATTTTGAAACATGCCATCAGTTTCATTTTGAAAAGCCCCTACCTTATCACACCAGCTTATGAGCCTGTGCAAGGATGCCTTGAGTTGTGACATCAGCGTCACACATATGTAGATCCAATGTGCTTTTAACATTCTTTGAGAACACAGATGAAGAAATGCAACTCTAGGAGGGGAAGAAGGTGACGTATCAAAGGGTAGGGAGGGGGAACATGAGAGAGTGATGTATTTGATATAAAATGTATTTGATATAAAAGCAGGATGGAGGGCTGGGGTCTATAAGTGAGGAGAAGACAAAGGAAGACAGCAAGGGCGAATAAGAACAAAGCAGATGGCATATAGATGTGAAATTGTCATAGGTATTTTTTTATTATAGCACTCTATTACTCTATATATTAATTTATAACTTATCAAATTGCTTAGTTTGTTTTTATACAAGATCTCTCTGTGGGGCCTAAGCTAGCCTTGAACTCACTGGTAGACCAGGCTGGCATTGAACTCACAGAGCTTCTTCCTCATAAGTTCTATGTGGGTCTAGGGGACTGAACTCAGTTCCTTGGGCTTGGCATCAAGCACCTTTACTTACCTAGCCACTTTACCAGCCATTATCTCAAGCTTCCTTACCACACTTACGAAATCTCTTTTGCTGTGAAACGTAACTTTTACAAAGTTAGGGGATGAAGATATGGACAAATTAGGAAAATGAACATTATTTTGCCTTCCATAGTCAGTTTGGAGCTTCTCAGAATTATTCTCTTTACATACGTGCTACTTCTGGTGCAAAATTGGTTTGTAAATTTCACAATGTTTTCCACTTCTCTCAGTTTGTAAATTTCACAATGTTTTCCATTTTTATGTCCTCAAAGATGTAAAATCCAGTCTCAGATCCCAATCCCGATACCCCCACCTCACATTTTTGGATTTACAGCTATGGAATATTGCTTCGCGGTTGCAGGACTACTCTCCCACAGGTAACCCTGCTTTTCTAGGAAAGCACACCAGTAGACACAAACCCACCTTCTCATTTCTTAAGCCCTCCTCGCCTGTCAAGCAAGAGAATTTAGTCTGGAATATTGTTTTCGGTTCACACACTGTTCTTGAATGAGGTTTAGTTTATTAGGCCTTCCCTTTCTGTGCCCTTGAAGAGTAGCTCAATCATCAAGATGAAAATTACATCTGATTGCAAACGATCAGCTTGGTTCTGGGTCAGAAATAGGTGGCACATACTCTTCCATCCTGCTAAATCCTCCTGAAACATTCTCACATGTCACCACTGCCTTGGAGACATTGACAAAGTACTTCTGGAAGTTTCCGGTTTACAAGAGTTTCTTCACCCTTTGTATTGTCTGTTTTACTATACAATCGCCAGAAAGAATTTCATACATATCAGCATGGTTTTGTTGTTTGTTTTTTTGGACTCTTCTCATGGGGTAGGGAGGGACTTCAGTTTCTAACAGAACTTTCTGTTTGTCTGTCCTGCTTTCCTAACTATAAGTGGGCTGAAGTGTCAGGGATACTGGCATTTCTTCACACCCTTCTTGAGTCATTTATGAGGAAGATGGTGATTTCTTATTCATTCTCAAATTCTCTACCCCCACCCGGCTATATACTTCTGCTAATATGACAAGGAAAAGACCCACCCTGCAAAAGATTGAAAATGTAGCACTGTGATGATGACGACATGTCTTCAAGGAACACTGGGGAAGTATTTCCTTACTTCTTACTGGGGATAGAGATTTAGTAGGGTTTAGGTTGCATTACCAGTCTTGAAAGCAGACACAATGATTTCAGGGGTCAGTCTGACAACTCACATGAAAAGGATTCACTGATGAGGCCTGGAGGCTTGACACAGACTGTCACCTACAGAGTGAAAGTGTATCTGGTAGAGAGAGCATCAGTTTTGACATGTTAATTATATGGTACCCCTGTTCCTCTTCCTTAAAGTTTATTTATATGTAATTAAGGAAAAAACAAAATAAAACAAAAAACAACCAACCAAACAACTCAAAACGAAACAAAAAAACAAAACAAACAAACAAAAACAAACAAAAAACCCAAACCCAAATACATGTTATAGTTATTCTGACCACATAGAAACCAGGAAATGCCTCCCTAAGTCTTTTTCTTCAAGCAAGATCACTTCTTCGGTATGCAAACTCCAGAAATGCAAATTGGCATGCAACACCTGTCCCCCCACATACACAAGTTCTGGGTCTACATAAAAACTAATTTAAGAAAAATGTTCCAACATTGCTGGAATCAGAGGGGCCTCACCGACTTTTCTGTACTCACACCACTTAAGATCAACGCCAAGAGCATGTTGTGATTATGTGTGCAGGAGGGGTCTGCTGGAAGCAGACCATTAGCGCGTACGACCTACCATATTATACACATCTGCAAAAGCACTGGAGTAACCATGGCGATGGCCAGTATCTTGTGAAAGATGCATCACTCAAATGTCCTGGGTGCAATAGGCCTAAGAATGCACTACAGGCAGCAGCATGTGCTTAAGATACTCTCCCTGATAAACATTCCACATCCGCTACAAGGTTGGGACCGCTTTGTTTAACATGATTGTATACTTATTCAAATTATGATAGCAACAGGATTCCTTGCAGCTCAGTTGGCTAAAATACACAGCGATCACTCCTCTGTTTGAATTGTGTCTGAGCTACAGAACTTCAAAAACCAAGGGATTCTTGCAATTTCTGTTAAGATGAACCATTCAAACTTCAAGATGGCTGCCTAGGAACTGCTCAGCACATCAGGTACCTAACACCTGAGGGAGGTGAGTTTTGTGGCTCAGAGGTTTGGAGAACACTGAAAAGATGAGGAACAGCAGGAGCATTCTGTGGATTCTGGTCCAGGGTTGGAGCCCCTGGCCTTTACAGTGTAGTGGATTCTGCTTCTTAGGTATAAGACACAGACTTTGAAGAAAAAAAAAATAAGTGAGCTTCACTTTCATGAATGGGGGGGTCTCTTGAGGTGTCTTAAGGGTTAATAACCTCCAGCACTAATGGAGATGTGAGGGCGGGTGGGAGGTTGGTTATTGTGTGTAAGTTCTTCCATAGTTCGTACTAGATGGCTGGTCCCATTCTCCTCTCTATTCCATTTATTGTCAGCTCATCAAACTGCAATGCAGTGTGAGCCTCCAGTGTGCTCACCGGTGACAACTCAGCCACTAGACACTAAAGTCATAAGGGCAAAACAAAACAAAAACCCTAAGAACTTTTAGGTTCCGAAAGTTATTTTGATGGATGATATTAATCTACTGGTCTCTGTATCAGTATAGTTATGTGATATAATTACACATATTTAGGAACTTCTACACATATACATATGTAGACAAGAGGCTTCACAAAAGCTAAAGTGGGCAGAACATAGGGAGACAGTAAGGCAGCTGGATCAGTGGGCACTACAGATGGGATCAGTATGGAAAAGTGGAGGAAAACACTAATGAAGGTAAGAAAGTGTATGACAATATAATCCATTCTTCCAAAAGCACCGAGCCCATGGGCTTATAGGAGGCTTGGTTGCAAAGGCAGGGGTGTGTCTCTAGAAAGCAGTAATGAGTTGGAGGTCGCATTTGACCTTGAGGGACAGCCAGCTCACCCAGCTTTTGTCTTTTTTTCTTGTAATTGATACAGATGATAATCCATGTATGTTTTGGGTATCTATTAAAGTCAGCTGCTGGGGCAGATTAAGTTTTGAGATTAGCTGCTTTGAAGATGTAAGCATGTGATCTGAAAGTGTTCTTAAAATAATTTTGAGCTGAGGAATAATGTGTGTGTGTGTGTGTGTGTGTGTGTGTGTGTGTGTGTGTGTGTGTGTGATCTGCAAGCTGGCTCCTTGTCCATGATTATTTCTGGGTCCCTTGAATGACCCAGATCAACGGCAATCCTGGCAGACTGTGGTTGAGCTTTGAGGACGGGAGGAGACACTTGCAAGTGAGGCCTTCTTGGTGCCTTCTAGAGTTATGATCCCACCATCTTATAAACAATTACACTAAGGTAAGGACTACTCTGTATTTTCAGAGTTTTTTTTTATCATTTGTTTGTTTTGAGGTGCGCACATGTGTGTGTATGTGTTTGTTTGTTCTTACTATTAAAACCAACAGCAATAAGGGCTTTGGGATGGCCCAGTGAGTAAGAATGCTTACTGTACAAAGACGACGACCCTGATATCCTCATGCAATGTTCAAATCCCAATATCCCCAGTGAAGGTGCGTTTGCCTATACCCCCAGCATTGTGGTGTGGGGAAGAGAGTAGGTAAGGCTTTTGGAGTGGCTCAGAGTTTAGTGACCTACTCTGTCTCCAGAGACCATGATGGCAAGTGATAGAACAGGACATTGGATGTATTCCTGTGAACTCCCCATGTATGCAGCTTTACACAAGTCAGTAGTCAATACACACACACACACACACACACACACTTAAAAAAAACTTAAGAAAGACAAGAGCCTGTATACATTTGTGTACCCTAACAGGTCCTGACAGAAATGTAATATACACACCTCACATGTTTGATTTGTATTTGATAAGACCCCAATTTTCTTCAAAATAAGAAAGCTTGTTTACATTTTACTTCATGAAAGCAGGTACTCAGCTGAAGATATATATTTTACTCAACAAGCAAGCATTTTTATGAACACTCACCACAGAGTCAGATACTTATCCTCAAAGTATTTGTAATTTAGGGGAGTCAGAAGGGAGAGAAATGCTATTCACAATTGCTGTGATAGTGATGTTTGATGGGAAATGGGCCCTCTGCCCGAAGCTTGGTTTGAATGTTGACACTGCTGACTTCATATGTACAATGACAGGGTGTGAAGAGACACATCACTTACTAAGTCTAGACCTTTGAGGTAACAGGAAGGGGCTTCTCAGGAAGGTTTTGTACTGTGCAAATCGGGCATGGAAGCGCTGGAGTTTGCACTGCGGTGCAGGCTGAGAGCTCCTGCAAATGGACCCATGAGTACTTTGAATCTGGTCAAAAGAAGAAACTTCTAGACTGTCTTATCAGCTTGTCTTGATCTGTAGAACAAGGGACAAGCAAAGACAGGTTTAATAGTTCAGTTGTCACACACACTTGCCAAACATACCCACTGAAGAAACAAAAGGGAAGCCAGTACCCGGGAGGTTTGAACAGAGCGCTTGTCAACTGCTGTGCCAAAAGGTTATTGAACCAATTTTTTATCTTAAGGGCCTTGGAAATCATTTTTTGGAGAAAAAGGTTCCTCAGGAGGCTCGGGGTGGGGCATTCAGGAGAATGACTATGTGACAGCGTGTGTCGTGTTGTAAGTAAGTCACAGTAGAGGCAGTGTGTAGAACAGTCATCAGGGATTGTGGGGGATGGTATCAGAACTTTGTCGTGAGTGTGAAGGAGAACCCTTGCAGGACAGTTCTGAGATATGCATTCTAGAAGGTGGTTGCTTAGAATGCTACCCACGAAAGTAAGCCAACCTCCTGAAAAGATAGGTACTTGCCTCACTTAGCTAACCTCTCGCTAACGCAATTTTAGGTCTATACTTTAAAACGATGACTTATTTTCGGTAGTATTTTAATGTGTTTCTAGGAGTGTGCACTAAAAGCTGGGAAGAACATGAAACAGGAAAGAAGAGAGAGGAAAGAGGTACAGAGAAAAAGAGAGAGAGAGAAAATGGGGGGAGGTGGAGAGGGAGGGGAACTATAACAGAAAGATGGAGAGAGAAAAATGGAAAATTGGGAAAACTTGAAAACTAACAAAAAGTCTGAGTGGTTTAAAGCTCCAGGTGTAAATTTCAGCCCTCGGCCAGGGCAGGGACTAGGTGTGGCCTTAGAGGAAGAAGGGGAGTAATGACACATGACAGAGGGTCACCACAGAAAGGTCTGTTCCCTGTGGGTCAGAAGAAAACCAGACTTCGTTTTAGTTTTTAAGAATTGCTTAATTTAGCAAGGACAGAAAAAAACATAGCAACAACACAACAGCAAAGCAGCAATAACAGAAAAGAGTGTCCTAGGAGGAGAGCTGAAATTCTGGAGAGAGGCTGGACCCAAAGGGAAGCCTAAGAAAGCCAAGCTCTCTTGTGCCTGTCACACTAGCCTGCCTTTCTTTCACTCTGCCCTGGGACCTAAGAACTCAACACTGGAGCCTAGGAGACTAGTGCTAATCAAATTCCTGTAATCTGTAGCTCCTGTTTCCTCACCAGGTTCCTTGGTTCCTTCTCAGTCAGGGGTCTTTGTCTTCTCCACTACATTACAGGTAGCTCTCCTGGAAATCCTCCTGTGACATTGGGATCCATCTGCTGCCCTGCTGTCCAACCATGGCCTGGGCTGCTGGAGGCCAGAGAAAGAGAGAAGTGGGAACTAGTCTGCTGAGCAAAGGATCTTTTCTCAGAGAGGGAGGTTAGAGAGCAGGGAGGAGGGGGATTTGATTAAAGGAAGCAAACCTTCCGTGACCAAGGCAACCAGAAGTCCCCCCCAGAAGCCTCTGAGAGCTTGAGGGAAGAGACATGAAGTCCTGTAGATTTGCTACATCAAGATGTTAATGTTTTTAATCAAGGTTCCTAGGTGACCCTTACGCAATTAACTCTCGGTCCAGTTGTCCTTTTATGTATCTTCAGCTGATTCACTTTGAGCCCTCCCCGTGCTTTCCCTGACTAGCACTTCTAAATTTGAGAAGTGTTTATGAGCCGCTACATTCAGCATTAATTTAATCCGAGTGCTTAATTCACTTCTTTCTCTTTTGTAGCTGATCGACAAAAAAAAAAAAAAAAAAAAAAAAAAAAAAAAAAGAGGAAGCTATTTCAATCCAGGTTTTATCCTCTCGAGAGAAAGGGGGATGATTTAAATATGTGGGGCACAGTATTTCTAAAACCTGGGCAAATAGCCTAATAAAATAATTCTGAGCATATGAGTGTATTCACATTTCCTTCCCCTTGCCAGGTGCAGCCCGTGGGAGCTGAATAGCTCCGTGGATCAGCGTTCATTCAAGTGACGATAGGAAAATGATTATGAAGGTACCATTCTAGCAAATTAAAATTTCAAGAGCACAATTCTGAATATAGCTCTTAATAATCTTTGGAACCATGGTTAGAACTGTGCCAACTTAAAAAAAAAATGAAGTAAATGCATTTTAATTAACCACCCGGGTCAGTATCAGACGACCTTTGAATTCAGTATAGAAGTAGAGAGGAAGATGTATTTCATAGTGCGGCACTGACTACTGGTTCTGGAACATGTTTAGCACTGTTCTTGGGCTGTATTCTCTTGATCTCAGCTAGTACCAGCCAAAAAGTACGTGGGATCTTTGTTCACTGGCAGATGTGGTTAATTGCATGTCATCTATGATTCATCCAAGAAAGTGAGCTTCATTTATAGACCAGGGTGTTCTGATATGGTCAACACATGTGGTACTCAAGTATTGGCCGAAAATTGCCTACTACTCATTGTAGAAGACTCCCGAGAATACCAAGTCAGTCTACCAGTGTGAATTTACAAGGCCAGGACCTCTGGCCAAATTTCTAAAGGTTAAGTTTTTTTTTGTTGTTTTTTTTTTTTCCGATGAGAGAAATATTCAGCCACAGCGGCAATGTGCTTACAATCTGTGAGAGCCCGCAGTCCTCTATCCAGCAGGTAGGTCGAAAGGAGAGGATGGATGGCTAATGCTGGATCCCAGATACATTTCTTCAGTTTATTTCACAGCAATCTGATTTTGTCCACTATGAGCATAACAGGAAAAAAAGAGAAAAAGAATATGAATTCATGGAAACAGAGACATTTGAGGGTGCAATGAGATAATGGCAGTGGCCCTCCAAAGGAGCAGAGAGAAGAAGGTGTCATCAGAAGCCTTTGGCTTAGCTTGTGCACCACAGGTCAGGAATTCAGACAGGGGGCTAGAGAGGTGGCTCAGTGGTTAAGAGCACCTGGGTTCGGTTTTCAGCAAACCTTTGGTGGCTCACAATCACCTGTTATGTCCAGTTTTAGAGGATCTGATACCCTCTTCTTCTAGTCTCCGTGGGCACCAGGTACACACATACTACAGATACATGTATGCAGACAAACACACCTGCAAGCCCATGTGTGCTTACCTACTGACCCCAAGCAAGCAAGCAAACAAACACACACCAATAAAAAAAGGCAAAAATTACCCTGTGGAAAAGTCACAGTCTCTGTAGAAACATGTAAAACAGCACAGGGCAAATCCCATGACTAGGTGAGCTCATTCTCCAGGATGCCGAGAGAGCAGGAAGTGTTAATGATGCATGTTTAGTGATGTGCAGACTACGGAAGGTGCTTTCTGCTAGGTGGAACAATTTGACCTAGAATGAGTCTCATGATTAGCTCATGCCTTCTTATCTCTCCATTTCTTGAGGTCCCCAGGACCTCATTTGAGTTATTCTTAGGTCTATTTTATAATCTAGAACTTTCCCATAAACAACACATCTCATTTTGGAAAACAACACAAAATGATTTTATCTGGCATTTGCAGTATGATAATTAAACTCTATTATTATTTTGGGATGTATTGGCCCTTGCTGACTGAGCCCAGGACTCAAGCCAAACACAAGACAGACAGACACATGCACACTTTAAAATTATTCTTTTAAGTAAAAAAAGAAAACATCAAAATTTCACTGTTCTGTTTTCCTTCTTCCTACTCAACACATTTTCTCATACTCTTCTCTCATTTCCTGTAGAAACAGTTCTAGGCTTGACAGCTTGCTCCTTGTGCATATGCATTTCATACATTTCTAATCCAGAAGTTTCCATACCCTCAGATGAATAAAAAGGCGGAACCAGCTGAAAGAAGCCACACAGGCTGGCCAATGCAGAACGCAGACTCTCTTTGGCATTTATTTGCTTCTGTAACCAATGCCCTGTTGACTGCTTGGGGGAGAGCCAAGAGGGGACAGGTTCATTTGGGATGAACCCTCAGGGTTATCAGAAAAACCTGAACAGCAAAGATTCTAAATCTGACACTCACAAGCCTCACAAAAGGAGTCAAAACAAAACACAAAGTGACCCTGTTTTTGGTAATCTTAGCTTTGCCCAGGTCACCAGCTTGCCTGGCTGCTTTTTATAGGAGCCAGGACAACATGACGTGGATTCTAAAGCATCTCCAGGGATGGAGTTAGGGTGTGACAGGTTATATAACCAAAGCTTCTAGGGACAGAATAAAATGGCTTGAAATACCATACATTTGGTATACTTAGTTTTTTTTTTTTTAAATAAAATGTATAATTAATTAAATAACCTATTTTTTCATAGGTTCTATTCTGTTTTCTAGGTATGTACCTAGTCTTTGTGGCTGGAGAGTGGAGCAAAAAACAAAAAAAATCATTTGCAAGAGACAACAAGTTCTTTTCCAATTCTAAACTGTGTAGCAGTACATTTAATTGGTAGAAGACACAAAAAGCAAACACATAAGCAGAAAATAATAAACATTAGAGTTAGTAATGTCATTTATTTGAGACATATATAAGAACACTGGCTTAGGAATTTGAGCATTTGAGATTAGGAGTGTTTGTTTCTCTGGCACCTTATGGAAAAGACTGGACTTCAGGTTGTGTTTAAAAGAAATGGCTAATTAAGGGCTGGCCGGTCTTTACAGCAACCTATTTAGCCATACTTTATATCAAGAGTGAACACTTAAGAGAGACTTCACCAGACTGTAGAGATGGCTTGATTGTCAAGATGACTTGCTGCTTTTGCCCAGGACCTGGATTTAGTTCCCACCATCAATATGGTAGATCATAACTATGGATCTGATGCCTTCTTTTGCTATCCACTGGCATGATGCATGCATGTGATGCAAAAACATAGGCAAAAAGGTTCATACACATAGAATAAAATGAAAATGAAAAAATATTTTGATTAAATACAGACACATCTACCTTTCACCCAGGATTTATAATGATGTAAAAGAATCTGGGGATTCTTTGTATGGATGCTGTAGGTGGATTTCAAAAAGATACATGATTGGATAGTAGAGTGAGGCGGGGACAAGAGTTTTGGTAAGGCAGAAGAGAAGGAGAAGTGGCAGCGGAGGATGATTCAGATCAAGGTGAACTAGATCAATTTTATCCTGTCTAGGTGGGCAGTTTATATCTTTATTAAGTGGCAATGAATTTATCGTTTGGATGTATTGTGGATTGAGAATTTAACCTATAAATATGTTTGATAAGTTATTGATTGTTGAGTCATGTTTTTACCAGGCTCTGGAGGACAGTGTGTGAAAGCAACAGCTGACCATGGGACCCGTAGCAACAGAACCTGTTTCATTTATACCAAAACAGGATGGTGGCTCTGGTGAGAATCTAGTGAGTAAAGCCTGAGGCTGTGCCCCCCCCTTAGTTATTCTTTTACACTCTTCCGCAGATGATGGAACAGAAGTGCTACGTCTTTTG
Source organism: Micromys minutus (assembly GCF_963924665.1). Classification (NCBI taxonomy): domain Eukaryota; kingdom Metazoa; phylum Chordata; class Mammalia; order Rodentia; family Muridae; genus Micromys; species Micromys minutus. The sequence continues at coordinate 30,702,721 of NC_137974.1, forward strand.
GGAAAGTTATAGGTAGGAAATGAATGAAACATAAACCATGGGATTTTTCCAACCTAAAAGCCTGTCAATTAAATTAGTAACAAAGATAATAATGAATTGAATCTCATTTTTAAAAATCATTCCATTTGTTTACATCTCAAATGTTATCCCACTTCCTGGTTACCCTTCTACCAATCCCCATCCCGCATCTGCCCTCCCCCATCCCCTTTGCCTGTGTGAGAGTGCTCCCCCTCCCACCCATACTTTCCTGCCCCACCACTCCAGAATCTCTTTATTTTGGGGCATTAAACTTCCCTGGGATCAAGGGCCTTCCCTCCCGTTGCTGTCAGGCAATGCTCTCCTCTACTACATATGTATCTGTAGACATGCCTCCCTCCAGGTACACTATTTGATTGGTGGTCTAGATTCTGGGAGAACTAAGTGATCAGACCAGCCTATGTTGTTCTTCTAGTGTTGTTGCAATCCCTCTCAGTTCCTCCAGACCTTCTGCCAACTCCCCCATCAGGTTCCCTGAGCTCAGTCTGATCGCTGGCTCCAAGCATCCACATGAATACTGGTCGGTTGCTGGCCATGCCTCCCAAGGAACTGCCATACTAGGTTCCTGTCAGCAAATCCCTCTTGACCACAGCAACAGTGTTGAGTTTGGTGTCTGCAGACATGATGGATCCCCAGGTGGGGCAGTCTCCAGTTGGCCCGTCCTTCAATCTCTGTTCTATTTTTGGTCCCTGTTCTTTCTTTGGACAGGAACATTTCTGGGTTAAAAAAAACGTTGAGATGGGTGTGTCACCATCTCCTTTTAAGATACTCTTTCTCTATTATTCCTCACTTTTGTGCCTGTGGGGCCAGAGGCTGACATCTTCTGTCCTTCTTATCTTCTTTCTGCCTTAGTTTTTGAGACAAGGTCTTTTACTGGTCTGGACCTCACCAGTTAGACTAGGCTGGCTGAAAAGTAAGACCCAGGGGTCGTACCTGTCTCTGCCTCTCAAATGCTGGGATGATGGGTATACTGTCACACTACACCCAACATTTTTATTTTGGTTGTAAGGATCTAACATGGGTCCTCATACATATATGGCAAGGACTCCACCAGTTGAGCCATATTTCCAGCTTAGTTTTGTCTGTTATCTTAATTGATCAGATGAAAACCTTAGCAGTGTTGACATTGACAATATTCTCACAAAGGCTTGAGTGAGATTACTAATTCACAAACTATAAATTAGAAAGCCTGTTACTCTCCATGAAAGGATGTTTGGGATTTCTCCCCCAAATTATTTTTTTGGAACGCAAATTGGAGTAGGTAGAAAAATGGCTGCTGTAAGGTTTTTTATTTTTTTGTTTTGTTTTGTTTTGTTTTGTTTTTTTTTTTTTGTTTGTTTTTTTTTTTTTTTTTTTTTTGCATCTGAATTTCTATGTCCTGTGACTATGGAACTCCATATCACACACAGTAGCAATGACTTCAGGTGGTGTTAAAACTGGCAATGAGCTTGCTTGAAAATAAGAGATGATTATAAGGTACTGTCTTAGTCAGGGTTTCTATTCCTGCACAAAACATCATCACCAAGAATCAAGTTAGAAAGAGAGGGTTTATTCAGCTTACACTTCCACATTGCTGTTTATCACCAAAGGAAGTCAGGACTGGAACTCACATAGGTCAGGAAGCAGGAGCTGATGCAGAGGCCATGGAGGGATGTTACTTAGTGGCTTGCTTCCCCTGGCTTGCTCAGCTTGCTCAGAACAAAGTTCTACCAGCCCAGGGATGGCACCACCCACAGTGGGCTGGGCCCTCCCCCCTTGATCACTAGTTGAGAAAATGCCTTACACCTGGATCTCATGGAGACAATTTCCTCCTTTCTCTGTGATAACTCCAACTTGTGTCAACTTGACACAAAACCAGCCAGTACAATTACCTGGGTAGACTTAGTATAGAGACTTCCTTATGATATAGAGACAAGGGAGAGAGAAAGATGTGAATGACCTCCTGCCATTGGCTTTGAAGATAGCCCACAAGAACCCAGGGGTGCACAGGGCTACAGGAGCTGAAATGATCTCTACCCTAGAACGTCAGAGAGGAATGCTGACATCTCAAGGTTTAGTCCATCGAAGCTAGTGTCAGATACGTACCTGTGGAACATTGTCATTTTGTTTTATTTCAAGTCATTAAATCTGTGGTTATATATTATAACAGCAACATAATACTGGTGCTGGGACAAGTTTTAATACAAGGGATTTCTAAGATGATGGTGGTGGTGGTAAATGGTGAGGAACAAACTGTCTAGAAAACAAAAAAAAAAAAAAAAAAAAAATGTTAAAGAGTGACCTTTTTTTTTTTTCCATCCACCTTATGCAAATACTCCCATCATGGCCAACTTCAAATAACCACAGTTCAGCCACTCAACTTTGAGGTACAAAGAGATGTTCACAATCATCATCACACCAGTGGAATAAGATTGGTAAATTGAGTGCTTAGCCCTTTGGAGCTTTATGACCCATATTAGTAGAAGCATCTCTTCCTCTAAGAACCTTGCACATCTAACTCAACATAAATAAACTTGATAGTCTTCTCCCCTTAAATAATGGACACTGTGACCAGTGACAGAACAACAGTCACTATTTCCTGTCACCCAGCCTGGATTTTTTTTTTCTCATGCTAAAAAACATTGAACCACTTTGTAAAGAGATTTTCCTTCTAAGCTTATTGCCAGTCTCATAACAGTGAAGGAAGATGAGAGTAGGAAAGATAACACGGGAGAAACCAAGCTGGGAAGAAGAGCTGCAGAGCTTCTTTTCTTCATTGACCATATTCATTGTGCAGGATAGGGCGCATGGCAGCAAGAAGTTGATGAAAGAACTGTCTTTAATGACACCAAGATCAGCTAATGCCAATACTGAGAAGTCCTTTTTTCCTTCCACAATCAATCCAAATTGTCAATACAGTGAATCACCTTGCTCCCAAGGAACCCACTTTGGAGTGTGATGTGTTAAAATGGAATAAAGAGCATTGTCTTGTAACAGGTGCCCTAATAAAGTCTGTGCTCTGAGCTTCTCAGAAACTTTAGGAAGTCTCTGCTGAGCTCATTAACTCTGTCCTTAGGGTGGAGGTGCTTTAATCTTGCTAATTAGCTACATTTCTGTCTCTTCCTGTTTATATAATTTCTTCTGGATGACTCTTCCTCTCCAGGGTAAAAGCTCATTTTGTCTCCTTGCCCTTCCTCTAGATGGCATCAAATGCTGGGGGTTTGGTGTCAGGGGACGCCTTGTAATTTTTTTTTTTTTATCTCAAGGTTGAGCTTCTGTGAACACAAGCTCTTGCTCTGTGTATTCATTTTAGAACCCCTGGTGAAGAAGTTATTACTTACCTGATCACTGGGATCTATTAGCACGTTATTGGCTCCATGTGGTCTTTAGAAAAGAACACACTGGCTTCCACAGCTGAGGTTTTCAGCTTCAGCCATTGCCTGCACCCTCACGTTCCCCTTGATCTTGACACAGACTTCTTCCAGAATTACAGCCCTTCCCCAACATCTACATGCTCTTGTTGGTACATACAGGATGCATGGAGATTCCACACAGGAAAGTGGGACACCTAACACTCACAGGAACAAAAACAGGGAAGTGTTTGTAACTCCGTCAGCCTAGGATATCCAAGGTGTTAGGGGCAGTAGTTCAAGCCCCTTTGGTTGCTCTTGTATGGTACTTCTCTAACCTGCACTATCCCGAAAGAGGTTGCTTTCACTAGCCTCTTTTTACCTTTCTCAGGGGCCATATCTATTTCAGTAAGGCTTCCTGGTTAGCTGTCATAGGTGGCAGAGCTAGCCTTTCAACACAAACAAAGGAATTCTTCCCACTGGAAGTAGCTTATCCTTTCTATAAGAAATCATTAAAACAGAACAAAACTGAGAAGTAACCATTACCTCAGATTGAAGTGTATTGACGTGGGTTAAACATGTAGCCCCAAAGTGGACCTTCTCTTTATTTTGGATGTTAGTTACTTTTTGTTATTGTGATAAAACATCATGACTCCAAGCAACTTAAGAGAGAAGGATTTGTTTTAGCTTATGGCTCCAGATGGGGAGTCTGTAAGGGTAGGAGAGGAATATCAGCAGGTGTCTGGGGGCAGGGAGCTGAGAGATCACATTTTCAACTACAAACATGGAGCAGAGAGTGTGGACTGGACCTGGGCCAAGCCCATGAGTTCTCAAACTCATCCTCAAGGACGGACTCCTCTTAGCACTGTTTACCACCTAAATGCTCCATAGCTTCCCCCAAACAGTGCCAACATGAAACCAAATGTTTAAATATATGACATTTCTCATCAAATCATTACAGTTTGCATAAGTGGGCTCAGTCACCACCAGTGTGAAAAACCCAAGCTGGAAACACAACAAAGGACTTTGATTTAATATCTTAGCTATTCCCAATTTATCTGTTGAAAGAACTGTGTTACTGAAGACATAAAATCCCCTTATGTTCTGACCAGGATCATTTCAGAACTTAAATAAAGCCTGCTGTGCTGGTACACTATAAAGCCAAAACAGGAGGGTCATGAGTCCCATGTAGTGAGATCCTGTCTCAAAAATAGAAGCAACAAAAAAGAAAATGGCAACAAAGATGGGGGAAAGGGTAATTAAATCCTGTTGAGCTTTATGCCCTGTGTGCTTGTATATCAATTTGGTGGTTTTATTGGCATGAAAGTTGTGCTACCATTAATAATATACTTTCAACGAGCAGAGAAACATTTCGGAGGCACCTTCCTCTATTCTATAGTTTAGTCAGATCTGAATGTGTTACATCATCTTCAGTAGCCATTCTCACCTTTTCTCTTTTCCCTTTAGCATTATTCCACGTGCCACAAAGTGGAGACTTCTGAGGTTTTTCTTTTAAGGTGCAGCACCTCACGCGTATTAATGGCTTGGCTTATAAATAATCGCAGCAGCTTTTCAGCCAACAGGCAATGAAGAAGCAACTTTTTTTTTTCTTTTGCTCATTAATGCCAGGTCTCTGGTGGGGGGCATCCTGACTCAACAGCAGGGGCTGACTCATGAAAAAGTCAGTCACAGCCGACTGAAAATTTCAACTGCAGAAATGGAACAGTCTCATCCAGGTTGACAACCTGAATGATGCATGTAAGGGCCACTGGACCAATTACGGTTATTGGATGAGGTTCTGGATTATTTAGGAGGGGCAAGAACGCTGGATTTTGGTAACACCTGGACAAACATTTTAGTACCTGCAATCCAAGACAAAAGCACCATGTTTCTACTGTAATCAAAAACAGGTATTGAGAATATGTTTTTTATTAATTGAAATAAGGACTCCCACCTTTGCTATGCTATTCACGTATCTGGAATGAAGTACTGGCTACCAAGATGGCAGCTACCTTGTAACATTGCCACTCTGGAAATCTGCCAATGGTGCTGGTTGCTAGAGAGGAACAGTGTTGAGTCTAATAGCAAAGGAAGATGCCACGACAGTCTCCCATTGCTGTCTCTGAACAGCTCCTCGGGGGCCAAGGAAACCCTTAAGCAGTACATGTCATGATGCTCTACATTTTTGGGGTGACTGACTACTCAACAGCAGAGGACAAGAGAGACAAATTGGTTACAGAGAGGAAACCTCCTCTGCAAACAACCTGTGCCTACGACCAAGTGTTAAGTGGAAGCCTCAGAATTCTGCAACTGTTAGATGAACACATTCATAAAAACAGAACAGTATGCGCCACATGATGAGTGTTCATCTCTTCTCACGGTTACTGTCATCACCGTTGCTGCCATGCCCACAGAGTGTAGCCACCAGCTCCAGGCAGTTCCATTAAAAGATGAAAAGTATTCTATTTTCCCAATCTCCTTTACTCCCAGCCCTGCTAAAGAGATTCTATGCTCTAAATCTCCGAGGTCACCATTTTAGGACTCTCTAGATAAATGGGATTTACCTATATTTGCCTTTCTGTGTTTGACTGATTTCACCTGACAGAATGTCATTTTGCAAATGACAGACTTTGTTTTAAAAGGATGAGTAATTCCACTGTGTACGGATGCCACGTTTTCTTCGTGTGTTTGTCCATGGATGTTGGTCAACTCCTTATCTTAGCTGCTGTGATTAGTGAGTGTTACAAGCGACATTACCACACATGCCTCTTTGATATCCTGATACCAGTTCCTAGATATAGTCTGAGGCTGGGACTTCAGAACCTTAAGCTATTTTTTAAAAAAGTATTCATTTTATGTACATGAGTGTTTTGTCTACATGCATCTGTCCTAGCGGGAGTCAGAGGAGGGCATAGGTTCCTTTGAAATTGGAATGACAGGTGGTTGTGCACTGCCATAAGGGTGAACTGAACTGAAGTCCCCTGAAAGAGCAGCAAGCATGCAGACAGAGTTGCCTTTCTGGCCCATCTTAAGCTATTCTAAATGCATTAATTAATGCCCATATCCTGGAGGAAAACAATGTAAGCAGGCAGAAAGGGAAAAGCCAGCCTATACATTTCTGAAAGTAGTCATCATCAGAAGTTTGCTCTATGTATGTGTTTCTCAGCACTACATTATGCTCTTTGCTATTTTATAAAATAATTTTACTTTGATTTAATTATATCATTGGTAATGTCTCAATATTTTTCCTTGTCTATTCTAACTACTGTTGAGTTAGTAGATCTTATAATTTTATGAGGGTTTAGAATGAACACACACACGTATACACATACAATACAGGCACACACAGAAATGCACGTATACAGACTCTCTCTGCAAATTAAAAAGCATTTGGCTTCATTTATCAGGATTTTCTTTCTGTTACATCCAAACAATCTTTGAGAAAATTAATTTTTATTTTATTTTATTAGCCAAGGAATTGATGCATTTTCCCCTGAGTGAGGGACTGTGACTGGGTCTAAGACTCAACAGTAATTCATTTTCAAGGAAGCTATGTTCTCCCTTCAGGTTGCCTCGACATTACAGGCTCACGAGCTATTGGCCATTGTCTTAAACACACTGTCAGTAAATCTGTTTCAAATAGGACTCTCTCTGGCTTACAGTCTTCAGGCTAAGAGCATGATGTTTGGAACAATGAGTATCTGCCAATCTAGAATAGTTTTCCAATAACTTGTGCATCTTTACCAACCTTTAGCTCTTCTGCTATATTAGTCACTTACCTGTTATAATGCTGGAGGTCTTTATCAAGGGTGATGATACATTTATGTCTTAGGCTGGGCTGATTTTTATGGACATTTAGTGGAGAACTTACAACCTGATTATTTGAAATATACTTAGTAGACTATAACATTCCAAGTAAAGTGTTGCCACTTATTTGTAAGAGGCGGAGACTCAGATAATTAACAGGAAGTGGATACCAACAGTAATTGGTATATAAGGAGGATTTAAAATCCATCCATAGAAAACCACAGAACACAGTAAAAGGAGGGAATGTAAAAGAACAGACTCTTTATCATACTACTTTTACAGAGAATATTAACATTACCCTTTATTCTAACCCGCTAAAGGAGCTGCGTAGACTTTATTTGAAAACACTACAGCACTGTGTTTGGGCTGAGTTTGGATAGGGTGTGATCTACATAAGGTGAGTCCAGTGTAGTGATTTATGTGAGCTAAATGTTTTTCTGGTCATTCAGAATCTCTCTTTGCGATTATCAGTTCCAGCCACAGAAACCATCAGTTGACAGGGAACTTATTTCAGCACCACTGTCTTGGAAGCACATTTAGTTCTTTTGATGAGAGAATTAGGAAGCTGTAGAGCAGGACGCCCGTTTCCTGGCTTAGGAGACCTCCACACTTCTATATCTAGAAGTCAGTGATTATGTGCAAGTGAAAAGCAACACACAAAACGACAAGCTGCCTAAATGTTTGCTAACTTTTCCTTAGAACGAGTGTCTATTGGATTCTGCAAACTTCATTTGAAAAGCTTTCTGTCGTGGTTTTCTTCACTATGATGTATTTAATTTTCTGTGACTCTTGAGTTCTCAAATGCGCATGTGTGCATGTGCTAAGTCCCTGCGTTGCAACACTAAATGTCTCTGAAAAAACGAGGAGCTAATGAGGAGTAGGGCCCACACTCTGGAATGAATTATTCATGGAAAGGGACATCTGCAGAGCTCAGAGTCTAATAAAAACATAGGGCAAATAAGTAAATGTTTCCTTTTCGTACAGACATTGAAGGTTTTGTATGAGACTGATGTTATTACATTACCTGACTCGACGTGACTACTAGGGAGTAAAGAATAAGACTTGCGTTTTACTTTTTATGGTCATAAAGTTAAGCGATCTAATTTAATGTGCTCATTTAAATAACAGACGTTTTAATAGTCCCATAACCTAGGAGTCTGCTCATTAATGGAGAGCTCTGCAGAGATGGGATGTACTTCTGTTTATCTCTGCTGTCAGGATGCTCGTAGCTTTTTGAAAACAATTCTAAATGACCACAGTTAGACGTGTTGAGTATAAAACAAGTTCCCTGAACCCCTCAGTGCCTAAGGTGCTTTTCATGTTAACATTCTATTCTAAGTTGTCTGTGTGTGTGTGTGTGTGTGTGTGTGTGTGTTTCTCAATGGAGTGGAGTATTTTCCAAGTGGTTTGAGAAGAATTTTTAAATTTTTGTTTAATATTGCTAAGGAGATAATTTATATTTTTAAAGACTTAAACTGCAAAAGCACTGTTGTGCCACCTGGGTAACTGAACACGCAGAAGACATGAAGTCATTTGCTATAAATAAAAAAACATTTAGTGTTTTTAAACCTAGGATTAGCCATGGCTTAACTGTACAACATTAAAAGTTAGACATTTGCTATATTTAAACAGCACGACAAAGGTTATCCAGAGTCATAAAAGAATTTCTTCAAAAGTAAGTATAGACTTTTAAAAGCACACAGATCTTGACTCACTGGCTTGGGAGGGTCAAGAAGAACTTGAGGAAATGTACACCTTCTCTGATGTACAGATGATGGCGTGCTGAGGTGATACTCAATGGCAGTAGACAGCTGTGACCCTTACCATACCGCAAGGGCACCAATGAGCTCTGAGAGTTTACAATAATCAAGGCAGAATTGGCTATAAGAAGGGGCAATTAGACAGGAATAAGATAGAATGAGTTTTGCACCATTTATTTATTATGATTCTGTGTGTGCACACAGACTGTGTTATGGCACTGTCCAGAAGTCAGAAGACAACTTTGTAGACTCGGTGACATCAGACTCAGATCAGCACTTAGCATTATTTTTAGCACAGTTGAGCCATTATTGTGACTTTCAACAGGGAATTTCATCGATTCTCTCACCAGACAGTTGTTGAACATCTGTAAAGTGAAAGACAGTTTTTTTTTTTTTTTTTTTTTTTTTGGTGATATAGAAGATCCAGCTAAATATTTCAATATGTAGCTACTAGTCATCTGAAGTTGCATATAAACTTAAATGAATTAAGACCCATAAACTAAAGATTTGATTTCTTACTCACACTGGCTATGTTTCAAGTATTCAGTGGCAAAAAGTAACTAGCAGGGCCATATTGGACGAAGCTATGAAAACGATTTACATCAGCACAGTGTGCTTGCTCACTCTGGCCAGGACAGTCCTGTGCTTGTGGTTTAGGGGATAATGAATGAGTGATTTGAGAGTTTCAGGGAAGACCCCCCCAACTCCCCAAAGTGAGCTCAGAGAGAAGTAGATCAAATCACATGGGGTGGCGTGGGGTGGGGGTCAGGGGTTGGGTTGGGGTGTGGCTAGGACAGAGGGACAAAAAATAAAAGCAGCATATGAAGTCAAGATAAGTATTTTTGTCCAAACAATTCAAAAGAGGCTAACGAATAACCTATCATTGAAGACAAAAGGAGGAATTCTCCTCACACACACAAATGCAGGACTCTGGGCTGAGAAAGTGTGTCATGCAGACTAGGGAGAAGACGTGGGACACAGAGCACCTGAAGCTGTTGGAATTCTATGTGACGCCTCCAAGGCAGAGTTAGGAATCTTTTTTTCCTCTGAAGGAACTGGTAAACCATGAGACTTTTAAAGTAGGGAATGCGATCCAAATGTTATTTTGGGAAGATGTATCTGGCAGAAGCAGGCAGACTGCATTGGGTGGGGAAGGAAGAAGTTGATAGACCATATTAAAGTGTGTTGAAGATAGACCATATGTGCAATTGTAGGAGTCTCAACTTACTTTGGACACACACAATTGTGAACTTTGAATAAAATGAGATTGCCTTGTAGGTATTACAATCCTAGACCCCTCGGGCTCCTAAATGCCACACTTCTTTGCCTCTCATTATCCTCACAATCAGCAGGACAGAGCTTCCCATGTTTTGAAGCAGAGCAATGGAAAGGACTCTGGCACAAGGACATGAGGACAGTGGAAAAATAAGCAACCTAGAAATAATCAGTCAAAAGAGAAGAAACAGAATCCAAAGACTTCAGAATGAAGATCCGCAGGGGAGATCTCATGAAATTGAATTGTTCATCTGAATGGCCCCCATCCCAGGTGCGAATTCATCTGACAGAGGTGTGTGCACCAGCACCAGAGAGTGCTGACTCATGAGATGATGATGATGTGCATCTGCTCTCAACTAACCCTTCAGTAGTGCCTTCTCATACACCAACATCACAGGAGTCGGCACATACAGACAGCCATTATATCAGTGGTTTGGCTTAAAAGTTTGTTTCAGTTAATCGTGGTATGCAAGCGATACATGTTTGGTAGAAATTTGACTTTTAATCTTCCCTTGGGTGAGAGATATGCAATATGATGGTCTCCATTGATGCTGGGTGGTGGCCTTCAGCCATAGCATTCAATCAGTCTTGGGATCCCAAGGGAACTAACCGACCCTTTCCATAGGCAGTGCTGCTAAATTATGCTGCCTAGTTAAGAGTTGTGTAATAAACACATTTTCCACTCATTGCATCGTCAGTTTAGAGTGGGTTTGTCAGGGGAAGAACATCACTGTGGAGGACCAGGGCTGTTTGTCCCCACAGCTATGCCCAGAGAAACAACATAGATAGGTCTACTTGGCTTTTTGAAAAGGCAAAACTAGAAAGTAAAGACCCTATGGTGTTTGTGCAGTTATGCCAGGATCAGAGAGACCAATTCTTTCAGACTAGAACTTCAAATTCTTGGTGTACCAATGATGCTTTTTATGCTACCACCTCTACCTTAAGCTACACACATTTGTACTTCGAAGGAACGAAGTCATTTTAGATTCATTCTTCCATTCTTGTTTTGCCATGAAGTTCAAGTCACCCCACAGGGAAGCAACTCCCTCGTCTTGAATTCCTCCTGAAGATTTTATGTAGCATGACCCGTGATTTATGAACAGGAAAGCTGTCTGCCCAGTTACGTTCTTACTATTTGAAATGGGTTGTATATCTGCCTTTAAGTTCAGACAATAAAAGCCTTTCTGCACCAAAGGCTCCCCTACCGCTGTCTACTTTTCCTCGTGAAGCAATAGTGAACATCGATTCTGGGAGACACTGTTTGTACCGTGGGTTGATGTGTATCTGGTAATTTCCTGAGAACTTCCCACATAGTCTGATTTAAACTGCCCTTTATTATGTTCCTCTTTTCCAAAGGGAGAAATGGAATCAGAAATTAAGAAACATACCTAGTCATTTAAGAAATTAACATGGGATGTCAATTTAAATGATCAATGTTACAACCTTACAATACCAACCTATAACCATTAACTCAAGTTCTTGGTCTTTCCTAGAATAACAAAGGCTTCCAGGGTATTAGTGATGAGAAAATGAACTTGCCACGGTCTTCCTAGGTAAGAGCTTGGGTAGTACATTTATGAGTGATAAACAGAATAAAGGCCAGGGTGTGCATAAACACACAGTGTGCTCTTAACAGAGATCATCTTAGGATCTCTGAAACCTCAGCCAATGAATGGACCTTTAGTAAAATACCAGCTGAGAATCCCAAGGTTTAATCAGACTTCCTACTTTGAGATAAATCTACAACCATTTTTTCCTAGTCTTTCATATTTAAAAGCTCTGATGTTAAACAAACAATACCCCAACCAAGCAAAACAACACCCCCCACCCCGCCCCGCCACACACACACACACACACACACACACACACACACACACACACACACACACAATTAACAAATCATTTGAGAATAATTTTCAAATAATAGAATAGTTATTTGAGATGTCACCTAGCAATACAGTAGATGAGGGAAATACACCCATTGTAGGTATCTAGTATACAGTATCACATGGAGAAATGGCTGTAAGGTCAAAATTACTCAAAGCATGCAGCAATGAACTGAAAGATAAGTGAGGAGAGGATCGTGGAGCTGCTGCCGTTCCAGGAGCTGGGTGTGGAACGTGGTAAAGAAATCTGTTGTTATCATGTCATGTTTGTATATATTCACACTTAGGCTTGGACATGCATCTATTCTAGGAACTCGGTAAAATACCCGGAGGGGATGGAAATTCCTGCCTAGGCTTGGGTTTTTAGACATGCTTCCTTTATTCTCAACACCCATCACGTGAGAAACGGCAGCTCGGGCACAGACTTGGCAGGCAGAGTCTGTTCATGTTTTCTTAAACACTCTTCCTTTCTCTGCAGTCGAACCTATTTTGAGAGAACCAAGACTTGCCTCACACTTGCCGCCCAGACTTCCGAAAGGCCATTGAAGACTTGTTTGGAGCACATAATTCATGCTGTGCTGACAAGTAGCTGAGACCTTAATGCTGCCCAGAGAATCTCCAGTCGGCTGACCGGGATCCCATTAATATGCAGTGTTTCTAAGTAGGTTTGAGAGGATAATGCCTTGTTTGAATAATAATATGGCACGTTTTTACTATTCAATGCGCTTTAACGCCCTCCTCATTTCATTTTTAAAGCACCAGGAATATAAGAGCAGGATTGTTACCTATGGGTACTTGGAAGCTCAGAAAAGTTAAGTCACGAGGCAAGCTCTCGGGACAGCTGAGCTTTCCAACTGCCACTCTTCCCAGCTCGGTTGAGCCGTTTAAGAAAAACGTGCAGGCTCCAGTACCACAGGTAGAATACTGAATTTCCAGGCACATCTCTTCCATTACCATAGCTTGCTTCTAGCATTATTTAGACATTGTGGCCCTGTAGGGAATGATGAACAAAAGCTTGTAATCCAACCTTGTCATTTAGGAACTAAGCTTAAAAATCCAACTAGAAAAGTACATGAGCTACTTAAAAAATATTTCTTGCTTGTTTGCTTGCTTATTCAGTCATAGACAGAAGTTTACCATGTAGCCCAGACTGGCCTGGAACTTTTTATGTGCACAGGCTGGCCTTGATCTTGTAAGTCTTTGGAGTCAGCCTCCAAAATGCTGCAAATACAGATGTACATCTCTACATTTGCTTAGCATATTGATTTTGAGAAATTCTTTTAGTAATTTTAACATTTCATTGAATATTCATATTCTATATATTGTATGTATACATATGCATATATATTTAATAATATGTAATGATGCCAGGCTTGCATACATATGTCTATACGATAAAGAAGTAACAGGATGTTCAAGTTTGGTGTCTGTTTTTGTGATAGATGCTATGAACAAAACCAGCTTGGGAGATGGAAGGGTTCATTTCAGCTTACCTGAAATGAAATGGCCTGAAATGACCCTGCCAAGCATGATCATCAAAGCCGAGGTAGAAACTCCTTCCCTGCCTCTACTACCTTCTCCACTCCCCTCCCTATGCCCTGAATAAACTATTCTATCCTATATTGGCTTCTAGCTGGTCCCTCATGGGAAAGGGTTGCCTCAGCTCAGGTCCACCAGAGGCATCTCCTTCCCCCACACCTCACCACACCACCACAGAACATATTCTATCTCTCTTTATCTTTTTCAAACACATCACTAATTTCTATTTCCTTTCTGATAAAGTAATCATTACATTTTTCTGTCATCCCTAAGTTCCTACTGTTGATCAAACTATGATTCTTTGGACACTATTTTTAGTCATTAGGACTTCTTTGACTTTTGGAGACTTGACGTCATTATATAGCCCAGGTGGGCCTTCCACTCTTAATCACCTTGCTTCAGCCTCCTGACTACTAAGGTTACGGCCCTGTACCACCAAGCCTGGCTTAGTCATTTAGATTTGTTCTGTGAACTTGCACAGCTAGCCCATGTCTCTGTTGGGCACCCTCCCCTCCGCTTCCCATTTCTCCCTTGCCTCTTCTTTGTATGTCTTTATTGGCTCATGGTCTATTATTTCATTACCCAATAGTATCCTATTTTGAGTGACTATCTTGTCTTGGCAATTTAACTTTTCTAAAATACAATGTACCCATCTTCTGTTCTCACAACCATTTTGGTTAAAATTGAATAGAAAGTCACCGAGATCTTTTGAAAAAAATATATTTATTGAAGTTCAGTAACTTTTAATTCATCTGGATTCATTCAATACTGCAGTGACTCAAATGACTGTGAGTGATTAAATAAGGCGCCCTTTTCCAATGAATGGAAGTGTTACTTGTTTCATATATCCTAAGACTCTGCCATTAGGATACATAGTGTTTACTTAGAAGGTAATTATTGAAATTGAAGGAAACCCTTTGAGTTAACTGTCTGCCATCACAATTACTAGACAACTCTCCAGGTTACTCCAAAGGGCTGCTCTTCAAAATCCAAATGCTCTTTTAAGTTAAAGGGATTTGTGCCAATTACTTACATTTTAGAGGCAAAGGAAGACATTATAAACTAAGAATGGGACTCAGCCCACATTGCAAATAAGTCAGATGTAAGTGAGTCTGAAAGCTAAGTTACTAGCTGCATATATTTCTAAATGTCACATGATGATCATGGCCACATTAATGTCAGCACGCTGCCCAATCTATACACTGTTGGTGTTTGTTCTGTGTGAACCCATTTATTCTCTACCATCTTGCCCCCCCACCTGTATTCCTCAGCACCTACAACATCCATAGTCTGACACGTTTTTAAGCTCTAGCATGTGATAGGTAGGTGCCAGCCCTGAAATTGCTTCCGTGGTAACATTAGACTTACAAACACTACAGATTCAAAATACAGCTTTGTCAGCAGAGAATTTGACGTCCTTGCATTTGGAGAAAAGACAGGCTGGGTGTACCCATGACTGGAGGCCTAAAGCCCATAGCTTAACGCTGCAGCTTAGCTAGGTGAAATTCTGAATTTTTGTACCACCGTGTTCCTTCTTCAGCCATCAGTTTAATGCTTTATAGCAGTCTTGGATGATAATACTAAGAAAAGAGTTCTTGAAGTTCTGATAGCTCAGGTACTTGGGTCAATGTTGGCAGGGAGAGAACACACGGCTCAAACCCACCTCAATAGATTTTACCCAGGGGGTGATATTTGCCCAGGCAGTTAGGGACTCTCACACTTCATACTTGAAAAAAAAAAAAAAAAAAAAACCATCATGTAAACATCGTATTCGAACAAGAACAGTATTACAAAAAAAAATCTATACTTTTGTGCTGCATTTTTCAGTCACAAATGAGTTGTATATCCTGGCCAGAAATACCTAAGTAGATATGGAGAGGGTACCAGTGACTATATGCTTACACATAGTTTTTGTCCAGATCACTTGACGATAGTTCAATTCTGAATTTTTATACAGTTTAGCTAGGTGAAATTCATACTGAGGCACTATGGGAACTTTCTAGGAGAAAGGAAGAAGTTAAGACACTATGTCTAATGTCAGGAACCTTAGAGTTAATGGGAAAGTCAGAGTCAGAAAACATAGCATGTTGAGATGTTCACATGGAGTGGGGGTGCTGGATATGTGTGCTTCTGTATCATGCATACAGCTCATGGCTGAGGTTTATGGTACGTTTCTGTAATCCCAGAATTCAGGAGATCAAAGCAGGAGAATCAGAAGTTCAAGGTCATCCTAGACTATCTAGGGAATTTAAAGGGAGTCAGAGTCTTATGAGAACCAATCTCGAAATAAGTAAATAATGAAAACAATAAAAGAAAGCTCTGGGCTTGTGTGGAGAGCTTTTGGGGTCACTTGGCAAGAATTTGACATTGGGCCAGGACAAGGAAGTAGGGCTACTCCAGCCAGGAATTTGACTTTGGGCTAAGACAAGGAAGTAAGCTTAGGCAGGAGCCTGATTTTAGGCTAGAACAAAGAAGTAGGCTTCAGGCAATAACTTGACTATGGGATAGGACTGGGAAGCAGGCTCAGATAATCCTGGCCATCTTCACCAGCCCTTAGAAACAGTGATTATGGGGCTTTGTTTATGGCTGTGCTTGTTCCCTGTTTGTTTGTGTTCATTGTCTTGCTTGTTCCCTTAACTTAGAACCGACCTTATTATTACTTGCATGTAATTAAAATGGTATAAAAGCAGATTAGGAAAAATAAACCCACCTCAGCCTCAGAACTGGCTGGGGTTCATGCTTCAGATTTGTCTAATGGTCTCTTTCTTTTTAATCCTCGCTCTGCCCTGTTGACTGAACTGAGCAGGCGTGGTCACGCTTGCCTCTCCATGGACTGTGGAATATGTCCTTGACTTTCATTTTCCTTTATAGCACCTTTTCTTATACGATGTTTCTCTTTGCCCTTAAACTTAGACAAGTAAGGGTGTGAACAACTCCCAAGGTGGAGACCCCACCAGCTTATGACGAACAGTGGCCAGGCATCAAGAGTTTCCTAATTGGCATCCAAAGAACAGTAAGAATTGTTTAAGGAAATCTAATTACTGATAAAATGGTCCCAAAGAACACATTTGGCTAGTTGGATGGTAATTAGCTCTGATCTATAATAGAGAAAGCCCGGCTACTCCAGATTCCCTATTCTTACTGCTGCAGAAGGAATTAAAACAAGTGAGTCAGTGAGAGCTTTCCTGGGGAAGCTGTAGCTCAAGCAAATCCCCCACCTGTCCCTCCCGCTTTAGTCTTCTCAATCAGTTCCCCAGTGATGGGGGAGGCTTCCCTTGTACTCATCAAATTGTCTTCTGCATCTTCAAAAACACCAAACCTTAAAAAAAAAAAAAAGCCTCAGGGTGAACACTAAACATCTTAAGAAAAAAAAAAAAAAACATATTGTTTTCTTCCACCAGAATCTCACAGTGCTTTGTACTAGAAGGAGGAGATCACTCTGGTTTAAGAAGCCGTGGTCTGTAATTGTACTAGAAAGATACCAGTCTGTTTAGGAAACCATGGCCTGTAATTATAAGAACAAAGAACTTTTCACATAAAACACCTATTAATATCACTGGGTACCTGGAAAATACTATTTAGACAATATATTGTAATA
Source organism: Micromys minutus (assembly GCF_963924665.1). Classification (NCBI taxonomy): domain Eukaryota; kingdom Metazoa; phylum Chordata; class Mammalia; order Rodentia; family Muridae; genus Micromys; species Micromys minutus. Next base: position 30,719,951 of record NC_137974.1, read on the forward strand.
TATCCATCTTGACGGATATTCATGATGTAGTTGATAGTGAGTTTGTATTTAGTTCTATTTCACTGTTGCTGTCATCATCGTCGTCATCATCATCATCAACATCAAATATTAACACAGGACCCCATTCTATACCTCTAGCTGGTCTGGAATGTCCTATGTAGACCAAGATGGCCTTGAACTCACAGAGATGCAGCTACCTCTATCTCCCGGTTTGTTTTTTTTTTTTTTTTTTTTTTTTTGGTGGTGGTGGGTTTTCTTTTTTTCAGATTTATTTTGATTTTCTGTGGACATTTGTGTCTATGTACATGTATGTTACATATATGTAAGTACCTTCAGAGGCCAGGGGAAGGTATCAGATCTCTTGGAGCTGGAGTTACAGGTAGTTGTAATCTATCCAGAACTTGGTGTTGTGATCTGAACTCAATTCCTCTGGAAAAGCAGCCAATGCTTTAGCAACTGAGCCAGCATCTCTCCCGACTCGAGTTTTCTTTCTTTTAAAAGCGTGACATCACTGCACTGACAACCTGTCTCTTACCAGAGGAGAAAGTGTATAGTGACAAAAAGAACCTCAAAAGAAGGAAATGAGAAGTGGTGTGTGTGTTTGTGTGTGTGAGTGTGTGTATGTGTGTGTATGTGTACGTGTGTGTGTGTGTGTGTGTGTGTGTCTAATACAAGTGCATACATTTGTTGGGAAAAATGAAATGAAATGTGTGAACAGGCAGCATTTTTTTTCTCTCAGCATTTAGGTTCATTAAATACATAAATGCCACTTTTAATAGAATTTAAAATAACATATGATATAATTAAAACCAATTTGAGATGCCTTTGGCAGCCACCAGGGATTAGATACTTTCCAGATTCATGCAGCATGTATATTGCGATGTCATTTTAAAGTGGTTGGCATTGCTTTAGAAGGGCTACCTTTGCAGTAGGTACAAATGTCTACCTTCTGTTTTATAGTTAAATGGGAACAGAGAGGTTGGGGACTGACCCAAGGCCTCAGAAGAAACATGAGTGAATCAGCGACTAACTTTCTGATCTCCGTTTCTGAAAGAGATCATGAAACGATGCTTCCCGTCAGGAGAGTTTTGAATATTTGATTGTAAAGGGTTCTCCTACAGCCTTTCCGAATGACCGTGTCCCTGGCATTCCGACCGGAGCAGCCCACGTTCTCTTGGCTCAGTGTAGACTTTCTGTGCTCCCTGCCTGTGGCTCACGCTGAACACAGCAACCTTCTCTCTACCTGCAGCCGCCTCACTGACCCCCAGCTCAGGGAAGTTTTCATTTACATGCACAGTCAAATTAAATTTGCCTGGCCTTTGAAAACTCACATCTGTTGAGTGTATAATTTGTATTACCATTTGTTCCGCAGATGGGTAACAAGACAAATACCTGTCCAGACTTATAGGGGATTCAGAAATGCTTACGTTAATCATGCTGAGGGAAAGAGGTTAGGGCTATACAATAAATCAGTCTCCGAATGGTTTCACTTGGAAGGGTCTGGGAGAACAGGGTTATTTTTATCCTAGGATGCTTTTAATTTGAATCAAAAATGCTTTACCACATGTTCTGCCACAAGTTCAAAAGGATTGGTAACAAACATTTAATCTTTTTCTTCTCGGATTGGCGCTAAGCCCTCATCAAAAAGCGAACACAGCCAGACAGCTTATCTCCACTGAGCTGCTTCTCTTAATGTGTTCCTAATTATAGTCATATATATTGCTCACTGTGGCCGATTGAACAATATGGCAGTGATTTCTTTACAGGCCTCCCTGCTCTTTGAACTACGAGTAGAGGGCTAGAACAGAGCCAGATCAATGGGATTTGAGTGCTGGCAAATCAAGCCAGATGCGATCTTTAGAGAGTGTGTTTCCAGCTGTTTCTCAGTAAAGGACTTTAACCGACAGCTGGGGTCCTCATCGCTTTCGTCCCCAGCAACGTCCTCATCATCTCCACTAAACGCACCCCCAAGTCGCTACAGACTGTGCATCTCTTCTCACGTCTTCCTGGCTCGTTACCCACCGTGCAGTCTCTCCAACACTTGAGACGGCAACTGGGTGACATAGATAAGCCCATGACGGATGATGTGAAAAAGAGACCATAAGCATAGTCTACAGATGCCATATATCTATCAGTGCTCCGTGACGTGTGGCTGAAAGCAATGGCCAACATTTATTTTGGAGGTAGCAAATGCTCACACTCCCATGTACTTGTAAGGGTGAGATAACGTAATCCTCATCTTGGGGGGACAAATGGTCCTTATTGCTTTGTGTCCTTCATAACATTACCACAATGGCATCTAGTATTTCTGCCTTATAGAAAGACTGGTGCTCTACCAGGAGAGAATGAATTTAGTACATCCCAAAGATGTTCCTCTGGCCTCAAAGAGACTCTCAGTCTAAGATATAATACCTGATTTATAAAAACTATTACTTTAGTGCATTTGAGAATCATTTGGATGATGGGGTTGTTCAGTAGTGGAAGGACTCACAGGGGTTTCCAGTTCAGTGTTAGCTGTCTGTGTGCAGTGATTGGCACCTTCTCCAAAAGCCACCTTTATTTAGTTCGTTCACGTCTAGTTTGTGCTGGTATCTTAAGTACCACTTCTAGCCCCCCTCTCCTGAAATTTCTCTGGGTGCCTCCTGTCTAGAAAGTTAGGATATTACATGTCCACATCTAAGGAACTTGAGGAGAGGCAGGGTTAGTCAACTTAAGTTCAATGTACTCTGTTGTCACCTAAATCAGGTTGGTCAGATAAAATATAGAAGGGATTGACATGTCAGGTCAAAGTCAAGAGTCTGCAAGTGTTTATTGGCTGCATTATGTATGCGAACTGAGGGACAAGAAAACCTGACTTGGGACCAGCCACAATACCAAAAGACATCTGGAGGAGGAACTAGGAAGGTGCCCAGCAGGAGACACACAACAAAGCTTTGTTTAAGTCCTGCTCAAAACAGTTTCTCCTTTTTTTTATTTTTAGTTAATTTTTTTCTTTTAGTTTGCAAGTTCCCAGGACAAGAGTCAGCATAATCCTTTGGATCCTCACGTAATCCTTAATATTTCTAACTTGAAAAAGAAATCCAGCTAAATACTTATATAAATATATGCTTCTAAATAAGTAAATAAATAAAATAAGTATTTACTCTCTAAGGATGTATTTACTCATATAAATAGAGAGCTTTGCATATAGACACTTCATACATGTCTCACAGATTACAATTCTAGTTTTACCTCTCCTTACCTGAAAAGTTCTTACAGATATTTCAATCCTTAGTTTTTTGCTTGTTTGATTGTTTTTTTGGGGAGTGTGGGGGAAGTTGTTTTGTTTTGTGTTTTTGAGACGGGATCTCTTACTATGCACATCTGTCCTCGGACTTACTATGTAGAGCAGTCTGGCTTTGAACTCACAGATATCTGCCTGCCTCTGCTTCTCTAATGTCAAGATTATAAGCATGGCTCAGCAAGCTAAACTAGCCCTCGGTCCTTACAAAACAAAACTAAACTTTCTTTTGGGAACAGAAATATCATTTATCACTCTTGTACAGTGTTCTTTCAGAATGTTTTTCAGAATACACTTGGCACTTATGAGTGGTAAATCACGGGTGTTTAACTTAATTTAGTCAGACTCCAGGTTCTAGGGACCACACAACTTTACACGAGAACAAAGGAAAATAATGTATCTTAATCTGGCATATGCCGGTCTATAGATAATAACCGAATGTGGTTAAAAATCACAAAACACAAAACCTTTTCGTTGGATCACACACATAGTAAAATCGATTGGGAGCTGTGATCTCAGTATTTTTAATTGAGTACTCTGGTTAAAAAGTTCTCAAACATATATCCTTAGTACACATCTATTTATTCCTAAATTATACACATACAACTCTTATGACTTGCTTTCATATTTAACTTCTATTTTTCTTTGCTTTAGAGAAAAATAACTTTCAGTAGCAATTGAAATGGCCTTTGTTCATGAGCCAGTGGCTTTTCTTGCTCCTATCATGGGTGTTCACGCTCCTCTCTGGAACAGACTGTGGTTCTCAGGAAGTATCTGCAAGTCTTGCTGGTGAGTATTGCCAGCTACGAATTTCCTCCGCTCTTTGAGATGCAAACACAGCATAAAAGCCGCACAGGGGCTGCCCTGGGCTGTGCAGGGAAAGTTCCAGAACCTTGCCTGTGCAAGGGAGGAGGTGAGGTCACCGAGTAGAAGTCTAAGTTTTAAGGCCTCTACAGTGGCTATCCCTAGCCAACATTTTAATAACTATAGTAGAGGTAATTCTTCAGTAGGTTTAAGAAAACTAGGTACTTCTGGGGACAGTATGAAACTGCCCCGACCCTACTCAAGTAGGTGCTTTGCCAAATTAAGAAGCAAAACTAATATTCACTATGGGTCTATTACTGTGCCTCCCTGTTCGGGAGCCATAAGTTGGTGAGCCAGTCAGCATTTGAAGTTGTCTGAATAGGGCTAACTGGTTATTTCTAGGTGTAAAGCGCAGGCAATGTGATCAGGGATAGGTGGAGAGCTCTGTGTTTTTATATTTTAGCATAGTCAGTGAATAAAAATGTGGCTGTTGCATATACTGTCTCTATTGTTGAAAATGCTCTTTTAAACATATTTAAAAATAGATATTATTCTGAAAAATACTGTAGGAAACTCTTTGAATCTGATTTCCTAGAAGAATTTCACAAATCGGGTTACATGTAGATTTGGGGAAATATGCATTCTCCTAGAAAGAATTATTAGAATAAAGACCGACTCCCACTAGCTGTTAAGGATTCATCTTTTCCCTTTTAAATCTGAATTTGGAAGGATGGACAGTATGTATCAAACAAAATGTTCAACTTTCTCTTCCTGGAGCATACCTGTTGTTACTGTGTGTATAAACACTCTAGTTTATGCCAACAAAGTTGTCACCATTTTTGCAAAATCCTCTCCTATCATTTTGATGGAAAATAGATTCCAATTCACCCCAACAATTATATTTTTTAAATTTTACCCTACATCATACAGAACATGCACTTTACAGGAGAATTGGAGCACACCAGGATGTGCAGTAAATCATCTGCAGTTTTATGAAAAGGGAAGCCAGGCACGTTAATGGAGTTTGTTTTTATAAACATGAAGTGTTTGGGCATGTTTGATTTTTCAGTTGGGCTGCTCAGCCAAGCTTAGTTAACACCTTGTAAAAAGTGAGTTGCTTCTTATTTCCTTAATGGAAACCAGCAAGAGCTAGAGTTAAGACCCTGGTATCAGCTGGAGGCCGTGTGCAGAGCTCCTTAAACCGCAGGTTGGATCTAGGATGCAAATCCATCTGGGTACTTGAGACCAGAAAGTGTGTTTCTCTCTGGAATTTAAACTCCCTGCCCATCAATCTTAGACAAGTAAACTATCTAAAAGCCGATCTTTGTTTCTGATGGCTACACTGTAAGAAAGGTTCTATTGATAAGCCCTTTACATCTTAATCATTCCTTGCAACCCAGGGCTGGCTCATCATTTTTATAATCAGTTTGGCCTTCAGAACATGCCATATTTCTACATCTGTGAAGATATCACTTTTTTTTAGTAATAGAATGTTAACTAAAGAATGTGATACAACAGGAAGTATGCTGGAACTTTTTACTTGTTCTGTGGCCTTAACAAGCCACAGCTGTATCCGCAGCTGGGCATTGAGGGGGCTTGGTCCCAGCCTCTCCCAGCATCCTTTTCCAACTAGATCAAAAGGAAATAGACCAGGCAGAAGGTTTTATCATCAAAGCCTATAGAAATCTATGGGAACCAATGCTTCCATTTGGATCGCTTTAGCCTCGATCAGACGGAAGGTTTTTCTAGTGGGAATGAAGTTGTGAAATCAACCAATTGAAGAAGCCTTTTTATCCTCATCAACTTATCCTCACGGGTTTATCAGAGAAAGGGATACGGTGTCAAAAAGTTTTTGCCTCTCCTCAACACGCTCCACTCTGTTGTCAGATACTCTTTCTGACCAATCATTCCAAAACGTCGATAATAATGATTGCGTAGAAGGAATCGTCACCGAAAGTAGCTTGGCATGCATTTAATAAATTGCAAATGTCTGTGGTTTCAAACCCAGATCACACTAGGACCAACTATATGAGGGAATGACTATTTGTGAGGAGTCGAGGAAGCCCCAAGTGAGTTAGGTCCTGAAAGAATGTGTGCTTGATACATGGGTGTGGCCATGTCAAGTATGGCAAAGCCTCTGTCCTGTGGGAAAATGGTGACGCCTTCCCTAGGCTAGGCTCAGGAAACTGGCAAAGACTTCTCTTCTGGTCCTGGTACTAATGTTCATAGTATGTAAGAAAATGTCCACTACAGCTTTTCCCGCCTCAAATCCCTGCCAGGAGACTGCTACTCTACAGAGACTGCTCCTACTAAGATTTCCTAAACCCGTCTCCATGATTCAGCTCTATGACATAAACTGTCTTCCTTGTCTGTATTTAATAACCCACCTCTCTGTTCAACTATATAAAAAGTATGCTGAGCTTCTGAAGTGCTGTCGTGTTTTCCCATCAGAAGAGCCAGTGTACTCATCTCCAGGTTTCTGTGTGTCTGTCTGTATTTTTCTTTTTTTTTTCCTGACTGTCCCAGTCAGATCAACTTTCTGGAAGCAAGCAAAGCCGTCATGGATATCTGCATAGTATTTTCTAGAATAAATTAAAATAAATATGTTTCCATTGATTTGGTACAATTGTTTGCCATGGTTAAATTCAATTCATGGGTAATTTTAGGGATGTACCTGTGCCTTAGAAAAATGTTGAGAAACACTTTTAAAAAAATTACATGGTATCCACAGCCATTTCAGTTCATATTTATTCTAATGTTATTGTTCTTTTGTAATCTGTCATTGTTAGGAGAGGTATTCTCACCAAGTATCTACATAATCAGCTCATGGGCACTCAGGGTTATCTGGACTTCTGCAGTAGTCAGTGATTTCAATCATTGCTTCCCCCACTTAAAAACCTCCTTTGATTTTTTTTCTAAGCATATTTGATCAACTTTAAAATTCTTACTAATATAAAGGATCCTCTGCCTTTGACTTTCTAGTTAAAGAATACCTTTTTTTGGGGGGGGGGTCTCCCATGAAATCTAAAGACATTCATTAAAAGTAAAACAAATTTCACAACACATGATTTGAGGATGACTTCTTCAGGGGAAAAAACTATAAACAAAGTCTACAAAAGAAAGATAAGTATCAAAACATCCTCAACTTTAAAAACCTTTTCACCAAAGGACTCTCTCAAAGGAGTGAAAGGCCACAAAGAAGATGAGATGGAATATTTATAAAGCAGCTGACTAATAGTGAGTGGATAGCAAGCAACATGAAGAACTCCTTCAAGCCAAAAACCATCAAAATAAAGAAAAATAAAATCACCATTAAAATGTGGTCAATGAACCTGAATAGACATTTCCCCAAAGATCTTATATATAAGAAAATTAGGTGGAGTATCACTGAACATTAAGGGAATAGACTACAAACCCACCAAATATGAACTCATATTCATTAGGATAGTTTTTCTAAAAATACAAAAGCAAAACTATAAAAATATATATGTTAGTGAAGGTGTGGAGAAAGGTCAGCCCTTGGGCAATGTTCATGGGAATATGAAATGGTGGGGCCATAAGGCAAAACATGATAGACTTCCCTCCAGAAACTAAACCTAGCAATCACATGTAACTCAGCAAGTCCACTTGTGTATATTGCAGGGAATCTAAAACACAGACTCTCAAAGGTATTTCAAGCCCCATGTTCACCACAGCATTCACAACTGCCAAGATCTAGGAACAACCTCAGTGTCTGGAAAATTAATAGATAACATAAAATGTACCTATGTATACAATGGACTATTCTTTGGCTTTAAGAGGGAAATGAACTCTAGTGTACAGCATGGGTGAAACTTGAGAATATTATTCCATGTAAATTTAACCAATCACAAAAGAGAAATCCTATATAGCTGTACTCACGAGAGTGTCCAGGACCCTCTACATAGCCAAATTCAACTATGGAAAATAGAGTGGGTTTGTCTGAGTGGAGGAGGTGGAAAACAATCAATTATGTTTTAAAGACGGAAAGATTTGCTTTTTTCTGATGAAAAGGTGGTGATAGGGGCCTATATAACAATGTGAACATGCCTGGGGTCCTTGAACTGTGTACTAAAATACCTAAGAACACAGATTTCTGAAGAATGTGTATGTTTACAATTTTTAATAATAAAATTCCACAAAAATAATAATAAGCAAAAAAAGGAGTAATATGACACTCATTATTCAAATCTTGGATTCCAAATATCTTCCCCTACAAAAGCAACCAGAGCTGTCTGGAGAAACAAATATTTCTGGGCTGAAGGAGGTAAGGGCCAGGTGAGTCTGAGCCAACAAGGAAGCAGAGACTCACAAAAGGAGCAGGTAGGGCAAACAGACAGATGGACCTGAAGCAAAGGGATATTTGTCTGTTTTATGTGTGAGTGTTGGGGTATATCTGAGTGCAGGTCAAAGTTGATTCTCTCCACGTACTATGTGGGTCTGAAGAGCAAACTCAAGCCATCATGGTGAAAGCCAACGTCTTTACCCACTGAGCCAGCTTTCAGCCCTCACTTAATATCCTTGAGGAATTACTGCATAGTCCTTTTATATGATGCAAAACTAGTCAGAGAAGTTACATTTCTGTTATTAGAGATTCCTTATATTATGCATTATTTTCAAATAACATAACTATACTTGATTTTTAGAAAATTGTAGTTATGTAACAACATAGATAAATATATAAATTTATCAATTTTCCCATGTACCAACAATAATAATCTGCAAAAATACATTGGAAAACAGAATTTAGTAATAAAATCAAACCACTTCAACTTTCTAGAAATAATATAAGTGGACTAAAAATGGACAAATGGAAAAGGCTATTTATGGATTATGTATACAGTTTTCAGGAAAATTCTAATATTGTTAGGTGACTAGTAATATAATGCTAAGTGGAGACTCAGGATAGTATTGTAGTAAATATAAAGTGAGTATTTGCCATCAGAAGGGAAATTATGCAAATACAGAACCCTAAAATTGGTTGGCTTAAAAATTAGAGAAAATGTTTCCAAGAATCAAAGCTTTTCATTAGAGAACAGAGATGAATATATTGTATAAACATAAGAAATTTGGTTCTTCACATATTCAGCGAGAGTTGTTGAACTGATGTGAGTTCATGTGGAGACACTGACTTAATTTCCCCGAGTTAATTCTAACTGGTCTCGGCAGATAGAAATGAGGTATTCAGTTTAAGATGCACACTGAACATTAAAAAGGAGATGGCAAATGCATAACTGAGTAACAACGAGAAGAAGTCACAGGCAGGGATATAGATTTGGAAGCCACCAAATTCTGATCAAAGCTAAGATGAATCACTGGTGAATTCAAGAACAGAAGCACGGGATGAGGCTAGACCATTTCAACAACTTCCCTTTAACCTGATTTTGACAGTTCAACACAGAAATGCAAACACCCTTTTAAAAGCATATTTTAATCCCTTTCTATTTCCAAAGCTCTGAATTACTTCAGATCCTCACTGGAAAGAATACAGAACAATTCAGAATATTGCTGAATGAAAGCCAACTTGGTACAACTACTTTACAAAGCAGTTTGACGTTGCTAGCACATTTCCTGTCTTTGCTCTGGGAGGAGACTGTGCTATCAGCTCCCACCTGAGCCCCTTGACTCTGAATAAAAGATACATGCGCTCGCGCGCGCACACACACACACGCGCACACACACACACACACACGCACAGAGTTAATTTCTTTACAATTTACCTTCTTGGCACACTTGCTGTGTGTTACTATCTCCCGCCTGGAAAAGCATGCCTTTACCAATTTATTATCTTCATTTCTCTACTTTCCCTAAACTTCAGTCCAGTCCCACCTAGCCCCAGCCAAACATCCTTGGCTACCTGCCTATAGCGGAGGCCACAGGCCCCAGCTTTCTCCAAGACCTCACATGGTTGCTGCATTCTTCTTCCAAAGCATGGCAGAAAGCTCCTCTCTCCTTCCCTGAATCTACCTCTTCCTCCTGGGACCTGGAAGTCCTACCTGTACCTTCCACCCAGCAATTAGCCCCTACCATCTTTACTAACAAACCAAGAACCAATGAGGGAGCAGGACTTTAACATCAGAACCGACCCCTTCAGAACCCAAGTTACTGACTGAGTCCTATCTCCAGCTTCTCCTCTCTTATTATTTGTTTGTTTTGAAGGACTTATATACATATATTTATTTACATGTATGAGCGGTTTTGCATTCACATATGCATATGTACCAAATGCATATCTGATGCCAAAAAGATAAGAAAAAAATCATTGATTCCCCCAGAATTTAAGTTTCAGATGGTCGTAAGCTACCATGTGAGTCCTGAGAACTTAACCTGGGCCTGTTGTAAGAGCAGAGAGTGCTCTTAAATGCTGATCCTTCGCTCCAGCCCTATTTTGTAGTTCTATTAAAAAAAAAAAAAGTTTGACACAAATAGTAATTGTATTTAATGTGACATTTTGGAATAATAGTTATTGTAGAATCTAGATAATTAACCAATGTCTTACTTTACACCGTTATTATTTTCTTGTGGTGAAAGCCCTCTTTTTGAGTCTTGAATGAATATAACAGATTATTTTAAACTGTAGTAACTTAATTATCATACAATAGACCTCTTTGAATCGTCCTTCTTATCTACCTGCAATGACATAAGCTTCGAACACGTCCTGCCTTCTCCTAACCAAGGCTCTCCACTCCACTTCTAGGACTGGCATCCCAAGTTGTACACTAGGAATCAAGAAGTGAGCATTTGTACACTAACAGCCTTCCAAAGGAAAAGTGTTGGGACTGTGTGTGAAACTCATCAAAAGTTTAGTTCTGTACACACACAGTTTTGTCTAAACAGAAGTAGAAATCGGCCATGACATGCACTCAGTAATGAAATTGTCCTTCACTTAGGCACCGGACTTGAGGCTATGCCTTCTGACTGAGTGGTGTAAGCTGACTCCATGGTGTAAGGCTGGGCTCTACCTTAAGTCATAGCAACAGCTTCAGTGAAAGGTTCTTGTTTCTGCCTCCTTCCACGTGCTCTCTATTTCTGCTTAGGTTCTTCATAAATATACACTTTGTAAAGTCAGGAGTTAAAGAATGCAAGTGTGGCCAGAAAGAATGAAGAGTTCACAAGCTTAGGACAGAAGGGAGTTACATGATACCATTGAGCTCAATTAACAAGTGAAAAAAAAATGAACTAACTCGTTCCAGGGTGATTTTTTAATTCTGTCAAATAAAGAGGAACCAGACTGCAGGGTAAACTCTTATTTATTAGTTTTGGTTAATGAGTTTTTCCATAAGCAGAATTTCTTAAATTTTATTGAATCAATAAAGCCACCATTTGGAAATCTGGTCTTTCCCACCAGAGCAGAACTTTAATGGTGCATACAGCAAACACCCGAGCTCTGTAAAGTGTCTCCGTGGTGGCGAATGGCTCTGCAGGGTCTGTAACTGGCCCGGCTGACAGGGTTACAGAAATCTCTCATGTAAGCTTAATGTCCAGCCCAGGAAATCATACCAAGGACTGACAAGTGGGGTCGCATGACACCGAAAAGCTTTTGTATAGGGCAGGAGACAATTGAGTAAAAGAGTAGCTCCTACAACTAAAGAAAAAGCGTGGACCAGAGGATTAGTACCCAGAATGTACAAAGAGCTCCCAAACTACCAGAAAAACAAACAACAAATGAGTTAATAAAATGCGCAGACACGTCTCACAAAATGAAGTACAAATGGCCAATAAGTGTGAAAAAAAAATGGTGGACACCATTAACCATCAGGGAAATGCAAACTGGAACCATGCTGAGATGCCGGCTCACCCCGTCAGATTTGCCTGATGCAAAGCGAACAGACCGCCATGTTTATAAACGGCACAGAATCAACCGAGGTAGCAGCTAACAGGTGAATGGAACACGATAGTGCGGTATCGCAATGCAGTTGACTTGAACTCAGCTGCATGAAGGCAGTGTTGAAAGTATCAAGTTTTCTGGAACATAGACTCAGCTGTAAATCACGTTAAGAAAGTCTGTAAGGAGAACAAACACTGCATGTTGTCTCTCACTGGTGGGTCTGAGATTTAAAATGGAAGCATAAGGCAACCCTTCCCCACTTTCACTCTCTATATGACAAAAAAAAAAAAAAAAAAAAAAAAAAAAAAAAAAAAAAGAAAGAAAGGAAAATCAATGGAGAGAAAAAAGGTGACATGGGGGGTATGTAGTGTAAATAATCACAAATATAATATATTTGGGAAAAAAATCTCTATGAAGTCCAGCATTTTATACAATGAATACATCCCAAAGATATACTTACCCTCTGCCCTAAACCTCATATGAGACTAACTTATTTTTATTTTCTGGGTTATGTATTTTCCCTATATGTGTTACCAATGAACAACTCTAAGAATTCTAATCAGAACATGATGTCAGACACTTCCTCCGGAGAAACAGCATCGGCTCCTTCCATTGCCCCATCTCAGTAATCTCTGGTCACCCCCATCATAATACAGCCTTATTTGTGGTCAAAAGGCAAAGTTTCACCTGCGGAGAGTCCTGTAAACACCTGCTTATGTTTATCATCGAGGGGAGCTTGCTGGTGGAGCATAAGCCCTTCCGTAGAAGTGAAAAATGGCATGAGAAATGTGTTTACAGATAGCTAGTCAATACATTATTTCTGAAGTCATTGATGAAAAAAATAAGCTCCTTCACTGTGGCCCCCAGTCTTAAAACTTTTGTTTACATTGCATTTTTTTTTAAAGACAAAAAAAAAAAAAAAAAAAAAAAGCGAATAATGATAACTTGGGGATGATTGGCTGACTCTGAGGAGGCTGTCTCGTCTGGCCACAGTGTCTCTGTATGAGACCTCTGGTCATACTTAGAGGACAGAGCAACAGCAGCCTATTAGGATAAAAAGAAACGAGTTTCAGCCTTATTTCGTGGACCATGCACATATTTGCTTATAATCGGAACTCTCTAGATGAACGCAGTCCAGACACAAGCCAAACCAAGAAACAAAAACATACTCCCCTCTACCCTCTGCAAACAATTTCTATAACTGGGCCTCAGAAGGGAAAGTCCCGGGAGGCGATTTAGGTTTTGTATTATATAAAGTATAAAACGCTCTTTCAAAGTATTTATTTATCTGGTGTGTATGTGCAAATGCACACATGCCACTCATGGGTGTAGAAATCAGAAGGAAGATTGCAGGAGTCGCTTCCTTCCACCGTGTGGGTTCTGGGTATTGAACTCAGATTGTCAGGCATAGCACACGCACCCTTTTCTGCTGAGCCATCTTACTGGTCTGATAAATCTTCCTAGTTATTGTCTGTTGCTTGAAGAGTAACTACGGAACAATGTGGGTGTTCTATTCCTTAGGCTATGTTAAATAGCTGTTTTTGCTAGTGTTTTCTCCAACCCGATATACCTAAGGGGTTCGTGATGGTCCTTACTTGGTCGCAGAGTCAGGCTCTGCTGCACCGAACTACCGCTGCCTGATGGGCCAATGGTCTCACTGTCCTCATTTTTTTCCAGCTTATGGGTATTTCGCTGTACAACGCATATTTCATTTAATGCTCACTGAAGCAGCTTCCTCATTTAGAGTCTTCTACCAACATTTTCCGTTGTCCGTTTTATTTTTAATGCAAAAGAGAAAAGGAGACTGAAAAACATCATTTCTTTTATTAGGAAGGAAACAGCAATATCCCCAAACGGATATTAGTTTCTGATGCATTTATGCCCTTCTTTCCATGAGTAACGGTTCAATGTTTTTGCTCAGCATAAGGAAGAAATGTGTCTGGAGCCGTTTCCTTTTTCCTCTCCGTCTCTTAATACTGATGGCTGTATCATGGTCAGTTTTCACACTTACTTTACAAGTTGGTTGTTTCTTCTTCAGATTCCTTTCCAAGAGTCAGAGCAGAATACAAGAGTTTTGAAGGGGAGAAATTTTGGGGGAGACAGGTAAGCTATTTAGATGTTTATAGGACAAACTCGGTTTTGCTTTGTTTTTTTTTTTTTTTTTTTTTTTTTTTTTTTTTGTTGTTGTTGTTTTGCTTTATTTTTGGTTTTTGAGACATGATTTCTCTGTGTAGCTCTAGCTGTCCTGTAGCGTTTTCTGAAGACCTAGCTGGCTTGAACTCAGAGCTCTGCTCGCCTCTGCCTCTGGAGTGCTGGAGTTACATGGACTACCTCTGCCAAGCTTTAAAATGATCATAAGTAGTAGAAAAGCAATGACACATACATACAATCCTATTATTTGCTGGAAGACCATAAAAAAGTCATTGAGAATTTCTTGCTGATTGCTTGCAATGGTCTTCCTGTGGTCTCTGGAGCCAGAATGAAAGAAGTTCTTAGTGCCTGAAGTGTGAGCATCCTTAGGGTGTAGACATTATTGTCTCTAGCCTTGACGGTGAGATATTCCAGTAAAGATCAAGTCCACAAAATGGAGGCATAGCAGGTAAGAAGAAAAGCTTCTGAAAATAATTTCTGTCATACTAAAAAAATAAACCATTGATTACAAGTTAAAACTTTCCTATTTTGTCCCCAAGTGCACTTTAGCTTTCTTTCAGTAAGTGATACTTCCTGCCTTTAGCGTTTTACTGGCTTTATGTCATCAAAAAGACACATTCAATTTGTCCTACAATTACCTAGTATTAAAGAAGCAGACATGCACATACATTGTAGTTTTGTGATTTTTTTTCCCTCTCTCTCTCACAGAATAGACAGATCCACTATCATCATCAGTGAAGCTTCACGTTTGAAGTTACCTGTTTGGCTCGTATTTCTGCGCTGTTTACTTATTTGTGTGTGAGAGAGTGCGCACATGTCCTGGCCACAGTCGCTTGTGTAGGTTAGAGGATACCTTGGAGACGTTCGTCCCCTCCAACGGTGCGTACTGAGATGAAACTCGGATTTGGAGGCAGCGTTCCATCCTCTACCTGAACTGTTCCTTCCTATCTGTTTCCAGACCTTTCTAGTTGTCTAAAAAGCCATCTACTTGTGTGTACGTATAGTATAAAGAGCCCTAAAACTAAGTGAAACCCTAATCTTTTAGAGTCACCTTTTCTTTGTTGATTACCTGCCTTGTAAGGTCTGCTTGGTTTTCCTACGTTGATTTTGGATTTATGAGCAAAGTTTTAAAAATGCTAAAAGCGGGGAAATTGGTTCAACATTTCAAGCATTTCTTCTGTAGTTTTATTTCCCTTCTGTATTAATTTGTGGTCACTCGCCTTCTCCTCAGCGATCTCCAGGGAACCCCAAACCGGACTCGCTACGATCTGACAGGAACCCAAACATTTCTCCCAAGAAATTACATCTCGTGCATAATAAAGCAAAATGGCTTCTTTAGGGTGGGGAGGAATCTTCTAGGCATCCATTGGCTACACTTTGGGGTTTTGTTCGCACGCATCCTGAGGACGCAGATCTGCAGCCTATGTGGGTCTGGGAGGGGGGAGGTTGCCTTCCCTCACCGGTCCAAACAATGCCGGAATGTTTTTTCCCCTGTCCATTTGCTTCAACAATGTACCATTCTGTACCTCATAAGCACTTAATTTATTCCAACTCTTTGGCCTGACCTGTAATCCCGCTCTCCTTACTCATCTGACCCATCTGCGTTTCATTTCCCACTCGTCACATCCAGAGCTAGGCCCAGGCCCTATTTGGAGCCATTAGACAGAGATTGGCACTCGTCCCTCTTCCTGCACCACATCCTCTGCTGGAAAAAAAAAAATGACCATCGGATCAGAGAACAGAGGCTGCTTTGTGGCCGGTAACGGGGATCTGGAAGCGTTTTCAATCATTTGTACTCTATATCCACTCAAACGCATTAATATAATCAACATTGGGTCTGTTGTGGGCATTTTTTCCAGCAAATAGCTTGCTAACATTCCAGGCATGTACTTCCCCGAAAACAAGACTGAGACAGGGCCCTGAATATTCAATTGGAAAATCACCAAGAGCAGAAGCTTAGCTTGGCACGGCTGGTGTTGATTCTTAATAAGTGACTTCCTAAAGCTGAGGCATGGGGCTTACAGCGTCAATGACTTGTTTGAAAAATATTTTGGAGGTGCCTCATACCACTCGATTTCCTGTGGTATGCGTCATATTGTGAGCTATTCCAAGCCAGCCTGGTTAAGCACAGTAACTCCCCACCCCCCACAACCCAAGATTGTGGTGTTTAACTAAAAATGTCTTTATACAAGATGAGCTCATCGCCGTTACTGCTGATGTAGTTTTAACTGCTTGGATGCCAACCTCAGTGGCTTGAAAATGTGCCGGAAAAGGGTAAACCTGAGCAAAACCGTATCTCAGCCTGAAGAACATGTCGGGAGTCAGTCCCAGAAGCGGCCTTTTTTTTCAGGGGAAAGTGGTCCAGTTAAGCACAATGCATACCTTTCACTTTCATTAGAAAGACTTACTGTTCTTAATATATTACCAACGTCAAGGTGCTGAAGACATCTGGAACACGGGAACAAAATTAACCCTTTCACCACTTCAGGTATTCTGTAATGCTTGTCAGAGGTAAATTCAGAAGCCAAGGGGATTTTCCTCAGTTATGTTTCAGAAAGCAAACCCAAGAAGGACCCGCTGTGCTGCCCACGAAACTAACGCGGATGGGAGCGGGGACTTGGGCGAGGGTTAAACAGGATATTTAACTTTTGTATGTAAGAGACTTTTGACGAGTGTTTCTAATTCTAGACGTGGGGAAAAGAACAAGTACCACCAAGTGTCATCAGCATGCCTCAGGAAGCATCCAGCCCTTCCACACCCCACACTTCTTTACAGAACTTGTGATGTAGATAGTCGTCATCTTTGTTTCACAAACAAGGAAGGAGACCCTCAGAGAGATTCCGTAAGCTCGGGAAAGTGGTGATTCATTACAGAAGCAGGGCCCCAACCTGCACCAACCTTGCTGCCCAGAGATAAAAGTATTCTCATATCTATTGTGGCTGCCACTGTTCAAAGGATTCATGCTTGCCCGGGTGTCCTGAGCTAGAAGAGATGAATATAAATCTCGGCGCGTCCTGTTCTGTCCTGCTTTCCTCCCGTGAATAGGTTACAGGCGGCATCTAGTTTGGGGCCAGTGGCTGCTCGGTGGCTATTAACTGATTAGACATTGTCTATGCCATCTCTGAATGATTTGTGTCTCTACAATGGGACCTTTTATAACAGAGAAGAGCGGGATTGATACCCTGGACACTGCCTGGGCTGTGTTTGCCTCTTGGGGCAAATAATTTTCATTGGTGCCAGGAACAGCTCTGATGTGGCTGCTCTGCCCTTATGTGGCCCTGGGCTTTGAGCCTGGGAGAGAGAGATCAGCTTGGTCTTGGAGGAAACAAGAATGTACCAAACGGGAGCCAGGGCAGCCATGTTACAGGACCACATATGTTTCTGTCTCTGGGTGGTTGACAAGCAAGAGGATACCCGTGGGAAAAGAGGGGAGATTCTCCGAGGCAATAAACAACCAGAGCAGGACACTGCTCATCACTAGAAGGGAAAAGGGGACTTTCACTCCCCTACGGGTTGGGAAGGCAGCCAGAAAGTCTGTACCATGAGGTGGAAAAGGGAGCTTTTGTGTTGGCTGTTTTCTGTGAGGTCAGAGTTTTGGGTCTATCAGGTTGCAAGGTACAGGGTGATATGTAGGGACTTTAAAGGAACTTTGAATAGGTTCTTTTGACATAGTGGTAGCACACTACCTGAAGCAGGAACCTTGCTTCTTGATCAAGATAGACGCAGCAAACCAGTTTCTTAAAAATGAACAAACGAGCCAGATTTACCTATTTTACACGCACTTTTCTCTTTCTGCATGAATGTTATGTGCATCATAATTATGTCTGTGCCCAAGGAGGTCAGAAGAAAGTGTCAGCATCCCCTGGAACTGGTGATGGTTGGGAACCACCCTGGTGTACTGGGAATCCAATCTGGGTGCTCTGACCCATTAAGCTATCTCTCCAGCTGGTGATTTCCTCTTAGGGTATAGTTTATAGGAAATACAGGTTTGAAAATTATTTTGTTTTGTTTGAAAACATTAGTAGAGACACCAATTCAAAATATCTTGCCTGGAGTTTTTTTTTTTTTTTTTTTTTTTTTTTTTTAATTAACTAATATTTTATTTAAGTTGTAAGCAGTTCATACTTTCTACTTGAAACCCTGGACGTTTCTTTTAAGGGAGTTAAAATAAAATCCCTTATTATTTTGACTGGGAGATTTGCCACCACAGGATTGTCACATTTGGTGATAAGCCACATGAGTATGTCACTAACCTAAAAATATGTTGGCACGTTTATGTTTTTCTTCATTGCTTTTATTCTTGTAGTTAAGCTCTGCTTTGAAACTATTTAACAAGAAGGTAACATTGGGAAAAGAAAACATTTCTTTTTTTCCTAATGGAAACAGATAAACCCGACACTAGTGAGAAATCAGCCATTTGTTGCCTCAAGAATTTATCTTTTACATGTTTTTTTTTCCTTCACTGTTATTCTAGTCCCTACGAGGGTCTCCACTCCTTTCCATTCTTAGCAAAGCAGAGGGAAGGGCACAGTAGAAAATGTCAAAAGCCAAAAATTGAATGAGCTATTGTGTTGTTTCCATCCATTTGGAGATACTAGCCAAAGCCTGAATGTATGAGGTTCAGCCTGCTTTGAGTTTGCCCGAAGCCAGTTCCACAGCCGACCTTTAAGTTTACTGTACACTTAAGTCTACATGCACTGAGGGTCTTAGGGAGAGACGGTGTTTGAGGGAACAGACTAGAACGCTGTGGTTTTGGCTAAAGATTACATGTAACCCTTCAGGTAAAGCTGCCTGAGACGCTCCTTCCTGACCCACTGCACACTAGGTCTCAGGAAACAGCAGGTCTTAATTAGCCCTCGAGTTTATAGTTTCACCTGAAAAAATACATTTAAAAAATCATATATAGTTGGCTGTCGAGATTTTTCAAGTCAATAAATTCTTGCTAATTAATCACATTAACGGTACTCCTTAAAAGTTGAAACAGAATCAGAAAACAAACCAAAATCCCCATAAATATCCTACATAAAGGCCTATTCATGGATCCTTTTTCAGTTTTGAAGACTTTTACAAGTGTTTTTCCCTTCCTGACAGGACACACACATTCATGAGTGCACCAGCACACACACACACACACACACACACACACACACACACACGCACACACACACACACACACTCACACTCACACACACACTCACACACACACTCACACACACACCTACTACATCACTCTCTGTGGTTGTTATATCTGCACAAGAAGGCGGTTCTGGGGATAGATTTTGATACCTCAGGTTGCATCACTGTTAAGTAACTTAGTGCTTGTTGTTTGTACTTGAGACTGTTTTAAGGGATAAGAACTCAGCAAAGGACAACAAAGCCACTTGTCTCAGAGTCCCCCACCCCCACCCTGCCAGAAAGTTAATAATACAGCAGGGAAGATAGGATGTTCCACTGGGAACACAGAAGCTGAAGGAACAATGGACTTCCTGCTTACCATCTTCAAAAGGACCCTAGTTCTTACTATGTATGCCCTTGCTCACTCATATTCTACTTGATGCCTTGGTCTATCACAGAACAGTGTCCCAAAGCAGGATTATTTAAGTCCACTTTAGATACAAAACCAAACAGCCCAAAATTCCACCTCTCTCCATGGTGTGTCTGGAGACTAGTTTTCCCAATGGTGATTAAAATAGTTTCTCCTGAGCTAGAGAGGTGGCCTAGTGGGGTGGCCTAGTGGGGTGGCCTAGTGATGTGGCCTAATGGGTACAAGCACTATTTGCTTTTGCAAAGGATCCATGTAAAGTTTCCATCATCCAAGGTCCACAGTTTACAATCCCGTGTTACTCCAGCTCCAGGTGGATCTGCCTCAGCCTGAATGTACCCACCAGACAGACAGACCACACACACACACACACACACACACAGAGAGAGAGAGAGAGAGAGAGAGCGCATTCCAAAATAGTTTTTCAATTCCTTTTGTTTGTTTCCATTGAATGTGTTGGGATTTAGAATTCTTAGCTGGAGCATCCCCAGCCACCATGACAAGC
Organism: Micromys minutus; assembly: GCF_963924665.1. Classification (NCBI taxonomy): domain Eukaryota; kingdom Metazoa; phylum Chordata; class Mammalia; order Rodentia; family Muridae; genus Micromys; species Micromys minutus. Next base: position 30,740,079 of record NC_137974.1, read on the forward strand.
TGAGACTTGGTATCTAAACCTGGAGTTTGAAGCAGAACTTTCAGATCAGTCTGATGCGCCGCCTCCAGAGAGGAGCATCCTCTGGTTGTAGATGGCAACTGAAACCCACAACTCATCAACATGCAGAGAAAAGGAGACATAGAAACCCTTAACCCCACATGATATATGTCTATATCATACCCCTCATTTGGAGGCTAAAGTGTCTACATAGAAGAGGGGGCAGAAAGATTGCAAGAATCAAAAGCTGTGGATGGCTGAAAACAGAGTGTTTTCCAGACAGAGCAGAGCAGACACACATAGGAACTCACGGAGACTGTGATTGCATATACAAGACCTGTACAGAGGCGGGGAGGTAGGCAGGCCATCTTGCTTCCTAATGAGACGCTGTTGGTATTTCATAGCTGCTGGGAGATGGACAGTAAATTTTCTTCAGTGAAGTGATGGCATTCTGGGATGGCAACACTCCCATGGGAGTAGCCAGCCAACACAGCCTGGACTCCATAGGTTTTGTTTTGCATTCATGGTGGGGGTGGAGGGAGACAGCACAAGAAGTTAGGTGAGTAAGGAGGCAGGGAGGGGATGGGAGGCATTGGGAAGGAGAATGAATATGATCAAAATGTATTGTAAAGAATTGTCAAAGATGAGCCCGATACAGATGTCTCCTCAGAGGCTTTGCCAGATCCTGACCAAAATGCAGATGCCTGAAGCCAACCCTTAGACTGATCACAGGGACCCCAATGGAGGAGTTCGGGGAAGGACTGACGGGGCTTTATCTACAATCAATGGGAAGAGAGGCCCTTGGTTCTGTGAAGTTTGATGCTCCAGTGTAGAGGAATGCTAGGGCAATGAGGTGGGAGTGGGAAGGGGACATGAGCAACCTCATAGAAGTAGGGTAAGAGGGGAGGGAATGGGGGTTTGCAGTGGGAATAACATCTGAAATGTTATAAAATAAATAAATGAAATGTAAAGAAATAAAATATCCAATTAAAAAATAAAAATAAAAAATTTTAAAACCCAAACATGAAAAATAAAAGAATTCTCAAAAAGTAAAAATATTAAAAATGTAAGAAACCTTAGCTGCTGTTTCTCTGCTGTCATTAGTCATTTTCCTTGTAGGATTTTTGAATGTGAGCCATTTTTCAAAAGGAAAAGTGGATCAGTTCACCTCAGTTATTAGTTTTGACAAAGCACTGATTTTATACCGTTGAAGCAGGGTAGTAAGAGCTTCAGAACAGTGCTGTTTGTAGTGTGAAGGATCAAAAGCCAGGACCTTGTTCAGCTAAGCAAACATTCAACTACTGAGCTAACATCAGAAGCTCTTGTCCTTGTGGCTGGCTTTCTCTGTGTAAGTCAGGATGGTCGTGAGCTTCCCACATACTTCAGATTGACCTGGGAACCTTCCTCTCTCTACTTACTGAGTGCTGGGCTGTAGTTGTACCTACCTCAGGTCAATACATTTTTACTTCTACCGATCACTTCATATATTATCAAGATGGTCTAACTTTAATTTTCTATTTCGGTAGAGGGAAAATGTCTATAAACATTGTCGTGTAAGTATAGCATTTTTAAAAATCCCCATGTAGAGATTTTAGGAGTAAATATTTTATAGTCTATAAAAAAGGGGGAAAAAACCTATGTTTAATTACAAACAGTTGTCTTTGGATGTCTCGCATGAATTTGACTCTTCACTGACGGAGGTTTAATTTTCTTTGTCTTCTTGCCTCCCTCCCTAATGCACCACTATGGATTATACTGTGATCCACTCAAAGTATGATACATTTAAAAAGGTTCTTCACCTGGTCCCAGCTAAACCTCTGAATGTTTAATATGGGTAAAGCATTGCAATTAATTTTCTTCAACTTAGAAATTCAGAAAGTTCAATTCTTTGCTTACTCAGTCAACTTTCAGTGAGGGTCAACTGCAAGCCAACATTTGACTATGTGCTGTTAATACAGAAATGGGCAACACTCATTTTCTCTTGGGAGTCTTAGAGCATTTTGTAACCAGACTTGTAGGAGACTGGAATAAAGATGAGACATACAAATGTATTTCCCTTTATTCATCAGCAGGTGCTATTAATTGTCACACAGAAGGTACCAAGAAGGAAAGCAAGCAGTTCTTAGCAGTTCCAGGTAGGAGCCAAAAAAAGAGGGCTTTGGGGAGATGAAACAACACTGGCTGTTCTTCTAGAGGATGGCTGCCTGGTGGCTCACCACTGGCTATCATTCTGATTCTACAGGTCCCATACCTTCTTTTTGCTTCTATGGAAACTGTACTCACATGATACACATTTGTACATGCAGCCAAAATATTGCTACACAAAAAAGTAAATACATGTTTCAAAACATCTGAAAGAGAGAAAGAGAGAAGTAGGAATGGTCTTTTGCCCTCCCCTATTTTATAGAAGGCACACAGGAAGTGCTCGATCAAGCGTAGCTGAGATGTAGGGTATGAAGGTCTGGATCAGAGCTTGACTGTAAGAACCTGAAGGGGGGGACACTAGTTATTCAATGTCACAAGCAGGTGCAGAAAGAATAGAGACCAATACTGAGGCAGGTCAAGAGAGTTCCCTTCCATTGAGCCTTAGTCCAAAGTGAAGTGGGTGCCTGATTTACTTCCAGGAGACTGGCTTTGATGTTGTATAAGTAGACAATCTCCTTCTTGTACTAACCTCATTTAGGAAGCTGGGATTCAGGTGAGACAGTCTGATGGGGAGTTTCTACTTCATTGGATACCTTGCTCAAGAAGGCTGAAATAACCTAAGATATTAAAAAAAAAAAAAAACCCTCTGAGATGTTAGATTCAGGTTTTTCTGCCCCCAAATTATTACAGTTGAGAAGAAGACAAAGTTTGATATGGATTGTGTGCACATTTTTCCTCAAAAGATACTGTATAGGGTATAGATGTATCCTATTCATGAGGAAACAAAAAATAGCTTTTTATAGTATATTCTAGTCTTTCACTTCCTCCGATTACTGTTTTATTATTTTAGTTTACATGAGAAGATAGGCAAAGATGTTGGAGTTTGCAGTACATCCCTCAACTCTGAAAGTAAAAAATGTGAAGTTTGAAGTTAGATGGCATCTTTTTATCTAGAAAATGGACACAATAGTGTTGGGCTGAAATCATATGGGCATTATCTATCTATCATCTATCTATCTATCTATCTATCTATCTATCTATCTATCTATCTATCTATCATCTATCTATCTATCCATCATCTATCTATCTATCTATCTATCTATCATCTATCTATCTATCTATCTATCTATCATCTATCTATCTATCTATCTATCTATCTATCATCTATCTATCTATCATCTATCTATCTATCCATCATCTATCTATATATCTGTCTATCTATCTATCTATCTATCTATCTATCTATCTATCTATCTATCTATCATCTATCTATCTATCTATCTATCTTTGAGGTTCAAATAACAATAAAAAAAGGCCTATGGAGATTTGACTTAGAAATTAAATGCAAATGAAGTGGGATTCTACCATGAATGCTATCAAAAGCAACTAAGAGACTAGGAAGTCTGAGAGGTCACAGATAAATGCTTTATTGTGTAAGAATATTTCTAGGAGTATTTTGATAAATCTAGTTCACACATGAAATGAACTCATAGTGAGCTTCATTTTAACTGGCATGTAAAAAGCTACAACTGAATTTGTTGAAGAGACAAAAAAAGGAAGAAACAAAGAAAGAAAGAAAAAGAAAAGAAAAAAGAATGAGAGAAAGAAAAGGAAAGAAGAGAAAGAAAGAAAGAAAGAAAAGAAAGGTTTCTAGTGTTGGCCATTGTATTCACGACATCTGTTCTTCATTTGAAGGACTTTAAGCATGATAGAAGAATTATTAAACATTTCTTTCAAAGCTCAGTTTTACACTTTTTAAAAATATTATGAATGACTAAATGGTTACAAATGTCTAAAGAACATAATTTAATCTATACCCACGACTTTTGTAGAAGAGTAGAAACAATGTTGCTAAATTAATCATAAGATTCAGAACTCTGGTGAAGGTCAAAACAATCTTTGAGCACTGCTGCCTTGGTCTAAGCCTTTCATGGAACAACAGATGAAGCATCTTCCTCCTCTCTGCCAACAGAGCACTGAGTCTGGTCACTTCTGGCATTGTAAACTTGAGTTTAAATTCCTTCTATTTTGTTGAAGGCATTTGTCACAGGACCTGCTCTTACTTCTTGAAGGCAGTCTTTGGATGTGTTTTTTCCCTCTGTAAAAAACATTTTTCCTAGGATGCTTGCAGCTAACCATTAGACTGAACATGAGGACCCCAATGAAAGAGCTAGAGAAAGTACTGAAGGAGCTTACAGGGTCTCAACCCCATGGGAAAAACAAAATTATCAACTAACCAAACCCACCACAGCTCCCAGGGACTAAAACACCAACCAATGAGTACACATAAAGAGACCCATGGCCCCAAGTGCATATGCAGCAGAGGATAGCATTCTCTGGCATCAATGGGAAGAGAGACCTTTGGTCCAGCGAAGCCTCATTTTTCCCACTGTAGGGGAATGTCAACAGGCTGAGGTGGGAGAGGGTGGTTGGGTAAGGGTAGTTGGGAGCGGGAGCACCCTTATGGAGGCAATGGGGGTGGGTAGAGGGATGGGATTGGGAGAAAGTGTAAATGCAGAGAATATCCAATAAAAATGGGGGAAAGGGGGGGAAAGTAACTTCTTCCTAGAGATTTAGAATAATCTCATCTATCAAGGCTCAGATCAGTGCTTTCACCTTAGAAAGCTTTCTTTCAATATTCCATTTGAAAACAGCCTAATTCTACTCTTTGCTTTAGTACATTTTTAAAATATTTTATGTCATACTTTGTAATTATCTGAGGAATAACAACTATAAATAATACTACATTGAGTATTGCCAACGGGTATAAATTGGACCAACCATTTTGGCAAATTAAAATTTAGTATTCTCTTTAACATTGATCTGGAGGATGGCTTTATTCCAGAGACCCATGTTTGTATGTAAAGAACTTACAGAAGCTGCCACAGAACCCCAAAGAAACACACATAAGAGCATACCTCTGCCTTGGTGACTCATGCTATAATCCAGTGCTCAGAAGGTGGAGGTAGGGAGACCAAGAGTTTAAGGCCGATCTGTAATGCTAAAAGACCCTGTCTCAAACACACACACACACACACACACACACACACACACACACACGTCTCTGTCTCTTTGTCTCTTTCTTTGCTTCTTTGTCTCTGTCTCTCTTTCATGAGCAAATGCACACATAACCCAGAACCCCCCCAGAAAAACAGGAAAAAGTAATGTTTTTAGCATTATAGTATTTATTATAGCTAAACTATTTGGTGTGTATCAGTTTCAGATCAGAATTTCACAAAGGTGTTTCAGAATTTATTTTTCTTGAACTTAGGTATTATTAAAGAACAGGATTTTTTTTTGTTTTATGTTTTGTTTTGTGTGTGTGTGTGTGTGAGAGAGAGAGAGAGAGAGAGAGACAGAGACAGAGACAGACAGAGAGAGAGAGAGAGAGAGAGAGAGAGAGAGAGAGAGAGAGAGAGAGAGAGACTTACTACATAGCCCTGACTAGCCTAAAATTTGCTATGGAGACCAGGCTGGCCCACGCAGATCTGCCTCCCGAGTGCTAGAACTAAGACAGACACCACCACATCCAGCTGAGAAAAGTTTTTATGGCACACGTTTTCCAATGAATTGACATTTCCTTTATGTCTTGACGCCCATGCGATTTTCAGAAACAAACTGTGTGTTCTGTTTTTTTAAGGTCCAGAGTTTTCTATAGATCTATCAGATCAATTTTACAACTTAATCCACTTGGCTGTGAGCCCATCTTTCCCTTCTCACTACAGCAAACAATAACTCCGTTGGCTTGTCTCTCTCTCATTCTGCTCCTTCTCTGACTAAGAATTAAATAACTAAAAGCAGCATTCCCTTCTCTCAAAATAACTTGGTTGGGCTTGTGTTTGTTATTGAAGAGTGATCCCATTCTTTTCAGGATATATACCTGAGATGAACATGTTCTTCCCAGGCAAGCACTCTTAAATTTGGCTCTACATTTCTTTGTGTAGGGCTGCTCAGATCATGTAAAAGGCACACATACCTGAATCTTATGCATATATGAAAGCTGTCGAATTTCTGAATATTGAACCATCTCTGCATCCCTGGCATGAAGCCTACTTGATCATGACAGAGGATCATTTTGATCTGTTCTTGGATTTGGTTTGTGAGAATCTTTTGGAGTACTTTTGCATCGGTATTCATAAGAGAAATTGGTCTGAAGTTCTCTTTCTTTGTTGAGTCTTTGTGTGGTTTAGGTATAAGCGGTTTAGGTATGTGGCTTCATAGAATGAATTGGGTAGTGTTCCTTCTGTTTCTATTTTGTGGAATAGTTTGGAGAGTATTGGTATTAAGTCTTCTTTGAAGATCTTACAGAATTCTGCACTAATCCAGTCCTGGGCTTTTTGGTTGGGAGACCTGTGATGACCAGTTCTATTTCTTTAGTGGTTATGGGACTGTTTATATGGTTTATCTGATCCTGATTTAACTTTGATACTTATTATCTGTCTAGAAAATTTTCCATTTCTTCTAGATTTTCCAATTTTGTTGAGTATAGGCTTTTGTAATAGGATCTGATGAATTTTTTTCTAATTTTCTCAATTTCTCTTGTTATGACTCCCTTTTCATTTCTGATTTTGTGAATTTGAATACTGTATCTGTGTCATCTGGTTAGTCTGGCTAAGGGTTTATCTATCTTGTTAATTTTCTCAAAGAACCAGTTCCTGTTTTTGTTGATTCTTTGTATATAGTTCTTTTTGTTTCTGCTTTGTTGATTTCAGTCCTGAGTTTAAATTGCAAGCTGGTACAACCACTCTGGAAATCTTTCTGGTGGTTCCACAGGAAATTGGTCATAGTACTACCTGAGGACCCAACTATACCACTCCTAGGCATATACCCAAAAGATGTTCCAACATATAACAAGGACACATACTCCACCATGTTCAATTAATAGCAGCCTTGTTTATAATAGCCAGAAGCTGGAAAGAACCCAGATGTCCTTAAACAGTGGAATGGATAAAGAAAATATGGTACATTTTCACTATGAAGTACTACACAGCTATTAAAAACAATGACTTTATGAAATTCATATGCAAAAGAATGAAAGTAGAAAATATCATTCTGAGTGAGGTAACACAATCAGAAAAGAACACACATGTTATGCAATCAATGATAATTGATGTTAGCACAAAAGCTCAGGATCCCAAGATACAATTCACAGATCACGTGGAGCTCAAAAAGAAGTGTAGATGCTTCAGTTCTTTAAAGGAGGAACAAAATTTTCACAGGAGGAAATATGAAGACAAAGTATGGAGCAAAGACTGAAGGAAAGGCCATCCAGATACTGCCCCACCTGGGATCCATCCCATATACAGTCACCAAACCCAGACAATATTGTAGATGCCAAGAAGTGCATGCTGACGGGAGCCTAATACAGCTGTCCCCTGAGAAGCTCTGACAGAGCCTCACAAATACAGAGGTAGATGCTGGCAACTAATTGGTGGACTGAGAACAGGGTCCCCAATGGAAGAGTTAGAGAACTGAAGGAGCTGAAGGGGTTTGCAACCCCATAGAAAGAATAACAGTATCAACCAACCAGACCCCTTAGAGCTCCCAAGGACTAAACCACTATCCATGGAGGGACCCATGGCTCCAACTGCACATGTAACAGAGGATGGCCTTGTTGTCAATGTGAAGAGAAGCCCTTAGCCCTGTGAAGGCTGGAGGCCCCAGTGTAGGGAAATGCCAGTGAGGGGGGGCAGGAGGGAGTGTGGGTGGGTGAGAAAGCACCCTCATAGAAACAGGGAGGGGGATGGAATAGTAGGTTCCTGGAGAAAAATTCAGGAAACAGGATAACATTAGAAATGGAAATTTTTTTAAAAATTAAAAAAAAAAAAGGAAGCTGATCTCTGGCTGGTTTTTCTTTCCACTCAGTGTTTTGTGGAAACCAACAACTGTAAAATGGAAACTGTAACTTTGTAGTTGTTTTTGCTTTTCAATGGCTTTTTCTAATTTGGTGTTTTGTTGTTGAACCAACTCCCTGGATCCTGCGTTCATGTAAAGGAATTCTTAATTCCAAATTCTATATTTTGTTTTCAAAGGGTCATGCCACCATCACTCCATTTTTAAAACTAAACCTTCAAAATTCAAAGCTTTCCTAAATACACACACACACACACACACACACACACACACACACACACACACACACACACACATCTATTCGTCTTGGGTTAGCTTCCTGGTTGCTCTCTGTTTGAATCCATGTGTATGTCATATATTATTCTGTTAATAATTTTTTTGCATATCCCAGGGTCTGTATATGACATATTTCATTTAACTTTTTTACATTTACTTCTTTATTTCAGGGAATATGTGTACACATGGAAAAGAAACAAAGACACCAAGATACAGAGACAGACAGCTGACGGTGCATATCAGAGTGCACATTCTTGAGGTCCGAGGCCAGGCAAGAATTGGTCCTGTCTACAGTGTGGATTTTAGAGATTAAAGTAAATCCCAGGCTTGATGGTGAAAGCCTGTACTTACTGTGCCGTTTTACCGGCCCCTTGATACAAAACTAAATCAGAGAAGCCACGTATAGCACTTAGCTCATTGCCCGAAGTATATGCAAATCTAGAAGATGGGCTTCAAAAATAATGGACTTGAGAGAAGCATGTGCCTTGCTCTCTCAGAGACAGGGGTTGTATCTGTTCCTAAAGCTTTCTTCCTAAAACCATCTTGCTTTGTTTTATGAGCTGAGTGCTCACTCGGCTTGAGGTTCTGCTGGTGATTTTTCTCTCTGAACAAGCAAATGTAGCAGTGCATAAGTCAGGAGGAATAGTTGGCTACAAATTTCATCTCCTAACGCCCAAGGACTAATGGAACCCGGAAAGGAAGGAGCTCTTCGGAACAATACGAATATTTCTTGGCCCTGTCTCTCTTCAATCGAATTTTCTGTCCGTAGAAAGCAGCTGCGCCTTTCTCAGTCTGACAATTCTGAAATCAGGGTAACTGGTTCCTCATAAAGACTCGGATGCGCTGGCAGGAGCTGCCTCTGCCAGGAGCTGCTGAATGTTCAATGGTGCTTGATTATACAGGAGGTTAATGAGACCACTGTGATTATTTCCTTCTTGGTGAAACTGCCCCTTGTCTTATTACAAAACCGCTAATTATCCCTCCAACCAGAGATTCTTTAAATAAACGCAGGAGGCCGCATTATGTAACAAGTGCAGGGGCTCTTTTTCTTTTGTAAGGTGGATGACTTAAAAAAAAAAAAAAAAAATTGAAGACGTAATTCTCAAGCTACGTGGTTATGCAGTTTAAACGCACGGCACATTGGCTTCGACATAGTCCCTGTTGCGTGCGCCACAGTGACCACAGTGTTTTTAAAGTATTGTTACCTCAGCAGGAAGTTCTGCCCTTAGTGATCACCCCAAGCTGTGTTTTGAAGGTCCCTTCAGACATTCTGTGTAGTAACATTAAAGGCTGTGGCCCATGGCAGGTGCCAGGTGGACTTAGCCTTGTGATTTGGTGTCCTTACAAAAATTTTGACAAAGGCAGTTCCTCCTCTTTTCCTTTGTCTTCAGCCACTTGAGGCTGTACAGTTTCTCTCATCCAGTTGCTCATGTACACAGAACAGCAGCCTGCAAGCAGCCTGGATCCTTCTAGATAGGAAAACTCCTGGTGCCTTGATCTAGATTTTACAAACTGCAGAATTGTGATATACATTTCGTTTTTCTCCCAAATGATGGTAATTTATTACAGCAGCACAGATTAAGACAACCCCAACGTAAGTGCTTTCTTGTCTAAACCCTAAGCAACCACTTTATGTTTTGGTAATTGTTTTTTTGAATTTATATTTGGATAGGATTATATAATATGTGGTATTTTTTAAATTGCCCTTTAAAATGTGTGTGTATGTGTGTGTGTGTGTGTGTGTGTGTGTGTGTGTGTGTGTGTGTGTGTGTGTGCCGTGTGTGCAGTGCCCACAGAGACCAGAAGAGGGTATTAGATTCTTTGGAACTAGAGTTACAGGCTTTAGTGAATCAACCCCTGTAAGTACTGAGAACCCAACTTGGAGCCTCTGAAAGACTAACAAATGTTCTTAACCACAGAGGCCTTGCTCCAGACTATAAAATTACCTTTTTTTTTTGTTCAGTATAATGTTTTCAAGACTCAATCACATCATGTATTAGTAGTTTATGGCCAAATGTCATTCTATTGTGTGGTGATGCCACATTTCATTTATTTGTCAATTGGGTGGAATTTTTTCTGTGTTTTGAGTAGCATGAATGTCGCAGCAATAATAATTCATGTAGCTTGTGGGGGATGAAGATGTGTATTTCCATTTCCCATGAGTAGAACTGTTAGGTTTTACTGTGACTCTGTTTTTATGACTTGAGAAACTTTGTAGCATTTAGTCAAAACAATATATATTCACAAGCCACACACACACACACACACACACACAATTGCAAAAGAACAGCACTAAACTTGAAATTCTTTTACAAAATTGGATGGCCATTGCAGGACCTCTGTTGCCTCAGTTCCTGTTCAGCCATTGCCCAATCATAAGCAAGTGATCTAAGCCTTTGTTTCTTAGTCAGAGTTTCTATTCCTGCACAAAACATCATGACCAAGGAACAAGTTGGGAAGAAAAGGGTTTATTCAGATTACACTTCCACAGTGCTGTTCATCACCAAAGGAAGTCAGGACTGGAACTCACAAAGGGGAAGAACTTGGAGGCAGGAGCTGATGCAGAGGCCATGGATGAGTGCTGCTTACTGGATTGTTTCCCCTGGCTTGTTCAGCCTGCTTTCTTACAGAACCCAAGACCACCAGCCACAAGGGCTCTCCCACCCTTGATCACTAATTGAGAAAATTCCTTATAGGTGGATCTTATGAAGGCATTTCCTCAAGGGAGGCTCCTTTCTCTGTGATGACTTCAGCTTGTGTCAAGCTGATACACAAAACCAGCCAGTATACTTGAGGTTTCTGATCATTTCTACTTTAAGTAGCTATTTATTTTCCTAAGATGAGATCTCCTGTATCTCAGGCTGGCACAGAACTCTGCTCTGTAACTGAAGCTGATCTAAACATCCCTTTCCTTCTGCCTCCACCTCTAGAAGCCAGAATCACAGCGTCATAGCACTACAAGCCCAGTCATGGGAGCTGTGGATGAAACCCCACAGTCCACACATGCTAGCTGAGTTCTTAACCAACAAGTTTACAGTCGCAACTCCTGTTCACTGTACAGTGCATAAGTGTATATATGCATTTACATTCTACATTATTCTAGAACTTTTGTACAAATGAAGCTGCAATTCCATTTTAATGCTTTTTTCTAATTTTATATTTTATTTGTGCTTCAGAAAATGGATATGTCTTAGCAAGAGCACTAAACTCCCAAGGCAAGACTGGGTACACATAGACTATCTCCATCTCTCAGCTCCTCCTTTCAAACTAATATGGCTTTCACTAAACAAAGATTATACATAGCAGGGCATTTATTTGTCGGTCTTCTGGAATATATATATATATATATATATATATATGCACACACATATCTTTTAGTCATATAGTAAAGACTAACTGGAATATTGATTTTACAGTCAAAGAACTTAAATGTCTAAAATGTCATCCATGGGAATTTACATGTGAATTACAATTCAACCACACAATATATTAAAATATGAACCATTTAACAATATGGAATTCTATACTTTGGTATGGAAGGCTTCCAACCCTTTGGAAGACAAAGTATAGAATATTATATGTAGCATGTCCCATTGTAGGGAGATACATGCATAGGAACCCACTAAAGTTAACAGAAGTCATTGTATTTGTAGAGCAGAATGGTGTCTAGGTCACAAGAGAAAGAGATATTTGTCACTGTGTACCAGATAAATCTCTCCATCCATTTCACTTAGCCTGTGTACATTAATCTTACTTAACAACACAGTAAGCACATGCTTTGTGCTATGCTATTCCTATGTAACACAACTTCTTGGCATGATTACTTCTAAAATTTAGATAATCACTATTAACTCCTTAAGTTTAATCTTGATTATCAACTTCTCTGACTTTAGAGGTATACTCAGGAGACATACTTTGGGGTGTGTGTGTGTGTGTGTGTGTGTGTGTGTGCGCGCGCACGCGCGCGCGTGTGTGAGGTACCTCTCTTCCATGGCTAGTGTTTCATACTGAATAGGGCACCATACCGGAGCTGGCAGGGCAGCCGCATTGATCTCTTTCTGCTTCCTGGTTGAAGGATGTGGCATACTAGCTGCTGCCCCTTCCTGTCCCATGCCTCCCAGACACTCTCTCCACTGTCCCCTCAAACTGAGCCAAGGCAAGCCTGTCTTCTTGAAGCTGCTTCTGTCTCGTACTTTGTCAGGGATGTGACGAACGCACTTTCTTAGCGCGATGTGTTGACTCGGTTTCAGAAACTGCTGAGCCTGCCGGCTTCACGCTTTAGGTTACAGCGCAGAGCACACCTCTCTTGGAGAGGAGCATACAGCAAGGGCTTAAACAAATCCACTTCCACACAAGGTACTTGCTATTTCTCTAGTTATTTAAGGAGTTGAACAAGGAAGCCCTAAATTAACTGGCACCATATTACTGATTTATTCCAGAGGGATTTATTTATTGACCTTTCAGTCTGGAGACCTGGGAGCCGGCCCCCTCTAGCACCTTCTTAATCCTACTGTGGTTTCACACCAATGTAAGAGTTTTGCTAACGTTAGATTCCTTAAAACTAAGTGGAAAACAACGTTGGAGAAGGTTCAAAACGTTGTTTCCATTTCAAACCAGACAACTACTTGAATATTTGAGACTGCTTAATGAAAGCACCAGCTGTCTAAATCCAACCTAAAATGTGACCATTTAAAGTATTTTTTTAAAGATAATATTTGAATGAAAAAAGATTAAAGGTCCCGTAAAGAAGTATCTATTTAGGAAACATAGATATATAACTGTTCTGTTTAAAACTAAAATGAAAGCAAATTACAATAATATGTGTAGCTATCAGTAACCAAAAATAAAAACACATCCAAAGCTTTCCTTTCATGAGCTCTCACAAAGTATTTTATGCTCCCAATGTTTACAAAAATGGGACATCAGCTAGAGAGACAGGTCAGCTGGTAAAGTGTTTGCCCTGTGGGTATGAAGAGGTTGAACCCCTGAACTCATAAAGAAGCCAGGCATAGTGGCTGATAAGCCCAGTCCTAGGAAGACAGAGACCAGTGGATTCTATGTTGAGGTGACTAAGTGTCTCAAAAAATAAAGATGGGAAATGTCCAAGGAACAAAACCCATGCTGACCTCTGGCCTCCACTCATATGCATGTTCATGTGCACACACATGAAAATGCACATACACATCCATAAGATAAAAATGTTAGCCACCCACAGGGATGGTAACACCTGCCAGAAAGTTAAACACTCCCTACAGTGCAATTGTATCCTGAAATGTAAGCACACAGTAGTTGTTAACGGGTTTAGGTCACAGTAGTAGTGAGGCCGTGTAAGGTGGTTCTGAAAGCTACATTGAAGTGTCTCGTGTTGTGTTCTTATAGATTTTCTTTGAATGTGATAATTTCTTTCATTCCCAGTTCTGTTACATGACATTTGGGTATTAACAGCAAAAATTCCGGAAATTCAAATGTTCCCATGGAGTCTTGACTGAGTCTTCCTCCTGGTAGGAGTAATCGGAGCAAGTATAGGGTCTTGCATTAAATGCGTAGTCTTTCATTAATGTGACTCATACTAATGATAGTCAATTTAGGATACACTGATATTTTCCCACTAACAGATAACTCCAACTTCTGTAAGATAATAAACTAACCTCATTTCTTAAAAAAAAAAAAAAAAAAAAAGAAGAAGAAGTGATTTCTTCATTGCAGTTGATAACTTACAAAAAAGTACATAAAATTATAAACACCGGGGGTGCGGGTAATGAAGGAAACCGTTTGGAATTTTCCTAACTGATAGTTAACTGTTAAGTGAAATATTAGGTTAATAAAACACAAATTATAGGGCTGGCAAGATAGCTCAGCACACAGTGGAGCTTGCTGCCAAGCTTGGCTGCCTAACCGAGCTCTACCCGGGAACTCACATGGTGGAGGATGAGAACTGAGTTCTATAAATTATCCTCTAAGCTCTGTATTGTGTGACATGTATGTGTGAACACATGCGCACAGACACGGGCCCGTGCGCGCGCGTACACACACACACACACACACACACACACACACACACAAATTAATGGAGAAATAAATGTAATAGAAAATTTAAACACAAGTTATGAATCAAAAGCTGACAGGTAGTGTAGCTCATGGGAAATAGTCTTGTTCATCCAAACCCTGAACTCCCTCTCCTCTCACTGCCATTCAAGATGGCGGACAGAACTGGGGCGGTCAGAGAGGTATCATTGCCCTTCCACTACCTTATTCTGAGAAGACATGGCCCCCAGTTAGTCCACTGCAGCATTGCGAAGATGGTGATGTCAACTCTCAGAATCAGGCTAAGTTGCTTTTCCTTTGTAAAGAGAAGCTATTTTTGAGTTGCTCCTAACAACAAGTAGGAATTAAACTCTCAGCTCTGACGGAGGATGGCTTTTCAGGTGAGATATTCACATGAACGATGATTCTAAGGAATAAATGTTGCTTTTGTTTTCTTGCCCCTTCTCCTTTTGCTATGTCTACTGTGATGCAGTTCTTGGGTACGGAGGGGGTTTCCCTACAATATCTGAGGTTTTAACCGTGTTTTCTCTGTTAGTTTTAGACATTTCTATCAACAAATCAGCATCTCAGAGGTTCTTTCCTCAACTCTGTCAGATCAACTAAAGCCCACCCAGAACAATCTTCATTTTTGGGCTTCAGTTTTTAATTTCTATTTTCATCTGTGTTGAGTTGTTCTTTTTTGCTCAGTCTTTTCAAACGACCCTCACTCCCGCTTTCATATTAATAGTCTTCAGAATCGTAGTGGGTTTGTAGTGGATCATGGTCTGGTCCTGTGGTTTGTCCTGGAATTAATCTGCTCCTACCTGCAATCAGCCGAACCTGTGAATGTCTATCCACCTCACCGTGAGATGAGACAGAGTGCTGGAGGGGCTAGGGTTGGGTATTTCCTCTATTTCCTATGGAAGGCTCTAGAGTCCCGGAGCGGTGTGTTTCCCTGCTCCCAATCTTGTGGCTTGGAAACCCCCAACAAATTAGCCTGTGGAAAGACAGTCTCTCTTGAGGCCAGTAGGAAAAACAGATCCAAGAGTGCTACCCTTTTCTTGACGGAAAGACAAAGAGATCTCTGATATTCACTGTGAGGAGCGGACACAGCATCTGGGAATAAGGTGTTCAGAGCTTCCAACATCTCCACAGGGGTCCCGGGTCTCTCTCAGACTTGTCTCCACACGTCTCGAGTGTGTCTCTTCCCTTCTCCCAACTCTCTGGGAAAGTGGGGGGTGGAGGTAGTCTTCTGTATTTAAGAACAAATGCACATTTTCAGGGGGTGGAGGGCACTTTGGGTATTTTTGTTCCCAACAGAATGGCCCTTTCAGCATCCTGAACAGACAGACACCAGACAGACAACTAGATACTGGTTTGCTCCCTTAGAATAAGCACATTTTCCATAAAATCTGTAAAACCTTATCAGAGTTGGCCTGCATTGTTTGGATTTTCTCAAAGCCTAGATCCTGAATCATTTAGAGACTTTTTTGATTCCCATTATCTGATATATCTATTTGTCAATTTATCCTACAAAGCAGAAGTATGGAATCCTGATTTTTTTTCTCCCCCTGGGAGGCAGCCGAGGCTTCACAGAGCATGACTCTGCCTTGACTGGCCCTTCCAATAAACAATTGCTCACTGTGGGCCTGGAGTCTCCACCCAAGGTCAATGACTAATTTGCAATTTCAAAAATAGCCTAAGCAAGCACAGAATGTTTGTGCAATGAGATAGGACAATGAATGGCACTTGTAACCAACTTATGTCTCCCTTAGTTACAATAAGAAACTAAAACAGTATCACTCCATGCAGCAACAGATCCTACTCAATAGTGAACTTCCACACTGTCTCCTGTGTCCCTGGGCTGATTTGCCTGTGGATCCATCTATTCATCCAATATCCACTGCTGTGCTTCAAGTGGCTTCCTCACGAGATATGGAAGCTGTGTTTGACTCTGGTTTTATTAGTTTTCCGTGTTCACCACTGAATTGAGTTTCATCCTACTTCAAAAATACGCAGTTACTTATTGATCCTTTACCAAATGTGAATATTTTGTTCTCCATTGCTTCACAGTGGCAGAGACCAGGTTATAATGGCTGAGCAAATACTCCGGGAACGGCTCACGCTTAGTGGGCCAGTTCCTTACCTCCTGTCAACCCCCCTTAGCAAATTCTGCAATGCCTTCTAAATCTCAGTGTCATCATCTCTAGGAGAGTTTTCCTAAGTTTTCCTGTGAACATAACCTCTCTTTGCCCCAGAAGTCTTTGGAAATTTCCCAGGAGAGTTTACCTGGGCACATGCTGTATGACTGGGATCATACAAGAACAAGTGCAGTTCATCACCCACCTTTGAGCAGTCAGCCGCTCATTCTTACAAGAACCATTTACTATGTCAAGGGCTTTCACAGTTGAGAAGATATTAGTTTGCGAATGTGCCACATGTGTTATGTATATTCCAAGTGATATTGTTACTTTCCTCACCAATACCATGCATGGGTCTTCTTTGGGCTTTTCTCTGGATAAAGCATTGCTTGTGATCTATAAGGAGTTATACTTTCTGGAATTGGAAGAAAACAAACGGCAATTCTTTGATAGGTTACTTGTAAAAACGTTCTCCCTTTATCACCACTTCGAAGTACTACTAATTCACTTGTACTTTGTTCCTATTGAGTAGAAGCTTGAACTAAATGGCCTAATCTATGATACGACTTCAAACAGTAGTATGCACACAATGGTTAGCTCCTGGAGGGGAAGGAAGGCACACGTTTATCTTGCATTACAGAGTACATTAAACAATATAGGAGTTATAGTTTCTAAAAGTATTCTTTTATGACAGGGATGAATCATGGGGTTGTGGAGCTGGTGTGAACAAGCAGTATCTGCATAACTCAGAGAGCAAAATGCAGAGTTGGGCAGGCATGCTTTTAATATCATTTAATAGTCTCAGACCCATGCGGTTTGCTTCCCTTTCTTTGTGGTTGGGCTGGTCCAGCAAAGAGAAGTTGGTGGCCCTCTCTGGTATACTTGCCTTGGCAGTAGGTCCAGTGTCAACCTATCCACCAGTTTGAAGAACAGACAGATTAGAGGTCACCTGCAAGTTATTAAGGATTTAGACAGGAAAAAGTGAGCTGTAAATTTCCAAGTAAACACACTGAGGTAGATTCAGAAAAAGCCCCCTTTTCCTGGAGGGCCCTTTGAAGGGTTTTTAATCAACTCATTTTGGCAACTGCATATGTATTCTGCCTTTGTAAACAGCTTGGGGGATTTTGCTTTGTGTATGTCTTTAGTGACAGGGTCAGTAAACCTCTTAGAGGATTTTGACACCTGGCTCATAGTCATTCTCTCCCTGTTAGATCTAACTTCCTCCAAGGTGGCTCTAAATGCCAACTTGCCTCACCTTCAAGATGTCTCAGTATCTAGGCACTCAGTCTGTCTGTGGTTACACCTGATATTTTCTTACATCTAGATTGAGTCCTATTTCACATAATTTAGCATCCTAATTTATATGCTTCCTTCCTTCTTCCTGGGCATGTGTATCTATTAAACTTTGTATATGCTATTCCTTAAGTAGGAATTTTAGTTTTTACAGTAATGTATGAAGATTGTTAGAAATATGCTTAAAATAATCATATTTTTGAAAACTCTTGGTATACTTGGGAATACTTATTGCCCCTGAATCTCAAAGATACGAAGAATTTGAAAACACCAAGAAATGTATACTTTTTTCTCTGTATTATAATTCTAAAATGTATCACCATTGCTGAATAAATTGCTCTTTCTTTTTTAGAGTTCATGAGCTATTTAAGAGCAGAAAATGTAACCAGTGGAGTTTTTTTTTTTTTTTTTTTTTTTTTTTTTTTTTTTTTAATGGTATGTAGAATTTCCTCTAATTAAGAGTAGTGAGAAGGGAAGACAGTTCAATAACAGGTTTCTGATGACAGCCTACAGGAATAGTCAATAAAAACGTAATATACAGTTTAGATCTGGAGGTATTACTCAGTGATTAAGCCCAATTACTACTCTTTTAGACAACTCAGGCTATGTTTCTAGCACCCGTGCAATGGCTTACAACCATCTTTAACTTCAGCTCCAGGGGATCTAATACCGTCTTCTGGGCTCTGTGGACACTGTACACACATGGTACATTTGAATGCAGGGCGAACAGTCTAAACATAAAAGAGTAGATAAGTAAATAAAGAACTAAATAAAACAATTCATCTCACCCAATGAGACAACAGCACCTCCTGCTATTAAATGTAGAAACTGACCACTTGGACAGGAATGTGTTATAATTAGAGAGACCATTGAAATGTCACACATGAAGCTACACATGAACTCAGTAGTCAGCGTTTATTTTTACTGTTTTTCCTTGTTCTCCTTTCTAGATGTTATACTATAACTTCATATCCATGTGTACATGTATTCATTATAGACTAGGATCCCCATATGAGGGAGAACATCTAGTTCTTTCTTTCTGAGATTGGGTAACCTCCCCTAAGGCTCATGGACATTGCAAGAGAAAAAATGATACCGTGGCAGGCCTAGTGATATCAACCAAACATGGAATATCAAGTTGCAATAAGACTAGGCACCTCCCCTTGAATGAAGTCTGGATAAGGCAACTCAGTAAGAGGAAACTGGTCTCAAAAGGAGACAAAAGAGTCAGGGACAGTCCTCACTCCCATTGTTAAGTGTTCAACAAGAAGACCAAGCTACACAAAACATTTTATAAGCAGAGACCTAGGTTAGACCCTGGCAAGCTCCCTGATTGCCTGTTTTGTCTCTGTAAGTTCCTATGAGCCTAGGTTATTTGATTTCGTGAGCTTTTTTGTGGTGTCCTTGACCCCCAGGACTCCTGTGGTCCTTCCTCTCCCTCTTCTGCAGGATCCCCCGCGCTCTGCCTAAGGTTTGACTATGTCTCTCTACATCTGTTTCTGTCAGCTGTGGGAAGAAATCTCTCTGATGTCAATTATCTACATATTTTTAAGAGACATCTATATTTAAACTATAGTATATGACCACACCTGTACTTTACATATAGTTTTATTTTAACCCAATATTTTGTATTTATAGTAAGATGGAAAGTATTTAAATTTTATGATTATAAAACTACTAGCTAATCTAAAATTACTTTAATCAAAAAGGAAAAAAAGAGAAAACTAATCTAGAACCCATACAAAATATGGTTCAACTCCCTTAAATCATAAAAAGTTCTTATTTTTGAAGTCATAATGGACAGTATGCCTTACAGTCCTCTAACTAGAAGACACCCTATGCTTAATTATGAGGAATAAAGTATATTTTATCTAACTTCAAGCTTGTGTTGTGGCTCACAAAATTATACCCAGAGTGGTGGCACTTTGAAGTATTCTGAATTAAAGGGGACCAGCATGCCTCAGAGCAAAGTTCTCCTCTGACCTTCCCTACCCACTATCTTTCTCCTTACCACCCTGAAGCAGATCATAGAATTCAGAAATACCCTACATTACCTCATAGATATGAAAATCTCTCTTCCCCAAAGCAAGCCATAAAAGCCAGAAATATCATTTTAAGCGTCCTCCACCATTCTGGTAAAAGTTGGTTGGAAAGAACCATCTGACCTGATAGTAAGTCTTTGCTGGTAGTAAGTTATGATGGTGTTACTTGGGAAGGTTGCAGAATTTTTAGGAGGTGAAGCTTCCCTGGAGGAAGTGGGCCACTGGTGACGAACATTTCCGTGGCCTCCACTTGCTGCTTGCTTTCTGCTTTCTGAGTGAAGATGGGATGTGACCAGCCAGCTTCCTGCTCCTTCCACTATGACTTCTTCACTACAATACACTGTCTCTGACTGCGACTACAAGTCCAGATAAGCCCCTTCTCCTGTAAGTTGCCTTTGTCAGAGTGTTTGATCACAGCATGACAAAGTAACCACAAAGTGCCACACTGAAGGCAGGCCTCAGTGACTGTCCTGAAAACTATTACTCTCAAATGGTGCATTTTGTCTCAAATTGTCACATTTCTACATGACTGCTTATTTTTCATCAAGCCTACGCAACAAAATAGTTTTCCAAAAGTCTTTGAACTTTCACTTCCCCAGGGGCTGGAGAGCTGGCTCAGCGGTTAAGCACACTGACTGCTCTTTCAGAGGTCCTGAGTTCAATTCCCAGCAACTACATGGTGGCTCACAACCATCTGTAATGAGATCAATACTCTCTTCTGGTGTGTCTGAAGACAGCTAGAATGTACCCATATACAAAACAAAACAAAACAACCTTTCATTTCTGCAAAGCTTCAGATTATGTAAAATTTTGACCAAATACTTGGGTTATGCTTTCCTATTCTGACCCTGTCTTTGACCATGAGCTCTTATGACTGAAAAAAAAAATCATGATTTTATCTTTTATGCTCACAAACATTTGCTTTAAAAATCATTTTGTTACTGAAATCTTTTACAGAATGTCTAATAAATAACTTGGTATATATTTAAAATTCTAAGTTGCACTAATACCAGACAAGACTTCAATTACATTAGATTCTAAAAGTTAGGACTTATTATTCCCTAGAAAGTTGTAATAAATTCCCCTGCCCTCTAGTTCTGTAAGTGCTCATAAGAAGGTCTTTTAACACAGTACAGTCTTTGTCTCTTTTATTCAGAAGTTCATTCCATTATGTAAGGGATGGATCTATGTAACATTTAAATGTTCTGATTTGCATTTAAATATTGCTATTTCTTAAAATTTGCTTCAATGGGGAGTTTAATGCAGGTTGGAAAATAATACTAAGGATATTTATACATATGATCCTCAAGGAAAAATTTAGAAATTTAAAATTATAAATAGGAAGTTTTTTTTTCCTGGTGAACTAAGCTTACTGGGCCATCAAGCCAATTGCTTTTCAAAGTAATTTTCAAAGTAGTTTGATGTTGTTTATTGCAATGCTCACACAATTTTTCTTGGATTTTGGAGCTGCAGATTATTAATTTTTTTCCCTTAATATATGGTCTTAATACTTAGAGACTCCAACTTGTTAAGAGGAGTTCACAAAATGGCTAACTAACTTAAGAAGGGAGAGGGCCAAAGAAATAAAAAAGAGAAAAGTTGTTCTTAGAAAATGAGGAGGAAGGATGAAAAAAGTGAAATGGCTGAAAAGAAGAAACAGAGTTGTGCAAACGGTCAGGGAAGGAGAAGGTTGCCTAGGTCTGCTTTTGATGGTTTTCCATGGTAACAGCCCTGGAGATCATAGGCCTTGGTTCTTGTATATCAAAGACAACATTGAAGATTTTTGACCCTACCCTGATTCTCTAGCACTTATGGCATGACCATATTCACGATTGTAGGTTTTATCTAATATTGACTCTTGGTCGAGCTCACTAGCTTTGTCTCATCAGTGAGAACATGCATTAAACATCAGCATATTTATGCTTTAAGTGAGAAGTTACTCTGAAAGGAACAGTGAAATGTTCCATCTTTCAGTCAGTGATTTTTCAGAACTTACTACATGTCAGGACTATTGTAAGTTTTTGAAAGCCAACAGTGCCAACAGTGTGAACAACATTAACTTCTGCCCAACATTCCACTGTGTACTATTGATCAGCTTTTCCTTGGGAGATGGGAGGGAAGTGTTTGCTAACCACAGTGCACCAATAAACCAGTGATTCCACCCAGGTTCAGCATGGGAAGCCAGTGAGTTTACTGGAGGAAAGGTTACTTAGTAAAATATGACTCAAAAGTAGCTGCACCACCAAGTTCCCATCCCATGGGGGAGATGACTCATGAAAGTTACATCACTGGAGACTCACCCTCAGTCATCCTTCAACCTTTGCAGATTCTAACAATTCCAAAGACCAAGTGTAGCTGAGAGACAGGAATCAGCAGCAAAGGAATGTCAGATAAGGGTATGCTTACCTTCCCCAGTACCCTCTATAAAGGACGATGAACAATTTTACTACTGTTATCATAGGTATAGCTCTTGTTGTAATTTTTATTTTATCATTATTTCTTATTTGGTCCTTAATTGCCATGACTGTGCAGCCAAGGAGTTCTGCGGGTTACCATAGCAGCCTCTGCTCCATGATAGGGATCGGCATGTTAAGCCAGGGGAATATAAACAAGTGTCTGTGTTATTATATCCACATTTCAAATATTGTATACATTTCATTTTCTTGAACATGTGGGGACCGAATGTGTGCATTAATGTGGATGTGTGAACAGGTATGTTCAGACCAGAGGTCGACAATGGATATTGTCATGGAAATTGAAGCAAAGAATGATTCCCTGACTGACTTTCCCAAGGTCACACAATTAGATAAACAGTAGATCCATTAACAAGTTAGACCAAGAGAGCAAATACATTATACAATAGCTGAGGTATGGTGAGGGATGTAGTGACCACAGGTGTAGATGGTACCAGAGAGAAGTGCCCATAACAGGGAACGGAATAGCATCGACAAGATCTTGGGACAACAGAGAGTGATTATTAGGTGGGAAGTTTCCAAGGCAGGGAAGAAAGTGTAGGGTATATCCCAGAAGGCCACAGATGAGAGGCTCAGGAAATGGCCCCATCATACTACTGTACAAACCTGCGGACTTGAGTTTGGATCTCTAGAACCCACTCAAATCTTCTGCAACCTCTGCTTCTTGTTCAGTGGTTGGTTGGTGGGGAGGAGACAAGTGGATCCTTGCAACTCATTGATCATTCAACCTACTCAGATCAATGAGCTATATGTTCAGTTAGAGACCCTGTCTCAAAATAAAGCAAAAAAATGATAGAGATTGTCAACCTCTGGTCTAAACACACCTGTTCACACATCCACATGAATGCACACATAAACTCCCCAAATCTACAAACACAAACAAACAAACAAACAAAAGGATAAAGAGAAAGGAGACAGACTTGTGGAAAGCATAGATAGTGGGAAGTGTCAATGGAGTTGAGAAATAGCATTGAGTACTGTTCAAGTACACCATCAAAGGGATGGTGATTCATTTAAAGAAACACTTTCTTTTTAATATAAGAATAGTCAGTAACTGTTGCTTAGTTCAAACAATTGGTTTTAAAATGGAGTAAGGCCCTGGATTTGAATCTTTGCCTCATCTAGTATTCAACAGTAGACAAATCACTCTGGTGAGCTGCAATGTCGTGTCTGTTAAGCAGGTTGGGAAATACAGCTCTCAATAGGATGCTGGGGCAAGATGGAGTTAGAAGGCATGCTTAGAAGGAACCTGAAATGTGAGGATGCCCATAGTATGTACTCGGAATTGGAGAAAGTGGGAAGAAAAGAATGTGTTGAAGTTTATTTTAGTAATTCAGTAGTGGCATGATTATGGTCTAAAGCATCGGTTCCCATGGGACAAAGAGCCAACTTTAATTCTTGCAAGGCACTTTTGGCAGTGCTTGGGGCCCTCTTTGGTCCCAATTGGGAATGGGTGATAGTGACATTACACAGGACCCAGAAGTTCTGTAAAACTCTGTAATGTATAGAATGTCTTCCCAAGAATAATCCAGTCCAGTCTAGCATCAGTGTCAGGGTTGACGAATATCATCTTAGCATGGGAGCGGGAGGGGATAAAGATAACAGACTAAAGCAGTGGTAACAAAGCTGATGCAAAAGGTCTTGGTAACCAACTTGCTGGAGAAGGTACCATAGCTAAGAAATGTGGTCAAGGTCATTTATTCTTGCACCTATGGGAACACTCAGGAGTGAATTATTTATGGAGTCAATGAGTGTGTAAATAAATAAATAAATAAATAAATAAATAAATAAATAAATAAATAGGTGAATGTATATTTAAACTTGCCTAACATTCTGTACTAATATTCTGTAATATAGCTCATTTAATCTTCACTATATAGGGAAAGAACTATTACCCTCATGCCATGTAATGAAATAAAGCACAGAATGACTCTATGACTTGTCCAACGTCATATAACTATTTATAGATGTAGATCCAAGGACCAAGAAGGAAAACCCTTAGAAGCCATACGGTAAGAATTAAGAGTGGCCACAGAAGCACCATAGTCTTGGTGGGAAGTTAGTAATCTCAGTCACAGACTCGAGATGTTTGAGGTGATGATACCTAGAGGTCAAAGAGTCAATGGTCCGATGCCTCAATTGTTGAGCCTGCTAAATGGATTTAAAAAATAAAGTAAGATGAAACAGAAGCCTTCGTTGAAAATAGTCCTTGAAAACAGCAAGTCGTTATTACAGCTGGGGAAAGCTACACGTTTGTGTTTATTAAATTTTCTGGGGAGACCACATTTTAAAACTTTCAATTACGTGGTCTTAGGGTGCTAAATATTTCCTCTCATCATTCTTTCTTGCCTAACCTCACTGTGTTGGCTCTGAAGTGAAATACAAAAACGTACTCATGCCCTGTAAGCCCCTGAGTGGTTCCTCTCACCACTGATGTGGTTAATGTGTCTGCTCTTCATGCAAAACCTTCTCCAAAGCCGCTCTGTCTCCAAGGGCCCATTTGATGCTGACCTATTTTTTTTTCCTTTTCTTTTTTTTAAAATTAGCTCATGCTAATTGTATAAAATAGTGGGTTCCATTTTCTTTCATGCTTGAATATAATGTACTTGGAATATATTCATTCCCACATTACTTTCTTGTCTCCTCCCTTCTGATGACCCTTAGAACCAGAGTAGAGGCACTGGTCCATTGGGATCTCTTTGTCCATCCTTAAGGGTCCTTCTCAACCGCCTTGTTGAATGATTTCTACATCGTTGATAAAGCCCAGGAATGCCATGGCTACATAAACATTGATGCCATTGTCTCTGTTCTGTTCATTGCAGTACCCTGCATACATGATGCCATTATACAGCGAACATAGCTTTATGTACGTCTTTCGTTAAACCCACCACCCCCACCACCCAAATCATCCATTTATTTCAAATTGTAATTTGTTACCTAAACCTTTTAGGGAGAATTGACCAGATCTTGTATGAGCATTTTTACTCCGTTATTCCATCACGCTGAGGATCGACGCCACAGATCTTGGGTCTTCCTGTCTCAGGGTGTGTCCATTTAGGAGAAGGATGAGCCACGGAGTGGACTTTACCTCTCCTTTCTACTCAGTACTGTTAACAATATCAGCGAACTTCATGTTTTTAGGTACCTTGGTGATCATAGTTCCGTGAATTCTCTTGATCATACTTTCCAAAAAGCCTTGGAGTCCTTTTTCCCCCTTGAGAAATAGTCCATATACTCCGTGTCTAATGATTAAACCCTTACCACATAAACATTTTCCAGAACAAACAGATCTCTAAATCTGGACAAACTCTCTCAGCCTCCAGCTGCTGAGAAAATTGCCTGCCCAGGATTTGAGAGAACAGAGAAATAGTTTGCTGTGGGATCTGGAGCGTCTGCCAGGCAGGCATTCGGACAACCTGGAAGCACTGGTCTCTACCACCTCTGTCCAAGCTGCACAATCACCATTGGGCTCTCGAGGAAATTTACCCATGGACTGATATTTGGAGTCACAAAGCAAATGGAACATTTGACACCTTGATGTGGTCAAAGGCGGTACCCAGAATATGCCCACGATGTCATTTCATGTGTGAGTATGTGTGTGTGTAAGTGTATGTGTGTGTGTGTGTTGTGTATGCCTGTTCACATATATATGAGTGCACATGTGTACTCATACATGTATATAGAGAGATTAGACTGATATTGGGTTTCTTTCTGATCCCTCCCCACCTTAGATATTCAGGTAGGATCTCTCAATATGCCCAGAGCTTGCCATTTTAGCTACCTGGTAGTCAGCTTGCTCCAGGGATCCCCTCTGCTTCTTCTAGACTGGAAATACTGGCAGACTGCCAGGCCAACCCAGCTTTTGTTTGGTTGTTTGATCTGAAGCCTGGTCCTTCTGATATTTAAGCCACAAGTGTCTTACCCACTGAGCTATAGCCCCTAGGTAATTTGTCATTTTTTATTTGCATATTGGCACATTCTGAAGTTTTATTCTTGCACCGTTTGGGTCTACTAACTCTTAAATTTCACAGAAGTTGTTCAAAACACAGCCATAAGAACATTGAGCATTGTATTCTCAGCTGTCCCTGTGACTGTCCTTCAGGACACTAATGTTAACTTAGGGAGACTTACGACTACAGGAAACATGTTTAAAAGGCTTGTTATGAAAGCAAAATATCACTACCTAAATCAGTTTTGCTCAGACTTTTAAACCCCAAATTCATTCCAAAATATCAAATGATATCCTCTAAAAGTGTATTTCATGGTTTTTGTGTCATTTAAAAAAATTAAAGCACGAGGCTGAGAGATGGCTCAGAGAGGAATGGCATGTGCTGTTCCAGCGTATAGATTTTGAGTTTGAATCCCCAGCAACTATATAAAATGCCAGGAATAGCCCCATGGGGCTGTGGCTCCAGTGCTGTGGAGTGTGGGTATAGTTTCCTTGCCTGAAACCTTCTTTCAAGTAAAACACATCTCTTTCAGTAAAAGACCCTTTCCCAAGATAATACGCTTGAATGTGAATGAGTTAGACACTGGAAATCTTTCATGGTTTGGCTTGCATGCCTGTGAGTGCATGCACCTGCACTCTCATGTGCATTACACACACACACACACACACACACACACACACACACACACATCATATAACTGGCTGATTAATTGAAATTTTCAAAAGAAGTTTTTGATTAGAAAATTGCTCAATAGGGGACTTGCTTAGCACATGTAAAACCTTGGATACAGTCATGAGCACTGATCCAGTACAGGACACAAGTGTTCCAGATAGCAGAAGGAAAACATAATGAATAGAACTCCCAGGATACCTTGTGATTGACAAGACAACGCTGATGCTGAACTCACAGAGATCTCCTTGCCTCTACTTTCCAAGAGCTGGGGTTGAAGGCATGCACACCATGCCTTGGCTCGTCTTGTGATTTTGTACCCAGGCATTTTTGACAGTTTTGGTTTCCAAAATCATGGAACCATTAGGAAGATGGCTGAAACAGATGCAGATGTCAGCACCTTCATTGGTAAGTGCTCTCTGCAGTCCTGGAATACATGCCAATGCCAGGAAGAGGGATGTGAAGATTAAAGGAGCTGCAGAAACAACATGTTGGAGCTGACTTTCCTGTAGGTAGTGCACGCACTCAGGGAAGGATGTCAGCAAATGGTTTAAGATGGCCTTATAAACCTAGCAAAAGAATGTTTTATCCATTTGTGAGGCCTGAGAGCTGGGCTTCCTCATTTGCGTGAGCTTTTTTGTTAACTTGTTAGTGACTAAAATGTCTGTGCACGTGTTGGATCAGAGTTCCCGTTCTGAAATAGAGTTTTCATGTAAAAATGAGTGTTCCCAGGGTTATGAAGTCTTCCTGTAAGCTATAAAACTATTCCAAAGAACTATAAGTTCGTTGGTTTTATTTTTTCATTGGATGATTTCCCCCTCCCATCCCCATTGGAAGAAAATAAAGACAAGAATTTATTGGATTGAGAAAGAAAATGAAATCCTAGCATGACACTTGTGAAATATATGGTCAGTAAGCCCACATGATTTGTGTCTTTCTGAGCTCATTCCTCTGGTAAGATTGAGGGGCTTCAGTATAGTGCATCACCCTACTGGGTCTGTAGCATTCTTAAGATACTAAGAGATAGAGAATTGTTAGAATATCAGTTCTTGAATGAAATCTCTCATGGGATGAGAAAATCTCTGACTATGAGGTAACTGTCTTGCTGGGAAGTGTGCCCTGGCTTGATTTATTCAGAAAATGCCATTTAACAGCTTTGCTATGTGTGGTGGTTTGAATAAGAATGGCTCCCATAAGCGCATATACTTAAATGCTTGGCCATTAGGAAGTGACACCACTTGAGAAGGATTAGGAGGTATGGCCTTGTTGGAGGAAGGGTGCCACTGGGGGTCGGCTTGAGGTTTCAGAAGCCCAAGCCAGTTCCAGTTTTTTCCTGCTGCCTGCAGCTCTATATGTAGCTGTGTATTCTTAGCTTCTTCTCCAGCACCACATCTGCATCCGTGCCGCCATGTTCTCTGAATCTATAAGACTCTGAAGCTGTAAGAAAACCCCAATTAAATGCTTTTTTAAAATAAGAGGTCATGGTTTCTCTTCACAGCAATAAAACACTGACTAAGATACTGTGGGAATCTGGCAAAGGAACTGATTTCTAATAGAAAAGATTCTGTTCTATACTGCAGATAAAGTGATGGTTACATGATTTGTTACGATCACTCAGAATGTCAGCATCCTTCTGCTCATCTTTACTGTAGAACTGTGCTAAATAGGTGCCTGTGAGAAGGGAGAGAGTCTCCTAAAAGTAATGGGACTTCTCATTTTGCGCCATACTCTTATCACTAAATTCTCTTGATGCCTCGTGGGAAAATGATACAAGTGCCCGCAGAAGATGCCATGGTACTACATTTGTACTAGACTTTGATGCAAAGGATTTGCCCAGCTTCTGAATCCCCAAATTCAGGAAGAGAAACCTGCATTGGATCCCTCTGTGGTGTACATAGAAGGATCAGTCAAAGTCATGGTTGGTTGGCAAAGGAAATTCGAAGTTGTTGACCCAGACTGGAGCAGATGTGAACCTT
This sequence comes from Micromys minutus, assembly GCF_963924665.1. Classification (NCBI taxonomy): domain Eukaryota; kingdom Metazoa; phylum Chordata; class Mammalia; order Rodentia; family Muridae; genus Micromys; species Micromys minutus. Next base: position 30,768,919 of record NC_137974.1, read on the forward strand.
AAGATTTCTACGCGGTGTTTCTTTTTCTCTCTACCTAACATTGATGCGAATCTAGGCAGTGTGTTTTTAATCTCTTTTTCCTGAGTCCCAGGTCTTAATTGAAGCTTCACTTGAATCCTTGGTTCTTCACAACATGCCTTCTCCCTTTGAGCCTAGCAAGTGTTTCTCTTGAACTAGGACAGTGTTGGAGGTGAACAAGCTATGCCCATTAAACCCCAGCAACCTATAAAGTTTTGATATAGGCAGGAACCTCTCAGTCTAAGGGAGATGACTAAACACAGCGTCTATCACGACATGTTGTGCTAGGAGTAAGGTAAAGAAGGAATGGACGTCGGATTTCTCAAGCCTTCTCTCCATTGGACACTTTAACTCGGCTGGCATCTGTTGGAGCTGCTTCAGAGATGCTATCTAATCCAAAGAGCAATATTGTCAACTATGAATCTAGAAGCCATCCAAGGGACATATCAGAATGGGGAAAGGTCATTATCATGGAAGATGGCTGAGTATGTTAAAAAAAAAAAAAAAATTCTATCTTCTGAGCTTCTGAAATGGCACAGAGGAAACATTTGAAAAAAAAAAAAAAAAAAAACCAGAGGCAGCGCTAAGGTAAATATCCAAGATAGAAAAGATTTCACGGCATAAAACCACTTGACATTTAATGGTTACATCCTGATCAACTCATCCATGTTTGTCAGCCTTGCTTCTGTAGCCAAATACCTGGTGGGAGTGACACAAAGAAGGGAGGTTCCTACTGGCTCGCAGTTTAGGTGACACAGTCCATGGTGGTGACAGGGGCAGCTCCAGTCCTGGCACTGGGAGCTTAGGGCAGACAAGCATCAGACAAGGAACTAGCTATACCCCTTAAAAGCCCACACCAGTGATTCACTAGCCAAGCCTCCCAAAACAGTGCCACTAGCCAGGGTATTCAGACACATGAGCCCATGGATAACACTACAATATGATTCCCCCACTTGGAATATCATTAAGGGGAAAGTGCTGAACATCAGTACACCTAATCTACTGGACATAGTGCTTAGCACTGAACGCACAACACACCGTGAATTGTCATTTCCTGGAAGATGCAACTCACTGTTTCTGCTCGCTACTGCAAGAGAGTATAGTCTCACACACCATTCACACAGTAGAAGGCCAAAATGCAAAACCCAAAGTCTGGTTTCTATTGAGTGTGGATTACTTTTGCATCATTGGAAAATCAACAAATTCTAAGTCCAGATGTTTTAAATAGAGGTCAATCTGTAGGGTAAAATGTGATAATAAGATGTAGAGCCAACCAAAGTGTAAGGATGTGGCCGATGCCTCCTCCTCTTTGCTCTCTCCCTACAATGCCAACTAGGTCAGCTACTGATGCTACCATATGCCACCCCTCCCCTTTGCCCTGCACACATTTGGACAAAGTCCCTCCTGTAACATCCTGCCACAAAATTACTCTCGAGGCTGCTACTCTTCCCGAGTGCAGCAGTTGATCCTTCTGAGTGGTTTCTACCATCCGCGATGGTGGGGCCTTGGCACGGGAAAGCAGGGGATGGTTGGTAGCCATCCTCCAGCGTTGTTATTATTTCACAGGAGAGACTGCCAAAGAGAAAGTATAAAAATCCCTTCGGAGAGTTCATTACCAGCCACATTTTCTCAGATCCGATTTCATTCTTCTCTTCCAAGAAGCCTAAATAAGAGTAGATATTGCTTTTGGAAATAATGTTCCTCAAATAGTAAGAAACAGCAAAGTCTACTCAGAAATGTAATGCTTAAAGCTACATTTTGTTTCATTGAGATGAAACAAAAATGTATGCTTTGTCAGTGTTAAGGGTGCCCAACAGAGGAACATTCTGTAGTTAGCAGTGAAAAAAACCAATTTCACCACTTTCTTTCTGAGCTTGGAGTGACTATAATATCTAAGGTTCTGCCTTTGCAAGTCCTTTTATAGGTTTGAAAGATCAAGTAGGAAAATTTCACCAGAAATTTTGATACACAGTCTGACAGGACACAGGCTTCAACCCACAAATGTTCTGATTGAAAGATTTGTCTCCTGGAGAGGATCCATGCAGATAAAGTGCTTAGACAAGACAGGACGGGACAGCAGAGCTGAAAACACTTCTGACATTTTCCATGGGGCGCCGCTCTTTTGTTCTTTGTATTAAATATTTTGAATAGTTTGGCTCTCCTTATTAACTGATAACATTAAGGCAGGCTAGATTGTGTGATGTGTGGTGTGTGTGTGTGTGTGCAAATTCATTATTTCTGACCATCTAAGTTTCAAAGCTTCCTGAAGCACAGTACAAAGAAAAAAAAATCACATCCACAACATTTTCTCTCTGCAGAGCCTCGGGAACACAGCGCTGGCAACAGAAATGGGGATATATTCAGAAAAATCACACCCTCGCATCAGCAGGCTATCATTTTCAGAAGCAAAGGCACAGTTAAACTCAGCATGTAGATGCTCTCTCCTAGTAAGCCTCCCAGGAGAAGCATGTCACATCCCCCAGAGACTTCATGGTCCTTCCCTGTGCTCCCAGAAAGCATGGCTGAGAGTGTGATTTTCAGTGTCAGCAAGTGTGAAGGCAGAGCCTCTGTGTGTGTGTGTGTGTGTGTGTGTGTGTGTGTGTGTGTGTGTGTTCAGTCTTTGCCTGGTGACAGGGCAGGCCCTTTGCTGTGATGTAGTGCTCTACTGTCCCTGACTGTTAAAATTCAAAATCGCTTTGAGAAAGGACCCTTGCATTTCCATTTTTCACAAACTGCTACCGATCCTACCTGGTGAGCCTAATCACACTGGAGCCTAGGCCATGTGCTAGTTAGGATGGCCCTTTGCTAGGAAGGGCATGACCCTCCTGTACCTGTATTCTGCTTCAGTTTGTTCTTTGTTTGAATAGCAGTCTCATTTGGGGAGTAGAAAATCTCGTGCTTTCTGGGTAGCATGGTTATTTTTATACTTCTCTTCAATGATTGGCTTGAGACAGGTTTCTCCTTATGGTTCAGGTTAGTCTGATGCTAACTGTATAAATCTCATAGGTTGTTAGCTCACTGTAATCCTCCTGCCTCAGCCTTCCTGGTACCGGGATGACAGGCATGCACTACTATGTCCAACTGTTTATTCCATTTACATCACTGAAATTAAGTCACGCACAATTTAATTAATGTCAACTGTAGGCAATACTATGAGACTGAGACCTAGTCTCACTTCTGCCTGAATCTGAGGCTACAGTTCTCTGAGTGAGAGACACCGCCTGCTCTAGACACGGGTGTCTTGCCTTTTTAGTCTTCAGATGCATGCTGGGTTCCTGCTTCAGGCCGTGTCTCCTTGGGTTAGTTCTATCAATGTTGTGCTTCAGAAAGCCTAACTGGATAGAGTGAAGCTAGACGTTCACAGACGTTTTAATGAACTCCCCTCCCCCTCATTTAAGCCACTTTTTGAATCTCAGGTTGTTTTTGTGGAACACACAAAGTTCTTGGGACCCTGATTCATCTAAACTGGATTGTGTGTCTGTACAGAGATTCCATCATGCTCAAAGGTTAATACTTTAAAATGTTTAGATCACAAATCTTCTGATAATTAGCTGTGATTGTTCTGCCTATGTATTAATTTTTGAAAATAGAAGTGGTTATTATGCTGTGTGTGTGTGACTGAACCCAAGGCCTCATGCATAAGGACAAGTGTTCTACCACTGAGCCACCTCCATGTCCCCCTGCAACTTCATTTATAAAGTTCAATATCTTATACAAAACCTTCATTTCTAACTACTAATCTTGGGAGCAGCCAGCATCAACTGTACAACTTCCTTTAAATGCAGTAGTAAGGTGTGGTTCAATGTTTATTTATCATTATTTCTCTTTACAAATATGAAATTCATATAGACTCACAGGAGCTCAAAGAAAAATGCTGTTTCTGCTATCAGTGATGACAACGTCTTACATATGTGTCTGTTTCTGGAACATTGTATTCAGTTTATTGTTTTTATGAGTCTCTCTTATCCCTATAATCTCTAGTTCATTTCTTTCCTGAAAATGACACAATTCTACTTCTTTATACTGCAAAAAACCCCATTGTGTATTTATACTAAGTTTTTTTAAGGGAGTCATGTGCTGGCACACATCTGGGCTGATTTCTTACTTGGGCTACTGTGAGCACTGCAGTAATACATGTGGATACTTGTGCATTGCTGTTATATATGGCCACACTTTAAAGATCATTCTTACTTGTTACACAGTGAGCCTCTTCCTGGTGTTGAACATACCCTGACTACTATGGACGGGCTAGTGTATCCTTTTCTCCTAGATGGATAATCCTCAAGAAATTATAGCACTTCAGTATTAGTCTGGGAAGTGTGTCAATGCAGAAGTAACCCTGCCCAAATCAAGGAGTTACGTGTGGTCACTTGGGTATGGGTCGATTTATAACTATTTTTGTTGCCACCAAGCCCAATGGTCTGAGTTCAATTTCCCCAAATACAAAGGAATAAAAACTCGACCCCTACAAGTTTCCCTCTGGCCTCTGATACACACATATACCAGAATTAATAAATAATTCAGTTATCAACATCTTTAGCCATCAGGGAAATGCAAATCAAAACAACCCTGAGATACCACCTCACACCAGTCAGACTGGCCAAGATCCAAAACTCAGATGACAACAGATGCTGGTGAGGATGTGGAGAAAGAGGAACACTTCTCCACTGCTGGTGGGGTTGTAAACTGATACAACCACTCTGGAAATCAGTCTGGCGGTTCCTCAGAAAAATGGACATAGTACTACCTGAAGACCCAGTTATTCCACTTCTGGGCATTTCCTCCAGAGACGCTCCAACATACAATAAAGATACATGCACCACAATGTTCATTGCAGCTCTATTTATAATAGCCAGAAGCTGGAAAGAACCCAGATGTCCTTCAGTAGATGAATGGATACAAAAATTGTGGTACATTTACACAATGGAGTACTACTCAGCTATCAGAAACAATGACTTAACGAAATTCTTAAGAAAATGGTTGCATCTAGTGAATATCATCCTGAGTGAGATAACCCAGTCACAATAGAACAGACATAATATGCAGTCACTGATAATGGGATACTAACCTCAGAAAGCTCTGAATACCCAGAAACAACTCACAGACTGTGTGAAGTTCAACAACAACAAAAAAAGAACATATTTTTTAATTAAAATAGAACTGTATCACATCCCCCTTTCCTCCCTACAGCCCCTCCTAGTCTCTTTTCTATCTCCTCAAATTAATAGCCTCTTTTCCTATATTATTGTTACATATACATACATATGTGTATGTATATGTACCCACAAATACTTAATTACAACCTTAAAAATGTATTCGAAAAAAAATTTTTTTTAAATTTGTTTAACTCATTAGCTAATAGACAATGCCTCTGATACAGATGTTATTCACCTACCATGAAGTACTGTGCTCGTATTTTTTCTTTCTGTTTTTGCTGTTGAAATGTTGGTCTCTGGCTCATTCCACACTAAGTTTCACAGCCTGGTTCCTCTCTAGGAGACCTTAAGTGTGTTTTCCAAACCCTTTCTTCCTTTCTCCTTCCTTCATTCCTTTCTTCCTTCCTTTCTTTCTTCCTTCCTTCCTTCCTTCCTTCCTTCCTTTCTTCCTTCCTTCCTTCCTTCCTTCCTTCCTTCCTTCCTTCCTTCCTTCCTTTCTTCCTTCCTTTCTTCCTTTCTAAGGTGACTCTAAGTTGTGCTGAACACCAACAGCTATGGTGAAAGAGAAAGCCATGAAGGCATCTTGCTGTCTGAGAGGCAAGAGAAGCAGGTTGTCCTCAGAGCTTTGTCTTGGGTCAGGGAAAGACTTTATGTTCAGGCTATGTAAGCTGAAACTCAGAGAAATGGGACTTGTTCAACAGGTTCCTCGGGAGAATCATATGCTCCTAGTGACACAAAACAGCTTTAGGTCCTTCGTCAGGAACTAAGATGAGAGTTACTGTCTCATTAGTTCTAGAAGTTTGGCTCTGTGTCCCAGCTAATACATTTCCATCATCTTCCAACCTTTTGCAGCTGAGACTGAGGTGGGGGTAGGGAGGGGGGGTCAGGACGCACTCAGAACTCATTGGGTTTGGTTAGCTGGAGAAGGCATGTCAACTGGGGACAAACATGACATAGACAGCACCCTCACTGTTTTGATTGTAACATCATTTTGTTCTGTAAAATGATGATGGTCGATCTAGCATCTAGTTGAGACAGAGCTCACGGAGGGCACCTGACTTGCTCCGAAGCTCTTGAGCTCCTGCTTCTAGCTAAGCGTAATCAGCAGACCTGCAGCAGTGATTGAGAGCAACCGAGATACCCAGATTACCAGGATGGAAAGAGGAGAGGAAACGCGATTAGAAAAACACAGGTCAGCTATAAATTGCCCTGTTGGGGTGTTTTTGAAAGGGAACCGGTGCTGTAGGAAGGTCATCACCGGTGACGGTGACGACAGTATGAAGAATGAGTCGGGGGAGCCAGTGAATAATGGCACCTGAACAGGACGGGCTGGCTGCTGCCTTTCATTAGCTGCCTGCCCCTTTCCAACATCTGCAAAAGTGAAGGGAAACAGAAAGAGTTTGACTTTATACAGGAGACTCTTAGCATGTGTCTTTGTCAGTGCGCTGTGCCTCATCCACAGATGGTGTTCCTTAAGTGCCTAACTAGGTCCATAATCCCCTAAAACAAGATAAGCAGTTGGGGTTCTAGCTCTGTGTTCTTTCTTCTGCCCACCTGAATAATGGCACATTTCTCCATTCATGAAATGAGGAATTGAGTTGGTGTAGCCCCCAAGGACCCAGCAGCTTTGACAGCTTGTAGCTCCACTTTTGAGATATCAGGGCTCCCCCCACCCCTTTGGTGTGGTTTCTCATTCAGTTTAACTATTGAGTGGCGGCTGCACAGTGCTCAGTGATATTATAGGTCATTTCTGAACCCTCACGGATTCTTCCCATGCTACAAACTCCCGGATGCTTAATATCAAGTTCCGTGTTGGCCAAGTGGGTTGCCAACACCTTGATGCCTTTGAGTTGGCCATGTGGTGCTTGGCATCACTTTTGTGCCAACCAAGTCAAGAACAGGATGCTGCTTGTGACTTGCCTCCTTAGGCCTGTTCAGTAACAGGCTTTACTGAGTTAAAGCAGTGCTTACCAATGGTCAGCTCACACAGCACATCACTACTTGTTCCCTTAGGGCAGATCACTAACCTTGCTCAGATCCCAGTTTAACAAGGACCGGTGGTAACTGCTTTGAAGCTTCTCAGTCTATGCATAGGCCAAAGCAACAAACTTTGGAGTAGAATTACCACACACATCAAGTATCGTTAACATAGCTGCCCAGAATAAATGTGTGGCTTGGTATGGTGAAGCGGACCTTGTACTAGAAATTAAGGAGAATGCTCTTGGGATGTTGGCATTTTTTAACTAGGCATCCTTCAGGAAGTCAGTAATCTCATTGATCTCGAGTTATTTAAGAGCATTTGTCACATGATAGATACTATTTTTAAAGGTTTCTGCGTCGCATTAAAATTTTTATATCTACTAGGTCCCTAGAACAGGATCATTATCAAAACTTTTTGGAAACTCAAAACTCTGTGCTGCAATCTCCAGCCTCCATCTTCCCCTTGTTATTAGAGTAAAATATGGTCTTCATGCTCTCAGAACACTCCCTCAAAGCCAGAGGCTCGCTTGCTCCGTGTGATGGAAAGGAAAACATTACGGTATTGGTTGTTCCATATCTATCACAAACTTGGAAATTTTTGTTTTGGTCAAGTATTGATAGTAATAATTCTCTGCTCAAACACTCTGGTCGTTTCTACTGAATGAAAATTTGGTTCTTATTAGTGAGGTCTGAACTTATGTTGTTGGCATTTGCTTACAACTAAGTAAAACAAAAGTTTTATCCCAAAATTATCCTCTATCTAAAATATAGGCAAATTACATTATATATATATATATATGTACATATATATATATACATACATATATTCGTGTGTGTGTGTGTGTGTGTGTGTGTGTGTGTGTATGTGTGTGTGTGTGTAGATATCATCCAATTCCTGTAACTTGATCTGGTTAAAAAAATAAAAGTAGAAAGAGAAACAAGCAATTCCCACAGAAGGTTTTTCTCAAGACATTTTATCCTGTAACCAAAATCAAAGTAGACTTTCCAACTAGAAAAGGAATTCAGGTCAAGTATGGGAGCTAGAGGTTTTGTAGCCCATGCACATGTATGGTTTAGTTAGAGCAGCTATCCAAAGCAAGCTCTCCTTGCTGCTCTATTTACCAGAAAGTCTTTTCAGCAGTTTCTGTAAGTCCCTTACCTTGTTGCCAACCAGTGATTCGAGGTTTAAAAGCAAGTAGAGAATGGAGCTATTATTTCTGTGACTTTTCATTAATTCTGGGCCTATGGTGACTGAACATCTTTCTTTCCAGAAGCTCAGAGGCGTTGTTTACTGAGCTGCTATGCTAATTTGTACTCCGGAGTGAGGCTTGGGCTAGGACTTACTGCAGAGATGGTGCAAATGGATTGTGTAAAAGCTATGGTGCCCAGATGCTATAGTTGGAGATTTAAAGATTCTTCCTATATGTCTACATTTCATTGTTCTGCATTCTGAAGATAATATATCCACCACATGTGAATCTTTCACCTCGAAGTTCCAAAGATACATCAAATTCAGCAGGTCACATATGAATCCATTAGCACCCCCCCCATCTGACTTTTAAAAAAATTTTAGCCCTTGATCTATTCAAATAGTATTTTTTTTACTCTTTGAAAGTTACACACATTTAAACAAATGTATATTGATCATATCCGTCTACCACTACCTCCCTCTTAAGTCCCCATCACCCCCACCCACCACATCCTCATTAATTATTCACTCTCCATATAGAAACCCAAGCTGGAAACTGCACCACCCCTTGGTTCTTCCTCTCCTCCAGCATTTGTACTGAATGAATATTTCCTGACCATCCGTTCCACCTCTAAAATGTCTTTAAATCTCCTCGTTCCTCCAACCACTCTCCCTATTTTCTCTCTCCTGGATCTTTGTCAGAGCTTCCTAATGGGTCTGCCTGTCTCCAGGGTAACCACTTTCTATTCCACCCTCCGATCTGTGCCAGGGTGTGCTTTCTGAATAGCAAATCTGATCTTGTCACTCACACAATTAAAATCCTCCAGTGGATCCCAGCCACTTACAGCATGGGAATTCAGGCTCCTGAGCTCACCCTGAAAAGACTGTTTTTAATTTGGCTTCTGCATCTTCCACCTGCAACTCAAGGCTGTTAATTTCTCAGTTTGGCATCCTAGAATGTGCTATTGAGCCCCTGTGGCTTTCTGTGTGGGGTGTCAGTGCCTAGAACAGCTTTCTGTATTCCATCCCCTAAACACCTACTCATTTCTTCTGTAAGGGCTTCTAGTGAAACCTGTCCTGAGCAGCTTAGGTTCCCGGTCCCCTTTGTGTATAGTCTCAATTAACAATGTCACATGCAACCTTGTATCTTTTCTTTTTACTTCATTATATTTGAATCATGTTTTTGGATGTATTTTCCCCCAGCTTTCTGTGAATTCATTTGAGCATTGTCTTTGTAGTCTCAGCCTCGAGCCAAGCGCCTGGCAGAGGAGAGGAACCCACTACATGTCTGCTGAATATGAATGAATACCAAGGCAGCTGATTTCAGTAACAGCAGAGCCACCCTGGGCATGCAACTTAAAGTCCTTTAAGACTTTGTCCTCATTTGCAAAGTCTGTAACAAACCAAGCTCTATCTTCCAGTGTGTGATAAGAATTAACAAAGATTCTGGCATGCTCTGTAAACCGATATACTAGTGTAAGAAAGTATAATTATTGTGACTCATTACACAACAAATAAAGATTTATTTTTAGATGTTGTATGTGTGTGTACAAATATGTGCATTTGTATAGGTATCTGCCTATAAATACAAGTGCTCTCGGAGGCTAGAAGAGATCCTCAGATGCCCTGAAGCTTTAGTTACAGGTAGTTGAGAGCAACCAGACATGGGTGCTAGGAACCAAACAAGGGTTCACTGGGAGAGTGACAAATGCTCTTCACTACTGAATACATCTCTCCAGCATCCCCAAGCCACACAATGCATTTTAAACTTTATTTATAGATATGTATAACCAACAATGATACTTCAAAACCCAGCCATATAATCTACTTTTTTTCTCTATTGGTCTCAGGTAAATTTATCAGGCCAAGTTTGGCCCAGTATTTTTTCGAGCTGCTTCCTTTCCTGACCAGGCAGAATTAGCAGGCTCAGGTCTGGCTCCACATATACTCAGTAGTGCCTGCTTCTCTTACAGAGTGTACTGTTCCATTTTTACCTCTCCTACATGTTTTTATGATGCCTCTTGAGGTATGTTCTCTTTGCCATCCTACACACTGAGTCAAATTCCCAGACCAAATTCAGGACAATGTAAACAGAAAACCCAAATACTGACAGTTTTCCACCTTATCTTGTTTCTGGGTGAGGGGTAATCCATGAGGCACAACCCTGCCCAGGGCTCTCGTACCTCCTACAAGTTTTCCTTGATGGCCACTTGATTTTTGGCCAAGGCTCCAGAGTGTCTTAGAGATTCCCCCAGGTCATTGCCATCCCTAACATTCAGAGTTCTTAGTGGACACAGCATCCTTGGTTTCTCAGCATCAAGTCTCTGAGACCCAGGACAGGCCTTCCTGCTATTCAAGAGCATATCACCTGGTCAAAAAACAATATCTTTACTGGACTGCCCTCCCTTGCTCCTTCCCGAGCTGCTGGCTGCCTTTCTTTTCCTACTGAAAGTCTTATACTGGCTGTTTGTAAAGGATGTTTAACCGTTCCTGGTGATTCACTCGGTGTTATGTCCTGTGCGGTGTACAGCACATGTAGTAAACCACATTTTCTATGTGAAACTTCCAAGAAGTTACTGTCAATGGCTCCTCCAAAGGGCAAAAGACGCTGAGGCTCAGAGCAATTACATGACCCGGGAGATGTATCAAAAGGCTTGAGTCTACTCATGTTCAAGGTGAGATTGTGTCCCCGAAGCATCAAGATGCTATCTCTCTTCCTTTCATTTGCCCCCTTGCCTTCGTCTGAGGCCTTTACCCTTTCTCCAGTGGCATATAGCTGTATCTATCATGTGACTCATGATTAGTTTGTTCTCCTACAATCCATGGTAAATCACAATTACATCCAGTGTGGCCTCCAGGTGCCTCAGTCCTTATATGTCTTGCAGTAAGTACCACATCAGGTTTCCTTCAGCCTTTGAAATATTTTGAAAAATTCAAATATATAAATATATATATTTGAATACACACACACACACACACACACACACATGTATGTATATATATTCGAAGACAAGAATCCTAAAAGTGGGAGAAATACTTTTTCCCAGGAAGACCACACCATTTGGCTATCCAAAACCAAATGGCCAAATGGTTATCTCTGAAAAATATATCCATACAAGTAACATTATGCAGAATTAGCTGGATGAGTTCATGGATTTAGGACCTCTGTCTCCCACCACCCTCTGTTTCTTCCTCATCTCTTCCTTTCTCTCTATGCCCCTCCCCTCTCCAACCTACCAGGACAATTATCACTACCAACAACTGAGAACAAAAGGCCATGGGCCATGAATTTAAAAGAGAGAAAGTGGGTACATGGAGGATTTGAAAAGGAGCAAAGAAAAGAGGAAATGATTATTATTATTATAATCTCAAGAGATAAAAAAATAATTTTCAAAAAAGTAGAAAGACAACTTTAGCCCTCATAACATTTCATTTTACCTTCTCCTTAGTTAAGTAACTTGGAAGTTTTATCACTGTTGGGAGTGATCATGTTGTTTACAGCTGCTCTTCACCACATTCCTGTGAAGACAGAACGAACAGGCCAGTGCACACGGCTCTTTAGAATACAGTGACCTTGGATCTAGATCTCATTCTGAACTTCCCCTTCATGGCTTTCTGCACTATCACATCTCCTCATGGACTGAGAAAACTGAAATAGGCAGATGGGGGAGCAAAGCTAATTTGAAATCAGACATTTAACTTGCATGTTCTTGAGCTAAATACATTTTATGTATGTAAAATAACTGAACATAGTAATTTTATTCTTTAAATTCAGTAACGTGGCACAGAAAGACAATAAATAAATATTCTGTATGAGAAAAAAAGTTATTATTATAAAATGCCTTCTAGACCCATGAAGTGAATCCTACACATTTCTCTCGTAGATGTTATTACAGGTAATTTCTTAATCCATAAATATTACCTTAGGACAAGTAAAAATTTATTCATCTGATAGGAAAATAATGGAACAATGAGTTGTTTCTCCCAGGGATCTTGTTATCCAGAGTGTCAAAAAATGCAAATAGAAAAGCAAAATAAATTAGTATACAAGACAAGGACTGAATAATAAGAACAGAACAGTACAGCTGTGGTAGCACACACTTGTAATCCCAGCACACAAGGAGTTAACTCAGGAATTCAAAGCCAGTTTGAACTACATAGCAAGTATTAGGCCAGCTAAGGCTACCTAGAAAGACAGAAAACTAAGCAGAAAACAAACCCACAAACAGAAAAATAAAACTAAACTAAAACACCAACAACTTATACAGAGAACTGGGACAGCAATAAATGTAGTAGATCTTCTAGTCTCCAGAGTACAGTGAATTGCATGTTTCTGTTATCTAACAAATAAAGGGGTGAGGGGTAGGGCAAATAGACTCTACCTAGATCTATTATAATTCATCAATTTATCATTTCTTGTTTAATTCAAAGATCTTTCTTGAGAAACTACTTCAAGATTTAACAGTACACCCTGATCAGGGAACTAAGTAGGCTAATTGTTTCTACCTGTCCCTCCATTTCTTCAAATTTAATCCCCCAGTTTCATGCCCAGCTCTGAAACAGAACACCAGGTGTGCCCTTCCCTTCCTCATGGCTCACGTCTCTAGTGGCTCGCAGAGACTTCTCCCTACAACCTTCCTTTCTCCCTCTCATCTCTTTACCCCACCCCAGGCAGGAAAGCAGTGCGACCTCTCCTCACCCCAAGAATCCTAATAGATCCATACTTATCACCCTGCATAAAATTCAAATCCAAATGGATCAAAGGTCTCAGCATCAAAGCAGACCCAGTAAACCACACGGAAGAAGATACAAGGAACAGCCTTGAATGGCACGGGGGAAAGATTTTGTGAATTCAACACCATTAGCCCAGGCACTGAGATCAGCAGTCAGTGATGACTCATGAAACTTACAAGCTTCTGTGTGACAAAGGACACTGCCATTCACACAAAGTGGAAGCCTACAGAATGGGAAAAGATTTTTTTGCCAACTCCATGTTTGATAGAGGGCTAATATCCAAAATATATAAGAACTCAGAAACTAGATATAAATAATACAACCCAATTTAAGGATGGGTGAGAAGAAATTCAAATGACTGAGAAGCAACGAAAGGAGTGTTCAACATTCTTAGTGACCAGAGAGATGAGTTTTGATGTACCTCCAGATTCAGCTATTAGACTCTTGGACATATATCCAGAGGATGGTTTATCTGACCAGAGACTTACTCAGCCATGCTCATTACTGCTTTATCCATGATAGCCAGAGATAGGAAACAACCTAGATTTCCCTCAATAGATGAATGGATTAAAAAAAAATGGTGCATTTATACAATGGAATATTACTCAACCTTAAAAAGAGTAAAGAAAAAACCCACAAAATTCCTAGGAAAAATTTTAAAAAAATCATTCTATATGAGATAGCCCAGTTCTAGAAAGTCAAATATGGTATGTGTTTTCTTATACTTGGATTTCGATCATTAGGCAAATGATACCTAAGCAATAATCCCTAGAATCACAGAGGTCCTGTATAGAGTATGGAACTAGGGGAGGAAGATGGATCTCCCCAGGGAAGGGATATAGAGTAGATATGGATGGATGAAGGTGGGGGAAACTGGAATGGGAAGATCAAGTAGAGAGGAATAGGAGAGAGGAGGATGAGGAAGGAAGGAAATAAAACTAATGGCCATTTTAGGAATAGTATGCAAATGAATAGAGTAGACGTCTCCTAAACTATATACCTATATGAGGGTGATTTAAATAAAATTGCCAAATAATGGGGAGACAGAGCCCCATCTAGCTATCTCTTGCCACCAAATGAAGCTTCCAGTACTGGAATTAGACTGCATCTAAATAATTCCTTTTCCACGGATTCTCATGGGAAATCCCAAACAGCCCAAGCTCTCTATGAGGTTATCAGGTCAGCGCCACAATCTAACAGGTCAGCAACACCTACACAATGTTCTCAACGTGGAGAAGCTGAGACAGAGCTCCATGCTGGTGTCTTCAGTCTAGGAAGGTGCTCTACACACTACCAGAGAAAAGTAAACACCAACCCAGCCACAAGCCCTGTGTTATGCAATGCTGTCCTCCCTCCAAAATATGGCAGGGCAACAGTGGCCCGAAGCTTATGGGAGTAACCAACCAATATCTGATTTGACTTAAGACCCACTCCATGAGATGGAACCTAGGGCTCTAGGGTAACCCCAAATACTACTGGTCTAAAATAATAATGATGATGATGATGATGATGATGATGATGATGATGATGATGATGATAACAACTAACACAAAGAGCCATTGTGATATTCTCATAGATCAGTGCCTTACATACCCAGCATCAGAGAAGCTTCTTCCTGCAGCACATGGGAACAAACAGAGCAGATATCATGCAGAAAGATAGAGCCCTTAGAATAGTCAGCCCAAAATGAAATGTCTCCATCAAAATCCCCCCCCCCTCAGGGTTTAGGGAACGCCTGAGAAGAAGAGGTAGAAAGAGTGTAAGAGCCAAAGGGGATAGAAAAGATCTAAAGGAACAAGATCACCACACGTATGAACTCACAGAGACTGAGAGCATGCGCAGGGCCTTCAAACGATTGTACCACAGAGGGCCTCAGAGCTGAAAGGAGAAATTGCCCCTATCCCTAACCCGGAATCAACCTCCAGTTGATAATCACTTGCAAATGAAAATCTAATTTCCTCCCAGTGAGTCTCACTGGGTAAACAAATGACTCCTAAAGGCCACAAACTACTCCACAAGCCCAGCAGGAGACACACCAGTGACATCCTCAGAGGGTCCCTAACTTATAAGGTCAGGCTTTTCCATTTTTTTCTTTGGAAAAATAAATCTTATTTTCATTTTATGCATACTAAAATAAAATATGAAATATATATATGTATATATATATATATATACTTTTTGCCTACAGTTCATTTGAGTATGAATCATGGCTTCCAGTTTATTGTTTTTATAGGATTCCTGATTGTATGAATAATCAATCTCTGACTCTTTTCTTGGGCACTTTCCTTGGGCTTTTCCCCTTCTGTTTGTTTTATACTTTTCTAATGTGTTACTGTTTTGTTTTGTTCCATTGTATTGTATTTTATTATTATCCCCTAGAAGCCTGTTTGTGTTCTAATGATAGACAAAGGAGGGTACATCTGGATAGCAGAGCAGATTGTAGAGATGGTAGAGTAGAATGATCTGGAAGGAATAGAGGAAGGGAACCATAATTAAGATATATTTTGTGAAAGAATATCTACTTTCAATAAGAGAAAACAGAGATTCATATTATAAACCATTTATACTGTGGTATATTTATATGAGTTGAATAATCTTACAGTATGTTTTATAACTGATCTCATTCAACTGTTGTACAGAATATATATGTTACGTGTGTGCCCATGTGGGGGATATGCATGTGAGTGCAAGTGCCCACAGAAGTCAGAAGAGGGTGTAGGTCACTACAGATAGATTGGCAGGTGTTTGTGAGCATCCAGTACATGGTGGTGCCAAACTGAAAGAGGAAAGCATTCTCTTAACTGTTGAGCTATTCCTCCAGCCCTAAAATAACTTTCGATGGGGTTGGTGTCCCAAAGAAAACTAATTTAAACAAGTGGAATAAAAATCACTATTATTTTCAGAAACAGAAACTCCAAACAGCTACTTTAAACCAGTTTTAAATCCTGGAGATACTAACTGAAGAGTAGGTACCATGGCTTATCAGTCAATAAGGACAAGGTTGAGACCCTTTCGGTAATTTTATATGTTGTTTCGAACTTCTGAAATGACTGAAAATGTAGAATGCTCTATTTAAAAAAACAAAACAAAAAACAAAATGCAAACCATACTGAAAGTCCTTACTAGAATTTGTGTTCTGGATAAAAACCCACTTACATAAGTCTGCCCAGTTGCTTCTCCACCCTTATTTTTTTTACTTAGGTGTTCTTTGTACACATGTATATCACTCACACACACCACAGGTGTACCCATCCAGTCACACTGCATTCTATGCTTCTGATGCTCCTGGTTTTGAGTCAACATACGTTACTTTGCTCAGTCATCTGTGTAAAGTAAAATAATGTCAGTCCTCCAAAGTTGCAACGCCAAGCCTGTGACTGCTGCACACTAAGGGGGAAATTAAAGTTGTGGGTTATACAAAAGTTGCTAATCACTTGATCTTAAAGCAGAGAGCATATGTTGGGTTATCCTCAAGGGCCAAATGTATCCAAGGGTCAATAAATGGAAAATAAAATAAGTCAGAGTAATACAATGGAAGGACATGTTCCAGCCACTATTGACTTAACAAAAAGCACCAGGACCAGAAAAGTCCAAGTTATGCCAGAGCCTCCAAGAAAACTCCCCTACCAGCATTCTGGTTTTAGTCCCCAAAGATCAGATTTTTGATCTACAGGGAAAATAAAATTTATGCTTCTTATAGTGATGAGTTTTGGCAAATTCTCTAAATCTACTTTGGTGTCCCTGTGATAGCAATGTTCAGTCTTTCATAGGTTCCTAGAGAACTCCTTTAAGTTTTGGCGATTCTTTCTCCCTAAGCAGGAGGACTACTATCATTGCTATAATCCCATGCTGAAATATTTAGCCTGTGATGATACACCAGTTTTACTTTTCTATCTTGAACATAGATCTTCCAGGCCACTGTGAAGTTTGATGAGTACAGAGGTCCTTATCTACCTGGTTTCACAGCCTGAAATTACTACTGTCTTTTGTTTTGTTTAACACTCTGTCCCAGTCAAGCATAAAGTCTCCATGTTATGCTTTATCAAAAATCTCTTGACATTTTTATAAAATCTAGGTTCTCACACTGTCTGTCCTTAGCAGATATGGGCCACTAATGATGGACAGTGACCTTGCTCATTCCCGTGGAGGGCTAGAGCTGCGGGAAAATCTGATTTGTAACTAGATCTCTGGTATGGTGCATTATTTGCTATTCTGTCACAGCTAAGGAGTTTCTGGGATATTCTAAAACAAAGAGATGCCAAACATTGCCCCATATGCTGTCCTTACTCAGATCCAGCATCACCAGTATGTACAGAGACTCGAAAATACAGATCAGATGACCCCTGAAGTCCGTAGGTGCCTTAAGATGCTTAGGCACCTATCACTGAGGGGCGCCGATGGGACGATCACTCAGCAGGAAGTAGTCTGTTAAGGACACCCATCTCTGTACCAGACTTTTTGTTTTTGTTTTTTGGGGTATTTTGTTTGTTTTGTTTTGATTTGATTTGATTGGCCAGACACCTGCCACATTTATCTACCCGGTGTCTTGAACATAAAAGAACGGTGAAATCGGGTTTAAGTCATCTGCGGGATGGAAGTGAACCTAGTAAGAGAGAAGAGGCAGAGAGCCTTGGTTATTAATGAGAACTGTACCATATAGTGGAGACAGAACTCCAGAGCTTGGACAATGCCGAGTTTCAAGTTGTCATTTGCTTGCGCAGAGAGAATGAAGTAATCCAAGTAGCTAGCATTCTAGGGAAGAGCTTAAGGTATCCAAGGGACACCAAGATCCTTTGTCACTAAAGCAATCATATCACATAATTTAGAAAATGCTGGTCAACATTACCCTCTGTTACAGAAAGAAATGAGTGGGTGCATTCACTCATTTGTAATCCTGGAGGTTGCTCTGTGGGGTTGGGGGATGGGGGGTTCGTGGCTGAAATAGTATCTCAGAAGCCTGACACAGGGGGAAAAATGAAAATTTAAAATAGAGTCTCCCAGAAGACTTTAAACATTACTCACTGGTAAAACAGCTCTGATTCTTATTTTGCTTGTTTGAGCTTTGTGTTATCTGATTAGTGATTGTTTCTTGCTTGTGCGGATTGTAATGTTAGAAGCACTACCTAAATATTCAACAGCAGCAGAGCACCAAGTGGCTTCTCATGCTGCCTAGTGTCTGTTCCAATCTTAGTTCTGAAACCTTGACCATTACTGTGAGTCTCTAAGTTTCTGTGTCATTTCTCTGTGTTAATAACATGTCACCCATTACATGTGCCTTCCAGACTTACTGAGGATTTAAATTTAAATCTGTCATAGAACACAGAACACACTAAACTCTCCCTCAGCTTTCCCCTGGTTTTTCTTCTTTTAAAAAAATGGGCAAGAGATGACTGCAGAAGAGAGCAGAGCACATGATCATTCCCATTCAAAGATAAGTGCTTATTAACATCCCATAGAATGTCTTCAATATTCTTTTAAATTATTAAAAGTATGTGATCATGTGTAAAATTGTGAGTGTATTATATTCACATAGGATTGATTTTTTTTCCTTTCATAAAATGAGGTCATGTCCTGTATAACTTCCTATAATTAACTTAAACAATCATTTATTTGGTAGACATTTATTTTCCTCTGAGTGATGCCCCTGATGAGAGCTGGGGGCCCGGCTCCCAAGAGCACTGGACCCAGTGAGGGGAGGGGCCAGCTATGCACAGCTCCAAGACATGTCCCTGGTGACTGCCAACGTTCTCTGGTGTTAATATGACCACGGACATCGACACTGACCCCTGCAATCTAGCCACTGACTGAGCCTGGCTCTCGGTGGCAGCCTGGACTTAAACCTCACCATGGCCTGAGGTCCACTCCCAACAGGTTACTCCTCTCCATCCTTAGCCTCTAGTTCCATCTCCCTTCATAAAGCTCAAGCCGCTCCGTGTCTCTTTCATCATCTGAGCACCACATACTCACATATTGTGGTGGCTCCCACGTAGTTGACGGTCCCCTGGGGAACCTCCTCAATTCTGTGTGGTACATGTTGTGTGGGGTGGCAGCAGGGGTCCTCTGCGGCCTGCTTGTGCAGTGCGCTGGATGGCAGGCCTGTGGGTGGGGTTACGGTCTGCAGGTCTCGGTCTTCCTCCCCCCGCACTGTGCTGCCTGGATTTCATTTGACTTGATCTTTATGAGTCTTAGGACTAAGGAAGGCATCAAGCTAGGACGAGCAAAAGATTGCTCTCTGCTCGTAACTGATAGAAAAACACCACCACAAAAAAGGTGTTTCTTTGCCCATTGCCGGAGAGTCCATGGTTAATCCTTTTTAATTTTTTTAAGATTTATTTATTTACTTTAAGTATGTGGGTACACTGTTGCTGTCTTCAGACACACCAGAAGAAGGCACCAGATCCCATTACAGATGGTTGTGAGCCACCATGTAGTGGCCGGGATTTGAACTCAGGACCTCTGGAGGAGCAGTCAGTGCTCTTGACTGCTGAGCGGTCTCTCCAGCTCCCCTCCACCGCCCATGGTTAATCTTTGAACCCAGGTTTGTTTTGAGGATATTTTTCACTATGGACAATTCTTGGGAGAGCAGCCAACACACCTTGCAGAGGCCACACGGAGGAGCAGGGTGAGCAGGTGAGTCAGCCCTGAGGACAGAACATAAGACAACTGGTCTTGCAGTTCACCTGCCATGAAGTGGCCGTGAGTGTAGAGCTCCTTCTCCCCCCTCACCATCCACAGTGGCCGGGAGAACTGGACCTGGAGTCCTAAGAGTGGGTGAGCCGGCCCTGCCCTTACCTGCTGCAGCACCTCACCGGGACTCAGCACAGTGAATCTGGCCCGGATGGCGAAGGCATGAGAGCAGAAATGACCCTGCCTCCTGCAGATGGTGGCCTTGGGTGGCCTAGCCAAGCCACTGCAGAAGAGCTCACCCTGATGGTATAGATCAGGGAGAGTCTGAGCACCGACCAGCTCGTCTGCCACCCTGGCCCAGATCCAGGTTTCCATGTTGGTCCAACATCATCTGTAGACAGTTGGAATGCAGTAGGAACCAGTTCTGCTGATCCAGGGCTGAAGTATCTCCATGACACAAGGCTACAATGGGATAACAGGGAGGAGTCCCACTGAAGTTATGATGTTGGTGATGTCTCGGAAGTCAGAGATCTAGGGCCAGACTGATGACACTTGCAAATGAAGATGTGTAGACAGGGGGTATACTATGGGACACACTGACACACTACAGTTTCCACAATGGTTTTTCTTTTTATAGTGTGTGTGTGTGTGTGTGTGTGTGTGTGTGTGTGTGTGTTAGTGTTTTATTTAGGGAGGGAGGTTGCAAGGGTGAAGGGCAGATACAAGGGTTCAAAGGGATAATCAGGACTGAAATGCGTGATGTGAAACTCACAAGGAACCAATAAAACGTTTTTTGGTTTTGTATTTTAAAGTAACCATGGTTTTAAATATGGATGAAAATATTAAAAACTAGTTGCCTTAGAGTTCTACTGCTGTGAACAAACACCATGAACAAAGCAATTCTTATAAGGACAACATTTAATTGGATATGACTTACAGGTTCAGAAGTTCAGTCCATTATCATCAAGGCTGGAGTCTGGTAGTAATCCAGGTAGGCATGGGGCTGAAGGAGCTAAGAGATCCACCTCTTGTCCTGAAGGCAGCTAGAAGAAAATTGGCTTCCAGGGAGCTAGGATGAGGGTCTTAAAGCCCACACCCACAATGACACACCCACTCCAACAAGGCCACACCTCCTAAAACTGCCATTCCCTAGTCCAAGCATATCCAACCCATCATACTAATATAGAGTATCACCTGCAAAATTGATTCACCTCGGCAAGCCTGTGACCTATGACCTCAGTGCTGAAACCACCCTTTCATGTGGGCATGATTGCTCTTGCTTAAAATTATTTTCGAATTGCTTTATTTAAGTCAATTGTTTCTGCCCAAAGTCATTCGCTGCTAGGGTGATGGGAAACCATGGTGACAGATAGGAAACGGAGGCATCCTGAAGGCAGTGCCTGCAACCGTTAGTTAGAGGGCTGAGGGTGGGGAGACTGAAAAAGCTTAGAGCAGAGGTAGAAAAGGGCCCACTCTGGTTTTAAACCTTGGAGATATCCTGGTGTAATGAAGTCACCACAGGAAGAGGGAAGACCTGTGGGCTAGAGGAGTAGCACCAAATCAGGTAGAATCAATCCTTCCTGGACACGGGTAAGTACAAACATGAAAGACAGAAATAACCAGTAGTCCTATACAAACAAACAAATAGGGTGCCCTCTGAACTACAGGACCCCTCCTCCCCCACTATGGGTCAAATAGATTATATTCAGGAGCTTCAAACACTGCTGCCCATATTAATATACTGAAAATAAAGGGGGCAGGGAGAGAGATGAGCCGCTTATGAACTGGGCTGATGGGGAAAGGTCACAGCCAGCTCCTCAGGTACAGTGAAGCTCTTCATCACTGCCTACAGATCTGAGGCACTGAGCAGAGGGGCTGCCTTGCTGGGCTGGAATTGGTCCCGCTCCCCTTTCTGAGTCCCCAAGGGACTATGTAGAATGCTTGTCTGCAGACTTCTTGCATGCCCATGCAAACTTAGCTTTATTTCTAGTCCCATAAAGAACTATATTTGAGAAGTGTCTAGTACCTTTGAAAAACTTACCTCTCGAGTGACGTGTCTGCTTGACTGACGTTTGAAGCACCGTGGCACGAGAAAGCTGCCAGCCATCGATGCCATGAATATACCCACCCACCTGATTCGTCCACTGGGCTCAGCTTAGTACTAGTACTTTTGTTTTCTGTTCATTAAAATTCCTATCAGGGCACAAAATGCTGAACATCACCCAAAACAAAACAAACAAAAGCAACCACCCTTCCGAAAAACTCCCGAAATAAAGCTTGGGCGAGAAGGTAGCAAAGTTACTTCATGAAGAAAACAAAGCAAGCTGTTTATATAGTGCTTTTCTTCCCTCCTTAAACACTTCATAGGTCTTTTGCTTTTTAATTTAAAATGTTGTGACCTTTGTAAAACCCTGAGCACCGAGGTTTTGATTCTTAGACTCCTTCTCTGCCTTACAAGGGGAAACTGAGAAGAAACTGAAAAGAATAACAGATACTCAGTCTTTTATGCATTTTCCACATGTTCAAAAGTAATAGAAAAGATTGGCTTTGTTTCAAATTAAGTGTTTTATTTTTATTTTTTTAGAGCCACTTTTTTTTGTACAGGTTGGAGGACCATTGAAGGGTTAAAATTGGTATCTACAAAAACAAGGAGTCTGCACCAACCACACGTTACACAAATATGCAAATATTTTGGTCTTTGTTTTCAAAAACTGCACATGCAAATTGATTCCAATTTCAGGAAATGCAATTATATCTTAAGGAAAAACCGTGAACTCTGCTGAGACAGAGCTGTCATTTGATATACACTGTTGGGTTTTATTTTATTCTTTATTGAATGCATATGGACTCACTGGTTTTACTTTTTCTTGCGGTAGGGAAAGAGGTAGAGATTGAATAGGTTACATATACTGCATTATTTCTAACAGACATTGTGTTACATTAGAGAAAGAATCATTTTCAGTGACTGTAACAGAGGCTTCTGGTTGTCTCCATAGGGCTTGTTCTCATTTTCTTCTATGGTAACAGAGAGAGTTTGATTTGGTGTTTGGCACAGTGCCACTGTCTCAAGACCACATTTCCCAAACTCCCTTGCAAGGTGCGGTCTTGCAACAAGTTCTACACGTGTGTGCTCGGCTTCCAGCACGCACGCTGTTTCTCCTCCCTCCTTTCTGCAGCTCGGAGTTAGGCATGGTGGCTACCTAGCATTCTGAACTGCGTGGGTGAGAGGGCATCCTGCTGAAGGTAGCACAGATGCAGAGGCAGTGTGTGTCCCGGGTTGACTATGTGATCAGTAAGCCATTCTATAACTACCTTAGTTCAGACTTCAATGAAACAAGAAGTGAGAACGTCATGTTTATTCTTCACTTACTTCGGATAGTGTTCTCAGAAGACAAGTCAAAGCTCGATAAGGAAGGAATTTGGTGCCTAGAATTGGGGCTTTGATTGTGACAAACCCTAGAACATGGGTCCTGAGGACTCAGGCAATATAATGCCCAGAGTTAAACATTTCTCGGTACGCTGTGTTAAAATGTTTGGTTACGGAATTACCATGACAACTGATTAAGACATTTCAGGAATGAGGCAATATATTATCTTGTGTTGATTATTGGCATTTTAGATGAATCTACAAAAGGAACAAATTTAAACAACCAGGTTGGTACCTGTGTGTGCTTGCAGCAAAAGTTGGCAAAAATCTAACAATCTTAGAGCAGCGAGGTGCGCACTGTTGCAGTAAATAATAAAAGTATATCTTAACATTTTATCACCCCCTACCCCGTGGTCTCACTCCACAAATGCTGCTGCAGCTATAGTGTGGAGCTGAGCACACAAACTTTGTCACACAGTCCGCTTCCCAGGTGGTTCACTCCAACTGCCCTGTTGCTTCTGTCCCGGGTAGATATGACCCGGCATGTTCTGTTCCTCCACTGCCCAGCACAAACATGGCTCAGAAGCCCAGTAGCTTACCAAGCAGGTTTATATATCAAATCTTCAATCCACAAACCCTCTACCCAGTGAGTTTACATCTAATGGACAAAGATGCAAACAGCATACTACTTATCTCCACCTGTAGGGTGCACATAATGTACCATTTTAGGATTTTGTGCATTTAAAAAAAATCAATTCTCATACAGATCAACCTAAAGTAAAACCTATTTATTTTACTTTAAGGGAGGAGCAGAAAAACAAAGGAGGTTATCAGTTGCATAGCTAATACATGACATGTCTGATGTAGGCTAGACAATCTGGTTCTAGAGTTTTTTTTTTTTTTAAATTCTGGGTAATTTGTATCTTATGGAACTGTATCTCAGAGTGAAGAAACTGTAAGTAAAATATACAAAAGGTCAGATTTTATGGATTAAAAAGCACCTTTCCCAAAGAGCTACAACACATAAGCCAGCTGTGGTGAGGATGTAAGAACGTTGCATGCCCATGCCAGCTGTGTTCGTCAAAGCTTTGAGAAGGTTGATCTAAAGCAGAAGAGAAGGGAGTCAGTCCAGAGGCTAAACCAAAAGACCTCAGGTTTAAAACACGTGGTTCTACAAAGCTTTTATCTATGGTCACAGACACATAGGACTTCCTAGAAACCAAGTAAAAGCCTACCAGGTCCTTGAAGAAATTATTTCTACAAAACTAAATCCTAGGGAAGCCACAAATCATCCTGATGACTTCAAGTCATTGCTGGCCAAAGAAAGGCTATTTGGATTAAGCAGCTCCAATAAGCACATGGCCTTAAATGCTTCAGAGGCTCTGTGAAGGATAAGGAAAAGGAAGGATCTTTGGAAGCACTCCAGAGTAGGGTAAGCTAAGCATTCTGTATCTGCTCACAATAAGGAAGTTATCATTATTTATGTCCAACAATATGTGGCTTAGAGAGAGTCCCATTTCTCACTCCATTTTCACCAAATGGGAAGCCATGTTTAGATCACCTTCTTCTTTGGGTGTTTGGGGAACAGATAACTGATCACAAAGAGTCATACTTATACTAAGTAGAGATGATAGTCCAGCAACGTACAGATCTGAAACTTCAATTTCAGATATCTTGCTCTTGAGGCACAACAGATTAGGAGGGACTTACGAAGAAATGTGCATATAGATATTTAGGTCATCAAAAATAACAAAATGTAAACAGATATTACTAGTGCCCCTAAAATTCCTTTTCTTCCCCCTTGCTTCTAAGCAAAACCAAGATTAAGATAAATGAAAACAAAGACTTCAGTTCCCAACATAACTCACAGCTAAATATGGCCATGACGTCTGATTAGTGGAAGGTAAGCAAGTGTTTTACACAGAATAAAGCATCCGTTGCAGTGGGCTTTAAAAAAGCCCTTCCAAGTCCTTCCTTTCCCAGTATTCAGTTCTCATTCTGGAAACTGAGCATCACTTTATATGAAACACAGTGACTTTGCCAGTGGTATTTTAAGAAAAATTACACTATTCAGAAGGTCCATCCTTGTCTATTTTCTACTACCATAATAAAATGCCACAAGTAGGTAAATTATGACAATAGAAGTTTGTGTGGGATGTTCAAAAGATTGAAAATTTCAAGAACGTGACAGTGGCTAGGTCTTTCATGAGAAATCATCCTGTGATGGAAGACAAAGAGGCAAGTGAACATCCTAAGGAGAAACTCACTTGTACATAACTAACCTTCTTCTCAGGTAGTGAACAGGATTCTTTTATGAGGGTGGATCCTCTCTAACTGAACCATGTTTAAAATCACTTCCTGGTCTTTCTCTCAGTGACATTTAGATTTTGCCATGAGTGTGGAGAGGACATTCAAACCGTAGAAGACCCTAAATATAGCCACAAGTGTTCTCCCAAGAGAGCCTTGTCACAGACAGAAGAAAGCAAAGCAGCTATGGAGAATGTGTCCACATAATAATGAAGGCTCATAGCATCCCAGCTACAAGGATTACAAAGTCACTTTTCCCAGAAGCTATGGAGGAAAATAGTGTTCTTGTTTCAGGTCTGGTGAAATGGATGGTGGATTTCTAGCATTTGGAAGTATGAAAAAAAAAAAAAAAAAAAAAACACTGTTGCTTCAACCCAGCACATTTGTGGCATTTGTCTAGATGTGACTAGAAAAAAGCATCATGGGAAAAGTAGGGGAAGGGCAACTTGGCTAAACTGCCAGATGACTGTGAAGGCTCCTCCACAGCCCTGAACTTCTTTCCAGCTTCTCGGTGTGAGAAAGTGATAAGCCTCTGGCTCCCTTCAGTCACAATGATTTGCAGTTTCTGTTATAAGAAGCCAAACCAAAGAACAACCAGGAATTATGTCATTTAACCCTCTGTCTCCAAGCCAAACTATAACTAAATCATACAGAACAAATAGATGTCTACCCTGGTAATAAAATTGAGTATCACTTTTTCCGTACAGTCATAGGAAGTAGGTAGGTACGGAAAGGTTTTCATCGCAGTTTGGCGTCATTCGCTCATTTCCATGACTAAACTCCAGATACGTGGGAATAATATTTTTGCTGAAAAGGGCTTTATAAAGCCAGACAAGTGTTTTTGGCGGTATGAAAATAAGCGTGTTTCAGAGGAAACAGGGATTTGGAGAGTTCTTGGATACACTGAAAGGCAACTAAACTAAAAATCATCCTGTCTTTGACTGATATTCTTTTTCTGCTGATTATTCTTTCATTGTCAGTTGTCCCCTCTGTTTATGTGCATGTGATTTGCTTTTATAACTAACCCAAGGTTTACTATCTGGGGCAAATACCATAATCTCTCTAGAGTTCTGTCTCCTTGTTTGTGAAACAAGGCTTTCTCCCAGCCTCCCTGACCTGTATGATGAGGTCATCAAAGCATGTCTGCCATAGGTTAAGGGTTTAATTACTGAAAACTAATATTGGATATGGCTATTCATTGCTTTGTAATTAGGAAACGACAGTTTGAAAAGTCTGGTTAAAGTTTTGCAGTCTTCTATACATAGCAAAACCCGGTAGGCTTTTAATGTATTTGCTATATGTTATATTTATATAGCATATTTGTTTTTATAAAGATATTTTATTTATAAGTCTTCAGTCAACATGGGAAGTTTATTTCCATAAAATTTGAAGCATTACACATTTATGTTGGAGGTAATTAATTAAATAAGTAATTGGGAGCTGAAGACAGACAAGGATTTAACATGGAAGGTGAGCAACCAATAAAAGGGTTTTAGAAATGGAACTTTGAGCAAAGCTACTGATTGGCCAGGAGGAAAACAGATGCATGTAAAAGGGAACAGAGCAAAGTGGTTTGTGGGATGGTATCACTACGCAGCACAAACTATGTAGCCTTTATTCTAGACTTAGGCTTAGAAAGTTGGGTTCACACAGCAACAGAATTCCAAACATGTTTTTCCCATCTCCAGCAGTGATATTTTTGCAGGCTTTGGAGCTATTATCAGGTTCAGGTGAATGCCAGCAACTTCATTCGGGCAGAAGTTCATAAAAATATTTAAATAGACCAAAAAAGGAGACTGTAGGAGAGAAAACTCTAATACTGAGATCTTACTGCTTGTTCGTTATACAATTGTATTAATAACTTTTCTCATTGAAGCTACACAAAATTATACCACACGATCTGTATCAGAAGAGGAATATGAAATAAATGTCTCATCCAATATTCAAATATCAAATAATTATTATTTACACATTAAGTATTCTAGTTAATGTGTATCCTATATTAAATTCTATATGTCTTTCGTGAGGTCATGCCAACAATAAACTGTTCCAAGAACCATTCTTCCTTCCTGAAGTATTCATCTTTTTTCTCCTGTTATTATCTTTGTATGAAAAGGATGATATCTGTATCTTGTCTGATAAGTTTTTAGAAATATGACAACTACTCTAAATCTTCTGCTCAATAGTGTCAGATCCTTTGGGCAATAATATTCCTCTTGGTGTCTTTGTGAGTTATTTGTGGGCTGGCCAGATGGCTCAGAACATACAGGTGAGGGCCATGCAAGCCTTAAAATGTTTGGTCCCTAGAAACTGTGTAAAGCTGGAAAGAGAGACCAATTCCACAACATTCTCATCTTAGCTCCCTATTTGAGTGCTTTTATACAATGAAGAAAGACTTTAAAAGATCTTTACAGATCTCTTTTCTCTTTAAGTGACAGACAAGGTATTTAGCATGGATGGTGGGCAATGGAAGGTAAAAATGGAGCTTTTAACAAGCAAGCAACTGCTTATGAAGGACAGAAGCAGAAGCGTGTAAAAGGGAGTGAGCAGTGACATTTCTGCAGAGTAATAGAGATTGCTAAGTAGTCAGCACATTTCAGTAAGCGTAAAAGTTACTAGGTAAGTGCCACGAAGATTAGAAACCATGCCTTCAACTAGCCAAGGAATAAGATTCCAAAACAAAGAGAAAATGTCTACACAACACAGAAAAAACAAAAACAAAAAAAAAAAAAAAAAAAAAAAAAGACATGGCAGGTCATTTCTGGACTGTGTAGGAAGAAAATATAATCACTGGAGAGGCAATTGACTTAGAAAGGTTATTTAGTTTTGAGCTCTGCTTAACTTGTTTGTGGACTCAGAGAATGTCTCTATATCCAAAGGATGGTTTTATTTATTTAAGTGTATAGTGTTCCCTAGTGTTTAGAGACAAAGGTGGGGTGTTTGTTATCGATTTAAATAGGAGTCATCCCTAAACAGTGATGCATTGGCAATGAAAACTTTGGTGGTTTGAATGAGTGCAGTCCCCATGGGCTCATATGCTTAAATACTCAGTCCCAAGTTGGAACCATTTTGGAAGGATTAGAAGGTGTGGTCATGTTGGACGGGGTGTGACTAGAGATCAGCTTCTAAAAGCACATGTCAGGCCCAATCTGTCATTCTCTGCTTGCTGGCAGTGGTTAATAATGCTCCAGAACTATGCCTGCCTTTGTGTTCAGTGATGGTGGACTAACCCTCTGAAACTATAAGCAAGGTTCCCGTTAAATGCTTTCTTTTGTAAAAATTGCTTCAGTCATGGTCTCTTTGCACAGCAATAGAACAATGATGAAGACACACACCTGGTTGTTGGAAGGAAATGAGGGTTATTATCCCCAAGATGACAACTTTGCAGTAGATGAATGAAGTAACAAGGACAGTCTAATAAAGAGTTGGGCTCATTAGAGGAGGACAAATCTCAGTTGAGGGCACTTCGTAGTTACATGTAGTCTCCAGTGAGATAAAAAGATGCCAGATGAGTTGAAGAAGGTAAACAAACAAACTGTTATTGAAAAGAAGGGAAAATAGATCCATTCTTAGTCCAGGGAGCAGCTTGTACCCACAGCAGACTATGTAGTAGATGTCACATGGGAACTACTTCTCTGCCTTGGTGTGAAGTTATCAACACTGTATCCTGCTGGGCTTGTGAAAGGTGGTGGCGTGTCTTCTGCCAACACATGTCTTTTTACTTTGATAATAGTGTTCAGAATTCTTAATAAACAGTTGGATAAATGTCCTAGTTTTCTGGATGCAGACACAAATCAATAAACCTGTGATACCCTTGAATAATACTATTGGCTTCAGTTAACATAAACATTCATGAAAGATACTATATAATTTCAGACTTCATAAAATGTTTTTGAATCAATCTAAACAAAACACATTAGAGCTGTATTGCTACACCAGTTAATAATTTTTAACCAAGGTTTACCTAACACAATTTAATATTTATAATGATTTTAGCCAGATAATTTATATTTAATTAGCCTTGTTTAACTTCCTCTGCATTGTCTTACATAGTGCTATCAAGATGTTTTATCCAGACTGAACTTATAATATGTTTTTAAGTTATGGGAATACAAAATCAAATATAGTATCTCTGGAAATCTTAATAATTTGTGTTTTATAATATGATAAAATGAAAAAGAAAAGTTCTTTTAGATGAATTATTTGAAATACAGTTATGTGTTCAACAAAATTTCTTTTGTCTTTAATATGCAGTAAAATTATATGTATATCAAAGAATTGTTTTAAAATAAATGTTTATGATTTATGCTTATTTAATACATGTGTTTAAACACATCTATTAGGAATGTATCCAAATTAACTGTGTGAAAAGGGTTGTGAGTGGCAGAGACTTCAGACTCCTGGTCTAGACTATGTATGGCAAGGCAATGGTCATCATCTGATTCTAGTCCATTTTGTTTTGCAAAGTCTTTGTTACATAGGGCTAAGTAGAGATATTTTGGCCTTGATATTTGTTATGGGCTGTCCTGTGTTCTGTAGCGTGTATCTCAGGTCTCTAGTCACTTCCAGTTGTTACCACAGAAAATTGTCCCTGGAACTTATCAAATACCCTAAAAGAACCTGCTTTCTGGAAGGACTTTTACTTTTAAAGGTATAAGCATAGAGAATAGACATTTGTAAACAAATGAATTGTACAAAAACTGGCCAGAAGAAACTTGGACCACTGGTTATATTACAAACGAGCCTGCTATTTAACTCACAGGAAAATGAGTTTTATGTTACTTCACCCACTCCAGTGTTGAATGTATCTTAGTGTTAACAGACATGTGTGTGTGTGTGTGTGTGTGTGTGTGTGTGTGTGTGTGTGAATGTGTGTCTTAATGGAATAATTATTTTCTCTTTGTAGCAAATTGGTAGGTGTAAAGTAATGAAAATCTAGTAGGTTTCAGAAAGATGTGTACTAAAATTTTACATAATTAGTTGTTTTAAATTGCATTCTTCTAAAAGATCTGATCTTCTCCAGTGTATGTTAGAGAATGTCACGTAAAATGTCATATAGAAAACAACATGTTTTATTGAACATGTACACAAACGCCAAATACAAATGTATATGAGTAGGATCAACTCAAATATGATTCTTGAAGAACAGGACAAGCAGTAAATTTCAAGTAATTCAATTTTTGAGACATCTTGGGTCTCTGAACTTTAGGGAAAGAGAGTCACATATCTTGTATTTTTCCACGACGGATCTATGATCAGTCAAATAGAAATGTCAGAGGCTGTTGACAGAACAAGAATAATGAGCGTACATTTACGGTCTTTGTCAATAGCCCAGGAGATCAATTGCCCTCTTGACCAAGACCAAGTATTCCCTTCAGTGAGTGAACTTTGAGAGAGGAGGTTTCCAAGCATAATTTATATCCAGGTGTTGTGCTGGCCTTTTTGACACTTTCTTAATTGCCTTTCTCCAGGCAAAGGAAATCTGAACGTCTACAAAGATCACTAAATGAGCTGTATTCCTGTTAATGTTTACCAAGCAATGATCTGGCAGATGTGTTCACTCTAGTGGCCAGTAAACAGTTGGGAAATGATGGACTAGGCATTTAGGATGTTTGTCAGTCAACAGTCAACTGCTCCGTTTATAGATTAGTCACATAAGAAGGAACTTAAGCCATTGTATTTTGAACATATATATATTTAATTTCAATGTGATAGTTAACTGCTTTATCTACAATGTATTAGTGCTTTATTTTGACATTATTACTTTTTTCAAACATACTTCTGATTGATGTCAGTGTCCCAAAAGTAGATATTTGAAGCTGTGAATTTTTCAGTGTTGATCCTCTTATATGAACTACAATGTTTTATGTGTTCAGAATTTATTTTAGTCTATTTAATTATCAAAAAATCATCTTTATGTTTTTATAAATGAATGTAGATGTATGAATTGAAAACAAGATTTAATTCTTTAGAAAATATGTATTTAAGAAAGTATTTTATTTACAAATATGATAAAATATGTCCTAGTGGTACATTACTAATGAAAATTAGAACAAAACATGTTATAAATTTTTGCTTATCAAATTGACAGAAATAAATATGTTAAGAAACATGATACTGGAGTGATTTATTTCCAGGAAAAAAATGTTATGGATTCTTTGGGAAATAATCTGACAATATGAAGAAAGGGTCTTTTAGTTTTCCTAGACTGAGACAGATAATTCTATGTCTGGGAATTTATCCAAAGAAAATCATCTTACATACAGAAAGATTTGTGTACAAAGGTGTTCATTGTCTTATTATATAGACTAAAAGAGAAAGGAGGCAACAGTATTGACAACAAAAATAAAATTAAATAACTTATGGTCCAGTCACTCTAGGAATGTACATGTTGGCTTTAAAAATACTAATTATTGGGACAATAAAAATTTCATCATCTTATAATATTTAGTAAGAGAAGTATGATATTTATTTTATAAATTATGCATCCAAATAATATAAAAATTATTCTTAGAAAAAGGTTAAATTATGAGAATGTAGTGTTTACTGTATTTCTACAGTAAGAAAGTAGTTTCAAGTCAAATTTCTAAAAATTTTACATTTGTTTTTAATCTTCTATGCCACAAATAAAAGAGTTTCATTTCCAAAGACATTAACACACTTAAAAACAATGGTTAGTCTGTAGCACTGCTTCATGTATCTAGCTCTTAGGCTAGTCATGTTTTCCTTTCAAACGTAAAAGTTCATAATGTCTAAAAATGACTATAGCCACAGATCTTATGTATGCCACTTTCTTAGCTGATCTGACATCACCCGTCTTGGATAAAAGTAAGCAATCATTTGAGTTGTGATAAGCTTTTCTTGTAGCTCATTTTGATTCTTACATGTTATTTATCAATTTAATTTCCTGTATGTGTTATATTCAGTCTTACCTGTCAGACTCTCAGCCTCCAAAATAATCTAGTTGATTTTTCGTTGCTAGTCTTGGCTTCTTTTGTTATGTGCTTCCTAGTGTTCCCACCTCTTAGCTAGAATTTCAAGAAGCTTTTATTCCTGTTTGGTAAACAGAAGAGGAACATTATACCCATGGCCCTTCCTTCTTTACCTTTCTGATGGGACACCAGTGCAGGGTAGTCCTTATGAGAGGCACTAGAAGTACTGTCACACTAGTTGCCACAAGTCTCCAGCAATCACACAATTACTGGGCTATGTGTGGACTTATGTGTAGGCATGGATAGGGGGTGGGAAATATGTTAGATATCAGCAAAAAATGAAAGTGAAAAATATGAAGATGCCAAGTATAGGATTATATTTTTCAATACCTACTTTAATAAGGGTACTTCCTTTCTAGCCCACTACCCATCAAAGGAAGAAAAGGTTAATAGGGCAAATGAGGATGTGCACCTATTTAGAAATAGTTCTTTGGAGCGAATCCAATCTGTGTTGTCAGGATATCAGCAGTTCAGTTCATGTGAATCAGCCGTGGGAGCTCAATCCACTGACAAACACTAATCATGAATTAGCAACAGCACTTCCATCCAGAAGACACTACAAGAATCTGCCAGTCAACCAGAGTCCACAGAAGTGGCAAGAAGCCATCAGAACACCTCCAGAAGTTCTTGGGTACATTTTTTCTCTCTACAAGGTTGTGACCAATGAAAATCAGCAAAGAGTGATAAGGCAATCCAATGCCATACACCATCATCCACCACCTGTGAGGTCATATTTATATCCTTTCCAAACATCATATGTTCTCTCAAGTGTACACTCTAGCAAAACATCACATTTCCATTTTTTGGGAACTTCCAGAATAAAACAATGTGTGCATTCTCAGCAAAACATCGTTCTACATGTCTGTTTCATCAAAAACATTCTTTCATAACACAGTTTTCAGAAAAGCATCACATGACACAACTGAATCTCCAAAGAAACCAGATATCTTCACTTCAGCCAAGTATACATAACATAAAAAAGATTCCCATCTAGATTATTTTGAGAATTGCAAAACCTAAACTCTAAAAATTCACTGACTCAATGAACATTTTAATGAAAATCCGTAAACAAAGTGATGAACTGAATAGACAAGTTGACAAAAGAAATACAATTGGCCAATAATTGTTTGAAAAAAAAAGTTAACCATTCTTAGCCATCAAAAAAATGCTAATTGAAACTGTTTTGTGAGTAAATTTCATCTCAGTCAGAAGGCCCATCATCGAACAAACAAATGACAAATGTTATCAAGAATATAGGAAAACAGGAGTCCTTATACACTGCAGTATCAACAACTACGGCCCCAGGATAAGTCAACAGGAAGTACTACAAAAAAAAAAAAAAAAAAAAAAAAGTAATACACTATATGACCCAATTACAATTCCACTTGGAATAAATTCAAAGAACTCTAAGTCAGGGTACCAAAGAGAAACTTTCTATATTCATGTTATTTGCTGCATTCTTCACAATAACTAGGATATGGAGTCAGCATAGATGTCCAACAATAGATAAACGGATAAAGAAAGTGTGATAGGTAGGTGCAACAGAAACTTTTAGTCATAAAGAAAAATGAAATTATGACATTTTAAGGAAAACAAATAAAACATTATGCTAAGAGTAGTAAGTCAGACAGCGAAAGATGAATAAGACATGTTTTCCCTTCGAGTATGGAATCTAGACTTAAAAGTGTAGGTATGTCTGGGAAGGAGGAGGTGGGCATGTACCTGAAGAAAACCAGGAGAGGGAGGGAAGAAGACTTAACGGATTGGGCAAGTGGGTAAGGCAAGAGTAATGAAATTCACACGACACGAAAATGGGAGTGAGACTGGTATTTGAAGCAGAATAAAGCCAGTGAGAAAAAGGTAAAAGGAATTACAAAGGACAAAAACGGGAATGATTTGATTAAAATAAGTCATAATGCTATTGGTGTATTAAAATGCCAAAACCAAAACTTTTTATGTTAACGTAAAATTAATTATAAAAATGCAAAATACATATCAAATGTTTTTAAATTTATAAATTTTATTATTAAAAACTTAACAACAACAATAGAAGAAAGAAACCCTACACATGAAAACTAACCAGACCCAAAGGTTCTCAGATTTTGCACTTTCATTTTTATGATGATTTTAACTAGTGTATAACTTCAAAAAATATTAATCTAATAACACAAATAATGTGTGCTTTCTTGTTAAATACACTTACTTCTAACCTGTTAAGTATACTGACATGTGACATGTTGAAGAAGAAGAGGAGGAGGAGGAAGATTATAGGGATTTGTTCCAGTGCTAAGATCCTGTTCCCTAGTTGGTTTTGGATCTATTAGTAAAGATGCCAAAGACCAATGGTTGAGCAGAAGGAATGAGGCAGAACTTCCCGGTCCCTGGAGGCAGACTGGGAGACACAGGAGAGGAAGAAGTGTTTTCACCATACCTTAGAGGGAGAAAAAGACACAAGCCATGTGAAATCTAGGGTTGAGTGATTGGACCTGGGGTAGCTGAGTGCAGACTTAAGGTGTTGAGTGGGACCAAACGAGACTGAGCAACTAAGCTTGAGAACAGATTTAGGATGCTGAGCTAAGAGTATTGTGAAGGGCATGTTAGCAATTGAGCCAAGAAGGCCAGTTGAAATTGGAACCTGGACCGGCTGGTAGCACCGTCCACCTGGAGCTTAAGGAAG
Organism: Micromys minutus; assembly: GCF_963924665.1. Lineage (NCBI taxonomy): Eukaryota > Metazoa > Chordata > Mammalia > Rodentia > Muridae > Micromys > Micromys minutus. The sequence goes on from NC_137974.1 coordinate 30,803,966, forward strand.
AGCAAAAATCTACATACTACAGAAGATAAGAGGGCAAGGGCCACTTCAAAGTCATATGCTAGTTAACTGTGTATCATATTTCAAACAGTTGAAGGTATCCAGGTGCTTTTAGTTTTAAAAAATCTTTATTCTGATCTTACTATTTGAATGCAAACTTGTTTTATATTTTTCCTCAGAAATATTAGCCTGTTTTCTTAATTCCCATTAGGATCTGAGTTTCCTTCCTATAGAAAAAGTTTTAATCCGGCAACATGGCTGCTCTGGATCAGAGCATTGGGATCTGTCTGGAACACAGACACAACCTTAGTACACACCCTTGATCCCAAACAATGACATCTAACTGAGGGACAGACAAAGTGACAAATCAGAGACAGAGTGAGTCAGAGATAGGATATTCCCACCTCTCAAAAGGACAGGAAAGAGGGCCTACTTGAGAGCAGGGAAGAAGATAGAAAAGGAGTAAATCAGTACCATTTAGAGTAATTCAATTTAATTTAATTCAATTAATTGAATTCAATTGGATTCAATTTCCAGAGTCTAGATGCAGTCTTTTTTTTTTTTTTTTTTTTTGAAGCAGAGTGATTCAATCAGAAGCCAAGAGAAGCCAATTTGAACCAGTCAGCTTGGAAAGGATTTTGAACCAGAGCAGTTGATTTGGACCAGCCAGCTGGTTCTCTTTTAAAAAGCACTAGAAAGGGTGAATTTATTCAGCAGTACATCTTGGCCACTGAAACGTTCGAGGCCTAGGGGACCAGAGAGAGAATGGAAGCTGAAGTCTTCATGTCTGGGCTTGAGAAGAGTAGACTGTACAGAGGCTAGAAGCTTCCAGGCCTAGGCCTAGGGATAATTAGATTGAAATCCTCTGGGTTCGGCTCAAGCCACACTCATGAAGCTTGGGTGTTACTCTCATCTCATTCCTTCATCTGAGAAAATAAAAGTGACACATTTACACCTTACCCCTCTTTTCTAAAGTCCTTGCTTGTCTGGTTTCATGCACCATGAGCTCGGTGCTGAGGCAATGGATGTCCCTACATTTCCTTCTCTTCATGACTCCCATGGGATTGTCTCTGTAGACAGGGCTCTTCTACTCCCTACACAGATCTTTAAGACACTGTAACTTTTATTTAGCCAGATTCATGTGTTATTTTTATATTTTTCACACACACACACACACACACAAACACACACACATGCGCATTCTACAAGGAAACTCTTATCTTCCTTCCAACAATCCAAATTCACAAACACATTCCTCAGTTTTAAATCTCAACATGGATTTATTTGCTGGCAGTTTGCAGCTGTATCAGATTCTTTGATCAGCATTCTGAGAATGTCCAGAGAAAGAACCTATAATTGTCATCCTGGATTTGTAAAAGAGCATGCCTGCCAACCCATCCATGTATTTCATTTCCATATTTATGTTCCGGAATTCACTGTTTTCCAAATTCTATACTTACTCTTTCATGCCTGGGCAATGTTCCCAGTAAATTATTTATTATGTTTCCCTCATAGAGTGTTTGCAAAGTATTTTCTTATCTTTACCCCATTTGTCTATTTGTGATTGGGGTGGTTTCTCCTGATAGATCAGGAAATCAACGTGATTTAAAGCATATTAGTTGCTTCCTTGCAAAACATCTCTGTTGCTAGCATGATATTAAGCTCGTGTTTTAATTAGTCTGTCAAATTCCTGACCTCTGGTCTATTTCATCAACTCCTGACCTAGGTTTTCAGCACCTTACAAGTTGTTGGTTGGTTAGTCAGTGTGCATTTTACTCCAGATTAGTGCATCTTAAACGACATTAGTAGCGCTTGCTCACCTTGTTAAAACAAGGATTTCTGGGTCATCCCAGGCCTCCTGATTCACTAGGTCTTGAACTGAGTGAGAATGCTAATATTCCTTCAAGCTCACATAGTTGTGAAATATCTGCAAAGGAGAGCTGGCAACGGGAGTGGGAGCAGACCAAGGAACAGAAATGTGTCACAGGGAGCAATGCTCAGAGAACAGAGACATCTTAGTCTTTTGACATCAGACATTTAACTATGAGATCTGGAGTTTGCCTGCAGGATTTCAGTTTTGCTTTGGACTAGTATTTCCTCACATTGCCTCCATTCCTTCTTTTTAAAATGAGAAAAACAATATGTGTGTGTGTGTGTGTGTGTGTGTGTGTGTGTGTGTGTGTGTGTCTGTCTGTCTGTCTGTCTGTCTCTTTCATGGTCTCACCTTTGTCTGTCTCCACATCTTTCTATGTACTTCTGCTTTCTATTTGTACAGTTTAAGATGTGAGCTCTCAGCCTTTGCTCTGCCATCATGGACTCTAACCCTTTGAAACTGTAATCCCAAATTAAACGTTAGAAAATAAATAAATAAATAAATAAATAAATAAATAAATAAATAAATAAATAACCTCAGCCGTGTTGTCTTGCCATAGGAACTAAAAAGTTATAATGACAGACCCCGAATATCAGCCCTGGGGCTCCTATTACCCAGCAGGAAGTGATGGTGAAGCTCTGTTTACAGAATGTCCTTTCTCAGTGTCCCTGCTGAAGTCTGTTAATTTATTCTTTTTCTTCCACTGGTCAATATAATGTTTCAATAGCGATCAGCATCCTTGTGAAAACTGAAAGTATGTCTTTTTTTTTCTTCTTCAGATAAACCCTTGGGATCCCTAACTTAGGTCATGTGGGCTTTCAGGAGATGGTTCTCACTCATTTCTCAGGTCCTTTCAGTGTTATTCCTCCTTCTTATCCTTTGTGCTCTGGACCCAAAAGGCTGCTGTACATTCTGTGCTCCCGTCACGGGCCCAGTGCCTTGCATACTTTAACATGCAATCTTTCCATTTTTATAATATAGTGTTCTTCACATTTGTGCATCTTTTATCCTCTTGGGGGGAGGGGTTCAGCTTACATATCATTTCCATACAGAACCCTCTTTAGATACTGCAATAAGCCTTGTGCTTATACACATTGTTTCTTTCTTGTTCCTTATCATAATCTGGATTGTATAATTATATATGTTATTCATTACTTTGTGTCTGTCTTCCAGATCATGTGAGCCCCTTCGAGTAAGAGCACCTCTGCTTACTGCCACATATATTCATCCCTAGACACAAAGCACTGGTTGAAACAGTCTGCGATCCCTCCAAGCATATTATATAATGACAAAACATTGTCACCCCACCCTCGCTCATCAACCATCCAATAAGCAACAGTCAGCTTGTTTCTGAGCAAGACTTTTTTCATTGTTATTGTTGAATGGGTAAGAATTTGGCATCAACTTACCCCCCCATTGATGAGAAACAGATTTAGAAGAGTGAATTCACCTGCTTCTGTTTGTTCCACGCATTTTGACATTTGAAGTCACAGTGCCAGACTCCTACTCTCTGGCCTCTGCTTGGACGAGTCACCTACATCATTAGTCAGCCTGTTAGAAATATGCACATTCATGCTTAAACAAACCACAATCTTCTCCCATCTCCTGACTTGGAATTCTATGTAGAGTAGCCTTGACTGAGTCATTCTTGGAAAGCAGCAGAGAAAAAAAAGTACGTGAAACACATCAACCCAGCGAAGACCCTTCCTTCACTCCAGACGCTAATGGTCAATAGTGTGTTCTAGAAATATTTATTTGCAGAAGCAAAGCAAGAATTTGTGATGAAGAAATGGCTGACTCAGTAACACGCTTACTGAGGACGCATGAGATCCTGAGTTTAATTCTCAACAACTATGTTTGGAAAATGGCCAAAAAAAAAAAAAAAAAAAAAAAAAATTACTCACAGTGACATGTTTTTTCAATTCCAGGATTGGGGAGATGGAAACAGGTAGGTCTCTGAAACTTGTTGGCTAGACAGCTTAGTTTGCTCGGCAAATGTGGTAATCTGAATGAATGATGTCCCCCAGAGTTCCATGTGTTTGAATACTTAGTTCCCAGTTGGTATTGCTGTTTGGGGAGTTTTAGGAGGTGTGGTCTTATGGGAGGAGTTATGTCATTCTAGGAGGGCTTTGAGAATTTAAAAAAACAAACAAACAAACAAACAAACAAACAAAAAAAACCCTTGGGACTTTTCCACCCCTCCCCCTTTGCTTCATGCTTGTGGTTAAAGTTCCGAGCTCTAGTCTTGCTTTTCCAGCTGCCTGCCTGCTGCTGATAGTGGTGCCTCTCTCTGAAACATTTCCTTCTAAGTTTACAGCAACAGAAAAGCAGGGGTTACAGCAAGCTTTTGTGCCACTGAGATGCTGTCTCAGTAAACAAGGTGGAATGTTACTAAGGAATACCCAAAGTTCACTGTTCACTTCTGGCCTCCACAAAACTGTACCCCAACACACACACACACACACACACACACAGAGAGAGAGAGAGAGAGAGAGAGAGAGAGAGAGAGAGAGAGAGAGAGAGAGAGAATTTGAGGTGTACTGTTTTTCTATAACTTGTTGTAGAATATCTTGCAAGTACTTTTAGTGCGAAGCCCTGGGAAACCTTAACAAAGAGTGAAAGAGCTTCACCTTCTTCTTTCCAAAAGAAATAAGTAATTCTAGGAGCCCCATTAATGGATTCATGGAAATTAAGATCCCTGCTGTGAACTTGAACTTCTGAAACAGTATCTGCATGACTAGAAGTGTTCACACAGGACAATTGACTTATAGGGAAGACTTGTAGAAGAGCTGGTATCATTTGTCCAAAAGCTATGTACTTCCAAGAAGACCCAGCAAGGCTGTGGGCTTGTCTCGTCTACTTGTTCCTCCCGAATCCCTGCTGCTACATCTGCTGAGAAAGAGTCTTCAACAGGGGCAGTACTGTAAACTGAAAGTTTGCATGCCCCCACCCCCATACAAGAAAGCAGTCTAATCCTGCTGCAGGGACTTAAAGGCTCAACTTGCATCTTTGGTGCCTCATCTGATACACTGTGGGCTGGCAAAATGGCCAGAGGGCAAAGCACCTGCCACACACTCCTGACAACCTGAGTTTGATACCTGGGACCCACATAAAGGTGGAAGTAGAACATTTTCTCTTCAGAATTGTCCCCTGACCTTGGCATGACCACACCTACATATATACATCAAAGACACATTTAATAATAATAATAGTAGTAGTCCTAATAGAAATAGTAATAATAATAATTTTTAAAAAGAAAGAAAACTTATCAGGCAGGACCCAAACACTCATGATAGACTATTGATTACCCTTCAAGATTCAAATGAAGTGTTATCTCATTAGTATGGCGTTCCTTACACTAAGCCTCTTCTCCAATGTTAAACTCCTCTGTTCATTGCATTAATTTATATACCTATATCTACATATCTATGTCTCTTCTAAAGCTGAGTTTTACAAATGTAAGGACTGTCTTAGTCACAGTGTCTGTGAAATGCCTAGATCAGCACTTGCTTCAGAGAACTTATTAAATGACCAACTGAGGAGATATATGGAAGAGTGGATGGGAGATGGGAAAGAGGCAGGCTGGGCACGGAGGAAGACGTTGACTAGCATGCACAGAGACGGCTTTGTCTGGTCAGGACGTGGGTTTTGACTTGCAGGGAGAAATGAAATGAACAAATCTGTGGAGAGGCCTCATGGGGGGACTATACTAGGAAGTTTGTGTGAGTTTTCATACAGTGTCACAATCTGCTAGGAGACTTGAAACAGAAGCATGGTATGGTCCAGCTGTTACTTATACTTTGTTTCCATCACTGGAGAGTTCTGATCATAATCAATGCCTTCCTACCTGTTTAACAGAAAAATCTTCTGGAGCTGCAAGGGTCCTGCAATCCTGAGTGTGAGGATTCCGCTGTCTGACGTACGGAAACTGAGCACAGCTGTGCATCGATTTCGATTCAGGTAGGCAATGGAATTTATCATGAATGTAAACAGTGCTTTTATCAGGGGCGCTCAACGGAAGCTTATTTAAAATTGATTTTTTTTCAACTACTTTTTTCATTTTCTGAATTATTTATTTATTTATATTAAAAAAAAGTCTCACATCTCAATACACAGCCAAGAATGGCCTGGATCCTCCTTGCCTCTATTTCCTGAGTACTAGGATTTCAAGAATATGTAAACTTACTGGATTTTACATTTTGTTGAAGTCTAACCAACAGTAACGGGATCAGTTAGAGTAAAATCAACCTATAACATCGTGTTTACGCCCAAAATAAACATACGCAGAAAAAATATGACCTAAACAATGTTAATATCTTATTGCCAAAATATATTTTACATTCTGAAAATATTTTTTAGAACTCAAAGATAATGAGGCTTCTGAAATTAGTGACTATATCAATAAAGAAGATAAACAGTAAAGAAACCAACATTCTGCAATCATTTTTCATGGGATCCTCTCAACAGGGTTGAATAGAAACCCTGCCCTCCTTGGTTTGAAGAGTCTGTGTTGTTCTGTTTCTCGTCAGATGGTTGTAGTTTATGTAGTGCATGTCTTCCTAGAAAGTTTCAAATTTAGCATCTTAATAGCATCTTTTAAAAATGATAAAAATGTATGTGAGATCTTGGAAATAAAATCATTGATAAATTCCTCGTGACATGAACAATTCTCTGTGTCATACGCGTTAGAGTTGGCATTCCTTCAGTTTGACTTATGTGGATTGGGATATCATGGTCACAGAGGCTGGACTGTTTTTATTTTTTTATTTTTTTCTAATATTAAAAACAAGGTTACAATGCTGTTCTCAAACACCATATGTCTTCTTTTCGATTGTTACGAGTGATTTCTAAAGACCTAACCCAGGAGCAGATGATGCTCACTGGCTGGATTTAGGGGTAATTGGATTTTCTTTTCTCTTCACTAAAATTATGCATGCATGGGAAGAACAGTAAGAGTGAACGACAGCCCGTGCCTACTAATCACCATCAGCTAGGGCCTGCTTTTGAAATCTGATTTAAGGGGAAAAAATGAAATAAAACCACAGGCTTGGCTGATAGAAAACTGTCTAATGTTTAAGCAATGGTGGGAGGGAACCCAGTCTTAAAGCAGACTAGACTTTGGACCAAACCCAACCAATGTTTCTCATCCGTGTTTATTTTGTTACTTGACATGATTCAACTCATTAAGGATTTCAAAGGTCCAAGGGAAAGTACTTGTGCTCTGCCAAGGCATCCTTAGTTAGAATTCCATTATCTCCCATGATCCGAGACAGGGATTTCCTCCTACTCAGTTCTGAGTAATTATGTGTAAGCAAACCCTTGGTGTTCTCCCGTAGTGACTATGTGGAACTGATGGTTCTCCATGAATCATTCATGTGGTAGCATCTTCAGGGAGAGGGGATGGGTGACTGATGCTGATTTGCAGAGTTTAGATGAAGAATGGCTTCTCTATTCTTCTCCTTTGCTTCATCAGACAGGATGCTTTTCCCTGCAAGCCACGCCCTTCCCAGAAATGATTACAAGAAAAGGAGAGCGCACAAGCATATTCAATTAAGCCTTCTTGTTCTTGCAAGTCTAATTTAAAATGTGCCTTAGGAAACACTGCTTCTTCTTTATAAAAAGCTGGAAATGGCTGTTCTGGACATGTGGCTTTCTCTTCTCTCCCTCGCCCCTCCTCTAACTCCTGCTTCCCTCCCAACCCTTTATCTACATCTCCTGTTTTTTCCTAACTCTTACCTTCCATCTCCTCTCCTTCCTCTTTGTCTTTTTTCAGCCCTAACCAAAGAGACAAAGGCAACTATAAATTGGAAAGAACAGTCATCGTCATTTCCCGCACCTGCTAGTTTGGCTCCTTTGTTATATTAAAGGTTGGCCTTGAGGCATAACTTCCTGTACGCTCCTTCTCTCTCCTCCCTGTCAGGTTCTTCTCCATTCCAAGTTTCTGGATCCCAGGAAGGATCTTTAGTGCCGATCTGATTTGTGTTTTCATATCTGTCCTGAGAACTGTGAGAAACAAGAAGCCAAAGCCAGCACCTCCATCTTACTTACCTCAAGCCAAAGCAAGTGCAGCAGGGAACATCCAAATGATTTTTTTTTTGTTTTGTTTTAATTTCTTCTTCACATAGGCAAGTCACTTCTGGGCAGAGAGCTCAGTCTCTGTTGAGTCCTGCTTCCCACACACTAAAGGCCACACAACCACTGCCCCACTTACCATCAGATTTCACACATGCTGCTTTCATAAACTTTGCTCTAGGGATGTAGTCTCTAGTTTATCGGTCCTTTTAGCCTGGTATCTCCCTGCCACCTTGATCTTGAATTTCTCAGTCTCCAGAAATGTAATGAGTTGTTTCCATTGTTTCACACACCTAGACAACTGTGTTTTATATTGCAGCTAACCAAAATACTTTAATAGCTCCCACTGAGTCAAGCCAATGATAGTCTAGATATCTATGCTTGGTATGTCTCTGTAATTTAAATCTCTCCTGTCATCTATCATGTTTGAGACATTTGTCATTTTTCTGTTCCCATATCTTCCACATTTTCCTCTCAGGAAGAATCTTGGTGTTTGTGCTGCTTGGCACCAGCTACTCTGAACCTTTTCAAAGTCAGACAGAGTTCCTTCCTTCCAGTGTTAACTCAAGTGGTACCATTAGAGTCGGAGATGCCATTGGATGCAAAGAAGCTTCTCGCTATTTTCCACCCCATTAATCAATGTTGTGTTGCTATCTGAGCAAATTGTGTGTGGTTATTTGTTTTCCTCTTTTTGCCCACTGCTCCTCACCAGAGCAGTGCTTTCCTGAGGAGACAGGTCTTTTCTCTGTACCAACCTTTTCTCCAGCACTTAGAATGGGACATGGCAAATAAACACATCATGAATGAATGAAGAAAAACAAAAGCGAAAATCGTTGGAATTAAGTGAATGAAATGAGAACACTAATTCCATATTTTTTTTTCAAAAGAAATAGGGGAAAAAAACAAAGGCAAAAATAGGAGAAAGATGCTGTGGTAGGTTTAGTAGGTTTAGGACATTTACTTTTTGCAAAGGTAATGGTATTCATCATGGAATTTCAGATTGTCCCTGAGAAACTCTGAAGCATCTTGAACACCCTCTCTTTGTGGCTCATGAGTTCCAGCGCAGGTTTCTGGACATTTATTAGTGACAGCTTTCTCTTCCATGAAAGTAGGTTTCATTTGGCTTCCACCCATCATATATGCTCTGTCCCTTTTTCCTTACATCAATCTCTCCCACCCCCTTCTCTCTCTCCTTTTCCCTCCCCCTTCCCCTCTCCCTCCCCATCCCTCTTCCCCCTCTCTTGAGATGCACACAAGCAAGAGAGCCTATTTGGTGCTATGTTGGCCTCAATAATTTTTAGATTATATAAAGCTGTGGGGGGGAGGGGGGTCGATGTGAAGTAAAAATCCATCTTAAGAATCTACCGTTTTCTAAGTTGTGGGTGATGGGACACATTTATAATTCAGTAGTGGCAAGGGTAGGTGAGGAGGACACAAATCCCAAGCCAGTGTGACCTTCACAATGAGACTTGTCTCAAAACCAAAACCAATAAAAACAGAAAAAAAAACAACAAAAAGTGTCTACTTCCAGGGAACTAGTTCAAATGCACTCACATTGTTAAAGCTTAACTTAGTCACATTTAAAAGAATATTATTTAAATTGTCCAAAATTGACATTCACCTAGAGTTTCCAGACAGAAATAAAGTATTGTCAAGCCCTGTGGATACAGAGGCTTTAAAATAGACCAGTGTGCTGTGGAAAATTTCTCTGTTGTATGAGTGCACAGGATAAGGAAATGTACTAGACTATTTCCTCTGTGCACATCAAACACATAGCCTATGGGACCCCCAGACAATGTCCAACTCAAACTGCCACGCTACCTTGAAATAGTGGCATACTTTTCAAATGCTCCTATGAAAAGTTGACTTTAGACATACTTTCCTGAGTTTACCTAAGGAATTGGAATCACTGTGTCCTGAGAAATCTGTCATGTACAAGGTTTGTGGCCAATGCACCAAAAACTCAAATCATCTTTATCCAGAACCTTCAGAATCTGCAGAGCTGTGGGGTTCATGGGGGGATGAAAGAGAATTCTCTAGCCTTGCCAGTCTGTGGTCTTTCTGTTTTCGCTGAAGTCTCTGTGTAACACTCAGGGACATGAACAGGGACATGTGAGTTTAAATAGGGTTACACTGTATCATTGAAGTGTCTCTCTCATTTCTGTCTTCACATCCAGGAGCTTGAATAATCTGATCTGGATTTTTATTTTCTTTTAACTAGAGATAGAGGGTTGTTTTGGAAACTTCAGGACAGCTTGCAGAGGTTTAATATCAGGGAGTAGTAGGAGTAATGACAGGAACTGATAAGACAGCAGACAGAACTGAGTTGGGTCAGTGGTGTGCAGATGGAGGAACCAGTCTCAAGTGAGGAAGGATGGGGTAGGAAGGGACACTGGGGAAAGCAAAGGTTCTCTGCCTGCCCTTTTCTTGTGTTTGCGAGTGTGGGCTGTTGTGAGCAACAACACCAAGAAAAAAGACTCAGTGGAGAAAAAAAACAGCTGTTAAATGACCCTTAGCATCCAGCCTGTTCGAATCATAAAAGCAGCCTCAGTAAGTAAGGTAGACATGCCTGCCTCCAGCTCCAGTGAAGGTACCAAGATTGTGTTTCCTGGGAACTGGAGTTTGCGCAATGACATTAGTATCTGGATGGTGGTGGGACAAGTGTGTCTGAACTTTGTGGAACACCTTACAGACACCAAGTCTTGGCTCTCTACTCAAAGCCATTTCATCTGTGTTATCAGAAGACGATTAGATTAAAAACAACAACAAAAACAGATTAAAGTAATTTCCCATTGAGTTCCTTAACTAGTCTAAGAATACGATGAAGTTCCAGAAGACGTCCTCCAATTAATCCCTTTGCACCCTCAGAGACTTCTATCAGCTCTATCCCTTCCACTTTCATTATTTGCAAAAACCAAATTAGGCACAGATCTTGCTAGGGAAGCATTCTTCACTATTTCCTTGTTTGTATAGAACCCTCTCTAACAGAATTTTTGTTTGTTTGGTTTTCCCTTCACAGAGTCAAACAGGCTGAAGTGAACCCCTCTGCTTTACCACATAGATCTCACGTCAGGGTTCCATTGGCCCGAGTGCACTAATTCTGATCAGCTAAGATTTTTGAAAATGAGTCAGCTCAAAATAAATGAAGTGAGCTTCCTAAAATCAAGGGAGCTCAGCTCAGAAGGGGCTTGCTTTTCTTGCCTTTCCCTCTCCTCTCTTCTTGCCAAGTTGTCTGAGGGTGCACTGTGCTCAGGGATGGCCACCAGGGATAGCTCCATTAGCTTGCAGGAAGCACTTCAAGCTCAGGAGGCATCAAGCTCTCATCTCCCTGTGGAGGGTGCACTCCAGGTTTGAGCTGAGGTTTGAGCGTGGGGTGGGGATGGAGGCGTTTCTGTGTTATTTTGGTTTCTTCTACTGACTGGCTGCTCAGCTGCTCATGAGTCACCCTAACCTCAAAATCTGTCATTAGAACAGAAATAATGACACCTATTTTCTGTGCCTGCCTGAATTGCATGAAGACATTATTCATATTTCTGACATCCATGTGAGAATTAGTCAAGGTTAGATGTAAGGAAAATTTTAATGTAATTGCTATTAGGTTATGATTGGTGTGTTTTGTCTTTCAGACTTTGATAATTTTCTGTACAGTAAAGTTAAGAATGAAAAGAGGTTTTGGGATAGAATTTGGTATGTTTGAAAAAAAATATATTTTTTCAAGATCTTTATCTATCCACCATCTATCTATCTACATAATTTAGAAGTTTTTAAATCTTTTTTAATATAAAATTCTGGGTTTTTATTCTCATGACACATCTGAAAGGACAGTAATTTTAACTGCTGTCATTTTCTTCTGATTCTATCTTTGTCCTACTACGAAGACATTTAACCATACAAATAGAACAACACAGTTCACTAAACTGAGATTTAAACTGAATTGGGTAAGAGGGTGGTAGAAAATTCCAGGCTTCTGGAGAGACTGGCAATACCTGGCCTAGTCTCCTTATGCTTTTAGAACAAAATCTCACTACGGAATCCATTCTATCTGTGAATTCATGGCAATCCTCCTGCCTCAGAACTTACTTATTCAAATGTTTGCTTAATGGCCAGTTTTTGAGTAGCCTGAATTAGGGATGGCACTAGGGATGCCACTGACAGAAAGTACTTGCCAGAGAAGATCACAGATTAGGAAGAAGATACTAGTGGACTCTGGAAACAGTGTAACTGTCGTGGTACTGAGGAGATTCTCACTCAAATGTTGCAGAGAGGAAGTCCCTAAGGCAGCTATGTGGAACTTTAAAGGGAAAGAATTCAGCTTAATAATGAGGAAAGTGTTCACCTCTGTCTTAAATATGTTTTTCCTCAGCTTGCCTTGTCTTACCTTAGTTGATCTTTTTAATTTATTTTAGAACAGGATCTTACTACGTAATCTATGCTAACCATGAGTTCACAGCAATCCTCCTGCCTCAGCCTCAGAACTTATCTATGCAAATAATAAGAATTAATTTATTTAACTTATTTAATTAACAATTTAATTTATTAACTTAACTACTAAATTAAATTAATTTAATTTCAGAGTTTAATTTGTTGTGGTTTCTATTCATTCTACTTTCAAAGTAAATGATTAGACAACATGGCTTTGCCTCTGAAAACATTTTGTATATAGTTGGCATATTTATATATGAATTGTAGCTCTTAGCATTAAATAATGTATGTTGTGTAGCTCTTTAGCTTTTGGTAGGTGATCATACACAAATGTCAAAATAATAACACCTATTATTTAAACTTTTTCTTTCAGTATCCAGCTAGCTTGCAAAGCAGGGGTGTGTATGGCATATGTACATAGACTATATCCAAACATTCTTTACTACATTAAGTTTCTTATGCAGATTATTGTATACTCCACCACTCTGCTAGAAGCATTTTGCAGAAGCTCTGTTTGCTTGCTCCTGGTCGATCCATTTGAGGTTTCTTTCACATTGAGCTCTCTGTATGACTGATGCTTACCAAGACACTTCTGCCAGTCAGAAGGGTCTTTGTGAAAAGCCTTTACAGATGATAAATAAATAAATAAATAAATAAATAAATAAATAAATAAATAGAATCAATCAGAAACCTGCTTTTGATTTTTCCCATCTTCTTAGTTAGGGTTTTCATTGCTGTGAACAGAGGCACCATGACCGAAGCAACTCTTATAAAGAACACCATTAGGTTGGGAATGGCTTACAGGTTCAGAGGTACAGTCTATTGTAATCAAGGCAGGAGCATGGCAGCTTACAAGCAGCCTTGGTGCTGCAGGCACTGAAGGTTCTGCATCTGAAGGTTACCAGGAGAAGACTCTGGATCACAGTGGCCAGACTTGAGCATATATCTGAGACCTCAGAGCCCTGCCTAGACAGTGACACACTTCCTCTAGTAAGGCCACACCTCCTAATAGTGCAACTTCCCAAGGGCCTAGCATATTCAAACTACCATACCAATCAAGTTCCAAAGGAGTATACTCTCAAGAATTAGCTTTATCCTGCCTAGAAGGGGCTCAGGTATGCAGCGCCTCCCATTCCTGCACAGAAGAGATAGAAAAGTAGTGCTGAGCCTCTGGGCAGGACATCCCAGCTCTGTTGCTGAAGTAACCAACTCATAGTCTTGACCCATGGCTGGATGAGATCAAGTATCACAGGCCTTGCTCCTCCTTAGCAAGGCTGCCTGGCTACTGGCCTCCATCACATGACCTGTCCTTGTTACATGGAGCAAGGATCTTTTTTTTTTTTTAATTCTTGGTGCTGTACTTTCTCTAGATGCAAAAATGCAACAAAAAAAAATTCAGAGAAGAGTAGAATTCTGCTTACTATTATCACAAATGTTCTGCTCATTACGGGGAAATAAACAAAAGTAAATTTTATTCTAAGCAGATCAGGAGGACCAGTATGCAAAGTTACTTTGGGTTTGTATCACAGTGCCATCTATAAGTCAAGCCTGCTCCATTTCAAACACATTGAGTAGAATGCTTTGCTCTCTTCGGAAGGTAGTTCATGATGATAATTTATGCAAAATTCTATATACATTTTGATGCTTTATTTTCATTGCTCAAAGTAAGATGATGGTAAACAATTCAGACATATGTATAGTAATTGATATGAATCAGAGTTTTTTCAAAGTTCAGATAACTATTGACTCTATTTTTAATTTGTGGTATTTTCATCCTCCTTTGAACATTTCCCCCCCTCATTATAGCATCTTTGTTCTCATCAGATGAAATGGTTCTTGCTAAAATCATCAGCACCACTTCGCAACTGATCATTTTTCAACTCTCCACCTAAATCTCATCAAGAGGTTAAACCAAATTACAGAGGAGGAGCGCTATCCTTTTGTAATTAGAAAAAAAAAAAAAAAAGAATAAAGGAACACGATTTTAGCAGCTCAGATTAATCAGGATCCAATTAATCTTACATAGTCTTGCTCTGACATAACATCTAGGATTCTGACCTGTCCCCATGACCTAATGTCCAGCTTTATTGCCAGTAACTGGACATAGCTGGTCATCCTTGGGTTTTCCCTGGATAAGATACTTATGCCTTTCACTCATTCCTTTATCTCAAGATTTTTTCATATCTTCTTACGAAATTGCTGTCCCAGTTACCAGACCTTCTTTAATCAACGCCTCTTTCCTTCTGTCTAGTCAAATACCTGAGTGCTCATCAATGTGCATCTAAATCTCTGCCTCTCACCCAATTTCATTTTTCCTATCACCGTGTTCTCTTGGACTCTCTCCTGAGATACTTCCTCTGGCCTCTTTTAAGACGGCCTTATCCGTTCAAGAAGTTGGCAAACAGAATTTTAGTTGATCAGGACATTTATCAAATGTGTTTTAGCACACTCCGAACAGTTGCACACTGCTCCTGAGAAATTGCTCAAAGAGTACTCAAAAGTACATTTGAAAACAAAGCGCAACAGAAAAAAACAAAGCCACGCATGTACTATGGATGTTCAGGTATCTAGGATGGAAAAAACTCACTCAAAAAAATGAGTGCAGCAGTGGACTCTTTAAATAAAGACTCCTACATCATTTTGTTGACCTTAATACAATCATTAAAATTATGGTTTTAAGAAGAATTATTGGCTGTTAAATTCAAACATCTCTACACTCTTGGAGGTAATGTTTTTTTTTTTTTTTTTTTTTTTTTTTTTTTTTTTTTTTAAGTATTTGCTGCATAACATGGAGCAGTAACCTTAATTTGTTCATTGAGCTTAATTAAAGGAGCCAAAACTGAAAAGGAAAAGAAAGGACTTAGAATGTGAAGGCTGAGGACTCTTCTCCGAGGATCAGAGTTATAGAGCCTCTAACTCACTCCTTTGGTCACATGTCTTGCTGTTCACACCTCAATATAATCTCACCAGAGCTGAACCTGTTTCTAACCCACAGCCTCTGGCCCAGGTGACCAAATCTCACTTTCCTAATTAGATTTCAGACTGGAGAGACCTCTTGCTGTCTCAGCTTCCTGCTTTGATGTCAAGCGTCCATGGTCTCTCTAGTCACCTACAAATCAACCGAGGCCAGATACCTGTTAACAGAAGCTAAGGACTCCAGCACTCCAGTCCAATAAGCTGTGAGAAAAATCAATGCAGCTCCAAAGTCTGAGTGAGCTTGGAAGGGGACCCTGCTTCTGTCACATGACACCCCATTGTTTGACTGGAGCTTTGTGGAAGAACAGCGGACAGAAAAGCAAACTGAACTGTACCTGGATTCCTGACCTCCAGAAACCATGACATAATAAAAGTGTTAATAGTTTTTTGACATAAAACACTATGCAACAACAACCAACTAACACATGAAGGCTTGCCTTCTAGCATAAAGGGGCTCAATCAAAATCAACTTGAAATGCCAAAGGGTTTCATAAACATGTCCTGAAATGTGACTATTACATCTAATCCCCTTCCCTGAAAAGGGGAGCAAAGGAAAGAATGCAGGTGCCCCCCCCCCCCCTGCACAGGACAGACTGTTTGTTCAAGCTTACAGGAGAATAACATCATGCGTGCTTAGGTGTTTTAGATCTTTTTTTTTCTTTCTGCTATCCCAGAATGTAGCGTGACCTGAACAGTGTGGCATTCATCCTTGGGTTAGCAACCTCTCATATATATAACTGGGAAAAGTCTTCACGACCCTAAGGGACTTTGCTCCTAGAGAATGGTAAAATGAGATCTCTTCCTTCACACTGTAAGAATGACTGGATGAACACGCCCTGATCCTGACCTTGTCTTATTGAAGAGTTTGTGCACCAGCGCCTTTCAAGCAGAGGGGTGACTCTCTCTTCTCTACCTGTGGAGCTGACCCGAGGCTAAGTTGTATGAGCCCCAGACTATAATGGAGTAAGCAAATAACTGTTCTTCCTTAACCACCGACTCTTCCTCTAAGCAACTACTTACCAGAAGGAGGAAAAATAAGTAAAGCCAAAAGAAATGGTAAGAAATTGCATCTGAGTAGGTAACGTGTGATTTTCCACATCAGAAATTTCCAAGGCTAAGTATATTGACTTTTAGTATATATTTTAGTATATATATCAGTATATTTATTGAATGTGTATGTATGTAAGATTGAATCAGGCAGGGGCTCCAAGAAATGGAGAGGACTCAGAGACGAAGTTATGTAACTAGATCTATGCAAGGAGAGGGAGGAGGCTCTTCCCTGGTGACTTGATTATTTAGGCTCTTTCTCTGACCCGTGGTTCCACTTCAAGTAAGTGTCTCTGTCATACCAAATATTGATGCTTGTCCTTGTTGCAGAATATTTGATCACACTGTGAACTCCAAAGTTGTATTAATTACTGGGAAACTATGTGTATAGTTGTGGGGTGGCTAATTCCTCAGCACACATCTTTAACCCAAGAGCTTTCTACTTGTAGTCAACCGGATTAAATAAAGTCAACCATAGGTCAAGCACCCAGCTGTCAGGGAGTGAACATGGCGGGGGCGGGGGGGACCATAGAAAGTAAGGGGAAGTAAAGAGGATGGATAGAGAGACACAGGAAGTAGAAGGGAGGGACTTTCAGTCTGAGAAATTTTTGAGACAGTGTAGAGACTAGAGCTTTTTTGGGACGTTGGCTGTGGGAGAAGGTCAGCTGAATGCTTTCTCTGCATTTCTGAGCTAGCAAGCTGTCAACCCCAACATCTGCCTCCCAAATCCTCACTGGTAAAATTAAACCATTGAGACTTTGTTACAAACAATCGGAGTCTGCTAGGTAGTAAAGAATGGAGTCATATCCCTACTATCATTTGACTATGGTTCTTGAAGCACGGATATCTTTTAATAAAGACATAGTTTCCATTCTGGAAGGCACAATGTGTCCTGATACATAAGACAGATGGGCTATAGCACACTCATTATTAGTGAGCTTTCCTGAGTCACCAACATTTAGAATGTCTCATCAGCTGTCATCATGAAGAAAATGCATCACCCTGCAAGAGCATATGAAGGACAAGTAGTCAGAGATTAGTAAGCAGACAGTCAGTACCCAGTCATGGACCAGAACCAAATGCCACAGACACAACTCACTATTGCATGCATTTGTTTACAAATAACATGCTTGTGCTTTGCTAAATCAGTTATGTATTAGTCAGCACAGACGACCATAATAAAGTATCGTGCAAAAGACAGATTTCCCACAATTCTGGAGATGAGAAGTACTAGGCAAGGTGCTAGCATTGTTGAGTTCTGGTGAGGGCTCACTGGAAACCTTACCCCCACTGTGCCCTCATGTGGTGTTAGGAGAACAGGAGAGAGTGGTGTGTGTGTGTGTGTGTGTGTGTGTGTGTGTGTGTGTACAAGCAAGTGTGCACATAAATGTGTATGCACATGTTCAAATGTGTGTGTAGAGGCCAGAGATCGGCATCAGGGTTCTTTCTCCGCTGCTCTCCACATTGTCTTTTGAGACAAGTTTTCTTGGTGAACTTGGAGCTCACTGGTTCTATCAGGTTAGTCAGCCAAAGGAGCTCTAGTAATCTACATTTCGCTTCTCAAGAGGTGAGGGGTGGGAAATAGCTCCCATCATCTACCTCTGGGGATTACAGGTCTGCACCACCATGTCCAGCTTTTTTGCACATGGGTGTGGGGATATGAGATCGAGTTCTCATGCTTGTCTGATGAGTACTTGACTAAGTGAGCCATCAACCGGCCCTCTGATCTATTTTCAGAAAATTGTAAACCTACCGTGAAGTCCTTCACGATCTCGCATAATCATCATTACTGCTTAAAATTCCCATCCTTGACTCTCATCCTGCTGGAGCTTGGGGATTCTACTCATGAATTTTTGAAGGACACAGATGCTCAGCTCAGAACAAGCCCATTGCCTCAGAACACTTTTTCACATTAAATTTTACTTTGCTACAGAACAACGTCCAAGTTATTCCTTATGGGGTAACTTCTATGTGCCAGGGAATTTTGGCATTCACTATGTTTCTGTTGATTATAATTACATTCAAACCTTTAGCTTATAGGGACAGAAACAAAAGAAAAAAATACGTTATATTTTTACCACACTATGCCTTTAAAAATACACTCTATTTTTATATAATGGTAATAACCAGATTTTCAGTGTACGGTAGAATATGGTTTCAAAGGCCATTTGAAGGGGAATAAAAATGTTGCTTTCACATGGTAAGGTCAAGCTGTCAAGTGCTGCCACTGGCTTACAAATCCTAGTTACCTTATACACGAAAACTTACGCCACGTGGCCTGAAATAAGGTCATTATACCCGCCCCCCCCTTTCACCACCTTCTTTTCTTTGTAACAAGTGCTCACTATTACAGGAAGAATGCCCCGGCATTTTCTTTGCAACTTTGCTGTAAGGAAGTGTGGTTCTTAATCACACTCTCCTTTCTTGCCTGCACTTCTGACTCCTCTTAGTTGGCGGCAGAATTTTAAGTCGGTCTCTGAGATAGCATCGCTCTTTGACCTTGGACAGTTTGAACAGTCTCTAAGGTGGCATTTCTGGGTGCTTTCCTGCTTCGTTCCTTTATTCCCGTGTCAAGGGCAAGTTGAGGAGTGCCAAAAACCAAAATTAGAGCAGAGGCCTTACTCCATTTCCAGATCGGCTAAACCAATTAATACAATTTAATTAGAACTTACTTTCCTTCTCTTCTGCAGAAGGGTCTCTGGGTGCAGCTGTTGTCATTGGACTTTTTGGTTTGCAGCTCCAAATTCACTTAACTCTTGCTGGGACATTTTAAAAGCTAGGCACACAGTGTGTCTGTCTTGACTTTAAATAGGCACACAGTGTGTCTGTTTTGACTTTAAATTTTCTGTGCCGTTTTCTAGTAGATTGCCACTTGGAATCCTGCTTTCATTTTGAAAGGGAAAAGTTGCTTCTTCTGCTTGGAGGAAGCAGGGTCTGGCAGGGACATGTATCTTCAATGAGCTGTGGATACGGACGAATCTCAATTCATCTGAATGGAAGACAGTATTTCTGCTATATCCAGCAATGTCCTCTAACCATGTGAGACCTGCACTCCCCCCCCCCCCCCCCGCAGTTATTTTAAGA
Source organism: Micromys minutus (assembly GCF_963924665.1). Classification (NCBI taxonomy): domain Eukaryota; kingdom Metazoa; phylum Chordata; class Mammalia; order Rodentia; family Muridae; genus Micromys; species Micromys minutus. The sequence continues at coordinate 30,823,437 of NC_137974.1, forward strand.
TTCACAATGGAGATGACAGCCCCTTTCTACCTGTGATATTTACCTTGGGCATTCCTGCAAGTTTTTCATACAGTATTGGCAAAATAATTCTTCTATACATTTGTGCTCCGGCACTTGCGCCTGCGCGCGCGCGCGCGCGCACACACACACACACACACACACACATTTCACGTAGCAAAATAATCGCATGAATTATATATAGAGAGTATTCATAAAAATCATTCAAGACAAGAAAAAAAGTCTAGTAAGGAAGCTTCCCTCTTCTCTTGATCCACATTTGTGTTTTGGCTTCCTAAGGCCTGCTGTGGAAACATTTTATGTGCATTTCTTTAATCTACCCAGCTATGATGTACTTTGCTGCTCTCTTCGGCCCTCACTTACTCTTCCAGGGTCTATGAAATCTTTATTCAAACAAGAGAGCTGGAAGAGGTGCTTTAGTGTAACTCAGAACTGTGCAATCTGCAAGTATCAAGAACACGCAGAAGCTTCCCCCAGCACTGTATTTAACTCATGTTAAATGAGTGGACAGGCAGGCAGATGAGGCTGAGGTGACAACCAAGGGAACAGCACAGGACTCCCCTGTCTGTGGGTCTTTCCTGCCAGGATCAGTGAGTGGCCTTCAACCCATGGCTACAGGACAACATCAGTAACGCCATTGCTATGTTCCAGACCCAAAATGATGGGAGTAAAGAAAAAATACAAAAGTCTGTGGAGAAGAGTCTGTGCTACTTCTGAGACTTCTCCAGAATAGCCAGCCTGCTGATTTCTGCATGCCTTGTTTGGATACCGCTGTGTACTAGGGGGCTCTTGGAGGGTGAGCAGGCTTCTTTGACCTCACTGTTCCTTGAAATGAAACTGGTTTTCCTGGGGTTTAAGCACTGGCAAACATTTGCTGGTGAGCAGTTGGCTATTACCAGTTGTAGCCACCTCTACTATAAAGCCCAGGAGACATATTGATTTGTTGTGGTGACTGAGGTTAATGCAAATGACACTTTGAGTCAGGGGCTAGTAATGTTGACCATCCTGTACCATGCAGAATCTAGAGTAATGAATCATTGTCTTATTAAGAAGGTCAATCCTGGCTCCTGTGGAGAAGTACCTCAAACTGAGGAACACCACTTACCTTCCGAAGAAAGATTGAATTCTAAATGCCCCTCCATTCCTGTTCTAGGCCAAATCATGAGTTTCCAGAACAGTGAGTCTTTTTACTATGTGTAATGTTTTACTAACCAATAATCGAGTTATCAGCTTTCAAGATGTCCAGCGCTCAATGCTTGTGTGGGAAGAGCATTAGCAGCGGTCACAGATCGATGAGGAAAGAGATGAAGTCAGTGGCAGCCTGCTGGTAAGAGTAGCGAAAATGTCCCATTGAACAACATGGCACCCAGGATGGTGACCTCGGAGATGTCTCGTTTACTCCTGCTTTACTACCTCACCGTGACTGAGTCAATGCTGAGAGTCATAGAGTACTTCTTCAGGGTGAAGTAAGACTTAACGTCCCAAGGATTGTGTTAGGAGTTGAATAGTCACCAGCAAATGTTGTTCTCTCTTAAGCAAATGATATGCTCAAAAGTTAGCAAGCGTCTGGGCTGTTGGCTTCAGCCAGTGCTCCAAGTAATAATGGCTAATGATTCTTTGGTTTGATACTAAAGTATCTCATTTATTCACTTCCACCAAGGAAGCGTTGCAGTCAGTGTCTTGAGATGGTTAGAAACAAATGAGGTGCGGCACTAAACATTTAATATGGAGTTTTCTCCGATGGCTGCTCCCTGCGTCTGGCAGGAAAGTTCTGTGGGCTTATAGGAAAAACCCAAATAGCAGTATAAACCTTTCTTATATTGTTTCAGACAGATAATCTGTTAACCTATTAAATCCCACAGGGATCAAACTATGTGGACTTCATTCAATATTTTTATGACAATCCTAAGTGAAAAGAATAATGCTGCATGTTTCATAACATCTGACGTTAAGCTCTAGTGCAAAGCCACAGCGACCGCACTAGCGTTGGAATGGTATACAACCAGACCTGTAGGTTAATATAACACAGAGAGACAAGAGGAAACAGAAACAAATCCACACCGCCACAGCTACTTACTTTTGATAATACTGTCAAAAACATACATTAAAGAAAAGACAGCCTCTTCAAGGAAGGATGCTAGAAAAATTGGGTGCCATGTGCAGAAATTAGAGCCTCTACCCATTGCGCTGCATAAAAATCTAGTGGAGCAAAGGCTTTGACATAAAGATCGAAAGGTGGAGACTTTGAGAAAAACACTTTAAAATCTAGGGATAGGCAAGACCTCTGACAAAGGACCCAAACAAACAAACAGGAAATAACCCCAAGAATTGACAAATGGGATTACGCTGAATTAAAATGTGCTCCCATAATAAAGGAAATGCTCTGCAGAGAAAACAGACTACAGAATGGGAGAAAACTGTTCACTAGCTGTTCTTCAAACAGCAGAGTTAATATTTAGAAAGCATAAAGAATTGTCAGATTTAAATAAACACACACACTCATGAAACCTGCCCATTTTTAATCAGGACAATGAATTGAATAGACATTTCTAAAAAAAAAAAAAAAAAAAAAAAAAGAACAAAAACAACCTATAAATGTGTTTAACATCTCTAGCCATCAGAAAAATGCAAACTGAAACCACTTTGAGTTTTCAAGTCCCCACTCCCAACTCCCAGTTAGAAGGACTATGACCAAGAAAACTAATGCTGACAAGGATGTGGGAAAGAGGAGGGAATGAGATGCACTGCTGGTGGAGGTGGAAGCCAGGGTGGAGGACTCACAGAACATTAGGAACAAAAGTACCTTATGAGTCAGTGGTCCCACTCTTGAATGTACCCAGGCTCCCAGTCCTCTGACAGAGACACTTACATAGTAGTAGTTATTGCTGTGCTGTTCATAAGGAATGGGACCAGCCTGGATGTCCTTCAACAGAGGGCTGAGATAGATGGATACATACATACATACATACATACATACATACATATATACATGCATACATACATATGTACATGCATACACACATATGTACATACATACACACATAGAAACATAGATACATAGATATATATAGGTGTATACATATATGTATAGGTATATATGTATGTATGTATATATATGTATAGTATATATGTATGTGTGTATATATATTCTAAAATAAAAAATGAAATGAAAAGGAAAAATATATTTGTTGAGGAATGGGGGGAGAACTAGAAACTATTATATCATTAAGTAACCATCTGGACTCAAAAAGACAAATGCCTAGTGCTGTCTTTCATGTAGTTATGCTAAATTGTGTGTCTTGTGTGTATGCGAGAGAAAGAGAAAGACGGGGGTAAGGGGGGGTGACACATAGGTCATGAAACTAGAAAAAGAACCATGACAGTGGAGACCTTAAGGGAGGAGGAGAGGGAAATGAGGTATAGAATGCAGATGTTATGTGAGAGTATAGAATGCAGATGTTATGTGAGAGTGACCAAGCAGGAGAAAAGGGGTGTGTGTCAGAGGGGGAGAAGAGGATCACCAAAGTGTGCAGGGCAATGTCATCATGACTTTATATGCTAATTTAAAGAAAAGAAATAAATTATTATCTCATGCATAAAAAAATTGTTGCTTTATCTCTACACTCATTACTTACTTGATAACTTCCAAGATACTGTTGGTCATTTAGATTTCAATTTTTTATGGGGTTTTACATTTTACATGTTATCCCCTTTCCCGGTTTCCCCTCCACAAACCCCCTACCCCATGCTTCTCTGTAGATTTCAATTTTTTTAAACTGTAATATGAGTATAGTAAGATCTAAATTGAGTCTCACACACCGATTTTCATACTTATCTTTTAAAATTGACCTTCTTCCAGCAGATACATAAATTCCACCTTGTCTAATATAGTCTTGCCTTATACCTCTACAAGAGACATGACAGGCCTAGCTTCTATCTTGTTTTAATTCTAAATTCCTGAAGCCTATCTGAATGTCCTGTATATGACTGAAATACAGACAACAAAGACACTTCTCAATGTTTAGCACCTCTTCTCATAGAACCCTTTACACGTTCTTGGTCATAAACCTGCTTTTGATTTTCAATTTTTACCGAGCCTCAACTTCCAGTTGGGTTTCTTCATTGCTTCTCTAACACGTCTCTTACTTCCTTCTGTATTTCTGCTATGTTTTTAGGCCCAGAAAATGGGCTCTTTATTCATTTTATGACCTTATTAAGTCCCTGGCTCTTCCTGTCCCATAGTAAAGGAGACAGTAACTACTTTTTAGAACAAGAGTATATTACCTTTGAAGATTTCAGTGTAGAGCTCTTGGATAAACTTCCCTTTGGAGAATCTTTCAGTACAAATGTTTATAAAAATCCTGGCAGTGACCACCCAATACCATAGTAGAAGTAACTTCACTGTCATGTTTCTTTTAATAAAATTTTATTTCTTTTTGCTAACTATAGATATTTAAATGTGCTTCAATTTTTCTCAGCCAGGCTACTTAGCAATGACTTGACTGTGCATAGAAATGCTGTAAGTGTGCAGATGCGCCATATCTGGAAGGTCCACGGGAGACTGGAATGTATATTTGAATCATCATTGGTGGTTCTTTTCCATTATATAATCCATCATCAACTTTGTAATACTTGTCCCCTCAATATTTGATGTGACATTTTGGAGACAGATCAAATAAAGCAAAATCAAATTATGAGTATTGTGTCATGGTTTATAGGAACATTAGGTCAGATCAAAAAATTAAATCAATATATACATAAGAGTTAATCTAAAATGTTTGCCTTGCAAAAGGCACCATGGGAACATGTTTGTTGTGTGACACTAAACACTATGTTGTAAAAATGTGTGTCTCTAGAGCACATTTTTCTTATTGCTTCTCCTATTCTGAAACCAAATGGCTGTTTAATAATTGTTGCATATTGCTACATTCCCCTTCTGGCTAAACCACCATCAGGCAATCAGGTGAAAAACCTATATAACTTTAGAATCGTTTCTAAAAAAAAAAAAAAAAAAAAAAAGTTAATGAGGGAGTAAATATTTAAATTAAAGGAATAGACTCTCCCTGACTTAAACCACACATAAATATCTATAATTTTGGAAAAGAGCAAAAATTTTTGGATTCGTCTCTGTGTGTGTGTGTGTGTGTGTACATATTTAAATTGGAAGCAAACAACTAAGGGAGTATTAGTGAGTTTCAACCCTCCATCATTCACTTACTCATTCCTTATTAAAGAAACAGTCGTTGAACTCCTGCAAAGTAACAGTTACTAGTTTATGGACTAAAGCATTCATAGTTTGAGAGAATGAGGTCCTTGCCCTTGCACATGTAGCACAACATAGTAAATATTATTTTCTCTAGATTTATTTATCCTATACATTTGAGTATTTACCTACATGTATGACATGCACCATGTGCATGCCTAGTGCCCTCAGAGGTCACAAGAAAGCTTCAGACTCCCTGGAACCATAGTTACTAATGGCGATGCGTGAGCATGTGGATGCTGGGAACCAAACCCAGGTCCCCTAAAAGAGCCACAAGTGTTCTTAACCACTGAGCCCTCTGTCTATCCCCAACATGTACTAAACTTATTTTAATGGACATATGTGCTGAAAATTAAGGGGGCAAACTTTGACATTTCTGAAAAGGTCCTGAAGGTGCTACATGAAAGAGGTTGGGGGCCTTCACTGAGCCTGGGAGGAGAAAACATGGAAAGTGTAGGTCTTGCTTATGAAGATCATTCTACTGGAGGGGCTGAGATGCCACTTTGAAGGAGTCATGAGAGAAGACATTTGTGAACCAGGCACACAAATTTAAAAAGGTCTGAACGCATTCCTAAGATTCTGGTTGTGGTCAATGGCAAAGGTACATTGTTGAGTATGAAATCTGTGAAAGGCAAGACCTGCCCACTATGGCTTTAGAGCCAGAGTTCCAAGGGAGTGATCTATCCTCAGTGGTTAGATAGAGCTGGGGAAAGGGCTCCATTTATCTATGGTTTACAGTCCAGTTCACTAGGAGTGGAAGATATTAGCCAAATAAATCCACAAATGAGTATATAACTAAAAATTAAACTAAATACTCTAAAAGCACAGTGCAGATGCATTGAGAACTCAGGACAAGTTTTATGTACCTCAGCACAGCACAAGTGACATCCATGTAGATCCATAGACCTGGCCAATGGAAAGTGGTGCTCTTCTTAAAAGTTCGCTGTGTTTCTTGACTTTAGATTATTTCAGAAAGTCTTCCCAATTCTAGGGGTTAACTAGAAACCACAAAATTCATGTTCCTTGCTCCTCTTTTGTTTACTTAGCCATCCTTAACAGCATGACAGCAACAGTATATCACTTATCTGTTCCTGGTTAAATGAGTCACCACCCAAGAGAGGTTGACATGCACACCAATGGCTTCAAAAGATGACTCACAGCCTTGAGTGAGGCCTGGGCTTCAACTTCATTAGTGGAGCTCGAAATCGTTTTCCAGGCGCCATTATCTGAGGGAAGTCTATGAGTCACCACATACGTCCAATGTGAATGTCATTTGCCATGTCAGGTGTCAGCCACTCTGCCTGTGAGGACCTAAAAAAAGGATGAATTACCTGCCCTCCTAAGTCCGATAGTCTCTTATGCCATCTTTGCCCAATGAAGGAATTACTCTTTTTAATTTGTAAGTGTGCTACTCTAACTAAAGTCAGTGTTTTGTTTCCCCAACATTGTTTTTGTTACAGATTCAAGAGAGCGCAAATGAAAGAAACAACAGTCAAAGTCAGGAGGAAGATGTAAAACTTAACGGATAAATTGAAACATTCGGGTAGAAAAGGCTTGGCTATAGGCAAGTTGGGGGAGGGAAAGGGAGTTAATACTTCTCCAGTAGTATGGAGAACACTAAAAATGCTTCTGCTATGGGAGGGTATCGATGTTTCAATCTACCTTACACTGATAAAAAGAAAAACACACAGCAGGCAGAAGGCAGGTCTTGATGGAGCCAGGGGCAGTAGAAAGAAAACTCTCTTGTTTGGAGAACACTGCACCTGCGGTAAATTTACTGCTAACGTCTCTTTGCAGAAATTTGATTTTTTTTCGAGACTTCCCCCCACCTTTTATTGTTTTCAACATGGAAGAATGTGAGGCATGCCACTTGTCCTCTGGTCCCTGTAGTGCTTCTGTCTGCGACTGTGAAGGGGGGGATCTTCCTCCCCACCCTTGCTATCAGCACGTCATCTGGGCAATGCACCTGCACCGTAACACTACACTCTTCCTTTCGGAGCCTCATACTTTTGTGACACACTCGAGAGATCAATTTCCTGTAGATCTGGACCTTGGAGACAGCACCTTGTTCTGACAAGGAAGGGTGCTTTCAAATAACCCTGATGACTGAAGGCAGCTCAAATAGACTGAGCTTTGAGAGAAGCTGTTGTACCAACATTACAGTTGGTGGCTGAGGAGGCACTTTTAGGGAGAGGAACTTTCATAATTTCAGTTTCTACAGTGATTCAATTCTGGTGGGTCTCTCTTCCTTCCTTCTTTGTTTCCTTCCTTTCTTTCTTTCTCTACAGCTATCTTACAATGAAGATAATGAGAGAGTGGTAGAAAGTACGTAATACTGGGACCCCAGAAATTATTTTACCTACAATTTATATAGGGTCCATAGACCCTGGACCCTGTGCCTAAGCCCACTTTGCCATCTCATGAGATCATTACCAAATGCTTGGAGTCTCAATGAATGAATGAACAACTGATCAGTTAAATGAGTCATCTGCAACAGAGCCCTGAAGTACATGTTTTAATAATTTTTTATTGTTTGAAATTATAATCACATCAAATTTTCCCTTACATTTCTACACTCCCACCTCTCCCAAGCACCCCTCTTGATCTCTATCAAATACATGGCTTCTTTCTTTTTGTTATTTTATACATACACACACTCCGCAGAAGAATGAATATATATACCTAAATAAAACCTGCATAGTCTGTATAATATTTACTTGTATATATCTGATCTCATGGCAAACCACTTAGGATAGCCAATTAGAGATCTCTTCCTTGGGAAAGACCATTCCTCCTCTTGATAAGACTGTATCTGTTCAACTTTCTCTTCAAACTCAGAGATCAGAAAACCTTGAAATTAGAGAGAGAGAGAGAGAGAGAGAGAGAGAGAGAGAGAGAGAGAGAGAGAGAGGGGGGGGGGGGGGGATAGAGTGGAGTATGGGATGCTCAGCCAATTTCTTTAACATCAGATTAGTGAGATGCCAGACATGACCCCTGAGACCTACCAGGTAGGTTACATAGAATCATCCCTCATACTCTCAAGTGAATTTAAAATAAGAAATTAATAGAAAAGTCTCAGAAAAGCCTCTTTTGCCCAAAAAAGAAATTTAAATACAATTAGTCAAAAAACAGTGAGGAAAAGCTTTGCTGTTTCCTTATACTAAAATTTTCAAAGATTTACAAAATGCCACAGGCACCAGATGAAGAAACCTTAAATGGGAGGACATACTCTTCCTGTCCATTCATAAATCCCAGGCAGGGCCTGGCTGAAGCTGCTATTTGCTTTCTGAATACCTAAGTACCTCTCTGTGGTTGCAAATGTGCCAGAGGTTAATTTATTCTCTCCCAGAAGTAGAATTCAAACAAAAGCCTTCTCCTCTTTCTTCTCAGACTTTCAGACTTAGATGACTCTCTCTCTCTCTCTCTCTCTCTCTCTCTCTCTCTCTCTCTCTCTCTCTCTCTCTCTCTCAATTTTGCTATTTAGCTTTTAAGGTGAGTGTCTGCTGGGTTCATGCATCATCTGTGAGCTTGGCTACGATCACCCAGTTTACAATGGCCTGAAAGATTGTATCTCTGCATTCCATGACTGCTTCCAAGTAGCATCTGATGTGTGAGATGTAAGTTTAACTTTGGCTCATTTATTAGCTGCCTATCTGTTGTGAGCATCTCACATTTCCTTATCCTTTTTTCTTCATATTTTATTGATTCTCTGGAAGTCTAGAAAGGGAATCTAATAATTAACCCTGAAATATGTTTTTATGTGGCATTTTATAGAATCCTTACAGGAGAGATCCTTAGGGATAGCTCTCCTCCTGCTCCTCTTTTTTCTTCTTCTTTCTCTATCTATTTCTCCCTCCTTTCCTTTCTTTCCTGTTGTGTGTGTGTGTCTGTCTGTCTGTGTGTTTATAAGGTTGCTTGTTTGTTTTTATATTCTATAGTCTAAACACGCTCACTAAAGAGTCTTGAAAGCTTGACTTTTGCCAGAGTTCATTTCTAATTTTCCAATATGTTTGGCTTGAAAGAAGCTTTACATCCTCTGCATGTCCTTACTAACCCCTGCTCTGCCAGTTGACCTTCCCACTGAGAGGGCAGAAGCGTCCCCTGCCACCTTGAACCTGGCTGCTTTTCTACCAGCTCATCTCAATCTGCAAACACAGTTGTCTCAAATCTCCAGAGTCTCTGAGACTTCACTGTACCCTTTTCAAGTCTTAAAGATTATAGAGTGTTAGCCTGGTTAACTTCACTATGTAATGTTCTTCATTTGTAATTTCTTTATACTACAGTTTTAATAAGAACTGAGGTCTTAAGAGTGAAAAGCAGAACTTATACCTGTCCACTGAATATGTGACGTATATAAGACTCCATAGACCACCTTCTGTTGAGCACCTCTCTCTAGGTGTGGTCCTTCAGGCTTGTTCCTGTGATGTGTTCAATATATCGTGATCATATTATATCATTTAACTCATCTCTTCTATAACTTCACGTAAATGTGTCTCCTCCAGTCCATTCCACGTCATCTACTGAAGACCAATTATTCCTGAAAGCGAGATGAAGGAAGGATATTTTGGGTCTGTTTCTCACTCACCATTTTCTATCTGCATAGAAATTCTCTGGAATGTTTATTATTGAGCCTTTCTATTCCCTCCAAGGTAGACTCATTTTGAGGGGCTGGAGGCACATTATCTGGCCTTCGATTTTTCTTAAAGCTGTCTGACAATTGTATATTTTGTACACAATGTATATTATTCAGCTCAATTCAGCTCAGTCAAACTCTTCTCCACTGACTAAGACAAGAGGAGAGAGTATCCTCCTTGGTCACCTGATATTTTCTTCATGGTCTGTTCCACACAAGAACTTAGCACTGTACCACAGAACTCTTATGAATGAACCACATATACCAGAGTCAGTGCAGGGCAGTAAGTGATGATGGGTTTTCTCAAGTACAGCAAAATATAGCTTTGCCCACCTGGAAGACAACTTTTTCTACGAAGAAAAGTTATTTACATATTAGAGAACATTATCACCAATATTTATTCATTCTAGATAAAGTTATATGTCACATTAGGAGAACCCAAAAGCCTAGGTGCCTTCTTTCTAAAACCTGAAATTATTTACTTTCAAGCAACTTTCTTATTTTTGCCTATGATCAGATTTTACAACATTTTCACCATTTCATTTTTGCTGAAAAACAGCAGTATAACAGGATATGATGTCAAAAAATTTTTTGAGGCATTACCTGGTCTTTTTGTTGTGTATACGTAAAATTAAGGCTCTTGCATTATTTTTTAATCCTGGGTATTTGCAGAATACAAATTAGCATGTGGTAAATACTTGGTAAAAGCATCTGTATACATAAAGCTGTGGAACACTTCATGCATTCATGAGATGCATGTTTTGTATTGAGGGAGAGATGGTTATGATCAAAATAGGAATGAAGCAAATATTACTGATCAGATAGAACAACAACAACAAAAAAAAAAAAAAGCAGCACCAAACCCTCTGCCAGGAGAGGTGTTTGTACGTTACAGAAGACAACGGTTTGAAACTGATATTTAATTGGATGGACACAGCTATTTATGACTCTTACATAAATAGGTCAGGATAATCCCTTCCTAATGTAAGGAATGTTTTTAAATGAGTGCTTCATATGTCATAGACCTTAGTGCATCTAACGGGCCATCTAAATGGTTAAATATTTTAAAGATATGCTTGATTTGTATGAAGCATCATTTATTCATGAGACAGTAATAGTCTTCACAGACAAGATGTGGAAACTGAATCCCTAGATTTAGAGTGTGGTAAGATCAGCTTTCTGCTGTAGAAACAGTGTTTTAAGTGACAGGACAGGCAAGGGGATAGAAAAGGATGAATCTGAGGACTTGGGGACTAGCAATTTTAGAGTCTAGGTATGCTGCAGAATGTGTAGCAAGAAGAAAAACAAGAAATAGAATGCAATCAATACAGAAAAGAGATGTGAGCCAAGAAGCAATATGTAAAAGGTAATCAGCACTTTAGGGGGTAAATAACTTACCAAGGTGATGCCATTTCCATCAATTTTCTTACGACCTTGTGTTAATCGTCATTGTTAACCTGACTACTTTTAGAATCACCGTGGAAGTGTATCTTTGTATGTGTGGTGAGCATTGTAGACGTGCCATAAATTCAGTTACCATTGTATCTTGGTGTGGAGTCCTGGCTGGATAAAAAGAAAGCAAAGTGGCTGTGAGCATTTATCTTTCTGCTTCCTAACTGAGGATGCCATGCAACCTCTTTCTCCCGCTATGTTGTTTTCCCTGACTTTTTGAACTGCCTCCCATAGAGCTATAAGCCAAATTAAACCCTTTCACCACCAGAAACTAGTTTGAGGTTCCATCTTATACCTGTCAGAATAACTAAGACTAATAAAAGAGGTGACAGATTATGTGGCAAGGAAGAAAGAAAACACTCTTATATTGCTGGTGGGAATGAAAAGTTGTGCAGCCAGTATAAAAAAATCAATGTGGTGGTTCTTCAGAAAGCTGGTAATCAATCTACCTTAAGATGCAGCTATACCACTCCTGGGCATGTACCTAAAGGAAACTTTATCCTATTACCAGGACACTTACTCTGCCATGTTCATTGCAGATTTATTCATAATAGCCAGAAAGTGAAAACAACCTAGATGTCCTTCAACTGAAAAACAAATAAAGAAAAGGTGGTACATTTACACAATGGAATATTACTTGGCTGTTAAAGCAAATAACATCATAAAATTTGCAGGCAAGTGGATGGAACTAGAAAAGAATCATTCTGAATAATATAACCCAGTCCTAAAAAGACGAATATTGTATGCATTCACTCATAAGAGGATATTTGCCAATAACTAAATGATAATCAAGCTGCAAGCCATAGATCCAGAGAGGTTAAGTGCATCTCTCTGGGAGGGAGAAGTAGAAGAGATTTCAGGAATGAACAGTAGTGGAAGGCAAAAATAGGGGAATCAGGTGCAGAAGGAAAAAGGAAGCAGCTAAGGGAGAGGATGCGGGGAGAGCTAGCTAGAATTGAGAAGAAACAGCAGAGTGCAGTGGGAACTTCCTAAAATACATGGAGGTAATCCTAATGACGTTTCCAAACAATGAGGAAAACAAACCCCAACTGGCTGTCTCTTATCACTAAAGGAAGCTTCGAGTACGGAAATTGGGTTACATTTAAATGAGTTGTTGGCCAGAGGGGTCCCATGAGAACCTATAAACTACCCAGGCTGTTGCTAAGACAATAGGTTAACCTCCACAAACTGATATCAAGGCTCCATTGCTAAAGATAACATCTATGCTCACTGAACACCAAGGAGGGTGAGCTGGTGCGTACACAGAACTTTCACCCCTTATGGTCTAGTAGCTTTGGTGCAGCAACATACTCTACAGGTTACCAAAAGAGAAATGTAAACCAAAACCTGTCACAACACCTTTCATATACAATCTGTCCTGACAGCAGCATATGCTAGGTTTGCCCTTGTGGTACAAAGTTTGTGTGAGTAACCAACACATGTCTGATTTCGCTCAATGCCCACTTCGCAAGATGGTACCCATACCTGATACTGCTTGGGTAACCAAAAACCTGAGACTAGATAGCCTGGACAACCAAGGTAAAAATCAATTGGTCTTAAAAAATAATAATAACAATGAAATGACCCTTTTTATTATATATTATATTATATACAATCATATAATATATTATATAAATATTATTATATTTATTAATATAAAAGATATTCTGCTATACTCATATTTATATTCATAGATTGAGTGTTATCATCATCATTATTAGAAAGGCTTCCTCCTTCAACACATGGGAACACAGAGACCATAGCCAGACATTGTACAGAGAATGAGACCTTGAAACTCAAAGATCTAAATGGGATGTATCAAAGCCCTTCCTCTCGGAGCTCAGGGAACCCCACCCTTCCTCGCACACACCCAGAAGAACAGGTAGTGAGAATGTAAAAGCCAGAGGGGATGGAGGACATCAGATGGACAAGACCCTGTAAATTAGCCGAATAAAGCTCCACTAAATGCACACAGGCAAGCTCGGTGCTGGCATGGGTCTGTGCTAGGTCCTCTGGGTCTTGTGACTGAAGGCTCTTTTCATTCCATTGATTTGTCTCATTCAACTTCAAGGTGATGTGGGTTTTTTGTTTATTTGCTTGTTTGTTTTTTTAATCCTATTGTATTTTATTTTGTTCAAACAACCTTTGCTCTTGTTAAGTATTCCACCACACGAGCAGAACCAGTAACTGTTAAAAACGCCCATCTTGCTGGTGTCATGCACAGGCTGGGAGAGCACACCAGAGACAAGCCCCAGACACTGAGAGTCCCCAGGCACCATCACTAAGAGGAAAATGTAAGTGGTGGGGAGGTGGAAGAGAAAGAAAAGCAGACTGCTGTGTATACAGTGGAGAGAGGCAGAAGTGGAGACTGGAGGGTAGAGAGGTATGTCCTAACATGGGTAGCCAGTAATGCTCCCTGAAGCCACAGTGAGATCTTGGCATGTGCTGCTACCAGGGACCACGTCTGGGCCAATGACTGTAGCAGCAAAGGTCTGTTACCACCAAAGGCCATGCTGACATCCCTGGTCTGGGCTGCTCCCTGGAGCCTTGTTGATGAGCTGGTCCTGCTCCTCACTAGATGTAGCACTCAGGAGAGCTGGCCCTACCTGTCGCCTGGCCATTGTAGGTGAGCTGGCCCCTAGGGCATTCGAACAAGAGAGCTGGCCCTATGCCTCGCCACCTACAGCACTCAAGAGAGCAGATCCTGTACCTTGCCAGCTGTAGCCAGAACAGTGTTGGAGAGTTCACACTGGAAGTGTGGTACAGTAGAACTGTCAGGCTGACCAACTCAGCTACCAACAAGGCCCATATCTAGGGCTGTGAATTGGTCTACCCAAAAGCTAACCCATCTTTGACATTCTGCAGCTTGTGAAGGAGCCTGTCCTATAGATCCAAAGCTGCAAAATCTCCACAGCGCAGAGTAACAATGGACTGTCCAAGGGGAGTCAAGTGAGGATCCAGTACTGAGTGTAGCAGAAACCAGGAGCCTTGAACCGGACCAAATGGCTCACTGCAATGAACATTTACAAGAAAAGCTATTTAGAAAAATGGATGATCTGTGACACCCTACAGCTTCTACAGTGAGACCTTTTTTTTGGGGGGGGGTTGTCTTAGTTAGGGTTTTACCACTGTGAAGAGATAGATCCATGACCATGGTAAGTCTTATAATGAACAACATTTTATTGGGGCTGGCTTACAAGTTCAGGGGTTCAGTCCAGTATCATCAAGGCAAGAGCATGGCAGCATCCAGGCAGGCATGGTGCAGGAGGAGCTGAGAGTTCTACATCTTCATCTGAAGGCTATGAATGGAGGAGGACTGGCTTCCAGACAGCCAGAGTGAGGGTCTTAAGCCCACGCCCACAGTGACACACCTACTATATGAGTGGTTGGCTGCATGTATGCATGTGCATTGTGTGTAAACCTGGTGCCTTGAGGAGGCCAGAAAAGGACATCAGACCCACTAGACAGTTTTGTGAACAGAATCTCACCTGTGTTTGGAACTACCATGTTAAATGGAAGAATTCCTGTGTGTCTGTCTCCAGCAAAAATGTGCATCTGCGATACCCAGGCTTATACTTAGTAGGTGCAAGGTATTGCGTAAATGGTTTTGCCTGCACTGTTAGTGTAAGATATGTAAGCACTACCTGACAGATGTTCAGATTACAGGTGTGTGCCATCATGGCTCCAAGCATGCTAAGCAAGAACTCTACATATAACTGCATCCCTAGTCCCTATCAATTTGCAGTATATTTGCCTCTGTATGTCCCTTGAGCCTTCTCATGGATGTCTAAGCACTTACATTGTATTGCTCTCCAGGATGTGTGATGTATAGAAAATTAGATTTTAGGACAAGGTTTGTTGCCAGAAATTGCTCAAGCAGTAATGAATCAAAAGGTCATATGACACTCCTGAACCAAATACTTCATATAATAGTAACAATTAGAAAATATGGTGTCTTACATGCTAATGGGTTTTGTTCTTTCTGAAGATCATGGCTAATAATATATAAAAACTATAAAATATGAAGCTATATGTTAATTTACTTCATGAATTAGCACCATCTATATTGTTTACAAATTTTATGATAAAAAATGCCATAGTTTAATAACAGAACAACATATATTTTATATATATATATATATATATATATATATATATATATATGTGTGTGTGTGTGTGTGTGTGTGTGTGTGGAGAAAATTTTGAGATAAGATTTTAAAATTTACTCTGTGGCCAGCAATGACCTTGATCTTATGACAGTCCTTTGTTCAGGGTCCTGAGTTCTGAAGCTATGGACCGAAGCTGTCATGTCATGCTTTATAGATTGAGTTTTAAGCAAATCTCTTGACAAATAGAAAAGCTTTTAAAAATGTTTAGTGGAAATACTAGAGGTAAATCTGGAAGGGGCTTATATCAAATATATCAAAATATATGGCAAGAAATTCTCAAAGAATTAATAAAATGTCATATTAAAAAGCCTAATCTCTAGGTGGCTTTCCTTTCCCTCTTTGCTTCAGACATTCTCTCTGTGTTTCCTTTAGACAGGAACAATTCTGGATTAAAACTTTGGAGATGAGTTGGTGGCTTCATCGCCCAACCGGGGGTCTTGTCTAACCTCTGAATATGGTCTCTACATGTTCTCTCTCCCCTTTGTTGGGCATTTTAGCTAATCTCATCTCTGGGTCCTGGGAGCCTCTTGCTTTCCTGGTGGCTACCCCCAGTTCCCCATCCCCCATTGCTAGACACCTCTGTTCTAATTCCTGACCTTCTGTATATCATCCCTGTCTCCTCCCATACCTGATCCTGACTCACTTTTCCCCCATCCCCCACCTTTCTTCCTTCCAAGTCTCTCCCACCCTCTTCCTCCTGTAAGTATTTGTTCCCCCTTTTAAAGAAGGACTGGGGATCCATCTCATATACAGTCACCAAACCTAGGCACTATTGTGCATGTCAAGAAGGGTTTGCTGACAGGTGCCTGATGTAGCTGTCTTCTGAGAGGCTCTGCCATAGCCTGACAAATACAGATATGGATGCTCATAGCCAACCATTGGACTAAGCATGGGAAACCCAATGGAAGAGTTAGAGAAAGGACTGAAGGAGCTGAAGAGGTTTGCAACCTCTTCCTATGGAAGAACAACAATATCAACCAACCGGACCCCCCAGAGCTCCCAGGGACTAAACCACCAAACAAAGAGTACACACAGAGAGACCCATGGCTCCACCTGCATATGTAGCAGAGGATGGCCTTGTCTGGCATCAATGGGAAGAGAAGCCCTTGGTCCTGTCAAGGCTCAATGTCCCAGTGTAGGAGAATGCCAGGGCAGGGAGGAGGGAGTCAGTAGGTGAGTGGGGAAGCACCCTCATAGAAGCAGGGGGAGGGGGATGAGATATGAGGTTTCTGGAGGGGAAACCGGGAAAGGGGATAATATTTGAAATGTAAATAAATAAAATATCCAATTAGAAAAATACAAACCCAGAGCTTTAAAAAAAAAGTTTAATCTCCTAGGTAAAAGATAATTTTTGAGAAAGTGGTAACTATAGTCCCAATTACATAAGGTGATTAGAGAAGTCAAATTATTTATTGAAAATAAGACATATCAACATACGTGAATTGTATATATATATATAAAGTATGTGTGCATGTATCAATAGACAGATAGACAGATGGACAGAAATATATAGTCCGATAGATGAATAGATAGATAGACAGATAGACAGATATTTGAAGTACAGTATTTAAAAATATTTCCTCAGAGCATTCTTAGTCTCGTCACTCTGTTTTAAATATTTTCTTTACTGAATTTATTTGAAGTATAGCTCATTCTGCACTTCATGGTTCATGTTTATCTCTGTGTGTAGTTTAGTTTTTTTCTCTACAGAAATAAGACAAATATTTTTTTTACAAAACTAAAACAAACTTGGAGACTAAGAAAATAAACATATGAAAAGAAAGACAACCTCAATATTGTTTTAATAGAAGCATGTTTTTCCTATTAAATTTTTGGGATGGATTAAAGATGAATAAAACACAAGCCAGAAATACAGTTGGCGTGGCACAGGCTTGGAGATCTAATAAAACTACTTGTCCTGAGTCTACATCCCCTTTCAGGTTGATAATATCAGAGCTGAGTGTGGCTGTTGACTTGATTTGATTGCTCTCTGCAGTGGGCCAAGAAAGAGTTAATCCTTTGGGACAGGGGTTTCAGAACAACACATAGTTACAGCTAAATGGTTTTTTAGTCTTATCTTTTCTCTAACCAAGATGAACCCTACCCATATCAGAAATCATGGCCACACCCAAGGCTGCTCAGATAGTGATGATGAAAGTTGGGTGGTTACTAACCAGGGATCAGGGAGGCATTCTCAGAAAACCATAAGTTATAGGATATAGTGAGAAGCAAGACATCAAAAGATACACATAACCACTGACCTGATACGCAAAAAAATGGGTAGATCTTTTCAAATCTCCAATACTGAAAAATCAAATCTACAATAACTAATTTCCCTGCTACCCATTTCCTAGTGTTCTAGTTCCAGGTTTAAAGCAAGCATGTGGTCATGCAAAAGGCGGATTTTTGCTGTAGATGTTTTTACATCTGCTTTTATTGAGTTTCCCAAAATTGCCAGGCTGAGGAGAGATATTTTTTACAGATCAACAGACTGGAAGACAAGTGAAAGATCGACATGTCAGTCTCTTCTTAGGTTGCACATTTTAAAAAGTGGGGTTCGGAGCAATTCTTCACTTTACAGAGTTATTTGAGATCTAGTACATATCAAGCTTCACTATAAAGTACCAAAATCCCCAAATAATCTTTTGATTCACACTCAATATCATAAAGCAATGTCTGTAAAACTGTCAAGAAGGCAAGGTGACATTTATATGTACAAGAAAAATAGATTTACAGACACCCCCATGCCATCCTATTAATGATACTTAATTCAGTTTTTAAAGAAGTTTCTGCATGAGATTTCAATGACCATTGCTGTTAATAAAACATGGCTGTTGTTTCTTTGATGAGCGGCTGAATAAACTGAACTCTCTGGAGATAGTGTGACTTGATCAAGGGCACGCAGTTAGTTGCCAGGCAACTGAGTACTGGTCCGTAACTTCCTACACACCGCTTTGCTCACTCTCATTTTCAAGAAATGATGTGCTTTGAAGTCTGGCAGAAGTAGCAGAATAAAGATCAACGATCATATGGACCATGACTAGGGATAGAAGTAATTTCTCTTTAATAGCCAGTGGGCCTCAGATTTAGGAGAGGACAGACTTATGGGAGCCCTTCCAGAGTGGAGGGGTTTACAACTGTTTACAAGGCATCACTGAGGGCACTGCCTGATGCCAAGTTGCTTTGCCAAAAGGCCATGTTGTCACAGAGCATGAAGCCCAAGTGTTGTTTAGGAAGCCATTTCTGCTTGCTGGATTTCAGGGTATGAGACAGCACGTTAAGGGAAACAAGATGAGAAAGGTTTGTATCGCTGTATCAAAATACGTCAAGCCTTCTTAATTCAAATCATCCCTGACTCATGATCCAGAAACTCATTTCTCTTATTTTAGAACAAAAGACAGAAACGTCTTTTAACCCAGTGCCAAAATATGCCATGAAATATCAGAATGAGCGCAATAACTGGGGGAGAGACCCTATCACTCAGGTGAGCTGGAACTAGTCTCTGAGCACGGCATTATTGCAGACACAGGAACATGAAGGATTTGGTTGCTATCTGCATAAAATGGCTCGAAAGAAGCCCATCCTGCACTGGAGGATTTTGACCTTCTAACAGCTGCAGTGAAACATCAGGACACACTAACCCACTATGGTCTCAAAACTTTAATATTTTTGTGGCCCTGAAGTGAGTAGCAGAGACCCTGCGTGTTTACAGCCCTCTGTGTTCACTTAGTGTTACAGTGCATCTTGCCACCATTGGCACTGTTCCTGCCTGAGGCAATAGATGTCTAATTTGATCCATTTCAGACCCTATAATTTGAACTCAAGCCAAACCACAATCAAATCATAAAATTTCGAAAGCTGCCACCATCTTGGAAATGGCATATGTGGGCAATGAAGCAAGAAACATCTATGCAAGAGATAAATACGGTCCACTTTAAGGAGTTTTCCATCTGATCCTTATGTGAGGCTACCAATCCATTAGCTGCAACTTACACATGTTGATGAACCTTTTCTTACTTTATTTGTCTGCTGGAGGAAAGTAATTTTATCTCCATGCATACCCAAATACCCTAAGCATAGAGTTTCAAAGTGCTGCATACAGTTGTTTTGTGGCCCCTAGAAAGTATCTGAAATCTGAATACAAAGCACAGAAAGCAAGCCGAGAGAAGGGGGTACTTTCATATGTGCAGAAAGCAAGCCTGTTAGAAGCCTTGGCGGTCCGCTGTCAGGCCTCCCGAGTCTGAGGAATTGTATGCTCCATCCTGAATCTTGCCAGTCTGATAGAATAACATTGCAAGAAACTGCTCAAATTGAACATGTTTGCTGCTTCATGTTCTGCCAGGCAAGTGTCAGAACAATGCCAGGAGACCAGAGTAATGTGGAATTAGAGCGAGCAGGAGGGGCGGGGCAA
Organism: Micromys minutus; assembly: GCF_963924665.1. Taxonomy (NCBI): domain Eukaryota; kingdom Metazoa; phylum Chordata; class Mammalia; order Rodentia; family Muridae; genus Micromys; species Micromys minutus. Next base: position 30,843,383 of record NC_137974.1, read on the forward strand.
GCAGTGGAGACCAAAAGGGAAATAGACAATGAGAACGGGAGGCAAAGTGGCCATAATGGGGAGTTTTATAGTAGAAAATAAACTTTTGCTTTTAAGAATTAAAAGCAAAATAGATTGTGTCTTCTGTGTAGTTTTGTGGTCAGTAGCCTGGCTTCTAATGTGAGAACTGTGTTGTAGAATTTAATTGTTGTGGTCAAAACTTTTCTGGTAAATCTCCACCCATTGGTCAGTGATGTTGGAAGCAATGAATATAATTGGGTAGTTCCTTTGGAGAATGCACTCCTACAGCCTCATTATTACAGTTTTATGATCTTCTTTGTCTTCTTGAATATTAATCTTTTATTACTGTTTTTTTCCCCTTTCGCAGTTTTCGGTTACATAGTATACACTACAAATCATTTTGATTACCCAGAACATTTTTTTCTAATTGTTTCTTCACTCTCATGTAGAAAGACACGGTGAGACATGGCCCCTCACCCTCGTTCCTCTAGGCCTGACAGTATAGTAGAACTTATTGGCTGGACTATCAGATCGTCCTGAAGAAATTCATCTTTCCAAAAAGATCCACATTAAGAAAAGCTCCATAATGACCCACGACAACGTTGCCTTTGTGTTGTTGTTTTTTGGTTTTTTTTGTTTGTTTGTTTTTAGTGATGGTCATAAATTAGGAAAAGTAAGGTGATATTCACTAGCCACACTAGCTTTCTAGACTTCCTCAATGCACTACCATAATCTGTACTGGTTAAACCTCAGCTTCTTATGAAGTGTAGTGGCTTTGTTACGCAAGACAGATGTTTGGTACTTTGCAATCATCATTCCTCAGCATCTAAGTATCAAACTGTATATCTTTGAAATGAATTGTATGGTTCTATTTTGTTCTAGTAATTGCTGTTGAATTGACTTGAATTCTAAAAAAAACTCAAATGAGCCTTTACTTGGGATTAGTACAGAATTTCTGAATGATCCTACACACACTTTTGTCATTTTGTACTGCATAATTTAGACAAGGTGACGTTTCTAGCATTGATGATTATAAAATCAAAACATCAATGTCCTGTGTCCAGCATCAAATATTCAGTCATCATAACATCTAATTATTTATATAAAAGGAAAGAAGTGCATTTTGCTCAGCTACAGTAGGCTTGTGTTCATCTTTAATGGATTGTAAAATCCATATGTAAACTAAAGAGTCATCTTAAAATAAATTTGTTATAATTAATAAATGTTCATTTTGTATGTTTCTTACCTAGAGTTCAGGAGGTTTCTTGTTTGTTTGGTTGGTTGGTTTTTCTTATTTTTTTTTTTTTTTTTTTTGTTGTTGTTGTTTTTTTTTTTTTTTTTTTTTTTTAGAAAGGGTCATGATTTGTAAAAGTTTAAGAAGTCCTGCCTTAATCTTTGGAAATATCTTTTCCAACTTTCTGAAGGTTAGAAAGCCAAGATCCCCACAGTTGGCTATTTCCAATCCTTACTCTTTGGCCTACAAGTCTATCTTTTCTCTGCATCATCATGTGATCTTCCATTTAGAGCCATCTGTTCTCTGATCTATGTTTTCTACGTGGGCCATGTTAGATTAAGATCTACCACAGTGATCTCAGTTTTAATTGTTTCTTTGATCACTCCAACTACAGACACTCTCTGAAGTACTAGAAATTAGAACTTAACACCCATATTCTGAGGTATTAGAAATTAGAACCTCAGCATGCATTTTGGTAGAACATACTAAGTAACTGAAAACTGTGAAGGGGGAAAATAAGACCTAGTAATAAAAGATTAATATTCAAGACAAAGAAGATCATAAAACTGTAATATTGAGGCTACATGAGTGCATTCTCCAATGGAACGATCTCTTAAATTCATTGCTTCCAACATCATCAACCAATAAATGGATATTTACCAGAAAAGTTTTGACCACAATAAATAATTTTGGTATGTAGAATGATTCGGAAATTGCTGGAAATTCTGTACTAATCCCAAGTAAAAGCTCATTTGATGAGTTTTTCTGGAATTCAAGTCAACTCGACAGCAATTATTAGAACAAAACAGAATCATACAATTCAGCCTAAAATCTCAAGAATAATCTCCTGCCACAAATTTTTACAACCCATCAAAGTGCATGAAATAAATCGAGACTGAAATCTACCATTTAAAATAGTGACTTTCCAGTAATGGAAGCAAACAGTTTAGTTCTTGATGAGAAACACAATTCTCGGTCCACACATTCAAATGCATGGTTTTATTCATACTTGTCCTTTATAGATAAGCAGGCCTTAAGTGGCTTCTTAGTAAATGTCATAATACATTAACACCATGAGTGACGTCACATCATCTCCAACATCTGAGCAATTGTAGTGCCACACCAAAATAATTTTCTTTAGTTTATTTGGTTCTTCATTCATCACAATAGAAAGATCAAATCTCTTTAAGTTAGTGTTGCAGGGGACTTCACCAACTACCTACCTACATGAGATTTTAGTCCTATTGTCATTATCTTTTTCTGTTTCTTAGGGTCTATCAAAAGAATAGTAACTTGTCACTTTCACTCTGTTTCTCTGTACCTTGGAGTTCAAAGTTGAGCCCAAATAGTTCTGAATTTTCAGACTGAATAATACAACAATATAAATTCAGTACATTCTGAACAATTCTAGGCTTGTCTACAACTGCCTTCTATGTTGCCACTGTATCTACACTCTTACCTATAAGTTAACTTTAAGTTCCCAGTAGTTTGCAACCAGTTTTAGAAGAACACCATAATTGAATCTCAGGCCTCTAAGAATGTCACCTCTTTGCAAGCCTCACAGTGTTAAAGGTTTCATAGGGAATACAGCAGAAGAGTAAGAAAAAGAATGTATAAGCTAAAAGAGAAGGGGAAGTCCTGTGAAATGCTGACTTCTGTTGAACACATCAGCTCACAGCAGACATGGTTAACTGCACAACACCAGCATGATATCACACCAGTCAAAACCCCAGCATGAATTGGGGAAGGGCACCCAAGGTCCCACCCTTGGTGAAAAGCTATTGACACTAGGTGTTTACTGAGGGAGGGAGAGTCAATCTCCTTTGGGGACATGGCTGCTAATAAGTTATTCATATCTCGGTGGATGACCCCACACCCAAGGGTATAAGGACAGCACTAACTGAACTCAGCAGGCTTTAATAACAAAAACAAAGAAAAAAATGATGGCTATGACCTTGGGAGGGAAATATGGTAAGGTTGGAGTTAGAGAGGAACAATAATGGATGGATACAATATATTGTATAAACAAACAAAATGTTTAATGAATAAGAGAATATTATGAAAATGGTGATAGTTTTTTCTGTTTACCTCTCCCAGTGTTTCCTTTCTTTCTTACCTTACCTTCCTCCATCTATTACTTCTCTCTCTCTCTCTCTCTCTCTCTCTCTCTTTCTCTCTCTCTCTCTCTCTCTCTTCTCTCTCTCTCTCTCTCTCTCTCTCTCTCTCTCTCTCTCTCTCTCTCTCTCTCTCTCACACACACACACCTCCATCTCTCTAAAATAGTTTGTGGACTTCTGATATGGAAATAAATTAAGGTAGATACCGATTTAGAATACTAAAGTTCAAGAGGATGACATACTAGGGTGAAACTCTGCTATCCTTTGCTTTTTCAACAGCAGTAGGCTGGCTGAAGTATAATACAGGGACAGTTCACCCTGTATGCCTACTGACTCCTTGAGTTTTGTGTCATCTCTAATTCTCTCAGACTGTGTTAGTGACTCAGATACCATTCAATGTTGTGGCTGAATTGAGTGACCTGTCTGTTTTGGTTATCCCATGAATTGTTTTTTCTGTTTATCTTTTGCTTGTTGCTATTTCTTCTGGTAATAATATTTTGTTTTTTAGAGAGTGATGAGCTTTCCTGAGGAACATGGTGGTGTTTATAAAGACATATGAGGTAGCAATGGCTCATGAAGTCAGGACTGGCCACCAACAGCTGTGTTCGGTACTTAGGATGAATCATGGTGGCAGTGTTCTAATATTAGCTCAGGAATAATTCTTCTTTGATAAACACTGTTTGAGACAGATGCTGCCAGGGTGAAGTTCATTCACAACAAATATCTATCTTGAGTCCCTGCTGAAGTGCTTCCTTCTGACTCTCATTGGAATCTTCCTTGTTGTTTTTGGTCTACCCTTGTTATTTTACTTAAAATTCTCAACAAGTACTAATAAATGTTTGTCACATACCAAGTGTGATATATAGTTGTCTACCTGGATCTGTTTTTGTATATTCTAACAGCTATCACAACCAACATACACTATACAGTTCAGAATTGCAATTTATTCATTTTTCAATTTGGTAATTTGTAGCTGCATTGTTTGGATTGCATTGTTTCTCTGTTACAGTTTTTTTTTCAATTTTTTTTTTAATTTCAAATAAGGCTATTCATTCTTTCTTTAATGTGCTTGGTTCTTGCAATCAGTCAGGAGTCTTGTATTTATTGCTAGAGCAATATATAATCTGAGGCTGACCCCCATATAAATTCCACCATGCTAACTTCTGCTCTTTATGAAGATGATAAAATTTTCCCAGAATGCCCCTGAGTCCTTTCTTGATAATCACAGTTTTCTTGTGATACCAGTTTGACTTGTTATCTTTGAAGACCATCTCTACCTGATCGTTCTGTTCCCCGAGGAAAAGGACTAACAAAGCTGGACTCTTATTACTGAGCTTACTTAGTATTCAACGGCACAACAATGGCATCACCATGATTAATACAGCTCTACTGCAGATTTCACAGTGGGGCAGAAACTTCCACAAGCCTATCTTGATTGTGGCTTAAACGTCTTGTCCACACCACTTCTCTGCTTCCTTCTGGACCTGTGTCTGAAGCAAGGTCTGGTCTTTACTGTACAGTATGTGTCGGTTACCTCTATGCTATAGAATCCGGTGACAAAGGCTCTGGTGACCAGAAAGAAGAAAGCTATAATCTTAGATGTATCTCCTAAGTTCCTTTTGCTCTGGTTTGACTCTCCCCAGGATTATGGACCATTAGAACAAGTATTTGCTTGCAACTACTGTTCTAACAAACAAACAAACAAGCATCCTAATGGCTTAAAATAGCTACAAATATATGTTCTAGTTATGAATATCAGATAATTAAAACATGTCTCAGGGCCAATAAATTAAGGTTTCCTTGTTGTTCTTTCTGGAGACTCTAGCAAGAAGTCCATTGCCTTGCCTGCTCTGGCTTTTGGAAGCTTCCTATACTTTGTGAAAGGAACTCTATTTATCTTCAAAACTCCAATGGCTGATTGAGTCCTTTTCCACATTTACTTAATAAACTACATCTATTATAATATTTTCTCTGAATCTTCAGCTGCTTTCTACATTTAAAGACCCCTAGTGATATTATGGGGGGCATTTAACAATCTCCTTGATGTTATTAATGACTTTAATTTCATCTGCAAATTTAACTCCTCCTTGCCACAAAACGGAATGTATTTACAGGTTCTGGGATTTGAGTTACGGGCATCTCGGGTAGTATACTGTCTTCCATGGTGACAAATGCTTCAGTGGCCAGGGTTGTTAATGTTCTTAAATAACTCGGGAATTTAATTATTTATGATTAGTATGTTCTCCAAGTTCTAGATTATCCTTTTTAAAAAACCAACTTCGTATGTGGGGTTTCTCTAGTGCTGCCTAAGATGGGCTGCATCAAATTCACAGGATCTAGACTCACCTAAGCAACAAGCTATCGCCATGCCTATGAAGGGTTAGCTAGATGAATTGAGGTGGGAAGTCCACCTCGCATGCTTAAAAACCATTGAATGGACTGGAGTCAAGGGATGAATAATCAGGCTTAGTCAGCTTTGCAGAAATCACTCTGCTTCCTAATTATAGATGTCATGTGTCCATATGATCACGTGACCATGCCTTCGCACCATGACAGGCCTTCTCTTTAAACATAAGCCACAATATACCTTTCCTTCCTTAAGTTGCTTTGCTCAGATATTCTGTGGCTGTAACTGTGAGCTTTTCTACCCACTCTGCAGTTCCTGAAATAATGACTCTGAGATTTAATTATATATAAATAACTGCCTAGGCCATAAGCTTCGGCTTGTTCCCCAATTAGCCCGTAACTTCATTAAGCCATTTATTCTATTCTATGGGTGCTTCGTGGCTGGTTATCTCTTCTCAGCTTCATGCATCTGTCTCCTCAAAGTTCAGACAACACTCTTCCTACACCTGACTCTGTTTCAGAATTCCTATCTCTCTACTGGAACATCAACCTCCTATTTCCTGTCTCAGTTCATTGCCCAATCAGCGTTTTATTGGAAGGTAATGATTCTGTATAGTACACTGAGATTCTGTTTATATTCCCCCTTTTACTCTAATGAAAGGCTCTTTCTCTTTCAATAATAATCTGTAAACAATGATAGCAATTATGAAAACTATCAGGTAAAATTATATTCATAACATCCAGTCCATATGTGATTGGCAACCTCAAAGAAAGAATTCTACTATTCATCCTATCTTTGTGAGTTTAGAGTTCCATACCTAAAACTATTTCTATCATAACTTGCATCACCAAACTAAAAAGGTTTTCTTAGACCTTAAAACATTTTCCTAAATCCTAAAAAAAAAACCTTAAACTTAGTTGTGAAACTATAAATGTTTAGTCTTTAATCCCATCAGAGACCGGAGAAGGAATACATATTGCCTGAGAATGCAGAAAGTACAATTTCCAAAGTGATATTGGACAACATGCTGTTATTAGTTGAGGCAAGGGCAGTTTCTTTTCCAGTGGCTAGCTTGCCACATATAAAGCAAACTCCATAAGGAGGTTCTCTGATGTTTATCATATTTTTTGAAGTAGAATGGGGTGCTACCACATTGTCTTTAAAAAGGTCTTTTATTAACAAGACATATTTAGATGCCATATTCTTTAGATCTCTGAGGTTATTAAAGACATTCTACCTACCTATAGTATACCTGAATAGTTTATTCCTAGATATTTATTGTCTGCTGAACCTAGGAAGCATATTTCTGTAATTAACTAAGCTAGTATCTAACATAACAATAAGTTTAATTTTCTGACTACTAACTTGCATGTCTTAATTATCCTAAACAGTTCACAGTAGCAGTTTTTAAAAGGACTAGAACTTAACACTGAAATTTTAATAATTACCCAGGTGTAATATCTTAAAAAGAATTGATACATAGTATGTTATAACCAAATATAACCTTAATTATTTTTTTACCACTATAAAAAAATCTGTACCAATATAAGACTCTTGGCCCTATAGCTCTATAGTTTAAGTAGGTTCAATAATCTACTCTTTATTTCTATAATATTCCTATATTATTTCTACACCCCTCCCCTTCTTTTCTTTTCAACATTTGTCTCCTTTTCCCTTTAGCATAAGAAAGAAGAACAGAAGAACGAAATATCTGGGTCTAACCTGCTATACTTTGTTTCCTCACCTTTTGTTTATTTATTTACTTACTTAACTTTTTACTTACTTGCTTATTTACTTATTCACATTAGATCCTGCTCATTGCCCCCTCCTGGTCCCTCCCTTTCACAATCCTCCCTCCATGTTCTCTTCTGAGGAGGTGGGGCCCCTTCTGGGTATCCCACACATCCTGACACAGCAAGTCTACAAGACTAGGCATAACCTCTTCCACTGAGGCCAGACCAAGGTAGCCCAGCTAGAAGAACACACCCTACATACAAGCAACAGAGTTTAGATAGCCACCACCACACCCAGTTGTTCAGGACCCACATGATGACCAACCTATACACCCACCACATATGAGCAGGGAGGCTTACTTAGGTCCAGCCAGTATATGTTCTTTGGTTAATGGTTCTAACTCTGAGAGCCTCTGTCTCTCTGTCTGTCTCTGTCTCTGTCTCTGTCTCTGTCTCTCTCTCTCTCTCTCTCTCTCTCTCTCTCTCTCTCTCTCTCTCTCTCTCTCAGAGATTTAGCCTCCCATTTGCTAGGAAACTCCTCTGGGAAGTGTGTGTTTCCTGCCGTTTATTTGTTTGTTTGTTTTTTTTTTTTCCAGGTTCTATACCTGGATTCAAAGAGCTCACATATTGGGTGCCATTTAACCTTGGACTTTTCCACTCATGCCCCAGTTTCTGAAATAATGAATCCAAGACTAGGCCATAAGATTTGGCTTATTCACTAATCAGCTTGTAACTTCATTAACCAGTTTATTCTAATTTATGAGTGCCATGTGGCTGGTTACCTCTTCTCAGTTTTATGCATTTCTCTCCTCAAAGTTTAGGGTGAATCTCTTCCCAGGCCTGACTCTAGTCCAGAATTCCTATCTCCACACAAAACTCTCACATCCTCTTCCCTGCCTCAGCTCATTGGCCCATACCGTACACAGAGATTCTCTCTACAGTAGCAGCAATGAGGAAAGTAACTGATACACGAGCATGAAATTCAGGTCTTCATGCCCCTTCTCTGCCCCAGCTCCCACCTCCACCCCTGGCTCAGATTTCAGAGTTTTCACCCATGATGGGTGGGCAGCTATTTAGGCAAAGGTACATACATGTACTCTGTAAAATTATGACACAAAAAGTTCATGTTAAAAGTCTTAGGGAAAGAAACTAGTCTGTTAGAAAGAAAATTCTCTAAGCCCTGTGATTCCTACCAATGTTGCTAATTTTCACTAGTAAACTGAGCAAGTAGCCTCTTTGCTTATTGTATCTTTGGTTTAATACCTTACACCTAGCTCTTCCCATAGATGTGAGAAGGAATTGTGCACACAGTATCCCGAAAAAACACCTACTCCCATTGTTACTTTCTTTTTAACAGAGCGATGGAAACTCTGTCCCACTGTCAGTTTTGTTTCTTTATTAGATGTTAGAAAGCAGCTTAAAACATAGCAACGGTGATATCTATCTTTGTGAAGTCTTGTCTCACAGAGTACTAGGTACCTACACTAATCTTACTGCTCAAAGTTTCGACACCTAAATACAAACAGATTTTCCAAGCTCTTTCTAGATCGTCAAGTATTTGCCTTCATTGTCCCCTATTCCAGGTTTAGGCACTGAAGCTGCCATTTGTTCTTCTATTTTTTTTTTCTCATCTTAAATATCCCAAAAGAATGTGACAAGTAGTGAACACAACTTGTCCTTGTCTAAAGTCCTCCGAGACCTGCCTGAGTCCTACAGTGTTTCTCTCCAACTTGAACCTTTGGTCATGCAAATCCATTTGATCATTAAAGAGACTTTCCTCCTCTAGGCCTTGCCCACACAGTCATCCTTTGTCCTACTAAAGACAATGTCAAGGGCTCTTTTTCATGAGACCAAAAATACATTTGATTTGTCATTTGCCTTTCTCTTTCTTCCTCCCACATATTATGAATTGGGAGAAACGGTTTATCATAATCATCTAAAAATACACATCTCACGGGGGCAAAAAAAAAAAAAAACCAAAACTGTATCCTCCTTACATCTTATAACCTTCCAACAACTCTGTATAGAAAATGTTGAAGGGCTTAATTAACAAATGAATCAAGGCACTACCATTTCTTCCTTAAATGTCACATATTTTTACTGAGCTAAAAATATTTTCTCCGTGGTCTTGGCATTTTGCATGTGGCATGGCATCTGCTCTGAAAGCAACAATAGACTTACAACAGACCTCTCAACTGCTATTTTGAGTAAACTATTTTGTCATTTTAAATTCTTTTGTTAAAATTCAAGAGAGGATAATTATTTTTCCCCTAATGCTATTGTGAATAGAAATGCACTGTGGTTGCAATAGAAAAATGATCTTTGAACTGTCTCAGGAGGTTGACACAGAGTCATTTTCGGAATGTGTGAGAGGCAGATGGGTAGCAATGCCAAGAGGTCTCAGGTGCTGGGTGTGGGGATATGTGAACTCTCTTGGGGACCACTCTATATTTTCTTGTTGATATACTGACAATAATGCCCCCACCACACACAGAGACAAACATATAAGCAGTTCCTTCCCAATTTAAATCAGCACTGGGAAATGCAAGACTATCTGAATAACAAGTTCCCTAAGCTACCACTGGATCTTCTGGCTCCATAAATTCACACCTGGAAATAACATCTTCAGAGTGTGTGCGTGCAAACCCAAATTCTCTAAGTGTTTTTAACATCCTGATTGCAGATCATCAAATTACATAGAGTCCAGACATCTTAAAAGTGATGAGCATCATTTGCCTATGGTGCCAAGTAAATAACCACATGCCTTTTCCTCCTGTAGAACTGAGGAGCCAACGAGTAATTGGCGGGCCCTGTGTCAGGCTACAGGAGCAGCATACAAATGGTCTCTGAATTAGGACAAAGATAGGAAAATTACACACAAAATTGTTTTAAGAAAGTAACCACATACGTGACAATAGTGACATGGAGTAGTCAATTTTGTGCCTGACCCATAAGGCTACATCAACGTCCCTGTGGGTTCTAACATACACTCTCAGTTTCTAATTCACAGTTTTTTCATGGTTGGGCCTGGCAGAACACTCCTGGGAGACAGAGGCTAAAGAGTATCTGTTCGTCAGGGCATAGCCTGGTCTTCAAACTAGAAAATCTATTCACACAGACGTGTTGCTAGGTGAACAGCTAATACCTGGTGTCCAGAGTCACCATTGTTCTTGAATTCCTTATCAACCGTATTTTGACTTCTATAGTCATGAGAATCAAAATTGTTTGGCATACCTTCAAAAAGGTGAAAATAAACTTAATTTTACTGGGTGCTACAAAACTAATCCAGGTGATACGGATGTTGCACATAGCATGTGACTGCCTTCCTATAGATGCATAGATACATCTATGATACCTTACTGAGATCCATAAGTTATCAGATACCAAGCTACATAGTTATTTTAAAGTAAGATAATTTAACATAGAAAAGTGGGTACCAGCTTACAACCAAAACTAGATTTGCGGTAAAGCCTAGTGTAGATGCGAACACACCAAAGCAATGGAATGGTGATTGTGATATTTTCAGTGATTCAGCTTGTGGGACGTCCATATGATGGCAGATTGGCATTGCAGAGGCCACTGGTGTCTTGTAGAGGTTATGTACGTAGAGTCTGCATACAATGGCTGAATGGGAAGCACAAACCTTGAAGTGGTTTCTATGTATCTTTGAAATGTATCTCACTTGTTATTTTAAGGAGTTAGATTTTGCTTTGATTTGCCTGTTTGTTTTTATCCTTGGATGGCAGTTCTCCTAAGTTGGGTGGGCTGGTAGTGCTCTATCAAAGATACTCAATGATAGCAATAGGGTATGTACTTAGAATTTCACTTTATTATAGGAGCACATGTTCTGAGAAACCTGCTCTCCACTGGTAGCTTTACGGAAAACATTTAGCAAGCATGCAGAAATAGTCTGTCAAAATGAAAAGGCACCATCGTGGGACACTTGTAGCTCCTGTCTTTCTTCTTCAAAGCCTGAAGGCCACAGAGCTTTCTGCCCTTGCTTAGATTGATCAGTTCAAGAATAATATGATAGAAAACATTTTGAACTGGATTAGCTCTATTCATTCAACAGCTTGAGCTCCAGGCACATCAGCAGCAGTCTGCCCTCCTTTATAGCTGAATAGTGTTTTACGGTACAGGTTACAAATGTGTGTTCATCCTTTTCTCTTGAAGAGCATTTGGAATAAGCTATTTTTAGATTGGGGGCTCTGAAGAAACCATTATGAACATTATCTACAAGCTTTTGGTTGAACATAAGTTTCTATATCTGGAATAAAAATCCAGAAGTGTGATTTCTGGGTCATGTGCTTGAAAAGCATGTTTGATTTTCTTAGACACTGCCAAACTTGTAGAGTGTGACTGTACCATTTTCCACTCTGAACAGTAATTTATGAGGGATACATTTTTCTACATCCTTGCCAAGCTCCAGTATTGTCAGTAATTTTTAAAAACTATTCTCATAGGTGCATAGTGAAAACCAGATGGACTGCTAGTTGTATTTTTGGAACTCTGTAAAGATACTACAATGAACTTTCTAAAGTGAACATAATGCTCATAACACAAATAAGCGAAGTGCTTTCATTATAACGTAAAGGGACAGTAGATCAAAACTTTGCCCTCCGTCTTTGTAAAAGTGAGGAGAAATTTGGGGAAATTTAAGACCTTAGGTAACCACAAAGTTTAATGTATTTGTAATAGACTTGGGGTCCTTGCAGCCAGGTTTAAGGGTGGAGACAAGACCAGTTGTGGCTTGTCAGATTCCACTGGCTTAATTATCATTGGTCAGATAATGAAGAGTTTTTAAAAACCTCTTCATGCCTGAATTAAAGAACAGTGATATAGAGGTGTTCACATTGACCTACAATCATAATGTTATTTAAAATCAGAAGCAAGGATACTTAGTCAGACTGCTGAGAAATGCCATCCAACAACACTGATTGTCCTACTAAGGAAATGTAAAGTTGATTAAAAGTACCTTTAGTTTTTGTTGTTTAATTATACATCTTTACCCGTCTTTTTTTTTTTTCTTTTTTTCATCTATAAAACAAATCGATAGACAAGTCAGTTATTTTAAACATTCTGTCGTGTTCTATGGCCTAGATGGTAATAGCACCTGTCTGGCAACACAGAGAAATCCTTCTAATTTTAGAAGATTATCAAGAATTTCTTAACTCCTAAATATCATCCCGGGGAATTCCAGCTCTCTCTGAGAAGCCTTCAGGAACAGAGAAAGGATACTGACGTCTTTAGCCGGGACGATCTTCAGATCTAAGGAAAGGAGGAAACTGTCCTTAAGAAGATTAGAACCATCAGTGGGTTTATAATGATGGCTCTGCTCTCCATTCACTTAGTGGCAAAGGACATAGGACAGTAGAAAACTCAGGGACGTTATATTTTATATATAAAGATTTGACTTTGGATTTAAGCTTTCTGTGCCCCAGTTGCTTCCTTTTTAAATATCTACCTGTTGTAAGGCTGGGGTAGCACATGCCTTTAATCCCAGCACTGAGGAGGCAGAGGCAGGTGCAGCTCTGGGTCTGAGGAGAGCCTGGTCTGCAGGTGAGCCTCAGGACAGTCAGGCCTGCACAAAGAAACTCTGTCTCAGAAAACCAAATTAACGAAATTTAATTTTCTACATTTTGACAAATGGAAGTATGTAAAATTAAAAAGTGTCTGTACAGCAAAGAAAGAGCTAGCCTACAGAATAAATAAGAATATTTTTTTTCAATTGTGTATCAGAGAGGGCATTAATATCTAAGTTATCTAAAGAACTGCAAAAGTTAAATGCCAAAATCACATATCAATCAATAAATGGGCTAAAGAATATATTAAACTTCTCAAAAGAAGAAACACAAATTGCCAATAAATACTTCAGTGTTTAACTCCCTTAGATATCAGGAAATAGATATTAAAACTACTTTAAGATTCTGTGTTACCCAACCCAGCCGTAAAACCTTTGACCCACAATTCTTCCTGATTACAAGATGTACAGGGATAAAGAGGATGCAGAAATTTAAAAAATGGCCAAACAATGACTGTCCCGAATTGGGACCCATACCATGAGAGAGCGCCCACCCACAACTCTATTGATAGTCTGCTATGCTATGCAGACAGGAGCTTGGCAAAACTGACATCTGAAAGGTTTCATCCAGCAGTTGATGGAAAGGGATGCAGAGACCCAGAGCCAAACATTAGATGGAGCTCAGGGAATCTTATGGAAGAGGGGGAATAAGGATTCAGGGAACCAAAGAGGTAAAGGACACCACAAGAATACATTTGGAATCAACTAACATGGGCCCATAGGGGCTCACTGAGACTGGACTATCAACCAGAGAGCATGCATGGGATGGATCTAGGCCCTCTACACCACATATATAAAAGATGTGCAGTTGTTTAGCCGCCTAACTACAGGAGCAGGGGTCCTCTGACTCTGCTGGCTGCCTTTAGATCTCTTTCCCTTAATTGAGCTGCCTCAGTAGAAGATGCACGGAGTCCTACTGCAACTTGATAGGCCAGTGTGAGTTGATATCCATGGGAGGACTCCTTTTCTCTGAGGACAAAGGGAGGAGAAGAGGGGGAGGAGAGAGGAGAGGGAGGGACTTCGAGGAGAGGAGGGAAAGGAAGCTGTGGTTTGGATGTAAATTGATTAATTAAGTAATTAATTAATTAAGGAAAGACAGCCTATGTCACTTTAGTCCAAAGGCCACTATCCAAAACAAATGGTTATAGATGTGAACAAGTATGTAGGGAAAGAGGAACTCTTATTTACTGCTCGTAGCAATGGAAACTCATTCAGCCATGGTGAAAATCGATGTTGATGCTTCTCAAAGAGCAAAACAATATAATCACTACATGACCCCCCTACACCATCTTGGATTTATACCTGAAAGACTCTAAGTTAGCTTGTCACAGAAACACTTGCCCATTCGCATCTATTGCTTCATTGTTTATAATATCAGGAAATAGACCCAGACTAAATGGCATCAACAGATGAATAGACATAGAAAACGTGGCAAAGATACACAAAGAAATTTTCTTCAATTATTAAAAAAATAATTAATAACATTACCAGAAAATTGACAGGATTAGAAATAATTAGTTCAGGCAAAAACAAGCCATGCTTGGAAGAACCTAGATTTAAAATTCTGTACATGTGTATGTATGCATGTAGGTATACATGCATGTACTTATTTCTATGGTATAGCTCATGGAAAGGACTTTATAAGGAAGAAGGAAGACATGGGGAAAAAAGAGGTAGGGAAAAAGATGGTAATGGAAGACGTGATACATATGCAGAAAAAGATGTTATCTGGGTAGGAATGGAACCAAGCAGAGGAGGACAGGAAGCCTGTGCTGGGAGATGGAACAAACAGAGCACAGGACAGTAATAGGTCTATGCGAAAATGACATCATAAAACCCATAAACAAAAGAAAATTAAGTACATGTCTAAGTATGGGTTGAAAGTCATGATGATGTACGAACTACTACCACAGTGCTAAGGAAATAGAAGATAGATTCTTAAAACCATTATTTTCTCTAGCTTTCTTTCTGAAGTGTTAAGACAACACTCCCTAAAATTGTCCTGGTCAGCTACAAAAAGCCACAGTTCCTTATCTAATAGAACCACCAAAAAATTTTAAATGACACCGTACCACATTTGAGCTTCAGCAAGAAGCTAGAAAATGCTCATTCTAATGGAAATGTCTCAGTTTCCTTCCCAACTTATCACCTATTTGGATACTTATAATCATCAAGCTACAACTTGTTTGAGCAACCATGAAATTAGTGAAGCTTGAAACATATGTGCATATGGTACCCACTTTTGCATTGCAGCTTTATAAGAGTCTAGTAGGTTTTTTATGTTAATCATTAGCACAGCAAAAAAGAATGCTTTTATGCTAGACTGATAGACAGTAAGATTTTGATAGTATTCATTAGAAGATTATTTTATGCATATTCTATGGGAATGCAGTGCTCTTAAGGAAAGCTGGCTACTTAGTTATTTCTGGTCATGGACTGTATTGTGATGGGATTGGAAATGACTCCCAACAACATGGACGCCAATATCATGTCATTCCCAGGTTATGTTCAGGAAAAAAAGAAGAGAGAGTGTGGGGGGGGGGGGTTCAGCATGAATTACTGAAGAATGTATATTTCAAATGAAGATCAAAGCACTTTATGAAGACATAGTACTCTAAGTAGTAAAGGAACTACTGAACCATATAATCTAAGAGAACCTGCATCTCTGTATTGGTAGTCACATCACACTGCCTTGGATATATGCGAATTTGATGCACCAACGTGAGTAAGATGGTCCCGCACATTCTGGATTTACCTTCAGGATTCTACTGAAAGAATTTTTAACTGAAACTCTACTCTGATGACCTTACACAGGCCAGGGAGCAAGTAAAATCCTTTAGAGGCCTGCCTGTCTGGCAAGCATTCTTTGAAATTAATATACAAGCTTCATGTCTTCTAATCAAATACCAAAAAAAAATTGTTTCAAACAGTTTAATTTGGCATACCAATAGTTTAGCCTTTGTTTTTTGTGAAATTTAGTGAGCAGAGGAAATGTAATTTAAATATATAAAAATATATGCATATATATGGGCGAGCATACACACATTAGTTAGGAAGTATCAGGACATTTAATTAGTTTCTATCAGACTTATTTACATAAACATTCTGTGGTGGTTTGAATAAGAATGACCCCCATAAGCTCATATATTTGAATGTCTGGTCACCAGGGAGTACTGTTTGAAAGGATTACAAGGATTAGGAGGTGTGGCTCTGTTGGAGGAAGTGTATTATGGGGGATGGGCTTTGCTTACAGATCAAGATGTGTTGCTACTGTCCTAGCACCTTGCTTGCCACCATGAGCCCTGACATAAGGTTCATGACTTACTCACTGAAACAGTAATCAAACCTCCAATTGAATGCTGCTTTTTTTTTTTTTTTTTTTTTTTTTTTTTTTTTTGTTGTTGTTGTTGTTGTTAGAATTGCCTTGGTCATGTTGTCTCTTCATAGCAGTAGAACAGTGACTACAACACATACCCAATAATGTATTTGCCATATTGAACTAGGACTATGTTACGTTGAATATTTATCATTATTTGGGTGTTCATTGCTATAGGCATTAGAAGCCATAATTCCAATCGGTTTTCTGTGTTTTCCCAGAAGGAAATTAGAGTATGAGACACATGAAACTCTGCTTAAGAAAAGCAGTGTCAAATGGGAATCTTGGAGTCACCTCCTCACCCTGCTAGAAAAGGAGAACTGTCACTAGTGTCTGTATCCGGATCCTTCTACCTGAATCCTTAAGTATGAGCTTCTAGGCTGTTTCCACACTCCAACAGCTGGTAATCCAGGGGCTGGCGAGTAATGAAGATGTGGCTGTCTCTCTCTGTTCTGGAGGACCTGCCCAAAGTGTTCATACCCCCACTGTTCAAGGAGGCCTTCATTAAGAGACACGGAAAAATTGTGAAGTACATGGTAACAACTTGGCCCTACCCACACCTCTCTATTGGCCCCCTGATGGACAATTTCCATGTTGATGATACCTTCAAGGCTGTGTTAGATGGAGTGGATTGGCTGAGTGGCCAGAAGTTTTGGCCCAAGAGGTTTAGACTCAAAGAGCTCAATTTGGTGAATGTCACACATGACTTCCTGGAAATATGGACTGTGGCTCCGAGTTCCAAGGCCTCAGTCAGAGGATGAAGATTCCACAACTATGCTGAGTCAACCACTAAGTGCTCATGCTGACTATGGCTTCCTGTTGGGCATTCTCAGTGGGTACCATGAGTACTTCATGCAGTGGGTCAGGCAGAGATTACATACATTGCACTTTAGTTGTTATAAGTTGGTACCAAAAAAGAAATGAAATTTGAGATAGGACAAGCTGTTGGATCACTCGTGAAATCATGAGATCTGTAGTTAAATTCAGGTAGTTGTAACCCACCTGCCATGGGTCTGTGCTCTTAACTCTAGGTATCTCTCTAGCCTCAAAATAATCATCATAGAACACAGACTGTCTTAGAACTTACTATGAAAACCACCACCCTCAGCTTCTACTTTGGGATCATGAAAAGTAAATAAGTTCACAGCCGTTCCTGACTGTGTGTCTTTCTTAATATTTTTGTATGCTTGTTCAGACTTGACTCAAAGACATGACAACAGTGTTTCTCTTTTGTTGTTTTCATATTGGTTATTTCTTTACATTTCAGATGTTATCCCTTTTCCCAGTTTTCCTTCCACAAACCCACTATTCCAACCCTCTGTTCCCCTGACCTATAAGGGAGGGCTCCCACCCACTCCTGCCTCACTGCCTTAGCATTCCCTATGTTGACACATAGATTCTCCACAGGACCAAGGGTCTACCCTTCTATTGATGCCAGGTAAATTAATCCTCTGCTACATGAGCAGCTGGAGCTATGGGTCCCCCCATGTTTACTCTTTGGTTGGTGGTTTAAGTCCCTGGGAGCTTTGGGGGTTCTTGTTGATTGATATTGTTGTTCTTCCTCTGGGGTTACAAACCCCTTCAGCTCATTCAGTCCTTTCCCTGATTCCTCAGCTGTGGTCCCTGTGCTCAGTCCAATGTCTGACTGCAAGCATCCACATCTGTATTGGTGAGACCCTGTCAGAGCCTCTCAGGGGACACCATACCAATCTTCTGTCAGCAAGCACTTCTTAGCAGCAGCAATAGTGTGTGGGTTTGGTGTCTGCAGATGGAATGAATCCCTAGAAGCGGCAGTCTCTGGATGACCTTTGTTTTGGTCTATGCTCTACTCTTTTCCCTGAATTTACTTCAGACAGGAACAATTTTGAGTTAACATGTTTGAGATGGGTAGGTGGCCCCATAAATAAACTTGGGGCTGTGCATAACCTTTGAATATGGTCTCTACTCATTCTCTCTCCCCTTTGTTGGGTATTTTAGCAAATGTCATCTCCACTGAGTCCCGGGAGCCTCTTGCTTCTCTGGCATCTGTAGGTCTAAAGCGTCCATACTTTGGTCTTTCCTCTTCTTAGGTTGTATCCTGGGTATTTGAAGTGTTTTTTTTCCTAATATCCACTTATCAGTGAATACAAATGATCTGTGTTCTTCTGTGACTAGGTTACCTACTCAGGATATTTTCTAGTTCCATACATTTACCTGTGAGTTTCACTAAGTTACTGTTTTTCATAGCTGAGTACTACTCCATTGTGTAAATGTACCACATTTCTGTATCGATTCTTCTGTTCGGGGTCATCTGGGTTGTTTCAAACTTCAGCCTCTGAAGTATTGAAATTAAAATATTGAACATCCAAAAGAAAAAAGAAAAAACAAAAACAAAGCACTGTCTGTTTCTTGCTTTTTGTTTCTTCTTAGTCACTTGTCTAAGCTTCATCTGGAGTTCCTCGTATCAGGAGTGTGACTCAAGTTCAATAATAAAGTGGTTATTTGAGAAAAAAATGCCCATAATTTTATTTTGAAACATAATATGATTTTGAAAAGTAACTTAAGAAGTTTGCATTGATAGTGAGGGGATCCGTTGCCTCAACTAGAGTGAAGCCTCTGAGTACTGCCCTAGACCAAAGTCCTGTCTGGATTTTTATGTGTGACATCTGGAAGTCTATAATGTGACCCTCTTTGGTTTCAGTTCTAGCTTCACCCATAAACTGCATCTTTTAAATGCTAAGCTGACTTCCTGTGTACTTATCAGAACCAGTCAGAAAACAAAGGAGTGCAGGTTTTTCCTGTTATGATCAACTGTGTTCATCCAAATGTTCATTTTATCTATGACCATAGGACATTTCTCTTTTTATAAAATATGAGAGATGTAAATACATTAGAACATTTTTATGCACAGTAAGATTGAAGTCATACCAATATACATTTTTAAAGTACAGTTAGAAATCGTAGTTATCCTAGACCACATTAGAAAACTTTTTGTCAGCTAGTGTTAAATTTGGTTAAGCTGCAATTTGGGTAGTTCCATAAAAATTCTTAAGAAATAGTTTTTTATGAGTGCTCAGTTTTAGAGTTATCAAGTAGATAATCAAAAGACACCTCTGGATGACTATGTTTTATGAGACATATTGGTGAATGAAGCCAGCACAGAGCATGCCTCCCCGTTCATGCCGCCCCTCATGGCCACCTTTGCACATATGGAGTTTATGAAACATTCTTCTAACTTTGTCTCCAAATCATCGCACACAACTTATTTTTTAAGCATTACATTATTTAAAAAAAAAAAAAAAAAAAAAAAAAACAGGGGAAAAGGTCTGATCCAATTTATAGCTCTTTTCCTTTCAATCCTTGGTCTTTTTCCATATTTGGTTCTTTCAGAGCTTATAACACATTTTTCCTCTTTTTTAATCTGGGAAAATTTAGCTTTGGCACACCATCTGTTCCATAGTGAAGCGCTTGGATTCAGCTTCCCAGATGGGTTGAATAAGAGAAAAAGGTTAAGTGATTTAACTCATACAGTGAGTCATCTGCCCTCAGCCTGGGCATGACAAAGTAGAAGACTGTCAAGGATTTTTTCCTTACATGAATCTGGATCACACAACTTGGAGCAGAGCTTTCTCCAAGCTGGACAGAGTGTCAACTACACTCAACATCGTTGAGCAATAATCTGGATTCAAATTTATTTCTTAAATACAACAGGAGAAAAAAAAACTTTGAAAAAAGTAAACATGTGCTTTTGGCAAAAATGGAAAACATTGTTTCAACAACACTGCTTTCTAGCTGGTATTTTTATCGCTCTTCCTTCTCCCTTCCAACACATCTTTCAAGCTGGTTGGGTCTGTAACAACACCCTTTCTCTTTTATTCCTGCTTGTGAACACTCGGGTTCTTTCTGCAAAGAGGGCTCTAAGAAATACCAGCTCTCCAAAAAGTGCCTGAAATCCATGTCTTTAAAAGCTTCCCTGGTCCAAAGGTCAGTGTTCCAGCTCAGTTCTAGTTTAGATAACAGTATTTCCATTACCGGAGCCAGTTCAGATAGTGGAAGATAACTCCTCTGCTTAAGGTCAGTACTAGTAAGTTATTGGCGAATAAGAAAAGTGAGTCACTTAGATACCAGGATGAGGTTCTAGAGAAGTAGAGATGCTTCTGATCCCCTGGGAGTTTGACTCCTAATAGATGTCATAAGAGTATCCCATAGAATACATAACTGGAATGACCTGTCATCAGTTAGCCAAAGCCTGTGATAATATGTCTAGCATATCATATATAGTGATTTTTCTTTTAATCTAAACTGATTTAACCTTTCAACCATTAATTCAGTTATGTATTCTGGTATGGGGGTCAATATTTGTGTCCCTTCAAAATTCAAGTATTGAAAAAAATTTTAACCCCCTCCCTAATGTGCCAGGTAAGGAGGTGGGACCTTCAGAAGGTAGTTAGATTAAAAGGGTGGAGTTGTATGAATATAAGCATTCACCTTACGAAAACACGTGAGAGTTTAGTTATCTTTCTGCTTTCTAACATGTGAGGACACAACGAGATGACAAGCTGTAGACATCAAGAAAGTTGTCACCACACACTTAGTCTGTGTCACCTTGATCTTGGACTTTGCACCTTTAATATGGCCAACATATGGAAAAGCATTTGGGCCTTAACATTTTCTGGAAAAATATCTAAATCTCTCAGTTAACCATGAAGCTGTTAGTACTGTTTGGTATGTGATTTGATGTGACCTCTTCAAAGCTATACATATTTATTATAATTGTCTATTTCCAAAAGAATTCTGAGGGGGGAGAAAGTTTTTATTTCTAAGAGTAATTCAAGTAACATTTTGTTGTAATGAAATAACTTGGGTACAGAAGGATAGATAACTATATAGAGGTAATAAATGGTAGCTGCGAGAAGTTGGGGAGGAAGATGCATGTTAGCCTAACCTTTAATTTAAGGATTACTCTCTCATAAGTGAGTATTATTCTCATAAGAACGTGCACAATGGGCCAGCTAGATGACAAGATAGCTCAGTGGGTAAAGGCACTTCCTGCCAACCCTGATGGCCTGCATCCAACGTGGTAGAAGGAGAAAGCCCACTCCCACAAGTTTGCCTCTGACCTACACACGTTTGCCCTAGCACATTCATGTCGACACATATCAATCAATCAATCAATAAATAAATGTATTTTTTGAAGTTCTAAATAAAGTTTTACAATAATTGCAACAATCTAGAAAATTATTTTGAATTCTTATGTTATACAAGACTGACAGTATTTAAGGTACTTTGTATTTGGTTTTGTCTGCATGAGGTTTCAGATGCTGCTACCTTCTCTCCCTATCAGCATGATCTCTGCATCTTGATTGTTTGTTCAGTTTCTGTCTTCCCATTGAGACTACAGAAAGCCCCTTTCTTCTTACTGGGGGAATGTCTCTGCTGCTTCTAGGTTAGTCTCTGGAACACTGTGCAACACTTTGCCGAGTTGAGTTGCATTGTGGGTCATTTGTCTTCATCTGAGGATCTTACGGATCGTAGGAGAGGCAGCCTTAAAACAAAGGTTTAATCAAACCAGTATAAGCAGAGTTCAGTGCCAAACAGAGACTGGATTGTACAGGGATTCGCTAGGGGTGGTAAGTGCCTGGGGACCAGCCAGGTGGTAGGATGGGCGATGCACTCTAAGCTATAGGATTCTATTTGATTTTCAGTAACTGGAGGGAGGGAACTCGCCTTATTCTCATCTTTATCTAGCCAAAGAGTCTCAAAATGTTGAATACATTTTTTTTTTCAGTCACATACAATTCAGAATGATGCCAACATGACCAGATGGATAGTTTTCAGATCCACACTTGGGAAACACATGGTGCTTCTCGGAGGCAATTGTGTACTGTTTCTTTTAAAATAGCAGAAAGCATATGGGAATGGGAATGGATCTGTCAGCTACTAGCAAGAGAATGGTGAAGCTTTTTAAAATAAATCAAATCAAACCTATAGGGTGACAAAATATCTTATCACATTTTGAAATTCTGAGGTTTTACATTTGTAGATATATTTACATTTTTTTTATCTCCCCTCACCCCCCAGAAACCACAACCCCTATGAGAGCTGTGGAGTCTGAGGCAAAGAATGAGAGGAAGTCAGTGCAGTAAGAAACTGTAGCAATTACATAAATCAGCAATTGAGTCCCACTCCAGTATATTACAGGATTCTCTACCTCCCCCAAGAAATGGGTGTGTAGAACATTTTGACACTTTCTCCCACAGTCTCTGCTTTCCTTCCTAAAGACAAACATACAAACAGAAACATGAGGTTTGCCCATGTGAAAAAGCTCTTTTCGGCTAAAGTAAACCGGGAATGATAGCCGTGGGGCCACATTTACACCAGCACAGAGCTGTGGAAAGCCTCTCCCCCTGCATGCTCTTAGCTTGTTCAGCAGGATGGCTCCCCACCAACTCTAACCACAGAGCTTTCATGAATGGATTTCCTAACCAGGTCAAATCTCCTTAATGCTAGACTTAGAACTCTACCATACTCTTGTGTTTTCTATGGCAATCTTGCTCTCCCCCAAATTGTTATTATGGGATTTGAAATGATTTAACTTCAAGGAAAATGATTCCGCAGGGCAAAACCCAAGGAATTAAAGAAGCTTTAGATAGCAAGACTCTATTTTCGGAAAATATTTTTGTTCAAGGTGAATGACTTCCTTTGCCTTTTATCCACACAGGATCCTTGATCCCAGATAAAGCGAGAGCTCTGTTGGTGGCTTTGAAGTCACATGCTCTCCCTCCTGGGGCAAGACTGTATGTCATTCTTTTGGACTTCCTCATACACAGAATTTGGTTTCCAAGATCTGTGCCCTGCGAGTGTGAGTTTGTTGGTGAGAATTCTGGAAAGCTGATGTGAATATCAGGTTGTCACTCTTACTAATTGATCTCTAGAGTAGGTGTTGTGGGCATTAAAAGTCGTTGGAGTAAATATTCCCTCAAAGTGTTTAGGGGAACTAGGATGCTATAAATAGCAACAGAAGAAGGAATAAAATGATCCAACCGAATGATCAAACTGAATGCATAAGTCAAGTGTTTTGTGAGTTTGGAAGAACAGTATGGTAGATGTTCAGTATTCGTAGATACTTGACTGATTTTTTTTTCTTATGATATTCCAAAACAATCCCTTGACACGGTAAAAATGTTTTGACGTGGGTGTGCCAATCATACACCACGAGCACGTGAAATTTTGTGTGTCTAAATGACACTAAATTATCATTGCTCCAGCCCGTTCTCAACTCTTTCTCGAATTTTATCACAACTGCAGGCAGAAGCAGTGAGAAATTTCAAGATCACATGCACACTTTATTTTTACGGTTCTTAAAATGAAACTGCATGCAATTCAAATCCTAATTCTGTGTTGTTTAAAGTCCAATAAAAGCTACTTTTAATTAATTTTTAGTATCTGTTTTAATTTTAGAGGCACAGTGTTCCCAAGACAGAAATAAAATTCCATTCATATCTTCAAATTACTATTCTAAATTAAATCAAGAGCAAAAAGCTCAAGATTTGGAACAAGTACTGGTTAATGTTTAGCCCTAAGGGGAATATTGGTTACTCTCTTCAAAGGTTCAGTGCCTTGTGGGAGATGGGACAGAAAGCATGTAAGAGCCTGAAGACCTGGCGAAGGGTGGCGAGGTGTGTTTTGAACTGCACCAATACAGCCATTGGCTCACAGCAGCTGTGGCTGTCTGCAGTGGGTCTATAAGCCTCTCACCAGCAGTCATGGATTGGAAGAGTCTCCTGGGGTCATACCCCTCTTTCCTAAAATTTGGATTGGATTATAATGGTGTCACCATTCATAGGTTTAAACTCTTCCTAAGAAAAGAGCAGGATGTTAATTCTCTATCTGAAAGCACTGGCCTCTGGGTGGCAAAGATAATGTTTCTGTTAACAGTAGAATGAATGCAGATTTCCAGAGATACGGTAGTTGAATGTCTTCTTCCTCTCTTCTCAACTCAACATTCCTAGGGAGCTGTAGAAGTTTCTTCCATTGTAGGTGCTGTTGTTGGGCTGAGATGAAGGCTGGGACATCCAGGAGTCAGTGTGCCCCATTTCTCATGTCATGCTATGGTTCATAAGGAAGTCAACTTTGATGTCCCCCCATAAATTATGAATCTTTGAGTGAGCAAAGTCTGTTTCACTTTCTCATTTCCAAGACCCTAAGACAGTTTCTTTCATACACATTGATTATAACTGGGAAAGGGTTGTGGAGGGGTATTAAAACAAAGTCTCTCTCTCCCCCTCCCTCTTCTCCCTCCCCCTCTCCTCCCTTCTCCCCCCACCCCAAACCTAGAGCACCTGGTATTCCCAAGTAGTTTCCCATCCAAGTACTAACCAGGACCAACCCTGCTTAGCTTAAGAGATCAGACCCATTCAGGGTGTTATGGCCACAGACAAAACAAAGTTTCTTTTAACCCCATTTGTAAGCACTGGCCAACCATAGTGCTAAAACATCCTGTGGGAGAACATTTTATTTCTTCTACTCACCTTCAAGTCTCAGGACAAGAGATTAGAGAATTTCCCAGAAACACTTATCAAACAATGAGGCTAACTTTGTTTCATTTGAATGTAGTACAATGTGGTATTACCCAAGATACCAATGAGCAACATCTAAGAAGTCAGTGTATTACTTTCTACTGACAAGTACGTATGCACCTCTGTAAGCTTGTGTTTCCCACTTGAAGCATCTTTTCATCATATCCTACCTTCCCTGTTAGAGACAGACAAGCAGGTTTTCACCACTAGAAATATGGGTCAGTGATAATAGGTAGCACACTGTTGTAATTTAAGTTTAAACTGCAAAACTTCCAGTAACACAGCTGAGGACCATTTCCAAGGCAAAAATATCAGTTATGGTTTAAAGGAAAATATGTTTGCAAAAAGGAGAGAACTTGCACGGGAATTTAACTTTTACTCATTGGTTTCTTTTAGCATCCGTTTCTATTTAAACTAATTTGAAATAGGTTTTTCTATCTTTCTTATTTAATGCTTAACTGAAATTGTATTCTATTTGAAGAAAGACCCCCTTGGTATACGTAATTCCCTACAGAGAGGACATTTTGCCCCATATAAAGGAGACATGTGGTCTTTTTCTACCTGCAGACCAACAAAAACACTGACTCATGAAAATATGTAAAATGATTTTCTGTAAGTTAGTCTGGTAGACACTTTAAATTAGAACATTAATGGTACCAAAAGCTAATGCATATAAAGTTTCGAAACCTTTAAAATTAGTTATAATAAAGTGTATATTAATATCATGTATATTTATGTAATTTAATCACTAACTTACCTAAATGAGGATTTACATATTAGACAATCAGTGCCATGCAATAAACAACTATAGTTTCAGCAACAGCTTGATGATGTATTTATTACAGTTTCTACATACTGTAGAGAGCTGTACTTTTTTTCTTTTTTCCTTCCTTCCTTTCTTCCTGCCTTGCTTCCTTCCTTCCTGTCCATATTTTTGTTTTCAAGATATAGTCTTGTTATATAGCTATGGCTATCCTGGAACTCACTATATAGATCAGGTTGGACTCAGACTCACAGAAATTAACCTGCCTCTGCCTACCAAGTGCTGTGCCCTGTTCTTTAAGTTACTTTTAGTGAACAGATTGAGAAGCGTTTCTATGCTCTGTTCCATCATGCTTCTGTACAAATTTACCTATTTAAGAGCAGGTTTAACTAGGGATCTGATAGATTTAATCTTAGCTGCTTTCCAAGAGTCTTATGCCTTGAGAAATGGTCTTTCCTAAATCATTGTTATATAACCCACATCTCCAAGATTTGCATTTTAGAATCTTAACCCATGATGTGATTGTATTGAGAGATAGGATCTTTAACGTGATAAAAACAGGTCCCTTATCCAAGAAAAATAATGCTCCTACACAGAAAAGGGCAGAAACCAGGATTGTAAGCAAAGAGAGAAAGTCCATGAGAAGATGTGAGAGAAGCTGGGGAAGACCTCAAGAGAAAACAACCCTGTGTCTTCTTTTAGACTCCCTGCCTCAGAAAACAGGGAAACTTATTTTTTTTGTTTTTAAAACCACATTGGCTAAGAGAATCTACCTGTCTGTGGTAGCTTGAATATGCTTGGCCCAGGGAGTGGCACTATTAAGAGGTGTGGCCTTGTAGAAATAGATGTGGCCTTGTTGGAAAAAGTGTGACTGTGGGGTTAGGCTTTAAGACTTTCAACCTAGCTTCCTGAATGTCAGTCTTCTCCTGTTGGCCTTTGGAACAAGATGTAGGACTCTCAGCTCCTTCTACAGCGCCATGCCTGCCTAAGTGCTGCCAAGTTTCCAGTCATGATTAAAATGGACTGAACCTCAGATGGAGTAAGCCAGCCCCATTTAAATGTTGTTATTGATAAGAGTTGCATTGGTCTTGGTGTCTATTCACAGAAATGGAAACCATAACTAAGAGACTGACCAAAGGATTATGTTGCATGTACCCTTTGAGTGTCAGTTGAGCTTGTTCTTCTCACTTGCTAACAACCAAAGAAAGTATATAGTCAAAGAAGGTAGATTCCTAAAGCCATAGATAAACCCAGCACAAGTTAGGGCCAACAATAATTTCTTTGCTGAAAAACTAAGGCTAACATCAGCACAATATATATCCTCTCTAGCAGGGTTAAACTTATAATCTCAGGTGGGGGCTGTGCTAGCCACACAACCCATGTCAAAAATTCCTTTTAGTTCCCAGATAAGTATCTAATACACAATTAGGACTCCTTTGTTTGTTTGTTTTCATATATTTTTACTTCCACTGAGTGCCTACTACTACTTGGCAGTCATTGCTGAGTCTTCTGTATGTTATAAAATCTGGTTCCTACAATAACCTTAAGACACATGCCTAGTTTGAAGTTACTACTTCTGTTATTAAACACCATGACCAAAAACAACTTAGAACAAAGGGTTTATTTGACTTTTCAGGACAAGGTTTCTCTGTATAGCCCAGGCTGCCCTAAAACTTATTCTGTAAACCATGTTGGCCTTGAACTCAGAGATTCAGCTGCCTCTACCTCTCAAGCAATGTGACTAAAGGTGGACTAAAAGTGGGCTTCCACAGCCCACTGAGGAAGCCAAACTGCAGAAATCTTGAAGGGCTGATACTTTTGTCTCAGCAAAAATTATCATTTGACTATTCTATGTAATGTGTCCCTTTCTGGGCAGTATTAGTCTACAGATGAAATAGGCAGTTTCTTACCAGTGGCTGCCTAGCCACAAAATATACCCTGTCTCTTCTGATGCTGAGGTCCAAGATCATTGTATAATACGGCTGTCCAGCACATAACAGCTATAGCTTAAGCCTTGCATCCCTACTTCAAAGCTGTCATTTGGTTTTCTAGCAGGAATGATGACATCAATTTAAAGACAAAAATCTGGTAAATACTAGGAGACATTGCAATTTATGATATATTTGATATGGATGAAATTGTGACTCAGCAGAAATCAAGGAATCAAAAAAATCCAAATATGTCAGCCTTGGGAAACTGGTTACTGAGATTCTCTCTGGACTATTTCTGGAATGTCAAGGATCTTGCTAATGTTTACCTGATGTATCAATTTTCTTTGAATGTTCCGTTTTCCTATATGAACCCTATTGCTTTGAACTGAAGGAATCTGATATCTTTATAAGTGGAAAAACAAAACTGTTTTTTTAAAAAAATAGCATAAAATCATACTTAAGTATCTTGCAACTAAGTATGTAGATTTGAATTTTAGAGAAATGATAAAATTATATTGAGATGGATTTTGTTTACATATTGTATGACTTTAGGTCAAAACTCAAAGATAATGTCTCAAGGAGACATTTTGCTTTTTAAAGACATTTTGCCTAAAAAGCACATTGCTTTTTAAGGCAACATGCTACAAACCTGTACAAAGAGAAATGTTTAAGCATGAAAAAAATTTTCCAGTATCTATAAATGGTGACATGTTGAATGTATAAGGCAAAAAAAAAAAAAATCATGTTTACAAGGATTTATTTACCTAAATTGAGAGATAAATGAACTCCCCACTGTCTTTTCTAAAAACTATCTTGGACATGTCTGTTTCTTGTGTCATGAAAGGGAGAAGAAAGCAGTGGGTTTCAAGTTCAACCAAGGCCCAGGTAGACATCAATATTCCTTAGGGAGCTTAAAGGTGGTGAGCACATGTAAGAAATAATGTAGTTAACAAAGAAGAACAAAGGTGTAGGTAGGGTGACACCCACAAGAAACAATTCTTTGTCACTGTGGAGTAGTCCCTTTTTTTGTCATTCCTGTTGGAGATCTTATGAAAAGCCTAGAGATTCCTCTAGGTTACTTGGGAAAAGGTAGTATTTATTTGCTTAATTCCTAAAGCTTTAAGATATTCAAAAGCAAATTATATGTTAATAATTTTTCACACAAAGCTCATTTGAATATCTTCAAATAGTGGGAGTCATTGGATCTCTACAAAATCCCAATGGAAGACACTCTTCACAGATGAACACTAGTCACAGAAATATCAGTAATCTGCCTGTGGATAAAAAGCTGCTAAGCGGAAGTGTGAATTTGAACATACTTCCAAAGCCCAAGTTCCCAACCTCAAAAAATAGAGAGCAATTTTTAAATTCACAATAAAAATCATGGTTTCTTCGATTATGATTATATTTAGGGCTTTACACTGCATTTGGGCCAGTCAACTTCCCAAAGTACCTCCAACACATCCACATTTCCACATTGCATCAGGTTGTAACTGTTTCTGGATAATTTTTTTTAAAAAAAAGATTGTGTTAGATTTTCTATTCAAAGTTTTAGTAGCCCAAGAGAGAGGCCATCAGCACTGACAAAAACAGTCTTCACAGAGCCGCAGGGTTCCATTCACCTTTGTGTAATATTACACACAGATCGACTTTAATCATCTTTTTTAAAAGGATTAATCATGGAATGGACTAAAGCTAGATTAGTCTGAACCGTACACAAGCCTGGCATCTAAAAACAGGACAGGCAAAGGGGAATGAGAGAAGAGGTCATGAGAGATTCTAAAACCTAAAGATCTTGGTAATTTCACTCATTGTCATGTCTTCTTTCCAGGCCATACTCAGAGCTCCAAACAACTCCTAATTTGACACCTCACTTTTCTTGAGTTACAGACAGTTACACTCCTCAAAACAATGAGAAAGGAAAGCTTTTCAAGAGGAAGCAGCTGTCAAGGGTGACTAGACTGGAAATTTTACTTCTCTTGACAGCGGTTTTGACTCTAATGGATTAACCTTCAAGATTACTGTTTACCTACTCTTGTCTCTTGCTACCTCTCCCTTTTAAAGAAATCTCTGGGACACTGTGATGTTCTTTTGTCTGGATTTGGTTGTCACAACGGAAAGGGGAGTGCCACCTGTGTCAAGCAAGTGAAAGTCCTGAATGATTCTGAACACCTTACAATATACAGTGGTGTGTCACCCCGTGAAACATGATTCAGCTTGAAAGGATCACATTCGAGAATTCCAGTGTTCACTCTTACTCCCAAACATCAGAACACAAGTGTGAGCTGAATATAATGCTTATTTTTGTGATGTTCTGAAATATCTCAACTTTGTGTCTCTATCACAACCAACATCTTTAAGGAAGATTAGTAAGTGCGCACTGCATCCTTCTATAGATGAAATTTCCTTCCATGTTTAAAACTTCATGCTTTTAAGTTAGAAGTGGAAATTTACATGCCACCAACTTAGATGGGAGGTCTGGGAGTAAAAACCACTTGCTGCCATATGATAATGGCAACTTACAGCTATCAAAGTCACCCTCAACTGTACCTGCACATTCGAATGAACCCAGAAGATTTCCATTGGTTCTGGTGGTGTGCTCCAGTCCCTGGAGATGTTAATTTAATTGGTCTCTGTGGGTCAAATCAAGAAGAATAGACAGACATTTGTTTTCAATATCAATTCTAGAAAGAATTAAGGTACTCAGGAACAGATGCAACTCTGACCTGAAAGAAAACAGAGTTATGGCTGACTCCTGGTTATCCCAGAGGTTGGTTAGTGATTCACAACACTGTGTAAAGTCTATCATCTGCCTCAACCATTTTGAAAGTTGAGGAAGTCAGCAGGTCCAATCTGGTGGGAGCACGCATTCGTCTGCCCATTGTGAATTCCCTTACTGATACCTTATTTGCTGATTTTAACATAATGCTCCATATTCAATGTCACCAGACACCTTTCTGGTTCCTTCAAAGAACTGTGCTAGTTCTACTTAATGGACTATTCAGCTAGAGGAAATAATCAATAGAAAAATAGGATCTCAGAGGCTGTGAGAATTTGAGAGAGGTCTCATAGTCTTAGTTTTCACACAGTCAAAACAGGAAATTTCTTTCCTGTTCTCTGCTTCTTTTTCTTCTCTTTCTCTTCTTTCCCCTTCTGCTTCTTCCTGTTATCCCTCTTCTTCTTCTTCTTCTTCTTCTTCTTCTTCTTCTTCTTCTTCTTCTTCTTCTTCTTCTTCTTCTCCTCCTCCTCCTCCTCCTCCTCCTCCTCCTCCTCCTCCTCCTCCTCCTCCTTCTTTACCTCCTCCTCCTCCTTCTTCTCCTTCTCCTTTTCCTTCTCCTCCTTCTCCTTCTCCTCCTTCTCCTTCTTCTCCTTCTTCTCCTTCTCTTTCTTCTCCTCCTTCTCCTCCTTCTCCTCCTCCTCCTCCTCCTCCTTCTTCTCCTTCTCCTTTTCCTTCTCCTCCTCCTCCTTCTTCTCCTTCTCTTTCTCCTCCTTCTCATTCTCCTTTTTCTCCTTCTCCTTCTCCTTCTTCTCCTTCTTCTTCTTCTTCTTCTTGAGCCTTCTTACCATGTAGCCCTAGCTGGCCACTTAGGCCAGGTTTGCCATGGGTGTCTCTCCTCAGATCTGAAGCTGAGGCTATCGGGTTCTTTACGTTGGAGCTGTTAGGAGTCACCCTGCACTTCTTTGTCTCCATGTTTTGCTTGACTTTTCTATATGAAGTCTGCTCCAATGATGAAGACAAGTTTAGCTCTGCAGAAAGAACTTAGCAAGGAGTGAGCAGGATATTGAACAGGACATTGAAAACTGGACAGAATTAGCTTATCGGAAGACAAGAAGATGACTCAGGTTGTGAGACTAAAATATCTCCATCCATCTTCCTGGGCAACTCAGCCATTGAATATCCCACAGATCTTGGTGACCAAAAATTTAAATTTCCAGGAAAGGAAAATAATGTTATGACTTTAATGACTTGACCATCAGCATTCTCCATGATTGGATTTCTTTTGTTTTTTACATTTTAGTATTGTATGGAGTGCTGTCAGAAGTATAGTGCAGGACTCTCCTTTGTGATTGATCAAAATGACTAGATTTTATACAAGGCTAATTAATTAGGCCAGAAGAATAATACAGTAGCATATTTCCAAAGAACTTTTGTTGCCGAATTTGACATTGTAACACATTGCTGTCCCCTACAATGTCCATGCCTAAGATCCATACACTCAAATAATAATTTTTAAAAAAGCAAAAATCAGACAAAAATATTGGGCCACTTGGAAAATGGCACATTGGATGAAGTACTTGATGTACAAGCATGAGTAGCAGAATTTGGGTCCTCAGTACCAAAGTAAACCATGTAAGCACTGGTGCCCAACTATAACCCTAGCATTATATAGGATATATCTATATCTGAGGCAAAGACAAGCAATCCCTAGAGCAACTGGCTAACCCAACAGCCAAGCTCTGGATTCAAGGGAGAGACCGTGCTTCAGAGTATAAGGTGCAGAGAGATCAGGGGAGACATTTAAAGACAATCACTGGTCTCTGCACAAACGTGCAAACACATGTAGGAAGAGTATCCACAAATGCTCACTCATGGCCATATACAAGAACACACAGAGAGACTTTTAAAAAAAATACACATAAACAACCACGATGTTTTAAGTCAGTTTGCAGTTTTGTTTTGGACAGCATTCCTAACTTGTCCTTGGCCACATGTATCCCTGAGCTGCAGGTGAGACATTTGAAATTGAATCTTGGTGAAGGCCAGTGTGGCGGGATGCTGTGCATCTAGATGTTCAGCACTTCCATCTTCACCCTGTACTTCAGTGTAAGTCTTTGCTGCTGCATATCAAAAGCATTGAAGGTAACAAATAGGATGAAGTAATGGACACTAATATTCCCTCATGTCTATAGTTGAAATAGTTGTTTTCTCTTAGACTTGTTTTAACAGTTTTCATTCACCTAAATAAAATCTCTATGACATCAAGCTAAAATGTGTTAACTTATAAGTAATATCCATCCTCTCCATGATTGAGATCTACCTTTTCAAGAAGCTCCTGGTAATGTTTGGAAGCCCAGTAATATGCAGTTTAATTCCCACACATAAGTACCAAAATGAACACCCAAAGCATTCTAAATTATATCTCTATAGGGACAGGAAAATAATTTAGATCTATCTAGATGTGACTCCTAAAGAAACTCATTTCTTCCCTTTAACACAAGTCTTTTAATGATCAAAACAAAATAAAATCTTTTAATTTTGATCTTATTTTTTTAATTGACAAGTAGTTGAATATACAAATAGGTCATAGGGTGATGTTTTGTGTATACATTTTGGGCTAGTTTGAATATACATCCACCTCACATGTTTACTATTCCTTTGTGGTAAGAACATTTAAAGTTGTCTCTTTTGGCTATTTTTGTTATATGCAATTTATTGTTAAGTACAATTAATATATCGAGCAATCAGAGTGGGGAAGACCTAAGAGAAAAGGGAGTTTAGTCCACAGGTACCCAGCCAGACAGGGGGAGTAGGTGCTGAAGGAACTCAGCTTGAAAACAAGCTGTACCCTAGGCTTCAGCAGGCAGATTAGCTCCGCCCACACAGGCCAGCCACAGCAATGCTTAACCCTTAATGGGCATTATCACACAGTCCTCCAGAAGGTATGAAAGAATGGAAGAGTTCTGTTTCTTATACATTGCCAACACTGGGTTAGATTAAAAAACAAAAACAAAAACAAAAAAAGAAAAACAAAACGGCAGAACCATCATTGGTAAGATACAGAGAAATCACTGAATACTGGCTCAGGAACACAATGATTGAAAAAGAGATCCAGGCCCAGGGCTCAGAAAAGATAATGGTGATGATGAAAAGTACTTCCAGATGCCCAATATAAACAAAGTGCATCTAAATGCAGGTATCACCTGGTGGGGGACCGGGCAGATGCAAGTGTCCTTCTTGCATGCATCATCGGCGGGCATCTGGAAAGAGCTTTACCAGGTTAAGTACATCATGAAGCCAAGAGAAGGCTCCGAATCTCTCTCAGCTCCAGTGGAAAACGCAGTCCCCAGAGTGTTTGTTTTAAATCCGGAAGCTAATGAGATAGCTACGAGGATAACAGCGTTGCCCTTTTCTCTCCCAGTTTTATTAAAAATGCATCACATGGACTCCGGGTAAGTGAACACACCTGAAAAACAAAGCAAGCAAGCACTGCTTGGTAGCAGGAATAGATGAGAGTCCTAAGGTTCTCTGTGGAGATTTACGTTGCAAATATTGGCATTTTTCAACTCTAAAATTTTATATGCAAAAAAAAAAAAAAAATTGGTTGACACTATAGGGCCATGACTATGCTAGAATCTGACCAAAAATAGTACAGAATTCTCCATATGGTGAAGGTCTCAACATTCTGTTTTTAACAGATTTGGAAAAGATGGGTAGAAACTATACTAATGCCCGCTCTGAATGGCGTTGCTGTGACTGAATGCTCCTATTTTTATACTTCTATTCCTACATGTCATCTAATTCACATTTTTTATTATCCTTTAGGGGAATGAAACACGTTTTTTACAAATTGAAATTCAGAAATAGATACATTTCTATTTCACCAGAAATGAACATTCACAACCCCAAACTCGAGCAGCTTCCTGGTTTTGTTGTTGTTGTTGTTGTTTGTTTGTTTTTTGTTTTGTTTTGTTTTGTCTTGTCTACTTGTTGAATGGCTGTAATTTTTCCAGGATATATATATATATATATTTTTTTTTTATTTCTTCTTAAATCTCAATGAGAATTTCCCTTTGCGACAAGAGGCTCCCCGCGCCCCCCTTACCCTCAAACAGTGCCTGTGTTTCTTCTGGAATCCAAATTAGGTGCCTTCGCCATGCCGATTTCAAAGGCTCCAGAAAAACACCCTCTCTCCAACCCTTTGCCAACACAGTCTCTGTGGCTTTAAGAGAAGCTGCGCACCACCCCCCACCCTGCGCCCACATACTTGTCCTCTTTGCACAGAAAGTGCCAAGCAGTGACATCTACTATAGTTTCTAGGACACGATGCTCTCTGCTCTACAGGGAAAAAGAGAGGTAGCTGTGAGAGAGAAGGCAGGCAGGCGGGTGGCAGGGGAAGTGAGCACAAACTCAGCTATGTTCCCAGTGGACTGGCTTTTCCCATGCAGTAATCCTGACCTGCTGTTTATGGCTGTTTGGCTGATAGGAAGCCCAGCTCCAGTGAGCTTCAGGGCCCAGCCTCCCCCCCAACCCCCCTTGCTGTCCATTAATCATGAGAGGCTGTTACGAAGTGTACACAGAGTGGGAGTTCTGCCTAGAGTGGCCTCTAGCTGTCTCCAGCTCAATGAAATGACCCTGTGTGAAAACTTGTTTTATGAGAGATTGGTTTATTTGTAACTAAACTACTTCCTCCGTTAGTTGATAAGCTCAAATATTTGCCGGTGATAGTCTGAGAGTGTCACATTTATTATCCTGTTTCTGTGGTTGCTTCACTCCTTTGGAAGCAGCTCTGTTAACCCTTGGAAGGACAGCAGTGGCCCGGGCCATCTTTCAGTTGGTCAGCATTATGTCAGACCAATTAGGATTTGTGACTCAAAGAGGGAGAGACTGCATGGTTCAAAAATTACACAGACAACTCCAGAGGCAGCAGACTTTGGTAAAGGTCCCTAGGAGTCTGAAACCATCATAAAAAGGAAGGGAAGGTCTTCTGACTTCTTAACATAAATCTAAGGCTGTTCTAGACACATTTGTGGTTCTGCAGTGGCAAACTCTAAATAGGTCGGTGTGACTTCCTGGAGTTTTTCAGACCCCCAAAACATCAGTAGTGCAAAGCGTGCGTTCTCACAATGCTGTGGCATTCAGTGCTCTGACACTTCGCCTGTTAGAGCCTGAGCTCATTTGCACTTGGCAGAACTTATTTCCTGCTTCCAGAGAAGGGGGGCGAGGTAGGGGGTGAAAGCCTTTGCAATGTTCTCTCAAAGGCGCAAAGGGCTCTCTGGACATATAAAACTATGTTTCCAAGAATTAAATGAACCAGAATGAGGCAGATCTCTTTTGAAATGAAAAGAAATACAGGCTTTTGTTAACATGCAACACATTTGGAAAATCTAAATTGAATATCTCTCTTGACAAACCCACACTGGGACTGTTTTGCAGGCTCTGGTCAGCTACACGGAGTTCTCAGTGAATGCAGAAGAGGCCGAGGAAATAGCCACTTACGTGTGGCGAAATGTTCCAGCCTTGCAGAGATTTTCCCCAAAATCATTAGACCCACCAAAATGCTTTCCATTTGCCAGGTCCTCACCTTCCCCATCAGACTTTCCACAGCCCTTCAGCCTCTCGGCCCAGCAGTCTGTACTTCCTAAAACAGCCAGCCGTTTGTAGCTGAAAATGTAACCAAGTTTATGTGCCTCGAAACCAGAGGGCTGCTTGACTATCAAGCAGGCAAAAAAAGCAAAGCAAAGCATAGCAAAGATGTTTTCCTCCCAACTTCTTTCAAGGTCAGAACTGAACACCCTTCCAAGCTCCTTTCCTGCTGGTGAAAGAGGTGAATTTAGGCCAGCCAAAGCCTGAGGGAGGGCACATGAAGGGGAGTGGCTCAGGGTTCTAGCTTTGGTCTCTTTTACACCTCAGCAGGCTGCCTTTCCCTACGATGCTACCAGTGGAATAAAACTTGGCCAAATGATGAGTAGAACTGTAATTATTTGATATATATATAGATAGATAGATAGATAGGTAGATAGATATCAATATAGAGATATAGAGATATATAGAGATATATAGATATAGATATAGATAGATATAGATTAGATGATATAGATATAGATATTCAAAAATAATGATATTGATGTGTTGGATATATTTAATTTTTGTTCTCTCATTCTTTGTTTTATTTAAGATTTTTTTTAAAATTGAGTTTGAAAGAGCATGTAATATCTTTCCCTTAGGCATATTTTCTTTCGGTTCTTTCCTTTTTTATTTTTATTTTTTGAAGTTAGGGTTAAACCCAGACACTCACATCTTAGGCAAGCACTCCACCTCTGAGCCATCACTCCCAGATATTTTCAGTGTAAAAATGCAGTTTTGATTACAGTAATTATACACTAAATCTCTAGAATTTTTTTCACACTCTACAGCGGATCTTTTTAGACATGATCTGGCAATACCTCATCCTCCACCTTGGTAACCACTACTTTCCTTCCTCATCTTTTTCCTCCTTCCCACTTAAAAATATTCTTGCTATGTGCATGTGTGTTTTCTATGCATGTATGTCTGTGTGCTATTTGCATACCTGGTACCTGCAGAGGCCATAGAAGGGCATCAGATCCCCTGAAACTGGAGTCACAGATGGTTGTGACCTACTATGTGGGCGGTGGTGGTCAAATCTGAGCTCCTCTGGAAGAATAACCTTTGCTGTTAACCGTTGAGCCATTTTTCCAGCTCTTACCTTCTTATTTGATGAGTTTAAAGTGTTTAATTATTTTAGATAACCATGCTGGCTTTTTTTTCTTTGTTTGTTTTTTTTTTGTTTGTTTGTTTGTTTTTGTTTTTTGTTTTTTGCTTTGTTTTGGTTTTGGTTTTTTTTTTTTTTTTTTTTTTTTTTGGTCAACTTGACACAAGCTAGAATTATTGGAGAGGAAGGAGCTCAACTGAGAACATGCCTATATAAAATTGAGCTGTAGACAAGTGTATAGGGCATTTTTTTAATGATTGATGGGGAAGGGCCCAGCACATTGTGGGCAGGGCCACCTCTGGGCTGGTGGTGCTGGGGTCTAAAAGAAGCAGACTGAACAAGCCATGAAGAACAAGCCAGTAAGCTGTACTTTACCATGGCCTCTATATCAGTTCCTGCCTCAAGGTTCCTAACCTGTCAGAGTTCCTGTCTCGACTTTCAGTGATGAACAGTGATCTGGAAGTGTGAGCCAAATAAACCCTTCCTCCTCAAGTTGCTTTGGCCATGGTGTTCGGTCACAGCACTAGTCATGCTGACATTAAAACAATGACTTACCTCAAACATAATGTAGTACTTGTCCTTGTGTGATAGCTTACTAGAGTTACTATAATGTCTTCAAGTTTCTTCCATATGACAGGATATCATAGGACTTCCTTTCACAGGAGAGGAACACTTCATTCTTTACACAGTCACATTTCTTCATCTATTATGTTGATGAACAGCTTGGAAATTGTTTAAACTCTGTAACTACAACCATGGTGAACAAGCCAGTGGTCATATCAGTGGAAGCAGAAATATGTCTGTTCAAGGGCTTTATTCAAAGAGGAGGAAGAGATCCTACTAGCAATAACAAAAAGACAAAATTTAAAAGGGAGAAAAAGCACCTGAGAGATGTTTCTCTGAAGAAGATACACACGTGGCCCGTCTCTAAAAAGGGAGCTGCTCAATATCACTCTCTCCTTCTGAGAAACTTCTGCCATGTCTTCAAGGTACCCAAGCACATGTCACTTGGAAGATGCAAGTCAAAACCACAAAGAGATCTCACATTTGTCCAGGTGCCCATTACAAAATGACATGAGACAATATAACAATACAAGTGTTCTCAAGAACTCAGAGGAACTGGAACCTGTTCGTGTCTGTGAGATAAACAACTGGAAGTTGTTGTTATATACAAATGTCCAACAGCCCCACTGCAGCATCTTGGCTCTGTTTAGAAAGTCAGACCATTAGCCTTCACACCTTACTAAGTGAGGTGAGATGATAGCAAAAGAAGACCGGGATTGGTCACAGGGCTGGGAGTTATTTGTAACTTTAGCCTTTGCTGGCAATGCTTTCTAGTGGGTCCCCTAAATCTCTGGGCTTTGACACTGGTTTATTTAAAGGTGTATGATTATAGCCAGTTCTTTCTGGTTTCCCTGTGGAAATCGAGGCACATAACAAGATTATCACAGCTGATCAAGAGACATGGCCATTACTGCTCTAGTATTCATACACTTACATGTGGCAAACCAGAAGAGTTGAGAGCTTTCCCTCAGGGAACACACTGACTTCCCATGGGATTATAACTGGCACTTTAAAACATAATGCCAGTGGTGATTGTGGTGGCTTGCATATGCTCAGCCAAGGGAGTGGCACTATTAGAAGGTGGAGCCTTGTTAGAGGAAGTGTGTCACTGTAAGGGTGAGCTTGGAGACCCTCCTTCTAGCTGCCTGAGGGTGCTCAGTCTGTTCCTGGCTTCCTTCAGATGAAGATGTAACCCTCAGGTCCTCCTGCACCATGGATGCTGCCATGTTCTCAATTTGATGATAATGGACTGTAAGCCAGCTCCAGTGAAATGTTGTCATTTATAAGACTTGCTTTGGTCATGGTATCTGTTCACAGCAGTAAAAACCCGAACTAAGACAGTGATGGACCAGTTCTGTTTTCAGACTATGAAAGAGGATAAGGAACACAACTGCCCATAGTTTTACATAGCTATTCTTAAACACAAGCACACACCTGAAGGCTAAAGGCTCAATTCAGTCCAGCCATCAGATGCACCCTCTATTCCACAGGTGTGCACAGAGAAAGAGAGAGAGAGAGAGAGAGAGAGAGAGACAGAGACAGAGACAGAGACAGAGACTGAATGAAAACTCAAACATTCAAATGTGGTAACAAAGGTGAGAGAGTTTCAAACTGCAAAGCATCACATAAATGTTTGTTGTTATTGAATGAGCAAGATTAATTCAGCTGCTTCCTCTCCCTCCACAAAATGGGGAAAAATCACTCTAGAACTTGAGTTTCATGTCTTATATCAATTACAGGTTATTAAATGAGTAATAACTAACTTGCATGTCTCTTTTTACCACATAGACACATGAGTATTAAATTGCTATTTTATTAATTCTTTGAGAGTTTAATATGAAAATGATAATAAGCATCAGCTTCAGTGTTTGCTGTTCATATACCGTTGGGTACAGGACATCCACTCGAGCATGACTGATCTACCAGAAGCCACATCCCTAAGGAAATTAACTTTCTCTGTCCCTGAAGCTACCACTGACTGTCTTAGTCAGTTTCTATTCCTGCACAAACAGCATGACCAAGAAGCAAGTTGGGGAGGAAAGGGTTTATTCAGCTTACACTTCCACATAGTTATCCATCACTAAAGGAAGTCAGGACTGGAACTCAAGCAGGTCAGGAAGCAGAAGCTGATGCAGAGGACATGGAGGGATGTTACTTACTGGCTTGCTTCCCCTGGTTTGCTCAGTTTGCTTTCTTATAGAACCCAGGGCTACCACCCACAATGGGCCAGGCCCTCCCTCCTTGA
Organism: Micromys minutus; assembly: GCF_963924665.1. Classification (NCBI taxonomy): domain Eukaryota; kingdom Metazoa; phylum Chordata; class Mammalia; order Rodentia; family Muridae; genus Micromys; species Micromys minutus. Next base: position 30,883,284 of record NC_137974.1, read on the forward strand.
TCACTAGTTGAGAAAATGTATTACACCTGGATCCCATGGAGGCATTTCCCCAACTGATGCTTCTTTCTCTGTGATAACTCCAGCTTGTGTCAAGTTGACACAAAACCAGCCAGGACAGTGACCACAGCACCTCAGTTACAAAGGGTCACTCATGAGCCTGTTCCCATGCATCCTAGAATGTTCACGGCTTGATTGAACAGTGTGGATGCATAGCATTACCATATTAACCTGTATTAAAGGAACCTTTTTAAAAGAATTCTGCATCATCTTCGTGTGATTTATTTTCAAAGCAACTTTCAAACACATCCCTACATTTAAAACAATCTCATAGCACTTTTAACTGGACCCTCAGCTACCTCGTCACAGGCTGCAAGACAGAAGAATAATAAAGGTTTAAATAACTATGAAACAGAACAGAAAAATCCCTGTGGTCAGAGTCTTATGGCCGTACTTCCCATGGTTACAAGTTTCACAGCAAAGGACCGGATTCAGTAGCCTCCCAAGACGGTACCCTCTACTTCCCAATTAGCTTCCTCGGCTCTCTTGTGTTACCCATCGCACCAGACTGGTTCTGCAGCTCAGTTTACCAAAGGTTTCAGTGGCAACACAAGGCTTGCTGGAATCCACGGATCCCTTGGGAATCTAAACTATATACAGCTGGAGTTAATTTCCTGCACAAGCTTATATTACGTGTTTAGCTTGGTAGTTCCTTCCTGGGGCTTCCAGCTTTCTCTTGATGCTTTTTTTTAAAAAAAGTTCATAATACTTAATGTGTACTCCCCTCCCCTATTTGCACAGGTTTGTTGTAGTTATTCTTCTACCTAACCTTATGTTCATTTCTTTAAGATTAGTCTGGCACATCTAGACTCCGATGCTCCTTCCAAATCCACATGCATGTTACAGAAACTTATACTTGCTATAAATTGAACCTAAATTTGAATGTTGTCTGTTTAATCGGTAGTATCATAACCCTCAACACATAGCTCAATTGATTAATCTTTGTGTGTGGAATGGAAATAATAATTCAAATTGTGCTAGTTCTGTGGAACTTTAATAATTTGTATTGAACTCTTGGACCAATGACATGTACATGTAAACTACTTTTAGCTTCTTTCTGAGTCACTCTTTGTGTTCCCGTTGAAAAAAGAAACAATGTAAAGAATGACAAAAAGTTTCTAGTAATTTTGAGTTGAAAAAAGACATTTGAAAGAAGTTTTATACACAGGTCGAAATGCTTGGATATGTATTTAAGTCATCACAGATAAAATTTCATTTTTCTCTGCTATTTCCAGTGACTTTTGTACTACATACTGGTTGAGATTTCATCAGTTACAAGTGATTAAAACCTTGAACTGAAATTGGAATACATGAAAAATAGGATTTTACAGCTTCACATTGCTGAAATACCCAAGGGTGGAGTTTTAGCATAGCTAATTCTGTAATATAAACAATAACATATAGTGTGGTTATATTTTTTAATTTGTGTCTATAAGCATCTTGCCTGTGTATGTATATGTGCTCTACATGCCTGTATTATGCCTGCAGAGTGCAGGAGAGGGTGTCAGACCGCCTGGAACTGGAATGAGGAATGGTTATTAGCCACCATGTGGGTGCTAGGAACCCAACCCATGTTCTCTGCAAAAACAAGTGCTCTTAAATGCTGAGCCATCGCTCTGGCCTCTAGTATTACTTTAATAAGCTGCTATTATCCGTAACAATTGTCAGTTATTTATCTAAGTCAGATAATTCATTGCTGCTATTGCTTCTTCTCCTTTCTCCTTCGTCTTCTTCTTTCTCTTTCTCCTCCTCCTCCTTCTTCCTCCTCCTCCTCCCTCTCCCCTCCCCCCCAAACACTTTCCCCTTCTGCCCTTAGGTTGTTTTCCTTAATGATGTCTTCTAAGATCTTAGGAACTCTGATTCCAAGGTGCCACTTGTTAAAATAGTCTAAACCCAAACTCTCTTCTGAGTCCATCACGTGATTCATTTTACCATGGTAGCACTAATTTAAAAGCCAATATGAATGAGCAAGAAGGTCTTCATCAGCCGCATCTCTCAAATGTTTATCTAAGTGGCAGATACAAGTCTCCATCTTAAGTCACTGAATTAAGAAACCAAGAATTGCTATCCACCTCCTTTTTGTTTTATACTTACACGGGCAGAAATGAGAAAAAGAAGAAGGTTGAAGTTTAAAACCTTATCTCTGTCTTAATTCATAACCCACCTGACATAAAGGCTTTACTTTTAAACAGTAGTATGTCTAATATTTTGTTTATGTTTTACCAGCATTACCTACATGAACAAACTCCTCTAAGGGTGCAAAGAGTATCCTGTTTGTTTTTGTGTTTATTTCTAAAACTTGCTACATTAGTTGGTATATCATGGACGACATTAAGAAAAAAAAAGTTCATAAATTATTAGTGATATCTATGATAATCTTGAATTCACACTTTTCAAAAATAGTCTTTGTTTTGATGTATACACAGAGAAGGGAGCATGCTTGTGCCTGTGCAGGGACACATGCACATATGTATTTATGAAAGCCAGAAGTCAGCTTTAGGTGTAATTACTCAGGAACAATTTAAAACTTGGACCAGGTTTTAAACTTTAACCTTTCCATTCTTCCTCCCATTTCTGCTGGTTGTGAAGACGGAGTCTTTCTGACTTGAGAACTGAGGACAGCTGACTGGGGCCAGGCTGCATCTCCTTCGACTCCCCAGGACAGGGACCACAAGTACTTATAGCTTCGTTAGTCCATATGATTCACAAGCACTTACCAGCTGAGCTGTGTCCCCAGAAAATGTTAAGTACTTTCATAGTTAAGTAAAATGCATAACTTTATATTAAACTATAAATTACAGATCTCTAAAACAAATTTCCAGCTCTGCAGGTCATGCAGGCTGTTGGAAAGACACGATTCTGTTGCAACAGTCAGAGAATAGAGAGGTCAGGAATAGTCTTACACCAATGGGCCTGTTGTAGCCAGCTTTCAGGTTGACGGTAACAACTCTACAGAGAGTAAAAGGAGGGTAATCGACAGTTCAGACTACAGAGTCTGAAAAGAGTCAGCAGGAAATGGGCTTCCAGTTTTAAATGCAGAGCAAGCCTGGGTAAACTAGACAGGTGAGCTCCCCACTTTCTCATTAGATCGTGCAGCGCTGAACGCTACTCATAAACCAAAGCTCCAGACACCACCTTAGAAAAACGCACTCACGTGCTCTACCAGTACCTGGCAATCGAGTGACAGGTAATTTTGAAGCTGACCATAGCATGGACTCTTTTACTTTGTTCTTATGCCTTTAACTTAGATATTCTTTACAACAAACATACTGCAATATCCACATAGAGCAAGATGATAAGATGTTACCCAAAAATATTCAGTACGACATCATAAACTTTTCTGCACTTTCATCGAAGCACACCCTCCTCAACATTTCAACAACACAATTTTGTTCAGACAATAAATGGCCTCTTCCTGCAATAAAAATCCCAAATTAGGCTTCTTCATAGGCCCGAGATGGGAAGAGGTTGCCAAACACGCTTAGGAAAATCCCAGTGACTTCATGATTCACCGTTTTGTATTCAAAATTAGAAGGTGGGAAAATGAAGGGGGGAGGGGATACTCACTAATAAGGATTAAAAACAAATGATTCATTTCTTAAACTTTTTTTTCAGAGAAGCAAATTATAGCCAAATTATAGGTCAGGCAAACCATAATTAAGGCATGAGAGGAATTATGGAATTGAGAGGTAAAGGCTCTTTCAATTTTAGTTTCAATACCATTTAGCATCATTCGAAATGGTTCTTTTCTGCCTCAACCCCTCAGGGTCTGGAGTCACAACTTAATGAAAAGAGAAGTAGATTAGAATGTATCTACCATCCAAATAAGATTAAACATGGGAAGAAACTGATACACATTTTAAAATAATGTCCAGGTGCAATCACACATGTCATGCTTACCTAGAAATCAGAAGGGAGGTTTTGTGTCCCACACTCAGGAGAACTGGTTAAGTGGCCCATGCGTTTCTCCTTGCAATCTGAGTGCTTCAAGAGAATTTCAGGAACTTTCATCGTTTCTCTTAGAAAGGGAATATACTCTGAAGTAGAAGGTGATTGTAACTGCTTGAAAGGGGTCAATATCCAAAAATCTTGACGATGAAATGAAGTCAATTACTTTAAAATAAATGTTAGTGCAATTATTAATTTGGAGCATCCTTTTTCCCCCCTTCTTGCTTTTAGTTTTGTGGCACATCTTATTACAATGGCAAGGATGGCCAATTTTCTTTAGTAATTCAGGAAAGCAAAAAAATTCGTTTATAATGACCTGTGCTTGGGTGAGATGTCTCTCTGGGGGTAGAGAGATGTTGCTGGAAGCTATGTGGTAGGAGAGAACCAACTTCTACAAGCTGACCTCTAACTTTCACAAAGGCACCGTGCCACCCCCCCCCCACACACATCCAACATATAAAATAAAGAGATGTGAAAATGAATAGCGTTTTATAATACAGAAGTATTAGTAGGATAGACAGCGTGTATGAATTGGATGGGTTAAATCAGGACAAGAGAGTTAGGAGTATTGCGTCTAACTGGACATGTCTCGTCAAATGAGACTCATGGCACTATAGTCTCTCCCACTATCTTCCCAAAAACGTTCCATTCGTGAGAACGTTCACAATCGCGTTATTAGCTGTCCTCACCCAGGTCCCCTAACTTTGAATTTACACTCTTCAACTGTGGAAAAATTCTAGGAGTAGAGAACCGTAAAGGAGGCAACTCGTGGTGTGAACTTGGCCCGAGCAGTTTGCACAGCTCCTTCTCCGCCTGGAGAACATCCAAAAGTAACAAAGAGGACCGGGAAACGAAAATTTGCAAACTCCATTTTCAGCGAAACTAGGAGACAGCTGAAATCCCTGGAGCCCAAAATAGGTGAAAGTTGCCAAAAGGCACAGGAGAATGAACCGGAGAGCAGAAGCCACGTGGGAGGAAGCCCAGAGAAATATCGGGGTGGGCTGTACAGCAGGTGTTGAGGCCAACCCCCACGGATAGCAGGAAGAGAGCAAAACTCAGTGCCCAGAGGGAGGGACCCTGACTGCGAGTAAATCTAGGCAGCCTACATCCTCCTTTGCAACAAGGGATTGGGGCACCGAGGCCAGGAGCAGAAGCAGTTCTAGACAAGTGCGGAACCTGAAAAGTGGGAGACCTAAATAAAAATGCATGTGTGTAACAGTCCTGCACCGAGACGCTGGGGTGCAGGGCCGCGGGGTATGAGATAGTCTGTACATTCATATGCCTATAGGTTAGGGGAAATCCAAGGCATAGGGATCCCACTGGCCTGCCCCACATCTCTGGCTTTCCATTACCCACTCTGGTACACTCTAGTAACCTCATTCCATTTTCTGAGGAACTTCTCCAGATTCTGCACAAGACCGTGTGGCAGTTGTTCAAGACTACTCCTTTGGACGTGGGAACTAAGTCTGATGCTTTATTAAACAGCTCGTCTATCATATCTAGCACATCTAACACAACGCTCTAAAAGTATGAACTGTCTCCCCCAAGCCTGCGTGTTAAAAGCCTTGCTTCTGACTGGGGGCACTATTTTGGGATATTCTGGAAACTTCAGGCCGTGAGTCCTTGATGAAAGTCACCACAGTGTACCTTGGGGGACCACTTGGCTCTGCCTGCTTTCTGTCCCTCTCCCTGGTCCCTGTTCATAAAGCAGAGAACCCCTCCACCACACATGCTCGCTGCCATTTTCTGCCGAAGTGCTTGAAGCCAAGTGACCCTAGAAACCATGACTCAAGATAAATAATTACTGCTCTGAATTGTGTCATTAACAAGAAACTAGCCAACAGTCAGAAAGGAATGAATTGCAGTGCTCTGAGTGGGGCGTGGGGAAGTGGGAGTGAGCTAAGGCCACAGGGTTCTGGAGCACCGGTAAGGATCAGGAGTCTAAAAGTTGGTTTGCCAGTGGAGCCAATCACTGAGCCCTTGCGAGTGCCATTTCTTCCACTATCACTGGCAAAGGGCATCTTGCAAGTCCCTTTATCACAGAGACAGAACAAATCATCATTGATAATCTTATCAGAAGACAGGCAACACTTTAAAAAACCTCGGGGAGAACTTTAACATGGTTTCTAGAGGGTAAAATGTTATAATTATGAAAAGTGGAAGTTCAGAATAATTCCAGGAATTCTGGCGGCTGAAGGAATGATGTAGTTTTTGGTCCTGAGCAGAACACATCATCTATTGATTCTCATCCTTCCATCTTTAATCTATAGATACTAAATTCAGTGAGATGCTCTAAGAATATTCTGGTCACAAATTCAAAAACCGTCTTGTCAAAATGATTCGATAAGAGCTTGTCAAAGGTCCATGTGGGTCACAGTAAGGGCTCCTGTCCATTTCTCAGCAGGGGAAATGTCAAGCAGGCCCAGGTTCCCATGATATAACAAGTTCAGGTTCTGTTGATTCCATAGCTGGCCAGGCTGGAGGTTTCTGTCTTTCCAGGAAGAATGCTGACTTTTTGTAGATTCAGGATGAAGTCAGATGAATACCTCGCTGTGCAGATTAACCCGGGGCAACTTGTCATTGAGAGGAATTCCCTGAACTCTGTTGCCTGTGCTGGAGGAGATGTGACGAAAGACTCAGGTCTGCAGCAGCAGCCGCAGAAACTGCATGTCCAACTCTTCTGTGAGGTCTGGTGTGGGGGCTGGGGGGCTGGGGGGTTGGGGGGATGGTAAGAGCGGTCTCCTTTTCAAAGCCCTGGTATACTTCTGGGGCCACCTTTTAGGCTCACCCCTCCCTGAGTTGCCTGGGTTTTTTGTTTTGTTTTGTTTGTCTTTAATCTCTATTTATAGTGCAGTTCTCACCCTCCTCCAGGTGGGTTCCCCTGACCACTTCCATCCCATACCTCCCTGGGGCCTCAAGTCTCTCTGGTGCCTCTTCTCTCTCTGAGGCCAGACCAGGCAGTCCTCTGTTGCATATGTGTGTGTGTGGGGGGGGGGGGGTGGAGGGAGCTCAAGTTTTCTGTTTTAATGGGACTTTGATTCAATATTTAGGTCCTTGTGTTGAATTTCTTTTAGCTGTTCTCCGATAGAGGAAGTGTGTGATGGATTTTCATGTTTTGTTTTCTGTGTCATTTTTTATATGTCTCCCTTGTAGAGCTGAGTTACCCTGTCCCCGGAAAGGAGGGAGGAGGGGAAGAAGTTGAAGTCAAGTGTGGTCCTAGCTACAGCTTTGGTGCTTGGCAGATCCAATTTGCCTCTCACAGCATAAGAACTGGGACCCTGGTTGCCCTCCCTTAACTGTAGTGTTGGATTAGCATTAAGAATTTTTTCATATAGAACCTCCAGATGCATTCTAATTTTATTATAAAACAGTTGTTCATAAATATAATTATCGATTTAAAATAATTCCCGAGTTGTTAATTTATAATAATTCATCTTTTTCAGTGTAAAAATTTAAATATTCTACAATTACTTTAAACATTTATTTACTCAGTAATTTAACTGTTTATGGTATACAAAGTCTATAATAATATGCTATGTTTTGTTCTTGTTGTTACTGGTGCTCTTATTTAATTTTCCCAGAACTGGAAAAAAATCACAAGGTAGTTGGCCTAGGGAGGATCATCACATCTGTACTCATTCATTAGATTGATACTTTGGAATGGTCCAAGTAATGTTAAATTAAGGTAAAGCTTCAGGGACTGTAGAAATTACAGCCTCCTTCCTGAGAACCAGCATTCATAATATCTGAAGGTGCTATGCCAGTTGCCAAGGGAAGAAGGCAACCAATGGTCTATGTCCAATGTAAACCACAGCATCTGGCCTGGTAAGACTGCCTGGTGCATGAGTGCTCTTACCTTGAGGGTAACCGACCCCTGCTGAACTAACTTAAGGTCCACTCATTAGGAAAGAATCCAAGCCTCTTACTATAAAAGGAGCCAACTATCTGTGGCTGAAGAGGACAAAGACCCTGGAGGAAAACCTATTGCTATCATTTTTCTAGGCCATTATAATTTAACTATATTTTAAATAATTATTCTTGAAAATTATTTATTTATTTATTTCATGTATATGAGTACATTGCTTCTGTCTTCAGTCACACACCAGAAGAGGGCATCTAGATCCCATTATAGATGGTTATAAGCCACCATGTGGTTGCTGGGAATTGAACTCAGGACCTCTAGAAGAGTAGTCGGTGCTCTTAACCACTGAGCCATTTCCCCAGCCCTAAATAGTTATTCTTATACTCACATATAAGTATAACTTCTCCCCCTCCTCCAAATCAAGCAGCTTTGTTTTTTTAACAGAGGGAGGGAGACTATTACAGAGATTCATAACTGGTAACAATGTAAAAACAAAAACTGAAAAATGTGGGAAGTACCCAACCCCAACTGATACATCTACAACGAACCCCTTACACTTAAGGCTTGGAAAAGAGGTGGATAGGAAAACTCTGAGAGCTAGAGGAAGGGACAGGATTCCTGATCTAAGTCAGAATCTTCTAAATGTAAGAAGGACAATGTACCCCTGAAATCTCAACAACATGGTCACCTAAACAAGTACTGCATTATGGCATCACCATTTATGCCAATATGGATAAAAGTCCACAAAGCCACATTCCTAGATGAAGAACTACAGACAATAACTTCAACTAATGAAGGAGGCTAATCACTAGTCTTTGGGGACAGTCCCCTAATATGTTTATCCAGTCCCATGTTCATCCCTAAACACATGTATATCTGAACAATGTTAAATAGAATCAGTAGACTGTGTGTGTGTATGTGTCTGTGTGTGTGTGTGTGTGTGTGTGTGTGTGTGTGTGTGTGTGTGCATGTGTGTGGTTATTAAATAAGTTGTCAATCTTAGAGGAAATGTGGGCATAGGGAGTTGGCTGGAGGGGTGGATATGATATACGTACAATACTCATGTATGAAATTCTCAAAAAAAAAAATAAAAGAAATTTTAAAACTGGTCTAAGGCAGGTAATTGTCAACAATGGTCCCCTTAGAGACCTAAGATGACACTCCTGTCATGACCTTGCAGGTGTCTAGAAGGAAGTAGAGACTAGAGCACCACATATTAGAAAAACTCACAGATGGGAGCCATTAAATCTATTTGAAAATTGATGGCCAAACTCAGGTGCACAGCTAAGTATGGATACAACTAGTAGAGTGTATTAGAAATATCACTAGCTGCCAGGTAAGCCAAGAAAAGGTACCATGGCAGAGATCCTTTAATCTGGGAGAAGGAAGAAAAATAGAGATTAGTGAGCAGACAAGGAATTTAGTTCAGCTCTGCAGAGATACAACGGTCAGTTCCTTCCAGGTAAAATAGTTCTACAATCCAAATATACTAATTATGTTGACACCAAGCATATGTTTCTCCATCATATACAAATGTGTAATCAAGGAAGAAAAAAAATAATTTCACTCCCTCTTTTTTCCAATAATTAAATGCAGAGTTCAAAATTCCTGAGAAGGAATTTATATCCAAAGAGAGGGATATTGAGTAAGGGTGTGCAGAAACAGTGCTTGAGGGAGAGAGAGAGAGAGAGAGAGAGAGAGAGAGAGAGAGAGAGAGAGAGAGAGAGAGAGAGAGAGAGGAGAGAGCAGGAAAATGAATTCAGAGGAAAATAAAACACACAGGGTAACAACAATCTAAAAAGGTTGCAAGGTTAAAATGGGCCAAGTTTCTGACTTTAAATGCACTTGTGTAAACAAAGACAAACTGGAAACTTTGAAAACAAGAGAATGACATTATCTGAAATGCGAGTTCGGAAGATTTTCTTGGCAACAGTGCAAATATTTGCTGCTTGGCAGAACTGAGCTCAGTCAGGGAATCCTAGAATTACAGTAGTGTATGTGGAAAGTCAGAAGAGTCTCCATTTGAGAAGGAAAAGGCAAATGTAGGGGTCACAAATGAAGAAATTAGCAACATCCTGTGTCAAAGGACAGGGAAGGCAATGCATTAGACCATCTAATCTGGAGGACCCGGGGTCTGGTAATAACAGTACCTAGAAAGGGGAAATGAGGGGACAACACGAGGAGAAAATAATGAAATCGGTTTCTACCTTGAGCTCGCATCTGAGCGAGGGCAGCAGCAACTACAGCATGTAAAAAAGTGAGTATGTGTGTGCTGTGCAAGTGTGCTGCGGGTATTCTCACTGTTCTGGGAAACTCTCCCAACTCAACATTTGGCTGAAGTCATTGTAAGCCCTTGAGAGTCATTCAGGAAATTCCATGTTCCTCATGACTCTCTTCTAAAAGTACACAGCCAAAAAAAGACACAAATTATGATGCACTTTCCAGGGCCAAGGCTGTGCTATGTTGACAATGGGCTTGTAGAAGCCTGGAACTCTAGGGCTTTACTCCAGGCAAAACCACATGTGGGTATATATTTCATGGGTGTCGAGGTTGGAAACTTATACCCAACAATGACAAAGAATTAGAAAGTGAGGGGAAGAGGGAGGAAAGCTCACAGAATAAGTTATGTAAGTTATGGATTAGGAAGAGTCGATGATAAATGAGAAATATCCACAGACGATGCTTTTCATATTTGGAAAGCTCACATTTTCTAATGAAACAAGCACCGTAACAAAGCAATAATTAGAACAACCATTTTCAGAAATGGTCAGGGAGAGTGTTGGTTGTCTCCACTGTATTTCAGTTGGCTTCAGGTCAAAATAATTTATTTTAATCAGATTATAGCTTGGGGGGGGGGGGTGTTCTCCTATTAACCTTACAGGTTAATGTTATATTTACTTTTCAATGGTTATATGAGATACAGTGCTCCAATATGTAGATATGAGATATACACCAGTTGAACATTATTTTTTACTTAAAGACAGAATTTGATTATATACGTGGCAATCTGAAGGAGTTCATGAAGGAGGTAAGGATCAAAATTATTGACCTTTAGAACATCAATAGCTACACACTTTAGCCGATACCTTTTTCCTTGGGAGAAACGTAACTTGTGAAAATTTCAAAATCTGGAGGAAACAAATCGATATTCCTTTTTAATTTCAATAGGCAAAGGACAAATAAGAGATCAATGCTGACTTCCCAAGCCAGGCTTCAATTAGGTGCTTTTCTATCTGAACAATAGCTCTATTGAGATTAACTCAATCAGTGCATATCGTCTTTTCTCAACTATGAGCACAAGTCTATGAGTCAATGGGACCTCGGTACATGTGCCGAATGAGCAGCATAACCCAGATGCTGACATATATTTGTATGAACTTTCTTTTACAAACGCTGTGTGTGTGTGTGTGTGTGTGTGTGTGTGTGTGTGTGTGTGTGTCACTTTAGAGTTTTCTATTACCAAAAAAATTACTTTCATGTATTTATAAGAAATGTGACTTATTATAAAATATTAAATGCTGAGACAGGCAGACTCTATAAGTTGAAGGCCAGCCTGGTCTACATTGTGAACTCCAGGCCAGTCAGACATAGTGAAACCCTGTTTCAAATTAAAAAAAAAAAAAAAAAATTCTTATGTGAGATAAGTTGGCTACAAAAGTCAAAATGACTTCCATATTTCAATAATAAAATATTATTTCATTTTGTAATTTAAATAGCATTTTTAGGCTAAAAGCAATATGGTCATGAAAATTAAGTTACGTAAATAACAGCAGCGAGCAAGCATAGAGATCTGCCTGTCTCTGCCTCCTGCGAGATGGACTTAAAGAAATGTACTTTCATACTGCAATTCAGAAACCCCAAGTCATACAAACTTTTCACACTCTGACAGAATAAAATCTATTATAAACTTCCCAGAAGAGCTGTATCTTGCTCTTTCCCAATCTTCTCTTTAGTATTAGCATAGTTCCTGACACACAGAAAACAAATATGTCTTTAATGAACAGTGTGAGTCAGCTATACAGGGCCAGAGCCTCTGGGCAGAGACAGCAGGACGGGACCAGGTTAAGACAGTTTAGGCAGAGTACACATCAGAAAGCCCACATCGCCCTCTTGTAAAATAAAACCCTGTGCCTTCATTACTCAGTCGCTCAAAGCCTGTAGCTCAAAGCCTACAATTTTCAGATTTGCAGGAATATACAAAAACACTGTCATTTACAAGATTTTTTTTTATTTTATTAATAAGGAAAGTCTTGTAGCATTCTAACCCATAAAGCACTTCTATGATTGACTCTGAGGGTTGTTGTGGGTATGAGGACCCTATCCAAGAAGACCAATGCACTCAGGCTAGAGAGGTAAAGCACTGGGGAGCTTTAAGCATGGTAGGATAATTGAGCCCAACATATATAAATTGCTTTCAGATGAAAAGCTCTACACAATTATTAAATTACAAACATTGAAAAAAATGTTCTGCATCCAATCTAGAGAAGAAAAGGTTTCCATTTGTACAGCAAATTAAATTCAGGTATTTTTGCAGGTCAGCTTTGTATGTATGTGTGTGTGTGTGTGTGTGTGTGTGTGTGTGTGTGTGTGTGTGTGAAGCCAAGAGGTGCAGTGTCTGTAAAGACCTTTCCTTGCACTTTTCCTGCTCCATTTTCTTTGAAGGGGTTCCTGGGCTCACAGGGTGTTAGGTATGAGACAGACTTGGAGAAAGACTACAAGTGTAAACAAAAGCATTCAGGTCTCCAAAACACCTGACCACAGCCTTTATAGTCTGTCAGCTTAGAAATAGTTGAATGTGCTCTCTTCTGAGAACAGATCTCATTCTCAGCAGGAACAAAAAAAAAAAAAAAAAAAAAAAAAATGAAGAGCCCCAGTTAGAGCCAACATCTACAGATAGCGAGAGCTTCTCACACAGCTCGTGAAAGTGCAGCGCATCAGGACAGCACTGTGGCAAGCCTGTGTCCATCAGTGAATGTGTGGCATTGGTGGGATCTGCGCTGTTTCCAAGCTCTTCCAGATTAGAAAATTCTTTGGAAAGTGGGTTGTTCCTGAAGAAAGTTCATTAAGTAGTTTAACACTTTATGTTGATGAAATACCAATAGCATCCTCAACTGAATGACAGTATTTAAGTTGTTGATAAGATTTTAAAATGACTTTCAAGCTTATAGTTTCCAAAAGGCTACATTATTATAGCTTGGCCTATCATATTCTTTAAACTGATCACACATACACACACACTCCATTCATTCCAAATCATTTTTATATCACCCCAATATCTCAATGCTTTTGTTGGTCAGGGGAAACAACTAATTCAATCTCTGGACACTCTGAAACTGTATAAATCCATGCACATAAGACCTGTTGGCAGTTCATAGCTGTTCTGATCTGCCTGTTGGGAGGAAGTGTCATTGAGCATTCTCTCCAACAGAGAGCTCCACCAGAGAGGCCAAGGACACTGCTTTAAGCATGATCTGGGTCTGGGAATCTTTGTGGGAAGATTTGATAAACTCCATGAAACAATAAGTGGGAGCAACTCTTCTCACAGGAGCTTGGAATCTCAGCTAGGGTTAAGCAGTACAAGTAACATTGACATTCTATGATGATTTGTCATTTTTCATTTCATGTTGTTTGTTAATAAAAAAGTACCCATTGTGCTGCCAAATAACTCAGGTTGGTTGTTTGTTTGTTTTTGTTTGTTTGTTTGGTTGGTTTGGCTTTGAGACAGTGTCATGGATTAAGTCTAATACATAATGACTACTCATCATTCACTCACTACACCCATGCACTGCTCTTTACCCCCCATATATTTCTATCATGTTCATGTTTATTAATTTTATTTTGTGACCCACTGAGATCAACCAGAGCTGTCCATGTGCCCATGAGTTTGGAACTATCCACTGAAGCCTCGTAGGCTCAACAGTGAATGTGCAGCTAAAAACAATGGTTCCTCTCTTCTAGAATCTCTCAATAGAAAATAACTCAGAGGTAAAGAACAGGGCCTTCTGAGACCCTTTCCCCTTCCTTAACTTTTGTTGCTCGAGATGATCTTATCTGTTACTGAGCATTAATGCCTGTGTGTCAATAATTGTATCATGTCTAGAAAATGAGGGAATAAAAGCCTTTTTAAAAAGACATATTTATTCAGATTCTCTTGATCATTCACAAAATATTTTTGGTGCATTTTTAGACAATTGCCCATCAACTGGTATTAATTCAGCCTGACAGTCAGGATGCAACAGGGAATGAGATTTAGACACTCTGCAAACTAGTGGAAACTCTCTAGCACATAGGTCATATGTCAGGTATGTGTGTATAGACAAAAAATAGAAGGAAAAATCCCAAAGAGCAATAAACCTTGGGATAGAAAGGGGTAAGAAGGTAGGGGTAAACTTGCAAAAAGTTAGGGGAAAGAAAAACAGTAAGACAAATATATTTTTAAAAAACAGAATGCTTGCTTTTAAGGAGATGGAGAAGGGAAAAATCAAAAGAATTAAAAAGAAGGAAAAGATAAGGTTTTCTCTCTCATCTTCTCACTGTAAGTTGGTGTACAATAATACACTCACACACACACACACACACACACACACACACACACACACATACACACATACACACCACCACCACCACCACTACTACCACCACTACTACTACCACCACCACCACTACCACCATTCCAAGCAGCCAAACCTATAACATTCTAGTCTAGTAATGTGAGTTTTCAGAAAATGTGACAACTCAGAAACACAAATATTATGTGAGTGGGATGTTTTCAGGTCACTATCCTACTGTCCCCTTACAGATGTGACAGTCTTTGTCTCATGTGTGGTGCTGACTGGCTGCCCACCTCTTTACCACATGTCCCTGCCTACAGTCCTCATGCACTAAGCTCATCAGCCTTTACTCATATACTGAGTTCTCTGAGTTTGAAATCCCTTTTCCCTTCTTACCTCTCTGTTTTTCCCCCAAATAGTTTTAATCCAACATTAACATGTGAAATAAGATTTCAATCTTTTTTTAAAATGCTTTGTAAAAGTGAGTTTTATTTGCCAGATATAATTGCCATCTCAGAGGCTTACTGCTGAATAAGCTCACACTTCCTAGTTACTCCTGAACTTTAGTTGGCTGGTTCAACTCAGATATTCTGGCCCAAACTCCTGTCCAAGCTGACTGACTCAAGCTGACTTCTCTTGGCTTCTGACTCAACTGCCCCACTTGGCCTCAAACCAACTCTAGCTATCTATACTAATCTTCTAGCTCATTCTCTGGCTTGTTCTGTCTTCACCTTTGTCTAGCTTGTTCTCTTTTTGTAAAAATATTCTTATAAAACTGCCTCCTCCTCCTTCTATCTATCTATCTATCTATCTATCTATCTATCTATCGCTCTCTTAAGTAGTCTTTCTTGTATGTTCTCATCAGAGTTCAGTATATCCCTTCTTTAATGCATTCTGTTAAATCTTTCTCTAATTTATTATTTTGCATCTCAATGAAATGTCACTTTCAAACATGACCGATTCCTTCTACAAACTAACTTCACCCTCATTATTTGAGATTAGACATGTGTACTAAGGGTGATTCTATATTCCAGCCAGATCATTCTGAAATCCAGGGCATGTCTGGACTCCCACCTGATCATATAGATCCAGACGGTCTTTGGATGTGATCCCTTATAGAGCAGACAAATTGCTAGATTATAATTCCTCCATATACTTTCCTTGATTGGATGAGGTACAACAAGGGTAAACTATATATATTGTTATAATAACATTGTCTTGTATTAGTATTTTCTTTGTTTTTATTGGTTATATTAATTTACATTTCAAATGTCATTTCCCTTCCAAGTTTCCCCTCCACATATCCCAATCCTCTCTTCCCTCCACCTGCCTCTATGTGGGTGCTCCCCTGCTAGCCCACCTACTTCTGCCTCAGTGACCTACCATTCCCCTATCCTGGGTCATCAAACCTCCACAGGACCAAGGGGCTTTCCTCCCAGTGATGCCAGATAAGGCCATCCTCTGTTATATATCCAGCTGGAGCCATGGGTAACCCCTGTGTACTCTTTGGTTGGTGGTTTAGTCCCTGGAATCACTGGTTGGTTGATATTGTTGTTCTTCCTATGAGGTTGAAAACTTCTCCAGCTCCGACAGTCCTTGCCCTATCTTCTCCATTTGCATCCCTGCACTCAGTCCAATATTTGGCTGTGTATATCTGCATCAGTATTGGTCTGGCTCTGGCAAAGCCTCTTAGAGAACCACTGTACCGGACTCCTGTCAGTAAGCACTTCTTGGCATCAGCAATAGTGTCTGGGTTTGGTGTCAGCAGATGGGATAGGTCCCTAGGAGGATAGTCTCTGGATGGCTTTTTCTTCAGTTTCTGCTCCACTCTATGTCTCAGTCTTACCCATTAAAATTTTAATCCTTAGGGGGAAAAAATGTACCTTATTTATTTTGATATCTTCAACACTCAGCAAAGTTCCTGGCAAAAATTAAACTCTTAAAAATGTTGAATTGAATTATGCTGATAATGCTCTCATTGGCATTATTATTGGATTATAAAATACGCCTTTGTTGAACAACTTGGATTAGATAATATTTATTTCTGCAAGTCTGTATCTTCTACCTTATTTCAATAATTTTCATAATCAGCAGGATCTTGCTAGAAAACTAAAAGATATTAATGTTGGAGAAAATAGCAAGATAAGAAAAAAAATTACAAGGGAATATGGCTTTAGAAAAGGTGACTCCCAGGCAGACATTTGCAACATGAGGCAGGAAATCAGGAGGTTGAGCTCTGAGGTGTGATTCAGCCACAGATTAGTGTCGCATCTTACTTCCAGTTCCTTTGCTTCTATTTAAACTATGCAAATCTGCTTTCCTGGTGCAATCAGTTTCCAACGACATATCCGGCCCTGATGTGCGCAATTCCTGTCATAGACCACACTATCCTGTAACAGTGATGAGGGACATGTCCTAGACAATCCTTGCTCTTTAAGAGCATCAGCCTGTTCCCTCTCTATACAAACTCTACTCTATCCCCTGTGTCTTTTGCCAGAGGAGGAGAAAGAGGAGGAGGAGACAGAAGAGTTAAACAGTTAAAAAATAGAAGGTTCTGAGGCTAGGTAGCCCTAGATTGACCCCTTCTGTAACCTCTTAGTTTGTGTAGCTTTGAGTGCATTGCTTAACTTTTCAAAGCTCAGTTCCCTTGTCTCAGACATGGGAGAAGCTGAATGCCTAATCCCCAAAGGCCTGGGAGGAAGGAAGCATGCATGTATTTGTGATATCCTTAGCACTCGATCAGCAATAGTCTATGAGACATACTGATTAATTCTTACCAGCTGCAGGAAGTCACGGTGACCCGTGATGGCTCATTAGGTCAGACCATGTGAGAACAGACATCGGTCTTCTTCAAACCTTCTACGTTGTCTTCCAAGTAACCAAGTGTTCAGCAAGATCCTCCACAAGGCCTTAGTCATATTCCTGGGAGACCATGATTCTCCAGCCTGCATCATCAGTGTCTTCCTAGAACACTGGGACGGGACTCTTTATAAAGACACTTTTTTTTTTTTTTTTTTTTTTACTTTCTACCTTTGAGAGTAAACAAATGACTGTGTGCTGCTAGGTAGCTATGGGGCTCACGAGTTCCTCAGGCAGTGAGTAAGCCAGTCTGATATTTAGCCTCTAAAACTTAGTAATTGTGAACTTAGGGATTCTGGAAAGTCTCAAGATGTTTCCTTTGCAAATGCCAAGGGAGCCATATATAGAATCCAGGTTTCACGGAAAGTGTCACGAGTCAAACACAACCAGATGTATCGTAACCGAATACAGCTGACAGGGTCCTGAATGAGGTGTTCACAAATATTCTGTAGACGTAGTCACTTTAAGCACATCTCAAATGCCATTTCTATGAAGTCTTCTCGACCTTTCTCAAACAGTATTTGGTATCTCTCCCTCTGCTTCCACATACTGTACCTTACAGCATAGATCCCCTATTAGTCTCTGGTCAGTTAGGGCTGTAATAATACATCCCACTGACTAAGAAGTTCCCAAACAACAGAAAACTACTTCTCATAGCTCTGGAATCCAAATATCTGAGATCAGGATACCAACATGGTTGGGTGGTTTCAGAATAAAGACTTTTCATTCATCCTCATATAGGAGACAGATAACTAGAGTCTTTTCTGGGCTTCCTTTTATAAAGACACTAATCTCATTAGTGAGTGCTTAACCCTCATGACCTAATTACCTCCTAAAGGCTCCATCTCCTAATCAGATTGCACTGAAGATTATGATTTCAACACACAAACAGGGGAGGGGGGCAATTAACTGACATTACTCACTTGAGAAGTATTTTTGTGTCCCCAGTGTACAGCTATGGTTCTGACTTAGTAAATTCTTAATAATTGTCCCACTATTAGGATGAGGGAAGGAGATTAGTAATCCTATTGAATTTTTTACAAATCATTTACTAGTAGAATTGGGTAACACTTAGTGATTGTCCTAAAGAGAAAATGAATTGACTGCCTATCCAAGCTCTAGTTACAGAATGCTTTCCGGGTTCCTCTACTCTCGTAAGTGGAACCACATTCATAGCCTGCCCGAATGTGCTATAAACTGACATATTCTAAGAATTTAGTTTCTCTTGCAAAATCTACTCTTGAATCATTAATTTTTTGTACCTTGCTGGTATCAGTAGATATATAAACTTAGCAAACAGCCAAGAAAGGCATGATCTTGAATGCCAGGAAAAGATCTACATTGAGCACATTCTCAAGAATGGAAGAAAGAGCAAGGATAGCTTTATCCCATAGATCACAGCATCCTTGGGCAGCATCCAGGAACTCCTAAGACATGTCTCCAGAAAAAATTCTATTGAGCAGTCAGCTGATACATTAGAAGATCCCTAACCTTTCCTGGACCATCAGGGGGTTAAGTCTAACAATCATGTGGCAGATGGAAACTTAGAACGGAGCCTGGGTTTTCAGGCGAGTGCTGTGGTTAGGGGAGTAATCATTTTATGGCCCAAACAGTATAACTGCAGCGACATACAATGACACATCAGTGACCTAGTTTGTACCTCAGCTCTCATGGTTATAGGAAGACCTTTCCTCTCATAACCAGGGAACTTCAGGTCACACTTTATATGGTCTGTTGGGTAGAGTGACCCATTTCATCACTTCAGGATCCTGTTTGTGATTTGATCGGCTACTGTCAGGAGGAAATCCTGCTGCTAATCAGAACTAACAAAGTCAAGCCCTGATCTGCCCACCCCATTCTGCTGCTTGGGATTGAGCCTCGGACCTCATGAGTCAAAAAGTGCAGCTGAGCTACACGCCCCAGTAATTCAAACCTTGGTCTGTAAGTGGACTTAATCATTCCTTATGTTGCCCTAATGCATTAGCACCTATTAGTAGGTCAATTGGATCAGATTGAGTCACTTCTCATACAACAGTATTAGCATTCTTCCTTCTGAAACCGAGAAATGGCTGCTCATCACAGGAAGGCAAGCACCCTGACAACCATTGCATCCAAGTGCATGTACTGCATTTGCCAAGTGGATAAAGGAGTCAATCTTTAATTACAGTGATTAGACTTCTAGCCTCTAGAGAGGTTCACATGTGTTTATTTTCTAAAACCACGATCCTAACATAGCTATAAGGGTTATCATTTCAAGGGATCTTGATTTCTTTATAACAACCCTGTATTTGTGCCCAATCTATCATCCAGTACCTCAATATTGATTTTCTGTCATATTTAAGGTCCCTTTATAATAAACGATCATGGTTTTAATGACCCAAGAGGTATGTGAGCAAGAATGCACTGTTACACACACACACACACACACACACACACACACTGGTCAGAAAGAGTATGAATTAATGTAAATTACCTACCACCCTTGAAGTTTTAGTTTGTTCTTCCCAACTATGTCCTTATCTCCCAATAAGAACAAAAGCAAGAGAATGAGGAACAGGAAGGGGAAGAGGAAAGGGAAGTAGGTGTGATAAGGGGCACAGGTTGGAAGGAAACCATTCCTTTCACACTGACTTGCAGTGTTGCCCATCTTTGTTAGAAACAGGGTTGGCTCAACACAGCCAGGAGAAGGTCCCATCAATCAGTCTACTGGGTCTTCAGGCTTTAGGTTTCCCTTGTTGGCATTTGTTTTCTTGTCATACTTTCACTCCATTTTTGTTTGCTACTGACCTTACAGACTGGCTCAAAGAGCCAGAAGGAGCACAGGAGATTGGAACCTGGGAGCTCAAAAATTCCAGGCTCATCCTGTCACTAGGCAACAGGGTGCTAAGGAAAAGCTCTCTAAGCCCAGAACTGCAGCCTTTCTTCAGACAGAAACACTTCTAAGCTTCATGCTGTAGTTGTATTTTTTTTCCCTAAACACTCCTCTACTATATAGTCTTCCTTAAATGAACATCTTTCTGAAACTGAGCAGGATTAAATCTTGTGTGTGTCTTTGGCTTTTAACTAGTTGAGATGGGGTGGAAGTGAAGGCTTTGTTATTGCTTTTGCTATCATTTCTGCACATGGGTTTGATCTGTTGAGTTATAAATATGTTGCATATGCAGGCCCACTTCTTATAATGCCTCCAAAAATGTAAGAATGAATGTGTAAAATAATTAGCTGAATGAATAGTACACAATAAGTGAGAAGTTCATTTATTATTTCAATATCTAAAATATTGGCAGATCTAATAAATAATTTACAAATGGAAACCACATGACAGAGATTTTTTTTTTTTCTTTTTGGCCCATCTTTATTCTTTATCCATTTAGAAGTTAGGATAATGGATGATGGTAAAGATTGTAGTAGTTCTGAAGATTCAAATGTGGTTTGAATTTACAAAGATTTCTTTTGGTAAGACTAATACATTAACAGAAGTCTCCCCACTGATCTTTCTAAATTGTTCAAATAATAAGTAATATTCCCTTTGAATGTCTAACCAAACATTTATTAATTCTCTGCTTACTGTTCAGGAAGAAACTTGTCCTTAAATTATCTTAAGAGCATTTGGCAATAGAGGGAGGGAAAAAAAAAAAAAAACTCTTTCTTTGGTTTGCTTCAATTGCAAAGCCAGTTTTGTCCTTCAGAAGGATATAATCCAAAAGCAGAGCTAGAATCTTTTGAACATTACACTGATGTCTATTTGATGTCTATTTCCTTGTCTTTATGACACCAATCTTGAGCAGCAAAAGTCAATGCTCAATGAAAAACTGATTAATTCTAGAGCTAGAGCTATAGGGGATAGGATGCCAGGCAAGTCTACGGTATCCAACAGTACCAATGTTTAAAAAACAACAAACAAACAAAAACCAATAGGGTCACTTCAGAGACCATAGGAACAGGGTGGGATGCCATCCCCCATGCCTGTGATTCTATTGTGAGTCACAGACTAGCTTTGACTACATAGTACTTTTAAAACATAGAAAAATGAAACACACAAAGCAATTTAGAAGAGTTTTCAATGCCCACAACTTTTAAGATACCTAGCTACTATCTTCCAAGCTCCTACTTCCAAGCCATCCTTACAGTGTTCAACTGCTTTCCTAGCCCAAAGCTTCAGAGTCTTGTGAATTTCTCCAAATACAGCATGGTTACTTGGTTCACAGCAATAGCTCACTTCTCCATTGCTCCAGTGGCATGCGTCCTGCCTGTATTCATCCTCAGAAACTGTAATCTCTAATGAACACCTTCTATAAACTGTTTTGGTCATGGTGTAGTGTCATGGCAACAGAGTATTTAATACAGATATTAACTTTATAGCAGAGAGAAGCCCACAAGCCTAGCTATAGGGAGAGGAGAGGAGCTGAATGAATGTGTATTGTTGAGATGGGAACATGCATGTCAAAGACCACAGTGCTACAGACCCATAGAAATGGGTCTAGGCAGAGATGATTCAAATGATTGACATTTAGCATATGCAACAACTGTCAACCACAGATTCCTTGACTTGGATGGCTGGGACCTAAAACTTCCTGCCTACAGAGACCTTGTACAAAGATTAGCTAACCCTCTTCTTCCTCTGTCTATCACATGTGGTGGAGTAGGTGCTTGAGGACCATCTGCAGGACCATCCTCATTCCTCTGTACATAATAAACCTACCTCCTCATTCAGTGGCATGTAATTCCAAGCTAATGGTGCATCTCCATCAGTTTGTGGTCCACCTGATCCCAGGTTTCCTGTGCACGTGTCTGTTCTTTCTTTATTTCCTCATCACCCTGTCAGGTAAAGTCCAAAGCCATACAAGCCATAGCATGTCACCAGAGTCAACTGATGAAAGTCAATACAGAAGGTCAATGACAGAGATGCTGCATCAGAAATCTCACATCTTAATCTGGGTTTCTATAACAAATGCCTATGCATTCAATGAATTAAACAAGAATTTCTCACAAATTTTGAGGTCCAAGGTCTAGGGTCATGGTGAAAACAGTATCTTGTTCTTTTTTTTTTTTTTTTTTTTTTTAAATATCTTTTTAAAGCTTTATTATGTGTACACCATTCTGCCTGCATGTATGCCTACAAGCCAGAAAGGGGCATCAGATCCCATTACAGATGGTTGTGAGCCACCATGTGGTTGCTGGGAATTGAACTCAGGACCTCTGGAAGAGCAGCCAGTGCTCTTAACCACCGAGCCATCTCTCCAGCCCCAGTATCTTGTTCTAATGTAGGTATTCTTGTAAACCATAAAACACTTGAGGACTATCTGGGCTATGATTTTTGAAGGGTACCAACACATCCATGAAGGTTTAATGCTGAGGACATATTAGCATCCAGCTCCTAATACCATTGGAATGGGCATCAGGATTTCAGTATGTTAACATTTCTTTGAGTGAATGCTTCTTGCCAGTTTATGTGGATAATATTTAAAGCTACTTGACCAAAAGTAGGAAGAAGCTGAACCCCTGAAGCAAAGCTCAGGATAGAGGATGTAACCAACACTCACTGCAGAATAAACTTGATGGCCATAAAATACTTACGGTTTGTGTAAACTACTTATTTGCAATAAAAAGAGGGATATTTTTGTTGGTTGGGAAGGGTTGTTCCGTTTTGCTGTTTTCAGCCAGCTATGGTGGCTCATGTGAGTAGGATAAGATTACTGCAAGTGTGTGACAGCTTAGGCTACAATGTGAAACCTTGTTTCAAAAGCATTTTAAGAAATAAAATAAAATAAGAAGTTTGTTGAATCTTTAAATATTAAAATTATAGTTGACATCACTCAAGAGAGAAAAAATATTTTCATTTACTAAAGTTTTCCAAAAGATATTTAAACCAGGAATAGTTTAAGGAAGTTTACAGAGGGCATGGAATATGTAATCAGTTAGAGAGCTTCCCAGGCAAATGGAACATTGATGTAAGAGAAAAATGGAGATGATCTGGTCAAAAGTAGGTATGTTTTCTTTTGTGAGCTTAAAGAATTGGTACCATTTCCTTTCCACATGTCATTTGTTGTAGCAATTCAGGTTTCTTCTCCATAACTATATATTTTATTTTCATATATATGTATTTATATGTATTCACATATATTCATGTATATGTTTATGATATAGTTCATATATGTGTATATATGTATATAATATGTATAATATAATATGTATATAATATACATTAAACACACACACACACATCATTCGTTCGTTCCTTGTGGTCTTTCTCACATTGCCTTTTTTTTCTTACACCTCTGATGATCTTCTGTTTTTCTTTCTATTGCTTAGACTCTCATAGCCCCAGACTCAAGGTTGACCAGCTTTCATATCATATCTTCAGCAACCTTTATCGGTCCTTGGCGCCTGACTCTGAGCAGGCCACTGTGCCTCGTGTTTTTCCCCGGACACTCGGATGGATTTATAATGTAAAATGTTGAGATTCAGTCCCCATGTGCTGTCTGCATCAAAGAGAACCTGCATCTGCCTCAGCGCTGTTAGTTCACAGACTTCATAGTCCCGCTGCAGAGCTTTATCCTATGAACTTCCTATGCATTGTCACAATTTTTTAAATCCTGAGAAGAGAATTTTGTAGGGGAAAAAAAAATCACTGTGCCAGACCTTTTTTTTTTTTTTTTTAATTCCCATTGAACCCTCTACATTTCAAATGTTATTTTATTATTATTGTCTGGTGTCCTACATGAAGAATTCCTGACAAATTATTTATTCTCTCACGTCTCCAAGTACACAGTTGTAAGAATGGAAACATTCTAAAATACCTTACAGATTCCAGAAGATAATCAACTTCAGACATACCTAGATGCTAATATGTTTTAGGATGCTAATATGGTTTATGTTTAAATTACTGTGCTTAAGAGATCTATCAGACAAATATGCTTCTAACCTGTAAGCCCCATTTGCTCAAGGACAGATAATTTCCTGGCATGCTGGGGGTTGTTGTTTATGCAAGATAGCAAGTCATGTGTTTTCTCTTCTGTAAACAAGCTTGGTTTCCAAGAATGTACAGGATGTGTTCGATCACACATAGGTGGGAAGTAAGCAGGCAGGAAGTGCATCAAGATGTATGCTTGCCCCTGATTGGCTGAAGGTGGGAATTATGCAGCCTTGTGGGGTTTGACCTTTATAATCCCCGGGCTAATGTAATTTAGTGTCACACTCTGGAAATCTCGGGTATTGATCGAGCAGTGTCTATCATTCTGGCCAGAATGTAATACAGCTTGCTTCAAATGTGGCTCAAAAGCTGTAGCAGTGATCTTATTCTTCCCCAGTGGGATTAACAAAATCCTACAGTTCTAAATTTAAACCTGTGTTCAAGGGACACATTTTAGAAATGTTTTACTTCATTAAACCATGAAGAGAGACAAAAGTACAAGACATAATCTCTGCCTTCTAGGAATTTCTCATTTGGTTTGGTAAATAAGCCACCAATATTGAGTGCCTATGAATATTGCTTCTTGAATGTAAATTCAATGTAAATTTAATGTAAAATACTTTAGAGTAACTGTTACAAAGCTTCAAGAAGGGCTGGAGAGATGGCTCAGTGGTTAAGAGCTCTGGGTGTTTTTCCAGAGGTCCTGAGTTCAAATGCCAGTAACTGCACGGTGGCTGAAGTGGAATGTGATCCCTTTTTCTGCTATACAGGTATACATGCACATAGAGCACTCATATAAATAAATCTTTTTAAAAAATACTTCAAGAAGAGATCAATAGTTGAACTGCTTCCTGAGAAAATTCCAGAAGCTGAACAGATTCAATAGCAAGCAAAGTATGAACTTCACTCCCAGGTAGAATTTACTTCAGATTTGATTATCTAAAGTGTCAAAAGACCAATGTGTGGAGTTCACCCAACTGCACTTCCCTTACCGTCATGAAAAGTGACACAATAGTTTACCTGTTTGTCATAAAGATTAAGAAATATTATAGTACACTGAGAATTGTTTATCAAAACAACTGACAAACATGCTCTAATTAAAAGTGGAGGACAAGCCAGGTGTAGTGGCATACACCTCTAGTCTCAGTATTGGGAGGTAGGAGGCAGTTAAAAAGATTTGTGAGATTTAAAACCATAAAGGGCCTCATAGTGAGTGCCAGGTTGGCCAGAGCAACATATTGAGAACTGGATAGGTAGATAGATAGATAGATAGATAGATAGATAGATAGATAGATAGATTGATTGATAGATAGATAGATGATAGATAGATAGATGATAGATAGATAGATAGATAGATGACAGACCGGTAGGCAGACAGACAGACAGACAGATGATTGATAGATAGAAGGTATACAGACAGACAGACAGACAGACAGACAGACAGACAGACAGATAGATAGATAAAGTGAAGAATATAAGAAGGATCAAAGGGACCAAGCAGAATGGTCCACACTACTGATTGAAATGGGGGTCTTAGAAGCATTTCGTTAGCTAGTAAGAAAAGGAATTTGTTTTCAGTCATGTTAAGTTTTAGAAAGGCAGTGCATCTCAGGAGGAATTTGTCCTGAGGAGAACCAGAGAGATAATTCTGGATTTAAAAGAAGAAAAGCAAAACCTCACTTAATTTGCACTAACTTGATAAACAAATATGCATTATTTATAAGCTGAAACCAAACCAATCACATGTTTGTTTGTTTATTGTTTTCTGAATGAGCCTTTATAATTATTTCTTCCAGTATTCTTCTCTCTCCACACCCCACCCCTCCTTTCCCTTTCTTCCTTCTCAAAAGAGTTCAGCATGTTAACCAAACATGTCTTCTTCACTGTCACCTGTGTTGGCTCACCTTTCCTGACACAGCCCTAAGAACATGCAATGAAATGAAGCCTAAGACAGAGGAAGGAGCATCCTGTCTCTGAAAGCAAAGAGATGCCGTGGATCCCAACAAGCTCACCCTTGTAATAGCCTCAGCCCCACCCTTGGTCATTGCATTTAGATCATTTCCTTTTTATTCATTCATAATTTCTCCCAACTGTTCACTTCAAACCGTGTGTAAACAACACAAGAAGCCTTTATCATCTCAGCCCTCAAGAAGCTGAGACAGGAGGATCATAAATTGGAAATCAACCCTTGCTACATAGTGAGGCCTGTCCTCTGAGAGAGAGAGAGAGGAGAGAGAGGGGGGGGGGGAGGGAGAGAGAGAGAAGAGAAGAGACTAAAATAAACTAAAAAAAATAAGCCCCAGTCACAAAAGAACAGACACAATATGCAATCACTGATAATTGGATACTAACCCCAGAAAGCTCTGAATATCCCAGAAACAATTCACAGGCCATATAAAGCTCGAAAAAAAAAAAAAAAAAAAGCCAAAAAGTGAAAGCCTCAGTCCTTATTAGAAAAAAAAAAGTGTATAGCAACCTCTCAAAGTGTGATACACCTAGACTTTAAATCATTAATAACTCAAGAGCTAAGGATATAGCCTTGTGGCAATTTTTGGTATTTAAAAATCATTATGTCTAATCTATACACACCAAGAAAACTTTGACTATTTCCATGTTATATTTTGTTTTACATGTACTTTATGCTTATGATAACTAGTAAGATTTCAATGCATGCTATCAAACCTTTAAAAGAATCAAGTACTGACAAAAACATATTCATATAGTTTTATGCCAAAATGCTTTTTAAAATCAGTACAAGTATCTCTTTCTTTTTAAAATAAAGTTATTTTTTAAAAAGTCAACACATAACTGTATTTGATAATGATAACTATTATAAAAACTACTGTGCCTGGCTAAGAGGTTTTGGACTCACTGAGCCATAATCTCACTTCCAACATTTTACCTCACACACGTGAATGTAATTTTGAATCTATGTACATAACTAAGATACCAAAACATTTCAAAAAAAAAAAACAAAAAACAAAAGCAAAACCTAATGACTTTTATGTGAAGGCTCTTGTGTTTATATAAAGGCCCAAGGTTATATTAAGTTTATATGTGCTTCTCATTTTCATCTCATTTCTGCATGCATGTCTCAATCCTCAGCCTTGATTGCTGAGAGCAAGGCATCTCTAAAGTCCTGCACTTGCCTCTGATTTTCACTCAGAAAACGTTTAAACTTCAGAGAGCAAGAGAGAGAGAGATGTCTGTTTTACTCCCTCGAACTCTCAACACGCTCTTGCACATGGCAAGCAACCAATAAACACTTCTGAGAATATAACTATTATTTAAATACAGACATTTATGCAAAAGGTTAGGGATTTCAACAAGCAGGAAACAGGAGACACAGGGCCAAGGCCCTGGTGGAGCACAGGTATCTAAGCAGAAGGCAACCATGGTCTGGATATGCAAAGGACCCATGCTGTGCCCAGTAGAGATACA
Source organism: Micromys minutus (assembly GCF_963924665.1). Classification (NCBI taxonomy): domain Eukaryota; kingdom Metazoa; phylum Chordata; class Mammalia; order Rodentia; family Muridae; genus Micromys; species Micromys minutus. The sequence continues at coordinate 30,910,912 of NC_137974.1, forward strand.
AGTAGCCTTACTTTGGGAGATAAGACAGAACCCAAGCTTGTTCAGAAAAAGATGGCAAACGAGCAGACGCCCTAAGTTGGCATGCAGGATGGCACATTCCAGAAATCGAAATCAAATCAGTGAAACTGGAAATGAGTCAGAAAGCAGGCAGATGAACTGGCTGAAAGTCTAAGAGATCGGATGATATTGTGCCCCAGAAAACAGCCTGCTAACTCTGCATCTTTCTTTCCAAGGACAAAACAAAACAAAACCCAGTCCTTGTTTTTAGTGACAACATGGACCATGGAGCATGGTGACCCAGGGCTATGCACCATGCAGTAACAGTGAGACCCAGAGCAAACCATTTTCTTAGTTGGTTCAGTTTCCAAGTATGTAGAATGAGGTAGTATTGGTGAGATTTGCAGATCTCTGCTGATCCAATAAGGCAAAGACCCCAAAGCAGCAATTATGAGAATGTCCTTGCTGGAGGCCAAAAATGCCAGCTAAGAGTTCTGTTTCCTGTGTCTTTGTTTTCTCCTGAATGGGTACCCAGCCTAGACGTCTAGTTGGGCTAACGGACTGACCATGTTACCTTCACTTTATATCTCACCACACTTTCTGCTACAGTCCTTTAAAAAGACTAGCAATTCCATGGTTCAGTGGTACCTTACTTCCTGGGATCCCTTCTTTTATATAGCAACTCTGTTGCTGTTGCTGTTGGGAGAGAGAGAGAGAGAGAGAGAGAGAGAGAGAGAGAGAGAGAGAGAGAGAGAATCCAATCCCCTCTCTCCCCCCTTCTTGCTTTCCTCCCTCTTAAATTCCAATGTATGAATTCACAACAAACTTCTCTCTAAAACTAACCATCTGTGATCGATGAGTTTCATCAAATGTCACTGACTCAGAGGAAGTTTTGTTTGACTATCTAGCACCATAACTTGTGAGCAAAGCCCACCCAAAGAGCAAGAAAGGCTTTGTCATGCTCGAAGGCGTTCCAAAATTCCCATTATCAATAGTAGTACCTTTATAAACTTGTAAGAATTAAAGAGCTCAGAAGACAACCTGGTGTGATATTATCACTATACAGAAATTGATGTTAAACATATGCATATATGTATACCTCTACACAGAGATACAACAATCCTATATTGTTTTTTAAAAAATAGTTATAAATACAAAATAATTATTCTTAATAAGGAAATGCATATCATCTGATTTTTACATTAAAAAGGCTATTCTGGATCAAGATGTAGGAGCACACATCAGTAATCCCAACAGTGAGAAGGCTGAGGCAGACCATACACTCAGTGCCAGCCTGAGTTACACAGTAGGACCCTGTCCAAATAAATAATAAAGACTTGCAAGTACTGTTTGGAGGATGGCCTGAGTGGATACAAGCCAGCCATGAATCTCCTGTGGTGTTTCTTTTCTTTTTTTTTTTTTTTTCTGGAAGAATGCTGCAGATTGTTAGACCGAGGCTACACCATGAGGTAGAGAAGTCAGAAGACTTAAGAGTAAAGCAGAAAGGAGTAAATGGCTCAATCCATATATTGTGGGGTAAAGAAAAATCATAGGGAAATGTCAAGAGAAAGGCAGTTTCAAGTGATTGTATGCTGCATTCTTCCGGGGGCACGAGAGGAAACACAGACTGGGGATAAACTTTTGAGTTCAGCTGGCAATGGAGGTGATCTAATACGTAAATCTTGTAGCTGGCTGAAGCTTAGAAGAAATGACAAAGGTTAAGATGCAATTTGGAGATCACGAAACATATCAAGTATGCTGGGAACTTAAGCTTGACAGAGTACAAGACTGTAATGAAAGGGGAAGAATGGGAAGAATAAAAGGATGTTTGTCCTGTGGGGCTGTTTGCCCATTGGGACTCTTGTTACCAATGGTCCAAGAGAGGAAGCGAGTTCAGACATGATGTGTCAATGTGGACATCTAGATCCCCAAAGTGCAGGACAAGCTAAACACACCATCGAAGGAAACCATTGGTCACACAACATGCACAAAATTGTGGGACTGTCCCTTTGTTCCTACTTAAGCACTATGGCTTTCTCAAGGCACCAAATGCAAGCTGCTGTTAGAACTTCAAGTCAAAGCCAGCATAATGCCCCAGGTGAATTAGCTACACACAATTTGAGTTTGTTGATAACAGACATTTGTACTCTCTGTTCCACAAATGTCCGTACAAGCAGAAACCTGTTGTTGCTGGTTGAGAGCTGGCTGAAACCTAACCCCAACCATATTTTCAACTCAATTCACACATTTATCCCTAACCTCCTATAAGAAGAAACTTTTGATTTCATGATTTCTGGTAATGAGAGTTAACACAGCGACAAATGTGAAACCATTTTCTCCTCCAATCTATGATCTCGTCTAATAGTCAGAAATAAGTGTGCAATGTAAGGTGATAATTGAATATTTTATTCATTATATATTCACCCCCTCTTTCCATCAGCATATATGTTATAACACAGAGAAAGACAGGTTATTCAAGTCTTGTCTTCTAAATATTTACCAAGAGCACATGACTGAGCTCCAATTCAATAACAGCTAACGGGGAGGAGTGCCTGAGGCTGTCAGAGAAGACTTCCCAGAGGTGGATCTTTAAATCTGAGCCTGCAAACAAGAGGGGAAGAACATCCTACAGATAAGCAACTCTGAGGAAAGGCACCAAGAATGGGGAGGGTGGAGAGACAGAGGAGACAAGAGAAAGTGTGTTGAAAGTGTAATTCAAAGACAGACAACAACAGGCCTGGGGGAGCAGTGGTCTGCAAAGGGCCTCACAGGCTGTCTTTCACTTGTCTTTGTTGTCTCTACACGTAAGGCTGCTGTGTTTTTAAAGTGGTGGGTTCCAAAGTGAATTTATCCGGGGATGTTCGGAACTAGAAGGTGAGCGGTATGTGGAGGAAATAATGGAAAAGGAAGGAAAGGAAGGGATGAAAGTGAGAACGGGGAGCAGAAGGAAGAAAGGATTCAGAGAGGGACTGCTTAGGAAACATGCAGAAATCTAGGCAAGAGTCATTGTGGCCTTTTCTACAACAATGGTACTGGTGACGTGTGTGCGTGTGTGTGTGTCTCTCTCTGTGTGTGTGTGTGTGTGTGTGTGTGTGTGTGTGTGTGTGTGAAAATGATTGGCTTTAATGCCATATTAGCAAATAAGGAGGCTTTATTCATAACCAGGAAGGACCACTAGCTTCAGGCCACCTCAACTCAACTCATTGCACTCAAAGGGAGGTGCAGACATTAAGTCACATTCTTCCTGGTGAATGAAGAGTTCAACCTCAGGGAAAACATTGAAACCTGTGCTTGAATTTTCATCATGTTGTTGGTCATCCCTGGCCACCACTCAGTGCCTAATTTCAGGAACCAGACCATGCAGATGGAGGTGTCACTGAGAATGTCAAAGGAGCAGAGACGATGGAGATGCCAGGTAGGTGAGAAGAAGAGAGACAGTCCATTACTGCTATGGTCTATGTGACAGATGCCACAAAGTCACATCCTACAACAGACCTCATTTGGGACATTCACTGGGGAGGGGATATATAGAGGTGGCCTCTAACCAAGGGTGGAGGGAAAGAGGTGAGCAGGGACTGGCCATTGGTAAGAGGAGGTAGCACATGTTCAGGGGGAGGATATGGTGACAGTGGGCATGTGTCACATCTCAGCAGCTAATAATGACATATACTGCTGTCACTGGGTCTCTGGGGCAAGGGGTGGAGATGCCTGGTTGCTAACAATTATATTTACCTGTTTCTATGTTGTCTCAAGCATAGGAACAGCATAGTTTAAATGGCCGACTTGTCTGGTAATGCAAGTAGGTAAGCTCATAAACCTTTAAGTCTAATTCTTATTAAAGAAATATCCCAGCCTGGAGAGATGGCTCAGTGGTTAAGAGCACTCGCTGCTCTTCCAGAGGTCCTGAGTTCAAATCCCCATGGTGGCTCACAACCATCTGTAATGACATCCAATGTGTCTGAAGACAGAAGCTACAGTGTACTCATATATATGCAATAAATACATCTTTAAAATGAATAATACTCTTACTTCTACCAGTCACACCTCTATTCTCATGAGTAATTTACATATGCAAATCTCAAGTTTTTAAAGAAGAGCTAAATGGGCATTAGCTAGTACTAATTTAGTTTTGGCCATGCTGTTTATTATTGAACTCTAACAGGCTGGGGTGGCAATGTAGCCATAGGCCGTGTATACTTAGGATGACCCTTAGATATTGTCCTTAGCACAAGAAATAAAGCAAAGTTCATTAAAAATGTGAGTCTAAACAAAAGAGACTTGTTAATGCTTTCAGCATCATTTGCACAATAAAGTGATAACTCTTCTCCTCTATTTTCTTTCTGTTTCCCCACCTCAGTCATAATGTCTGGTAAAGACAGCAGAGAGGCATTATTTACTTATGGTTCAGTCTAGAAGTCATTGTTCTGTAGCTTTCTGCTAATGCATCTCAGACGGAACCTCATTCAGTTACCAAGGCTGACCACTAACTGGTTTCTATAGTGGAGCTGTGCTTTTGAGCCTGCAACTCTCCTACCTCAGCCTCTTGGATAGCTAAGGTGATGACCATGCACCACTAGACATGACAAAATGCTCTGATTTTTTAAAAAATACTTATTTATATATAGATATTTATATAAAACCAAATATTTATTTTGCACGGAAAAATGGGACAATACAGAAAAAATTAAGAACGTGGGTTTCAGTGAAAGACACTGAATTATAAACTCCAGCCTCACTATGGGATTATTGTTTATATCATTTTGAGTCAATTCCTTGTCTCCCTGAGACTATATGCTGCTCTATAAAACACAGACAGGTTAATGCTGTTGGTATCAAGTGAGATAGTACATGTGAAACCTGATAAGTTTTGGCATAAAACAGTCGTTCAGTGAACTTTGCAGTGTTGACATATATCCCCGAGGCACTGGCTAAGGATGATTTTCTTCTATACACTTTCTTTTTATTCCTTAAGATTATTTAAGACTTATTTAGCTCGTTTTGACCGTGATGAGACAAATGGAACAAGAATGGGGACACAACTCTCCTGGCTCTGGGTTCGGTTTTATTTCCCTATCATCCTATGTCATCCCGTTATAAAGGTGACAAGGGCACTGGGTAAGGAAAAGCTTGGTACAGGGGATGCAGGGCAGTGACAGAGCCCTTGTCTCACATGCCCAGGGAGGCCTGGGTTTCAATCTTTAATATGAGAACTTAGGCTCTGGAGCCAACTTTCATTGATTTTATAATAACTTGTTTAATTATAATAGAATTACATCGTTTCCCATTGTGTTCCTCCCTCTGATTCTTTGCAGATACCCTCACCTTGCTGTCTGTCTCAAATTTATGGCCTCTTTTGTCTAATTGTGTGTGTGTGTGTGTGTGTGTGTGTACATATATATATATATATATGGCTAATTATATATATATATATATATATATATATATATATATATATGGCTAATTTTGTGTCAACTTGACACAAGCTGGAGTTATCACAGAGAAAGGAGCTTCAGTTGAGGAAATGCCTCCATGAGATCCAGCTGTAAGGCATTTTCTCAACTAGAAATCAAGGGGGGAGGGAGCCCATTGTGGGTGGTGCCATCCCTGGGCTGGTAGACCTGGGTTCTATAAGAAATCAAGCTGAGCAAGCCAGGGGAAGCAACCCAGTGAGTAACATCCCTCCATGGCCTCTGCATCAGCTCCTGCTTCCTGACCTGCTTGAGTTCCAGTCCTGACTTCTTTGGTGATGAACAGCAATGTGGAAATTGTAAGCTGAATAAACCCTTTTCTCCCTAGCTTGCTTCTTCATGTTTTGTGCAGGAATAGAAACCCTGACTAAGACATATGTGTGTGTGTATACACATATATATACACATATGTATACACATATATATACACACATACATATATATGCACACACACGTGTGTGTGTTCTTACATACATATGTGGATATATAAACACACATATGTATTCCTAAATATAATCTTATTCTATATAATGTCCTTTGAACTTATGTTTTTAGGGATGACCACTGACATTATATAACCAACTGAGCTGTTCTTCCTGGGGACTCAGTGATCTTTACAGAACAGAGGGCAGAGAAAGACCGTAAGAGCCAGAGGATCGGAGAGTTTGCTGTGAGGTTGTGTCTCCTAGAAAGGCCCCCTGAAGTTACACCAGCAAAGTCTTCTCAGCACAGCTATCGAACAAAGGCTTGAACTGTGATGATACCAGTAACATGCACCCATGAGAGGGAGAAGACACGGGGCCTCAGCCCTGGACTGAGGACCACAGGCAACTAAGGAATGCAGAGAACGGGAACAATGGCCTGCCTTGGTTTTAGTATTGTCTCCTGCGTTCGATCCGTGCAAGCTGGAGCATATTATTTAACCCCCTAAGCTGCATCAAGTTATCGGTATCATATAACTGTCGTGAAGATTAAGTCAGATAAAGCACTTAGCTGAATATCTGGCATGGTATATACCCAATCAAGGTTAATACTATTACATTATTTATCTGGACCCAAGGACAAATTATGTGACTCTGTGAGGCTTCTGAAACCCTGGCAGAACTCTGTGTGTGTGCGCGCTCGTGCATGTGCATGTGTGTGTGTGTGTGTGTGTGTGTGTGTAATTACACTTTTATACATTTCAGTGTTAGAGGATGAGAACTAGATTGCCCTAAATTTTTCACAAACCCCTAAAATAGTAAAAATTCTAAATAAGAGTGCTCACAGGACGATGTTATAATTCCCTGCCTCTTCCTATTTTGAGGTACTCAAACACAGCTACATTGTATAATGCTGAAAACCACAGACTTCTGGGGGAATTTAATTGAAAAGAAATAGAGGGAAAAAAATGATATTTTGCTTAAGTTTTGCATCATGTCAGCTCCTTGTAGACTCTTGGTAGCTCTCTGTCAGACTTGCCCCCTCTCTTTTTGGAGCTCCTCATTTCCGGTTCCTTCTGGCTTGGTTCCCTCTGTTCTGAGCGTTGCCTTTGCTATAATAGCTTCAGGTCTCACAGAGGTCCCAAGTGCTTTCAGAACCATTGCCCGTGAAGTCTTATGTAATTTCAAGTCTTATGTAATTCAGGGCTAAAATAGCTTTTATTTTGATTCCAAGAGATGCCTAAAATCTGTGGAGTCTGAATTCGAATATTATAACATTATGTTAGCCACCGGTAGAAAAATACAAATTAAAAAATTATGGCTCATCCAGCTTCTTGTAGGTGGCTGGATGCTTCCCCATGTCCTGCTCCTGAACTGGTTTTGGTTTTTGCAAGCATGCACTTACAAACAGAAATTTAGAGACGTTTCAGATATTTAAGCAAGCTAGAATTACTTAAATAAATACATACATACTCTAACACACACGCACTACACACTTACACTCACAGACTTTTACATTCACATATCACACAAAGCACATACGCATACACAAACACAGACAGACATAAACAGACAGACAGACAGAGGGAGGAGAAGAGAGGGAGAGAGACAGAAAGAGAGAGAGATCTGCATCACTGACAGAGTTGGGCCTCAGACAAGTAGTTTTGATTTGCATTTCCATGATGGCTAATGTTGAACATTTCCTTACAAGTTTCTGAGCTATTTGAATTTCCTCTTGTAAGAGTTCTCTGTTTCGATCTCTTTCCCATTTTTGATAAGGTTATTTAGTTTACTGAGTTCCTTATATAATTTGGACATTCATCCTCTATCAAATGTGAAGTTAATAAATAATTTTTTTTCAATTTTGTAGGCTGCCTTTTTGTCTGCTTGAGTCTCCTTTGCATTACAGAAGTGTTTCATATATTAATTATTGATTTAGTGCCTGCACTAAGAATGTTCTGCTAAGGAAGTTGTCTCCTGTGCTGGTGTTCAAGAATATTTCCTACTTTCTCTTCTCTCAGGTTCAGTGTGTCTGGTTTTATGCTAACATCACTGATACTTTTGAGTTGAATTTTTTCTCAGTGATAAACAAAGAACTATTTGATTCTTCTACAGGCTGAAATGACCAGCACCATTTGTTGAAGACGCTGTCTTTTTTCCAGTGTGTATTTCTCATCTCTATCAATCAGGTGTCCGTATGAGTGTAGACTTATGGACATATGTCTGTGTCACTAACTGTATTCCATAGATGAAGGTGTCCATTTTTGAGACACAGTTTTATCACTATATCTTTGTAGTACACTTTGTTCAGGATTGTTTTAGATTTCCTGGGGTTTTTGTGTTTCCATATGAAGTGGATAGTTATTCCTTCAAGATACGTGAAGAACTGTGTTAGAATTTTGATAAGGATTCCACTCAATTGCAGACTGCTTTTGGTAAGGTGGCCATTTTGCTATGTCAATCCTACTGATCCAAAAGCATGGAGAACTTTCCATCTTCTGGTGACTTCAGTTTTTTTCTTTGGGGTCTTAAATTTTTTTATCATACAATTCTTTCACTTGTTTGGTTAGAGTTACTGCAAGATATTTTATATTACTTGAGAATATTGTAAAAAAAAAAAGTGTGGTTTTCCTGGTTTCTTCCTCAGCCTATGTGTATTTCTTATGTAGGAAGGCTACTGAAATTTTTGTGACTTAATTTTTTTAACCAGCTACTTTGCTGAAAGTGTTACAGCAGTGTACAAGTTTCTTGGTGAAATCTTTAGGATAACATATACATGTGTGTGTGTGTGTGTGTGTGTGTGTGTGTATGTGTGTGTGTGTATGTGTGTATATATATACAGATGTATATGTATACAATAATATATATAATATCGTATAATCTAAAAATAAAGATACTTCTACGTCCTCCCTTACAGTTGTATCCCATTGATCTTCAGTTGTCTTATTCTCAAGTGCTACACTGGATAGCTGTGGAAGGAAGGACAACCTTGACTATTTTCTGATTTGGGTGAGATTTCTTTGAGTTTCTTTCCATTTCAGTTAATGTTGGCTATGGGCTTGCTGTAAACTGCCTTTTTATGCTGACGTATGTTGCAGTAAATATTAAATTTTTAAAATATTTTTTATATCTCTTTATCAGCCCCCGTGGTCTCACTCCATGGGCACAGCTTAATATGGAGCCACACGCACGGACTGTGTCACTCAGTCCAAGCCACCCCTGTGGTCTCGCTCATCTGCATCACTGCTTCCGTCCCAGGTGGAATTACCACCCCAGTGTCTTCTCTCCACCGCCCATCACAAACATCACTTCAAAGCCCAGTAACTTTTCAAACCAATTTATATATCAAACTCTCAATCCACAAACCCTCTACACAATAAGATTACATCAAATGGACAAAGATACAAACTGCCCTTCTATATGAAATAAATGACCTATAAAATCCCTTAAAATATTCATATCTACCTATCGTCAATTAAATTCCCCTGGATCCAGATCATCCTTCTCCAGCTCCATCTTGACTTCCTTTCTCTCTCTTCGTCCTCTTCCGATTTCCTCCCTTTTCTCCGCCTACCTCTCCCTGTCCAATCATATAATGCCTTAACATAAGTCTACAGAGGTATGTTCCTAGTATCCCTAATCTCTCCAGAACTTTTATTGTGAAGGGGTTTTTGGGTTTTGTCAATGGCCTTTTCTACATCTAATCATATGATCATGTGTCTTTGTGCTTCGGTTTCTTTATATGGTAAATTACATTTATTGATTTATGCAGCTAGAACCATCCCTGTATCTTTGGAAAGAAGGCTACTTGATCATGGTAGATGATCTTTTTGATGTGTTCTTAGATTTGGTTATCCAGTATCTTATTGAGAATTTGTCCATCTATGTTCATAAGAAAAACTGGTCCACAGTTCCCTTTCTGTATCCTTATGTGGTTTGGATATCACAACAACTGTGGCCTCATAAAATGAATTGGGCCATGTTCCCTCTGCTTTTATTTTGTGGAATAATTAGAAGCGTGTTGGCATTGGCTCTCTTCTATGAAATTGATGGAATTCTGTTCTAAAACTATCCGGTTCTGAACTTTTTTCCCCTCTTTGCTTGTGAAACTTTGAATTACAGTTTCTAGTTCACTAGGGGTTATAAGATAGTTTTAATTATTTATCTGCTCGTGATAAAACTTTGACTAGTGGTGTATACAAAGAAAGATATCCATCTCTTTTAGATTTTCCAATTTGTTAGAGTACAGGTTTTAAAATCTATCTTTGGGATTTTCTAAATTTCTTCAGTATTTGTTATGTTTCTCTTTTCATTTCTGATTTTGCTAAGTTTCTGACTTTTATTTAATTGGGATTAATCTTGTTAATTTTTTCACTTAAAAAAAAAAAAACCCTACAATTTGTCTCAGTCTTTGTTGTTTTGTTTTTGTTTTTTGTCTGTGTTCACCAACTCTATTGATTTCAGACCTAAGGTTACATAAAACAAAAGTTGGAGAGAAAGAGATCATCAGTTTAAAAGAAAACAGAGAGGGTAAAGGTACGTGAGAGGCATTGGAGGAAGAAAAGGAGAAGGGGGACTGATACATCTCAAAAAATAAGAAAAAAATGCTTTAAAAAAAGAAGTGCCTAGGGTAGGAAACAAACATTCTTAGTTTTTTACTTTGTGTGGGGTGAAGGGACAATGCTGGGAAATCGGAGGTTTTGAGAAAAAATGCAATAAAGCTCAGAGTAGGATAAAGAAATGATCCCACATTCCTCTGCACCAGAGCAGTGCCTCAGCTGACAGAAGTGTGGGGGACATGCTCTTAGGTTTTGGTGGTCCCCCTGAGAGCATTCACAAAACTATTTATGTGGTCTTTGCAACGGTCAGAAATGTAACACGTTCATCCCATCTGTAATTTGTTGAGTACTGGAAAGGCAAATGTTTCTGATGTTGTAACTAATGGAAGAGTAAATTAAAGGTCTGTTTACTCTGTGTTTGCTCTAGAAGTAACCCTAACAAGCTTGGCTTCCTGGATTCTTTGATCACAACTTTCAGAAATCATGAATAAGAAATAGAAGCAGGAAAGGAAATACGAATGTTGAGATATGAAGTTAGACAACTAAGTTGCCTGCCAAGGGAAAGGGAGGCATCAGAGATAGAAGTTTATTTGGGTGTGGTGTGTTGAGTGGGCACATCCTTTAATCCCAGAACTTGGAAGGCAGATGCAGGAGGATTTCTGAGTTCGAGGACATGAACTCAGTTTGGTCTATTAAGTGAGTCCAATATCAGCAAAAGGCTATGTAGAAAAACCCTGTCTCAATACACACACACACACACACACACACACACACACATACACACACACACACACCATCACCACCACCACCACCAACAACAACAACACCAGCAGCAACAACAACAACAAACATTTTATCTCAGGACTGTGACTTCCCCCGAACAATGCTAAGGACATGAAAGCATCATAGGGCAAGTCAATAACTATTCTATTGAGGCTACGTTCCCTTAGAGACAGCATTTGAAAGGTGTTGGAGGCTATTTCCAGCCTTTCTCCTGCCTACAACGTCCTCTACCCTGTAACCAAAAGCCTACTTCTAAGACACAAATGTCATCTAGCCATTGCACTGGTTAAAGCCCTTGAGTTGAGGGTCCTTTGTCTTTGCCACAGATCTAAACTGTTTATTGTGCTACACAAAGCTGCTCACAGATGACATAAACTACTGTTTGTGTTTCTCATTAGGCTCCCACCTCTTCAGCTCCTAGCCTGCTCCACTGTGTTCCAGATTTTAAGATCTAGAGAAGACTCTGTGAATGATAATAATCATATATCCAGGCACTGAGCACTCCCCTTGTTTCAATTATGGCAGACAGAATATGTGCACTATATTCTTTATATACTTATTGACTATGAATGAAGACAACACAGTTCATGCTACATTAAAGTCAACTAGCTAGTGTATTATTTTTACAGCTACCCAGCAGCTGAGGTCAATGTTAAAGCCAGGTGAGCTTATTCCTAGTAGGCAGAAACCTTGGGCCTTATCTGAGAACCCCATGTAGTCATCTCCTGTTCTGCTAATTCTGATGTATAGGGATATTTGTCAATAAAACAAGATAAAAGGGATGGTGTAGCTCTAAGGAAACTTGCAAGTGTCTCTCTGAGGTGGATTCTGCAGTAATTTCAAATGTAACAGAGCAGTCTCCAAAGAGGATGACATTCACCCTTACCATTTGTGTTGTGTGTATGTGTGTGTGTGTGTGTGTGTGTGTGTGTGTGTGTGTGAGCTGACATATTCACTGGCACATGTGTAGAGACCAGGACAACTTTCTGGTATCAATTGTCTTCTTCCACTATGCATCCTGGGGAACTGAACTCAGATCATCAGACTTAATGGCAAACACTTTTACTCACAGGCCCCAAAAATATTTTTATATGAGATGAACGTAATTTCTTACCTGCCTGATGAAAAGTTTACATTTAGAGTGCCTTAGGCAAATGTGCACCAATGTGATAAGGTTAAAAGTGAACAAAGTTCCTGGTGCACTTTGTACAATTCAAAACTCTTTGGCACATCTTAAAAATAAAAAGCAAGAATTGCAGTACCCTGACAAAACTCCAAACCACATAATTATGCCTCCCACTTTCTACCTAAATTTCTTTCAGTTTCAGCTGAAAAATAAGATCTTCACTTCCCCTAAAAAATGCTAGCACTGTAGCTCAACAGCACGCACGTGTGCCTCTTAGGAAAGCTCTGCCTGCATCCAGAGTCTGTGCAAAAGGACCCAGAAGAGCAGGTTCTGTTCTGCATATCTGTGCTGGGTAAATTGATAGCGATGCCAGCTTGGTCCTGTGAATCAGATACATGTGTACATAAATATGTATTTCCAAATACATATCAGCAGACAGGCTGATTTACATCCAAATATACTAAAATCAAAACACAAAAAATAATAAATATTGAAGTTTTTTAGTAGTTGAGGGAAGAAAAACCTAACATTACATTTTCTCAGAAACGTTTTTAAAGACAAGGTCTCCTGTAGTCCAGTCTAGCTTTAAGTCGTTAAGTATCTGAGGATGATCTTGACCTCTGGCTCTAACTGCTTCCACCTCCCATGTGCTGGGAGTACTTGGTTGGTATCATGTTAGGGGGTTCAAGCCCAGGACGTCCTTTATACTGAGTACATGCTCTGTCACCTGAGATGCATCTCTACCCCCCAACATTAGAGTGTGATGTTGGAAACAGATAACTCTGGGCAACTGCATTGCAAAAAAAACCAACTACTTTAATACTACAAAGTTATGTCATATTACAAGAAATCTCTAATTGTTAGTGGGTCTTGTTGTTCTTTTTGATTTGGATTTGATTTGATTTGTTTTTACCAGTTGTTACTTTGTTGGGTTTTGTTGTTGTTTACTTTTGATTTGAGTGGTTGGTTGGTTGGGTTGGGTTGGGTTGGGTTGGGTTGGTTGTGTTTTTATATAGTATTTCACTATGTAGCCCAAGATGGCTTTGATTCACAATTCTCTGATCTTGGCCTCCTTGGTGTTAAGATGTCAGGTATGCCTCTCAGGGTTGAACTTCTCTCTTAACCTAAAATTTTTAAGATATTGTAACCTACATTTAATGTTTATCCTTTCAACTATGACATAGCTTTACTCTCTATGAGCAAAATAAATATATGTAGCAAGAACTAAATTTCTAGTCTAATAACCAATATGCCTTTGCTTATGTAGTAAAGCAACAAAAAGACATCAGTGGTTTTAATGTAGAATACATGCTGCATATTTAAATTGCTCAGTACACACAGGCGCATACAAGCACAACCTCACGCATGTGCACACACATACACACACACACACACACACACACACACACACACACACACAAGAGTACACCAACACACCATCACTGAGGCGGGACACAAACACCAAACTTTGATAGCTGTCGGCTTTTTGATATCAGTCTTTTGGGTGGCACTTGGGCTTGAAGCACTTGAGAAAGAATGACCTGATGTGCATTAAATCATGAGGAGGGCCAGATCTAGGGATTCTGGGCTACAACCAAGATGTGTGTGGCTTACAGTTCTTCAGGAATTTGCTGTGGTGCCCCATCCATTCATGTTAGTTCACCAGATTTTAATACTCCTAAGCAAAGGCATCTGTCTCCCCTTTAATGCTAACCACACAGACAACGCCTTGAAATGTGTACCTTCTCTTCAGATTGCAAACCACAGGGCAGAGATTGAGCTCACAAAAGTCTATCTCCCTAATCTCTCTCTCTCTCTCTCTCTCTCTCTCTCTCTCTCTCTCTCTCTCTCTCTCTCTCTCTCTCTCTCTCTCTGTCTCTCTGTCTCTCTGTCTCTCTGTCTCTCTCTCTCTCTCTCTCTCTCTCTCTCTCTCTCCCCTCTCTCTCTGTCTGTCTCTCTGTCTGTCTTTCTGTCTCTCCTCCTCTTGCTCTGTGTGTTTGTGTGTGTGTGTGTGTGTGTGTGTGTGTGTGTGTACACATGCACTCGAAGGGGGAGGGGCAGGGAGATTTGCATTTTAAGGGCTCCTGACCAAAGGCACCACTTACTATTTACCTTACTGCTCCCCCTTTCCTTCGAGTCTAGAACAGTCTGGAACTGCGGAAGTAGAGCAGAGAAGAACATAGAATATCCCGAAGTTTATCCACATGGGGCAAGAGGGGTCCGACCCACGCACATTCCGTGAGCCCCCCCGAATGAGAGAGTCTGCTCCGGCTCAGCATCGCTGCTTGTGACCAGTATTACATTTTACCTGACTAGCCACAATGGCAGTGTTTTTACTTTTTAAATAAACCTCAAGTCCCCAAGATATGTGTGTCCCCTCCCCTTCCGTGTTTGTTTGTGGTCTCTAATGTGTCCACTGACTGTACATCATTTAAAATTTGTGTTAAAAAAATTCTTAGCAATCATTGCCCTTGGTTTGCAAACATCAGCATCGTGTCTGGTCCCTAGCTCCCACGCACATAAAAAGCTAACCTGGGAAGTCTATGGTTCCGATTCTGTGAGGGTGTAGATGGGAAACTAGCTGAGGCTTACTGGTCAGCCAACCTATCCTAATTAGTAAGTTTCTAACACGGTGAAGTATGCTGTTTCACAAAGGGGGATGGGGGGGGCAATAAATAATGAAAAACGACAGCCCTGAGGGATAACACCTGAGGCTGATCTCCAGTTTTCACACTGCACCTGGACATAAGCACGCACTCAAGCCCCGCCCCCAGAGGCACACAAACTAAACTAAGCTAAAACTCAGCGGTTCACAGTGGTATGCTCTTGAAGGTGGTTTGGGAATTCCAGAACCTTTATCTGCCCGTCTTTCCTTTGCATCTGACCATAAGTGGAACACCTTGCCCCAAGCACGTGCTCCCATCACGATGCCTATGTCATCCCAGGCCCTAATGCAGTGAGACAAACGTGCTGGGACTTCCAAGGCTGTGAGTGAAAAGAAACCTTGTCAGCAGGCAGATCAACTTTACTTAGGGTGATTGAAGGTTTATAAAGTTTTGGGTGTGGAGGGACATCCAAAATGGGGGAATGTTATTGGCTGGGGGCTTAGGGTACCTGGAATGCCTCATTAGCATGGGGAAGCATTTCAGGAATCTCAGATTCTACCTGAACAGGTTTTGTCAGGGACAAAGGAACTCAATCCTATAATCTACTCAAGACTACAAGATGTTCCTCAGGTAGAGGCATATGTGTGGGTTTAGAATACCTCAGACAAGGTCAGAGAAGAAATTCTGCTAACAAAAGGAGTCCACCATTATTCCCCATGGGAAGAACAACATTATCAACTAACCAAACCCACCACAGCTCCCAGGGACTAAAGCACCAACCTTTGTGCGCACATGGAGAGACCCATGACTCCAGGTGCACATGTAGCAGAGGATGGCATTGTCTGGCATCAATGGGAGGAGAGACCTTTGGTCCAGTGAAGGCCCCTTTTCCCAGTGTAGGGGAATGCCAAGGTACTGAGGTGTAGAGGGTAGTTGGGAGAGGGAGCACCATCATGGAAGGGGGGGGGAATTAGAGAGTGGGGGAAAGGATAACATTTGGAATGTAAATACAGAGAATATTCAATAAAAAATAAATGTGTGAAACTGATGGGGTTATGAAGAAAGAATGTTTGATTGTTTACTCTCTAGGAGGTTACTGACAGAACATTCTAGCACAGGATATAAGCAAAGCTTCATAAAACTTCAATCAAAAGTCCTAAAGGTGTGTGTGTGTGTGTGTGGTGTCAACACCATAACTTCTCTCCAATTACAGGCTTCCTTTCCTTAATTTTTGCTTCTGTTTCCCCATTAATTTAGTTACTACTAAAATGTAGACAATCATAATCTCATAATCACAGGCTGACTTTAGAATTTTAATTAATAAATTTTAATTCTAGAAAACTACAAATCAGCCATGGCCAAATGGACACACACACACACACACACACACACACACACACACGTGACCAAACTCTAACAGTTACTTCAGTCTTCCATAAATGAGACTATGCTTGGCTTTCTGATCCGAATCTGGCCTGATATTCTCCTTTCTGCTGCTCTTTTGGCCATCAGAGGGGACGCTCACTCTCAGAGGTGAGCTCCTGCAATGAGTGTGAAACACAAGTGTAGGGCTCTCTCACTCCATGGCCAGATGTCCTTCAAATGAGCTTTTCACAGCATAGCACTGGACTCCATCAGCCAGTATGCACAGCATAGCACACAGCTCCAATCGACTAGGAAGGAGCATCCGCGCCTCATCTGGTGTTCAGCCATATGCTTCCTAACTTCATCATCTGCTCGAGGCATCCAAACTGCCCATTTAGAAAGGAAACGCTGCAGTCTGTCTGGAGTTTGCCCGGTTCACTTACAGGACTTTCCATCCTTTCGCCCACAGACTGATATGAATATCCCAAGGTTCTGATTTTATCAACTACAAGGACTTGGTTTCCAGATCCTTCATGAAAAATGCAACATTGCTTTCAGCGTTTAAGCTTAAAAACCTCACATTCCTCAAATTATCTATGCAAAATGCCTGACTCAAAGCATAAATATTTTAGGGTAAGTGGTTTTTAATAATCCACAACCAAACCTTGGGATTTAGCAGTAACTTCTACTTCTGAACTTCACAATGGAATCAGACAATCATTGCTCTTCTTAAAGAATCCTGTCTTTCAGTCACATGGTGGTGGCGTATGGCCTTTAATCCCAGCACTCAGGAGGCAGAGGCAGGTGAATAGATGTTTGAGCAGAGGTCAAACTTGGTCTACATAGTGAATTCCAGGACAGCCAGAGCTACACAAAGACACCCTGTCTTGAAAACCAAGAAAAGAAAAGAAACAGAAAATTCTCCCTCTCTGTTTCTTTCATTGAGTAATGTCTATGTTAGCATTTTATCTCAGGACTTCAATTTTTCTATTATTATTTTGATTAATTTATGAAAATCAAAATTTTACTTATTTTTATCATCATCATCATCATTTTGGCAGAGTCTCCTGCATCTTAGCATTCTTAAACTTGTTACATAGCTGTGGATGACTCTGAACTTCTGATCTTACTGCCTTCTTCCCCTGAGGGCTGAGGTTACAGTCATACAACCACAGCTAATAAAGACAGAGTTGGGGATCAAAAGCAAGGCTTTGTGAATACTATGCAGAAATGTTGTTTCAATAGAGATTTATTTCCACTGTGTATGGAAAATTATAAGGAAAGAGGATTTTTTTTCTGTATTTATAATTGAAATCTTATATTTTACAATTATAAAAAAATCAATATAGTTGTCTGCCAAAGAAATCATTTGGACCAATTCTCTTTTTTCCATGCTAAGTAGAACATTCACTTCCACAGGATAACCGGAGTCCTTGAAAACCTAGCGTAGGTGAAAGCGTACTGCATTTCTGCTGGCCCTGTACAAGAATCACTAATAGTTAATGCAATGTATGACTTATATTCTGGCATGCCGTTTTTATGAAACAAAGCGAGCAGAGGTGACTCGCTGATTCCCAGAAAATGCTGTCTGAAACCCTCTTTATTGTCACCTTGACACATTCAGCCTTCAGATGTGTTCATCTGCAGTCACTGCAAAGGTGATGAGGAAAGAGGAGCCTTCCTCTCACCGGCAGAACCCAGCCCCCGCCTGCAGACTTGTGGTAGACTTTATAAACTCTAATCCACCAGCCACCGGTTCTAAGAAGTGTTTCTGAGCTATAAATGAGATTCTCCCGTCAACATTGCTTTGGCCACATTTCCATCCCGACTCAGTTGAGATTCGGTTTAGCTCAAGATGAGTCGAAATGGATACATTTCTCATAGTTTGCTGTTGTTTGACCCTTCCCAAATGACCCGAGAGTCATCTTTCTTAACTCTCAATGAAATTATTCCCCTATAAAGATTATAATTCCCTGTAACCTTTTCCTCCACAATCCACATAATAATTTCCTCTCTATTGACCATTTTTAAACCCTGACTTCACGATAATATAATAACTCTGCTACCAGCAGCTTCTAACTTTATGCCAAAAGTAGTAAAAAATAATAATAATCTGAAAATACTGGAATTATGATAAACCCTTGGGTCATAAGGGATTGTAGAGCCATGTAGACTTTCTTCTAAAGTGCTCACTGCACGTGAGTCAGCACACCAAGGTTTATTAAATGCCTGTGGTGCTTTGCTGTTGGGCAGACATTAAAAATAACAGTGATACACAAACAGAACGCAGCTGCTGTATTCAAATTTATGTTTCAAGTCATGGGGAGGGCAACTGAAAAGGAGGAAAACAGAGAAGGTGGTGGGAAGTGAGTAAAGAAGGCAGCGTGCTGCTGTTTTCCCAGGGGCTCTAGAGCAGGCAATCGGGAAGTATTAGCTTCCTAGGACTCGCAAAGCAAATATCTCCCTGGGAGCTTAACCCAGAATAAATGTATTGAGTCATAGCTCCAGGGGTCAAAGTTCAAAGTCAAGTTCCCAGGGAGCTTATGCTCCCCAGAGCCTGACCTTCTACTGGCTTCCTGAGTTTCCTCTGTGCCCTTCATTCATGAATTAAAGGGACATTTGTTAATTTAGAGAAATCACAACATGCCTAATTGTTTCCTCAAACACTTCTGCCAAATAGGGTTAGAGGTACAAATTTCGAAGGTTAGGAAATGGACTTACTTTCTGTAGACCATCAGTGTTTATGGTACAAAAGGACACTCTAGAGAAAATGGAAGAGAGATGGGCACATGACTGAGCAGGTGAAGCCCTTCCTTATAAGCCCGAGAGCCTGAGTTTGGTTCCTCAGAGCTCACATAAAGTGAAAGGGAGCCTCAGTTCCATGGAGTAGTCCTATGACCTTCATACCCAAACTGTGCCCTCCTCCACAACACACACACATACACACACACACACACCAAGCATACATACACAACAATAATTCCTTAATTAGCAAGTAACAATAAAAGGATGGATCTGTAAACATATTTTAGAAAGAAACCAGACTTATGAAGATCAGAGAAAGATCAAAAGCAGCCAGCCAATACGAGGCTCCTGAATAATACAGTGTGATGTGTTTTCAGAAGTAAGCAAGAGTACGGTAAGGTAGAAAGTGTCCTGTGACTAGAGCAAAAAGTGCTAGGTTGGCCCTAGCTGCTTGAGCAGGTATTTAAACTTGGGCCAATCTGGAGTATACAGTTTGCACAGTTTAGTGAGAAAGGAGTCAGTGTATAGTTGTGTAAGCAGGATGACATGATCTAAGTTTTCATCTGAGAGAGTAGACATTACAGGGATCTGGAAAGAAAAGGAAAGAGACAAGGAATTAAGATGTTTAAATAAGTAGACTGAGAAAAGGCAAATGTAGACGTGGTAGGTTTAGTAAGGGGGAAAACATATATGCTTATGCATATGCATATGCATATATGAGGTATACATGTATGTCTATGTGTGTGCATATTTGCATATGGTGTATATGCTTATATGTATGTGTATGTGTATGCATATGATATAAATGTGTATGTGTACATATGTATATGTATACATATGTTGAAGTTTGACCTTGCTATGTGTTGTAATGCTAAGTCTGCACCCTCATGACTGGGAGTCTGCACACAGACATAAATGACACTATGTAACCCGACCCTCCCCCAAGTTATTTCTGATTGGTAAATAAAGATGCCAACAGTCAATAGCTGGTCAGAAGAGTCATAAATGGGGTTTAGGTGTTATGGGCTTAGGTTTGGAGAGGAAGCACGAAAGGAAGAGTGCAAGAGGAGGAAGGAGAAGCCAGGATGGGTTAGGAGTCAAGAGAACATGGCCCTGAGGGCTGGGTAACTGGAGGTAAGTTCAGCCCAGATGAAACATAGTAAATAATAACTCAGGGTATCTACAGGAAAGTAGATTCGAATACATAGAAGGGAGGCAGCTGCCCAGCTATTGTTCTCTTTAAGGCTTATTGTAAATGTAAAGGTTGTGTCTTTCATCCAGGAACTAAAATAGCTAAGAAAAGGTAGATCCCTGACCAAGAGTTAAGTAAATTTCTAAAACATATACATGGATATGTATTTTAATGTGTCTTGCAAATGCTATTTGTAGGATTTGCTGGCTGGCTGCATATAAAAAGATAAAAACAGAAGCCAAAATTGACCTTTGGGCTTTTAGTAGATTATGTTGCTATTTCCTGAGCTAAGATGAAAGACTGGAAAGGAGCTATTTTCAGGCAGAAAAAAACAAGGGTTTGAATTTTGGCTGTCATTCCCACAGAAATGTTCAATATTTGGATGTAGGGATGTAGTAGTAGAGACAAAAAAAAAAAAAAAAAAAAAAAACCACAGACTATGATGGTTTCTATATTCTGGCCCAGGGAGTAGCACTATTAGAAGGTGTGGCCCTGTTGGAGTAGGTGTGTCACTGTGGGCGTGGGCTTTAAGAACCTAAGCCTAAGCACTCATGACTTTGATGACTGCATGTCTCCTATCTTATACTGTCATCATCAACAAGGACATCAAAGGAGCACTAAATTCATGTGTATAATTTATTCACTGTCTTAAGCTCAGTTTTCATCTAAATAGCAAGTGTCCTGAAACTCTAAAAGTTGGACTTGCATTAATGCAGCAATACTGATGCATACAGTTTCTCCAGGCACGAAAATGCTCTGATGTTACTCACTTTAACATTTGTCAACTTGTGGGATTTCCTTGTAGATCTTTCTGTGGTCATATCTTATAAGAACTTAAGTCCACATATCTATATTTACAAATATGCAAACATATATGAATATGTGATATAGGAAAAGGAGATGAAGAGCCAAGTGAAATAAATATAGACACACATGTAAGCTCAGATCTAAAAGTATTCATGATGGATAAATCATACAAGTAGACATGCAAACCAGCAGTGCTTTAAATAAGTATATCACAAGAAGCACGTGAAAGTCTTAGTATGCCCATAAACAAACTTTGAAAATTCCATGTAAATTACCTACTATATTAGACTGCTACCCATTTTGGTTCAACTTCATTCAAAGCCAGCTACACAATATGTAGCACTACACAAGCTCTTCCAGTGCCAGGGAGCAAAAATTCAAAGACACACTTTAGACTTGCATCAGGCACTTTTGATGTAAGGAACAATTCTGTCATACAGACTAATCCTAGGAATTTCACTGGCTGGTTGTGTAGATGATGGAAGTATTCTATGACCCAAAACTACTGCAAGGGAAAGAAAACAACCCTCCCCAAAGAAAAATTGCACAGATTGGAGATGTTCTTGGAAGACATAATGCCCTAGGCCTTCAAAGCAGAGAACCAACCAAGCAACTGCAAAACCTAACTTGAGCATCTTCCTTGGACTCTTCAGGGGACTGAGAAGATGACTTTATCACAGTTTAATAATAGGAGACCACACTTGGGGCTTCTGGATCTTTCACTGACCAATCACTTTGCTACCTACTCGTTTCCTTACCTAAATTCAGAGCTCAGGTTGTAAATAGTATTGTGTGTGCTTAAAATTTTTAATATGCAGGTGCTTCAAATGCATTGCACTTGTGGTGTAGAGCATGTCATGAGTCAAAAAAGCTACATCACATGCGGAAGGCCAGATAAGACTTCAAGTGTTCTGATGGTCACAGGGGAAGCTATGAGGTTGATGCTCTTCAAAGATTGGTTTTTAAATATTATCAACAAATTCAGGATGCTGAATTGTAAATCAACTGGCTCACTTACAGCTAATACTTTCCATGCTCTTGATGAAAGTATAAAGTTGTTCATTCATTGTCCTAAGAGCTAACACACTGTAAAAAGTGTCTATGGTGCATCAGCCTCATTATATCATCGGTTGAGTTATACTTTTAGCATCTAGAACTATAACCTTCCGTAGAGGTCATGGCTGCTTAAGACGTTTTTGTCAAACCCATTGTAAACCTTAAGTCTTTTCTGAGAATAAAAAACTTGTTCTTCTTGCCTGAGTCTTCATCTTGGTCTTGGGTACAACAGGATGCACAGAAGGCATCCATCTTTTCCTGGGGTGTGTTCAAGCTCATCGATCATATGTGACACTGTCTCCCAAGTCCTACATTCCAAAGTTACTTGAGTGCAGTGTTCCAGATTTTTCTGTTGGCTGTCATTGAATTTTATTTCCCTGGATAGAACATGGCCTCTCATGCATTCTCCAACTCAACTGGATTCTAACTTCTATCCTTTGATTATATATCTTCCTGAATCTCTCTGTGTAAACCAGCCTGGCTTCAAACTCATATTGATCAGCTTCTGTGATCAAAGGTGTGGGCCTCTATACCCTGCCTATTACTCAATTTTTACCTTGGAATAAATCATTAAGTGACCATTGTCAGGCATGTTGTATGTCCCTCTCACCAAAGTGTTAGTGACTCTTTTTTATGTGAAACAAACAAACAAATAAACAAGCATTGCTATCAACTGGGTAGTAAGAAAGAAGAAAAGTATCTTCTAGGGGAAGTTGTGAACGAAGGTTTTGACAGGTTGACCTTGAATATAAGTAACTGTGATAGTTAGGTAAATATATTTGTGTCTTTATTCATATCTGAAACTTAACTGAGGATTTAAAACAGAATTCTATAAGTGATATGGTTATTCCTGGAGCTTGCAACTTACAAATTGGTTTAAAATTCTCCATTTTATTTTATTTTATTTTAGACTAATGTCTAACTAAGGTATGAAATGTAACACTACTTACATTCTACATGTGTAATGATGATCTGGTGTGGCCTCTGCCCTGCTAGAGATGAAAGTACAAAATGGGTAATACTAAAAGGGGCACGGCAAGCAAATGAAATAGAATCGTCCTTGGGAATTCAAAAGAGCAGTCTTGGAAAGGGCTCATCTCATCCCTTTAGAACAATGATACAATTTCACACTTGACTTTGTCAAATAAGAGTCTTCCATGTCTGGAATATGTAGCTCCTCATTTTGGAACCTTTCCAGGTGCCAAGCATTCCTAGGTTTAGATCTAAACCCCTGCTTGGGAGTAGGTTTTCTTTCTTCTATACTCAATTCAGTGAGAAAGAAATTAATTAAATACATGTATAACAATCTTTCATGTACGTTCCTATTATTAGAAGAGTCTTACTCATCTGGTGTTATTTTTCATAAGCAAAATTTTGCAAACTCTTATCTATTTAGGCTCTATTACTAATGTAACATTTTTTAAATGTTTTAGTAGAAGCACTTCTTTTTTATGTGAACTTCCTATCAAATTCTAAGCCACTCTCACTCTCAAATTCTAAGCCATTTCACACACTCGGCATATAAGCAACAACAAAAGCAGTAACTACATGTTATAATATGACTGAAGACGTCTGTTCATGACATAGGAAAGATCACCAAAAGACATCCCACACCTCAGATTGTCCTGTTTGTTTATCAGCTGTACCTCAGTAAAGGCAAGCTCTACTTCCTTAAGAGCAGACCTCACATCTCACTGGAATACAGAATCAATGTGCACAGCTTTGTCTAAGAGCTACCTTCTCGTAAGTAAAACGTTATCTGTGGGAGACTCGTGATGGTATGAAATTAGTCTTTTTCATTCATATTCCCATGTTTATTTCAATCCCACTAACTGCATCTATTTTTCTTTTTATAACATATTCATTACACATTTTAAGAAAATAACCTCTGGCTGGAATGAGACTTACCAACCCTAAGAGGTATAGCTTAGTCGAATGTTCGTTTATTGTTATAACATTGTATAAATAACTGGAAAATTTTTCATAAAATCCAGACTTCTCTCCTTTCCAGCCAAGTGTAAATGGTTTTATTTGGACCTTTTATGTGTTCATTTCTCTCAGTGTATTTGTGAGCACTACTCAAAACAGAGTTTGGTGTGAAGCAAAAAGGGGATTTGGTTAGTATGGGTGGGGGAGGTCTTTATATAGTTTTTTTTTTCTCTCCTGTTAGACCTAAAAGAAGAAATATACATTGTACTACAAAGAACAAGTAATGCATAATAAAAGCTTTATTAATTATGATGATTAAAAAAAGAGAAAATAGCATCTGGCCTTGTTTTGAAGTCTTGGTTTCTGTAGCATTCAAGTGCCCATGGCATATAACAACATTGTGAATGTTATCTTTATTGTTTAAAATCATATTATTTTAAAATTCTTTGTGAGATCTTTATGTACTGTTTAAGAAAATAGGAATCTTTCCTGAAAAGAATCATTTCATTTTTCACCCATTAACAACAGAGATTTTTGCAGATCAATTCAGTAACTGTGGAAATGTATTAATATTGGAAATGTATATGTGTGTGTGTAAGTTCGTGTATGTGTATGTGTTTGAGTAACTGTGTGAGTTTGTGTATGTGTGAGCATAAATGTGCATGTGTATACATGTGTGAGTGTGTATGTGTGTGTGAATGTGTTTAAATGTATATGTGTATTGTGACTGTGTGTGCACGTGTGACTGTGTATGTTTGTATGTGTATTTGTGTATGTGTCTATAAGTGTATGCATGTGTGTATGAGTGTATATGTGTGTAACTGTGCACATTTGAGTTTGTGTGTGAGTGTATAGGTATATGTGTGAGTGTGTGTATGTGTGTGTGCATGTGTGAGTATGTGAGTGTGTGTTTCATCATTACTTTGGCTTTACAGGCTTCTGCATCTACTCTTAAAATATTGACCCTGAATTTATTTTAAAATGATTTACATTACAACATAGTCATTGCATCTTTGGCATGGTATAGACTTCCGATACTTTCTTTACAGTGGCACAAATCAATAAGGAAATGCAAGTTAGCAAAGCTACCACAAGGCCCAGTTGTCTCAGGACAATATGTGATAAGAGCCTCTGGCTTTTGCTTATGTGGACTTCTGGGAGCCCACCCGTTTGCCCTGAGGCAAACAAATCTCAAGCCAAGGAGGGATGCACCCTTCATATTCTGTTAATTGATTGAAAGGGCAAATGATCTATAGGAAAAGTTGCATCATTAACTTAATTGAGGGCAAAGCCTAATTAGAGGGGAAATGGAGTAGACGGAGCCAGAGACACAGCAGGCCTTCATCTGGGACGTCAACAAACAGACCTTGTAACTAGAACCAGACAGAGACTGCAGCCTTCATTTACAGTTTCAGTTTCAATGTGAAAACATCCTCTCTCTCTGTCTCTCTGTCTGTCTCTCTGTCTGTCTGTCTGTCTGTCTGTCTCTCTCTCTCATGTGTTTGTGTGTGTGTGTGTGTGTGTGTGTGTGTGTGTGTGTGTGTGTGTGTGTGTGTGTGTGTGTACAGGGGAAAAGCAAAAGCAAAAGTTTACATACTTACAAAGAAATCCATTTTCCCAGGTGGGGCTGTCTAGTGGGAATCAACATATTTTAAACAAGTTAGCTGAATTGTATATATTTGAAAGCATAATCTGAAACACATTTAAGCTGTAAATTTGGGAAGCATCTGGGCTGATTTCACTCTCATGTATAGACAAGATTTAGAAGTAAACCAACCAAATCAAGTATATTTTACGAGTGTAGCATCATCACAGTGGGGCTTTCTTTGGGCTTCAGTTAAATCGCTAGAAACGGAAGTAAAGCACTGAGCATAGCCCGGCTGCCAGCCCATTTGTGTCATATTTAGATAGCCATTCTGAATTGGGTATAAAGTTATGTCAGGTGGGGGATCCCCATTCTACTGCAGTGGTGGTTGGCTGGTCCTCTGTAAGTGAACTCTAGCAACTCCTGGCTTCCTAGATGTCTTCTCAGAATCAGAAGCTGCTGTGTCCAAAGCAGCAACCTAAGTTTTAAACACGCTCAGCATCTTGACCATCAGGTTGAATAGTGCTGAGAGTGCAGTGTTGGTTAGAACGTGTGCTTTCGTTCTCTCAGATAAACTGTCCAGTTCAGCAGCCAGTGCATTTCTCTCTGACTGCAGCAACACAAATAAAACCTTTCACAAGAAACGCTGCTTAGGAGAAATAAAGAACACAGGCAGACATGTTTTGGCTACAGCACTGGTCGTTAAAACACACGACTATTCTTTCATCATCCGCCGTAGTCACTGACTTTATAAAAACTCGACTTCACTTCTTATGTCTTATGCATACACAGACTTCTAAACTCAAGTAAGAAAACTATAACAATGCTAACAAATGGAACAGTCAGCTAGTAAAATCTTTCACTAGGAAAGACAAAAGTCACCTGTCAATTAAAATTTTATTCAACGCACCAACTAGGTGCTATGCTTGAGCAATAAATCAGCAACCTTGGAAGGAAGGGCACTTCTGAAGACATTGCAGAGCAAACAAGTACAATCGAGTTTGCTATGAGTTTGCAGTTGTGTTAACGTTGTCTCATTAGAAGTTTGGCTTTCCACTTCGAGCAAGGAAAGTCTTCTATCATTTACTTTTCCTAATATTTATATTCCTGCTTTTTAAGTTCGATTTATGTGCAAACTACCAAATATATACTATTTTATTTTATGCATATTGGTGGTTGGTTTGCATGTATAAAACACATTTGTGCAGGGGGAGAGACAGTCAAGAAAGGGTGTTAGATCCCCTGGGATGTTAGTTATGGACCCAAATGCTAGAAATCCAACCCTGGTCCTCTGGAAGAGCAATCAGAACTCCGAACTTCTGAGCCATCTCTCCAACCTCCAATAAATATATTTGAACCTTCAAGTCACACTGTCAAAACCTTGGTAGGAGAAAGGGAAAAACAAATCACAAAATGTCTTTCTGTGATCATGTCATTTATCTAGGAATAAATACAGCTGCAGCCTCCAATCTCCCGAAGAAACACGGAGGCTCTCTATTTTCCAGAGAAATTTGTCTTTTTAATAATTTATTTATTTATTTATTTACTTATTTATCTTTAGTTTATGTACATTAGTGTTTTCATAGCATGTATGTTTGGGTGAGGGTGCTGGATCCTCCAGAGCTGGAGTTACAGTTTTGAACTTCCATGTGAGTGCTGGGATTTGAACTCAGGACCTCTGGAAGAGCAGCCAGTGCTCTTAACCACTGAGCCATCTCTCCAGCCCCCTCAGAGAAATTTTCTTTGAAGTGATAAGATCATAAACTTCCTCAAAAAAAAAAAAGAAGAAGAAGAAGAAGAAGAAGAAGAAGAAGAAGCAGTCTGATGCTCAATGGAGACTGAGAAGCATCTGGACTGATTTTAACAACTGAATAATGAATGTTTGAGTAAATAGTAAATAATCTCTACATTTCTGAAAAGAGATCAGGAGCCAACACAGCCTGTAACCTTTACTATATAATAACATACTCACTTTCTCCATGCATAGCCCATGAAATGGCTGGCTTGTTGTATGTAACGATTTTCTTACTGCATTTTATAAAAAGAAAATGCAGCAGGTGGATCTCTGTAGGTTTGAGGCCCGTCCTGCTGTGTACATATTT
Organism: Micromys minutus; assembly: GCF_963924665.1. Taxonomy (NCBI): domain Eukaryota; kingdom Metazoa; phylum Chordata; class Mammalia; order Rodentia; family Muridae; genus Micromys; species Micromys minutus. The sequence continues at coordinate 30,938,654 of NC_137974.1, forward strand.
CCAGGGCTGCAAAGACAGACCCTGTTTAATAATAATAATAATAATAATAATAATAATAATAATAATAATAATAATAATAATAATGGAAATCAAAGATACCAAGCAAGAATGAATGAATGAGTGGATGGATGAATGAATTTCAGTTAACTTCTAGCTTTAACTAACGGTAGTTTGGTTATGGCTCACATTGGTTCTGCATTTACATGCCTATGTTTCAAGAGAACAGGGCTGAGAGCTTTGCCTACAAAGGATCCATGAGATGAAAGGAAACTTGTTCTGTTTGTGGTCTAGATCCTAACAGCAGGACAAGTCATGAACGCTGGCCGGAGCTGATTAATGTGAACACACAGCACTGCGTGCTCAAAGCTGAGGACCTAAAATCCTCCCAGCCAAGGGCTCCATTATTACAGAACCCAAATATCCTCAACAGTACTTCAAAACAAACAAGCCTTTCTTCACATTTAAACATTTTTTAGAAAACAGTCCTAGACTTCTTAGCATCGAGATCCATGTGATTGACAAGCCATTTCTTTTTAAGTATTTATAATGTTCTTTCTCACATTTCATCCCCAGCGATCAGTCTTAGGATTTTGGGAGTTCTGTTAATTTTAATTAGCCAAAAAACCTGGATTTGAATATTGGTGTTCATTGCTTACTGTTCCAAGGACTTGAAACTTTCCCTTTTTTCTTTTCAGAATGTAAGCACGCAAAAACAGTATTGCCTTCTTCTTAGCAACCGTTCATGTAAATTCAGTGGGACAGAGGTGGGAGGGTTGGTGGGGGGGCTAATGTTTTATTTTAAACTCAAATATGTCTCTCCTAAGTCACCACTCTGCCCCCAGGGCACTCTGAAAAGGCTGAAAGGAAGTAAAGAGGACTAAGCTGATAATAAGGAAAGGAAGGTAGGCGGGGTGTAGACCACAACCTGATAAGAGATCCGTACACATTCCTGCTAGGAACGTCTGAAAAGGGCAGCCGCGGGCCGGGGAGACAAGGGGAGGCGTCCACATTCCACAGATGCCCACTTAGGCCAGTCTCCCGACGCGTCCCAGAGTGACAAGGGCAGGCAGGGGGTGGGGGTGGGGTAGAAAGGAAGCCAACGTGGGGAGATAAGAACAACTTCAACCTAGAGCTTTCTCCACTTCACAGGCTCCGCTCCCCATCCCTGCAGCAGGCAGAAAAACTGGAATTGCAAGCTGGCGTTTCCCTTCAGGCTAACCACTGTAGGGCTTTATCTTAAAAAAAAAAAAAAAAGTGAACAAGCTTCCTGTTTGAAGCCAGTGCTTCCAGTACGGAAGAGGAGGCTAAGCCTCTCCTCACCCTGGCATCTGAGTGCCCAGCTGACCTCTGGCTCTCTGCCTGCCTAGCATTGGAAAGTCAGCCAGGTGAGCAGGGCTAATGCTTCTGTGTTGAGCCGCCCTCCTCTCTCTGGGTTAAGTCTGTTGTGGGGGGTGGGAGGGAGGTCTTGCTTGCTTTCACCTGTACTCACACCTATTCACACTTACTCACACCGTATTCACACTTTGCACCTGGAATTTGGGCGGCTTTCTCCCACCTCAAAGAAGAGCAGGCAACCACATGATTATCCACAACAATCCCCAACACACACTGCTCTGTGTCCTTACATTTTTAAATGGATTAAATCTCCCTCAAGGAGGTACTATTATACTGGCTGTTTTACAACTCAGGAAACTAGGAGGCATGGAAATTTAACTACTTGCTCAAAGCCATCTAGTTAATAAGTGTTAGGGCTGAGATTGAAAGCCAAAAATCTCTGGCCCCTAGAATCGACATTCCTAAAAGCTACGCAACACCACTTAACTTTGTTATCTACAAGGGGGGGGGGGGGGGAGGTAGAAAAGGCCATTGAACTTTTAGTTATTTCAGAGCTTATTTAATGAAACTATGAAAACAGGAGCATCCCAGGAAAAGGAACATGAGTTCTTAGAAGTTGAAGATAGGATTCATACCTATGTAAATCAAGCAGCTAGCATGGGTGACTCATGGCTGTAACACAAATACTGGGTGGCAGAGGTAGGTGGATCAGAAGGTCAAATTACAGAATTAGTTGCAGGGCAGCCTGGGCTACATGAGGCCCTGTCTCGAGAACAATAAAATAAAAATAAATAAATAAAAGAGTCTTTGGAAAGGGAGGCAAGGCAGAGGAGAGCTTTCAAAGGGTAGCGCTGTGAACAGTTTTATTGAAAGAAAAGACAAACACAGATCGTGCCAGAGAGCTCAAAATTCGGTAGGTTAGTTTTCAGTGCTGAGGGTCAAACCCGGGTCTTTATGCATGCTGAGCCAGTATCACTACCATGAAGCTACCTATTCCTAGATGGTTCACATCCAATAATAGTAGTTTTAAAAATATAGAAACAAGGGCTGGAGAGATGACAACCACATAGGCCAGTGCACAAGAGCCTGGAACTCTAGTTCCAGGGGATTCAATACTCTCTTCCTCCCTTCTCAGACACCTACACACACACACACACACACACACACACACACACACACACACACACGGTGCAAATACATAGAGGCAGGCACAGTCGTGCACATACATGCACACACACATGCATACACACACATGCATGCACACATATAATGATGATGATGATGATGATAATAAGATATACGAAATAGAAAATAAGCAGAATGAAATTAGAATCCATGTGTTAAAGTTTCCCAGTACTGGACATACAACACTAGATTGAAAGAGTTCATCGTATGTCCGAGGACATGCCGGAGGAAAGACCCAGAGTCAGAAACATATTTCTGTGAGATTCTCAACACATCATGGCTGGAGACAAGTGCTAAGGATTCCTGGGGAAAGGAGGAAAGCATTAGTTTGTTAGAGATGGAAAAGTGCACGGCAACAGAGAAGATTGTTGTCAGCAATACCCAGTGCCAGGAAGTCCTTGGCTCTAGGATTTCCTGTGTAGAGCAGAAGGCTGGGATGCACTAGTGTTCAACAGTAATTAAACCTGAAAGGAAAAGAGAGGCATTTTCATGCAAACATTAAGCAAGATCTAGCACTGCAAACATTTATATGTATGTATGTGTCTATAAGCAAAACGGAAATGATCAGTGCTTGAAAGTGTTTAACTCTGTGAGCATAAAGCATGAATCAGAAAACTCTATTTTTATAGCATGCTACTTTGAACCTTTGGTTCGTTGTTTCTACATCACTATGGCAAAGTGCCTGAGAGGAACAAGGGAACCAATTACAAACCAATTGCTCTTTGCCCCTATACTAACATAGTTAGAATGCACTAGGGCCAAAGCCATGCCTTAGAAGGCAATGATGCTTGCTGAACAAGCCTAGTAATCTGAGTTCAATCCTTGGAACCCACATAAAGGTGAAAGAAAAGAAGCAAATCCACAAAGTTGTTCTCTGACATCCACATGTGATCTATGGCATGTGTGCATACATCATGTGCATACAACAATATTATTATAATATTTTTAATTATAAATAAAAGTTCTGAGATAAAGATATAAGTATCTTTGGGGACACATTTTGTCTGTCAAACTGAACTATGAATGTTAACTCAGTAACATAATCATCTAAGAACAAATAATCATATCCTTGAAAGACAGTGATACTTTTAAACACAGTGAATAAGCCAACGATACACAATGAAGCTGGCTTCTGCTATGACTAACAGCAAGCAGAAAAAAAATAGCTCTTACATTTGATTGGCATAGTGACTCAGGAGTTCATGTTTTTCAAAAGTACTTTCACCCTCATGGGTGCAATGTGTTAATGAATATGTGGGAAGTGGGAGGAGGAGGAGCCTGGGGAAGAAGAGAATAAAAAATGTAACTCATTTATCATTTTGTGTCAAAATGACTCATGAAAGTCATAAAGTAGGAACTATGTTAGCCATTGAATTTGATGCACACCAGCCAAAAGAAAAGGTAAGGAGGGCATTTCCCCCCTCAAGATTCTTACTTTATTTTTGAGAAACCAAATGTTGTTTTTATTTTTATTTTTATTTGTTTTCTTTTGAGGCATAGTTTTGGTTGTCCTAAAACTCACTATGTAGGCCAGGTTGACCTCAAACTCACAAAGAACTCCCTGCTTTGCCTCCTGAGTGCTAGGGTTGAAGGTGTGCAATCACTCCAGCTTGAGAAAGCAGATTTTTACCAACATATAGTAGAAAAAAAAAAAAGAGCTTGGATTCATGTTCCATCTCATATCACATGGCATTAATCAAGTAACTTCACCTCTGAAAGCATTTCTAGAACGGGGAGCACCAACATCTGCCTCTCGGGTACACATGCTGGAAATATGTCTGTCAGCCTCACGCTAAACACAGTCAGGTGTGCACATAACTTATCAGACTACTCCAGTGCAGGAGACACTGGAAAGCCTTAGAGGTTTTTATTCAGTGCCACTGATTTTCTGCAGAAATTTCTGAGGTAAAGGCTGACCATTGTCCCAAGATGAATGCAGCAGCCTGATGGGGGTGAGACTCTTTCAGTGTCTCTGTCTGCACTGGTTACATCCAGATTTAGGGATAAGTAATCTTAAGTAGCTGTCAGACTATCACCAGAATCAAGTTACTTACACCCATACTTACAATAACAGGATTAAAAAAATATAGACATCTAACATAATCTAACGTGTACACTCTCTACTGAGAATCTGTTATCCATTCTTATTTTGCAGATAAATATTTTTCTTCTATATTCCACAATTGAATATTGCTTGGTCTATATCACAGAGCTGGACTATACAACCTCAATGTATGTATACCTGTATGTATGTATGTATGCATTTATGTAGATGTGTATATGTGTGTGCATGTATGTATGCATGTATGTATTGCATGCATGTATGTATGCATGTGTGTATATGTGCATGTATGTATACATGTATGTGTATATGTGTGTGTATACGTGTGTGTATGTTATGTATGCTTTGTGTGTGTGTGTGTGTGTGTGTGTGTGTGTGTGTGTGTGTTTGGAAATAGAATCAGCATAAGAAATGCCCTGGCAGCCACTTTGCTTTCTCAGTACATTTAGATCTTCTTTGTGACCACAGTGTAATCAGAATATCCATTTCCCTAGGAGATGCATGGAATCAAGGCTGGCTTCAGACAAGACCTCCCAGCTCTGTTACATCACACACATAAAAGTGTAGCGCTTCATACATGCTAACATAGCATTTGTATGCACATTCAAAACACAATTGTAATTTGAATTAATTTTTGTGAGTGAATGTGTGCACATGCGTATGGTAGCTAGATGTCCACCTCAGGTATTCATGTACTATTTTCTTTTTAAAAGAAATGTTTCTCACTGGCCTGAAACTCATCAAGTAGGCTAGGCTGGCTGTTTGGTGTACCACTGGGATCTACATGTCTCTGCCTCCTTAATGTTAGGATTACAAGTTTGGGTTCCCAGGGTTAAATACATACCAGGAAAAACCCTATAATTGATTTTAAGAAACAAAAACTAGACGAGAATAAGAGTTGGCTCAATCATGCCACATGACCTGAAATGATTCTTTATACCACAAACCTTCAGACATGGGATTGTGATCCTTAAAGTTTGGTAGATGGCCCTTAACTACCAATGGGAAGGTGGCAAGTACTTGCCTGGGTTAAAGGAAATTGGTGAGCGGTCACGGTTTAAGTCGTTTTTGTCATCAGTCTTTAAACACACACACACACACACACACACACGCACACAGTTTTCTGACCAGAAATACCACTTCATTAAGTCTAGTGACTCCTAACTTTCTGTTGAAAAAGTAATTTCATGACTAAATAGGATTTTCCTTTATCAAAACTGAAAAATAATTAAAAGACACTGAACCTGAAGCTTGCTTCCTTGAGAACGAATTTAAATGTATTTAAGGTAGAAATGTATGAAAGCTTTTTCCATAGGTTTGAACCAAAGATTACCACCATCAGAGGGCCAATACTGTTTGTTAAGAAAGAAATGGAAGCTACCAAACGTATTAAAACAAATTAGAGGAACTTGGAGTAAAATAAAATTTCATTTTTATTTCATGTATTATTATTACTATTACTATTTATTTTTATTGTTGTTTTTGTTATATTTTCTCAGAGACAGAGCCTTGATACATTGCCTACACTGACCTTGAACTCCCAAAGCAAACATTCTTCTGCCTGGGCTTCCTGAATACTGCATACCACTATCGGACCTCAATGTGGTTGGCCTCCTATGTGCTATGTGCACTGTCAGACTATGGCCCATGTATGCTATATAACCTGAAAACCTGAAGATGTTGTATTTTACTGCTTGGAAAAAGAAATCAAAATAATATTCTCGTGATACATAAAAGTTACACAAAAATTAAAGTGTAGTGCCCGCAAATGAAATCTTATTAGAAAATAGCCAGACTTGGTGTCTTCGGCTGTGTGTTTGCCTCACTGGCAGAGCTGAGGGGCTGGGCAGAGTCTGACTGTGGAGGATTGCAGCAAGTAGAGGTGAAAACAATGGAGTTAGCATACAAGTGTCAGCCAGATCGCTGGACGGTAGCTCTATGCCTTTATGTTCAGTTAAGTATTGTTGCAAAAAATCATGTCAATACAAGAAAACATAATCAACTTTGAACGTCATACTTTCAGACAAAATTGAGTGAATAATTTTCTTATGAAAATAGAATGTTTACTGTGTGAAGGTGTTTTGTACGCAAAATGAATACAGTCTAATTACCTCAATATAACCAGATCTAACAGTTGTCACCACATCCTCAACTTGTTAAAGAAGGGTACCTCTTTCTACAAAGTGAAAAAAACATCAAGGAGAGTTTGTTACACAGGGTTGCAAATACTACCCCTATTCTTGCTGTGTAGCTGAGGTTGTCTTCAACTCCTTGCCCTCATGGATCTAAATGAGTTCAAGGATTACAGGTGTATACCACCACACCAGATTTATACAACAAAATATCTTACTATAGAAAAATAATTTTATCACAAAATAAATAAGATAAACTAGACACTACCACAAAATTTCCCTGCTTTAGCCCTCTCAGAAAATGTGCTTACCAGTGGTGAGGTGATCAAATTGGTACAATAGCCAAAGAAACGTGCCCAGAGAAAATCATCTTAAGATCATTGGCCTCAAAAAAAAAAAAAAAAAAAAAAAAAAAAAAAAAAAAAAAAAAACAGTATTGGCCTCTTGCTGAAAATAAATACTTAGATTTGTAGACATAGAGCACAGCACTGAAAATATGAGGTGTCCTTTTGAGCTGAGTGCCAGCTCAGCATAGCTGATAGTCACCTAGGAAGAGTGAACTTCAGCTGAATTGCCCCAGAAGAAAGCCTTACGATAATGTCAGTGTTTGTAGGCTTAGCCAATGTGGGATGGTACTATAGGAGGTGTGGCCTTGTTGGAGGAAATGTGTCACTGTGAATGTGGGCTTTTACGTCTCCTATATTTAAGCAAGGCTTAGTGTGACTCCATTTCTGCTGGCTACAGATCAATATGTAGAACTCTCAGCTCCTTGTCTAGCACCGTGTCTCCTGTCGTCATGATCATGGAAACAGCGAACCTCTGAAGCAAATTAGATGTTTTTCTTTATGACAGTTACTGTGGTTACGATGTCTCTTCACAGCAATAGAAACCCCAACTAAGAGATAGCATACAAGAGCAATGGATTGTAGACTGTTCCAAGGTAATTTGTAAGAAAAAGCATTTACTAGGGGCTTACAGTTTCAGAGGGTCATAGTTCACAAAGGTGAAGTAGAGGTAGTAGAAAGCAGGCATCAGGAGCTGCACCTGAAAGCTCGGATGTTGAACCACAAAGAAGAGGCAGAGAGCAAACAGAGAAGGACTCAAGATTTTTGAAACCTTAAATCCAGTCCTCAGGGACACATCTTCTCCAACAAGGCCATAGCATCTCATCCCTCCCAAACAGTTCCACCAACTGGGGACCAGTTACTCAAACACGTGAACCTAGGGCAATACTCAAGCTCTTCCCAAATCACCAGGTCAAACAGAAGCTTATAATTTAATGAAGTCAGTTTGATAAAAGTTACCACAGTTTAATCAAGCAAGCTTTATATCTTCCCCTTTGTGTCAAAAAGCAAGACTTTGGTGACCAAGCAAGTGTTGCCATCAATAGCTGAGAACGGCACTTCACAAACAGACAAAGCTGTCCAGTCATTCCAGAAAGTACATTTTATGGTTATAACAATGGTGATAAAATTTTTTTTCTCCACTTAAATTTTTTCTTGGTAACATACTTATGAGAAATATCTTAAACACCCTCAAAATGGAGGGGATAGCCATCTTACAGCTAATGCATGGGAAAAGTTTTAATCACCTGATCTTGGTATAACCAGGACACCCAGGATAAGTGAGGACTTACTTGCTTGGGAATGGCTTTGGTCCTTCTTCACAACCTTAATCACCTTGTAAAGACCCAACTCCCCAATATCACAACAACAGCAGCCTAATTTCAACGTGCATTTAAGAAAGGATTAACCACATCTAAACCATGATATTTATTCCCAATGTCAGGAGATGCTCACATACTGCTGTTGTTGAACTTGAAATGTCTACCAAAGGCACATGTGTTAAGGACTTGGTCCCTAACTTGGTGCTAACAGGGGGGTGTGATTTGGAAAGGGCAATGGGCCCTAGCCTCTCCTCTTTGTTTCTTGCCTGTTGAGTGAGCACTTTGTTTCCTCACAGCAGACTATTTTACCACAGTAGTGAAGCTAACAGATCCTAAAGTTCAACCTGTAAAGCAATGAGCTGAATAGACCACTGTCTATATAAGTTGGCTATCTGAGGTACTTGTTATAGTAATGGAGAGCCAAACACCTACCCTCAGAGGTTCATACTGTTTGCTTCTGTGACATACTTCCAATGGTGCTGGAATACTTCTCATTTAAAATTAAAAATAGGGAATTATGCATTATCAACAAGTTTCCACAGAATATCCAGAGAGGTAAGACATCCCCAGAACATACTCTCTTAAAAATTTATAATACAAAGGAATCAAAGCCTCACAGAAAATGAAAATTTTTCTGACACAATAGATAAATTTCATAGGTTGGCCCTGCCCCCTACACACACACACACACACACACACACACAGCCTTTTGTTGTATTGAGTTATTTAACATAGTAAATGATCAGTGTTCAATAGAGGAAAAATAACATCAAGCCAGATTTAAGGCCAAGAGTGTCAAAGTCTCCATGACCCTCTTTTCTCTTCTGTCCTCTATCACGTCTCCAGGGAGGGGTGCTCTTTGCCTCCTGACATAGAACTCTCTAGAACTTTTATAGACGTTTACAAGCATAAAAAGGTTTTCTTTCAATTATTCTGTTCTACACATGCCGTTTGATATTTGCTTTTCTTTCAATAAATTATCACCAATACCTAATATGGTGGACTGAATAAAATTAGCCTCCACATAGGATTTGGCTCCACTGGGACGTGTGTTCTTGTTGGAGGATGTGTGTCACTGGAGCTTTTAAGTTTCAGATGCTTTAGCCAAGCCCAGTGGTGCACTTTCTTTTCCTGCTGCCTGACAATCCAGATGTCTAACTCTCAGCTCCTCTTCTAGCACCATGTTTGCCTAGGTGCCATTATGCATCCTGACCTGACAATAATGGACTAAGCCTCTGTTGTAGATTTGGTTTATTGATTTTGTTATGTTAATTGGATCCCCAAAATTATATGGAAATTCGTGTGTCTGCATGTAAGACACTGAGAGTCCCTGCCCCTAGTTAGCTTTGATTGGTAAAGTTGCTGGCAGCCAGTAGCTGGGCAGAGAGTCACAGGTGGGATGTTTAGGATTTCTGGGCAAGAAATGCAGGCGAGAAAGGCAGAACTGCCATGCTGAAAGAGGAATAAAAACCAGGCTTGAGAGCTGCAGAAGAGAGAGTGTACAATCATGTAAGAGCCAGGGAAGAGTGGCCCCAGGGGGCCCTCCCTTCGTTATCTAGGATAACAAAGATAGAATATAGATTTTACTAAGTAATAACTAAATATCAGAGGGGAGACATTAGCAATGTGGAAATTTAGGAGTGGCCCAGCTATTGAGCTGATTAAAGCATATTAAGGGCTGGAGAGATGGTTAAGAACACTGACTGCTCTTCGAGAAGTCCTGAGTTCAAACCCCAGCAACCACAAGGTGGCTCACAACCATCTGTAATGAGATCTGATGCCCTCTTCTGGTGTGTCTGAAGACAGCTACTTATATATAATAAATAAATGCTTATATATAATAAATAAATAAAACTTTTTAAAAAGCATATTAAATATAAAGCTGTGTGTGTGTGTGTGTGTGTGTGTGTGTGTGTGTGTGTGTGTGTGTGTGTCTTTCATTCAACAATCCACAACTTTGGGGTGTAGCAAGGAACTTGGGCAGCCACCACCGCTGCTGTGGGGACTAGAGCACTTAATAAACTACAGCAACAAGGCTCTGAACCTGTAAGCCAGCCCCAGTTAAATCTTTTTCTTATTTGAATTCCCTTGTGTCTCTTCACAGCTATAGAAACCCTAAGATATCCATGGTGGACACCTCCTTTTTCCTACTTTCTTCCACTTTTCCTCTAATGTGCTATGTGGTTGTTTTTGTTACTTTTCTATTGCTGTGAGAAAGGCCAAGGCAATATATAAAGGGAAAATTTTTAGCTGAGTTTGTGGTTCCGAGGGTTAGAGTCCATGATGTCAGAACAAGGATGTGGTGCCAGGAACAGCTCAGCTATGAGCCCACATTTTGATTAACATGCAAGAGGAAGAAAGGGCATACAGGAGTGACACAAATCTTTCGAAACCTCAGAGCCTGCCCCACCAGTGACACACCTGCTCTAACAATGCCACAACTCCCAAACAGTTCCACCAAGTGGGGACCAAGTATTCAAACATATGGATCTATGGGGAGCAATCCCCATCAAACTACCATATTCCACTCCGTGGTTCCATAGGCCTCTGGCCATATCACAATGCAAAATATCCCTAATCCAACCTCAAAAGTTCCCATCTGTCAGATTCAGCACTGTTTTCAAGTTCAAAGTCTCTTCTTTGGACTCACAGCAATCTCTTAATTACAACTCTTTGTAAAATCAAAAAGCAAATTACAGACTTTGAACATACAATGGCATAGAATATACCATTTCAAAAGAGAAGAATCAGGACATAGTGAGGAAATACAGGACCAAAACAAGACTGAAACCCAACAGGGCAAACTCCAAATCACATAGCTCCATTTCTGATAACAAAGAGTTTAGATGGCTCTGTCCTTCTAGCTTTAGTGACTTCGACACATTTCTTCCTCTTGAGAAGAGGCTAGCTTCACTCTGTAGACACAGTTCTACTAGGCAGATGCCTCACAGTTCTGGTGTCTCAAAAATCTCAGTGTCCCCAAAACAATGCATGCTTCACTTCATCCAGTGTCCTCTCAGGGCATCCATACAAGGACTTCCATGCCACGCATTGGGCTCAGTGGCTCTCTTTGGCTTCAGAGGAAGACTCCCTCTTGCTCTCTTTATCCTCATGACTCTAAGGCCTAGACCATGAGGCTGACAATGGCACATTTGGCTACTGAGCTGGGGATGGGCCTTGATTCACATATATGGAAGCTTTGATTTGTTTGTTTTTTGTTGTTGTTGTTTTGTTTTGATTTTTGTTTTTTGTTTTCCTTTCTAGGAACAAGAGAATCTTTAGTCCTTTCCTTTTCACAGTTTGGAAGCTGAGATGAGCTGAGTTTTGCCCTGAGGACACTTCCCCCTTACGTCAATGCTAGGACTCTCTCTAAGCTCCTGATCCTTTCAGCACAAGCTTTGGCTCTCTCATTAAGTGTTTGCTTCCATTTTTCCCTTTAGACTGTGCATTTCTTCTTGCCATGTTGGCTATTTTTTATTGTAGTCCTGCATAAGAGTGATTACTATTAACCACATGATACAGTGATCATTAGGCTATCTAGAAATTTCCTTGGCCAGAAAAACTAGTCTGTTCATTTTTAATTCAGTTTCATGAAACTCTAAGGATGAAGATAAAGTGGCCACACCATCCTTTGCCAAATACGATCAGTGTGGTCACATTTCCCAGCTGCTGGTATCTGTTCCCTCTAGAACCTCGTGAACTGGACCTCCACAGTTCATATAACTCTCAGTGTTGTCTTCACAGCTTCTACTGGGATGACCCATTAAGCTCGACTTATAGCATTCAACTGCTTTCCCTGGTCAAAGTCCCAAAGACCTGCACATTCTTCCCAAAAGACCACAGTGAGGTTTGTCACACAATAGCCACGTGATAGTACCAACTTCTGACTTAGCTAGTTTTTCTATAGCTTTGACAAAACATTATAATCAAGACAACCTATACAAGAAAGTATTTATTTGGACTTATGGTTTTTGGAGGGTTAGAATTTATGATGGTAGAGCAAGACATGATGTAAGCATAGCTGAGAGCCCCCCTCCCCACACACACACATCTTGATCTATCTACAAGCATGCTGAGAATAACGGGTCTTTTGGAACCTCAAGGCTGTCCCCAAGCAACACACCTCCTCTAATAAGGCCAAGCCTCCTAATCCTTCTTGAATAGTTCCACTAAGAAAGAATCAACTATTCAAGCATACGAGCCTACAAAGGCCATTCTCATCTAAGACAACACCATTAGTGTTCCATAGTCTGGTTAATGTAACTAATTTAACTACCTATACTAATGTCTATTTTATAATTTAAATGCATCTGAGCAGAACGCATATCAATATATCTGAGTGTTTCTAAATGAACATTTCTTATAGGACTTACTGTAGAAAAAATGGCTAAACAAGATTTACAGTTGATTGAAATAAGATTTTCAAAGACTTAAATAATAACTGTTTATGTGAGTATTAAGAAGAAAATCTGTGAGAGAGAAACTTAAAGACTATGGTTTTACTACTGTAAATATTCATAGCTATAATGTGATAGGGTTTTAAAACATCCACGCCAATAACACAGGTGTATATATAAAACCACTGGAAACAAAATAATGGAATATTTAAGCTAAAATAGAAGCCTCTAACATTGTCTTATTGTTATTTATCACAATTTTATGGCTTTTAAATACAGAGGCATATGTTTGCAGCTAATCATTGAACTGAGAATGGTGCCCTTAATAGAAGAGTTAGAAAAAGAATTGAAGAAGTTGAAGGGGTTTGCAACCCCATAAGAACAACAATGACAAATAACCAGAGCTCCCAGGGACTAAACCACTATCCAAAGAGTACACATGGATGGACATGTAGCAGAGAATGGCCTTATGGGGCATCAGTGGGAGGAGAAGTCTTTGGTCCTGCCAAGGCTCAATGCCCCAGTGTAGGGGAATGTCAGGGTAGGGAGGCAGGAGCGGGTAGGTGGATAAACACCCTCATAGAAGCAGGAGGAGGGGGATGGGATGGAGCATATGGAAGGGAACCTGGGAAAGGAGATAACACTTGAAATGTAAATAAAATGTATCCAATAAAAAAGGAAAAATGATAATTTTTTATATTTAATATTTAAATCTGAGATACTCATAAACATGGTAGTAATATTCTCATTATAATAGTATCATAATGTAAAACATTACAATATATTTTAAAGATTTAGAATACTATACATTTTATTAAAGAAACAATACTTATGTAAGTTGATGTCTAAATGCAGGTGAGAGCTCACACTAGTTACCAGTTACATTAAGGTGATAAATGATTGGATGGTAGAGAGTAGGATGGAGACAAAGTTTTGGTAAGGTGGGAGAGAAGAAGAAAAATCAAGACGGAGCAGGAGGAGGTTCTAGATCTAGGTGGTCTTAATTGGCAATAGGTAGATATGATTATTTCTAAGACTTTCTATGGGTCAATTTTTTTTATCTTGGTGACCCATTTACATTTTTGTGTGGATGTATCATGGATTGAGAACTTAACATATAAATCTGTTTGATTAAGTATTGACTGTTGAGTCATGATTTTTCCTGACTGTGGGGAATGTTAGCAAAGTTCTCAGGGAGACAGCTGGGAGAGGACAGCCTGCGGTCCTCCTGAGTCTGAGAATGCGTGCAGGCAATGTGGAGCACAGAGATAAAGTGTGGCCCTAATGGTGCCAGCACTAGTGCAGGATAAAAGGTTACCACCATTTTTGATATTTACTGCAACTACTTGTGTTAATTTTACTTAAAGGAAAAGTTGTGCTTAAGATGATACCGCATTTGGTTAAAGGGCTCAAGAACTAGTCTAGAAAATTCTCAGCTGGATTTTGTAGGGAATATTAGCTTTTCCCACAGCTATTTGAGCAGTTTGCACATCATATTTGTTTAAAATTATTATAAAATATAAATTCTTTAATAATAGAATAAAATGAAGACCTCAAATGTGGTTCTACATATTTTGGCGAGGAAGAAGAGTGGAAATTGGGTGTAATGATTGATTTTACCTACTGTTTGAAAGGGAAATGAAATTGTGTGTTTTTTTTAAGTGAATATGTATGCATGTTCTCTCTCTCTCATACACACACACACATACATACCCACACCCACACCCACACCCACACACACACACACACACACACACACACACACACACAGTGGAGTTAAAAGGAGAAAAAAAAAAGAGTAAAAGTTCACTGGAACCTGGTGATTTATTGGGGAAGGCTCAGCAAGCTCACATAAAAACCGAAGCAGGGAAGTGGTCGGACATTGGGTCAAATCCCCATTCACATGTTGCGTAATAAAAGGCTGACTGCAGCCTTTCAGCCTTGCTTCTACTCATAGACAATGGCAACCACCGAGCAAGAGTAATAACAGGACTTAGCATAAATCCACCACAGGAAGTGAACAGTGGTAGTGGCAAATGATTAGCCAGGAAGCATTCATTCTACAGCAGCATCGGGTGCGTCCGTGAGCTCTCCAACGCTCAGCGCATTTTTGATCATGAAAATATCATTAGTTCTCAGCGATCGTATTTTTTGTGTATTTGTTGTAAGATGCCCACCCCCTTTTTTTCTTTTCACAGAAGGCCTGATTTTTTCCTGTCCTAATTTAGCAGCCATGGTGAGGGTTTTGGAGTCCCAAGGGAAGGGTTTAGAATGTTCTCTTTTTCCTCCTGCTGATGCTTTTTTTATTGCAAGGTAGATGGTGTTTATTTTGCACGGCTAACAAGTGAGTTCAAAGCAGTAACACTCCTCTTGAACTCCTGCCAGAATCGCAGAGCTGAGGCTCCCCTGCATGGCAGAGTCGACCTGTGCTATCAAAGCCTGATTAATTGGCAGAGGAATGTCAAAATGACAGGTCTGCTGTGTTTTCTGCCACCTGCTTCACTTGACACTTAAAAGGAAAGCTAAGCGGGAGTGTAAAAGGAAGGAAAGAAGGTCCAAAGCTGCTCTCCTGTGTGTGCCCTGATTTCTGAGACCCTGAAGCACATTGCTAGGTATTTCCATTTCTACCTTCTGAACCCTTCGTTTCTGTCAGTGTTTTTAGAAAGTGCTAATAACCGTTCATGTAGGGCCAGTGCTGCCGTGAGATGTGGCTTTGAAGTTCTTCCTGTTGAATATCGACTTGACGTGGAACCATCTGACTTTGTCATAGAACAGCCAACAT
Source organism: Micromys minutus (assembly GCF_963924665.1). Taxonomy (NCBI): domain Eukaryota; kingdom Metazoa; phylum Chordata; class Mammalia; order Rodentia; family Muridae; genus Micromys; species Micromys minutus. The sequence continues at coordinate 30,954,213 of NC_137974.1, forward strand.
GAACTTTTGTTTTCTACCTTTAACACCTTAAAGACCCACTTTCTCAAAAGCTGAGAGACCTACACTGGTGAACAAACATGAACTGTGGTTGGAGACCAACTGGCATATCAAAGTCTAAAAATGAATATTGAAAAATACAATTTTGGACATTCGATCCAACTAATCTGAGAGTGTTAAATGAAGTCGCAAAGTCAGGAAAAAGCAGATGAGAGTCTCCATCATCATATTGTCCAGTTTCAATCTGTGTCCTGATTTAAGTCAGAGTCAAGAACTTTAAAACATAACTCTGGATCTGGTATGGTGGCCCATAGTCGTAACTGGGGGTCTGAGGCTGTGGGAAGTAGGAGGGTCAGAAGACCAAGTTTAATTTCAGCTTGAGCCACATAGCAGAATCCGATCACAAAGAAAATAACCCACTTCATTAATTACTTAAGTGGCATTGGTATATTCCTTATGGTAAGTCATCTACAAGTCAGATCCCCAGGTGTGGACCTTGGATCTTTAGTATTACTCCTAAATACTTTCCCCAGGAGCTTGTCTCTTAGGTAAGTTAACTCCTTCATACTCTGGTGAACAGGAATCATGTCTTCAAACACTGGCTTCCTTTTATTCATTTTGATTGTACATATCTTTCATGCTACTCTTCACGTTGAAGTCTATAATTCAACATACTACTGGTATTGAAAGGACCCCTTCTTCAGTAGGAAGGGGACTGGAGAGATGGATTCGTGGTTGAGAGCACTAGAAAAGGACCTTATCTGAGTTTTTTTTTTTTTTTTTAATTAATTGGTTATTTTATTTATTTACATGTCAAATATTATCCTCCTTCCCTATCACCCCTCCACAAACCTGCCATCCCATCCCCCTTCCCATTTGCCTCTAAGAGAATGTTACCCCACTTACCCACCCACTTCTACTTCACCAAATGTAGAACCCCCGTATGGGGACAATAAGCCTCCACAAGACCAATGCTCTCCCCTCCCAGATAGCTCTTAGTAGTGTTAGTCTCTGGGAGCTCTGGGATTCGGTTAGTTGGTATTCCTATGGGGTTTCAAATCCCTTCAGCTCCTTCAGTCCTTCCCCTAGCCCTTCCATTAATCACTAATAATTAATAAACTAAAGGCTCAACTTCCTCTTGTGTACAGTGAGGATACTTTTGGCACCTCATTCATACTTTGTTACACTTTGAACTATGGCTATCACACAGTCGTGTTATCATCTATTACAAAAACATATTTTAAAAAAACAGGTGGAAAATGATATGCAGCCGAGAAGAAGAATCCCATCAAACAGGGTCCTGTACTAGCCACCCTTGTTTATGGGCAGGAATCTGGGATGGTGTGATCTTTGTCTTCAGTGTTCCTTGTCGTCTTTTCTAGGTTATCTTTGTCTTCAGACTGGTTCCCCGAATGTTTGCAAAACAGACGCAAGTCACAGCTGAGACAAGCAACTTCTTTGTTCAAGACTTGCAGAAGAGAGGAAAATGCTTCTTTAGCTGGGAAACAATCTGACTAGAACAAATTCAGCTTTGTGGCCATTTCAGACAATGTAACGGTCAGTAGAAAAATGTTTTGTCCTGATTGTCCTCCAGCCTCCGTTCTTGTGATAGTTTCTAATATGCAGGAAGAGAATGTTTATAATAGTACGCACCATATACTACAGTTAACTACATCAACCATTTTTCCCTGATTCGCACACATTGATACAGAAATGTCAGTACCTAGAGAGATGAGGTTCTCTTCGGAAGGCTGAAAGGACTGTTAGGGTCTGCCAAGGACCCAATGGTGTATCAATTTGATGGGTTCGGTATAATTCCAACCACAAGAAATCATCAGGAGCCATCTCCTAAAACCTAACTGGACAGAAAACAAGCAAACAGAAGGAAATTGTAAATAGGGCTACTTGACAAGGAGTGTAACCTTTGTCTAGGGACACAGGCACTACCCTTAAACAGCTTCTTGGGAAGAAGGACTGGAGAGATTGCTCAGCGGTCCTCCAGAAGATTCAGGGTGAGTTTCCAGCACATACATAGGGCAGTTCACAACAGTCCGTAATTCCTTCGGTGGATCTAGTGCCCTCTCCTGTCCTCCATGAGCTCCTGCACAAATACAGTTCACAAAGACTTATGCCGATGCACACAATTACACTCAATAAATATACTTATAAAATTATAATGGATCAGGGATATATGAAGGTTGTTCTGTGACTGAACAACAATTTTGAGGTGAGATTTATGTTGGTAGTTTAAACTGGGAAACCAGGTGACGAAGATTTATTCAAGCAATACTAGGGATGGAACAATCAATATTTTGGTAACAGAACTGGATGACAGTGAAGAGGGTTTTAAAATGAGGAAAGAACAGGATTGAGAAAAACACCAAAATACTAGTTTTGAGCACGTAGGAATTTAGATATCTTTTGAAAACTGAGAAGATAATAAATAGTTGGTGGTAACACATAAATCAACATGAAGTAAGAAGTCTGAAATGAAGAGAAGAGGTTTGAGTCAGAAAATAAGTATTTATGGCTTAACTGTATCGGCGGAAGTTAACTTCATAATGCCTAGAGGAAGCAGAAAAGAGGAAGCCACCTCCACAGATGGATTCAAACATTCAGGGGAAAGCAGAGAAGGATGACCTCACACGGGGGTTGCACAAAGGTCAGCTGGGCGGCTGTGACAGGACTGGACTCAGGCAGATATGGACAGCCAGAAAGATGAGGCTGAGCAATCACTACAGAAAGAAAAGACCACAGAGAATATTAAGAGAATGCACCCGAAAAGCAACGGGAAGCAGGGGCAAGAGGCCTGAAAGAAGAATATTCCAGAAAGCAAGAAAAGAAAGAATTTCAAAAAGAATGAGTTGGGTCAAAGGATTTCTAAAAGTAAGGGTGTTGGAGAAGGCTTACTTGGTAAAAAGACTGCTGCGAAAGTCTGAGAGCCTGAGTTCGGATCCCCAGTACCTACTCCCATAAAAACCCCGGGACTGTGGCGTACCCTTAACCCCAGTACTGAGAATACAGCGGGGCAAAGACAAGCTAAGCCCTAAAGCTCATTGGCCACTCTGCTTAGCTGAATAGATAATGTTTGGTTTCAGTGGGAGACTTTGTCTCAAAAACAAATGTATAACTAAATTTATAGATAAAATACAGATATAGACAAAGCGAACAGCAAAAGAGGGAGGGACCTCTAACCTCCACATGACCCTTGACCTTCACTTAAACATGCATATATGCACAGGTACACATGCACACACAAGAATGTATATATAACACAAACAGAAATATGCAACCCTACACACACACACACACACACACACACACACACACACACACACACAGTTTTTTAAAAGCAGCCTGTGCAGGCCATAAGTGAAGCTCCTAGTTCTGTCCTTGATGCTACCACCCAACAATAATAAGATTCTACTGGTATTCTTTGAAGCTTTTTAGATGCACAGTTGACCTGATTCTTCAGTCATCCTGTTTGTGCGTGTCACATCTATAAACATAGAGAACTGAAATCTTGCTTCTAAATGGGAAGGACAGAATTGGTACCCAAACGCACTAAGGTTGTGATTTTCCTGGAGTTGCAAAGAGTCCTCTGATTTTCATTATCAGGAGGTCATGATTGCTGAGAGTTCCTTTGGAGTGTTTGAAGCAGAGCCCTAGAGTTACTCCAAAGAGTACAGGCAGCAAGGAAACAGAGGCAGGAAAGCGATCTCAGTAAGGAACAAATAGGAAGAAGATGAGTGTTCAGAAGGCAAGGACTGAACCTGTTGGGAACTGACCATGTGATAAAAGATGGCTCAGCCATGAGAGTTGGTGTTGATGAAGAACGTTTCCTGAATCGACATACTTACTCTCTAACAGACAAAACAAAACAACATAGACTGCCCACACGTCATCATTTAAAAGAAATACACAAAGATTTCCATGGAAAGGAGATTCTAAGACCTATTAATAAATAACCATTCTAGATGGTAGAGTCTGTCTTGTATCTTTTCTTATTATCTTAAATTTTTAAATACCCAGAGCCTCATACATACCAGCATCCATCACTGAACTACATGTGGATCTTGTCACCTTGTACTGGCTGGTTTTGTGTCAAATTGACAGAGCCGGAGTTATCACAGAAAAAGGAGCCTCCAATGAGGAAAGGTCTCCATGAGATCCAGCTGTAAGGCATTTTCTCAACTAGTGATCAAGGGGGAGGGCCCAGCCCATTGTGGGTGGTGCCATCCCTGGGCTGGTAGACCTGGGGTCTATAAGAAAGCAGGCTGAGCAAGCCAGAGGAAGCAAGTCAGTAAGTGACATCCCTCCATGGCCTCTGCATCAGCTCCTGCTTCCTGACCTGCTTGAGTTCCAGTCTTGACTTCCTCTGGTGATGAACATTGATATGAAAGTATAAGATAAATAAACCCTTTCCTCCCCAACTTGCTTCTTGGTCATGATGTTTTGTGCAGGAATAGAAATCTTGACTAAGACACACCTTTAGACACATTTAAATTTTTTAATTTTTTAATAAATATGCATGATGCATAAAACAGAAAGTAATGATAGTTACTCTGCAGTTAACATTTTTTAATTTTAGTCTATTTTCTATAAAATGATATATGTATGCACATGGTAAGGTGTATTTAATACTTAAAAGGTTATTTTTAAGGAAATATTTTTCTATGCAACCTATTGAAATGATCAGTTCTGGTGCTTTTGTAAGGGATATTGATTTCAGGAAATGGTTAACAATACGTTAGGATGCATTACTATTTTATTCTCAATGACATTTACAATTCGCATAGGTACAGTGGTTCATCTTCAAGACGAAAGATAATACAGCCGTGCATATAAAGTAAAACATGACCCATAGACTCCCATAAATTAATTTTACTTGGTTCAGTTTCACACAGTAATAAAGATGCTTCTGTTCACTCCTGTCCAGCTACTTCCCTTTGACCACTGTGAGACCTGATTCTTGGTTCTTGGGTAGGATTAACAGTTTCACACCGGCATCTAATAACCCAACACGGGGTTTAAATTTATCTCCTCACGGTCATCAAATATCTAATCTAGTGTGATTTTTTCCCCCATCTACAGTCATCTGAAGAATTTCGCTGAATTCATATCTGCCACGTCCAAATTGTTTGTGAACAAATACAGACATTTCAGCAGCTGCTGGACACGCCCAACACACATTTCTAGGTACCCACTCAGCTGAGTTTGGAAGGGAATGAGAATTCAGGAGTTAGGGAAATTTCCAGAACACAGAACGGTAAGTAAGTGGTACTTCAAGGCTGGGCAGCAGCTTAAAGTGCAAACAAGGTAAAGAGGAATAGTCTAGTAAGAGCCCAGAGCTTGAGCGATGGATTACCTAAGGGAGGAAGATGTTGCCTGTGTGGAGGAGAAGAGAGCAGCCTTGGTAAGGACAAGGGCAGGTGGGAGGGGCGTAATTTGAGATGCGTTCTGTTTGTGGTAGGTAAATTCCTAATCTCTAAGTCGACTGCTGGTGTGGTTTGATTTTTGTCAGAATCGGGAATTCTTGGCAGTGCTGGAGAAAGAAACTAGGAGTCAAGAAAGTTGTCAGAAGGGGCTCAGAGATAAAAATGCTCGCTCGACCGAGAAACCTGATGGGGAATAAACACAAGCCCTACGGGAAAGATGGCTCCTGACAAACAGATCTGATGGCCACAAGCCAGAGAAAGTGGATCCTGCTATAACGCCGAGATTCAGGAAGTCTAGGAAAAAGGATGATGACTTTGACTTCAAGACCAGCTGTTGCTACAGATTGAGCTCCAAGAAAGAGGCAAGGATCACACTGTCATCCGGTATTTCTCTGAGCAGGCAAGTCTCCCGAGATTGTCTCCACTCCTGAAGTCATCTGTCACATACGGCATCCACCTTCAAGACAGACACACATCATAACTGTAAATGCTATAAGTACCTAGCTTCCCCACAAGCACTTGAAAGTGTTTAAGTTAGAAACAGAAATTAAAATCCCCTCTCAAATACATTTCTTATCTATCCTGCTATTCAAAATGTCACCTTTAGGTAGGTATTGTAATATACCCCTTTAATCATAGCACTCTGGATACAGACATATGTGGATCTCTTGAGTTTGAGGCCAGCTTGGTCCACATATGAGTTCCAGGCCAGCCAGGACTACATAGTGAGTCCTTGCCTCCAAAAGAAAAAGAACGCTATAATATACTCCAATTTGTTTTTCTTTTTTGAAGGGTAATCCTTAAGTACCTCTACTTGCTTACCCATCCACTCAGTCACCAAGTACATTCCATTTAATACTTGAGTTTTTTTTTGCCAGATATGCCCCCCCTTCAGTTTCTCTTCATGCTGCCATTTCTTCTGGGTTATCTGTTTTCCCAGACAATGCCTTTCATCAGGAACATCTGTCTGTTTTATCTCCTGAGGATTCATTTCATTGCTGGGCAGTCTCCACCCAGGTCAGTGTCTCCGGATTCTCACTGGGCACATTAAGCCTTCCTTCACTGGGGTGACTGCTTCTTTAAGATCACCTTCCACCTGTTCCCCAAAGTGGTCACTGAAACTTGCAAGCCACACCCCTGCTTAAAACTTTCATTGTCTTTCACCCAGGAGATGAAAGTCAAGCTCTATAGAAGGACTGCAGGGCGAATGTCTCCTAAGCTTCCATTCTTTCTCTCCTTCTCCATTCCCACCACTTCAGGTTCCACTGAGTAGCTTCTAATTATATATAGTAGCGCAACCATAAATACAAGTTACCCAAATCAAGGCTATTTAGTCATTTCCTGCTCTTTTATGCACAACCTGTGGTTCTTCAATACCTCTAATTATTGAATTAGAATATATTACAACATTCTCTAAAGTGCACACGGTAGTCAGGCAGTCTTGAATAATGATAATTACGAATGTACTTCTAGACCTTTGTATTAGACATGGAAACCCTCAGAGCATTTACACTATTGAATTAGAAAATGATTACTATAGCTCAAACTTAGCTTTTGTCCTTGTAAGTGATAGAAACGCTGCTGGTGTTAGCCCCCGTGTATGGGGAATTATACTGCCAGATATTGAGAGATACCTCATCTCCGCAGTCCTCTGAGAGCGTACCACTGCCTCCTTTACACACACGAGTAGACTGAGTCTCACTGGGAATCAGACACAAGTTCTTCACCGAAACCGGAAGTTAAGGTGTAGAATCTGTTCAAACCTCCATCATCTAAAGGCTTATTTTCTCATGAATCTGAAGGACACTACATCACTTAACAAAAGTTTGTTAAACATATCAATAAATATATTGTGTAGTATAATGACCAGTGTTAAGTATCGAGGTGACAGGATCTACATTTACCGGGAAGGCTGGACTCTGGCCATGTCTATGAGACTTTATCTCATGTATGTTAATTGAAAGAACCACCTTCACTATGAGTAAGACTGTTTCCTCTTCAGGCTACCCTAGACTGTGTGAGCTGAGCTAGCAAGGAGTCATTGCTCTGGTTTCTGATTGTGGACATGATGTGGTGAGGCTGGTCCAAGCTCTTCCTGCCTTGACTTCCTCCCCATGACGGAACGTAACTTGCACTATAAGCCCAAATAAACCTTTAATTACCTTCAGTTTGCTTTTGTCAGGGTATCTTATCATAGCAACAGGAGAAGAGACTAAGAGAGAAACCATAAAAACGCATATAAGGTTATATTCAATTCTGTGCTTAAATTCTCCTTTATGTTTACTTAGTAGGTAAAAGCAGTTAGTCAAAGTTTATAACACCTATGTCAAAATCATGTTCAAAGGTAGTAACATAAATATTGTTAACTTCGAACTTAGCTATAGAACTTCGATCTAATTTAATTTTATATAAAAACAATCTTAGGAATAGCTGCGTATATACTCTTAGACCATGATTCATGCAAACCACAGGCAACTAAAACTCATTATTAGAAGATGTTGGTAACTTTATTGTCTGTCTACACATAAGATCAGATGTCTCCTTTCTGTACAACATGGTGACATTCCGTCTTCTTCCTATGCATAATTTTCAACAACTTAACATAAATTTCAACTATCAGTTCTTCAAGAATATCTTCCACAGAAAGATTCCATAGACCTTTAGGTCTAAGCATGTAGATAAAGTCTTGTCTCACCTCCTGCCATCTAGCCCTGTGCTTAGCACGGTGTGGTGTTTGCTCTGAATCCATCTGATAAATGAACGAAGGCTGGAAAGCAAGGACCACATTTACGTGGAAATATTTTCAGTTAGGAATTTTCAAGTGGGGAACACAGGATCTGAGGAATGGCAGCTGTGGAGAAAGGCACAATTCTAGTTCCAAAAGGTAATGGAGGTTGTGTGACAGAGTTTTAAATACTTGTTATCAGGAAATACAGTGAGTAGAATATGGAGTCTCATGGATAAAAAGAGGAACAAGTTATGGGGGCACATTCCTGAGATCCCAGCACTAGAAAAGCAGAGAAATGAAAATTGGTACAAGTTTGAGGCCACTCTGTTCCACATAGTAATTCCCAGACCAGTCAATAGAAGGAAGTTTGTCTCAAAGAAATAACATAACAAGCTGAGCAGTGGTGGCTCAGGTCTTTAATCCTAGCCCTCAGGAGACAAAAGTCTTAGTTCAAGGCCTGCCTGGTCTACAGAACAAGTTCCAGGACAGCCAAGGCTACACAGAGAAATCCCTAGCTCAAATAAACAATGTTTAGGGTTTACTGCTGTGAACAGATACCATGACCAAGACAACTCTGATAAGGACAACATTTAATTGGGGCTGGCTTATACATTCAGAGGTTCAGCCCAGTATCATTATCGAGGTGGAAACATGGCAACACGATTTGATCACTGTAAGTTCTCAATCATAAGGTCTTTAAAAAGTAGCTTCACTAAATGATTTGCAATGTTCTCCTGATCCTTACCATAAGTGTCTGTACTTAGGCTTTTCGATGTACAGTGTTAATATATTGGAGCTCATTGTAAAATACCACTTGCATTGCTCTCATCTAACATTCTTGGTCTCCATGCTCACATAGAAAAGGCCTCCGCACTCTCATCTCTCGGCTTATAATTCCTGGTTTGGGTGTTTGTGACCACACTACGGAAAAGCATTGTGCAAAAATCACTCAGATGGCTGAGGCAGGCAGACTGTGGATTCCAAGTTAGTCTGGTCTTCAGAATAAGACCATGCCTTGAAAAGCCCATGTAGAGAGAAAGGCAAACTCTGGATGTATGATTGATGGGGACAGTTCACATACAATGGACTGTATTTTCTTTCCTTCAAAAACCAGATTTGGGTCAAGCATGGTGACACATGTGCTTAATCTCAGCACTTGGGAAGCAAAGTCTGGTAGATCTCTGTGAGTTCTAAGCCAGCTTGCTCTTCATAATGAATTCCAGGCCAGCAAGAGCTACATAGTGAGACCCCATCTAAAAGAAAAGGTAGGTAAGTAGGTAGGTAGGTAGGTGGATAGGTAGGTAGGTAGGTAGGTAGGTAGGTAGATAGATAGATAGATAGATAGATAGATAGATAGATAGATAGATAGATAGATAGATAGGCAGACATAGTTACATAGAGATACATAAATAGTTTCATAGAGATAGAGTCATGACTTGAAAAATATGGACTTTAGTAACAATTAGCCTTGCTTTTGTTTGCTATTACAATGTTGGAGTCAGTGATTATAGAAAACACATTTTGGAGAAAATTACCTTCTGGCATAATAGGAAATTTACTGCCAAGTTCAAACCACTGAATAACATATATGAGAGACAGCAACCAGTAGCTCCTCGGGTTTTCAGTGTACTTATAAAGCCCAATTGCCTTTTGTGATAACCAGACTCTGAGGTGGCCCTTGGGCATCTTTTCCTTTTGATGTCCATGTCCTTATTTGGTCCCCTCCCCCATTATACCATGGTGGTCTCGTCACAGAACGACATACCACAGAAGTAATGGCTTGTTACTTTGGGATTAGGTCATGAAAAGACAAGCTTCTGCTTTGCATTTTTTTTTTCTGTTTCTTCCTCCTCCTCTCCCTCCTCCCCCACACTCATTCTACTACAACTCTCTCTCCCCCTCTGTCTCTCTCTTCCTCCCTCCATCCCTTTCTCCTTCTCTCCACCTTCCCCCTCTTTCCTCTCCCCCTCATCCTTTTTCATACCATGTGTTCCCCACCCCACACGGGGCTACCAAGTCAGTCAATGTGAGGCACACATGGCAAATAACTTTGGTCATACAACAGATGATGATAAAATGCCAAGTTTAGTAATCAGCTGTACCCCTGGTCTTGCAAGCAGATCTCCTGTCCCCATCAAATCTTGACAGTATTATAGCCCTTCCTTGTGGTATCTCTAACCTGTTTGGAGACCCTAAGCCCTAACAAGATGTTCCCAGTTTCCCAACTCTCAGAAACTACAAAAAAAATAAACATCTGAAGCTAATTAATGTGGTGGTAATTTTCAAGAACTACGGTATCTCTCTCAGAAAATTCTTAAAAAGGAAAACAAAAGAAAATGTCTAGAAAAAAATGTGTTGTTTTTTAAAGGTCAAGTTATTGAGACTCTCCAGTGTCTAAAGAAGAATTTCATCATCATAAATTAAGCTATGAAAATATCATTCCCTAATTTCAGTGTTGCTCAGGATTTCAAGAGCAGGTACACATACCAATGCAAATACACAGTAATTAAATGCATAAATAAATAATATTTTTAAAAGCCCTCTGCAATATCTCAAGTCTTGGATATCACTAGGTACAGCTCAATAAAAGTTACACTAGTAGTAAATTACATTGCAAGAAAATTTAAAGACATTGTGTGTTTCCCTGACAGCCAAGGTCTTCAACTTTACCACTAGCTAAGAAGGTAATGATCATGATGGTGTGGTGATGGTTGATGTTAATTCATAATTTAATTCCATTTAAAATAGATCTGAAATACGAGCATCACATATGTGCAGCCAGAAATACTTTTAAAGTAGCCAGCATCTTAGGATTGTGACTGGTAATATCTTTAACAATTACTCTGTGGGAAATACAAATCAAAAACATGCCATTATTTGGTACAACTGTAGGAAGAAATGCTATGGCACCAGTTTGTCCTCTGTAGCTTGCAACTCCTGTATTAATATGTTTCAGAAGGGATTCAGACTTCAGGATTAATATGGTTGTGAAAAACAGAAGAAAGGCATTTCTGGTAACCGTCTACAGATTTCAGTCTACAGATATATGCCTCATTGACTGGTCAGAAAAGAAGTTTTGACAAACATATTCAAAAGAAACAAAACGTAATAAACAAACCAAAGAAACCAAAGTGCTTTATAAAGCCATAAAGCATCATATAAACAACAGGTATTACAACATTGGAATGCTGGCTGGGAAAGCAAACCATAAAATGGCATTTGAAGAAAAAATACGCACGACGAGAGAAGAAAGGCTTCACGGGAGGAAGAGGGAGGAAATGGAGACTCAGAAATGTCAAGAGCAATGTCCTTCATAACCACAGAAAACCAACATTTCCATTAAAAAGAGCAAGTAGTTTAACATCAGAACATGACAGTATTCCAAAAGAAAGAAAAATCTATGAAAAACAGGTCTGCGAATAATAAAGGGAAGGAAAGGAGAAAAGGCGGCGCGGGAGGATAAAGTAGCCTGTCCGAGGATGCCTCTCCTAACAATATGATTTGAATTTAAAGCCGTCCACATCTGCTTTTTATAACTCTCTGCGTGTATTAGCTCACATAAAGAACCATGTTGATGTGCATTGTAAGAAAGAAATAAGAAGCTTATTAGAGAAGAAAAAAAAATCTACCATCTCCAGGATAATAAAGATTTCCTGCACTGACGACGGGAACATTGTCTACAGCAGTCACAGCTGTACATACACTGGTCAAAGGCCTTTCTTGTAAAACAATCCAAAGCACTTAGTCCATCCATCGCTGGTAACGTAAAAGTGACTTTATCTGTTAAATGATGGTTGCTCTACATTTGATCTTTTATTTTCAATCCTATTGTTTCTGAACTTTATACAACAAGAACAACTCTAGGCATCTGGAGGTTTTTTTTTTTTTTAGCTTATCTTTCCAAATGCATTATTAGAAATACTAAGTCCTTAATACACTGGAGAAGAGAAAAAGGAAAGAAATCTAGATTGCGAAGTTGAAACTGGCATAGAGGCACACGCCTGTGATCCCAGGTGCTCAAGAAGCTAGCTGGAAGATTATAAAGTTCAGGTCACTCTGTGAAGTATGGTCTGAAAGTGGGGGGAGGGGATACAAACAGAGGGGTGGGAAGGAAGGAGTTAGGGAGGAAAGGAGGGAGGAAGGGAGGGAGGGAGAGAAGGAGGAAGGGGAAAAGGGAGAGAAGGAGGGACAGAGGGAGGAAGGAAGAGAGAAAAGGAGGGGGAAGAGAGGGAAGGAGGGAGGAAAGGAGAGAAGAAAGGGGAAAAGGGGGAAAGGAGGTAGGGAAGGAGGGAGGGAGGGAAGGAGAGAGGGAAGGAAGGAGGGAAAGAGGGAGGGAGGGAAGGAGGGAGGGAAATAAAGGAAGGAAAGAAGAAAGGAAGGGAGAAGGAAAGAAGGAAGTAAGGAAAAAGGAAGGAGGAAAGAAAAAAAGGAATGAAAGAAGGAAGGAAGGAAGGAAGGAAGGAAGGAAGGAAGGAAGGAAGGAAGGAGGAAATTTCATGATCTCCTTTTCTTCAGTGCAGGCAGTGAGGTTTTCTTTCAGAAATCATTGTTAAAAAGAGTTGTTTCTTTTCTGTGCCAGGATTAAGCTACATTTACTGAGAATTTCTAACTTATTTTTATGAGTTTCTGTGGAATAGATACATTTCTATAAACTTGGGATTTGGAGAAGAATTTCCTGCTGTAATGTTTATTCCCTGTGAATGTGGTTTCCCTGCTTCTCAACATAGCAGAACTCTATTGTCCTCGAAGACTGACTGGCTTCCCTACATCTGGTTATATTTACGTTTGATTTCGCATGTAGCAACATTATTATTTTCAAATTTGTTTTAACAAATCACTGTTTATGTTACATCTGAATCCTCCCTCCCTCTCTCTCTCTCTCTCTCTCTCTCTCTCTCTCTCTCTCTCTCTCTCTCTCTCTCTCTCTCTCTCTCTCTCTCGTATCTCACATGACTTGGAAAAGTTTCCTGGGTTATGAGTAACTTGTGACCACATGATACTTCACATACAACAAGTTCATGGCACCTGGAAGAAAAATAAAATGATCTTCCTAGAAAGGATTGCACAGAAGAAAGTAGTTAGATGGAGTAATAGCATTCGCCAACTGCAGGTGCGTGGATGATTGGTGGAGCTTCCCTGGCGACGTTCCAGCCTGGCCTACTGCTCTCTCCAGAGATCCCAAGTACTGGAGACCACTTGAAATGTCTCTTTTACTGTCCCAATGATTGGCAACTTTCCAGACTCCAACTTCGCTTTAGAAAGAACTTCTCCAGTTAAATGGAGAGTTAAGACAAGTATGGAGATAATTCAGTCTAACACAAATACATTGAGGAAAACCCCTGGCTTGCTGAAGTCTCTCTGAATGGTAATGAATATGCGGATGAAATTCTCTATGCCTTGTCTTTCTTTGGGTGTGTGAGAACTGACTTTCACCCTGCTGTGGAATATCAACCACTTCTCAGCTTCATTATCTCCCAACACCCCGCTCCCCAGGCTTGCCTGTTCTATTATCCATACAATCTCTTGTGAAGCATTTGAAGTAACTGTTTGAGGGGGGTTGTTCCTGTTTTTGTTTTTAAGGGGATCTCATATACTCCAGGCTGGCCTCAAATTCACTCTGTGCAGTTGAACGTGACTTTGAACTTCTGATCTTTCTGTTTTCTCATGTTTCCCTCTCCTGAGTGCTGTGAGATTGAAACCGTGTGTGTGTGTGTGTGTGTGTGTGTGTGTGTGTGTGTGTGTGTGTGTGTGTGCCTTGCCTATTTTACATGGTGCTGCAGAGCAACCCCAGGGCACTCTAGGCAAGTATCTGACCATTTAAGTTACATCCCCGGCCTCAACTACCAATTTCAATACAGCAACAATCCCAGTGATCCTTTTAAAATGAAGTGACATTGTGTCCCCTATTTTCTCAAAATCCCTTAGCTCTTCCCATTCTACCAAATAGTCACAGGTCTATAAGGCACCTACATAAACAGCAGCATGACATAGAATCTGCTGACTCTTAGTCATCAGAAATATATAACCCTTACTCATTAAACATGTGTTGATTGCATATAAATGTTTTATATTCATATTTGATATAAAATATTTATATAAGACATATTTAATATCTTTATATTGGATATAATATTTAATACCTTTATATTGAATATAAATGTTTTATAGCTAGCCCCTTATCATACATTTCTTAATGTCTTATTTCTATAGATTTATATCTTCATTATCAGTGTTTTGTGTGCACTGATTTGAGTTTTCACTGAGAGTCCACTTTATTATCTTTCTTTTAACGTTTAGTTTCTGGAAAAAAAACAAATTTTCCTTCACACCCATTATATTTTCCCAAATGTTTTCAAGTGTGTAATACTTCCTCCTCCTTATCATTGAGATGCACAGAAATACTTACACATGTAACTATACTGTGGCTAAGATTTGCATGAAAGCAATATGGGGCAGGGGTGTGTGTAAAAGAACTAGCTCAGTGTTTGTTCCTTTGCCAGGCAAGCGAGTTTGCCTCCCAGAAATCATAGAAAGTAGCTCCCAACCATCCAACACTCCATCCGGCTCCAGAGGCTCCAACAAGTCATCTGGCTTCGTTGAATGTCATCCCACAAGTGGCATGCATTTACACACGTGAGTGAAAATAAAAAGTAAGTCTTCATAGTAACTGGAGAGGAAGCAAAAGAGGCCTTGAACCACAAAGAGTGAGATCAACCACGTGGCAGTGGGGTTATGGGACCATTGCTTAAGCAACCAGTTGGTGTATGTTAGAGATTTATTATAATTTTCTAATTATTCTACAGTTTGCGACTAAAACTATTTTCAAATGCACACATGTGTTTTGAAAGTTTTTCATTTCGTGTTTGATGTTTTAATAATTTTGATACCCTGATTTGTCTTTGATGGTAACAGGAGATTAATATGCCAGACTTTTCGGTCCTTGCTGTCCTCGGTACCTATGTGGTGGTTAATTTCCTTCCTCTTTCCACACCACATATCTTTGATTAAGACTGCTCCTATTAGCTTTCTAAAGGCAGGTCATTTTATAAGGAAGCCATGTTCCTCACAAGATTTAAAGAAATAAATTCAGACCTGGATGGTTTCTTTGACTGAGATGGTGACACTTCATTCAAGCAGATCTTGTTCATGGGAGAGTATAGATGAGAAAACCAGAACTTCACACCTTAAACAAAACTTGTCTTGAAATATTTCAAATAGTTGGCACATGGATAAAGGAGACAAGTTAACTCTATTGCATCAAGAGACGCTGCATACTTCATTAGACTTAAATTCATGCCAGGGAGCAGTTTTAATGACATGCAATGAAACGGATTCAAAGTAGAATCTAACACAGTCTGTCTCCACCTTCAAGTTCAACTCAGCCCTACTCTGGGGAAAAGCCATCAGTGTGGGCAGGGCATGTGGCTAGGTAGTAGCAGTGTATGTGTTTAGCATTTTCAAAACCCTAGGTCTAAAGAAGGAAGATGAAAAGGAAGAGGAAAAAAGAGGCTAAAGGAAATTCCTTGTATATTCTCTTAGAAAGTTTCCTTGTATTCAGAAATAAAAGTATTTTTCAAGACCTAATTGGGGGTTAGATTATAAAAATGGTTTTAACCTGTTTTCTTTCACTAAACTATACATATGGTGAGCATTTGTTTATGTAAACTCTATTATAGGCAATTTATTTCTCTATTTAGCTACTTGCATATTTACTTTTAAGACATAGTTTCTCTATGCAGTATAGACCAGGACATCCAACTATCCTGCCTTGGCTTCCAAAGAGCTGGGATTCTGCACACCTGGCCCCAGCTTCTTAATTCCATATGGAACTCTCTCCTATAATTAGACCTACAGTTTGATTTAGTTCACTTTGAGGTCACTATTCTTGTAAACCATCTTGTTCCATGTCTCCTTCTCAGTGTGTTAATGTGGATTTAGGCTAAGCACAGAGATAAAATGAGAACAAAAACAAAGCTCTAAGACAAGCTGCATTTTCAATTTAATAAATTTAATAGTTTCAACAAAACTGTTGTTTCAGGAAATTTTAATTTATTCTCTGCCCTCTTGACTTTTTATTTGTTCACACACATCATATTTTCCCCCAAAAAAAAATCTAAAGATTTTTTGTCAGTTTGGTAGGTGAATTTTTTTTTTTCGACATTTTAAGACAAGGTTTCTCTATGTAGCTCTGGCTGCTGCCCTGGAACTCTCTCAATAGAGCAGGGACAGGCCTCAGAGGTCCATCTGCCTCTGCCTCGTGTGCTGGGATGAAAGGTGTGTACCACTACTGCCCAGACAGCAACTCAAATATTTTGCTCAATGTTTTCTAGTGTTTTACTTATGAATGACATTGAAAGTTGATCCCCATATTTTTAAATCACTAATTTGGTGCTTTTTTTTTTTTTTTATCTCAACTTTGTGTTTGAGTTGTCCTGTTTATCTCAGAGATAATCACCTTTCTCACTGATAGGATACAAATGTTTTTACCTATTTCTCCATATTAAATGTTTTAAACTCATCCATATTCACTTGATTAACCTCTTATTGCTTCTGGATTTCAGAAACATTGTTTAAAAGCATTTCCTCCCAATCAAAATAAGTGGATGATACTTTAATTCTTAAGTATAAAATATTGATGTAGGAGAGAGACAGAAAACAGAGTCTCCAAAGTTGTACTCTGACTCCACATGTGTGTCCTAACATGTACAAACCAACACTCACATACATACACCACATATACATTTAAGATAAATAAAATAATTGTGATTAAAGTATTAGAATGTACTAGAAGGAATTAGTAACTTTTCTTCCCCTCAAATAAATAGTCCAATTGTGAATTAATTTTATCATTGTTACTGAAATAAAGTCCCTAACTGAAATTATCTGGGGGCGGGGGGGGGTGGTAAAGGTATTATTTGGCTCACCCTTCCAGTTCACAGTCCTTCACTGATAGAAGTCACTGCAGGAACTCATGGCAGGAACCTGAAAGCAGGAACTTCGGAGGAGGATTACTGGCTCCGTGGTTGGCTTGCTCAATGGCTCATGCTCACTAGCTTTCTACAGCTGAAGGCAATGTCCATAGTAGGCCTGCCCCTTCAATTACATCAGGTTTGGCAGCACGCTCCTTAACCCCGCTGAGCTGCCTCACCAGCCCTGTAAAACTGTCTCCAAGAACAGTTCCTAGACCTAGAATTTCTATCTCAGGGATTATCATTATTTAAGGGGACGCCAGCATTACTTTTGCTTTGTTTATTCTACTCTTACCTGAATCAATGTAAGGAAGCATACACGACCAATGAGAAGGTCTGTTTCCCACATCCTTAGAGATGGTTAGCATCATCTTGTGATTTGAGTTGCGCTTGAAAGTAGTGAGATCCAGTTTTGTTTTGTTTAAGATGTGTTTATTTATTATAGGAGTACACTGCAGCTATCTTCAGGCATGCCAGAAGAGGGCATCAGATCTTATTACAGAGGGTTGTGAGCCACATGTGGTTTCTGGAATTCGAACTCAGGACCTCTGGAAGAACAGTCAGTGCTCCTAACCACTGAGCCATCTCTCCAGCCCTGACATCCAGTTTTTTTTTTTTGTGTGTGTGTGCACATATAGACATACACATACCGTCTACCATGACTTGCTTGTTCATCCCTTTAACTCTTGATTTTTACCTTTTATAAGAGATTGTAACATTTATATCACATCTCCCATCCCCTTCCCTCCTCTAAACCCTCCTATGTACACCACCCCTCTGAGCTACTTCAAATTCATGGCCTCTCTTTTGTTAATGGTTGTTGTACACATGTAACATATATATGAATGTGTGTATCCGTGTGCTTCTATATAAATATAACATGGACTATATTTCACTTGCACGTGTGCTATCAAGGCTGACCATTTGGAATTCTCCTTCGGGAAGACTGTTTCTCCCACTCCCAGCATCCCTTACTGGCCCATACTTCTTTGTGTAGAGCTGAGACCTTGTAAGTTTTCTCTTGTCCACATTACCATGTTTATTGATGTTGTTGTTTAGGTCATGTTTGGGTGGCCATAAGTATGACTTCTGACATTTTTAGGAAACACAATTTCACAGCAAACTCCCTCTAACCCACTGGCTCTTCTAGTTGGCTTTCAATCCCATCCTCTGGGATAATATCTGAGTCTTAGGCTCAGCGGTTCTTTTTCTCTGAGGATGGCTATCATGATACCAGAAATTGCTGCGCAAGCTTCCAAAGGAGGGGTGCATCCAACAGCCCTACACAGCTATAACACTTATGAACAACAACGTCTAGTATTGTCAGATATCTATAAGGATGAAGTAGTAACACCAGCCATGGTCATAACCAACAGCTCTCTACAAGGCGGGTATTAGAAACCCAGCCAACTAATGTTGGTGAGTAAAGCTGTGGATCTTACACTGCTATATTACTAAGCCAGCATTATCCCTTACCAGATTCTAAACACTTGTCCTTACACCCACAGGTAAGTGAAGTCCTCATCTGACATCAAGGAAACTTCCCTTTGCAACAGATGGAGACCATACTGATTAAAATGCACAGCTGTGGAGCCCAGTCCAAACTGATATACCTTTGGCTCTTAAAAAAAAAAAAATCAAGTTTTTATTACTTTCATTTTTGTTCTAAAGGCAAAGATATTGAATCATGTGATGAAATGTAAATTTTTACTTTGTCATTGATCTTTGAATGTTTTTGGTATAGATTTTTTTTCATCTTGTAATATTTTTATTTCGTCAAGTGTGTCTTCCCTTGGATGGGTGGCATTAGTTTTGAGATATGGATATTTTTTTATATGTTTTATTTATAAAATCTCAGATTCTTGTAATTCCCCCACACTTATCAAAAGTAATTCCATAGTGATTAAATTCGAATTACTGTATCTAAATGGACATACTTTTTTTTTCTAGGACTTGTTTAACCTCCAGATAACTATATAGTCATTTACTTTTTTCTGCCTTTTTGGTTAATTGGAGAGAATAATAAACCATAAATCACAAGCTTATATTGATTGTTACTACTGTGTTTGTGCATAAAATGGTATCCCTTACTAAAAATAGGATTCGTTTGTGCCTTGGAAAAAAGATTTGACAATATTAATGGTAAAGGTGGATTCATGAAATTCCTTAAGAATCTCTATTTTTTTACCACAAATTGCACAACAAAAACAAAACATTAATGTATTTGCACTTGCTTTTAAATATGAATAAAGCCTAACACATTATAGAAGTCAGCTTGTATCAACTTATCCTGGAATATGCAGGGTCATGAGTTCAATCTCTAGTACTGTAACAAAAAAATTACAAAAGCCAAAGATTACACTGTGCACAATATATTGAAATAAGCAAAGCCTAGTGTGTTTTACTTAAGCCTATAAACCCTAATGTGTGGTCATTCTATCACAATCTCCTCTTATGTCCCAAAGAAGCTGTCATTTGCAATGTTGCATGCACAGTTGCTTTTGTCCTACAAATTCCAAACATGGAGGTTTTTTATGAGAGATGTATCTCACGCATATCTAATAATAAAGTGGAACAAGCTGACACAGCTGTATTCTCTAAAAACAAAAGATTTTTGTCTTAGTTTAGGGTTTGACTGCTGTGAAGAGACTCCACAACCATGGTAACCCTTAAAAAGAAAAACTTTTAACTGGAGTTAAGTTACAGTTTCAGAGGTTTAGTCCATTGTTATCATGATGGGAAACATGGATGGCACTATGCAGGAGCTGAGAGTTCAACACCTTGATTCACAGGCAGCAGAAGGAGACTGTGAGCCACACTGGGCAAAGCTTGAACACAAATGACCCCAAAGTGTGCCTCCACAGGGACACACTTTCTCCAACAAGGTCACACCTCCTAATAATGCCACTCCCTAGGGATCAAACATTCAAACACATGCGTCTATGGGGAACATTCCTATTCAAACCATCACAGCTTCCAATACTTAATCTTCCTGGTCTTTTCCAATAACTCTTTTTTTATGGATTCTTATTGATCCAAAGAGATTTTAAACATGTATTGAGAAGTACTTCAATACAAAAAAGAAAATTCCACTGTAAACGAGGTAGCTCCCAAATAATAGCTATTTTGCTGTTCTCACTACTGTTCAACCCTGGGGCAGCCATTGTTACTTCTCTTGGGCTTTTGTTAAGGTTGTTAACCAGGAAAAGCTGTTCAAAACCCTCGTTGTTACAAAACATTTACAGAAACATCTACATCTTCTCTGATCTTTAAAGTAATAGTAATAAGTAGTAAGAGAAAACATATGGTGAGATCTAGGAGTACTAACTGTATCAAGAAATGTTCCATCATGTTTTAGATTTGGATGCTCTGCTTAAATGGATACATTTATCTATTTAGAGACAAAGTCTCTCTGTGTACCTTTGTCTTGCATAGAACTCACAAGGCTGAACTCCTAAGCTCCTAGAGATCCACCTGCCTCTACCTCCCCAGTGCTAGAATTGAAAGCGTGAGTCACCCACCTGGCTTTGAGAGAATTTTTATATCTTTAATACAGTGTTTCCTTATACCTAATTCTCATAGAAACCGAGAGAAAAGGTTGATGAAGGGTCATGGTTCTTCAGCAACCTGGTTCCAAAATGGTCTTGGGCACTATCTCTAAACTGAGGATAAAGAATCTGCTGTGAAGACCTAGGATGTTTCCAGGAAATGGCTGACCTCTTGACCTCTTGATATCATGATAAATAGGTCATTTTAAAGTAGTTTCATTATTGCTGTTTCGATTTGGGTTTGTTTGTTTTTGGTTTGGTTCTCTTGTTGGTTTGTGTGTGTGTGTGTGTGTGTGTGTGTGTGTGTGTGTGTATGTGTGCGTGTGAGTGTGTGTGTTGTCTTCCTATTCTGTCACTCAAACGACATCTAAGCTAGACTGCTTTACACTAATTATTAGTCACTGATATTTTTCTTGTTTTTCCGTCTTTCATTTTCAAATGCTGAATCAGACTTCCTTTCCTGGGACAAATACAACTTGGCTCTGATGTATACTTCTATTTTTACTGCTGAATTCTATTGTTTTAAAGATTATTACACTGCTTTCAGTGATAGATACTGATTAATAGTTGTGTGTGTGTGTGTGTGTGTGTGTGTGTGTGTGTGTGTGTGTTGTTTTTGTTTTGTAAAAGCCTTTGGTGGACTGGCTCTTAGGGTACTATTGGATTCAAAGAACAAACCAGAAACTATTCCTTCTCTTCCTGTCTTCTGAGAGAAATTCTACAGAAGTCATATTATTTCTTTTTTCAATGTTCAGCAGAAATTATCAGGTGAACCGAGCAGGTCTGCTGTTTTCTAGCTTAGGATCTCACTGCTTTAGTTGGGGTTTCTATTACTTTGAAGAAAATACCATGAACAAGTCAAGCTTGAGGAAGGAAATATTTATTTCAGCTTACACTTACTCATCACAGTTTATCACTAAGGAAAATTCAGAGCAGGAAGCCAAACAGAGAGAGAACCTGGGAACAGGACTGATGCAAAGGCCATGAAGAAGTACTGCTTGCTACTTGCTCCCCACAGCTTGCTCAGTCTGATTTCCTAAACACCAAGGACCACTAGTCAAGGGAAGATATTACCGGTGATGCTCTGTGCCCTCACAATATGAACCATTAATTAAGAAAATGCTTGCCTACAGCCTTTCTCAATTGAGGCATTTTCTCAACCGAGATTCCCCCCTCTTAGATGACTCTAGCCTGTGTCAAGTTGACATAAAACTGGTTCATTACTTTTAATGGATATAATGTTATTCATATAATCTTTTTATCTAATATGAGTCTAGGCAGATTTGTCTTTCAAAGTATTTACTTTACTATTGTTGACTGTACCTCTTTATTATGCTGATAATATAGTGTCTAAAGCAATATTTCTACTCTCATTTCTAGTGTTATCAAATTTGTTGTCACTTGTCTTAACATATGTGGAGCCATTGGTTTCATTCATTTTTGTTAATTGGCTTTGTGTTTTATTTGACTCTATCGACTTCATGTTTTGAAATATTTACTATTTACTGTCTTACTTTGGACTTGATGCTATATATAACTACTTTTCTAACTTAGTAGTTTAATCAGTAGATTTTTAGAACCTTCTTTTAAAAATCTTTTCTATAGTATATACATTAAATGCTACAGCTTTCCATCTCAATGCTGACTTCATCACAACCTAAAAGCATTGATAGGCTGTAGTTTTGTTTGTTTAAGATTTTTCAACTTGCCTTCAGACATTTGTCTAACCTGGGTGTTATTTTGAAGTATATTATTTAATCTCTTTTGTGTATTTTTTCTTTTTTTTCCCCTTGCTATCAGTTTCTAGTTAACATCTAGAGCGGTTAGAGAACAGACATTGTATAAGTTCTGTTTTTTTTAATTTTGCTAATGTGGCACGATCCAGAATGTGTGGCGTTTCTTAGAGAGCATCCCAAACACACTTGAGAAAGCTGCTCTGTTGTTTGCTGAGACAGCCTGTGAATGTCAATCATACCTATTATGCATAATTTGAACAGTTGATTAATAGTCGACAGAAAAGAAAGCAATAGACTGAGGCCCAGATACAACCTTCATATCCCCAATAACCAAGTCTTACCTCTCAGCTTTCTATAATATCCCACAATAGTGTCACCAGCAAAGAGCAAAGCATTCAGAACTTGTGTTTATAGAAGATATTTCACACTCAGACTATGACATTTTGTTCCTGGTCTCCAAAGGTTTATTCGTCTCTTATAAAACAAACAAACAAACAAACAAACAAACAAACTCATTTCCTTCCTCTAAAAGGTCTCTATAATGTTAACAGTTCCAGCAATTTATCAATAGACTAGCTCAAAATATGAGTCTCTCATTAACTCTATAAATTAAAATCAAATTACATACTTTAAAGATATCATGCCACAGAAAGAAAAGGTATTTCCATTCCATTACTGATCAATGAAACTATAAAAAAGAAAGAGAGAGAGAGAAAGAGAGAGAGAGAGAGAGAGAGAGAGAGAGAGAGAGAGAGAGAGAGAGAGAGGGAGGGAGGGAGGGAGGGAGGGAGGAAGGAAGGAAGGAAGGAAGAAAGGAAAGAAGGAAGGAAGGAAGGAAAAGAAAAAACAGAGGGAAGGAGGGAGGGACTGAGGGATGGAGGGAGAGGGAGGGGGAGGGAAGGAGGGAGGAAGAAAGAAAGGAAGA
Organism: Micromys minutus; assembly: GCF_963924665.1. Taxonomy (NCBI): domain Eukaryota; kingdom Metazoa; phylum Chordata; class Mammalia; order Rodentia; family Muridae; genus Micromys; species Micromys minutus. Next base: position 30,977,554 of record NC_137974.1, read on the forward strand.
CTAAAAGCCAATAGGCCAAACATGTCCAACATTGAGAACATTGTGAGCTTTGATGGGCCTGTGCAGGACAGTCCTCATGGCCTCTCTCAGCTGGTTTTCCTTGCTTCCTGCAACTTTCCTAGCCACATATTCAGCATCTGGCATCTTTAACATTCTGTGTACTCTGATGTGACTTAAGCTGCACCTTGACAGGACCACACATGTCCTTTCCAGCAGCTTGTTGCAGGGAATCTAACTCTGCCACACACTGCCACCCTCCTCTGCCTTCCTCTCAAATCTCTGGGGAAGCCATGATCATTTCACCCTCAGATCTTTAAGGAAGAAAGATTTAATTGACTCTCGCGTGTTTAGAGGTTTTCATTTATGGTTAATTGGTCCCATGTACTTCAGCAGAGCAACATGGTAGCTGGAACCTTTGGCATTGTAGCTTAGTTAATGTTCTGTGTATAGGAAACAGAGAGAGAAAGACTGGAGACACAGGATAAGCTTCAAAGTCACACTCACCAGTGACCCACCTACTCTAACCTGCCTCTAAAAGTTTCCATTCACTTTCAAAATAACACTTCTAGATGTGGACCAAGAATTGAAGACACAAACCTACGAGGATCATTAATATTTAAATGTAACACAGAAATATGCTGTAATTAAAAAACACAGTCTGAGGAGTAGAAATTCATTGCTTCTGATGGAGAAAGTAGTTGTACTGGTCAAGTCTTGAGAGTCTAGACAAACATTGTGGTGGAAATCTGAAAAGTAGTTGCAGCCAAAGGAAGTGGGCAATTCTTTTCTAGCAGGTCAAGGAACTGAGTAATGAGAGGCTAGTTTCTCTTAGAGGACTACTAGATCTATTCTCTGCAATGTTTCTACTAGAGATCTCTTTATGTGTATAAGTAAGTATAAAAGTAACAGAACTCAAGAAGTGTATATGAGCTCATGTTCCTGCTCTTTGCTCTCCCACCCCTCCTCTCTCCATTCCCTCCCCCGCTCCGTGTGCTCATGGCTGGCCTCTAATTCTCTACTCTTCTTCTTCTTCTTCTTCTTCTTCTTCTTCTTCTTCTTCTTCTTCTTCTTCTTCTTCTTCTTCTTCTTCTTCTTCTTCTCTCTCTCTCTCTCTCTCTCTCTCTCTCTCTCTCTCTCTCTCTCTCTGCTCCTACTACCCTCTTAACTCCCCCCCCCCACGTTGACCTGAATAAACTCTATTCTGTACTGTAAAAAAAAAGTATATATGGATCATAGACTAAATGTGTAGTTACTTTATGTAGAAGACCCCAGAATATCTTACGTCCATTTAATCTTAGAAAAGGGGGTCAGTGAACAGTGCTAGAATTTAGTAGAAGAGTTCAGCATAGAGGATAACCTCAAAATGTTGGATTAGAGTGATATCACTTAAGGATATGTGACTTCATCTGACACGTGAAACTTGATACCTTTGTCAATGGTGTACATTCAAATAGGTATAGTTCTAAATATCTGTCATCTCGGATTGAAACAAGTCTGCCAGTAGGTTTATATCTTTGGCCATACATCAAGAATAACAACCAGACCAACTGTAATTTGACCAACAATCAGCAGACTAGTGTGCAGAGAGGTATCTGGCAGGATTTTGTTTTAGATGGACACCTAAGTTCTAATGGGGCTCATGTTAGGTGACCAATCTGTCATCAATGAATCTTTGGGGACAATCTTAAACTCATCCACCAGGTTTTATAAGTCACAGGATAAGATGGGGCAAACCTGAAAACTTTAGGTATCTTTTGAACTGGAATTGAAGAATTATCGAAGACACCGTTATGTCTCCCATTTGAATCAGTTATTTAGAACCTATCGTTGTGGAAGCACTGCTGAGTGCTGAGTGTTCTTTATAAGAGGGTCTCACTGTGAGGCCCCAGCTGGCCTCAAACCCACAAGATTCACCCATCTCTGCTTCTTGGAAACTGGTATTAAAGGTATGCACCTCCACACTCAGCAGGGTTTACAGTATTTGAATGTAATTGCTTAGAATAGTGTTTGCTTCTATACCTGTAGGTATTCCACACCTGTACTGGGCAGAATTATCAAGGGGAACAGATCTGGAAGGAAGTTAGTTTTTAATTTGGCTTATATGACAGGGGCTGGGTGATGCCTAGGGTTGTCAATTTAACAGGATCTACATCAATTGAAAAATAGACGTTTGGGCATGTCCATGGGAAATTATCTTGATTGTGTTAGTTGAGATGGAAATACCAGTCCACTGTGTATGGTACCATTCCCTGGCTGGATTACAAGACTGTGTGTAGAGGAAGAGAGTTGAACAGCCATGCATATTCTCAAGTCTTGGCTTCCTGACTGTGAGTGGGAGGTGTCTATGGGAGTCCCAGACCTGTAGCTGTGAGCTAGAATAGAGCCTTCCATGCTTAAGTTGATTTTGTCAGGATATTTTATAATTGCAGCAAGGAAATTTACTAATATACTATCTATACCTCGGAAAGGCTAAAGACTCTTCGGAGTTCATGAAGGTGGTTTCTTCAGCCATTCCAATCATTGCCAAAGGCTTGAAAGTTTCCTCCAGAGTCATTGGTCTTTATTGTATGTTGGGAAGCCTAAGAAATTGTAGTCTCTTATAAGCTGAGGATGCCAACAACAGTAACAGCAACAGTAACTGCAGGCATAGGTGTCACTTGCTCAGAAAGAAAAGAAGGAGAGATGGAAGAAATGCTTATTCCTTGTGACTGCTCTCCATCTGGGAAATCCCCATTAGAAAATGCCTCCCATTCTGAAGGAGGGTCTTCCTCATTCAAGTAATACCCCAAACATACACACAGAAATGCATCTTTTGATTGGTTTCAAATTTTATTTAATTAGCAGTCATCAATGGCCACAGTTAGGGTTGTCCATCTATCTTAATTTTATCTCAAGCACTTGGCTGGGGAAAGGTCAGAGAGAGTTCAATAATATTTGGACAAGACATCTTATGTTGTTGAAGATTATAGATGAGTCCTCTGGCTGTAAAGTTTGCAAGAACCATTTAGTTAAATTAAAAAACCCTTTGGGTTATATTTTGTCCCTCTTCCAACCCGAGGATTCCAGATGCAGTGTGATTTTCCTAGAAAAAGTAGGATGGGTTGACTTAGCTTTCACAATCCTCTTATTACACAGCACAAGGCATTATCACTCAAGAAGAGGTTCTGTCCCATCTTTATCGTGGGATCCCTCAGCTCTCCCAGTGAAGACCATGTGTATGGATAGCATAGTACATTCCTTTTGCTTCAACATAAGAGATGTAACTGGATAAATGGGTCATAGCTTTGAACAAACGTGTGTGTTTGTGTGTGTGTGTCCATCAATGTACAACACAAGAATTTTAGATCGACCAGCAACAAGTGTTTGTTCCAAGGGTCTTGTTTAACAGAGCAGGAAACTGTGTTGAAAATGTAAACTCACCAACCAGATCAGAGCTCTCTGGATTCCCAGACTAAGTACTCCTCTCTATTTTTCCCACCTAAGACTTCAGGAAATAAAACTTCAGATGAGAGGATATTGACAAAAGCTGTGAAGAAAGAAATCTATCTTTTCTTTCAAACTTATGCTCTCTGGGAACTTTTCTCTTTTCATTTCTTGCAGCTGAAGGGTTTCTTACTGACTCTTGGGAGTAGGGGGATTAGTGACCTTTGGCTAAAGAGATGATTTTACATGAAGGAATAATTCTGATTTCTATAATGATAAAGCTCTGACACAGTATATTCTGCAGCTTGAAGTTCTCTAGGACTCCCTATATACCACAACATAAGGTACTGAGTCTCTCCCACCCTTAAGGACTTCCTGGGCTCCTAACCTCCAGGAAGTAGTTCACCCAGAGCCCAGCTTTGCATTCTAGATAACCACAAGAAACAGAATGAAGCCTCCTTGTGTTTTTAATTAATTAATGGGATTAAAGGTGGGCACTACCACATGGGTTAGATCAGCCATCCTTAAGCTTCTCCACTGGTGACATTTTCCAAAATGTTGTGATGCAGCCCCAGGTACATGGGCATATAAAATAGACACATTAATCCAGTATTCACTACAACAAACCATTGCAAAATTATTTTAAAACAATTCTTTGATGCACACATAATTTACCATTTACTAACGATTAAAGTAAATTAACATATGAAGATAGGTATGCTTGTTTATTGTTCAATAAAAAATTAAATCCTGGTTGAATATTGGATACTATAGGATATAGAGCGTCCTCATTGTTTTTCAGAGCTTATTGATATTTTGATTCTTTCATTAGTATTGAGCATTCTCCTTTATATAAATATGTAATACAAAATGCAGGACAATATTCAGGGACATATCAAAAGTGTTGGAAATAGTGCCTAAGCACCAAGCCAAAGTTTGTTTAATAACTTTTTTAAAAGCCTCAAATTAAGAATTCAAATAACTATTTAAAAAAAAAAAACTTGTATTCTAACACAATATAGCCCCATGCACATCCAGGAACACTTGGTCGCTAGAATATTGAGCATTGCCACTTTGAGTATTTCATTCAGCAGGTATAGTAGTGTGCTTATATTCCCTGTATATGGGAGATGCCGGGCATTCAAAGTCCTCCCTATCCACATAGCAAAATTCGAGGCCAGCTTGAGCTATTTGCACTTCCTGAAGTAAGAGGTGGAGGAGCAGGGGGAAGAGGAAAAGGAGGAGGGGAGATGGAGAAACAGACATACAGACATAGACAGAAAGAGACAAGAAACCCCAATTCAAAAGCTAATCCAGTCCTAGGCTTCCCCTTGTATAAGGTCCCTAGAAAGAAAAAACTCTACAAAACCCAGGTGAGAGCTTGTCTTCTGCTGTGTCCATTTGTGGACATCACTAGGGCTTGATGACCATCTCCCTCCCCCAAGGCCTCCGCCATCGCCCATATTTGACTAGCCAAGTTATTCCTTATTCAAGCCTGTGACAGGTTTTCTAAAACAGTGTCAGACAGTGCCCAAAGAATTCGAGGTAAACTTAAACTTCTCCTGGCTCCTAATGTTTGTAAAACACAATTGTGATCATCTGGAAAATACCTAAAGCCCGTGTTCCCCAAAGCACCATTTTCCCCAGAAAACGTGACTTCAATAACTCTTAAGATCTTTTTTTTTTCCCCCACTTTCACTAAGCTTCATATTAAAAACAAATGTGAGGCATCTGCCTTTTGATAAATGTGCTTTAGAACTAAGTTTGTTACTTGTGGTGATACATGCTTGTGATACCAGTGCCCAGATGACTAGGCCAGAGGATCAATCCCAGCCTCAACTAAACAGAAAGTACCAGAATAACTTGGACTATATACAAAGGCATCATTTCAGAAAAGGAAAGAAAGAAACATCAGCCATAAATGAATTATTTTTATTCAGCCAGCTTTTAGTTCACTTCCTGACTTATCATGGTCACCCATTTTAACTGATGGCATTTCCCTCCTCAGAATCTTAATGTTGTTTATCAGAATATATATATATATTTTTTCTAAATACATCTTTCTATATTGAGTTAGCAGCATCTATTTTTCTAAGCACATACATAGTAAAACATAAATTCAATATGTTTTTCTAAATACATCTGTCTACACTAGATAGCAATATACCCATGTGGAACAAGGTACTGTCCTTATACTATCTGTTCCAAAAGAAGAAAGAAAAACAAGTTCAGATGGGAAAAGATCTATTGAAAATGGGAAGAAGGGCCCAGAGCCTCTGATGCCAGCACTCAGAACCGCTGACTAGTCTTGAGCTTTATTAGTGAAAAGGAACATGGCTATTCTCCATTTCACAATACAACTGTCAAGGATTCCCGACACATCAGTGCACACAGGCTTCGCTTTCGGACATGTACGATCTAACCCGTTCCTATATTTTGCTGTTGATAAAAAAACAAATGAGTACCTGAATGTGAGCCTCAGACTGTACAAAAATGAGTAAAAGCCGAAGAGCCCGTTTCTATCCATCCCCGCCCCCCTTCCCCAGTGCCCACCAGAAGAAGAGAGGGGGAAAAAAAAAGAAAAGGAAAAAGAAAACCCACAGAGCTGTTTGATTGCTTAAGCCGGGTGGTCAGACAATAGGACCAGAAAGAATGGCTGCTTCCTTCCTTCCTGTTGAGTGTTCTGCCTGAGTGAGCAAATTCAATAGCACTTTGCTTTGCAGCAGAACTAGGCTCTAGCAAGAGAGAAAATCAACAAAGAGCCATTCTAGGGCATTTCCAACCCCACCTAAGGCAAGCCTCTGAGCTATAGAACCAGGGGAGGCAGGTCCTGATTCAGGCCCTCCAAGGGGGTGTGTGCATAGAAGTACACAAACATCCAGGTTATTGTTTATATTAAGGGCTGTTGTTGCATTTGAAGTGGTCTGATTCAGTTACCTCTTTCTACTTCCTAATGTATGGCTCTCTATCGTGGCTCAAACTTTCTTAAAATCTGCCTATTCTACGGCAATTAACGAGTCAAAAACTGTGACACCCTTGCATTCAGAATCAGCGTAAATGTTCTTCCAATTAATCATCTTCCGTGCTGGCTTTTCGATCTGAGTTGAGGAGACACACAGTAGCTTGGCAGTCTGGCAGTTAAAGAGTAGACACCCGAAAAGGGATGAAAGAGAGAAAGTATTAATTTAATTGATATAATCTTGTGTTACACGTAGAAAATGTATGCATTTGGATAGAGAGTATAATTTCAAAATGCCTTTAGAATACCTTGCATTAACACAGAAGAGAAATACAGGAAGGGACATTCTCTGTATTTATCTCAGTGTTTTTCTTAACTCATAATTTGTGCAGATATACCTATAACATTCAAAAACATATGCCTTCAGAAATTACAAAGACTTTACTAAAATGCCGCGTTAGTTTTTCCTACTGAATGTGACACGGGTTTAAAACTGATTGCGTTAACCTAATATCTTCTCTGGGGTGGGTCCCAATATGTCAACAGTCTGTTCCTTGGAATTTTGAACATGATAGCATGTCACTTCTTAGTTGTGCTAAATGAAACCACTGACCTTAAAAAGGGCAGATTATCTTAGCAGGCCTTAACCAGTTATCCACGTTCTTCAAAAGCAAAGAACTTTCTCTCAAGGTGGCAGAACAGGCATTAAGAGACTCAAAGTGTGCAAAGGATTTGACCCTGATTTCTTGGTTTGAAGACGGAAGAGGCTTTGTGAGATGATTAACGTGTAGTCCAGTCTTGAACTAAAGGAGACCTCCAGCCGAGAAAACAGAGACCTCAGCCCTATGTCTGCAACGAACAGCAAACAGCATCCTGAAGGTAGTCTGGAAGAATCTGGAAGGGTGCAGTCTGTCCTCAAGTAAAATTGCAGCTCAGCAAATAACTTTATTTTAGTCTGTTGAGACCCAAAACTCAGAGAGAGCTGAGCCCATCCAGAAAACGGGGTGGCTCTAAGATGTTACAGCATACGGAATTTTGTCATGGCAACACTTAAGAACAAATGTCACAACCTTCATTTTTCTTCCTCATAATGGAATTTCCCAATTGCAAACTGCAGCCTCGTGGAATTGGCAAATTTGTCAATTTCGTTATTGTTGTGGATCTGATACAGAGTCTCTCTCACTCTGATAGCCATGTTTGACTCTTTCTTCCAGGAAAAATTAATTTGTACTTGAATGCTTCTATGGTCAGAGCTTGTTGGCACCAGGTATTGTTATAGTAGAAGCATTAGTGTACATAATACACTTTTATTGCGTTTCTCCTCTGATGGAGTTTTCATAAGAACACCTCATTCAGAATTAATATAATCAATAGACAATAGTATTAAATAATTGAAGAGCTTTAAGTACTTCATTTTTCAGTATAAAAACCAATCTACATACCTTCTACTTTGTGTCCATTTATACGATGTCATTATAATTGAACATTTTATTACAGTTAGGAAAATAAAAAATAAATCCACAAAATGTGGAAGGAAAGTGGCCTCTAATAAAATTTTCTAATAGCTAGAGATTATGTGACGTATTTTACATATCTTTAAGTTGTCATTTATTCTTTGTGTTCGAGTATGTGCACGTGTGTGTTTGTGTGTGTGTCTGTATGTACATGTGTGTGTGTGCATGTGCATGTGCGTGCATGTGTATGTGCGCATGTGTGCATGTGAGTGTGTGTGTCTGTATGAAGGTCAGCAGACAACTTTGTGACATCAGCTGGTCCTCTCTTACTTTTTCTTGGTCCCAGAGATGAAACTTGGCTCAACAGCCAGGTAAGTGCCTTTACTCAGTGAGTGAGCCATCTCTCTGGCTCATGAAGTTCTTTTTTACTTTCATTTTGAAATGTTCTTTGTAGGCATAACTGCCATCATGAGGTCTTCCACAGGGGACGGGGCAGATGTGAGCTTATTCACAGTAGTTTACTCAGCAAGAGCTCCTGGAGCTTGAGCCAAGGCCCAGCCACAGATCTTCGGTCCTTTTCATTTTTAGGAATATAAAATATGGCATGGGGCAGGGGGTCGAGATTAATGGTAGAGTATATGAAGTCTTTGGTCTAATTCCCAACATCACAAACTAAGTAAGTAAAGTATTCTTCTACCTTCAAAAGATCTCAAAATAAGTCAGAGTAGCCGATGCAGAAAAACATATCTCGCAGAAGAACGTAGCTTGCTAGCCAGTGGTTGCTCGCCTTTCCTGACCCTTCCGAGAGTAACTTAGCCCATAGTTTTCTACTAGAACAGAATATCATAGATGGAGCAACTTATATACACGTGAGATTTGTTTGCTATAGTTCTGAAGCTTGCGAAGACCATGATCAAGGCACTGGCATCTTGCAAGGGTCTTTATGCTTTGTCATATGGTTCGAGGCAGAAGCGTAGGAGGTGGCACTGGGAAGCTGGAAAGCACCGTTTTCTGAGAGGGTTCACACTCAAGTTAGCCTGACGCTGGTATCAGGTCAGTCTTAGATCTCTTAAAGTTTGTTCACTAGGATAAAAATGTTTAATTTCTTTCTTTCTCTCTCTTTTCTTCTTCCTTCCTTCTTTTCTTTTCTTTTTTTTTTTTTTTTTTCTTTTTTCTTTTTTTTTTCCTTTTTTTTTTTTTTTTGAGACAAGGTTTCGCTTCAAAGCCCTGGCTGTCCTGGAATCTGCTAAGTAGATCAGACTGGCTTTGAAATCATGGAGCTCTGCCCGCACCTCTGTCTTTTCCTGTAGATGCTAGGATTAAAGGGCACGCCCTTTCTTTCTACTTTCTTCACGCTGCTCTCAACCTTTGCTTAATTTTCAACATTTTGATATTGAACATTACAAAATCCGGTCTCAGGGTTTGTGCCTATAATTCTGCAATTGAGAGTTCAAGACAGAAAGATGTGTACTTGAGTCCAGCCTTTAGATAAGTGAGTTCCTGGTCAGCTAGCCCATGAGATCTTCATTCAAAAATACAACAAATACCACTTAAAAATAAAGTCATTTTGTACAATATTTTTTATTTCAATTTTTGATCATTTCTTCTTGTTGAGAATTATGTTACTTATCTTCTATAAGCATATTATAAACACAAAGGTGTGTTCTCTCTGTCACACCCAATATCTCCTAATGGTGCTCACCTCCTGATTAAAATGGTGTCTAACAAGCTTCCCTGCTATGGGTTTACCTTGTTTCTTTGTAGTTAAAAGAGTTTGTAGAGGAAGTTTTTTGAGGTATGAAATTCGAGTATTTTCTTAGACTTTCAATTTTATTCATTTATAGTGTATGTGTGCCATCTCATAGATCTCTACTTTATTGAACAATTTATAAGCCATCACTGTCTTAGTGGGGCTCGTAAGCTGACTTTCCTGATTCTGCCCGAAGGCCAGGGTCTGGCCATTGCTCCTGTTTTCCACTGCAAGAACTAACACTGATCACTCTACTGTTTTATTATTTATTCTGCTATTCTCTCATGTTTGTAAATATATCGTGTGCCAGATTCTATGTCAGAAACAGCTATGCCTTTTGGGCACTGCATTCTAGAAAAGCAGGCACACTGGTTAGAGGTGGAGCCTTGGTGTCAGAGTAAGGTCCCACCGTCACCATCAGGATACCAACCAGAAGTTTTAACAAAAGCAAGGTGAGATTAGAAAAAATAGCCCACTGAGTAAATGCTTATTGTACAAATGGGGGTGTTTAGTTTAGAATCCTTCACCCATGTAACTCCAATTTCTGAGATACTCTTGTAACTTTAATTTTTTTTCAAAACCTTATTTTTAATGATGGTTCTTAAATGCTTTAACCTCCCTGATAGCACACCACCCGTCAGAGATAGTGGGAAAGAAAGGATACAGGAGGGGTGAGGAGGGGGAGGGGGCAGCTCCCATCTGTGTTGTCTGGTAACCATCAATTCAGTTCTCAGGTTTGCAGGCGGCAGCAGCTTGATTCACTCACAAACACTTCACAGATACACCAGAAGCCCAGTTCGGTAGACTCGTGTTAGGGACAGTGGTGACTTGGCAGGAGGGGCCAACTGGAACACCAGGAGTTGCTCTTGGCTGTGTCTTTCTCAGGGAACCAAAGATCAGAGAAGACTCAAGACCCACAAGCGTTGCACAGCTAGCTGTACCGGCGAGGCAAGCTCTGTCTCCTTCACTCTGTGGAGTCCTCACAGGTCTTGCCTCAGCACGTGCATCCAATTAGCTCAAGTCCTCAGAAGCAGCAAGAAACTGTAGTACACCACCACAAGATTTTTGGTGCATTTCTCTCTATGGAGTCCCGACAAATGCAGTTCAACTAAGCAGTGTAAGGCGGGCTAATAACACGTGTGTCCTTAGCAAAGAATCCTTTATCACATGTCCTTTCATGTGCTTGCTTTAGCAGAACAACCTCCCTCCTGTGTCTGTGTTAGTGAAACGTTCCTTCATGAGTCGGCCTTAGCCTTGCACACCAGTGTCCAATTGAACAAAATGTTTCTTCACGTGTTGGCCCCAGCAAAACATCATCCAACGGACTTTCCAAAGACCCCTTAAGTTTCCACTTTATACTCTAAGAAAAATAAGCCAAGCAGGTTATTTTTTTCCCAGTCACCTCTCTTCTGCAGCATGACACCTTTCCTTTGAATAGCTCTGTGAAGCTTCAGGCAAGGTCACAGAACGTGCATAGGCATTCGCTATGGCTCGTCTACATGGTACAGTTAACATAAAGATGCAGTCCTTCTTGGATAAGCTCTCCTCTTACACAGAGACAAACAAACCCATCACCAAACCACCATATTAGCTTATCATTCCATTTATTCCAATAGTGTTCTCAGCTAACTTGGTTGTTTCATGGTCACATCAAATTCATCTCTGAACAATTTTAGTACCTACAACAAGATAGCTTCCCAACAGACTTTTAGCAAATGATTTAATAACTGTGTGGACAGGAGTGGCCGCACATAGAAACTCCTTTCAATTTTTATAGTGATACAAAACAAATAATAGAGACTTTGTGGTCCAATTTTCACTTAGTGTGTGTGATGGTTTGTATATGCTTGGCCCAGAGATTGGCACTATTATGAGGTGTGGCCTTGTTGGAGTAGACATGTTAATGTGGATGTGGGCGTAAGACCCTCACCCAAGCTGTCTGGAAGTAGTAGGTATTCTGCTAGCAGACTTCAGATGATGATGTAGAACTCTCAGTAACTCCTGCACCATGCCTGCCTGGATGCTGCCATGTTCCTGCCTTGATGATACTGGACTGAACCTCTGAACCTGTGAGCCAGCCCCAATTAAATGTTGTCCTTATTAGAGTTGCCTTGGTTTACCTATTGTTATATAAGACAAGCATTCCCATATTCATCACAAAGTCACCAAAGCTGATTGATACACAATCATTGTACTTTCAAAACCTTTCCATGTATGTTAAAGTCTAGTGATGTTTATGACTGGTAGACTTTTGTTATATTTTTCTCTGCTACTTCTATAGCACACACTGGAGTATAAATCATCCCTGAGATAAGGAAGTGCAAGTGAGGAAAGCATATATGCATACATACATACATACATACATACACAAAATGCTTTTGTTACTATATTAGATCTTGTGATTTTTTATATATGTTCAAAACATATGCCTTTCTAGACAAAGTAATTAAGCCTATATCAAATTGAATAATTTTAATACTCTAACCCAAATTTCACTGATTGGTCATAATTTATATAGATATACAGTAAATGGATATTGAATAGGACATCTTATAAAGACTATTATCATGAAGACCCAAATATATTTTCACTATGCCTTAATTAACAGTTTGGATGGTTTCTGAAAAGGAAACAAAAGCCACTATTTCTATTATGAAATTTTTCTTATTTTGATATAGGGTCTTGATATGGTACCCCAGGTGGGCCTTGAATTCATGACTTCCTTGGCTCAGCTTCCTACAGGCCTGGATTGGATTATAGTTATGTACCAGCACACATACCATGAAGAAATACATTTATATATATTTCAGGTAAACTACTTATAGGGGCTGATATGATGGCTTAGGATATAAAGGCACTTGTCACCAAGCCTGAGAAACTAAGTTGGGTCATCTCCTACTCGGTAGAAAGAGTGACCTGACTCCTGTAAACTGTCCTCAGACCTCTACACGCTTTTCATTACACACAGGTGTTCACACATATACAACACACACACACACACACACACATTAAATAAGTAAATAAATATAATATGATTGCTGTAAGATTGAGGCCAAACATCGTGAGTTCCACACCCTGTCTCAAAACAAACAAAAATTCTTCAGCTGAACAATGGTTCTTTAATTCCCAATAAAATTAGAAATCAGATTTTTAAAAATATAAATAACTATAATTCATCAAAGAGATATAGCAAGTATTTTTTTAATAGTATATACTACCCAGCATGAGGCTTTTGTAAAGACATATCACACCTAAACCTTAGCTTCCCACACCAGTCTCAAAAGGCTCATGTACATCTTACAATCTGAAATGCAGCCACTCCATCTCTGCGTTATCTCCATAGACGAAATGGCTAGTGAGATATTCAATATCACACAAAAGTGTGCAGTCAAGCCTTACTAAGACTCAAACCAAACATTTAGCTGTGAACTCCTATAAATTCAGAAAGCAAGTGGCAGGCTTCAAAGACATGGTAACACATATCTCCATTCCAAAACGAGGAATGACATATAATATCAAGGAAGGATCAGAACACTCTGAGAACAAAATCATCACAGCAAACGTGAAGCATTGTAGATCCTTGTCCAGCCTCTGTCACATGGGGTGTGAAGCTATGAGCTCCAGTGTACAAGGATAATTCTGCCCCTAGGACCTTGCTGTTGGCATCTCCTATTGGCATCCCCTATGACCTTGCTGTTGGCACCCTCTGTGGCCTCTCGCTCTGGTTTCACTCATTGTCTGCCATCTGACATTGTCAACCTCCTGGTGTCTCTGCTGAAGCTGAGACTTCATCCTCACAGCCTCACGGGTCAGCCTTTCCATGTTCCACAGACATTCTCTGATCACGCTTCCTTAAAGATCAGGCCATAGAGATACTGGAGAACATCCCAGACTATGTTACTTCAATTCTGACCAAGCGATGTGCGTGCGCGTAAGCAAGGGAAGTGAGATTGCTCATTTTCACAAACACTAACGAAGTCTCCTTGGATGATGAAACATTACTCAATTTCCTAAATTTTCTCCTGGGATGTTTCATTGCAGCATCCTGGAAGTATAAAAAGTTCCAGGCCAGCCAGGGTTACCCATAGTGAGACTCTGTCTTAATTAATTAATTTATTAACTATTGAATAAAATTAAATTTAGAACTATTCGCCATGGCCCATAATAGTTCGGCACAACTGGAAGATGTACAGGAAATTTGAGGATTTGAGATCACGTAGGCTCTCCGCAGTGACCAAGTTCACAAAGTCTTTACCCAAACATCTACACATTCAGAGATCAGACGTTTCATTCTGATAGAACCTCCAACAAAGTTTATTAACAAGCTTTCGAGGAGAAAATAACAGTATGGAATAAAAGAATGAAAAGATAGGTCTCAGTTCCTGCAGTGAGACACAGGAGCAAAGGCCAGACCTGCGGAAGACCAAAAAAGAAGCTCTGCTTTTGCGGTTGTGGGGCAAGGACTCTGCCCTTGAGCTGTAAGTACACATTCATTGAGTACTCCAGAAGACTGAAGGTTAACAGAGACTTCAGCCTTCAGTATTGTTCTCTCGGCGGAAAAGTTCCGGGTTTTGTTGTTGTTTACGACGTGGTTGCTGTTGTGTATTTGGCTGACTTGAATGAACTTATCAAGGACATTCTTAAGATAAAAATGAATTTAGTTTAGGAAAACAGATAGTCTATGTCACTTTAGAAGTCCTTAGGTTTCAAACTCTGGACAAAAGGCTGAGGTGCCTAGTTAACATATCAAAGGGGACTTTGCCCGATTGATTTCTCCTTGTCCTCCTCCTCAGTCCCTACCAGACCCTGGGTCCTCCCGACTGGCATACCTCACCCTTTCCCGTAAACGCTTCAGCGCTGGGGGCTGGGTTGCTCTTCTCTGTGCAATCCGTGTTTGGTTACCGAAAGTCTGCATCTTGGCTGTGGCACCTGGTCCCCACCCCCACCCCCCTTTCACACAGCTCAGCTCAAGGTCACGTGCACTCTGGGCTTTCCCAGGGGTCCCTGCCTCTGGCTAAGCTCTCCCTGGAGTCTATAAAGAACGTTCTCCTCCACCGTACCTAAGAACACTCAGATTTCCTTTCCTTTGTATTTCTTTTTTCATTCACTAAGCGCCGAAGCCCTGGACTAGCCATGTTCCTTTCCTTTTTATTTCTCTCTTAAAATTATTATTCAGTAATATTGAGAAGATTGGGAGCAAATTAAACAATTTTTGTGCTAGCAATAACATAAAATAATCCTCCCTTCTTAAAAAAAAAATTAAAGTTACTTAAGGCATGTAAAAAGCTTGTTACTACAAGCCTTAGAATTAGCCCGGTATTAGAAACAAAAGAACCCCACCAGAGTTTATCTGAGCCAGCCCTCTGTATCAAGTGAACGGATGCAGACTTTGAACACTGACCTCAGATTTCTAACCTTTTATTCCAGGACTGCTGGCTAACGGGCAGCATCCTGACTGACTGCCCGCTTCTGGAGTTTCTTCTGCACTCTATCAGAACTCAAAGAAGTGTGCGTCTTAATCAGTTTCTGTAGAATTATAGAATTGTAGAGTGTTCTAACCACTACTGCCTGGGCAAGGCCAGTGATATTTTATCCTTTATTAGAAGGTTGAATTTGGGTAAAGCTTGGAGAAAAAAATAAATAAAAATTTCCTCCAGCTCTCTGGTAAATGTATAACACTCCCAAGAATGAATCTTTTTTTTTTTTTTTTTTTTTTTTTTGCCAGCAGGTCTTTTGAAGCTCTCTTAAAATAAAGGATAGACTACAAGTACCATTTATAATGGTGCTGTGTGAAGCTCCTGAAGAATGTGAGAACACAATGTATGTTGCCTTACGAAGGGAAGATCAGACGCGGTCTACTCGTTTTGCTGGGTTGAGTTCTGTGCCCTCAGAAACAGAACAAAGCAGAGGGTGGAGCAGAGTAAAGGCATTACTACTACTTGTAAACCACAAAGATTTCCCAATAAGAGAATTGCAGTTAAAATAATTTTTCTGCGAACATTTCTGATTCACTAATTCTATTAATGTTGGAGAAAAGAATACTCTATTGTGATAAAATATCCTGCTTTTCTCCTCTTTCCTCTCTAGCCCTAAACATGGAAAATTTGTGTCATTGAAGACTTAAAAGGTTCACCTTCAAGCATCCAGTGTGTATGAGTGTATGTGTGTGTGTAAGAGTGTGAGTGTGAGAATGAGGGTATGTGTGTGTGAGAGTGGATGTGAGTGTGTGTGAGTGAGAATGAGTGTGAGAGTGTGTGAGAGTATGGGTGTGTGAGAATGAGTGTGTGAGTGTGGGTGTGAGTGTGGGTGTGGGTGTGTATTGAGGATGGAACTCAATACCTCACTCAAGCTAGGCAAGCACTCTATCACAAGTCACAGATCCACAGATTGTCCTGTTTATCATTATCGCAAAGTCTTTTCAGATGCTTTGCAAAGGTCATTCAAAGTTAAAATTCAGCAAGGCCGCCTAGGTTGACCCTTTCCCCAGATCCCCACCCGGGGAGTTTCCTTTCCTGCTCCCCTAGGGAGCAGGAAGCTGGTCAACAGCAACACACAGGTGTGAGATAATCAGCTCAGCTCCTCCCAGGGGTGTAGAGCTGGGACACATGCTTAGAAAGCTGCTGTCCAGTGCAAGCTCACCAGAGTAAGGGAGGGTTAACCTGGGAGAGGTGGTTCCGCTTTTGTCATTGAAAAAAAAAAAAGGACATCTTTAACCCTTTACCCTCCAGGTACTATCTGTCTCTTTCACTAAGACATAAATGTAGCAGAGTCTTTGTGACACTGAATCCTTTATCAGACCTTTTTTTTTTTTTTTTTTTTTTTTTTTAATGTAGGTCACATTGACTTCTAGTGCATTTTCTTCTTTCTTTTAGTCATGATTTAACCTAGTTGTCAACTTGGGTTTCCAGTGATTCTACAATTTTAATACTCTTCAACAAAGCAGCCTTACCGTATCTTTCCCTAGTACTGTTGACATCGACAGCCAAACAAAAGTCCTAGATTGCTGGTGGTTTGGATGTGTAGTTTTGATACCTAGGAAGTACTATCGCAGGCAGAAGCGGCGAATATACTTTCTGAAGCCAAAATTCGGATATTTAATGATGCCCCAGTGATTAAAAGGAGAAGCTCAGTGACCCAAAGATCGGAGTGAGAAATACAGGAGATAATCTTCCATAGGCAGCTTAGGGGTGGGTTCTTGCATTTGTGTCCTCAGTCAGTAACTAAAGATGCACTTCCTCCTGTCCTGGCTGAAGGTGGGAAATGCAAAGATTGTTTTAATTCTGGTTCTTAGATGACTTTAGGGTCTCCATTCCTGAGATCGGAATGTCAGAATAGTCTTGAGGTTGACCTCCTGCTCGGCGTTGGCTTTCGAACAGGCCTCCTGCCTCCCTGGTAATCCCAACAAGCTAAAATCAGCCTCTCTCTAAACCTCTAGCCTGAAAGAATAGGCCACAGCTCTCCCAGAGTGGAAACAAAACATTCCGATCTGCTCCATAGATTAAAATACTACGGGGCCATTGTCTCCTCCCTGAAGAGAGATTGCATCTAGGTGTGTCAGTCACCTGGTCAGGACTCCACGCCACCAAGGGAGGTGACTCACATGAAGGTCTGTTGAGGAGATGGAAGAGATAATTGCAGAGTTGGTGACATAGTGAGCTGGTCTTTCCCTAAAACCCTGCCCCTGTGAGGCATGAAAGAGCCTCCCTCTTGTAGCACCGTTGTAGCACCGAGCGGCCTGAAACATAACTTCCTTTTCCTTCATTTCGTTTCTATCTCCCTTTCTTTGGGATACCTGCTGAAGGCTGGGAATGCTTTTGCTGGTACCCTGGGCCGTTTCCTTCCTTCTCCAAGGGTCTCCCCACTCCCACCGCCTTTTTCCAAGAGGCTGCCTGCCTGCCTGCCTGCCCTGTGGCTGTTTGTCTGCTTAACTCTGTTGCTGGGCCTGCCTGTTTTCTCGGACCCTAACTCCACAAAAATGGCTCTCCCCCCACTTCTTTCCCTTTTCCCAGGGTTTGCCAAGATTAATAGTTTTTCTGTTCTGTTGGTTTTTTTGAGAAGTTTAGTAATATTATCGTCCCTGAGCTTCCTTCCGAGTCTGTTTTTAAGTTCTTTTACTAACAAAGCTAAGAACTCCAAACAGAAAACTCTGACTTCCCCGGTAACAGGCTTCTGCTACTGTAGTGTATTTTATTAGACCTGAAACTTTCCTGCGATACAACGGTGAACATTTAAAACTTGTTCTCACGCATGCTAGGCAAGGGCTCTGTCAGTGAACAACATCTCTGGTCCTTGATTTGATTTGCTTTTGATGATGATGATGTAAGAGTCCAGTTCCTGGCCTGCTGTTTCAGCAACTCAGAAAGGATAGAAGGATCATTTGGACCCAGATATTTGAGACCACTTTGGGCAACATAGCAAGACCCCCCTGCCCCAAATTTTGGGTGAGGTGATGCAAAAACCACATTTTCTAATTTTGAAAGATCAGTCCTAGCTTTAAAGACAATATGCTATTATTGGTCAATAATGACCTTCCATTTACCCTTCAACCTGATTTTTTAAAAATCTCTTTAAGTTTTGGTACAACTGGTTTGGACAAATTATAGTTATTGAGGAGAATATGGAAGCAAAGAAAAGGATGCACAGGAAGTAATCCCTCATGCATCCAAAGCTGTGGCTTCGAGCCAGTGGCTCCAGAGACTGGGGAGATGGAGAAGCTCAGGAAGATGCTGGCAGCTATATGTGATGTGTAGTAGGTATCTCTACATGGCATTGCAGTACTTCGCTTATGAAGGAAGTCCAGAGTGGGGGATCCTTGTTTGGTTTTCACGTGTGAGTTGCATCTACTGATCATGAGCACATTATGTCAAATGCCTTTTTCTTATTTCTCTTGTAAGACACTATATATTTTTTTAAGGACAACTAATCTTTCTTAGTGGTTTCAGTAGTGTTGTTTACAGTATTAGTGATCATAAACCTACTTACTGGTGTAGGAGGCACTGTAACAGACTTTTGTGCTCCTCGTCTCTGGTAGGATGGTATTTATCTAACCTGTGCCTGCTTCGGCTCATCACACAGGTTATATGAGTTTCTCCTCTGAAACCTATCAAGAGTGATATGTACACAGGAGGCAATCATTACTATCAGTCACCTTCTAGAAAAGCTCTCTTGCTCTTGAAACCCCTGAAACTGCTCGCCGAAGTCCTCTCTCCCTGGTAACGTAAGAGGAGTAAACATTCCCAACTTCTTTTGCTATATTTATTTTTTAATGTTAAGAAACAAAACCTGCCACAATGCTCCGGAGACTGAGGTTGGCAGATCTCTGTGAGTTCGAGACAAGCCTGTTCCTCTACATCACTATGTAGAGTTCCAGGCCGACCAAGGATACTTAGTGAGATCCTGTCTCAAAGACAAACCATCATCCAGGCATGGTTGCTCACACCTTTAATTTCAGCTGAGGCAGGCAGATCTCCGAGTTCAAGGCCAGTCTGGTCTTCAGATTGAGTTCAGGGACAGCTATACAGAGAAACCCCTATATAAAAACAAACCTAAACAGCCCGTAAAAACACGGCAAATATAGAGGTAGTAAGATGTAAAGATGTAAGTATGTCTTAGCTACAAATATATGATAATAACATCTGCCTACTGTGAGAACTCAAGGAGATTCTTGATGCAGATCAACCGCAGGACTGTGACCAGGCTTATAGCGGCTTCTCAAGCCACAGAGACTTAACTTTCTTCCAGTGTCTGAGCAGAGTTTGCTTATTTTGTACTGGGTTAGTCGAAAAGAGGATGGCCTTGGAAAGGCGAGCTGAGGGCTTCAGATGGGTATCAGTGAGATGATAATCTGGGTTCTAAAGAGGCAAGGCTCCAGGATAGATCTGTGTGAAAAAGAGGATCCCTTCTTCACCCTAGCTACAGGCATACTCACAGAGGATCTACCTCATGCTTGGATCCTGAACCATTCTTTCTGAGATTTTTTTTAAAGATTTCATTTATTTTATGTATATGAGTACACTGTAGCTGTCTTCAGACACACCAGAAAAGGGCATCTATCCCATTACAGATGGTTGTGAGCCACCATGTGGTTGCTGGAATTTGAACTCAGGACCTCTAGAACAGTAGCCAGTTCTCTTAACCTCTGAGCCATCTCTCCTGCCCCCCCCCCCCCAAACCTGGAGATTGCACATAATGTTTCCAGCCAATCACGTCAAAAACTGTGAGAAACAGAAATGAACTTCCCCATCCAAATCAACCAGGCATCTTGCATTTCTTATCTTCCTGACTGGTGTTACTATCTATCCTGAAAACTAGTTTCTTTTATTTGCTTTGTTTCTCAGGAACATCAAGTCAGCAAGTCATGTGAGCTCATTCGAAAGTCATTGCTTCATCTCTAATTCTTGTCATTTCCCCTAAACTCAGATGTTCATCTTCCCATTCTGCTAGATTCAGTTCTCACCTGAAATGCCATTGTCCTTTCCCAACCAGAGTTTGCAAGATACAGCTCTTCTATGCACTACGGTGAGGATGTTTAGCCCTTAGTGGACAACAGTTCCCACAATGCTGCTGTCCCTTGTCTATTCATTTTTCTTAGGTAAGTCCTTTGGACAGGATCATTAGAACTATCCCTAGTAAGTTTGCCTTTGGTAGCACTCAAAAGAGTATTTACATGCGTAGATGGTTGGGTTGACACTGTGTTGCTGGCCTCCTGTAGACAGATCTACAAGGAATAAGTTTTGTTTCTTTTTTTAATTAGATACTCTCTGTATTTACATTTTAAATGTTACCCCCTTTCTCCCCACTCCCATCCCCCTCCTCCTTCCCATTGCCTCCATGAAGGTGCTCCCTCTCCCAACCTCCCTCTCTACCTCAGCGTCTTGGCATTCCCCTACACTGGGAAACTGAGCCTTCAGTGGACCAAAGGCCTCTTCTCCCACTGATGCCAGAGAATGCCATCCTCTGCTACATATGCACCTGGGGCCATGGGTCTCTCCATGTGAACTCATTGGTTGATGCTTTAGTCCCTGAGAGCTCTGGAGGGCTTGGTTGGTTGATAATGTTGTTCTTCCTATGAAGTTGCAAACTCTTTCAGCTCCTTCAGTCCTTTCCCTATCTCCTTCATTGAGGACCCCATGTTCAGTCCAAAGGTTAGCTGCAAGCATCCTCAACTGTATCTGTGTGACTCTGGCAGAGCCCAGGAGTCATCCATATCTGGCTTCTGTCAGTAAGCACTTCTTGGCATCAGGAGTAGTGCTTGGGTTAGGGAACAAGTTATTAAGGGAAGTTCCAGGGCCCAGTGTGTTTGGACCAAAACCCTGTTGATATATAGACTTCGGAGTCTAAAGAAGAATGTTATCATTAAGCTCTGAATTCTTGTCCTGGCCCTAACCCCAAGATATTTACCATTTCCATCCTTGGTTTTTCAGATTCTAATTATGGACTAGGTAAAAAACTTGACAATCCCACCTCTTCCCGCTCCTCGTTTTTCCCGGATCACCTTCTCCTGTCCTTGGGAATCCCTCACCCTCTCTCATGATGTGCTCTAAAATCCTTCCAAAGTTCCCTTCCTGAGAGCACAAGTGTGGCTCTTTTCTCTCTTATATCCTCATTATCAGTATTCGTAGTAATAGATTCATATTCCACCAAGACCCTTCTAGGCAGGGTTAAGAAGGCGCAGAGTCTCAGCCACCAGAAACAATGACTTAACCAAATTCTTAAGAAAATGGCTGCATCTAGAGAATATCATCCTGAGTGAGATAACCCAGTCACAAAAGAACAGACATAATATGCAGTCACTGATAGTGGGATGCTAACCCCAGAGGCTTGCACTCCCCCAGAAACAACTCACAGACTGTATGAAGTCCAAGAAATAAAGAAAACAAAAAAATATATATACATATATTTACAAACAAGAAGACTTTGACTATTTCCATGTTGCGTTTTGTTTTGCATGTACTTTACCCTTATTGTAACTATTAGGTTTTCAATGCATACTGTCAAGCCCTTGAAAAAAATCAAGTACTGACTAAAAAAAAATATATTCACATGGTTTTATGTAAAAATTATTTTAATGTCTGAAAAAACAGTACTGACAAAAAAGTATAATTTTAAGCAAAAAATGTTTAAAATCTGTACATTTATCTTTGTTTTGTAAAATAAAGTCGTTAAAAAAAAGAAAAGAGTGGGAGACTGTTTAAACTATGAAGGTTTTCATTGGAATTGTGTTCTTGCTCTCATTTATTTTAACAAGATTTGTAATGCAAAAAAAAAAAAAAAAAAAAAGAAGGCGCAGAGTCAACAACATAGACTCCAGAAGTTGGGCAAGAGGCAAAAGCAAACTTGTTTAATGTAGGAATCAGGCAAACTTTTATATCCTCCTCCCAGGCCCCATTGGCCTGTGATCACCAATTCCATGTAATTGGCACTATTTGATTGGTTGTTCTGGTCACGCGCTCTGTCTACATTTGTCTCTGGGTGTCAGGCAGGCTTTAGGGATTAACAGGCACGGAAGCAAATGGTGCACGTGTGTAGGCCAGTGTGAGCCACAGCTCAGGGTTTTGCTGACTTGTTCCTCCTACAATATCCTATCTCTGAAATAGTTTGAAAAATGTAGGATTTATAATTTCTCTGTGACTTTCATATTTGGACTGTCTCAGCTGCTATTCTTTTAAATGTAAGTCTTTGGCAGTCTTTCCAATTGTTTCATGATCAATCATTTAGGTGTATCGTCCCTCCTCTAATAATACTCCCTTATGTATCTGTTGGTGAGGGCAGAGAAGGGAAGGTAATGTCTACGTAAGTGGAGGGACCTGAAGGAGCCAGAAAAGCGCTTTAGATACCCCAATGCTGGAGTTATAGGAGGTTAAGTCTCCTGATTGGGTGCTGAGAACCAAACTCAGGTCCTCTAAAGGAGCGGCATGCGTCCTTAGTCGGTGAGCCATGTTTTCAGCAATCCTTTGATAGATACTGCTTTCCTTTCCTTTCCTTTCCTTTCCTTTCCTTTCCTTTCCTTTCTTTCTTTCTCTCTCTCTTTCTTTCTTCCTTCCTTTTTAGAAAAGGGTGTGTTTAATCCAAATGTTCAGAAGTGTGTGTGTGTGTGTGTGTGTGTGTGTGTGTGTGTGTAGAGAGAGAGAGAGAGACAGAGATGAGACATAGAAAGAGAGGTGGGGGGACAGCTGTATTGATGTGGCCTCTCCCTCTACCTTTATGTGGATTCTGCAGACAGAATTCAGATCGCCAGGCTGTGCCCGAACAGCCAAGGCTTTGCCTGCTCAGTTACCTCACCCGTGCCAGAGTGGTAATAAACAACTCTACAGTTAACAGCACTGCCTTCCTCTTATGCTTATTTCAAAGTGAAGCCACTCCAAACCACTCGTGCATTATAAAATATTATCGAGGTCCCTAGAGGGGTATTTCTGAGGGAAGGGATATGGTCTCTCCTTTCCAATGGCTCAGGTATATGTGTCAGGTGCACTGAACAGATCAAGAGGGACATGCGTCCTCAGACTGGGCCAGCCTGGCCTTCAATGGTCTTTTACATACATCAGCAGCTCTTACTCCTTATGTCAGAAGAGTATAGGAGAGGTGCTGACATTGTTTCCTTTATCCTCTTTCCGGCCAATCCGTGGAGTATGTTGATGGATCTGTTTAGGTCTTGGACAAAAGGCTGGAGATACAGCTCAGTGGGTGAAGTGCTTGCCGCACAGGTGTGAGGACCCGAGTTCTGATCCTCAGCAATGCCTTAGAAGACTGGCTCGAGGCACATGGCTCTAGCCCCAGCTCCAGGGTGGAGAAGACCGGAGGATCCTGTCCTGCCTGGCCAGCCTAGCTAAAATCTTAAATTCCGGTTCTAAGAAGAAACTGTGTGTCCAAAAGTAACGTGGAGAAGGGTCTGAGGAGACATCTTAACTGCAGCGTCGAACTCCAGGAAAGCCAGTATAGGAGAACACACAGAAAGACAGACAGACAGACAGACACATACATACATACACACACACAGAGACACACAGACACACTGATTTTGTTTTAATCTTGGATAATCTAATATCTCCAAAGTATCAAAAAAGTGAAATTACTTAAGTTCCTATACATAAAGCCCTTCATTCAGACAAACGAAGGACCACTGAGGAATAACAAAGAGAAGATGGCATCTTTCCCATTTACAGCGTAGCAGAGCACTTGAGAACTTGCTTGGTAAGAGTGCTGACAAAAGTCGAGAGAGAAAAGGAACAGCAAGCATGCTTGCTACGAACTCACTCAAACTCCCCGTCAATTTCTTACTCAGTCTGCTCATTGTAGGGGATATTGTGCAAAGAGAAAGTGATCCTGGGGCGTTCATAACCGAACAGGGAACCGTGGACAGACACTGGCAGGCACACTGTAGTAGTTCATCTTTCTTCGTATGTTATTTTTGTTTTTCATGTTTATGCTTTCGCTAGCATGTATGCATGTGCATCCCAACCATGTTTGGTGCCTAAAGGGGTCAGAAGGAGGTATCCAGCACCCTGAGATTGGCGTTACAGAGGGTTGCAAGCCACCGTGGCAGTGCGGGAAATGAAGTGGAGCTCCTTGCCAGAACAGTGGAAGCCCCGAGCCCTGTGTTTGTTTGTCTGGTTGGTTGGTCTTCGTTTTGTTTTGTTTTCTTCTTTTGAGGGAAGTGTAGTTGTTGTGGATTAAATTCAGAGCTTTGTACAGAGGTCCAGCTCATGTTCTTCCTACATCTGAGCAACATCCACAGCCTGACGTGGCCTGTGATAAACACAGTGCCCACGAGAGTTAAAGCGAAGCCCGTGGGTAAAGAAAGGAGTTCGGGCGGCACCAGGTCACTTTTGGTTGGACATTCAGATGTGTGCTTAGAACTATGTATCTTGCTGTTAGTGTGATGTCAGTGATCATTAAAGCCTAGTGGGAGGTGACCTTGAATAGAGAAAGGTAGTAATGGGGAGAGGACCAGCAGGGAAGCGGGCTAGAGGTATGGTCCGGCCCCAAGCTCTCCGAGGACTTAGCTTCGGTTCCCAGTACTTCTTTGATAGCTCCTAACTATCTGCAACTCCAATTCCAGGACACTTGGTTTCATCTGTCTTCTGTGGGCTCTGGGCACCCAGAGATACATGCAGGCAGAACCGCTCAGACTCATAAAATAGAAAGAAACAAATCTAAATAAACGCATAATATAAAAGTTTTGTTGTTGTTGTTGTTTTTTTTTTTTTTTAAGGAAAGACATGAATGGGTGATAGGCCGGTGATAACCTGCATAATGCTAAACAAACTGCTGAACATCTCGTCACAGAGAAAGGCGGTGGTGCTGTCTCGGCCAAGACTCAGTGAAGACTTAGAGGCAGTTAATAATTGCTGGGGAAAGAAGACGCATCTTCAACTGGGCAGCCACTGCTAAGATGTCCATGTTCCTGCAAATAATCCCTCACCCACGCTCCTTAGGCAACCCTAATAACATTCTGGTTTTAAAAAAAGAAAGAAGCTGGGGGTAAGAGGTGGGGATGGAGGGAATAGGAAGGCACCAATTAGAAAGAGGAAACCCATCTGTGGGAGGATGGGGCGGATGGGGGAGGCGCTAAGTGACAAGAGGAGCTACATGATCAAAATATGTTACATACGCGTACAAAATAACAATGAAATTTATTATGCATGATTGATGTAGACCAATAAATAGTATGTATATAAAAAAACTGAAATATAGATGTCTGTGTTGTAGTTTGCTTTGTATATGTAAGGCTCTAGGTTCAATCGCTGTATGGCAAAACACAAAAATAATGAGAAGTGGGGGAAGGGGTGGGGAAGGGGGAGAGAAATGGGTGCTGGGGTTCTGTAGCTTAGGTAAGCTGGCACTGTGAAGAGGCTAAGGCAGCCAGCTGCAGTCCGGCCAAGGAAGCTGGGAAAAGGCTCTCCCAGAAAGTGAGATTCACCTAGGAGTTTAAGGTCTCCATCTGGGGAGAGGAGTAAGATGAAATTCCAAGCCGAGGAGAGTTGGAAGAACAGCTGAGTAGTGTTGCTCTGGGAAGTTGCCGGAGAGCGGAGGAGCGGAGGGGCAGCTGCGTCTCAGCAGGTCAGCGTGCGGAACACGTGTGCTCCTCGGGGAGAATTCTGTGCGGCCAAGTTTCAAGTATCATTTGTGAGTTTGGGAAGAAAGCTTGCAGAAACTCTCTGTGGGAAAGGGAGAGGCTCAGTCCTTTTCCAGGTCAGGTCTCCAAACGACCACTGCGTTCAACGACTGGGGAGCAATGTCTCCATCTTGCCTGGGCCGGAGAGGGAGATGGGAGGATATGGTTTCCTTCCCACAAACCCTAGGAAATCTTTAACTCAGACCCCTCTGTGACCCATACGCTAAAGAAACACTCATTAATCATCGAATTATGAAAACTCTGGCTTCTAACTTGAACAAATTTATATAAACTGGTTATGACAGCTTTTCAGAAGAGAAAATACCTTTCCTCATCCTGAAAATTAAAGAGCGGCCTTAAGTTATAGGTATTTACAGTGAGAAAAACTTGGAAATCGTTCAGAAGCTTAATATGGAGAAAGAAATTAGTTGTGACTTTATAATTATTTGCATTTCGGATATGATATGTTTGTTCTTACAAGTAGATACATTTTAAAAAATGGTATTTTTCTTCCACAAGAATCTCTGAAGCTTCCTTTGTTTACACATCTTGGTGATTTGTGAGACACAATTTTTTTTTTAAAGCAAAACCAAAAATGCTTAAGAATTATTATTCTTGGAAATAGTTCTGTTTACTAAAGAATAGTGATCTTTTCTAAATATGTTTAACTGTGTACTTCCACTAAATTTTGCTTCTGATTTATTAAACATTTTTTAAAGAGGCATTAATGATGAGATTCCTTTGCTTGTAAAAAACGGACAGACAGACAGACAGAAAGATTCAAGTAACAATTTAAATAAGGATGCTGAAAGTTCCTTCGTGTCTGTGGCTCTTGGCAGGAAGAGTTAAAAGTTTTCCTAACAAATGCTGACAATTGTTTAGAAAGGTTTTTATTGGCTCGTGGGAGAAAAGGGAGCTTTTTCAAAAGACAGGCAATGAGGGTTCCGTGTGCCAGTGTTAGGGGCGAGGCACCAACGCTGCTCACAAAGTGGGGTTCTTCTCGGTAATTTGAACTTTTACCCCGGAGAATCTGTCACCAAATATGTGCACAGCCGAGTTCATACTTGACCCGTGCTCAATAAAAGGCAGCCGAGGCACGTTAAAGTTTATCTTGATAGTTTAAAAAGTCGAGTCCGGCAGGAGCAGAAAACCCCTCCCACACCTCGGCCCCCATCTTTCTGTTTCCCCCACCTGTTAAAAAACAAATGCGCTCCGGTTTAAAATGGGTCGGTATCTTTTCTAACAGCGTGTGAGATCAGTAAGGAGAGATGTGGAGATTCAACTCCAAACTTCCATAAAAAGGGCAAGTTTTGCTTTGGGCAGGAATCTATACCCCACGGGTTTCCTTCCCCCAAAGCTTTGGCTTTAATCATTATGTACCAGGCAGAAGAGTTACATTAGTGCCAGGTCAACTGTATCACAAAGACAGTTCATTCTGTTTTGAAATACGTTCACATTCTTGAAAGAAAATATAAAATGTCTATTAAAGTAAAGTTTGCTGAAGGATAATATAAAAAGTTCATGTGGCTTTGGGTTCCATTTTGCACCTTAAGACGCCAGGGTGGGATATGGTAGTGCGTGGCTTTAAAGCCAAGCGCACTGGAGAGGCAGAGGCAAAGGCAAGCGAATCTCTGAGTTTCAGGCCAGCCTGAGCTACCTGGTGAGACCCTGCCTTTAAAAGGAAGAAAAAAAAAAATCAAGAGTAAAAGAAAGGGGAGAAATGAAACTAACTTTAGCATAGTATTGTAGAAACCACACAAATTTCTTAAAATGCTATTTTAAAACTACTGTTTTAAACTATGTGTCTGTATAAGGCCTTTAAAAACAAATAAATATAATTTCAGCCTAAACATTTAAAAATATATGGTGGGAATCAAGCTACTAATAAGACAAGCATTTAAAGAGATTTACAAAAGGAAATCAAACAAAACCCCCTTTTCCTTTCCTTTCAATGTGTATGGGTGTTTTGTATGCAAGATTGGCTGTATACATGTGTGTGCAGTCCCCTTGGACTCCAGAAGAGGGCATCAGACCTCCTGGAACTGGAGGTACAGTTTTGAGCTATCAAATAGGTGCTGGGCACAGAACTTAGATCCTTGGGAAGAGCAGCCAGTGCTCTTAAACACTGAGCTCTCTCTCTCCAGTTCAAGGCCAATCTTCCTAATCAGGCAGTGGTTGGTAAAATCCTTTTCATTCAAACATGTTTTCAGTGCTGGTGCGTAATGGGGGTTGTAACCGCTAGTTAAGTTAAATTAGATAATTTGTAAACTCGAAAATTAGGATTGGGGTCAAGTGTACTTAAGAAGGAATTCGGTAAAGTTGATCAAGTTCCTTCACTTTGGGAAGCTTCCAAACTCTTGGGACAGCAGTTAGTTTTGCAGCTGTTCAGGAGAAGATGGTGTAGCTTGGTTTTAGTGTGCACGGACGCTTTTCCAGAAAAGTACTGGAGCAAAGTTTGGGAACTGCAGAGACAATCAATAGCTAAACAAATCTTAGCAGCCGGGGCCAGGGAGGTGGCTCAGCAGGTAAAAGCATCAAGCTTACACCCCGAGTTCAATCCCTAGATTGCACATAGTAGACGTAAAGCACCAACTTCTCTTGTGCCGGTTGTCCTCTGGCCTATTTGTGTGCATTTGAGCACACAGACCCTCCCCACACACACTGAATAAGTGTGATTTTAAAAATTAGCACACCAATATCATGTGTTCTATTTGGGAAGTATTTTAATTTTTCACATGGTCTCTGGAGATTTGAACTCAAGTCTTCATACTTGTGCAGCAAGGGTACCTTCCAAAGTCATCTAGCCAGACTTTTGCTGAGCACTTTTCAAAACACATACATACACACACACACACACACATATACACACACACCACACAAACACACACATATATACATAAACATATGTACACACACACCACACACACATACCATACACATACCACACATACACACCACACCACACACACACACACACACACACACACACACACACACACACACCACACATACACACATACCACAACACATTAGGTATTATTATCCACAGTATTCCGTAGAAGAAACCCAATGTAGGTTTGTGTTGGTTTAATCATATTCTCTCTTAACTTGGTGATAATTAAAGGTGTTTGTTTATGAATCTGTCACTGAAGTTTAGAGTATACTATAAATTATAATTGTGCAAGTATTGCTACATTAATATATTCTCTCTACAATAGAAACAGCAAAAAAATAAAAATATAAAAACAGAGTGATGGAAGTTTTAAAATAATTCTTGTTTGACTGTATTATTGATATTACAAAAATAGATCTTTTCCCCCTTTTCTTTTTCTTTTTTTAAAACGCACACACACACACACACACACACACACACACACACACTGTCACTGTCTTCAGACACACCAGAAGAGGGCATCAGATCCCATTACAGATGGTTGTGAGCCACCATGGGGTTGCTGGGAATTGAACTCAGGACCTCTGGAAGAACAGTTAGTACTCTTAACCACTGAGCCATCTCTCCAGTTCTCACTGAGTAGTCCTGGCTGTCCTTAAACTCACAAATCTTGTGCTTTGGCCTTTGGAGTGCTGGAATTACAGGTGTGCTGTTACACGAGGGTCGAATTTGTTCTTTCTATAGATAATATCAACAAATAGACCTAATTTTAATTCTACTCTGCTGTTTTCTGGTACAATGCTTTAAAACAAGGCTTTGAAGTTCAATTCATATTGAACTTAATTAGATATTTCTAAGTCTTGGGGAGGGTGTCAGATCCTATAAAACAGTCCTTTAGATGTGTTTCCCATTGCTACTAATAATGGATGACATCATATTTCCCATAAACTTTCCAAGCCCGTAGCCCCTGATTTGCTCCGACTCTCCTCTAAATATATATATATAGTTCTTTTATTTTCTTACAGCTTCCCTGGACTTACAGCATGACCATTAAGTATTTCAGTCATTGTTCAGCTGTGAGTCCAAGGTTAGGTCAGTTGAAAGTTAGATGTGACGCCCAACCCAGATGGCGTAGCTCTAAGACATCAGACCACGCCGCAAACAAGCTCTTCTGAGAGAGGCCATGACGTTGACCCGAGGTGACACAAGTTTCATCTGAGTGAGAGTATCTGTGACTTCACGGCTGTGTGCTGTCTGGACACTGCATCAGTGAGTAAGTAAAATAAATAATAAACGGGTTGGTTTATTTTTGTAGGAAATTACTCCCTTAGTAAAACAAACAGATATACCAATAAGTGGCTCAGGGGTGCCCTTGTTAGAGGAGTACTCCCAACCAGCACGTATGTTTCTCGCAAAGGATCTACGTAAGCAAATGACGCTCGAAGCATGCGCGACAGCGTGACAGTGTTATTTATTCCTCGTGGAGAAACTGCAGCGAGGACAAATTCAGGGAAAAGACAGGGAAGCGGGAAGCTGACTGGGAAGGGTACGCCATCGACTCTCATGACGTCATCAGGTTTGAAGCAATGAGTCCTTCTTCAGGAGCATTTTTCTGTTTGCCCGAGAAACTTATTTCACTTTTAAATTATCCTTCCCCTTAGGTAAAACTTTCTTTCAGCCACAGCTGTATGGCATAGACAATGGATAAACAATCTTATTTTCTTCTTCTGAACATTAAATTTTATCTTGTGGTTTTATATTTGTAGAACAAACGCAGGACAAGAGTCCAGGTACTTAGCTGGAAGTGTGTGTATATGCCATCCCAGAAAGTACTCGTGTGGTGGAGGTGTATTTTAACATTTAGGCTACTTCAAAACCCTTTCAGCTTTTTCTCCCTAAAACAATTAAATTGTAAACCGATTTGAATGATCTTCCTTCCATTAAACTAAGTCCATTACTTAGCATCTCTAGCCCAGTTTTCTTTTCTACCTTTGAGCAATGGTTGTTGGGCTACGGGGTGGGCAAACTCTGGAGGGGGAAGACAGCGTGAAAGAGGAGGAGAGGGAGGCCACCCCCAGCTCCTCTAAGGCTCATCTAAGAAACACTGGGAGACGAGAATTTGAATTCTCTGATTATATAACAGGGGCTGAGATCAGCCTTTCTCTGTTGTGTGTCTAAACAAGAGATAAATTATTGTTCACTTAAAATAGAATGTGGTGATTTGGCATGGCTTTAATTGGATTAGGGCTATAGAAGTACCTTTTACTACTAAAAAAAAAGAAAAAAAAAAAAAAAAGAAATCCAAAATTTGAAAATGGAGGTTATACAGCTTTGTACGGCAAAAGAGCGGTGTTTTGAAAGGTTGTCATCCCCACAAAAGAAGCTGATTTTATATTCTTAATGAGGCATGGGAGACAAAAATCTATTCTTGAAACGTTCCGGCTCTCTCCAGTGTTCTCTATTTAATTAGAATCACTCCTTATACTAAGATCCCCAGCTAGCAATCTAATAGCCATTAGCAGAATTTATTTACTGTTTAACTTGCTACTTAAAGTTTAGGCTTCATTCCAAGGCTTTAGGCAGGTAACCAAGAGGTTCAGCCTTTCAAGTAAAATCCGAGCCTCATCTTCTTAAGACGTGCATGAGAATTTTCTTGAAGAAAAAAAAAAAGAGAGAGAGAGAATAAATACACGCATAAATTCAAAGGAGACTTTTGCGGGAGGAGACAAGTCCGGTGACTGGCAAGAGAAGGAAAGAATGACACGTCCACCCCGTGCACCTGCCAATCTGTTGAACTTGAAAGTTTAAGCAGATCCTTTTTTGCAAGGAAAGTACATTCATTACATGAACCATAGTGTTTAATAGTAGATAACGCAGGTAAATGTAAGCAAAAATAAAAATAGATCTGCCATAGTCAAAAAGGTTTGGTGGTTTTGTTCTTTCTTTCTTTCTTCCTTCCTTCCTTCCTTCCTT
The DNA here is from genome assembly GCF_963924665.1 of Micromys minutus. Lineage (NCBI taxonomy): Eukaryota > Metazoa > Chordata > Mammalia > Rodentia > Muridae > Micromys > Micromys minutus. Next base: position 31,009,120 of record NC_137974.1, read on the forward strand.
CATTTATTTGTTTTTAGTGGATATTCTCTGTATTTACAATTCAGGTGTTATCCCCTTTCCACCAATCCCATCCCTCATCCCCCTCCCATTGCCTCCAGGAAGGTGCTCCCTCTCCCACCTCTTTCTCCCACCTCAGCACCTTAGCATTCCCCTACACTGGGAAACTGACCCTTTGCTGGACCAAAGGCCTCTCCTCTCATTGATGCCAGAGAATGCCATCCTCTGCTACTTATGCACCTGGGGTCATGGGTCTCTCCATGAGAATTCATTGGGTAGTGTTTTAGTGCCTGGGAGCTGTGGTGGGTTTGGTTAGTTGATAATGTTGTTCTTCCCATGAGGTGGCAAACACATTCAGCTCCTTCAGTCCTTTCTCTAGCTCCTTCCTTGGTGTCCTCATGTTCGGTCCGATGGTTAGCTGCAAGCATCCTCCCCTGTATCAGCATGGCTCTGGCATGTTCTCTTGTTCTTGTTTTTGTTTATAGGAGGAAGGAGCACTGTAGGACTTACTGTCAGGTCTGTTTTCTACGCTTCTAACAGTACCCAAGAGAAGGAAAACGGGTTTGGATGTCATGTTGCACCCTGACGGCAGATGGGATCCTCTGGCAGGAGCATTTTGGGGAACAGCACTGTGGAACATGCCACACGGTGAGAGGAACTGGGGATCAAGCTGAGGTATACAAATTTGGCTGAAAATAACCCAGTCTCCACATAAGCCATGCAGCCTGGCCATTCAGGTGAGTACCTGCCCAGAGAGACTCACTAACCCTTGCTGTGATTAGCACACCGAGGGACCTAATTACCTCCCACTTCCTAAGGTTCTCCTGCCTTCCAGTATCCTGACCTTGAAAACTAACCTTCCATACATGAGCCTTTGCAGAATAAGTCACATCTGAACAATGGCAGAAACCAGCTTAGAATTCAGTAGAGTTCTCTATTATTACTGCAGGATATTTCTCTGGAACCTTATAGAAAGTTCTTTCAAATTTCAATAGGACGTAAGATTTAGCTCTGTGCTTTCCATACTCACAATTCTTTTCTACTTTTAGGTCTGCCCAATCAGAATAACTAGAAAATAATCCTATAATTTTTGGAATAATTATAATTAAAAATAATATAACATATAGGATAATGAGATAAAACAATAACTAACACGTTGGAATTGAGCAAAACCAACAACCAGACGGAAAAGAGCCCAAGAGAAGGCACAAGAAACAGATACCTACTCTGTTCACACACTCAGGACTCCCATAAAATCATGCTTGGTTGACAGCCCTGGGAGGCCTGCCCTTTTCTGAAGGGAGATGAAGGCGGAGTGGATCTGGGGAAGAGGGCCCATGGAGCTTGGGGTAGGAGGGAGGGAGGGACAGGAGGCTGCTGTCTGGATGTAACTGGGAGTCCATAAATCAGTACCTCACTTTGTCAGAGATGCTTCCTCCTGCACCAGATGGGAATGAATGCAGAGATCATGGGCAGACAATATGCAGAGAGTGAGAGACCTTGGGAGACTCAACCTTAAGGGGGGCATCTCTATCGAATTCCTGACCTCGGGGTTTAGAGAACCCTGATGAAGAGGAGGCAGAAAGGGGATAGAGGACACCAAGAAAACAAGGCTCTGAATCACCGTAAGCAGCGTACGTATGAGCTCACAGAGACTGAGGCAGCACATGCGGGGCTGCACCAGGTCCTCTGTCTACGCGTTCGTCACTTCTAAAACTGGAATGTTCGAGTGCTTTCTCAGCTCTGGTTCGTTAAAATGAAAGGCATGCAAGGGCACAGGAAATATGTTTTCATGGTTGTCTCTTTAAATAGGTCTCCAGATTAAGGAGCTTATCTATAAAACCTATGCAGTTAGTTCGCTTTGCAGAGAAGCAGTAGGCTGAAGGAAATCTCAGTTGAAGGAATGCCATCGGTCATAATGACAGTTACAACAGCAAAGTCTTATTAGAGTTGGTACACTAATGCACTAATGGAATAGCCTCGCTCAAGGAGCATCAAGGAAGCTACCGGAGCACACACATCAGTGGCGAGCGGTTTGAAAGCCTTGGTGAGCAATGCCATAAGCATGGTACTCCGACTCAAAGGGCTAAGGAGATCCTTGCTCACTGCATGATTTGAGGAAATTCTCTCATGCACAGCATCGATGAAAAACAGAAATATTATAATCTGCCCTACGGACCTCTCGGGGCTGCCTATAAGGATCACACACAAAATGAGATCAATATGTGCAAGGAATTTCTCCGAGCAATAGGACTCTGCCACACTCCAGTTAGCAGGTTGGGAGCTCACCTGGGGCATGGGGGGGGGGGGGACACAAAACAAAACCAAATACCTCCTTTCTCCTCCCACAGAGCAAAACCCAAACAAACATAAAACGAAAGCCCCAAATAGAGGTACAGTGCCTTCATGAAGTTAGTCTGAGATGGTATGGTCCCATCCTGTTCTACGGGGCAGAAGAAAAAAAACTAGCTGAAGCCAGAGTTCCCCCTTTATTGTGTTGTTTATTGATCCGTTGCTATGCCACAAACCAGAGGCTCGAGTTAGAGTGTAGGATAAAATATCTCTGGGGGGACTACAAGAACCTATGTAAAGAAGACAGCAACGTAGCATCGTTTTAATTATGAAGCAACCCATGGCCGGGAGGGGAGTGTGGGGGAGGGCATGGTTTTAATCCTTTTTTATGTGCAAGCACACTAAGGCTCAGAGACAATAAATAATCGCACAACAGGTCATTCAGCAAAAAAACTGGTGGCACCAATGAGAATGAGAAATGCAGTCCTAGGCTGCTTATACTGTTTATATATCAAAAGGTTTTTTTTTTTTTTTTTTTTTTTTGCTTTCCCATTAACGCTTCCACTGGGTAGCTTAAGACAGCAAAGTTATTCTTTTATAATGTTATAGAGGCATAGAACTCATGAAAATATCAGTTCTTATAAAAGAAGTATAGAGTCTATAAGCTTTAATGTGACTTTCTGTTTAATATAAGAAATTAAGTATCCAACAGTTGAAAGCCCATATAGTTGTCACCAGACAATTAACTTGTAATACATTGACAACCCCCTAAAGACAGAACAAATACAATGTAGCTGTCTGACTAACTGCATAGAGTTCCTAGGGTCCTTGCTGCTGTAGCTGCCTAGTGTTTCTTTAGTGATTTATTCATCTTTATTTTACATGCTCTGGCTCTTTTGCACATATGTGCTTGCATGTGTGTGAGTGTGGAATCCCCTGGAGCTGGAGGTATAGATGGTGGTGAGCTGCCATGTGGTTGCTGGGAACTGTACCCAGGTCCTCTGGAAAAACTGGGCCATCTCTCCAGGCCCAGCTGCTGGCTAAATTTATGTGGCAAGTGGAATGGGCCACAGTACCCACAGAACATTTTGGATGTTTCTACAAGAATGAAGTAAGATTAATATTTAAATTGGTAAACTTTTTATAAAGCAAATTGCCCACTATAATGTAGGTGGGCCTTCTTTAATAAATCAAAGGCTATAAAGAAATGCAGTGCCCTCTTCTGAGCACATAACAATTCTGAGCCTTAAATTGATATCCTGGCTCTTCCTGGGTCTCCAGGCATTAAGGCCTTCTGCCGATTTTGAACCTGCTAGACTTTGTATAAAATCATATGAAGCAAAATAAAACCATTCTCTTGCTCCATCACTCCTACTGTAATACACCATTGCTGGAGCTTCTGGCTCAGGCTGTGATGAGCTGTCCAAAATCTGTGTATCAACTGCAGGTGATTGTAAGTCCTTCCTACCCAGAGTGACCTGTTCAAGGTGAGTTCTCCCCATTTTCCCTCCCTTTTATGTTTATGAGTGGATCTATCTGTAACTTTGTGCCCATCTTCCTAGTGTTTGCAGATTCATGTGTGCAGGCTACGTAAGCATCCTTTAGCAGAGAAGGGGTTAAGGAGGAAAATTATTGCCACCAAATATTCAAACAACTTGTAATTCTGCAATTTAATGTATTATGAGCAAGGTATGCTAGTCCACTTGTCTTGGTATTTTGTTTGTTTGCTTAAGCCTAGATCTCACTACATAGCCCATGCTAGCCTAGGACGATGCCTCCCGAATGCTGTGATTACAGGCATAAGCCACCATTTGTGGCACACTAGTTCATCTTCCAATTGAAGTGATTAAATAGGAACATAGTCCTGGTAACCTAAAAGGAAAAAAATATTTCAAGAGTCAGGAGTATTTAAGATAAAAGAATACATATGAAATGACAGTTCACTAATCTACACAATGGATGTATTGTGGTCAATGATACTCTATTTATTAAAATACATTTAGGTAGAATCTAATGTTTGCCAGGCTTTGAGATATTGAGACATCTTCATCCCTCCCTTAAAACTCTTATAATGGGGTGAGATAGATGAGTAATTCTCACTGTGCTACATTGTTACATGTTATTTAATAACCAGTCCAGCTCTCTAAACTAGTCACTTTTTCATAGTCTTGCTTTCTTAGACAGTCTTAGTATGTCTTCCCTCACTTTTCTTGAACTCTTGAGTCAAATACTAAATATCATCTCTGAGCCAGGTAATGAGCACAATCCAGAGATTCTAAATGTAAACCACATCCAAAAGGTCTAATGGTAAGAAAAACACGAAACAAATAATCTCACAAGTAACTGATGGGTGATGTACGCATGTGACAGTAAAGTATCAGGAGACCTTATGTATTCGAGGGGTTATGTATGTGAAGGACACACACACACACATACCTCACACACACCACAGACAATATATACACCACACACACACACACCACACATAACCACACACACACACACCACATAACCATACACACCACACATAACCACACACACACACACACCACATAACCACATACACACCACACACACAAATACATACACCCCCCACATACACACCAAACACACACCATACACACATATACACACCACACACACACACATCACATCCACACCACAAACACACACCACATGTATACACACATACACACACCACACACACATCACATGCACACAAACACACCCCACATGTATACACCTATACACACACATAACACACACAACACACACACACACCCCACACACATCACACACATACCACACACACACACAAACACACAGGGCAGGGAGCAAAGACTCTTCACTGCAGAGATCATTTACAAGGATGAACAAACATTTCCCAGCAGATGGATGAGAACACTGGGGAACACACCACCTAAAGGCACTATGTTCATGAAGGGTGTGTATGAATCAGAGAGACTGGCTGACACCTGGAAAGAAGGCAGGGGACAGATATTTGGTAGTGAAGATGTCACCTGTGAAGACTCTTCACAGAAATGGAACTCTGCTTTGGAGATAAAGGAATATATTACATACATTTTTTGAATCCCATTTAGATTGGTATGATAAAGTGCAAGCCTTTTAGTTCTGGGAACTGGGGCTATTCCTTGACTCCCAGTGCTTTCTCGCTTCTTCCTTCCATGAATAAGCATCTCAGATATCCTGGTCCCTCCGGTCTCCTAAGCAGGACTGTGCTTAACCTTGACTCGACTTTCTCGATTTATATATATATATATATTTTACTGGTCATAACCATTTCTCAGACTATCTAAACTGCAACAGAGGACTTTAAATGTAACTCACTGGTTAGGAGTCCTTGTTCTTGTGGAGGACCAGGGCTCTTGCATACCTCTTAGTTTTCTTTATGGAGCTCTGGATGGCCTGGAACTTGCTGTATAGACCAAGTTGCTCTCCAACTCACATGGATCCACCTACCTCTGCCTCTCGAGTGCTGGATTCAAGTCTTATGTTACCAGGTTGGAATTTTCTTAGGTCTTATGCAGCAGTTGTATTTTTATGGACTGTAATAATTTCTGCAATCACTAATTTTCCTACCAAACTTAAAACCCAACAACATATTCTTGGTTTTAGAGCATGCGTCTCTTCATGTATACCAACAACAGTCACATTTAAAATATAAAACCTAGAGCTGCATACACACTCAACTGAAGTAGGACATTACGCAAAGCTGTGACCCAGTGCAAGGACAGCAAACGAGTCCACTGTGTTAAGGTCTAACCAGTGGCAAGTGTAAAATGCTGCTGACTGTAAAATACACTCTAACCTTAGAAATAAACAGAGATCTTAGAGTTAGATAATCCTTTTCATATATGGACAATACTCACAGCTTACCATGTTGTTTCTTTAACAATTGCTATTTCTGCTTTGCCATATATTCATGCTCTTGGAGACGCTCAGTACACTTATTCTCTGTTGACCATATGCAATCGTCAACTCTTCATTAAGCACCTATAGAGATTCCGATACGTATTAGGATCTGTTCCCACAAACAGTTGCCAGTAAAACCTACCTCCTCCCACCCACAAAACCTTAGATTGATGACATCATCAAAAATACACTTGGGAAATTATTAATTAAAAATGCAATTCCTGGGACTATGAATAAATTCCTTAAATTCTCTTTCTGAAAACATTCTCAAAACAACTTCAGATAAGAACAAATAGTTTTTTTTGTTGTTGTTTTTTTTTTTGTTTTGTTTTTTTTTGCAAAGTTAACTGCAAAATGTATATACAAGCAAAACCAGGCTGTACTTTTCTGTAAACTCGCCCTCTGAAGGTAGAGACAGAATTAATACAAACTTAAGACTATCCTTGTCTATACATATACAGTTAAGTTACAAGCCAGCCAGGGTTACACACTGACAACCTGCTTAAAACCAAACAGCAGGGCCACACAAATGGATCTCTCCGAGTTTCACAGCCAGCCTGGTCTACACAGAGAGTTCCAGGACAGCCAGGGCTGCACAGAGAAACTCTGTCTTGAAAAACAAAAGCAAAACAAACAAACCCAACAACAAACCTCAGAAATCACCAGAATACACACCGACCCACACACACACAAACACACACACTCACTCACAAGCACACACACCAGTAAACCATAGTAACCAGATTCAGAATTGGACTTTGGTAAACATGAGCTTCTTTTCCTTTAAGAACTCCAGATTCCTTCCAGTAGAATGAAAACTCTGAAGTTAGGGTCAGTCCTGCACACCTGTTGCACACCTGTCTGAGCTCTCTTCACTTGCCAGCCTTGCTTGTCACACACTGAAAAGACAGGTAACATCCCCTTCACCTCTCTCTTCCCTGTGGCAGGGAAGGCTGCTTAAACAGGCTTACAGGCCGACTGGGCTGGGTAATTCTTGGATCTTGGTTGAGGTCCTACGTATTGTAGGCTGTTGGCATCATTCCTGTCCTTCCCCTTCCTACTGCCAGTAGTGAAGTCCAAAAATGTTAACTATCTTGCCAAATGGACCCTGAGGGGAGGGACTAGACTCCCAAGGAAGGAAGTAGATAAGGTTATCAGTCTTGTTCTAAGATTTAGCACCCAAGTCGTAGATTATCGGGTTGGAAAGCTCGATGCACATTTTTCCTACTCTCTCGTCTGTGGTACCACCATTTCCAAACGTAACACAAAAAAATAAGGTGCACTGTAAGAGTTTAGTCAGTGACAAGTAGTTGCACCCTGGGCCTGAAAGCTTCATTGTTTAGCAGTACAACCTAGAGTTTCCCACGGGGCAAAGCTCTACAGAGGGGTTACAGCAAGTCGGTTCCCTGTTCTTAGACAGTTCTGTGGTTCCTATGGCAGAGCCAAGTCTCAGAAGGTCTCCTACTGGGCTCATCTTCACAGATGATAAATAATAAGTCAGTACTTCCGGACAGAACTGGCTGTTTCCGGTGTTTTTGTTTTTGCGTTTAAGTTTTACACAGTAGCTGAGAGTGCAACAAAATGAAACCAATCAGGCTTTAGCCTAGCTTTGTTGGATCAACACCCCTCACCTTCCCCCACCCCGACTTGAGCTAAATGCAAGTGTAGAGGGCGTGGCTGTACACAGGGTCTCAGTCCCTTACCCGGTGAGTCAGGATCACTTTCCCCTCAAGGCAGAGGAGTCTCAACCTTCCTAAAGTTTCGGCCCCTTTAATACATTTCCCCAAGTTGTGGTGACCCCCCAACAATAAAATTATATTCGTTGCTACTTACCTGTCTGTAATTTTGCCAGTGTTATGAATCATAGTGTAAATACCTGAATCTTCTGATGGTCTTAGACAACCCCCGAGAAAGGGTCATTGGGACCCCTAAGGGAAGTCATAACCCAAGGTTGAGAAACCTTTTGTTAAGCTATCCTGAAGAAGGTACTGGCCTTCTACAGCTCTGTTCAGATCTATTCCTGGGTGTAAAAAGGATTCAGGTCACTAGGCTGCATAACAATTCACATTGACCATTACTAGATAGGTAGGCATTCCTTTCAAATTTTAATTCTTTGAGAATCTCATACATTGTAATTTTTTTTGGCTTTTTGTATTGGTTATTTTATTTATTTACATTTCAAATGTTATTCCTCTTCCCAGTTTCCCCTCTGAAAACCCCCTATTTCATCCCCCTACCCCCTGCTACTGTGAGTGAACTTCCCCACCCACTCCCACCTTACCACCCAAGGGGTATTAAGCCTCCCCTCCCATTGATACCAGATAAGGCCACCTTCTGACATTGTATTTTTATCATAGTCATCCCCTACTCCTGACTCCTCCCAAATGCACCCTCCCCCCTCCCCCCACCACATCCTTTGGTCTTGTTTTGTTTTTGCTTTTAAATAACCCATCAAGCCCAGTTTGGACGGTCCACTGGTGTGTGGTTAACCTACATCCTTAAATGTTGCTCTGAACTTAGAAAGATGACTTTCTAACAGGACCTCAGAATGGTCCAGTGTGAGCAGCCTACATCAGCAGGGCTGCAGTTAGGCTAAGCTGAAGGCACAGAATAGGGGTCTGGAGAGATGAGAATTGATACAAATACGTTTCTTAGTAAGCCACTGGAGCTGTAGATACAAATCAGTGTGCCGGATGGTAGTTGGAAAACACTTCAAAACAGAAACTATTTTGCTTTGGTCCTAGCGATGGGCACCTAGTTTTGAGAACAGCACTTTTTTTTTTTTTTTTTCCAGTCAGGGCACAGCGGTTAAGGTCAAACACTTCTTTTCTTTTTCATGTTTTGCCTGCCTGTACTCACTGAAGGGACAATCAGAATAAAATAATGTGCTGATGGCCAGAGATAAATGTCATTGAGAACTAGAAAAGCACTAGCTAATAAGTTGAGTCTTTCCAGCGTAGTTCTGTCACTTCCGGCGTCTGTTAATCTGTCTAGTGGTGTGTGTGCACGTTCACTCGAGCATGGAATACAGGAGCACACTCGCATGTATGTTTGTGCGTGGGGGTGGGGCAGACAGACAACACTGGGACAGAAAGCATGCTCCTCCCAAGCCTCGCCTCTCTGACATGGATTCCAGTTGGGTCTTCAACTTCGTGCCTGCAAGACAAGCATTTTACGGACTGAGCTTATTTATTTATTTATTTATTTATTTATTTATTGGTAAGGAAGACTTTTGTGAATTGTATTTGAGAATCAAGAATACAGCAGGGCTGCAGATGAAAGTTCAGCGCCAAGAACCCACTGGAAAACGAAGCACAAGAGAGGGGAAGGCAGAACTGTCTGTAAGAGGCCAGCCTGGGGTACATGTTCCAAGCCAGCCTGTGCTAGGTTGCTGGGCTCTGACAGCGCAAGGCTTGCCCTACCTGTTTGCATCAGATTGACCAGTCCTAGGACTCCTAAGCAGCCTAGAGCCTGTTTCCAGCCCCCCAGTGCGTGAGTAGAACTAAGAATTTGAAGCCTGTTTGTGGTGCAGTCTCAATAAATGAATGACTAAGTAAATGAAAATTAAATTGAGTGGCCCTATGGGTTGTTTTGCCCTTCTTCCATGCTGAGAGAAAGTTTTAGTAATCACACAATTCTTCTGTACGCTAGCCACGGTTTTTGAGAGATAAACCACTAAAGGTATGCTAAAGGAATAAAATGCCTTCCTGTAGCCAAGCCAGAGGCCCAAGCTCCATTCTAATTACATTTTCTTTTAAGGACAAGTTACCAATGAAGACATATTTAAACAAAACAAAAAAAACACCACCAACACACCTGTAAATCAAAAACTGTAAGTCAAAAGCAGTACTAAATATAATGGGTAACATCTGCAAGTCACCGATAGTCACTTAAGTGCTAGTGTTTAATGTTTTCCATTTACTATACTCCACGAGCACACATGTGAATGTGAGTTTATGTGTGTGCATGCACACACATGTGAGGTTTGAAGTGAATGCTGAGTTTCTGTCTTAATTAATCACTCTTCACATTACACATTGAGACAGGCCTCAGACTGTACCAGAATCTGTGGACCCAACTTATGGTAGTTGGCCAGATTGACCTAGGGGCTCCATCTCTGCATCCATGAGTTGGGGGATGAGTTGCTTCAGGAAGCAGCCACGCCTTCCTTGCTTGACTTCTGATTCCTCATACGAGTGGCGCGCTTTATTCACCAAGCCACTCTCCCAGCCCTCTTGGTCTTTTTTGGCTAATTAATGACTACTTATTTTGACCAGATGCACAGTGCCCTTGGTAAAATACATTCATTATCCACAAGGTCCTCAAGTGATGGAAACAAATCCATGCCATCTAAGTCTGTAGTACTGAGTACATGGGTCTCAATTGCTTTCTCTTTGGTCAGCCAAACCAGTGATGAAATTCTTCAGATGTCCATCTTCACGATGGCCAGTGTTCAGCCAAACCACGTAGGCCTTGATAAAATTCTGACCTGGTTTTCTCAGAGAAAAAAAAAATTGATGTATTTGTCCATCCAAAATGGAAATTAATATTAATATGTTAGTCATATGGGATACAGTCAATAGAAGATTAGATACTGACAAAAATGATACAATTTGTTAGTAACTGAATTTCTTATGACTTTTGCTCAGCATGAAGTTTGCTGCTAGGTTGGCTTTGAACTCAGTACATAACCAGACTCTGAACTGCTGACTTTGCTGTCTCGGCCTACCAAATGCCTGAATTAGGAGCTTGTACTTCCATGCCTTTCTTGGACTGTGCCAGAGATTGAATCCAGGGCTCTCTGCAGGGTACCAAGTACTCTGCCAACCGAGCTACCTCTTGAGCTTTTCTTTTACTAAAAAGTCCAAAACATTAAGATAAAAATGTGGGTTTTGTGTGTGTGTGTGTGTCAAAGTAAACAGTAGGAATCGTATCCTGGGTCTCACACACAGTAAGCACTCAATCCCCGGCTATATCTCAAAACAAATGACTCCTTGATATAGAATTTAATCAGTGTCAGCACTGAGACGTTACACCCATGCTGTGTTCCTTTTACACACTTAGGAAAGGCAGGCAACTAGCCACTTGTGGGTATAGCTCCAACTGAAATTCCAAATCCAGGAAACCCTTCATTATCCACTCAAAAGCTCGTAAATGACAGCAAACCTATTGATGATCCATTACTCTGCACCGTGCGATGAACTGAGATCCATTTATCTGACATCACAATCCCTTAGGAACTCTGGAGTTGAAAAGTCCTTGGGACAGACGTGTATTGAAGAAAGAAGGCACGAAGGCAGTAGGGTTGGAATTACATCCCTGGGTTTGGCTTTCTTCTTCCAGACAATCCCCAGAGCAAGCTCCAACATGGCAGAAATTTGGCAAGGCCTTCAAATCTCTCCCTCAAAACACATAAATGAATGTTTCAAGTAACAACAATCAAGTTGTCATTGGTAAATGAGTTTCAAACACATAGCATGCACAGATTTGAGGAAAAAAAAGTAAGATGACTCAAAACTTAACACTGACCCGTGCTCAGCAGTTACTTCTGTCTAAACCTTTGCTCTTAACCTACTACACCACAATAGGGTCATTGGACCAACTTATCTTACCGGAGTCTTATTTTTCAATAGAAACTGACACTTTAAGATTATTCCTCTGTTCCCAAGTGAGGCTATTATGTTTAACTCTTAGTACAATGTGTGTGACCCAACTGTCTCTAATCTAACCATAAGTGTTTAATTTAAGCTAAAAGTGAATTCTATATGGGTATGGGTCAATTCAGCACTGACTAGGTCAGTTAGAAACTTGAGGAATCCAGCTTCCCCTTACTTTAAACAAATAATTTCTGCCAGCACGTAACATGCGTAAACCCCCATGTCCTCTGTTCTAACTTAGGCTATCATTTATTTCCCAATCAGTGAACGTGCTTGACATCTGAGCTCATTAAGAACATGCTGAAGTATGATGGCTTCCCTAGGTCAGCAGCCCCAGACTGCAGATGACCCGTTGTGGAATGATGTTGAATACAAATCTCTAGGCTCTGTCGGAGATCCCGATTCGGTAATTAGGAAGAAAGCTTTAAATCTCATTTCAGTAAGCACTCACTTGCACCTGCTGCCGTTGGTGTACAAAACTGCTCAGAAAACTGCTTACACAGTCCAAGAAAAATTTTCGGCTTTCACAATTTTTCTAACTCCCACAAAACAAAAGGCTCTATTGGTGCTAACAGTCACAGTGATGGTGCTTTCTAAATCTAAAAGATTTAGACTGTACCATGAGTAAGAAGCTCTGCCTCCTTTTCCTACTTTCTAGTTCTCCCTTAAATCACCAGTGAGAAATTTTAAGAATGCGCACGAAACCCAACATTCCCTGAGCACTCAGTATCTCCGAGTTGAGGCTGAAAGTAAACAACTTCTAAATTAATTGAGTCTTGTGTCGTTTGGAGGAAGTTCAGAGGACAGACGGTTCTGAGTTTAGGCAGCCATAGGGTTCCTTGAAAGCCCATTAAAACAAAACAAAACAAAACAAAACAAAACAAACCAGACAGCTTGCACTAAGACCTCTTCACACAAGAGAACAGGAAACAAGAGATTAAGCTATAATGGCAGGTAAATAATTTCCTAGACTTCCGGGGAATCTTGGCAGCAAAATGTTACGCTTTTGGGAAAAAAAAATCATCAGCCACGAAGTGACTAATATTGTCAAGATGGGTCTGTAACAGCTGTGGTGTCTTTGTTCCCATGGGACAGCTCTGAGCACACTAACATTTTGCTCTACCGCACTTTTATATGGGAGTAAAACCAAGAAACTTTCTATATAATGGGATTCAGGTCAGAGCTCTAAGAGCTAGTTGAATTTGAAGTACTTGGCCAACCTGAATTAAAATAGCATTTTTTTTTCCCCAGCAAAGAATATGGTGTTATGTTGATGAACTGCAGAACTTAAAGCGAATGAATATATACATAGGAAAAACAGTCATGACCAGCTAAGTAATGAAAACATTTTCCTTCCTCCATTATAAGGATCCGCCTGGGCATAGACATGTTCCATGTTTGACCTGCAGACGAGTACTCGGTGTTTGTTGAGCAAACTCGTTCCTCTAGTTTTGAGTATCTTTGACATCCATGTTTAATATTAGGAAAAAACTCTAACCGTTAATCTTAAGCCGGCAGGTCTGCAGAAAGACTGGGAGGAACAGGACATGACAGAGCTAAAGGTTGTCCTCAAACGTAACAAAACTCAGACTGCAGTACTCAGCTGGTTTGTCCTGACAGGCAGTAGCATCTCTGGAAGCCACGGGATTGCCCTAAAAGGAGTCTGGTCCAGACAAGTGAACCCATTGAAGAGAATACCTTGACATAAAATGTGGCTTCTTGCATTTAACACAAACAAACAAACAAACAAACAAAAACCAGGTCAATTAAGACAGAACAAGCTCGGTTTAATTTCAAACGTTAATATATTTTCTATTTTATATTGAACATAGCATCTGTAACCTCTCCTTTGCAGCAACCATCGCGTCCTCATAAAAGGGGCAAAATTTATGATGCCTCTTAAAATAAATATTCTTTTTTTTTATAAAATAATAAAACTTCAAATAAATATTCTTTACACTAAACAATATGTTGAAAAAATTAGAAAATAAAGGTTGAATTTTACTGTAACTGTACAATATACATCAAGTCCAAAGGGAAATCAGTCTTACAATAAAAGGCTTCCTGTAAGGCAAAATACAATCTAAAAACATACTGATTGATTCACATTCTTCCGAATGTACAACATATTAGTATAATATTTTGTGACTGTGCCATAGCATGTAGCACAACTTGGTCTTCACAGTTGCAAATATTATTGTATATACAAAAATATAGCACATTATCTCTGGAGAAAGCAAGGAGGGGGTGGGGGGAGCCATTTGCTGATTCGCAAATTTTGCAAGGACTATTCACAAACAAGAAAACCTCGCTTAGGAGTGTCTGCTGCTTTAGCTTATGCAATGCGTGGGTCACCAACTTCTGTTGCCTTTCCTTGGGGGTTCCATTAGCTGAATTCTAGCGAGCGTATCAGTTAAAATGGCACATGGACCAAAAAAAAAAAAAAAAAAAAAAAAAAAAAGGAAAAGAGAAAAGCATCTCACTGCAAACCACAAATCCCTAACCCTCTATGAACAGTACCAAGATTACAACTGTTTAGTTGGTTGCATATGTGTGTTAAAGAAAAGGGGAGGGGTAGGGCAACAATCCTTATTACTGCAATATTCCTGATTAATAATGCTATGTCGGCTTTTCAAAGTTCCTGGGGGGGACAGTGGGAACTTTGCAGCAAACTGTATTTGAGTTTTTACAACGACATCCAGGCCTGTTCACTCGGTCATAACACCCCTGGCACAATTTAAGGCAACCCTTGGCTGGAAGGTAACACCATAAACAAGGCAAAAAGAGCGACATGACACCCATTGCCGACCATCGCGTACAACAGTGAGACTGGCTGCAAGAGCACGGGTTGTCAGCACAATTGTCTTCATCGTCATTGGAGCAGTGATAGAAGAGACCTTTCACACAGCACACACAAGTCCCATAGTCAATGACGTTCTGGGCTGAGCAAAGGCACTGCTTGTCACAGATCCAGTCCGATGGCAGGGGCCTCGGGTAGGTGCACTCCTTACACTTACACTTGCCACAGTCCTCACACCGGTAGGCATGCAGACCCAAATCGTCTTTGCTCAGTGGCTTAAGCTCACCGGGTTTGTGCTCAGATTTAGGCTGCACTCGGATTATCCCATCAGCAGCAGGCCCGGGGGAGAAGGATGATCCTAACAGTCTCTGTTCCGAGGAGCTGCTGCTGGTACTTGTCCTTGTACTGCTCCGAGACCCTGAGCTGACGGTGCTGATTGACCTGGACAGGGGGGCCCGAGAAGAATGGACCTGCGAAGGCTGGAGCCTGGGAGGCTGGCGGTGCTCTGCCTGAGCACCGTGGAGTCTTTCATGTTTGTGCTGAGTGGAGGGGCGAGGAGCAGGCTTGAGCCCAGGTCTTGGGACCACAGTAGGCCCCTCTGTATACTCATTGGTGTTTCGGATGGCTTTGATCTGATCCAAAGACAAGACGTGTACCTGCTGGGTAAGGGCATCTCTGGGGTCCGACTCCCCACGCTGCCTGCCACTGTCATGGGGTGCCTGCAGCAAAGGCTGCGACCCGTTGCCACTCTGAGCTCTGGTCTCCATCAGGTCTTGGCAGTGTGTTCACTCCAGCAGGCTTAGAACACATCTGAACTCCTGGGGAAACCAAGAGGAAAGAAAATGGTTTACACTCCAAGACTTCCCATACTCCACCCACCAGACTTGACTCTTCACTCCCCACAGCCTCTGGAGAAATGGCACTGGAAATGCGCTGGTAGTGGCGAGGTAGGGGAACAGCCGGGTGATCGAGGCATGCTCTCAAAAGGGAAAATGATCCCAGGCACTGACAGTTCTGTAATCTTAATAAGTGAGGAGACTCAAAGCTAATTTCTATCGATTCACGGAATCCTTTACTCAAATAAACATGCAACTTAGAAGGCTCGGGTTCAGCACAAAAATTGGAAGTCAATGCTGCAGCCTAACAGGGCTACCAACATTTTCGGAGAAATACCTTTCAGGTTTTGGGATAGGTTTGCCTGTCGCGATCACTTTTACATTAAACACTAATAAATACCTACAACAGTATTCACAGTCTTTTTACATCACACTTGCAGTAAGTGGTCTGACCAGTATCTTTTTTTTTTCAATTCCAAAGGACGACTATGATAAAAAATGTACATTCCAAGGGCAATTAAGGTGGCATTTTAAATAAGTATGTTAGCACAAAGTTATGTAATTAAATCCTTTCGAACCCCATTAGATAGTATAGGAAAAACTCCTAAGACCACAAGTCTGTGAATCAAATATTCTATCCACAGACCCACAGCCTATGCGTGCCTTAGGTTCTGAGCTACAGATCATTCTCTTGTTTTAAAAATAAAGCATGCAAAAATATTATTTTCTCGTCTTGAAAAAATGCCCGAAGAGCACAAAGCAAGTAGCAGCAACAAGAGAAGTTTTAGAAATCCGAAGTGTCACAGCGGAAGCCTGTGATCTTGTCAAGTAAACCTAAAAATTATAGTCCTGCTTCGATTTAAGTACCATCCCATCCCCTCTCCCGAGTCCACAGGAAAACACAAAGGAAAAATAAGCAAAAGCGGATTTTTAAACCCAACCTCTGCTTTTGGGAAAAGGACAGCGAACAAGGCAGGTGACAAACCAGGCAGAGCTGGAAACCGGATCTGCTCACCTCCAACAGCTAGGTACACAAGGCTGTTCTCTTCGCTTTCTACCCGTTTATCGGCTCTATCTGCGCCCCCAAAGTCCCACCTGCCGGGGGACTCAGCCAGAACCCCGGGGGACTTTTCTCCAGGCGGACTGACGCTGTCCGGGGGCCAGGCCGGCCCCTCCCTGTACAATCCGCAGAAGCTCAGGCAGGCAGGGGGCGCGGGCGTCTCCGGAGGGGACGTGTCACGAAAGGCACGAGCACACTTCCCCCTCCTCCACCCCCGCGGCTAAAATTTCCCCCACCCAAGAGGAACTGCCATCCAGCCCCAAGAGGGGGAGCCACTCTAACACGCCCACCGCCCCCCCTCGCCGCAAGGTCACCGCAAGGTGTTTCTGCGAAGGCCCTCAAAACGCCTGTCCTCACAAGTTTCCAAGTCTGACGCCCGGAGGAAGAGAGCCGGGCTCAGGACGCACAGCTTGCACGGAGGTCCTATGTACCCACGTTCCCAGAGCGACTCCACGGTGCAATGACCGAAGCGGGCACTGCTTGTAATCTGCACACGCCTACCTCCTTCTTTTAGATCGGCTAGAATAAGACATGTTTCTTAAAACGAAAGAAAATTTGTTTTATCCAAAACCCTACTGCACACGCCAGGCATGCAGGACTCTGAGCCCCGTGGTTGCAAACTTTCCCTGAGGACCTGCTTGCTGTGGAAAGTAGCATCTTTCAGAAGGGGGAAAAGAAGTCATTTCTACAGATCCCTGGCCGCCTCCATCGCAGCACCCCCCCCCCCCCGCTTCTGCGCTCTCCCAGTTCCTCTCCCTCCCCCTTTGAGAGTGCTTTGAAACCCCCTATTAAGAACAGTGTGTGATCAGACTAAGGATTAGGGGGAAAGGACTTCAGCACAAGGGTGGGGCAAACCGACACAGAAACCCCTTTGTAAAAAAGGCGTTAAGACTCCAAATCTTAAAAACAGTAACACAAAAGAGGGAGGGGAAAAAAAAAACTAGCCTTTTTTATTTTGCCACCTACTTTCAGGTAATGGAAAATGATCGCGACCACTTGATAACTCTCTTCCTGTGCTAGGTCAGCCTAAGTGTCCAAATATATTAAAAAAAAAAAAAAGCGTGACCTAGGCCGACCACGAAGAACGGAAAAAAAGAGAAAGCTGCACTTCCGAACCGCAGAGACGCGGCGCCAGGCTGGGCGACGCTCCTACCCGCACCGGGCTAGACTATCCACACCGGGCAGAGGCGGGGACTCCCACCGCCTGGCACTCTACTCTTTGCTCGCTCGCCGGGTCTTCTACCCCGGGGAGGTGGAGAGGTGAGAGCCCAGTAACCCAGCCCGACAGGCGCCCCCGCCGCAGGATAGTTCTCCTATAACTTAGCCTTCACCAAATGGAGGAACAGGTTAGCAATGCCAGACCCTGCAACAGCGACCTGGAAAACAGTTTCCCCTGCCTCTGAGACTCTCGGCGACCGTAGAAGTAGAACGCAGTGAAGCGGTCCCCCGCCCCAAACCCCGTAAGAGAGTGAACTGTCGCGGGACGGGGGACACTGCACCGGCGCACCCTGTAGCCGGGCCGTGGCCAAACCCCTGTTCTAAGCGAAACAGATCCGCGGGGTAGCTCCCTGATCCTCCCGGGAAGCCTGCGGGTTAAGGAGAGAGAAGAACGCGAACCCCACTCCCGGCCGGCTGTGGTTCCAGAAGGGGAAAAGCCAAATGCTCCTCACCGTGATCGCGGCTTTGCACCAATCCCTCTCCCTTGGATCCTCTTCTTCCAGCGATGTGCAAATAAATCCAGTCCCGATGCAAACTTTTTCCTTCTTTCCAAACTCTGCTTCAGTCCAACTTCCAAGCAATCGGTGGGAGGATTTAAAACCACGGGAGAATTTAGAACCCAATCCTCCACCGTTGGAACCCTCCCGGATTCCGGACTAGAGAGATGACCTCCCTTCAGAAGCGCACGCGGAGTATTTCCTTTTTTTTTTTTTTTTTTTCTTTCTTTCTTTTTTTTTTTTTCTCAATGAACGAGAGGCCGAAGCGCCAACGTTGGCGAGTCTTTTTTTTTTTCCTGGTCGATGAGAGAAAGCGAGGCGATCACGGCCTTACAAAGACCCTAAGGCCAGCTCGCCAAGTCCAGGGGGCCCGGGGCTTCTTCGGAGCGGAGGCAGGCGCGGGGCCGCGGGCCGGGCCGGGCGCGCGCGGGGGCCTGGGCGCTGCGCGCTCCGCCGGCCCCACTCCTCCGCGGGCGCTGCGGCGCGCAGCTCTCGCTCGTGCAGACTGGGCGTTGCGGAGGCGCGGCGGCGAAGCCGAGGCAGGGATGGGGGGGGGGGGGGGTTGGAGGGGGAGGAGGCGGCGGGGGAGGAGGGTCTGGGGCCCGTCCCGGGGGTGGGGGGCGGGGATGGGGGGCGCGCCGCTGGCCTGCGCCCTCGCCTTTCCGGAGGAGGCAGGGAGCTCTGCAGCGGCCGCGGCAGCAGTAAATGGCGTCATGTGGATCCGAGGCGGAACAGAGCAGTTGTTGTCCCAGAGGATATATCGCATCCGGTCCCAGCTCATTGGCTCCGCGGGGCTACATTCACTCGCGCTCCAGCGCCCGCCAGCGCTCCGAGCAGCAGGAGGCATTCAAAAGGGCAACCGCGCCGCCCCGCGCGTCCCCAAGTCGCTCCTGCAGCCGGGGCGCTGTCACGCGGGGCCGCGCTGGCCGCCGCGAGGTTAGTTTATCTAGTTTCAAGGAAACACTGACCTTAAGGGCTTTCCCCCCACCCCACCCCACCCCCAGAGGCCACGAGCCGGAGGCTGGGCTTTACTTGGGCAACTTTTCTGCCTCGCGGCCGGGAGAGGAGCCGGAACGCTGCAAACTAACCCGGCCGCACCGGGGTAGCGAGAGAAGCGAGTTGCTTTTTTTTTTTTTTTTTTAAGATTCGATTCGGAATCCATTTCGGTTCTACCTCGTCTCTCCTGTTTTCCCCCCACCCCACCCCTCCCCCACCGATGCCCAGGGGGCGAAGAGGGTGGGGGAGCGGGAGGGGGGAGGGAAAGGGGGAGCGGGAAGTGAGGTGGGAGGGCTATTGGTTTATTCTTTGTCTACTGGATTAACCCGATTATACACCGGGCACCAGCACAGCCCGCCTCCCCCACCTCCGAGCCTTGTACGGGAGGAACGGAATGTAGATTCGGGTTTCAAGTCCCTTCTGCTCTGGCTAGGGATTGGCTTTTGATTGTGTGTGGACTTGTAGTTTGTTAGAATTTCATTTTTAAGAGGGATTATCTATAGATGGAGGCCTTTGAAGATTTTTTTTGTACTGTTTTGCTCGATGCAAAAAAAAAAAAAAAAACCTTTTAAATTAATTCTGTAATACCCACGCGATTACTCAGGGCTACATCATGGACTTCCGAAATGGGGGGGTGGCGAGGGGGTAAGTCTGTTTCCCTACAGAATTCCTCCTTCGCGAAACCATAAATAAAAAGAGCGTCATCTTCCAAACCCCACTATCTGCCACCTAGAACATTCTCATATAAGTTCCTCCTGTTCGTTTTGGAAGCGGGCTAAGGTTAGCCATTTAAAATACAGGAAATAAAACCCGGGCTGTAATAAGGTGCCTGCACGTGGAAGCACGCATGGGGGGAGGGGGATGTCACTGAAATGTATCCACACGACAGTGTTGCAATTTTAGCTGAGAATTTACTTTTTTTTTCTTTACCGGAAAGTACCTGCTGTAAGGTCAGAATTCCCGCACAGCACCTGCGACCTTGCACTATGCGAGGTTAGAGCTCCTGAAAAGGTGGAGTTTGACTTTTCTCGCTCCAGCCCTCACCTGTGCGCTGCTACCCTGCTCTCTAGCTGCCCTCCGGCGACCTTATCTCTCTACTTTGTCCCAGGCACCTCATTTGCCTTGCTTGCGCGCTCTCCCTGCCCTCTCCGGGTTTCTCCACGACTCTTCTCCTTCGCCTAGGGTATAGAAGTAGAGATGGCAGGGGAAGTGGCATGCGTTATTTCCGGGCGCTGGCCTACGTCCCCCCCTCACCCCACGGCTGGCGGTGGAAGAGGCTCGATCGGCCGGCTCCGTCGCGTCCCAGACACTCTGGGGTCAGGACAGCTGGGCCTCTTCGGCCACCGCGGCTCGCGCGGCGTCGGGATCCGTGGAGTCTCCAGCAGGCGGGCGCCGCTGCGCTCCCCTAAGGAGCCGCCAGGGGGCGAGCGCCAGGCGCGGGGCTCGAGCTGCTTTCTTCTGGCGGACTCTGCTGCGTGCAGGAGGGGTTCCTTTCAAAGAAGTGGGCTGGCCGGCTTCGGGATTTCAAGACGTCTAGTATAAATGCGACAAGGTGGCGTTTCCTGCCATCCCCTTAGCCACATTCCCTTGGAGATTGAGCTGGTTCGATTCGGAAGAACCTAGAGTTTTCCACCCAGGAGCTAGGGGGTCAGGATCCTTCCTGGTGTGTGACCACCAGGCATCTGAAAGCAGAGCTAGCTAGGGAAACACCTCCCCTCACACCCTTGCACCCGGCGGCCGCTTCTTGGGAGACATTTGCCCCATGCCATTTCCTCCAGCGCCGCAGGAGCTCTGCCAACAGGTCATTAGGAATCAAAGCATAAAATAGAATTTAAGTCAGGAACTTCCGGATGCTTCGGGAAGAATGTAAGAATTCATAAATATCCTTCATGAATGAGAAAGAATTTTAGGTAATAATCTACTGTTTTTCTCTCCTATAACCTTCACATTAGGAAAGCATTTTACCTGTAACCTAAAAGCAAAGTAGATGGACGATTCTTTTACATTATTCCTTAGGCTTTATCTTAGTGCGTTGTTGTTTTTCAGCCAGTGAAGTGTATAAGCTACCATGTTGTGCTTCCAAAGACTACTGTCAAAATAAAAAGGGGCGGGTTGTGTTTGTGCATACATTGTGTATGCACATTGAGGTGTTTCATGAAACCACTGTGCCTCCAAATCAGTTCTCACACTCACACGTTAAAACTGGAGTTAATGGTGGGAGAGAATCCAGAATAATGGTAGCGCACAGACAGACATCAAGAGAAAGCACACTTTCAGATGTGTTGTGGAATGTTCTAGAAAGAGAACTCTGCCATAAGCAGAGATTTTACCACTTGTCAAGCACGTAAAACAAAACAACAAACCTAAGGGACTCGATGTTGCAATGATACCCAACTCCAGGTTCCCTGGACTCAAGTAAAATACTTTCCCCTAAACTGGCTATTGAGCAGCATCTGTTGTGTACTAGCGGAGTTTTCAAATCTGGCTTTATTTTCTAATTTTATTATAACCTTCATAACTATCGTCTTCCTCATTTGTTGTTTTTAATGAGGCAGAATATGAGCATTCCATGAATTTCACCTCCTCCAGCCTTTGGTAGAAGGTAGAGAAGAAGAGTGTAAACAAGCTTCCTTAGAGTTGTGTTGAGTGAACTGAAACCTTGTTTAGGGTTATCCTTACCGGCTGGACTATAAGCTGTTAGGTCTTCTTTACAACGTGGGCAAAGTGTACCTTTAAAAGGTTCTCAATCTAGCTTCTTTCTGAGATTTGGAAAAAAAAAAAAAAAATCCCTTCACCTTCCTAGGCGTGGTCTTAGTTTTGAAATTCTAAGAGAAACTTTGAAAACAATGTGCTTTTGACACAAAGAATTAATCAGTATTTAGATGTTTTGTTCTTACTCCAAAGGAACTTTTTGTTTGTCAGGTCTTTGCTTTTGTTTCTGTCTTTAAAGACCCCACAGTTCCATTTTGGACATTAGAGCCACCATTTCTTTTTACTGCCCAACTGAGATAGTAAAATGCATTTACGTAAGTACTCTTCCTGGAATCTTCGAGCACCAAAGGGCTCTTTGCTGTGGGGACCTTTTGGTTTGGCAACCGGACTGTTATCGGTTTACGTTTTTGAATTTCTTTGATTCCTCACATTCTGTTGATAATGCCTCAGGAGGGGATAGGGAGTGGCTTCAGTAAAGAAGCAAAGGAATTCAAAAAAGACCACTCGTGCCTTATCTAGATTGCTTGGGGGACTGGAAGCCCTTTATCTCTGAATCTAGCCTTCTTTGCAGATGTCCTTCATCCCTAACTAAACTCTGTGCAGGATCTAAGGTTGTCCTAGGGTGAGAGGAGTTGTTTTGATAAGTAACCTTGAGCCTCAGGCTGGGGCACCTCCGGCTGCTGTTTTTCCAGAGAGTTCCTCTTTAGCGGGAATCCACCTGTGGTCTGTGCTGGTTAATGAATGAATATTCCTGCTGGATGCTTGCACATCATTACCACAATTTATGCAAAGTCAGATGGGGGCTGAAACTTTGTAACCAGGCTAAGGAAGATTCAGCTGCTTTTTCTTATTCCCCCCCCCCCAGCAATATATTTGTTTTCTGGCCAAAAGATTAAACTTCCTTTGTAGGTCTGCATGTCCAAAGACCTTGCCCCTTGTCCTCTCAAGTTACACTTACTTTCCTATGTGTTTTCTTTGTTCCAGAATATTAAAAAAAAAAAAAAAAAAAAAAAGATGCTAAAGCCTCCTATAAGTGAAAATCAGTGGTGGCCCTTGGTCTTTGAATAGCACTGGTAATGTTGAGTAATAGTAGCAAGATTTGGCTTCTGAATACATAGGATATTTTAGTTTGATTTTTAGACAGGGTCTCACTAAGTAGCTGAGGCCAGCCTGCAATTCTGGGCAGTCTTCCTGCCTCTGCTCCCAAAATGCTGGAATTATAGGCAGGCAGACATGGTTTCCACACCTGTGGGGGTTTTAATTTTATACTTTTCTTTGTGTGGGCATTCAATCAAGGGGCGCAGGAAGTTCAGACTGTTCTCTGGGGAAGATGTGGTCCAAAAATTTCTACCATGGTTCTTATTTTAGCAAAGACAGCAAAATATTAAGGGGGAGCAGCCAGTTCCAAATCTCAGTGCACAGGTTTTGTCTTAATACGTCTGGCTTGGTGGCTGGAGTACGCGTGTATACAGATTTAGGTTGTTCTCATGGGAAGAAAATGTTTTAAAATTAAGAAGGCATTCAAATATTGTAGAGTTATATAAAACAGCTTTTAACGATACACTTGAAAGGACAGACTATGCCAAAGATCTGGGCAGTCTATATCAGGGCTCCTCTGAGCTTTTTGGATACTAATACATCTTTACCAATAGTTCTCAACCTATGTTGATATTCCTTTGTGGGAGTTGCCAAATGACCTCTTCATTGGGGTTACCTAAGATCATTGGAAACACAGAGATTTAAATTATGATTCATACCAGTACCAAAATTACAATTATCAGGTAGCAACAAAAATTATTTTATGGTTGGGGTGGGGTTGGGGTTCACCACAATATGAGGAACTGTATTAAAGGGTTACAGTATTAGGAAGGTTGAGAACCACTGGTCTATACATTAAGCATATGATAAATTTTGTAGACCTTTTGCTTTCTTTTCCTTCTTTAAAGACAGGGTTTTTTTTTTTTTTTTTTTTTTTTTTTTTTTTTTTTTTTTTTTGTTTGTTTTGTTTTAGTATTTCTTTAAAAAGAAAAGAGTCCAGTTCTATTTCCAATTAATTAAATTGAAGAATTTGATTAAGTTACTATTTTTCAAGTGTTAATTTTGTAAAAGCACAATATCGAGGAGCTGGAGAGATGGCTTAGCAGCTAAGAGCACTTGCTGCTCTTGCAGAAGAGCTGGGTTTGGTTCCCAACACCCACACAGTGACTCACAACCATCTGTAGTCTCTAGTTCCAGGAGGTCTGGCGCCCTCTTCTGGCCACTGAGAATACCAGATGTTGCCCATATATAACTGCGGGCAAAACCATATTTATAGAATAGAAATAAATAAATCTGTAAATATATATATGGGTTTAATTTCTTTTATTTCCTCTGTTTTCGGACAGAATCTCTGTCCAAGGTGGCATGGGTCAGAGGATCAGAGGATGACCTTGAACATCTGATGCTCTGTGGGTTCCCTTAGAGTGCCTGAATTACAAGTCTCTGATTTATACTCTACCAACTAACTAAGTCATAACTCCAGTCTTAGATTTTTTTTTCAGATAAGGATTCATTATGTAGTCCAGGCTGGTTTGGAATTTTGTAGACCACCTGATTTTGCTATTTTTTTTAACCTAATTTGTTTATTCTCATCTATAATATAAACAAGAAGGAAAAATGTAAAAATAAAGCTCTAAGTATCATGGATATGGGCTAGAAAATTACATCAGACTTTGATATCACATAAATATGCAGGAAAGTTATGAGACTGATTTATAGTTTTGCTCTTTAATGACTGGAAATCATTAGGGAATGTTTTCACCTTCTGTGTCTGAACTGGTTTAAAAGGCTGTAGATTTCAGAATTATTGAAACCAGTTAACTGGTTCTGGGTTTTTTGTTTGTTTTATTAATATATTCACCTCACAATCCAGTGCCAGCCCTTCCTTACCCTCCAGTACCCCCTCATGTAATTTCTTCCCATCCCACCTTCTCTTAAGAAGGGGAAGACCCCCCCCCCGTGTCACACTAATGAATACACACACACACACACACACACACACACACACACACACACACACAGGGCCTCTTGAGACTACGATTGCGAATCTGGTCCACCAGACCCAATTGATTCCTTTTAGGATAGAATTTAATTCATTTTACTACTGTGAAAATATTATTATGTCATTTCTAAAAGATTTATCTTATGTATGTGAGTACACCAACTGTCACTATCTTCAGACACACCAGAAGCAGGCATTGAATCCCATTACAGATGATTGTGAGCTACCGTGTGGTTGCTGGGAATTGAACTTGGGATTTCTGGAAGAACAGTCAGTGCTCTTAACTGCTGGGCCAACTGTCCAGTCCTATTAGTACGTCTTGCATGGTGAATGAAACAAGTTTGACTGAAGCCTTGATTTTCTCCCCCCTCAACCCCTCCCTGCCCCACACCGACATCTTCTACCCTCTCCTCTCTTTTCCTCTTTTCTAAGATGGTCTTTTTATGAAATACAGTGTTCTCAACCTCCTCTGCTGAAATGTTCTGCTACAGGCTATAGAGAAGAGAGAAATTAGCACACAACCCGATGGCAGGTGGATACAGACAAGTAAAGGTGAATTCATGGGGTTTGTTTTCCTTTGGTGAGCTTTCCTGGCCTCTCTCCAAAAATCCCTCTCTATAACCCCACCATCCTTAACCACAGCATGGGGCACACACCTCTTGAAGTTAGGACACCACTCTATGTCCTTGGAACTCATTCTGCAAACCAGGATGGCAACCAACTTGAAGCAATCCTCCTACCTCTACATTCTTGAATGCTAAAATTACAGGCATGTGCCTCTGTACCTGGTTGAATTTTTCATTTGAAAAGTGCATTTGCGGCTGGAGAGATTGCTCAGTGGTTAGGGGCTCTGACTGCTTTTCCACAGGTCCTGAGTTCAATTCCTAGCAACCACATGGTGTCTCACAACCATCTGTAACAGGATACAATGACTTCCTCTGGTGTGTCTGAAGACAGCTACAATGTACTTATATACCTAAAATAAGTAATTAAAAAAAAAAGAAAGAAAGAAAAGTACATTTGGCCAAAAAGAATGCCTATATTATTAATTAAAGTTTACCATAGTACTGAGCTATAACTTGAAATTAAGAAGTTACATTTTAACTTAACTTTTCAAGGTAAGAGAAAGCTGAGATACTTTCTGGTCCTTGTTACCAAATGATCACACACAAGTATTCAGATGAATGCAGGAGGGATAGCCAAGGTCACAGGCAGGTGTAAGATCTGCCTGTGTGCAGAAGGATTGTCTGCATTTATTTAAAAGTTTACCACTCATCTATCTGTTTATTATTGGAGTGGAGAATGATGTGTGAGTGGCAGAGCACACATGGGAAGGTCAAAGGGCAGCTGTAGGTGTTGGTTTTCTCCTTCCACTACGTGGGTCTCAGATTTGACTCCGGTGATCAGGCAGACTTGCTGGTGTGTGCAGAAAGGTGGTGGGCATCTTTAACCACAGATCTCAGCGCCACAGAATGAAACGTGTCTGGTGAAGATCCAGGGTGTATAAGATTTATCATACAGTCTGATGAAATCACGTGAGAGTACAGAAAGAGCTGAGTATGGTGGCAAACACCTTTAATCCTAGCACATGGGAGGCAGAGGAAACTCTGAGTTCAAGACCAGCATGTTTTACACAACAAGTTCCAGGATAGCCAGGGCTACACAGAGAAACCAGTCTTGGTACACCCCCCACCCTACCCAAAATGAAAAGGGTAGTGGGAAGGAATTCATCAAGTTGTAGACAGTTTTTGCAGTTTGTGTTCTGTTTTAGGCCTTTAATTTTTTAAAATTTATTTATTTAATTAATTTATATAAGTACACTGTAGCCGTCTTCAGATACACCAGGAGAGGGCATTGGATCTCATTACAGATGGTTGTGAGCCATCATGTGGTTGCTGGGATTTGAACTCAGGACCCCTGGAAGAACAGTTGGTGCTTTTAACCACTGAGCCATCTCTACCAGCCCCTTCCTTTTACTAATTTTGAGGAATGAACTTCTTAAATTATTTTTTAATTACCGCAGAAGGCATGTTTGCATTCTATTCTCCAAGACGTTGAAACCATCCATAGGCTGTCGAGAAACACAGCTTAGCTCATAGAGCACAGGTGAAACCCTACATACAATTCATACAATTCCCAGCAAAAAAAAAAAAAAAAAGTAAGAAAAGATATTATAAACTTGCAACTCTCACCCAGCCCTATAAAAATTGATCTAACAAACAAGCAAAAAAAAAAAAAAAAAAAAAAAAAAAAATCAAAGTTCAAAACAAAACAAAAACCTATCTCTGATGCTCAGTGTTGAACTATTTTAAAGATTCCAGATATTAGAAAAGCCAAGGGATCAGATTTGGATCCAGTTGATGGTACCTTTGATTACAAACCTCCATTGCCTAAGGTCTTCAGAGTGGAATGTCCTGTTGTTCTGGATAAGGATCCAGGTTCTCAGCTTCCTGTCCCAACACATTCCCATATTCTGCTCCGAAACTGGCAGGACTGAACCTAAGTTGCTCAAAAGCTGCCCCTTCTCTCCAACATGATATTCTCCGATGTGCTTCTCTGGACAACTTTTCATGTCTTTTAACTTCAATTTCCTTTTAAATACCTGTTGACGTATTCTCAGGAAAGCTTTCTCTGACTTCTTTGGCTAGGCCAATCGATCCCTCTTTTTTGTCTCATGACTGTCTCTGAAGAAAACTGTCCTTGGAATTGGCCTATCTCGTCACTAGTAACTGTCCCCACCGTATTTTAAGGACCTAAGTAATTGTTTTGTGTGCCAAGTTATCCCCACAGCTTTGAAGAACCTGCTGTGAATAGGACTCAGAAGTCATTTTCCGTCAGCTGAAGAAGCACATGAATAAAATGACCAGCCTTAGTCCCTGGCTATAGAAGGCTCACCCGTGTAGGGTTCTTGTGACGATACCATGGCAAGGTGACTTCTAGAGAGCATGGCCCACAGGAAGTTCTCAAAATGACAAAGCAACACTTTTTGTGAAATTGGCTTTGGTAGTTTATTTGGGAAAATTAGCAATTTTGTTAACATATATTTTTTTAAAAATTAACTTTAATAAATATAAGTTGATTACTTAAATGTATCTATTTGCATTATGCACCCAAACAGCACTGTAGAAATTTAGAATAAGTCCTTATAAAAATTTTTTTTAAAATAAAGTTTCTCTGTGTAGCCCTGGTGTTCCTGGAACTCATTCTGTAGACCTGGCTGGCCTTTAACTGAGAGAATTACCTGTCTATGCCTCTGCCTCCCAGAGGGGCTAGGTTTATGAGTATTGTTGATAACATTTATTAATACTCAGGGTTTCTGTGAAAACGTTAACCACAGGTTGGCTTTTATTTTTACCTATGGCTCTTCCAAAATTGTAGAGAAGAAAGGATCCACATAGATGAAACTGTTTCTTCTGACAGAGATGTCTCATTGAGTTGTCTGCTCAGAACAACTGGCTGGGGGCAGAACACATGCCAGTAATCACAGCTGCCGGGGTTGCTGAGGCTGGAGTTCAAAGCCAGCCTGCACAGAAGCAAGAAAATGTACCTTCCTGGCTACTACACTACACTTGATCTGACTGGATGTTTTGAGGACTGAGCCCTGTGTCATACGCTGCCATCCTGTTAAAAGAAAATATATATTCATTTATACTACATTTTGTGTAGATATTTACTCGACAGTAAAATGTAGTGAGGTTCTATGGTCTCACATTAAGTTGGTCTATAATTCTAGAGGTGAATGTGCACATGACTTGGAATAATTATAACTATGAGTCTCTGGTTTAGAATCTTGCATTATCACACAGTTGCATTATCCAGAATTCGAGAGAAAATATACACTAAGAATTCTCTGCTATTTAAGATCTATGTGGTCTATGGCCATACCACCCTGAATGAGTCTGATCTCAGAAGCTAAGCAGGGTCAGGCCTAGTTGGTACTTGGATGGGAGACCGCCTGGTAATACTGAGTACTTTGGGCTTAAAAAAAAGAAAATCAATGTGGCATGGCCTTCTAGAAATGGGACCCTTGTCCTCAGAACCTTGGCTGGGGAGGGGGGTAGGTGCTGGCTCCATCACTTTGCTTCATGATTTGTGAGAAAAGAAACGCCTTCCAAATAGAAGAAGTCTACTAAGTGGGGAGATGAAGAAGTCAGTTACGAGGAAGTCAGTCAAAGGAATCCAACAAGCCAGGTCTTAGGTCTGATTTCGAATGATTGAGGATGCTGGCAGCCCGAATTAGGCAGCCCAACAAGAACAGCAGAGTTATCGGATGTTTTTCAGCTTTCTTTTATAGGTCTCTGCCGTTCCCTTCTTCTTTGGGTAGTATAAATGGTTATGTTTCTTTAGTGTTGCTGTGCGAATCTGCAATGACCCTACATTAGAAAACTGATTCCCACGGGTAGTCATATTAGAAGTTCGGTCTCAGCTACTGTCAGAGAAACAAAACACCCCCCAAAACCAGGAAGCTTTTGAGAATATCTCTTGAAGAAAAACTGTTTCCTAACCTAAAGATGACATTCTGTCTTAGATTTCTCCTATTTCTGGAAAGAGACACTGTGACTGAGGCAGTTTGCACAGGACAGCATTTCACTGGGCAAGTGGCACACAATTTCAGGAGGTTTGTTCATGATCACTGTGAGGGGAACCTAGCAATAGGCAGACAAGGCATTGGATCATTAGCTGAGATCTTACATCCTGATACACAGGGAGAGAGAGAGAGATAGGATTTTTGAAACACATTTCCAACAAGGCCATGCCTCTAATCCTTGCTAAACAGCCAATGAACAGGGAAACAAACAAGCAAATCTAGGAGTCTGTGGGGATCATTATCAAACCACGATACACACATGCCCACTCCATCTCTATAGCGGTATTCTTTCAGGCTCATTTGTTTTTATTGTAAGTAGATGGCTATACATCTGAGTGTATGCCTGTGTA
The DNA here is from genome assembly GCF_963924665.1 of Micromys minutus. NCBI lineage: Eukaryota > Metazoa > Chordata > Mammalia > Rodentia > Muridae > Micromys > Micromys minutus. The sequence continues at coordinate 31,039,096 of NC_137974.1, forward strand.
CCCCATGCATGCATGTCCTGCCCATGGGAGCCAGAAGAAGAGGCTGTCAGATAATCTGGAACTACTGTTACAAGAGGTTGTGAACTGGGTGTGCTTTCTGGGTGCCGAGCCTCTGTCCTCTTCCAGAAAACCAAGTTAGCCCTCCAACCCCCTGGAGTTTGTTTTCAATGAGTGAAATATATATCTATGCAATGCAATACAGGTGTGAATTTAGCTTTATCCAAAATTAATACAGATTGGTCTGAGATGGACCCTGTATAAATTATTTAACCTGATGTCCTCAGTTTCTTCACTTAAAATGTGAGAATTAAAATGTTTCCATGTTCAGAGTACCATAATAGGATTCAGAAGTAACTACACGTACCGTTGTAGAAGAGGTCTGACTTGTAATAAGTCTTATTCAGTGAAAGTCATTATTGCATTTGCCATCATTAATAGTCATCACAGGGATCTATAGCTCACTGAAAACAGGAGACAGCAAACAGTATAAGCAGGGAATAATGGTTGCTAGCCTAGGCTCACGCCGGCTTGTTACATTACCCAGGTATCTTTGGCTTTCTTTGGTTGTAAAATCAGGTATAGCGAGTACTAATAAAGTTGGTGAGATTAACTGCTCATATCAGCCCTGCTGTCCCCTTTAAGAGCCAGTCAGCTACATTGATCATTACTTAAGAGCTTAGGGAGAGCTCTCAGAAAGTTTGGAAAGACATCCAAAACGAACGTTCATCAATGTTGGCTATTCTAGGCCAGTGTTAGTATCTGACTTTGGTGGGATTATGGCCTGAGACTTAAGTTCCAAAGAGCCATAAATGGAAGAGCATGCTATGTCTAACCTGTTTCTGATTATAAAATCGCCAGGGTATGATTATGTTGTCTGCCGATTTTCAGTTAAATCCTCGGGGACAAGTTATTTAACCCTGCTCTCAAAAACCAAGGGATGTGCGAAGATATGTCACAAGAAGCTCCAAGATAAACAACCAAGTAAAGAAAGGAAGGAAGGAACGAAGGAAGGAAGGAAGGAAGGAAGGAAGGAAGGATGGAGGGAAGGAAGGAGGGAAGGAAGGAAGAATTAAATGCAGCATTCAACACTTTGGATTTATTTTAGAACCTTTCAGGATTGTGTTCACATGCCTATACCATGAGTGTTGAAGTGAAAATGGTTAGAAAGTACTAGAAAAGCCTGGTGTGATGTGCCCTACTTTGTTATACCAGTTAGCATTTGAGAGGCAAAAGTCCTGGAGGATCAGGAGTTCTAGGTTATCCTTAATGATATAGGAAGTGTTTGAGGCCAGCCTGGACTACCTCAACAACCAACCAACCAACCAACCAACCAACCAACCAAGAAATGCCCATGTCCCACCCTCCATGGTAAAGACCAGCATCAAAAGAAAGTGCTGGAGCATCTTAATCCCTCAGTTTCCTCACTAAGCAGAGCACAGTTGTCATGAGAATGACTTGGAAACCAGATGTGGTGGCCCATGCCTGCCAGTGTTAGCACTCGAGAGGCTGGCCCAGAGGATTGGGATTAGAAGACAACAAGGACTAGGTAATGAGATCTCATCTCAAGAGGAATTAGGTGGGGTGAGATGGTCCTTAAAGACATAATAACTTTAGCTGGCTCCTGAATTTTAACAATTTCCCCCAGTCTATGACTTAAAATCTATTAGAGTAATGTGTACGTCCAGTAGAAGATCTGAATGTTAACCTCTAGCTTCAGTAGCTCTAAGTGTTCTCTAGGAACATTAGGCCTCCTGGGCAGGGTGGTGCACATCTGTTGGCCTCAGTACTTGGGAGGCAGAGGAAGCCAATTTGGTCTACATGAGGTCAAGCACAGCCAAAGCTGTATAATATGGAGTCTAGAAACAATGGCCATGCTCTATAAAGTAAACGATTAAAGTCCCATTTTTTGCTAGTCATTACCGAAATTAACATTTCATGCGAGTACATTGATTATTTTCAAAGCAGGTAACTAAGAAATGCGTAAGAATTATTTCTTTCATAAAGTTCCAGTGAGGAGACATGCTTGAGGCTACCGAGAACTGTCAGAGAGCCTCCGGTGTCAGGCAAGTACCCAACCACTGAACTAGTGTGCCTTCTCAGACTGACAACTTATCCTTGTCAACTTAGAAAGCCCAGACTGAAGTTTTGCTATTTCAACAATAAAGATAAATACACCCCTTACCTGTCCAACCAGAAATTTACAAACAACTAACCAAACAAAAAAACAACTATCAAAAAACACCCCCCCGCAAAAAAAAACCAAAACCAAACAAACAAACAAACAAACAAACAAACAAAAAAACCCAAAACGCAAAAACCCTGTTTCATCTGGAGCATTAGCAATTGAAGAAAAGGGCGCTTCCTCTGCATTTGCTCATGGGATTCATACTCTGTCAGCCCCAGAGGGAACATAAGCCCAAATCAGATCCTTGCCTTCCTTCCTGCTTCTATGTTTTAGAAGTTCTCACCTTTTCAGAACATAATTTGTATGTGTAGACATGTGTGATCTTCTGGGCATTGGCTTTTCACCCAGGCCCCCTCCTCACCGCCCCTCTTTGGCCGCCGGTGGTGCATCTTCCTGCCTTGCACGCCGCGTTCCCTAGTTATTCAAGCTCAGTCATTAGCACCCGGTCCCCCTACAAAAATTATGAATGAAAAGCCTTGTTGTTCTTTACAAATAACTCGGGCTGCCTCAGTCAGTCAAACTCGAATGGAAGTGACTGCGGGACAAAGGGGCGGCGTGATGGACAGTCCTCACAGCGAGTCATCAATGGCCACAGGAAGTTTTTTAAGCCACAATATAGGTAAGAGAGGCCTGGGCGTTGTGGCCCGGACAAGCCCGCAGAAGGGGGTTGGGAGTCCGGGGGCTCTTTGTGTCTGTGAGGACCTCGGAAAAAGAAAACTTCTTCGAAGTTCTGAGACAACAATCTGTTTGCCCTAGCGAGTACTTGAAACCGGGTCCCTGGGAGATGCCCACACCTTGCCGCGATTCTGGTCCGGACTGACACACACAGACAAAAGTGAAGGCACCAACCATTTACTGGGTTTTCAATGCTGAGCTGTGCAAGAGTGGGCTACAAACTCCGAGCTGCCCGGCTCCCCGCTGAGAAGTTGCTTTGTCCTGGGCCCCTCTTTCACAACAGGGGAAAAGGTAATTGGCAGCCCGATTGTTCAGCCGGGACCCCTGCTGTTTTAAAATCCTGGAAGGCCCCAGTCACACGTTGTCAATAATAGGCCTCGGAGGTGAGGAGTGAAGGAGGGCTGTTCAGGAAACAGTTTGAGCCCTTCAAGTGGACAGGCCTCAGTGACTTCTGCGCTCTGCCTGCCACAAGCAGCTCATTCAAAAATAACCTTAAAGTAATAAATCAAACTTGTTTCCTGAACTATACAAGGAACAGCTGCTTAGTTTTTGTCACTTTTTTTTCAAAGCAGAGAGAGAGAGAGAGAGAGAGAGAGAGAGAGAGAGAGAGAGAGAGAGAGAGAGAGAGAGAGAGAGATTTAATTTTATTTTTAACTACAGGAAACCAAACATGTCAAAATTTGGCACAGCAGTTTGGGTGATTTAACAGCTAAACAGTTCTCTTTACAATGCTAGACTTCCATCAGCCTTTTCTTCTTCTTATTTAAACTTTTATTTTTGCAATCCATTTGTTACAGCAAATGGCCTTTATCCGGTTCACCCTGATTTTGAAAGGAAAATGACCTTAGAGTATCCCAGGGGCAGTTTCTGAAGTACTGGTCTAGTGGATCAGTCCAGTAATTTTCTATCTCTCTGTAGCAATATGATGGGGGCTTTGGACTTTACACATTTGTTTCTTCTGAGAACCCCACATTCTGAAGTTCTGATGGGACAGTAGATTTTCGTCAGTTTCTTGATTTAGGAACTCCATGCTGGAGTCTTTGCCATCATAGAAGTGATCTGTTCTCTTTAGAAAGAGCAATTTGCAACTTTTCAGTCTCTTTGGGGGTTTTTGTGTGTCTGTCTTCCTCCTTGGATATATTTACCCTCCAGATAAGATCAGCAAGCTTTTTCTTTGCCAATGATTAAATATCTGTAGGGACACAGGATATATATATATATATATATATATATATATATATATATATATATATATATATATTCTGTGATGATTATTGTGTTTCTTTGTTTTATAAATAGCTAATATAGAGAAAAGGGTTCATTCTTAATGAAAAACATGATAGGAGTTATTTTTAAACATTCTAAAAACATCACAAGATATTTTGTAATAAATCACAGAATGCCTTCATAGAAATTAGTTTTTCATATCTTGTGTACCATAAGAGTTGAGAAAGAAATATATTTTAGAATTTCTCCGACTTTTACATATTACATATATTTCAATCAATTTAAACATAAATAGTTAATCTTAAAATTGATTCTAAGGTTATTAAAAAATCCCACTACATAACATATCTTGATCACTATAATCTTTTTGAAGTATCACTGGTGATAATTAGGTAGCACATGAGAAATGACAGATTGTATTGTGGGGTGCTTATTATCTCATTACTGATGAGTTTTTTCTTCTTCCTGGTTGGGTCGGAGATTATCCGTTGTAACTAGGCACCTGTGATGAACGGAGTGTCTACAGGATGATAGTGAAATTCCATTTGCAGTAGAATCGAGTTACCATAGGCTTCATTGTTGCAATTTGCAGGAAGTACACTGCTGTGGCAACACAAACTAAGACAAAGTTTGAGCCACATGGTTAGATCCGTGCACTTTGTACATTCACAGTGTCCGGGCTGTTTTCACAGTGAGTTCAGCAGTGGGTGTGGTTCATGGTCAGTGTTCACACTGAACTTGTCTGGGTGTACGCTTTCTTCACCATCTACATTTGAAGCTCGAATGTGATCTGTAGCAAGGCAGACTCCCTTGAGAACTGTATTAACTTCTTTGAAAGAACTGTATTGAGGAGCTCACTACTGTGTCAGAAAGGAGTCCTCCAACGTTTGTATGGTTTATAAACATACTTTATAAATAAGGACACAACGTATCTGGGAATTATCGCTTAAAATACTTTGAAACGTCAAGTGCTCAGTGGTCAAGATGACTCACTTCATCCCCATTGAGCCCCAGCCGCCTTTAGCTAACAGATGCTTAGAAAGGGTTCAGTGAATTTCAAAGCGGCTGCTACCCTCCCATCGCCCCAGCAGCTCCTTTTCTGGATATCTGCGCACTCTGAGCCACATGTAGGGGTGAGATAGGGAGGGACGAGCTCTGTGCCGACCTGTCTCTCTCACAGCTTGCCCCCAGAATGGACTTCCTGTGTCGCCAGTCACACTCCCGTATCTCACTGAGCACTCTTTGTCACTAGGCCTTTGAGACAGAAAGGGGCGAGATAACAAATCTAGACTGCTCGTGTTGACTTTGTGGATAACCTAAAGGGCTGGAGTCAAGAAAACTCTACTTCGGTAACAGCCTTTCCTGCGACATTGAACGGGGCTTCGGACATCCTGTTCCTTGGTTGGTATCAGTGAGGAATGAGGGCCGCAGCTCTGTGTCCTCTTCGTTACAAAGTGCAGTTAACTAGAATATTTTTCGGAACGTTGAAAGCCCTTAGCAAAGGAAACATAACGAAACGCAAATAACAACCACCACAGGAGACAGACGGTCCTTTCTGTTCTCAGGAGATAGGAAGGAAATCACAGCCCACTAATTACATTCTTTACCTCCTAAACTAATCTGTCGTAGCCTCATAAATAAGGCCTTACGTTATCTTTATTATTATTGTTGTTATTGTTGTTGTTTGCCCAAGCCATCATTCCCTTCCTGTGTGTTTCCTTCTATGTGGGAGACCTTAACACTGAAATGGAGTCAAGGTTCATAGCAACTGGAAATAGTCAAGAACGCTTCTGGTAGGCAGAGACGAATGAGTTCAACAGAGTAACAGGACTACATAAAAAGTCATGCTCCGGATGTGCTGCCTTCAGCAAACTCACAGGTCTCAGACATGAGCCCACAGAGCCAGCCGCTGGCAAGCTGAGTCTCTGGGCTTTGATGTGTCTTTATATCCCAGGACACATATTTATATATATTTATCTTTGCAAAGGGGATTGGCCAGGATGGAATCCATGGAGAAATTAAAGATTCTTCCCATTGTGAAGGAGAAAGAACACCTGGATCCTTTGCCTTCTTTTAGTTAATAATGAAAGTAGGCTCAGTGCACCCGGGAGGGAAACACTGGATTATTCTGTTGCAGTTAGGATTTACAAAATTTATTTATATTTATAAATATATTTATAATACATATAATATATATAATATAAAATATTAAAAATATATTTATAAGTATAATATTTATAAAATATTCCGAAGTTCCTAGAATGTATTTTCATTTCACGTTAGAAAAAAAAGAAAGACCCTTTAAGTGGTTGAGTTTATTGCTGCTATCTTGTGTTATGAAGACATTAGCAATATCAATCGTGACTTAGAAATCAGTTCACTTCGTCTTCCTCATCACATTTCAGGAAGGAGCCTGCACAGTGTGTTTGCAGATTTGCTACTGCAAGTTTCCGCGTTCGTCACGCATGCGCACTGTTTCCACGTGGAAGGACGCGCCTGCGCATCAGGGCGTGCTCCTGACTTTGACTACGTAGCCTCCCTTTGTGCTTATTCCACTTTTCCTACCAAAAGCATTATTCGATATTAGATAGGAAACCCTCAGAGAACTTCTACATGGGACATATATTCACATAGACATATGATTTTTATAAGGAGTTATAACACACATCCAAGTCTATTCATAATATTGATCAGAATAGAAGATTGACTTTGTAAGTTCTTTTTTTTTAAAACTGGGTTTGTTTCACTTCTGTACCAGATATGCATTACTCTCAACTAAAACGTTGATAAAGAAAATGTTTCAACACTTGTTCAATAAAAGCATATTTTGATTTGAGACAATTTACCAAATAATATTTATAATTTATAATTTTTGTCAGCTTTGATAAGTGATCTGAAAACCAGGAAAGACTTCTTTTTTTTTAAGGGCACTCGTTCAAACCACAATGGTTGTGCTCCCTCTGCTGGCTTTACTGGACCAGTTTGGGAGGATGGAATAATAGAAAAGGAAATTCTCATCTTTGTGCTTTCCATATTGTTTTGACACAGAGGTTTCTCTGCCAGAACGTGTTATAATAGTAGATATTTAGTAGTGATGCTAAAGTAGGCCTAGATTATTGTGATATTGTAAGTGAATTTTCTTTCTTTTATTAAGTAGAACTTAAAATGTACCAATTATTTCTCCCCCATAGTTTCCTCCTTTGGGTACGGTCTCCCTAGATAGCCCATGCTGGTCTCAGCCTTCCAAGTATTGGATTATAGGCGTGTATCACCGTGCCCAGTTCAAAAGTAAAATTAGTCTATCGGAAAAATTTTTTAAAGATAATCTTGTATGATTTATTCTTGATAATTTTCATCGCTCATTATAATGTGTTTGTGCATGTCTGAGTGAGTGAGTGTATGTGTGTGTGAGTGAGTGTGTGGTGTGTGTACAGGTGTGAGTGTATGTGTATGGTATGTGTCTATGGCCTATGTGTGGGGAGTGTATGTGAGTGAGTGTGTGGTGTGTGTACATGTGTGAGTGTATGTGTGTGATTTATGTCTATGTGTGTGAGTACATGTGTGAATGTATGTGTATGGTATATGTCTATGGTCTATGTGTATGTGGTGTGTGTGTGTGCGTGTACAAGTATATGTGTGTGGTATATAGCTATGTGTGTGTGCATGTGTTAGTGTGTGGTATGTGTGTGAGTGTGTGGTGTGTCTGTGTGCATATGTGAGTGTATGTGTGTGGTATATGTCTCTGTGTGTGCATGTGTGAGCATGTGTATATGTATAGTGTATTTGTGTGTATGTGCAGATATGGGTGTGTGTGCTGTGTGAATGTGTGTGTACTATACTCTGTGTGTGCATATGAGTTTGTGTATGTATGTGGTATGTGTATGTGTGTATGTGTGCGTGTGTGTGTGTGGTGTATGTGTGGATGTGTGCATGTGTGAGTGTGTGTGTATGTATGTGGTATGTGTGTATGTATGTGGTGTGTGTGTATGTGTGTATGTGTGTGTGGCATATGTGTGCATGTGTGTATGTGTGTGGCATATGTGTGCATGTGTGAGTGTGTGTATGTATGTGGTATGTGTGTGTATGTATGTGGTGTGTGTGTATGTGTGTATGTCTGTGTGGCATATGTGTGCATGTGTGAGTGGTGTATGTGTGCAAGTATGAGTGTGTGTAAGTGTATGTATGTGTGTGTATAGTGTATGTGTATAGGTACATATATACTCAGGTGTGATTATCACTGCTTGTGAGACTAGATCTTCTTCCTCCACGGGTTCCAGTGAATTTCAGGGATTAAACTCAGGTGACCAGGTTTGGAGGAACGCATCCTGAGCTTTAACCGTCTCACTGGTTCTGTAACGGAATCTAAGGTTAGTTTGGCTACGTCCCCATCAGGTTTCCACCAGAAGATTAACAAGATGGCAGGTGAGAATGACACAGACATCGGGCTACTGAATAAAAACCCACTTGGTTAGATAACGTTAGCCTACATCTTCCTGCAGTGTAGATATTTGGACTTGCGCAGGGAAGACCATTTTTCACGATCTGGGAATTAGAACTAACGGTTCTCAGAACTCGGCGAGTTACCCATTTTCTTTCTGGAATATTGACTGTCGCATCTCAGTGGTGATCCATAGACATCGCCATTGAACAAATGCGAGCATGAACGAACTCACTGACATCGCGGCCGTAATTCCGCTCTAGCGTTCTTCGCCGTGTCTTAAGTGTTTGATGGGAAGCTTCGCTGTACTGACTTCAGCTCTTTCTACCAGCCTTTGCCTTTAGGTGAACATCAGTCAAGTAGCAGAGAGTAAATAAAACTGGGTCCTGAAGGATGCGTGCATTCAGCAGGGAGGTTTCGAGGAGGTTGAGAGGCTTTATGGATTTAGAAGAATCAAAGAGAGAATCCCTGCTTCTACAAAAGGCCAGGCTGATGGGAAGAGGAAGAGGTGGGGTGCTGTGTAGCAGCGGAGGATAGACACAGTAGTTCCTTACCTGGGAGCACCCTCCTCCTGAACATTTATCTTTGTGAAGGGATGCTGTCCTTCCGCAGTTCATTTTCGGACTCTGCATATCACCAAGGAGGCGGGGTGGGTCAGAGACGGTTAACGTCGGGGAGAAGCAGTTTCCAAAGACGCCGTTCGTCTGTAGCTACTGGGGTTCTGGCCTGGCAAGACTCTGGAATGAGTGAAGACGGCAGAGGAGGGCGTTGGGGATGGAGAGCCGCGACTGAGCAGAAACAGATTCTTGGGTTCTAGTGCTGAGGAAAACTATGAAGCAGTGGGGTCAAGACAAAGGTTAGGTGCGTTCCCTACGGCTGGTGGGCGGTGATGTCAGGAGTCAGGCTCTGGAGGCTGCAATGAGAGCTGTCATGGCCAAGACTGATTTGCTACTGACCACACTGTGTGGCTAAGTTCTTTCATCTCTCATCGGGAAAATAGTTACACGCACAAGTGAAGTTAGGACCTAGAGGTCTCACGGATAACTGCACCAAAGCAGCGATGTTCAGAAAATATCATTTGGTGGGGATGGGTCATGCCGTGTTGTATGGGCTTCTGTCTACTGAACCTGCTCACAAAGTAGTTCTGCATTAGAGATTTGAGACTAAAGAGATGACGGCATAACCCAACTTTCAAGCGGCTTTTATGTGCACGGTCACTGCCACAGACCCGTTTTCCAATTAGTTATCTGTTTGTTTTCAATTCTGTCTCTTCAGATGGTATCTTTTAAGTTTCTTCAATATAGACTTTTTTTTTCAGATTTTAATTATTTATTATCATCATCATCATCGTTATCATTATCTTGCATTTCCCCAACTGCTTAATTTAATTTCCTGTTCAGATTATTCTAAATGACAGACCTGGAGAGGTCTATTTTGCAATTGTTCTTCACAGAGTTGTTGGGAATCCACTAGATTGAATGTAAGGATGGGTGGCAGGGGAAGGGGTCTTTGATTTGTATAATATGCTTCCTTTGGGGGGGGGGGTGAAACTAAAATGTTCAGGAAACCAGGAGACCATCTTGCTGCTTGTTTTTAAGTTGATTCTTAGGAGCCATAGGGTGGTTGCTGACAGACTGATGGTCCTCTGATCCCCGGACCCCCACACACTGGGAGGAGTGAACTGACTCTTGTACATTGCCCTGATCTTTACGTTCATGCACGGGCAATTACATAAACCCACACATGAAATAATAAACAAATAATAAATAAATATAAAGAAAGAAAAGAGAAGGAGAAAAAAACGAAGAGGAGAGGAAAAGGAGAAAAAGGAGGAGGAGAAGGAAGAAGAAGAAGAAGAAGAAGAAGAAGAAGAAGAAGAAGAAGAAGAAGAAGAAGAAGAAGAAGAAGAAGAAGAAGAAGAAGAAGAAGAAGAAGAAGAAGAAGTTGAAAGTAGGAAAATTTCATGGAATGCCTGCTTTCTTAAGGTAGGTTCTTTATGATTCAGTCTCTTTTTTAGAACCTAAGATGTGCTGTAGAGATGGCTCAGAGGTTAAGAGCACTGACTGCTCTTCCAGAGGTCCTAAGTTCAATTCTCGGCAACCACATGGTGGCTCACAACCATCTATAATGAGATCTGGTGTCCTCTTCTGGCCTGCAGCCAAACATGCAGGTGAAACGCTGTATACATAATAAATAAATCTTAAAAATAAAAACCCTAGCTTTATGTGTTTTATTTATTTATGTTCTGCCTGTGTGTTTGTTTATATACATTTTACATGACTGTTCCCTCAAGGGGACAAGAAGAGGGCACCAAATCCCTGGGACTCCCATTATATAGACTCTCCTAAATTGCCATGTGGGTCCTGGGGCTAGAACCTGGGTCCTCTGGAAGATCAGCCAGTGCTTTTAACTACACAAATCAAGTTCTTTACAAAATAATTTTTAATGAATAATTTGGTTTTACATGAAGCAAATTTAATTTTTAAAAATTTGTTTATCAGTTAGCTTTGTCTTAACAATGCCTTTTTGAGACAGGATTTTTTTTTTCTAGTCAGCCTAGAACTCATATGTAGACTAAGCTTCTTGTCTTTACCTCCACAAGTGCTGAGATTACAGGCAAGCACCATCACATTCAGATTTTTTAAAAACCTTTATTCTGTCGAGAAAGAGTGTTGTGAAGTTCATTCTTGCCGTGACCTCACTAAATAGTAGTGCTATCCTTGAACTTCTGACCTTCCTGCCTCCACCTCCCAAAGGCTGAGACTACAGGTACATGCCACAGGGCCCACTATGATTTCTGCCTTTAGATACATGTATGTCACCCTCATCCTTCCATCATATCCTATCTGACACCAAGAAAGACACTGATCTCAATAGGGTTAGGTTTAGTTTGATTCATACTATGAATTAAAAAGTGAGTTATGTATTCCTACTCCCCTTTTCCCTGTTCCCTTTTCAAATCCTCCAGCTAAACATAGTACAGGGTGCTCTTGTACCAAGGATTTAACTGACCTCTGGTCAGAAGTACTTGGACGGGCTGGAGGGATGGTTGAGCACTTAAGACATTTGCTGCTCTTGTACAAGATCTGAGTTTCGTTACGAGCACATGGTGGCTCCTGACTCCCTCTAACTCATTTGAGGGCATCCAACACCCTCTTTTGACCTTCCAGAATACCAGACACACGTGCAGTACAAATATATACCTAGAAGCAAAATATTCATACACATAAAATCATCTCTCCTTCTAATTCCAAGCTTTGGACATTGCATGGTTTAGGTGCATCTTTTCATAATCTTCTTTCCTCTGTTGCACGAAAGGAAATGAGAAAGACACTTGCAAATGGGACATACCTAAGGTCGTTTTGTTTTTAGAATTCCAGTCATAGCGTTTATTGGATAATAAATCCCCAGTGAACTTTTTCTTCCTCTTGTGCCTGTTTAGATTTTCATAGAGAAGAACTATGAACCTGGTTTACTCTTGGGATTCCCTTTCCTGACTCCTCCAACATGTCTGCTTGCACTTTCCAGGGGGGTGGAGTATCTGAGGTGATTCAGAGGAAGCTTCAAGCCCCAACGGGAACCGTCCCACATGGCTTCTCACATGATACAACAGAGCTGTTTTGCCAGGAGGCTGGGCCAGGGGCCAACAGAAAGAAAGAGAGGTGAAGAGTCTAGCTAGCTACCTCTGTAGGTCTCTCTGCCAGGAGGACCCCCCAGTACCTTGGATGTAGAGGAAGAGTGCAGGGGGAGGTCTAGTCTTACATTTCAGAAACTTAGGATGCTAATAATTTGTGACCAAAGCTTGGTTTCTTGTAAAGCAGATGTCCACGCATTTAAGATTGACCAGCAAGTGGACACTGGGCTGCTCCTTCCTTAAAGTGCTGGCATTTCTGAAAGAGGCTGAGTCCCCTTCCCAAGCTGGCTCAGCCTTGTTATTTTGTGACAGGGAAATGGTATATACTGCATAAAGTGGGTGAGAAAGCTGTGGTTGAATTGGAGAAATCGGTTTTTTATATTACATTTGCTGTGTGTGTGTGTCTGTGTCCAAGTGAGTGTGAAAGATCAGAGGACGACTGTTGGGGGGAGGATCTCTCTTTCTACCATGTCTGGGTCCCTGAGTTCAAACCTAACCCTTCAGGCTTCACAGTGAGCGCCTTTATCTTCCTAGCCCAAGGACTAATTTTTCATGTTGGATTTTTTTCTTCAGCCTCTCTTGCCCTTTGGCCTGTACACAGGAGGCTGCTTACACTCATATTAAGTGAGTGACTCTAGCAGCTGTTGAGCAAGGCCTTTGCATGCGGCAGAATGGCATTTATAACTTGGAACATGTTTTTACAATCAGCAAACTGCCCCTGATGAATTGGTAGGAAGGGGCTGGGGTTTGTTTCTCCAGGATCTAAGTGATTAGTTTTATCCAATCTTTTGGAAACAAACTTCAAGCCACGATAACTCTACAGTAAATTTTTCCCCACCCCTGAAGGTTCTAATGGATGAATAGAGTATGGGAGAGGTGGTTGACCAGTCTGTCTTCTATGTACACCTGAGAAAATAAAAACTTGTCATCCACATTCAGAGCCATTGGGTGTGTTAGTTATTTCAGGACAGGTGATAGAATAAACTTGCTAACAATTTCAGCCTATGGACTACGTGACCTTAATCACATCTCCCAGATAAAGCAGAGAGAGTCCAAGCTTCTGAGGCTCACACCACTTTAAGGCAAGGCAGTCCACTGGCTCCACTCATTCTTGAGATTTTCCTAAAAAGATAAATCAGCTCATATGCATGGGTGGAAGGCCAGCATGTGTGTCATGACATTAGAAAACTATTAGAAACACTATGGTGGCTAATCATGATTGTTGACATGATTACACTAAGAGATGCCCGAGAGCTTAATAAAGCAAAGAACTGGGATGTCTGTGAGGACATTCCTAGAGAGGATTAAGAAGGGAAGACTTTGCCTGCTTGGAAAGTAGTCAAATGTATCCTATATGCTGAGAAGCCAGGCAGAATAAAAGAGGCAATGAGAAAGCCAGCTAGTGTCGTCACCCCTGCCTTTTGGCTGCCCTGGTGTCGGGCCACTCGGCTCTAGCATGCAGTCATAGTCCGAAACAATGAGTCAAAATAAATACATCCCCCCCGCCCCGCCCCAGATATTTTTCTTAGGTATTTGTCACAGGGGCAGAAAGTAGGACTAACACAAGATGTCATACCAAAATGTCACAAATTAGGTGGCTTAAGTAACAGAAGCCACACAATCTGGAAGCCATATGCCTAAGATGGAGATGGCTTGGTCTGAGGCTCTTGCTTAGCGTAGAGGCAGCTGTCCCCTCACCATGTCATTGTGTGGCGTTTTCTTCACACTTTTGTACCCTGGGTCTCTAATCTCCCCTCATTAGGCTCAACTTCATCCTAGTGGCATCGTCTTAACTGAAGACCTCTTTCTTCTTCTTCTTCTTCTTCTTCTTCTTCTTCTTCTTCTTCTTCTTCTTCTTCTTCTTCTTCTTCTTCTTCTTCTTCTTCGTCGTCGTCGTCGTCGTCGTCGTCGTCGTCGTCGTCGTCGTCGTCTTCTTCTTCTTCTTCTTCTTCTTCTTCTTCTTCTTCTTCTTCGTCGTCGTCGTCGTCGTCGTCGTCGTCGTCGTCGTCGTCTTCTTCTTCTTCTTCTTCTTCTTCTTCTTCTTCTTCTTCTTCTTCTTCTTTTTTCTTCTTCTTCTTCTTCTTCTTCTTCTTCTTCTTCTTCTTCTTCTTCTTCTTCTTCTTCTTCTTCTTCTTCTTCTTCTTCTTCTTCTTCTTCTTCTTCTTAAAAGACCTTTCACCAAAGAGTCATATTTTACAGTAACTGGAGGTTAGAGCTCCAACACGTGAGGCATAGTTTATCCCACAAAAAATCCCATGTAATGAACCCAATCAATAGTAGGTCTGGAGCACAGGCTTTTCTCTCTCTCTCAAGAGGGTAAGCCAGCATGGTGGTATCACCAAAATTTCCAGAACTTGGGAGGTTGGGCTGGAGTCAGACTATTAAAGCTGGAGAACCCAATTTGGACATTCATTTCATTTTCAGCTTTGTGCTCTGTGGATCTCTATCTTTCTGTTTGTAAAATTGGTGTAATCTCTGCTTGAGAAATAGAGATTACTGTCAGAGATTCATGTAGACAGTGAGCTAGCCCCAGTTGCTCAATTTCCAGGGTGGTGGTTAAAGTTTGTTTCTGTCAAGGAAAGAGATTTTGTGATTCTTAGGAAGAAATGAATGGTTCATTCAGAGAAAGACGTCAGCAGAGGAGGTGTTTGGAATATCACTTTTAGATGTACTCTGGATTACTTAGGCTTTTGTAGATGAGATGAGGCAAGTGGACATTTAGAGCAGAATGGGAAGTAAGGTAAACAAAACAAAGTATTAGAGAATTGATTCAGGAGCAAGTGATCACAAGACAGAATTTAAGGCTCCAACTAAGTAGTTGCAAGTAAACAGAGAAAAACCCTTTACTAGGAGCATAGAATTTTGAAGATACAGTGTATCTAATCAGGCTACAAGGAAAGATACTTTTAGGGCTACAAGACAGCTTTCTCTTTGAATGTACTGGTAAAGTTACAGTTTGGGATGGATTGCTGCCCCATGAGTCTTTTCTTGGAGTATTGGAGAAGAAACCTAAGGTCTTACATATGTGGGCAAATGCTTTACTGCAGAGCTGTATCTCCAGCAGATACATTGTCATAAACTAGGGGACACTTAGTGTTGTGAACTTCCAAAGTTCCTTAATGTAACTCCAGGAGGGGAGAGAGAATCTGACAGCCTCCTGCCTCAGGACAAGTCATGAACATATCTGAATACTCTTCAGACACTTACTGTTTTATTTCATATAGCTAATAGGCTGGACAATGTACAATTTATAGTACAGTATTCAATTAGAAAAGCGTGTTCTTCAGGCTTTCTGGTCACTTCCAGATACCTGCTTCCCTTTTCATAAAGTTTTTCTAGAACTTTAGGTACAAAACCCCTCAGACACACTAGTTAACTGCTTGCCCAATTCTTCGAAAGCATCTACATACTTTAAAAACAATGTTCTAGTGATTATGAGGGGAGCTGTATAAATGAAACATTTAATCCTAATGTTAAGAAAACTCAAACAGGGTTGGGGAGACAGCTGGTGGTTAGGAGCACTTTTTGCTTTCACAGAGAACCCAGGTTTGATTCCCAGAGCCTATATGGTCGTCCACACCACGTGTAATTCCAGGTCCAAGAATCCGGTGCCCTCTCCTGACCTCTGAGGGCACCAACTATGTATGCAGTGCACATACACATGTTCGGATAAAGCACCCCCACATAAGATAAAATGAATAAATCTCATTAAATGTTTTTACAAAGAAAACTCCAGCGTACTGTCTACTGGTAATTTTCCACTCCCTAAGATAAAATGGGACTTTTCTTCCAACCAACTCAATGCTTACTCTTATCACCAACATACAGATTGATTGATAGTGGATACCTGCTACGTAAACATTGCTTTAATATTTTTCACTACTTTTGCCCAAATGACCCTGAGAAAATGTAGTATCTGGCACAAGGTGCCTGAGCAGTGGCAGTGTTTCAAAACCAGTGGCTTTGTTGCACAACAGAGAACCTTCAGAACCTTGGCAAAGCTAAGTTTTCTTTTTTATTTGTTTTTCTTCATTTTTAAAAATTTTTATTTATTTATTTTTTTTACTGGCAATTTTACCTTTATAATTCACAAAGCTCTCTTACCTAGCCAACACTACAGGCTAAAGGGAATCAAACAAAGGACGATCTTTTAACCTTTTTATATGGTAACTTAAAAGCCCACATATTTGATATTTGAATATCATTAGGGAGTTGTCAAAGTATGGTCTTTTAAGTGCTCTCTCTCTCTCTCTCTCTCTCTCTCTCTCTCTCTCTCTCTCTCTCTCTCTCTCTCACACACACACACACACACACACATACCCCCCACACACACTCACATGCCCATACACCCCTCACACCCATACACACATATACACACTCACATACACATACATATACCCTCTCAAACACACTTACATGCACACTCTATCACACACAAGTCTAGTTTTGTTTCCTTGTGCCCCATTCACCTGTACTGGTTTGAAATGGAGTTCAAAAGAAAGTTGTCTTCCTGGTGTTCTAGTTTTCCTTATAAGGCAGTTCTCCCAGCTTTCCCATTCTATAATGTGCACACTTTTGACTCTTTCACTAAGTTCTTTTAGTAAGTTAGTACCAACTACCTGTCTACTTGGCCTTTGGTAGATGTTAAACGTGGTATGTACTGTTGTTCAATAGAAAGCTAGAAAGCAGCTGAAGGCTTACAATCTTTTCAAGGTTATACAAGCACTAGACTAACAAAGTCCCCAGGCCCATTTTCTTTTTGTGTTGTTTTTGCTAAAAAATACTAAAAAATTACTTAGAAAGACCCTAAGGGATTTAAAAGAAGATCTGTTGTTGAAACTTGGTTGAGAGTAGTAAGAATGTACTGACATATGGCAGACATAGCTAATCTCTGTGTGTCCCTCACCACTCATCCTGTCCAGTGTTCTCGGTACACGTACAGTGTTCCTGGGGGAAGATTATCTATCTATCCATCCACCAACACATTCACTATCTATAAATCTATTCATCCATCCGTCTGTCTGTCTGTCTGTCCATCCATCCCTCCAATCCATCTATTCATTCATCCATCAATACATTCATCATCCATAAATCCATTTGTCTATCTGTCTGTCCATCCATCCATCCATCCTTCCGTTCATCTACAATCCATCCATCCCATCCATCCATCCATCTATCCATTCATCCATTCATCTATCCATCATCCATCCATTATGAATCATCTATCTATCTATCATCTATCTATCTATCTATCTATCTATCTATCTATCTATCTATCTATCATCTCTTTAAGTAAAAGCATGGATCAGATATTACTGTGACCAAGAAGAACAATGCAGAGGTCCTTCTGTGTTCATAGAAGTTCATCCCATGGCTCTCCTCTGACCTAAAATGTCAGATACTCTAGTTCCTTATGCAGAAATGATAGTGCTTGCTAGTAGCATATGCCCATTTTGGTGTGTAGTTTAAAGAGCCTCTAGATGACTTGTGATATCTGATACAGAATAAAAACCATAGCTTACAGTTTTCTTTCTTTTTTTTTTTTTTTAAAGATTTATTTATTTATATATTGAGTACATTGTCACTGTCTTCAGACACACCAGAAGAGGGCATCAGATTTCATCACAGATGGTTGTGAGCAATCATGTGGTTGCTGGGAATTGAACTCAGGACCTCTGGAAGAGCAGTGAGTGCTCTTAACCGCTGAGCCATCTCTCCAGCCCAGTTTACAGTTTTCATGCTGTGTCATTCAGGGAATTATAACAAGGAAAGTTTATATATGTTTCATCCAGATGCAATTTTGTTTCTCCCAAATATATTTGATTCATAGTTGTCTGAATTCATGGATACTGACCCCAAGTCCTCACTGTATCTCTTCATTTTCTAGTGAGCTGAGCTTTCTCAATATTAATGATTAAAATGAATAAAGAAACAATGCCAATATCATCCTGAGTGAGGTAACCCAGTCACAGAAGAACACATAATATTCAGTCACTGATAATTGGATACTAGCCCCAGAAAGCTCTGAACACCCCAGAAACAACTCACAAGCCATATGAAGTTCAAGAAAAATGAAGGCCAAAAAATGAAAGCCTCAGTCCTTCTTAGGAAAAAAAGTAAGTGCACAACACCCTCTCAGAGTGTGGTACACCTGGACCTTAAATCATTAATAATTCAAGAGCTAAGAAGATAGCCCTGTTACAAGTTTTGGTATTCTAAAATCATTATGTTTAATCTATACACACCAAGAAAACGTTGACTGTTTCCATGTTATGTTTTGTTTTACATGTATATGCTTATGGTAACTAGTAAGATTTCAATGCGTATTATCAAACCTTTAAAAGAATCAAGTTCTGACAAAAATATATTCATATAGTTTTATGACAAAATGCTTTTAAAAATCTGTACATGTATCTCTCTTTTAAAAATAAAGTTGTAAGGAAAAAAAAAAGAAACAATGCCAAATGTCATTGCTACTTCAATTTCTGAAGACATTTTCAAAGATTCCATTCGTTCAGGAAAGTTGATGCACAGTTAGAATTGCATAACACCCTTCCCTGTCCCTTGATGGTCACTAGAACGTTGCAGAAATTTTCTTTCCTACCCATCGGTGGACAGTGGTGCTGATACTGTGTTGGAGTTTGTTTGAATGCTAGCCAATCAGAACATTTCATTCCCATGGCTAAGGGATTATTGCGTAAGTGCTCACACAAATCAAGGCCCAGTAAAGACACTAAGACCAGAAGTTCTCTAGAGTATCAGAAGGAAGAATCCTTTCTGCGAAACTGGCAGGATAGGAACCTGGCGCTGTGGGTATCTGTCCTGGAGAGAGACACGGTATGATTTGTTACCTCAGAGGAAAGTGAAGCAAGAGAAAATGATTTACTCTCTGACTAGACTTCCTGAGCCTTGGACCTGAGCGCCTCAGAAGCGAAACTGGTCTGAGCTTTGCAGCTGTCTGATTGGACAAATTCCCTTCCATTCTTTGTTTCAACCGATTTTGGAGACACCCCCAGCCCTCTGAGAACACTTTTGTACTTCGGAAACCTCTCTGCACGGTTTCTGCAGTTTAAGACTGTGTGTTGTTTCTTTGTCAAATTCTTTCTTCATTCAATTTCATCTGTGAGAAGCAAGAAAATACAAGCCCCAGGCATGGTAGTTGGAAGGGAGAAAAGAATATGGAGAATTATTTACTTTGGGGGATGGGGTGGGGCTGATGTGTATGCCAGGGTAGACATGTGGAAGTCAGAAGACAACTGTGAGGGTCACTTCTGTCCTACTATGTGGGTTCCAAGCAGACTCAGGTGTGTCAGGCTTGGCCAAGTGCCTTTTCCTGTGGAGCCTTGTCTGTGGCCCAGCTGTCAGGTAGAGTCATTGTTGAAGAGCCATACTGCTTTTGTAAGTTAGCCAACACTTTCTTTCTCACTAGCATGTTTCAGGGTTTCAGCAGGCCACATTTTCCTCACCACACAGTGTCATATTTGGACTTAAGCAAATTATTAAATTTGACTAAACTTAGAGGTTTAGTAGTGACTTTGGTTTTAAATACATTTCTGTAATGACTACTGATACCAAGTACTTTTCAGGTGCCTTATTTTATTATTTATTCATCTTTGTTGTTTGTTTGTTCAGATGGGGGTCTCAATATGAATCCCTACCTGGCCTGAAACTTTCTGGGTAGAGCAGGCTGGACTTGAACTCATAGATATCCACCTGCCTCTGCCTTCCTAGTGCTGTGATTACAGGGGTGTGGAACATACCCACCTACTATTATTATTTGTTTGTGAAAAGTAAATGACATTTTAAAAACGGTTTTAAAAGGTATATATTTTGTCCTAGTCACCGTTCTTCTTAGTCACTGTCTTCATTGACAGTGAGGAGACACCAGGACCAAGACAACTCTCATAAAGGAAAACATTTACTTGGCGGTTTGCCTACAGTGTCAGGGCCTTAGTATATTATTATCATGGCAGGGAGTCCAGCAGTATGGGACATGGAAGCAGGCAGGTAAGGTGCTGGAGAAATAGCTCAGGGCTACATCCAGATCAGAAAGGCTTGGCTCCATGATGAATAAGCATTCAAATGCATGTGTGTAATGGCTTTTGTTCATTTGTTTGTTTGTTTGTTTTTCATGGCAGGGTTTCTCTGTGTAAGCACCCTGGCTGTCCTGGAACTCATAAACCAGGCTGGCCTTGGACTCACAGAGATCCAACTGCCTTTGCTTCTTACGTGCTAAGATCAAAAACCTGTGCTACCACACCCAGCATTGCTGGGTGTTTTCCTGCAAGCCACCACACTTCCTTCTTGTTCAAAACACAAGACGAGAACAATGTTTTGATACTTCTATAGTTTTACTTTATTGTCTAGCAAGGTAATCATCAATTATTATCAAGCAAAATAAAAACTCAAAGAAAATTAGTGAATGTCTAAGATATTTTATAGCCTATTGAACAATATTTACTTGACAAACAAATAAAATATGTACATTGTGAGTTATAGCTGATAACCTAAAAATATGGAGTGAAGGTGAACATTTTATGTCCATGGAAGTGTTTCTTTAGAGATTGTAAATTTAATACAAAATAAAGGATGTACCCAAGATTGTTACTTCTTGTGGCTTCTCAACAGCGTGGTAGACCAGATGGCATTATGGTTTGATTATCACAGATGTCATGTTGGCTGCCTGACCATTAGAATGACTTAATTATTCAGAATGAGTGGGGTTTTATCCAGTCAACACAGAATCCTTTGAGGAAATGTGAGTCTTAGGTCATTTTTGAACTTTTTGCTGGTAACTCTATAATATTTTATATTTATATATTCTTCTCTTTTATAATTATAATATTTTTATTTATTTTTTGAGATTTCACATATTCATTTAGTGTATTATAATCATGTTAACTGCCCTCCACTCCACCCTCTAACCCCTCCCAAACCCACCTCTCTTTTTCTACCTTCTTCCAATATTTTGCTTTGAGAACAAAAACAAAAACACAATCCGAATTGTACTGTCCATATATTCCTGGGTTTGGGGCCATCTATGGGAGAAGGTCCATCTGTCAGTGACAAACAATTACAATAAACTGACTCTACTTCTCCCATAATCTATTAGTTGTGACTAGCTCATTAGCTAGGGATGGAGACTCTTACAGTGTTGACTGGTTTGATCTTGTATTATTAGTCTTATGCAGGTAACCACAGGTGCTGTTAGTTGATGAGCAGAGCAGTGTCATGCCCAGAAGACACTGTTTCACTCTGGTCCTCCCCAGTCCAAGGCTCTTAAATATTTAGGTGCCTTCTTCCATAGTCCTTGAGCCTTGGGAGAAGATGTCATATTTTGAGTTGAGCACTCCATAGTCCATTGCATTTTGACTAGTTAATGGAAGACTGTATTAATTGAGATCTGCTATAAATAGAAGGGTTTTTTTTTTTTTTTTTTTTTTTTGATAAGGTTTGAGAGATGCATGGATCTTTGAGAATGAGTAGGAACCTAAGGGATGAATTTATAAACAGATCCATTTAGCAGAGTAAAAGTGCTAAGTCTACTAGAATTCTGTAGAGACAGACTTGTGACTTGTGAAAAGAAGTAACCCAGTCCTCTAGTAAGGACTGTGTTAGCCTCACTCCCTTGAGAGCTCCCTCCATGCGATTCCCAAGCATGAATCCCTTGTCTCACTCTAGAACAGACCCCGGGGGAGACCTATGAGGCCATGTTGTCCCTGCTTTGCAACCAGGTCTCTGGCTTCAGGGAGGCATGTCTGGTCCCTGAGCAGTGACATTTTTTGAGAGGCCTTTGACAATGAGATCCAGGCTAAGGCAGCATGCAATGGCCATTAGAGTTTAAAAATCAGCCAGAATAATGTCATGAAGATCCCCCTAGTATTTCAGCTCCTGTCCTATGTGTCCTCTTTGGTGAGTCCCTCCTTGGGGGCCTTCTCCGAGCCTGTGTGAGTGTATTGTCGCCCCACAGTGTGATAACCAGAGTCTTTTTTCCCCAGAGTAGTGCTTTATTTCAGGTGGAATTGAAGCGGTTTCTTTTTTTGTTTGAGAAAACTTTCTAAAACCATCATAATAATTTGATATTAAAATTGATATTATCAATTATATATAATTTTGAATTTTTATAACTTATTTTTATTTTATGGGCATTGGTGTTCTGCCTGCATGTTTGTTTGTGTGAGGATGTGTCAGATCCCCAGGAATTGAAGTTATAGACAGTTGTCAGCTGCCACGTGGGTACCTGGAATTGTACCCAGGTCCTCTGGAAGAGCAGTCAGTGCCTTTTTTAAAATCTTTAATGTTTTTTAACTGTCCAGTTCACCTCTGCCCTCTGACTGTTCCTCATCCCATTCCTCCTCTCTTTCTCCAAGTGATGTCCCCTCCATCCCTACCAACCCACCCCACCCCACCAGGCCTCTCCACTCCCTGGGGTCTCAGGTCTTTTGAGGGTTAGGTGCATCTTCTCTTACTGAGGCCAGACCAGGCAGTCCTTTGTTGTATATGTGTCAGTGGCCTTGGACCAGCTAGTGTACACTGCCTGGTTGGTCAGCCAGTACTGTTAACCACTGAGCCACCTCCCCAGGCCCTGATTTTGAATATTTTAAAAAAGTAATTTTGAAAAAAAAATCTTCAAAAAGCCTGGTCTGTCTTTGCTACCTTCCAGAACTTGATAGCGAGTCCCTATTTTGGAAGATACCATCTATCTGAGTCATAGGACATGGAGAAAATGAGCTTATACTCACTTATAGGCTCCATACCTGGGAAGATTCTATGTATGCTATGAGGGACAACCATTAACTCTTACCCAGCTGTGAACCTTGTGAGCTACAGAAACAAATGACTCAGAACAAGATATACTTACAGGTACAACAGCAGGACAAACATGGGAGCAACCGAGCACTACCTGATTGGACTTGAGGTTGGCTTCACAAGAGGAGCCTGAGTAATACTGTAAACTGGGTGTAGTGGTTTGAATGTAATCCACACCTGTAGGCTCTATGAGGGGGTGTGTCTTTGTTTGAGTAGGTGTGCTCTTGCTGGAGAAAGTATATCACAATGAGCGTGTGATAGACTGAGGTCCTCTATGCTCAAGGTAGGACCAGAGTGGCATATAGTCTTTCCTTGCTACCTGCGGACCAAGATGGAGAACCCTCAGCTCCTCCAGCACCCTGTCTGCCTGGATGCTGCCATGTTTGCCACCATGATGATAGTGGACTAAACCCCTAAACAGTAAACCAGCCCCAGTTAAATGTTTTTCTTTGTAAGAGTTGTGTTGCTGTAAATATTTAAACAAGATCCACCAACCCTCGCATCACAGAGCTATATGGCATCTATAAGGTATTTTCATCTCAGCAGAGGCCACCCTCATGGGACTCTCTGCTGCAAGCTCTGTTCTCATTTCCTGCATCCGCCCCGTGTGGTTATTGTCACAATTCCCACCAGCCCGACAAAATCAAAACTTGTAATTTAACAATCAGATTTGTCTCAGCAAATTCTCAATCTACCAAATGTCCACACAATAAACTCAGATCCAGTTGATATGATACAATCTGCCTACCTAGATAAGATGAATTATCCTATAATAATCCATCTCTTATAAGATATTTATAGCTATCTGTGGCTATATAAAGCCACAAGGAGGTTAATCCTCTCCGTCTTCCTCCATCTTGGCTTCTCCTTTCCTTCTGCCTTTCTTTACCTTTCCAAAACTCTGTCTCTGCCTGTCTTTTTCATTGTCCAATTACAGGCCTTGGTTTATCTTGTACCTGCCCTTTGCTGCATATCAACATCAACAGAGTTGCTGTCTCTTCATAGCAAAGAATCCCTAACTAAGACACCGAGCCAAAACCATAGAGCTGTCTAGGTCTTGTTCCCCAGGAGAGAACCTGGCATTTTTCTTTGTTTGTTTGCTGTACTGGCTGTTTTTTTTTTTTTTTTTTTTTTTTTTTTTTTTGTCAACTTGATACAAGCTGGAGTTATCACAGAGAAACGAGCTTCAGTTGAGGAAATGCCTCCATGAGATCCAGCTGTAAGGCATGTTCTCAACTAGTGATCAAGGGGGGAGGGTCCAGCCCATTGTGGGTGGTGCCATCCCTGGGCTGGTAGCCCTGGGAACTATAAGAAAGCAGGCTGAGCAAGCCAGGGGAAGCAAGTCAGTAAGTGACATCCCTCCATGGCCTCTGCATCAGCTCCTGCTTCCTGACCTGCTTGAGTCCCAGTCCTGACTTCCTCTGGTGATAAACAGCAATGTGGAAGTGTAAGCTGAATAAACCCTTTCCTCCCCAACTTGCTTCTTAGCCATGATATCTGTGTAGGAATAGAAACCCTGACTAAGACATTTGCTTTGTTTTTGTTGTTTGTTTGTTTGTTTTCTGAGACAATGTCATACAATGTAGCCTTCACAGGTCTTGACCTCAGGATGTAGACCAGGATGGCTTCACACTCACAGAGATTTGCCTGAAATTCACGGATCATTTTAGGAAGGAGTATTTCATTCTAGGGATATTCAGAGAAAGAAGCAAAGACAGATCTCCTAAATAGCAAGAGGTGTCCCGAGGCTAGGACATCACAGATCTAGTTTAGCAGACTTGAGGTGGAGCCTGAAGTGAAGTATGTGGGGGTGAGGGTGAGAATAAGCTGTGAGCCTAGCTGGTCTGAGCAGGCACCCTGGGGCATCCTCTTGATCTTAGGTGCAGAAATGTTTGGGGCAATTTTGGACATTTGATCTTAACACGTGGACAGATGGTTTTGACACTTGGTCCGTATGATGATTGCTCCAACTTTCCATTGCTTCTGCTTCAACCATGTGCTCTTTGACTTGGGTTTGTGACTGCAGCCTTTAGCAGTGTTTTATAGACTCAAGGAACAATTTTAGGACTTAAAGCCTGTCCATGGGTTGTTTGCATTTTTTTTATCAGGAGCATGTAGATATGGCCATACATACAAGTGCTTTGAGATTATTGAGAAAAATCTTATTGGAGCCAGCAAGAGTATACTGAGGCAAAGAAGACCTTGACAAAACTCCATCAATTCCAGTAGATAAGGTAAAAAACTATCTTTGTAGTGGACAGCCATCTACAGAGATTGAGAACAATCTTAAGCAGATTTCAAGAGTATCTTAGACTGCAGGCTCCAGAGTTGATGTGTTTTTGCTGTTGCTGTTTTGTTCTTGTTTTTATTTTTCTTCAGTGTAAACCTAGCTTGCCCTACGACCCTTGCTAAAGTGCCATAGTTTCTGTGGCTAGTGCCTCCTCCCACCTGAACCCATGCTCTTTGTTAATGTCATCACGGTGAGGTTCTCTGACAGCTGAAACATCAGTGAGTCCCTTAGAGGTCTGAAAGGGCGCTTCAGTGATTCTGCCTCCTCCCGTGGGGCTCTTGCTACTGCCTTGGAAATAAGCTAGCATCGTGCACTGACAACCGAAGCTGTGTGAAGTGGAGACAGTACCCTAATGGAGGTTGCCTGAATCACTTTCCTTCCAGGGCTTCAGCAGACCGATCACGTCGAGCAATCTAAGCATAGAACTGCTGAATCAAGCTCAGGTGAAGAAGATGGTCCAGTTCATATGCAGATATCCATGAGAAATAATAAGCAGTTCAATCCTAAATCTCTCCGTTTACCCATTACATGGACCAGAGTTTCAAAACTAGAGAAAAAAACTGTGTTTTCTAGAGTTATAGATTCCTTCTCACCATCCTCTTCCAGCAGGAGGGATGGCGGGAGAAAGGAAGAGCAGGGGAGAAGTTAGTAAATAATATTTCACAAGACAGATGCTAAATCAAATTTAGTCCTGAAGTGATTGAAAATGAACCCTCTTTATATTTGAAAGGAGAAAAAATGGCACACCACCTAGAAACAAGAACTTGGCACTGTCATCTTGCTAATTTCTATCTTTGCTGGAAGCTGCATTGACTTCAGCTGGCCCTGGCTTCTGTGGCAATAACTCCGCTAAGATCTCAGTGGTGTTTAACGCTGGACGCCTTCCTGTAGTTTGCTGACTACGTGTCCCTGAGGTTTGCAGGACCCCAGCTCACAGCAGTCCTTCAGGGGTATAGTTTGACAGATGCTCCCTCAACTACTCACTTCCACAATCCCCCCAAACAAAAGAATACTAGAAGAAAAGGAGGGGATGGGAGGGACTGCATCCTGGCGCTGGAAGCCACCACGTGGAAGAAACATGTGGAGCCTCCATTATCATTTTATCGGCTTAAGAAAGTGACAGGGAGGAGAGGGATCCAATCCTGCCACCCTCCTCGAAGCAGACGGACAGAGAACATAATGTAAAAACGTTCACAGTTATTCCATGCAGCACAGTATTTTCATGTGCAAACTATAGTTACTCCGCCCCAAGGCAGAAACCTCCCGAAATCCCCATAGAACAGAGAGCAAAGGTGAAGTCTGGGAGACCCACTGAAGTGTTGTCTCAAGCAGGTCTCTTAGCCTGCTTCTTTGTCTAGACAGACTTTTAGGACCAGAATGGTTAAGTGTTCTCCCCTTATTGTAATATATAGCCATGGTGTTGTTTATTTGATTTCTGAGACATTTCTTTATTTTGTTTTACTATGTGGGTGTGTACACCCGAGTGAGGTGTCCTTGGAGACCAGATTTGCATGCCCCTGCAGTTGGAGTCATAGGTGGTCACGAGCTTCCAGATGTGGGATCCGAACTTGGGTCCTCTCTCTGTAAAAACAGTATATGAACTCTAACAGAAGGGAAGTAGTGATGGGTTGTGGGTAGAGTAATTTCAGGAAACTTTGCAGTTTGGAGAAGAGATGACTGGGAGATGGAGTAGAGGAATTAAACACGACAGTGTGAGACTCCTTTTGGTGAAAGTGAGCACTATGTCTCTTGCTCTGTGTGCTTACTTGGTGTCCACAGTCCATCCATCACCCACCCAAGTCAACGACGATAGTGATTTATCATCGGAAAAAAAAAAAGTAAATCCTTAAGTCAGCCCCGTTCCTCTTCTTCATTGGTGAGCCAGCATTAGGGAATAGACATGCACACGAGCTACATCTTACTTCTCTGGTTAAGCATTTCACTACTGCCTCAGAGAATGCGCCGCCTTGATTCAGCATTGCATGATGGGAAGTTGGACGTGTCCAAGCCTGAAATCAGAGGGCGGGTCTGTCGCTGTCCAACTAGACATCATTATGATAGTGATAGGCACTTTCTGACTCGTGATCCTTGACCTACTTTCTTGCTCAGTTTTCCTGCAGTTGGGAATAATTGAGCAGGTCTGTCTCAGAGCGGGGCTTTCTGTTTGAGAATTTCCGGTTAGCCTCTCCTGGAACATCTTTGTCATCACTGTTTGTGTTCTTTTCTCAAGAACATTCTTTTCTTTGATCTGTTTATTTTACTGTGCTCAAGAGTGAGTTCTTAGGACTTAATGCTGGAAATGATGTTTTTACTATGCTTAGTCTATTTCTGTTTTAATTCATTTTAGTTCTACACAAGTGTTAGTTTAGAACTGAAACACTTTCTATATGGGCCTCTTTTTAAAGATGATTTTGCTGATATGCGGATTATAGTTTAGACATCTTCGTGGTTTCAGAGCTTTCTGTGCATCGTTTGCTTTGGTCCCGAGACAAAGCAGAGCACCGCTATTGGAATACCACGATTGGCAGTTTACCCCACGGAAGTCAGGAAACAGAGTCAGGAAGTACCCCACTTCCTCCAAAGAGGCATTGTCCCCTAACGCTTCCGCTATCTCCCCTGAAGAGTGCCACGAGCTTGGGGTCCCGTTTTCAGGGTCTAAACCTGTGGGGACGCTTCCCATTCAAACAGTAACAGTCCTCGAATGACATCCCTCTTCTTCAGACGCAAGCTCTCTTTAGTCAGGCCTAAAACTTCTAGAGTCCGATCAGGTCACGACGAGGGCTGTTGCTGTGCTTGGTCCAATGGAGAAAAGGAGCTTTGGATCAGTGGAGCACATGGCGGCCCATCTCTTTTTAGGATTCCAAAGCATACCGTCTCAAAATATTCTAGGAAGCTACTATTAGAAGAATCTATGTCAACAAAAGCCACTTCCGTTTGTGAGTCTACCACTGAGCTGCCCACCCTAAGCCCCGGAGACTCCGAATCAAGAGAAAGCTTTGGCTTAAATCTGTAGAACACATTTTACCGTTGATTAACCTGCATGCTTTTTAATGGCCATTCTGTCTTTTACTTCTTTCCTGCTCTTGCTTTCCTGTCTGTCTGTCTGTCTGTCTGTCTGTCTGTCATCTCTGTCTCCCTCCCTTTTCTTCTCCCCCTCTCCTGCCTTTCTCTCCATCTCCCTCCTTCCCTGTTCCTTTCTTTCTCTGGGGAATCAACTCAGACCCTGGCGGGCCCACTCTAGGTAAGCCGTTTACCATGGTACTAACCCTTATCCTTCCTATCTTGGTAACACAATTGCATTAAAGATCCATTAAGAAAAAAGTCCCTTCTGGTCCAGCGAATACAATCTTTGGCTTGGGTGGAGACCCAACATTCATTCCACTTGCGTAGGTAAGAGGCCCTGGCTAAGGAAGGGACCACTCCTAGGAAGCCACGCTAAAGAGATAGGTGGAGTAGTTACCCGGCAAATGAGATAATTCCTGCCCCTAGCACACAATAGCTTACATAGCTGCAGCCAAGCAGTCTAGAAAGTCTGCCCACATTCTTGAGTTCCTCAGAAAGCAGAACGTCCCTTTGCTTTCTTCTCATTCTGTTCAAAGAATGCTTTTTCTGCTGTGCTAGGAATCCTGCTCTTTCTCTCAGTTAGGGTTTTGCCCCGTGGTTAAACTGAAAGAGCATGGCTTCCATTTTCTGTCTCTCCTCCTCCAGGCAGCAGCTGAGATTTACAGCTTGCTTGTCTTGGGGTTTTTCTTTAAATTCTAGTAAAATTGTCTGAGAGCTTCCATATGAGTCTGCTCTTAGGGTGTGAGAACCACAAGAGGGGACCCTGATTTCCCCACTATCATTTGGCAACCACAAAGGGACACCCCTTAATTTCTGGTAATTCTGGGGCTTTTCACCCCTCCCCCATCTCTGTTTCTCTTGACCCACACTATTTAAGCACGAAATTTGAGCCATCCCTTTAAAATGGTCACTAGATACTTGTTCATTTCTCTGGGTTATCAATGTAGATGCTTCTGAGTCTACAATCTACAATAGGTACACAGTTTTATTGAATTTCCATTTATTTTCTCCTCTTAACCTGTCTTAGTTATAGTATATCTTATTCAAGAACTATGAAAGATACAGGAAAATATGTTTTTCTCCATATCTCTGTCTGGATGCAGGACGAGAAATAACTTCATTGAAGTTCAGGAAACCATAACCCAAATCCGATACATAGGTATGCTGATCACTCTGAACTAAAGCATCCTGCTAGGTCTCGGCCTTGCAACCAAGGTTTCTGTAACCTTTTCCAAACCCTCCCCCTTTTCAGAAATTCTCCCATCTAAAAGACTGAATTTAATCCTGTAAGTCCCTTCCCTATAATCTTAGCAAACACTATATTATCCATAAGCCTGGGGACAGTTCCTTGAGAGACAAACTGTTCTTCATACATTTCTCTCCAGCCACCCTCCCATAGACTGAACTGCTATCTCCACATTAGAAGTCATGGTTGGTTTTCTGTAGCTCAAAATATTGTTTAGGCCTCAGCCATTTTTTTTAAACTTCTATTCTATATAGTTACCACGTTCATGCAGACACAATGCCTCTTATCCCATAAATATGCCAGCTGTTGGTTACTGCAAAAGATCAAATATTGAGCAGCCAGATGATTCAATAAGGAAATATTTCTTGTGTTTACACCTCAGCCATGTAAGAAATATTAATTACTCATGTAAAATCTGAAAAGCTGAGCATAGAAAAATCAAGATCTGATCTTTGCTTTCAGTGGAAGAACAGTTTGTTTTATTGAACAAATGCTCCATGACTGTTACATGTTGGATATCTTACAAGCTTAAGAGACAAGTATTACTTTCATTGCCATTTTACGACAAGAGGGCTGAGTCTCAAATGAATTAGGTAACTACCCTCAGCCACATATCCTGGTCTCATAGACTGATTTGCTCACAGAAGAACTAGTAAGAAATCATTTCACTTTCTAGTGAATGAGGGGATGGCACATTCGGTTATCTAATGAGTAGTCATTCCTTTCTGTTCATGACACTTTGTAGATGGAATGCGTTTTCCCTACCTGTCTAGGTTCCTTGTGTAGTTGCTGAACAAAGCTGAAAGAGGACAGAGTAGCAGGAAGCCGTTTGTATATGCACAGAAGTTCTTCAAATGTAAAAACAGTCACACCACTGAGGCTTTCACATCGTCAGGAACTGCCGAGTGGAGCAGGGTTTGGGGCCTGCCTACAAGGAATGGAGGGAAGGTATGGAAGGGTGAGAGACATCCTGGGTTAAGAAGAGATGGCTGAGGAGAGCCACGGCGAAGGGCATTCTGTACATGTACGTTGATGGATCACAGAGCTCTCTGATGTCTGTGTGAGGCTGCTCTCTAACAGAGACATCCTACGGACACTAGCTAACTTTGTTTGTTTGTTTATTACATAATAAATGCACTGAAGGTCTAGGACACGGCTTGCAGATGTTGCTTGTTGCATACAAGGCACACACCATCAGAGTAAGCACAGCCCATCCAGTCCCAGGTTTTCTGTATGTACTTCTCTCCTGTCTCCATTCCCTTGTTGGCCCAGTCAGGGTTCCAGAATGTGCTGGTGGTCTTCACACAGGATTGTCATTCTGAATGTCGTTTTGTGGTAGTCATTGTCTGTCTTAGTTGGTTTTCTATTGCTGTGACAAAAAGAACACAACCAAGGCAACTTGTCAAAGAAGGTATTTAACTGGCCTTATGGTTTCTAAAGGTCAGAGTCCACAATGGCAGTGCAGAAGCACGGAGGCAGGAACATCTAAGAGCTCACATCTGGCTTTGTGAATAGGATGCAAAGAGATACACTGAGAAGGGCTCTAGACTTTTGAAACCTTGTCCCCAGTGATACCTTACCTCCATCAAGGCCACACCTTTTAATCCCTCCCAAACAGTTCTACCAACTGGGGACCAAGTATTCGATACATGAGCCTGTGAAAGCCATTTTCATTCAAACCACCATATTGTAACACAATCATTCAGAATATTTTATACACACACACACACACACACACACACACACATCCCACTTTATTTATTTATGTATTTATTTCATTATAGTTGACACACAGTTGGATTCTGAGACCTTTCATAGTTGCATTAAACTTCCCACTTAGTTTATGTGACTCCATTACAAAAGAAGAAGAATATCAGTTCACTTTGTGAGGAACTGAGTCATTGGCATATGAGTCTATAAAGCCCTTATAGATCATTCTTGCAGACGTATTCTCTAGATGACATATGCATTCAAATAGGATTTATTCTTGGCTGCTTCAAAGAGATATAAAGGAAACCTAACACAGATGTAGTGATACAAACACATGACAGAGGGTTAGAAGAAATCCATTCCTGCTGATTAATGTGCTTGTTTACCAAGGATACAAGGTCACAGAAATCCCCTTGTCAGCTGAAAGATATAAACCAATACTACATTATTTATTTGACAACAAAGTAGGATATAGACAATCATTTGGTGATGTCTCTACTTTTTACTTCTTATCTGCAGCCAACTGTTGAAACCACGAAGTCTCATCTCCTTTAAGTATACATAGAAAAGGAGCAACGAGTTGTCTTTTGTATCCATTATTTTGAATTTCTTTAATTCCTTCTTAAAGTGAAAACATAAAACACTGTGCTAAAAATCATTGAAAATGTCAGTTTTCTTTGAAATATCTAACTTGTAGCTTTTTTTGACTTAAAGGGGGAAAAAACGGTTAAAGAAAACCTAAAGACATTTAAAATATCAGTGTTGGTCAGGGCCCAGGCCTAGGTGAAAGATATTGGTAGTTCATGGCTGCTGGGAGAAGGAAAGTCATTTCTTTGGGGTTGTGCCCACTGGTAGGTTGCCCGAGGTCCCATATCCATGGGCAGCATTGATTGGATTTGGTGGGATATATATAGAACAGAGGGGGATAACAAGGAGAAAATAGGGGTTAGATATGATAAAAACACATTATAAACACGCATGAAAGCCGCAGGAAGAGACTTTAAAATGTCAAAGTTTGTAACAAAGTGTATTTGCATTGCGTTCAGTGGAAAGGGCGCAAGCCTCTGAGTAATGACCCTGGGCATTTCCTGGAGCAGCACTTTGAGCTGCTCGCGGATGAGAGCTGCAACATATGGTTTTCCTCTCCCACTTTTTAATATTTTGGTCTCCAGCGAATCCACATACAAAAGCTTCCTTCCTCTGGCTGCGGAGCGCAAATGAAAGGCTTTTTCTTTCTTTCTTTCTTTCTTTTTTTTTTCTGATTGTAGATTAGCCTGCCAAGAAACAAACACGGGCTAGGGAACATCATTTTAATTTATTGATGGGATACAGATGACGAGGAAGTCTGTCCTCTTCTAGGCTTTTGGGAAAGCTTCAAGCTGACCCAGCACAGCTGAGTTCAAAGGCAGCCTTTGCCAAAAACCCGAGCCAATAGTCATTGCAAACCTCTGAACCAAAACATTCCTTTAGTGCTTGAATTTCCCTATAATTTGTGTAGATTCCCATTTTGTCAATGAAGCTAGCAGCGGATAACTAACTCAGTGCAATCAGACGAAACAACTGTACCATTCATTCGGTAATTAGATGATGGCCAGGCTGCATGCTTTATGGTTTCCGTTCTTCATTCTTTCCTTTCTTTTTAAGTCCTTAGAGACAAACCCTGGGATGTTTGGCAAAGCTCAGGCCCTTGTTGAAAAATATCCTGTCCTTTTTACTTTAGGATTGCTAATAAGTTCTATTCTCAGAGGCACAACATTAGATGCACACAGCAGGACAGATCAGCCCAGTTAAGGAGAGCTTGGTTCTTATGTGCTTTCTGCATAGTTTTTACAGTTTTTCCTTACACGGAATGAACGAGAGGTTAAAATCTTCCATATCTAAGTGCACGAAAGTGAATTTAATACTCAAACTCATGTTTAGAGCAGATCTTATAAAAATTACTTTTTAAACTTTCAGACATAAAAGTTTGATGAGAAGTGAAGTTCTAAGACAAAAAGATCAGAAAATGGGTGGAAAGGAAGGCTGGGTGATTAATCCTCTGTGAAGAAGATTAAATTACAGTATGTTAAATTGAGCTAAGAATTGTTGTGCTAATGCCTTTTCCAGACCCCCCCCCCATCCAGTTGTTTGTTTCTTCCTCTGCTGGAAGAGAAGAAAGAGAAAGCTCCTTTAAGAAAACAGTTATTTCAGATCTTTTCTTCTGCCCACCCCCATCACCGCCTTTGCAGATGGGTACTGGTATCACATCTGCCAAGTGGCTGCTGTTGGCTGCCTTCACTGAAGTGGGTTTGTTTCTATTAGTGAGAGATCTTGGTTTCAAGTGATACTGCTTAAGCAAGCTCCAAGAAAGGTGACCTTTGGGATAAGTCTCTGACTTCAGGAAGGCTGAGAGTAAAGGCACCTTCATGGATGTCTAGAGTTATATGTTTGGCTTCAGAACCCAGGAAGAGGGACTGAGGTACATATTTTACATATCAAAGTTGAACTGGCCTCTAGGTTCCCCCAAGGTCTCTTATCTGGCCAATCCAGCCGCCAACCCTGAACTTTCCAGCTCCCCCAGAGACTCTGCCCAATATAATCCAGACATTTTGGTCTCTTCTCTTTCAGCATGAGGGCCCTTTCTCTCTTTTTCTCCCTTCCCCCTCCCCTGGCGACTTCCCTGGCCTCAATCCTTGGGGGCTAGTGAACTCTGCAGAGAGATGCTTCCCAATAAACCTGCCTTTAATATAATCTAATCTGGTTTGAATTGGCTCATTTCACTGGTGGAGAAATAACCTAACATTAGAGACACTCACCCTTATCACTTTCTTCTCACTCTTCTTTCTCCTCCTTTTTTGTTCCATTTTTCCCCCCTTCATCTTCCACCTAACCCTCTTTCCCTGGGTAGATACATGGTTATGACATTCTTGGTCTCCGTCGTAGCTCTGATACAGAAGAAAAGGAAGGAAGGAAAGGGTGACTCGCTATTCAGACTCCACTGTTCAGGAAAGTCCTGGGCTTGGCTCCGGGTGTTCTGCTCCTCTTGAATCCTTTACTTTGGGCATTGCAGTAATTGTAATGAGCAAGCCCAGCCTGTTTTGTAATCTCATCCCTGCCTCTGAGGCCAAGATCATGGTCCATAGAGTGAAAACAGTTGGACAAAGAGTAGATACAAACAAGACACATTAAAAAAGTCTCTTTTTCAGATACCCATTTGAAAAGAGGACATTTATTTATTTATTTATTTATTTAGGAAATGTTACCAATTGAGATTTCCCCCTGAAAAATAGAATAGAGCTGAATATTCCAAGTAGATTTTAGTTGTACTATTGGGAGAAAGATTTAATTGTAAATGTATTACAAGGGAGTGACATTTGTAGTTCTTGGTTTGATGTATGAGAAAAGTATAATTTTGACATTAAGTTCTCCTTCTGTGAGGAACACTGAAGTTTGTTTTTCTATATATTACCTCATGGGATGGTGTATACAATGTATTACTGTTGAGTGGCTGCCTAGTCTCTGTCCTTACTGAAATGGAAGTAAGTTGTTCTGAAGATGAACAAATAGAGGACGGGATGAATAAAACTACCAACTTGTTCTAGAACAAAGGTTGGCTACTTGTTTTTTTCTCATTCAATAATTAGATAATAAATATTTTGGGGGGCTAGTTGGGTTTACAATCTCAACTAAAGATCAGCAATAACGGTGAAGTGGCAAAGTGGCTCCCAGTAATATGTAAACAAATGGGTGAGGCCACATTCCTATAAAACTGTACTTTTAAACACAGGGTGTTGGCAATAGTATGTCACCTGGGACACATGTGAGGTGCTTTTACTTTTTATGTCAAAGAGGCATGCAAAATGAATTACAAAAGGAATCATGTTTGCCACTAACACTTGTAAGAGACTTTAGAGTGCATTTCAAGAAATAACTTGATCAGATAATCAGCATTCGATGTGGTAAATAAAAATTTTAAATGATAATTCTTGGGTAGAAATCTAACCACAATTAAAGTATTTTCATTATTGAAAAGTGCTTGCAGATGTCCTACTTATTATATGTAAAGAAGACTTTCAAGAATGAATATATCATTCATAGCTCCAGTCTAATCTGCTACTTTGGAATCAAATGCATGCTTCATGGACGATGGCTCACCGATCTTTCTCCTGTGTTTTCCCTTCTGGGACCAGGTGGTTCCTGACAGCACATGTGAGCAAATTTTACTTTTTGCAAGAGTTGTAGTCGTGTGATTATACCATTATGACTTGACATTTAAAATATGTCTTGATTGAAACATGAAACTTTTTATTAACTGAAAACTTTGGAAATCCTTCAGACAGAGGATTAAATTTACAATATAACTTTTAATATTTCCATCCTATCCCTTTATTTTAAGCATTTACTAGGTAGCAATTAAAAAAAAAAACCACTTTTGGAACAACTGTCATGTGCTTCCTAAATGTGATGATTATACCAAATAAGAAAATGTATTTCCCACATTTCCTTAGTTCTGAAGATGTACATTCCTTTATGTTATAATCTCCCTGAGACTATGGCTTTTCTAATAATGTTATTTTACAAATTGCTAACTGTCAGGTCGTTGTGTAGTTTTAATTACCCAAAGTCTGAAAACTTTCCTGAAACTTTGTGGTGAGATCTGGGAAATCAACCTGTAAAGTTTTGGCATTGGGGATCAATGCCATGGAGAAATTTCATGAGACAATGGTGGAGACCACGTTTAAGGGGTATAGGGAAAGTTGCAAACATGGCAGGATGTAGTGCTTTGAACACGATTACATGGCAGGGTCTCCGTATTGTGGGACTTTCTTATTTTGATTGGCTTTGAAGAAGCTAGTTGCCAAAAGTCTTAGAGCAGCAATCTTCCAACAATGGAGGCAGCTCAGAGAGTGATTTTTTTTCTTTAAAATTGTAAAGAGATTAATGTTATGTGTATGAATGTTTTGCCTGTGCGTATGTACATGTTATTATGTGAGTGTGTGGTACCTATGGAGTTTAAAAGAGAGTCAGATTCCCTGGAAGTGGAGTTAAGGATGATTGTGAGCCACTGTGTGGGTGCTGAGAACTGAACCTGGGTCCCTTTTGCTAGAGCAGCAAGTGTTTTGATTTTTGTTTTGTTTTCCTTTTTGAAAGCACATCTCACCACACTCATTCCTCTTCTCTTGCTCTTCATCATTCTTTCTGACAACCCACTTGCAGTGTCCCAGAGTCTTGATAATACCACTTAGATGTTCCACTTAGGACCAAGTACTCAACAAACATTTTTTTCCCCTGATTTTATTGGGTATATTTTATTTACATTTCAAATGTTATCCTCTTTCCCAGATTCCCCTCCATACTCTCTGCCCAACACACCCCTCCCTCTGCTTCTATGAGGGTGTTCACTCACCCACCCACCCCCTTCCGACTACCCACCCTGACATTCCCCTACACTGAAGTATCAAGCCTTGGCAGGACAAGGGTTTCTCCTCCCTTTGATGCCCAGCAAGGCCATCCTCTGCTACATGTGAAGTTGGAGCCATGGGTCCATCCATGTGTGCTCTTTGGATAGTAGCTTTTTGGATTTCTGGTTGGTTGTCATTGTTGTTCTTATGGGGTTGCAAATCTCTTCAACTCCTTCAATTGTTCCTCTAACTCCTCCATTATGGACCCCATTTTTAGTTCTCTGGTTGGCTGCATAAATCTGCCTCTGTATTTGTCAGGCTCTGGCAGAGCCTCTCAGGAGACAGCTATATCAGGCTCCTGTCAGTATGCACTTCTAGGCATCAGCGATATTGTTATGGTTTGGTGGCTGAATATAGGCTAGATCCCCAGGTGGGGCATTCTCTGGATGGCCTTTCCTTCAGTCTCTGCTTCAAGCTTTGTCTCCATATTTCCTCCTGAGAATATTTTTGTTCCTCCTTCTGAGATGGACTGAAATATCCACATTTTGGTCCTCCTTTCTCTTGAGCTTCACCTGGTTTGTGAATTGTATCTTAGGCATTCCTAGCTTTTGGGCTAATATCCACTTATCAGTGAGTGCATACCACAGGTGTATTTTTGTGACTGGGTTACACTCACTCAGGATGATAACTTCAAGTTCCATCCATTTGCCTGAAAATTTTATAAACTCATTAATTTTAATATCTGATTAGTACTCCATTGTGTAAATGTACCACATTTTCTGTATCCATTCCTCTGTTGAGGACATCTGGGTTCTTTCTAGCTTTTGGCTATTATAAATAAGGCTGCTATGAACATGGTGGAACACGTGTCCTTGTTATATGTTGGGGCATCTTTTGAGTCTATGCCCAGGAGTATAGCTGGGTCCTCAGGTAGTACTATGTCCAATTTTCTGAGGAACCACCAGACTGATTTCCAGAGTGGTTGTACCAGCTTACAATCCCACCAACAATGGTGGAGTGTCCTTTTTCTCTACATCCTCACCAGCATCTGGTGTCACTGGAGTTTTGCAGCAAGTGTTCTTAACCTGTGAGCCATCTCTTCTCTCCAGTTTGTTTTCTTCTAAGCCCCTGATAGCACTTGATGTTGGAAGAAAATATTTAAAATTAACAATTTGATGCAACTGAAAGTCTTTTTCCAACTTTTCTAGAGCTGAACTTGATAGTTTAACTATGTCACATGAGTTTTGTGTTATACACTTAAGCCCAAATGCCATAGTGTTAGGAGGTAAGACAGGTAAGAACTGAAGGGTGGGTCATTATAGGAGAGGGTTTTTTGTTTGTTTGATTTGTTTTGTTTTAGCGTCCATATAAACACTTAGTTCTGAGGCCAGAGGGATGGTTCAGAGGATAAGAGCACAGTCTGCTCTTCCAGAGATCCTGAGTTCAATTCCCAGCAACCATGTGGTTGTTCACAACCATCTGTAATGGGATCTGGTACCCTCTTCTGGCATGCATGTGTATGTGCAGCTATAGCACCCAAACATATTAAATAGAGAGAGGGAGGGAGGGAGGGAGGGAGGGAGGGAGATCCACTATCTGTCATTTTCTTACAACGATCTGAAAATTTCCATCTTGACGTAAGATGAAAGGTTGTCTCTGTGAACAAACTCACAGAGCTTGGATTTCCGGTCTGTAGAACCATGAAACAAGTTAACTAAATTTCTGTTCCTCATAAAACTTGACTGGATTTTACTGTCAAAATCAGTCTGTACAAGACAAAACGTGAGGTAGAAATATCAACTATATTTCCATGGAATAAATTAAACACTGTAATAAAACATTTTATAGTAGTAATAAAGAAAATTAGTCTGTCTGCAGTGCCCTGTCATGTTAATAGCAGACTTACTGCAACTTGCTTTTCCAAAGCCCATAGCTCCACAGACCAAATAGTCACCTTAACCAGAACTTGTGTGAAGGAAATCCATTGTGATAGAGACAATCTCACAGAGCTCTTTCTCTACATGCACAGCTATAGGCAAAAGGATGGCTGCTAAGAGCAGGAGAGTCAGTCTTCTCCTGGGACCAAGTGGTCAGTCCCAAACTCATACGTGCAAGCAACACGAGATAACACTAGATGGACTCAGCATGTATCTTAGTCTGTGTTTCTATTCCTGCACAAACATCATGGCTAAGAAGCAAGTTGGGGAGGAAAGGGTTTTTTCGGCTTACACTTACACATTGCTGTTCATCACCAAAGGAAGTCAGGACTAGAACTCAAGCAGGTCAGGAAGCAGGAGCTGATGCAGAGGCCATGGAGGGATGTCACTTACTAGCTTGCTTTCCCTGGCTTGCTCATCTTGCTTTCTTATAGAACTCAGGTCTACCAGCCCAGGGATGGCACCACCCACAATGGGCTGGACCCTCCCCCTTTGATCACTAGTTGAGAAAATGCCTTACAGCTGGATCTCGTGGAGGCATTTCCTCAACTGAGGCTCCTTTCTCTGTGATAATTCCAGCTTGTGTCAAGTTGACACAAAACCAGCCAGTACAGCATGTTGTATGTACATGTTTAAACACACCACACACACACACACACACACACACACACACACACACACACACACCAAGTTTTTATATATATATAATTGAAGAAATGGTCATGAGTTTAAGAGGAAATGAGGAAGGCATGGAAAGAGTTGGAACAGAGAGATTGGGTGGGGTGGAAATGTATAAATATAGTATCCCTCATGGAATTCTAAAAATGAAATAAAGGAACCATTTCTTCTGTACAAATACACACTTTGAGTAATAAGAATATTAAAGGTAATCTTTTTAAAGCTGAAACTAATGTCACAATCTTTTACTTTAAGACAATAAAGCATAACTACTTTGGTTTGGCACCTAGATTTACATAATATTAAATGTGCAAAGAGGGTAACTTCTGATCTATTTTCAGTTCTTTCAGGAAGACGATGGGTTGGTTTTGTGTTGTTTTTAATCTCCTTTGCTTCTGCCCTCAGTTTCCTAGTGTCTGTAATAAAACATGGACTTCTACCTGCTGTACCCAGAGGAAGCCAAAACAGTTATTTTCATGTTTATTTCAAAAGTATAATGAAAATTCCTCAGGAAGCAATAATGAGAGAAAATGTTTTTAGAACCAAGAAAGTTAGGAAGATGCTGTAGTTTTGCTAAATTTATATTCCAAAAAAGGTCAAATTTAGACAAGAGGTTAAATGAGGACATAGAGGTCATAGGAGCTGTGTGGAAAGGACAGGAAAGCAGGAGAAAGGGAGGGAGAGGAAGGAAAGTCTGGTAAGGTGCATGCTGGGATTGGGGATGACAGCTAATAAGATCACCAAATGACTTTCAGATGGTACAGATGCAGGGTTTAATTTGCATGGAAGCTTCGCTTTGACAGCACACCTCTTCTGCTAAGTTTGCCACATCTTTTTCTGGACCATTCATTCAACTTCACATTTCACTCTCATACCGTGATTGAGAAAGGAGCCGCAAGTTACAAAATCACCCTATTGTGTTCTACTTCCGACAGAAAAGAACAGTAATGCTAAGTGTCTTTACTGAGGACCACAGAGGTCATAGGTGGTTGACTACTATGTTGTTGCTGGATATGTAGGTCTCCTGAGAAGGGCAGAATGAAGGTGCCTTTGGAGGTTTCAGACCCAGGCACCAGGAGACCTTACAACTGTCATCCATGAAGATGCCTCATGGGGGGATATAAATGGCAAACACTTGAGCTGGCACATGGGAAGTGCTGGTACTAGGGGGGCTGGAGGTCATCAGAGAGGAACCTGGAAGTCGTGGTCCTCACTCATGAACCTGGGATCCTATGTAGAACCTCTCCATAGGTACAAAACAAGTGTTTAACTCTTGCTGTCTTGTTGGCCAGAGAGATTTT
This sequence comes from Micromys minutus, assembly GCF_963924665.1. Lineage (NCBI taxonomy): Eukaryota > Metazoa > Chordata > Mammalia > Rodentia > Muridae > Micromys > Micromys minutus. The sequence goes on from NC_137974.1 coordinate 31,079,670, forward strand.
CTGGTTCCTTGTTTTTTTTTCTTCATACCTGGTTGTTTCTCAAACTTTTAATTTGACCTCCAGATTTCTACATTTCATTCCTTTGTGGGATCATAACCCTGTACATTCTCTGTTCTACGGAATCCAGTGGAGTCTGGAAGGCATACTGGATGCCTGTGCTTGCTCTCCTCAGCTTTTGGCCCTCTCTCCAATCTGTTATCTTTGTAAATACACCCCCCACCCCCACAGACACACACGTAGTACATAATAAAGCATATATACATATATAGTATATCCTACAACTCTGGCATCTTGAGCATTTTGAAGTCTCCAATCAACTCAACTTTACTTTCATAGCTTCAAACATGGCCTCTCCGGGTCTCCATGCAGGAAGAACTGCTTTTCTTCATCATGGAGGAAGATTACAAAGCCCCATGCCTATAACCTTGAATCTAAAGCCAAGCTGAAGCTGCCAAGTTCTTCTGTCTGCTGGGGCTGAAAGCCAGGCTCCTCCTTGAGTTACATTTGCATATACTTTCTGTTGTTGATGGTTTCCTTTACTGCTTAGGAGTTCCTTTAATTCCTTTTACAAGTTGGATGATTAGCTGGATGGGGTTTTGTCCTGAGGGCACCACTCCTTTTATTACCTTTAAAAAAATCTATCTATCTATCTATCTATCTATCTATCTATTTATCTAGATATCTATCTATCATCAGACAGACCAGATCTCATTACAGATGGTTGTGAGCCACAATGTGGTTGCTTGGATTTGAAATTAGGATCTCTGGAAAAGCAGTCAGTGCTCTTAACCACTGATTCATCTCTCCAGTCCCCTTTTATTACTTTTACCTTCAGGCTTTAAAAAAAAAAAACACATTTTATGTCCCTGAGCACTGGACTTAGCTTCATTACACTTTCCGATGCTTCCCTTCTCTCCCTTTCCTCAAACTGTGCATTTTGTATTTCTTTGTGCTGTTTGTTTTTGTTTTTCATTATACATCTGCATTGCAAAGACCACTAATAACCTCAAGTCACAGTGAATACTAGGCTGTCTTGAAATCTCCTCCACCTACATGATTAATCTAAAACTTTTCAATTTAGTCTCAGGCAGAGTCTTAGGACAAGAGCAAAATGCAGCCATGAGCTCTGTCAAATTATCACAAAATTGGTCTCCAGACCAGCTGTTAATATTAATACTGTTTCACTCAGAAGCATCTTGAATAGCATCTCCATAATAAAAATCATTATTATCACTATAGTCTTCTGAGTTCTAGTAAGATGGACCATTAAGCCCCACTTAAAGCGTTCACCTACTTTTCTAGTCCAGAGTTCTAAGGTCACCCATATTTCTCCAAACAACAGCATGGCCAAGCTTTTTCCCTGTTACCAATTTCTTAGTTCTTGGTCTTTGGTATGAAGGGACACCATGACCAAGACAACTCCAATTTTGAAAAAGCATATAATTGTTATTAAAATTTACAGTTTTTACAATTTTATAGAGCTTTCCTACCATTTTACAGGGTTAGTTCATGATTATTATGGTAGGCAGCAAATTGGCATGGTGCTAGAGAAGTATTGGAAAGCTTAGATCCAGGTCCATAAGCAGGAGGCAAAGGGGAGGGAACGGAGGGAGGGACTGGCCCTGTGTGGGCCTTTGAAACCTAAAAGCATACTTTTGTGACACACTTCCCCCAACCAGGCCTCACTTCCTAATCCTTCCCAACAATGCTGTTCCCTGGTGATTGAACATTCAAATACATGCGCCTACAGAACATCCTGCTTTGAAAATAATGTTTTATTGAAAGTTGAGGTCATTGAATGAAAATGAGATGTTTTGATGAAAAAACACAAAATTGTTCATACTTTCTGAATACTGTATCAGAGAACTATATTTGTTGGTTGTTAAAAGCACGCAAAAACAAACAAACAAACAAAAAAACCTAACAAGAACTTTGTCCAATTTCATTCATGGCAGATTTTGTTTCTTATCCTTTGTCTTTGTTTTGATGTTAAAATAAAGTATCACTTTAAAAAAAGGTTTATTTATTTATTATACATAACTATACTGTACCTGTCATCAAACATACCAGAAAATGGCATCAGATCTCATTACAGATGGTTTTGAGCCACCATGTGGTTGCAGGGATTTGAACTCAGGACCTCTGGAAGAGCCTTCAATGATCTTAATGACTAAGCCACCTCTCCAGCTCCTAAAGTATCATTTTTAATGGAATGGGAATAAATGGTTAAACAACTTTGAATATGCAGAGGAAAATACACAGTATTCTTAACAGTACCTGGAAATGCCTGTGATGTTTAGGGTAGACCAGAGATGGGAGGGACCAATATTACAGGATAATGATGATTCATGGTATAAAACATTAAGAGTAATAAAAGCTTAGGATGCTCTCCCCTCGTTGTAAATGGAATGTGCTGGACCTCCACATACAACCAGGTACACTGAAACTAATAGAAGAGAAAGAGGGGAAGAGCCTCAAACATCAGCACAGAGGAAAATTTCCTGAACAGAGCACCAATGACTTATGCTCTAAAATCAACAATCAACAAATGGGTCCTGTAAGGCAAAGGACACTGTCAATAAGAGAAAATGGCAACCAACAGATTGGGAAGAGATCTTTACCAATCCTGCATCTGATAGAGGGCTAAGATCCAATATATACAAAGAACTCAAGATGTTAAACTCCACAGAATCAAACAACCCTATTAAAAAATACGAGATAGAGCTGAATAAAGAATTCTGAACAGAGGAATACCAAATAGCTGAGAAGCACCTAAAGAAATGTTCAATATCCTTAGTCATCAGGGAAATGCAAATCAAAACAACCCTGAAATTCCATCTCACACTAGTCAGAATGTCTAAGATCAAGAACTCATGTGACAGCAGATGCTGGCGAGGATGTGGAGAAAGAAGAACACTCCACCATTGTTGGTGGGATTGCAAACTGGTTGGTACAACCACTCTAGAAATCAGTCTGGTGGCTCCTCAGAAAATTGGATATAGTACTACTTGAGGACCCAGCTATACCACTCCTGGGCATATACCCCAAAGATGCTCTAACATATAAAAAGGACACATACTCCACTTTGTTCATAGCTGCCTTATTTATAAAAGTCAGAAGCTGGAAAGAACCTAGATTTCCTTCAATAGAAACGGAAAATTTGGTACACTTACACAATGGAGTACTACTCAGCTATTAAAAAAATGACTTTATGAAATTCTTAGGCAGATGGATGTAACTAGAAAATATCATCCTGAGTGAGGTAACCCCCCCCCTACACACACATGCACAATGTATACTCTCACTGATAAGTGGATTTTAGCTCAGTATACCCAAAATACGATTCACAGACTACATGTAGCTCAAGAAGAAGGAAGAACAAAGTGTGGATGCTTCAGTCATTCTTAATAGGGGGAACAAAATACTCACAGGAGGAAATATGAAGACAAAGTGTGGAGCAGAGACTGAAGAAAAGGCCATCTAGAAAATTCCCCACCTGGGGATCCATCCCATATACAGACACCAAACCCAGACAATATTGTGATGCCAAGAAGTGTTTGCTGACAGGATCCTGATATAGCTGTCTCCTGAGAGGCCCTGCCAGAGCCTGACACATAAAAAGGCAGATGCTCACAGCCAACCATTGAACTGAGAATAGGGAGTCAGTGGAGGAGTTAGAGAAAGAACTGAAGGTGCTGAAGGGGTTTGCAGTCCCATAGGAAGAACAACAATATCAATCATCCAGGCCCTCTAGAGTTCCCAGGGACTAAACCACCAACCAAAGAGCGCACACGGAGGGACCCACGGCTCCAGCAGCATCAATAGGATGGCCTTGTCTGACATATAATGCAAGGAGAAGTCTCTGGTCCTGTGAAGGCTTAATGCCCCAGTCTAGGAAAATGCCAGGGTGGGGAGGAGTGAGGGAGGGGGTGGAGGAGCACTCTCATAGAGGCAGGGGGAGGGAGGATGGGTTAGGCGGATTCTGGAGAGAATAACATTTGAAATGTAAACAAAGAAAATTTCTAGTATTAAAAGAGAATGAAATGTGAGAGTCAGAAGGTTGACCTCTGGCTTCCACATATACGAATTTACATGCATGTACACAAGACAAAGCGTGCTGCGTGCTAAACTATGGCAGGGACTGATCGTGGTGCATGAGTCAGTATAGTGGATTTCAGGAATCTTTCTCACATCCAGTTACGAGCGAGCACCTGACCACTGGCCATGCCTGCCTGTCCCTTGACATGGTGACAGACTCTTCTCACTTTTTAAATTCCAGAGCGAGACATTTCTTGTAGCTGGTTCATGGACAAATTGTTCTTTGTGTCTCCAGGCATTGTCTCAGATGGAAGAGCACTGGGCATCTGCACATTCCTAGTAGTAGTTTACACACTGTGGTTTGCTGGGGACACTTGGCTCCTGAAAAGAAAAGCCCATAATTCATAGCATGAGGTGGTATACATATTTTGGCCAACCTCAACTTCAGTCTTCAGTACAAATGAGTGTGGGGCTGGGAAGAGGTACACATGGTTGCCTCCCGTACGTACAGTGCCGACACACTGCCTGCACACTCTGTTCAAAGATGATCCACATGTTTAAAACCTCAGATGCAGGAGAAGGCAGGCAGGGAGGAGGACCCTAGTGTCACTGTAGAAATGACAGGTATAAAACACATTCCATTTTTAAAGATAATTCTCTGTCTGGCCACAACTTCTTTCTCCAAATATTTCCTTCACATATCTCCATGATCTAAAAATGGCATTTTTCCTCAAAAGAAATAGATACCGTCAGACACAAGCTTGTGCTTAACTAAACTCTTAAACGCTTTTACCTTCTGGTGTATGGTTAGAATGTTTCATTTCTTCCGTGTCTAAGTTTTTGTCGTCCAAAAGTGGTGGTGATTACCTGAATGCTTATATCTTCATTGCTATGTTCTAGAAGATTCTCACCAAAAAGTAAAATAAAATAAAATGTTAGTAATGGGCAATACTGGGTAAAGCATAGAGTTCATCTCCCTGAGTTATCAATTTTTAGAATTAATCCCCCACTCCCCCCTTGCGTGTGCATGTGTCACTGTGTACATGTGGAAGAAAGTCATACTAAAACCTGTGTGAGTCACTTCTTTCTACCACTCGGGTTCTCCAACTCTGGTTCTCAGCCTTTGCAACAAGAGCCATTACCACTGAGCAATCATGCTGCCCCTGGATTTTTTTAAAACTGCTTATAAACTTACCAGTTATTGCAAAAACAATTTTCTTAAAAGAAAATTTAAGTGACATCTATTTCTCAGTAGGGTGATAGTAAAAAATACACTTTGATTACTAATATAGCGTGGTATATCCTCCTGCTTAACGAGAAGCCTCGATCACGAGTCTTCTTTCTTTCAATAATTTTTGCGCTAGTTTCCAAAAAACAATAATATTGTGCCATTGGTAATTATTCCTCGAATTTATTGATTCATTACATCTTCCCCCAGCTTCTGGTTTTTCATTTTGAGAACCCAGGTGGCTCTTGAGAGGATGAACTTAGCTCCGAGGAATGTTGATGAAGTGTGTTCTCTGAGCTCATATTCTCTCTCTGACCTAGAGATTGGCTCAGTTGTAGATATGTAATGATTACAGATCCAACTGAATTTCTGCAAATATTGGGGGAATTCAAGGTCTCTGCAGTCTGCAGACATGAAAACTCCACGGAAGAGCCATGGCAAGGGGTGGAGTGTGTGTCAGAGATGAGCAGTCCCATCTGGAACCCTGTCAAACTTACCTAAAACTACACATACAGGCTCTAAAGTTTTCTTTAAATGTGTGGGGTAATCACAAACCACCCCCAAATATTCCCTACCTCTATTAGTATTAGATTCTAATACTAGAATCTTACTGAACTGGTCTGATGTGAGTTTATCAGCAGAGATGATGTTAAGGGTGAAAATGTAGGATTGCCTGAGCCAAGGAAGGAGTAAAGAGTGCATAAAATCACCCTGTCTTCTCCTGGAAATTAGACCTTGTTAATTTCAGTTACGAGGAGCTTCTTCAACTTTGGCCCATTAAGTTCCATAAGCTGGATAGTATGAGGAACTTCAGAAGACATTTTTTAATGTTTACTAATGCTCCATGATAAAGGGATATGTTTCATTTGAAATCAAGCATACTTCAGATGTACATTTTGTTAAAAAATGCTATTCTGCCTATAGATCATTATCACACATGACTTGAAATATGGCCACCTGCTTTTTATTTAGGCTTAGAGATGTGAAATTCCTGCTGGACAAGTGGTGTTGACCTCCCTTAATTCCAGCACTTAATTCCAGGGACTAGCCTCTGGTCTACAGAGCGAGATTCTGACCACAAGCTAAAGTTAACAGAAGTAAACTTAAGGAAAGCAATGACTTAGTGAAAGATAAAAGTTAGCATGCAAGAAGGTCCTGAGTTTCAAATCCTGTTCCTCTGCAGCCTCCAGACAAGATGCACGCTCTATCTGCAAATCATATGGTTTTGTGTAGAAGCCACGGTGCAGGGGCCAGAAGCATGGGTGGAACACTAAAGGTGAGAAGCTAAGAAATTCTAAATTTTCAGGTTAACTTTTGCCGACAAGCCACATAAGAATTTATTAAGGGTCACACCTTTAGCCACTAGCTCTTGATATAGGGTAGAAGCAAAATCTTTCATAATTGAAAACATTTTTATGGGTACTCATGGGCTTTAATATATGCTATGTGTTCAGGTGCTCTCAGGGGTCAGTACCCATGAGCTGGGGTTACAGGCTGTGTTAAGCTGCCTAACGTGGGTCCTGGGAACCAAACTCAATTTTCTAGCAAAGCCATAGTAGCTTCTAGCAGGCAAACTCACTCTCCCACATGCGTTTTACAGTTTTTAAGTAAAGAGTATTGCCAACAAAACCCAACCATGCCTGGCTAAAATTAACTTATCTCTTCAAGCTTTTGATCTATCTCATTCTACACTGTCAGAAAATTGGCTACTAAAGTAGTCGGCAGCTAGACAATGAAGCCATACCTTGCCTCATCTCAGATAGGCAATGGAGGGGGGATAGACTGTAGAAGGCAATGGAGGGGGAGAGACTGTTGAAGGCAATGGAGGGGGAGAGACTGTTGAAGGCATTGGAGGGGGAGAGACTGTTGAAACCTTCTTGAAAGTTTCCCAGGAACGGTTTCACTGGAGATGATTAAAGAACACGTCTGAGTTCAATTCTGCTTTATCTCACATATGAGGTTTCACTGTGGTTAGACTTTCTCCCATCAAAATACATTGGCTATTGGAGATGTATGGCTATAAAGACTATGGCTGAGCAGCACATTGGGCTTATCTTACAAGTTGAAATCATTAAGGAGTTTGAGTTTATTGCACTTGGGAGGGAGGGAGTGTATTTTAAATAGGCCCAGGCTTATGTTTAGAAAGTGGATACTGAAGACAATTTTGTGAAATCACCTGCTGATGGTTTCATCATTTACCACAGCCATTTCCCTTTTCCAACCAACAGTTGCCAAATGGAGAAAATGTCAGTTCTTTGGTAAGCCTACCTTACCACTAACCTGTGAATATGTCTCACTGGGAGAACAAAACTTTCGTAGTATTCCCTTAACTTCCAGATAAACTGGCCATTAGACCCAGCATACACCCCCATTATTTCAGCAGCCCAAGGAGGATTTTTTATACCACTCACATAAATATAATGCTCAGATCTCTTCCTGAAAAAAACGAAGCAAACAAAACCCTTCACGTCTTGTCTTCTGAGCAAAGGGTTTGATTAATTCCCTATCATTTCTCTTCTCTCGTGTTTTCAACGACACAGCGTATTCTTCCGTCCCCCATCACCACTGTATAGGAACAGCTATTGCTGTGGACTGAAATGGCTAGATGGTACCCTATCAGCCACTAGACTGCAGTTCTTCTCTGACTCCATCTCCACTGGGGTCAGTTGACACAAATACCCTCTCCCCTGCCTTTTCTACCTTGGCCTTCCAGACTGTCTTAGTCAGGGTTTGTATTGTGCACAAAACATCATGACCAAGAAGCAAGTTGGAGATGAAGGGTTTATTCAGCTTTCTCTTCCACACTGCTGTTCATCACCAAAGGAAGTCAGGACAGGAACTTACACAGGGCAGGAACTTGGATGCAGGAGCTGATGCAGAGCTCATGGAAGGTGCTGCTTATTAGTTGGCTCAGCTTGTTTTCTTATAGAACCCAGGTCTACCAGCCCAGGGATGGCACCACACACAATGGGCTGGGCCTTCCCCCCTTGATCACTAGTTGAGAAAATGCCTTACAGCTGGATCTCATGGAGGCATTTCCTCAACTGAGGCTCCTTTCTCTGTGATTACTCCAGCTTGTGTCAAGTTGACACAAAGAACCAGCCAGTATGCAGACCTTGTTTCAGGGAAGCTTAATTGATTCTTAAATGCTTCTGTCTGGCATCTTTGTTCCTATATATTTCCCCGAGTTTCACTGATGCTATTTCCCTTTACCTTTGACTTTAAGTGAAGCAATCCTTACTGTAAAATGTTCTATAAATTGTAAAGAGCTCATTGTTACTAATAATCCCAAGAAACTGTCAACCTTTTCCACTAGTACTTTTTTTAAACATTATTTCTTTATGTGTATATGCATGTCATTGTACTACACGAGGGTCTGTCTGGTATTTGTGGAGGTCAGAGAAGGGCATCGGATTTCTTGGAACTGTAGTTACAGATGGTTATGAGCTGCCAGGTGGGTGCTGGAAACCAAGCCTGGGTCGTCTGGAAGAGCGTTAGTGCTCTAACTGCCGACCCCTTTCTCCAGTCCCAACGGGCTTGTTTTAAGTTGGACTTTATGGCCATATATGCCTTTCATCTCTGGTTTCCAGGTGTGTTCTTTATCTGAATGTCTGTCAGCACCACCCTCCTTTTTCTTCCTTGTGGTGTCCATGAGGAATTTTCTGTTTAATTTTGAGACTCTGGAATATAATCTCTCCTTGACCCTTCTGCAAGTTCAAGACCCCTCCCCCCAAAGGAGAAAACCAATTCTTTTTAAAAGTCATTTCTTATTTGTCAGGTGGAGATGCACATACTAAAGCAACAATTAATTCTAGAAAACAGATGAAAGATTTTCACCTCGACACAATGTCCAAATTTAGCTAACAATGTTTGTTTGCTATAAGACAACAGATGGAAATGTAACCCTAGATGTTTAGGGGATGACTGGTAATGTCCACTGTGACTCTCCGACAGGAATGCCTAACTGGTAGAGACAATGATTATTCATAGAGGTATCCAGAAAAGAATGTGGGGTTTGAATCTTAGTTAGGGAGATAATAATCATTCAAAAATCACCGCCCACAGGGAAGGAGCTTCTGAACAAAGGAAAATGATTTTCAAACAGCACAGCATGTCCACAGGAACGAGACAGAATAATTAAAGTCGAGCCATCTCATCAGGGAAGAAACTGGTCCAGAATGATGTGATTTATTTTCTAGACCTCGCTTCCTCAACTCATCTCTTAAATTATGGCATTCTCCAGATGTCCATCCTCCACCCACTGTCCTCACACTGTGGACTCTCTGTGAGTGACCTCATTTCCTCTCATGATTTTAGTTCCTGATGATTCAGTTCTTTATCTTTATCCTTGACATTTCCTATGGAGTCATCCATCTGTCTACTCCACAGCTCCCTGGAGCCTTATCTTTAAACCCTCAGATGTCTTCTATAAAACAGCATTTATTCTCACGACCACAAATCTCACGCAACCCAGCTTTCTGCCCAACACTTTATTCCTATTATTCCTCTATTGTTTATTGTGTTTGCGTGTGCTAAAACCAGACTATAAAAAAATCTGTTAGGTATTTTAAAAATCTGAATTAACAACAAATCCTTGTGAACTTTAACCCCTCCCCATGAAATAATCCTTTCCTTCCTGTCTTGTTTTCGTTTTGGTTACAGCCCCTACTCGTTTGCTCTGAACGAGGATAATGATCTTTTTACTGACCTGTGTTGATTAGTATTTGCAATGTCACCAGAACAACATGATGTTAACCAACTTAATATGACTTTCCATATATTGAGAAATATCTCTATAAGCGGGAAGGTAGAAACAGAAGCAATGGCATCTAGTTAGCTAGAGCCACAGCCAAGGTGGTGGGTCAGAACAATACGTAGAGTATGCCACCGCTAAAGCAGGTGTTAGTCATCTCTGGTCTGAGAGACACCCCAGGCTGTGTTGTTGAGCAGCATAACTAGAAGTCCTTCTATATGACTTCTTCAAGAAAGTCCTGAGTGAAAATATCAAACTCATAGTTTGATACAATATGGTAATATCATAGATATTAGTAGACAGAGAAAAGAAATTCTGCTCTTTTTGGGTCATTGGACAATGCCATCTGCTTTTCTGAAACTTCATATGCACACAATTTCTCTTAACTGGAAATATTGAAAATTGGGTAATAGTAATAAAAAATAATAATTTTTAATTGATAGTATCCTCTTCTAGTCATTCAGTCATTTCTGCTTTAATCACACGTTGACAAGGAAGCCAGGGGAAGAAAGACAAAAAAAAAAAAGGGACTAGTTAGAAAATGGCTGGTGGGCTGGAGAGATGGCTCAGTGGTTAAGAGCACTGACTACTTTTCCAAAGGTCCTGAGTTTAAATCCCAGCAACCACATGATGGCTCACAACCATCTGTAATGGGATCTGATGCCCTCTTCTGGTGTGTCTGAAGACAGTTATAGTGTACTTATATATGATAAATAAATAAATAAATAAATAAATAAATAAATAAATAAATCTTTAAAAAAAGAGAGAGAGAAAGAAAATGGCTGGTAAGGGCTGGAGAAATAGCTGAGGTTAAGAGCACTGACCGCTCTTCCAGAGGTCCTGAGTTCAATTACCAGGAACCACATGGTGGCTCATAACCATCTATAATGGGATTGGATGCCTTTTTCTGGTGTGTCTGAAGATTGAGACAATGTACTCACATACATTAAATCCATCAATCAATCAATCAATCAATCTTAAACTGACGGAGGGGGTTGGGGTGGGGTGGGGAACTGACGGTAAGATTCATGCCAGAAATCATAGCACAATTTTAAGTAAACTTTTATAAAAAGTATGATGGAATACACAAAGAGCTAGAAGATAGAAACAAGTGTTGGGGAGATGGCTCAGCAGGTAAAGCGCTTGCTCCTCAAGCCTGGTGATCTTGGTCTCTTGGACCCAGGTTGAAAAAGAAAACTCCAGGTAGATTTAAAACAAAACAGTGCAGTGATCTGCATGATCAGTGCCAGGCCCCTATGTCCTCATTTAGTTTAGGGATACTTTGATGTCTCTAAATTGACCATTGAGATCTGGCATGAGGAGGTTTGCAAGGTCTGAATGCCCAGTTAAGGTGTCGGGAAGGTAGATTTTCCACCTGTCATGCTTCTTCAGGTAGCCTTGGACCTAGGGACAAGGGGCCAGGTCATATCAATAAAGATTATTAGTAAAGATTGAATACTTGACTCCTTTGTCTTAACATTGATCCTGCCAAACTGTAAGGACGTTGCAGATTTCAGTCTGCTTCTACAAAAGAATTTCTACTCTGTGGACCCATCAAATTCCGGACCTTCTTATTTCAAAGATCTGTTTCTCATGCAATGTACCCACTTGTCATGCCCTGGACTGTCTTTACCCATGACTTTTTAACACATTATGGAACAATGAAGCTACTGTAAGCAACAATTATTTACTATGTAATATGCAGTAAACACTGGTAAGCTTAGCATATGTTTCAAGTACAAATGGGGTCATTGATCATACCTGGTTGTATAAAGTACTTATTACCTACAAATGTAGCAAAGCAAGAGGTCATTAAAAAGTAGAATGCAAAGTTTTGAGATTTTAGTTCGTTAAAAAAAAAAAAACAAAAGCAATGATCTTCAAGAATGGTGTAGGAACAAGAATCAAGGGTAGTGTCTTTGAGCTAGTAAAAAGGAATGGAATCCAGTACTCTTGTATGTATGTGTATATATGTATATACACACACATATATATTTATGTATGTATATATATGTTACTATTACGTTTTCTGCATTATACATTTTCCTTATTCTCACAGTTTCAATTACCCACGAAGATGGTACTATCTCTTGCACTGGGAAAACAGATGTCCTCTGCAGCTTGTATAGATGATTTGGTATGTAAGAGTGCTGGCCAGGCCAGCCCAGTTACCACAGTTCAATCCTGGACTTCATAGAGGATGGAGAAAATGATTTCTGCACATTGTCCACATGCATGCTACAGGACATATGCTTACACACTATTGACAATATTAAAATACAATTTTAAAAAAATGTCCAAAATAACTCCACATTCCACTTCTATTTCTTTCTTTTTTGTTTTTTAAAATGTACTAATGGAACTTTTTTTAATTGGATATTTTATTTATTTACATTTTAAATGTTAGCTCCTTTCCCAGTTTCCCCTCCAGAAACTTTCCATCCCTTGCCCTCTCCCCCTGTTTCTTTGAGGGTGATTCCCCATCTACCCATCCCCTTTCTCTTGCCTCCCTGTCCTGGCATTCCTCTACACTGGGCATTGAGCCTTCATGGACCAAAGGCCTCTCCTCCCATTGATGCTGAACTAGGCCATCCTCTGCTACATATACAGGTGGAGCCATGGGTCCCCCCCCCATGTGTATTCTTTGTTTGGTGGTTTAGTCCCTGGGAGCTCTGAGGGGTCTGGTTGATTGATAATGTTGCTCTTCCTATGAGGTTTCAAACTCCTTCAGTTCCTTCAGTCCTTTCTCTAACTCCTTCATTGGAGACCCCATTCTCAGTCCAATGGTTGGCTTTGAGCATCCACTCTGTATTTGTCAGGCTCTGCCAGAGCCTCTCAGGAGACAGCTATATCAGGCTCCTGTCAGCAAGCACTTCTTGGCATCCTCAGTAATGACTGGGTTTGGTGTGTGTATATGGAATGGATCCTCAGGTGGGACAGTCTCTGGATGGCCTTTTCTTTAGTCTCTACTCTACACATTGTCTCTGTGCTTCCTTTAGACAGAAGCAATTCTGGGTTAGAAATTTAAATATGAATGGGTGGCCCCATTCGCCAACCAGGAGCCTTGTCTAACCTCTGGATATGGTCTCTTCAGGTTTTCCCTGCCCTTTTGTTGGGCATTTCAGATAAGCTCATCCCAGTTGAGTCCTGGGAGCCTCTTGCTTTCCTGGCATCTGGGAGATGCTGGTGGCTAACACCTGATCCTCATCCCTCATCGCTACATACCTCTGTTCAAATTCCTGACACTTTGTATATCATCTGTCTCCTTCCATACCTGATCCTGCCCCCAACCTTTCCCATTCCCCTTCCTCTATTCCTCCCAAGTCCCTTCTACCCTCTACCTCCAATGAGTATTTTGTCCCCCCTTCTAAGAACTGAAGCATCCACACTTTGGTCTTTCTTCTTCTTGTATCATGGGTATTCTGAGCTTTTGGGCTAATATCCACTTATCGGTGAGTGCATATCATGCTTGTTTATGAACCTTACTCAGGATGATATTTTTTAGTTCCATCTATTTGCCTAAGAATTTCATGAAGTTACTGTTTTTAATAGCTGAGTAGTACTCCATTGTATAAATACACCACATTTTTTTCTGTATCCATTCCTCTATTGAAGGACATCTGGGTCCTTTCCAGCTTTTGACTATTATAAATAAGGCTGCTATGAACATGGTGGAGCATGTGTTCTTGCTATATGTTGGGGCATCTTGTGGGTCTATGCCCAGGAGTTGTATAGCTGGGTCCTCATTTAGTACTATGTCCAATTTTCTGAGGAACTGCCAGACTGATTTCCAGAGTGGTTGTACCAACTTACAACCCCACCAACAGTGAAAGAGTGTTTCTCTTTCTCCACATCCTCGCCAGCATCTGTTGTCACCTGAGTTTTTTATCTTAGCTATTCTGACTGGTCTGAGGTGGAATCTCAGGGTTGTTTTGATTTGCATTTCCCTGATGACTAAAGATGCTGAACATTTAAAAAGAGGAATTCTATCCCATGAGAAATACATAGGTGTTGGCATTTGCAATCGTGCAATTTAATCTCTCCAGTTTGAGTTTTGGTAACATTTAAGTTTTCTCTCTTATTATTGATGTTAGCCACCTTTCCATCCCTCTAACAATATACCAGAGGTTAGTAGATACAAGATTCACATTGGCTTATAGTTTAGAAATTCAGAGTTTCCATGATCAGATAAAACCATTACTTAGACCTCTGAAGGAGGTACCAGCAGCAATAGCAGAACATGCAAAGGAGAGCAAACTAGTTACATTGTGGCCAGGAAGTAAAAAAGATGATGGGAGGAAGGGAAGGAAATAGTAGGATCAAAAAAAAAAAAAAAAAAAAAAAAAAAAAAAAAGTCATCCTTAGGATCATCCTTCAGAAATCTGAAGATTTTCTTTAAGGCTCCACTTCTAATAGTGCCACCTTGAAAGCTAAGCCTTGAAAACATATACTTTGGGGACTATTACACATACAAACCACAGAAACCTTATTGGGTTGCCCTTGATGTGTCCTCTCTGTTCTGGAAGGTGGGAACAGGGGCCAGTTACTGTGTCCTCTTACATGAACTGTAGCATGCCTATTGGCATGAATGTCATGGACACTCAAAGAATCACAAATACTGAAACTTGAAGTTACCTATCTGCTCAGCATCTTCTCAAAGATCCACACAACAGCAAGAGAGCCCTGGCTTTGCAAATTTAAAGTGATACAACTCTGTAAGTGATATATCAAATATCTAAACAAAGATAATTGGTTTCCGAAGAAAGGCAACCATCTCAACTACATAAAATACAGAGAAGCAAACCTTTGAACTAGCTTCTTCACAAAGAACTTCTATAAAGTTGTGTCAGTCACTGAACTTCAGACAGAAATAGGTACATTAATTAATAACTTCAGTATGAACTGTTAAACAACCCTCTGGGTTGGGTGGATAGCTCAGGGAAAAACAGGCATACTACGGTTCCCACAAGCTGACACAGAAACTGGCCTCTAACATCACTTGCCAGAACAGAGAACAGAACACTTGCCCAGCACACACGAGAGGCTGTATGTTCAAATCCCAGTACCTGGAAAATAAAAATGTTGTGTTGGTAGATTAAAAATGAAGCTACTAAAAATTGGAAGAGAATAGGGTTATGTGATGTTTTGATACTGATCATAATTTAATGACTTAGTCTTTCAGGGTGAATAAGATGGGTATGCTGTTGTGGAAATTACATTATGAAAGGCTCCAGCAACTGCTCTCAAGTTTCCAAATAATTTGAAACGTTTTTCCTAACAGAAACAATGCGCTTGAACAGCATCCCTCATTTGGTTATCAGAAAAAGAATGGCTGTCATTCTTCACCTCTTCTTCAAGATTCTAATTAGAAATTTGGCATCTTTAGCGCCTGTACCTCACAGAGAGAGGCCATAAATTTAGATGTCTTTCATGGTTTTGACATTCCAACAGTATTAATCATCTTTGTGATTTAAAACTTCCTTACCTGCTAAATTCTTGGCATTGTTTACTGGCTTGATTAGCTTAGGTATTCATATGTTCCAGTAAGTAACTGTTTAAGATTATCTTATCTAAATTATACAAAGACAACTCTTATCTTTTGAGCAAAATCCCTTCCATACTCACAAGAAGCATAATTTTCTTTGAGACAAAGAGAAAGTGGAAGCCCCGCAGCCCCCAATAGGAGACCCTGATTGTGTCCTATCTTGGTGACTTTGTCTAAGAGATGTCCTGGCTGCCTCACACCTTTGTCTTGTTTGGTCACAGGACCATTATTAACATTCCCCACTGGTTCAGCCTTTGTTGTTGAAATGTAGTGGTATTATCAAAGACCTTTAGTTTAGAGGATATATCCATATGTAGATATCAGTTGGAAGGGTACCACAGGGTCTAAAATTACGGAGAAGGCATAACAGAGAGACTTGATGCAGCAAGAATCAGAGCCCCAAACAGATCCTATCACTGGTCTGGAGAAAACACAATTGGCACAAGAGCAGAGCATCCCTCTCTCCCTCCCACAGTAGGATCAGTGTTGCCTGGGTTTGGCTGCTGCTGCTACAGGTTCTGCTGATGCGATGTTAGCACTGAAGCCCAGTTTTGGCTGTCATTTCACATGTCACTAAGTGGTGATTTGTAATACAAGCTGGGTACTCCTGTTTGATTCAGCCTTAGAAATAAATGTTTGTTTTTCACTCTCTACAGATTGTCTGAAGGTGGTGGATATTTGACATTGTCTCGCTTATTAGGACTTTTTCCTATCAAGGTTTGGCAATTATAACACTATTTAAATCTTCAGAAGGGTGAAGACTAAGCAATTCAGAGGCAGATAAAACCAAGGTACATACTACCACTTCATTACCAAAAAGCAAACATTTTTTACTCTCTTATGCTTCTAAAAGAAATTTACTTCTATACATCATAATAAGATTATCTCATATAAAACTAAGGGCACATTGTTGTTCTAGTAAAATGGAGAGAACCTGACCTTGGTAACCACTGCTTTTTATCTTAGTCATATTTTCCGAGTAAAATCAGTTTCTTTTGTTCTGCCATAACCCTAAGCAGAAAGTCTTTTGATTATAGATTCCATTTTGTTGTACTTAATACAAAAACATAGAAGAACAGGAAATGTATTAGTCAGGGTTTTTCTAGAGTAACAGGACTTATAAAATGAATCTATCTTCTATTTATCTATCTAATCATCTATCATCCATCTATCTATCTATCTATCTATCTATCTATCTATCTATCTATCACCTAGAAAGGGGATTTACTAGAATGGCTTACAGGTTGTGATCTAGTTAGTTCAAAAATGACTGTCTACTAAAGCATTGTCCAAGTATGAAGTAGTTGTTCAGTCCACAATGCTGGCTGTCTTAGCTGTTCTTCAGTATATGCCAGAATCCCAAATAAGAATGTCCAAGGCTAGTGAGAGAAGGAACTTGCCAGCAAGAGTGGTGCAAACAGGCAAAGAGGGAAAGCTTTCAAGTTCTTTCTATAAGCTACTGGCAGAAGATGTAGCCCAGATTAAAACTGTGTCTTCCCACTTCACAAGATACAGAATAAATGTGGGTCTTCCTACTTCAAATATTTAATTAAGAAAAAGAAATCCATCACAGGTGAACCTAGACACCAGTTTCAGGTAATTCTAGACAGTCAAGTTGACAGCGAAGAATAGCCATAGGAACAAAATAAGTGGGAATTCTGAACTATAGGAGTGATTAATGTATAATAACTACATTTATAAAAAATAAATATTATATATGTGAACATGTAGTACATATAAAATCGAGGTTTTTTTAAAAAATCTTGAGATAATAAAACGTTGTTTTGAAAAATGTATATATAATTGCATTCTAATTACCTTTGACCCATAGATTCCCATTCTATGCCCTTCCTTCCATTTATCTGCGGAACACTGGTCTGGAAACAGCCTCTGACTTATTGATAAACCATTTACAATTTATCCCAGTCCATTCTGAATTCCTTTTCCACATATTCTTCAAGTTAGATCAACATGGCAGAGAGTATGAATAGCTTCAAGGTATTTTTTTCTCTTTTTCTTTGTGTCAAGTTCTTTCTGTATGTTATATGTCACAACTTTTCCTGGGGATTCACAACACACACATCTACTCACCACAGATAGGAGCCCGCAGCTGATGAAACTATAAATACCACCAACGTCCAACTTGGTGAGCCAGTGGGTTTTATTGGGGTTACTTAAAGGAATATGAGTGAAGAGTTACCTATAGGAGCAGAAATGTCTCAAAGGCAGCTGATTCACCAAAACCCATCCCAGAAAACCCATCTCACAAACCTGGACAGCCTGCTGGTAGCTAAACAGACTGCAGAGTGTACTTTCCAGGTGTCTCAGCTAAATTTCTGGGCAGGTTCCCTGGTTTTTCCTTCCAGGCAACTAGTTTGCTTTTCTTATGTCTGAGAAGGACTCTCAGCTTTTATTACTCTTGTGGGGGTGGGGTAGAGGTACGGGACAGAAACCTAGAGATTTAGTCAGTTTTAGGAACTTCCTGAAGCTATTCTGAGTTGTTTACCTTTCTGCTCAAGGAGCTTCCTGCAGGATGGAATGTTTAAATCTGGGAAGAAACTGTTACACAACAATGTAAGAGTCAGTTATTGTTTAAAAACATCTATTTGATTATGCCTTGCTCTGGCTCACAGTGATTTAATAATATTTTAATTTAATAATAATTGGAGAAGGCACATATTATCCAGGATGGCTTCTCTACAAATCCACATCTGCTGTGCTTTTCTCTCATTCTCGGTGCTCCAATTGTGCTCCTTGGCCAGCTTCCCAGAAACCCTGTTCTCTTTCCAGCCCTGCTCATTGCAACCATGTTCCCTTTGCTTGACTGATTTTTTTCACCACTGCCTTCTCCTACCACTTCTTGGTGTCATTGTCCAAACTTCAAATCTCCTCTGTCACACCTTTCCCTCAACTCAGACAAGAATAAATCCTGTTTCTGCTGGACCCCATGCCCTGCATTAGCAGACATTACTAATCATTTGCTGAATGCTGTCGTGCTTCAGTCAGTCAATGAATACCAGCCCACCGCATCAGGATGTGGATGGCATTTGCTGTGTGCCCTGCTATTTCCATAGTGCACAAGACATTTACACACAACACATGGTAAATGTCCAACTGGTGAAAGCTGGACAAATTGTTAAGTGACTGTGAGTGACCAGGTCTTCCCATGGTAATGATCAGACCAAGAATTTATGTGGCTTGTTTTAGGTTTCAACTTCTGCAGGATAAAACCCCACATCCTCTAATTTCTTAGGTCACCAAGGGTGGTGTTAAGAAGGCAGGAAAGGAAGAGTTTTCAGACTGTGGTAGCTCACACTTGTTAATCACAGCTCTGGGGAGGCTAAGACAGAAGGGTAACCATGAACTCAAGGCCAGCCTGTGCTACATAGCAAGACTTTGTCTCCAAATGTTAATAAAATAAAACAGGGAAGGATTTTGTTTGCATCTAGGTGTAAAGCTCGTATTAGCCATGAAGGTGGAATAACTGGACAAGAGACCAAACACCATTTGTTTCTTAGCTCTAAAGTTAAGAATAGTTCTATGCTAATTCCAATGACTAAGAATGTATGCAATTTCCTCTGAAGCAAACTGTCCCTTTGAGAGCAGGAAGAAATATTTTATCCCTTTCCCCTAAGCTTAATCGTTTTACCAGGATCCATTTCTTCTTACAGCAGATTTTTTTTCCTTTACAGAAAGAAAACAACTGTGTCTGCATGTATAAACCTCTCACATTTAAAAATTTGTCTTTCAAACACATGATGTCCTTGGATGTGTGTATTGAACCACCAGAAATAACTCGGTGACATATCCTTGCTTATTTCATACATATTTCCAATGTATGACTCACTGGTTTAAAGAGCACCAATGTGAACCCAGAGCAAAACAGAGAGGTCTTGGCGTCCTTGTGCCTTGGGCGGAAGATGAATCACCACTGCTGGCGAAGCGTCCTGGGTCAGCGTTGCCTGTCTCTTGGTTTGAATGACCCTCACTGTTCCTGTATTCACCCCACTCACAAGCACACACTCATCCTCACAAGAACACCCTTCCCAACCCCCCCTGCCCCAAACTCGGTACACATCTTACTTTAGAAGCTCCATGGAATGACTTTTGGCTACAAGACATGTGTATACAAAGGAAAGGAAGTGTTTTAGAGGCTACAACCTCATACAGGAGCACAAAACATTAGAGGGACACAAACCATCATCAGCATTTCACTCAGTTTTGGTTCTAAAGGTTGTATTTTCCTTTCTTCATTCACCATCTGTTTTTCTCACTGTCACAAATGTTACTTCCCATGGAATTTAGCAGGAGAGTGAATTTTGATGTAATGTCTTGATTTTCCTGAACATTATCTAATTTCTTTTTCCTCCCATTGATTGATTGACTGATTGAGACAAAGTTTCATATAGCTCAGGCTAGTCTCAATCTCCCCACATAGCTAAGAGTGACGTTGACTGTCTGGTCTTCCTGCCTTTATCTCCCAAGTGCTGAGATTATAGGTGTGGGTGAACCTACTTTATGTGGTGGATAGAACCCAGTGCTTTGTGCATTTAGGAAAGAGCTTGACTCAGCCACATCTGAAGACTCTTTGCCACTTCCTTCCTTCCTTCCTTCCTTCCTTCCTTCCTTCCTTCCTTCCTTCCTTCCTTTCTTCCTTCCATCTTTCCTTCCTTCTCCCCCCCTCTTCTCTTAAAGACAGAGCCACCTTTAAAATCACATTAATTGTACAAAATTTGAAACAACTTCCATATGTTTACCTCCTAATTCTGGACTAGTACTAGCTTTACCTAGAGGTAAAGGTTGAACTTTAACCCATGAGGATCACATCATGTTCTTTTCAATGAAAACCAATTATACTCCACAGTCCACAGTAGAGCCAGAGAGCAAGCCTTTCTTGAACTAGGTATACTGTCTTTTTTTTTCCCACGAAGGAGCTAGCTGTAATAAATAAATTAATTAATTACATGTGTGACTGTTTTGCCTGCATGTATGTTCATGCACCACTTGCATTTTTGGCACCCACAGAGGTCAGAATAGGGCACTGGACCCCTGGACCTGCACTTACAAATGGCTGTGAACCACTGTGTGGGTCCTAGGGATAGAATCTGGGTCCTCTTCAATAAGAACAGGTGCTCTTAAGCATTCATGAATCTCTCAATTCCTACATTTTTTTTGGAGATTTATCTCTCTCTCTCTCTCTCTCTCTCTCTCTCTCTCTCTCTCTCTCTCGAGAGAGAGAGAGAGAGAGAGAGAGAGAGAGAGAGAGAAGCAAAGAAAATCATTGTAATAAAGAAGGATAAAAAAGGGAGGAGAGCATGGTCCATCCAAAACAGCTATGCAGCAGAATACAGCTCTATAAAGATGACCCCAGAGAAAACTCCGAATGTCTAGGGAACTAGAATAAGATGCCAGCCTCAGGGATTCATTGATGGTGGACTCAGTCTGGAAGAGGCAGGACTACCTTGTCTGTGTTGATTTGATGAAGATTTGCTTTCTCCCAGAGAGAACGGAGATAGAAGCAGACTTGTGCTTAGAGAATTGTCCAAGTCTGTGGTGCTGGTCTAAGAGAGATGTCATTGGGAGATGCTTACAGCCCCAGGGAAGGGAAGATAGGAGTAAATGGATTCATGTTTTGGAGATATGTTTTAGAGTCAACTAGGCAGTTTTGTCCAAATTAAAACAAACAAATGAAACCTCTCGCTACAATAAACCCCCATTTCCCAATAAAACTTTTGTGCCTAAATATAGTTCTTGAATTAACAACCCATCTTCTCTGCTGCTTCTTTCCTGTGTATGGTGTTGTCTGCTGTCTGCCCTCTGGGGCACCCAACATCTCTGCACCAAACCAGACTGAGGAAGGCAAAGCAGAGCCAGGGACAAATAGGTCCCACGGGCTCTCATCTGGCCTGCGGTCACTTCTTAGGTCTCTCTGGTGGCGGTGGCACAGCCCACCGGTCCTGCAGTGTGGTACATGCAGGGGCTCTGATTTGGGCAACTTATTTCACATCAGTTCAACAAGAGTAGTCATTTTGGAATTCCTCATTCATTTGGAGTTTGTCATTTTTACCGAGAAGGCTCAGAGGAACTTTACTAAGTTGCTCAATGCGCTAAGACATTGACGACTTAAACCTTGTGGTCCGGGGGCACTCTCATGTCATGCAATGCTTTGCCAGCTATTTGGGGTCCTCTATTGACAATTCCTTACTAGCATTTGAAATATCTGGGAGAGGAAAATAAAGATAT
The DNA here is from genome assembly GCF_963924665.1 of Micromys minutus. Classification (NCBI taxonomy): domain Eukaryota; kingdom Metazoa; phylum Chordata; class Mammalia; order Rodentia; family Muridae; genus Micromys; species Micromys minutus. The sequence goes on from NC_137974.1 coordinate 31,101,477, forward strand.
TATTTCCTTCTCTTGGTGTCAAATATAATATGAAAAGGTGGAATCTGATGAGACAATATTATTTAATCACATCCAGTAAAAACTTCTGTTTTCTTTTCCCAAACCAGAGAATAATGGATTCATGATATCAGATACTTCTAAGTCTGTGGAGAAAGGTGATGAGGATGGTTATGGAAATGCCCAAACATCATCCTTCTAAACAGAACTTAATAGGTGCAGATTTACTCCAGCAAGTCCATAAATAAGCGTAGAGCACCTACCTCCCCTCTCACTTAAAGCCCCTAAGTGAAAAAAGAAAAAGCAACAAATGTCATAAAATGCAGTGGACTGAACATACTTTGAACTCCTGTGGCATGTTAATCTAAACGGTATACCCGGGGCAATTCACATGGATAAACGTTATAGAAATTAGAGGCCTAAGGCTGTCTCTCAGAAGTAAAGTGGTTGCCTACTATGTGTAATAGCCTAGGTTTGATTTAAGCACTTCATTAGATATATATAAATGTGTGTCTGTGTCTGTCTCTTTGTGCGTGTATGTGTGTCTCTCTGTGTGTGTCTGTATATATGTCTGTCTGTCTGTCTCTGCATGTGTGTGTATGTGTTCTCCACGGAAAGGCCCTAACATCAGGGACTTTTCTCACCCACCCTCTAGAGCCTCCCCTTTCTGCCCTTTCACTGTGTCTTTTCTTTTCTCTGTTTTTTTCTAAATTGCAAGGGATTGGAAAGAGAATTTTTCTCCCAGAGTTTTTTTTTTTTTCATTTTTATTAAATATTCTTTGCATTTAAATTTCAAATGTTATCCTCTTCTCCTAATCCCTTCCCCCTCCCCCTCCCATTGCCTCCATGAGGGTGCTCCCTCTCTCAACCACCCTCTCCCACCTCAGCACATTGACATTCCCCTACACTGGGAAAACCAGCCTTCACCAGACCAAAGTCCTCTCCTCTCACTGATGTCAGACAATGCCATCCTCTGCTGCATATGCACCAGGGGCCATGGGTCTCTTCATGTGAACTCATTGGTTGGTGTTTAAGTCCCTGGGAGCTGTGGTGGGTTTGGTTAGTTGATAATTTTGTTTCTCACATGGGGTTGCAGACCCTTTGAGCTCCTTCAGTTCTTTCTCTAGCTCCTTCATTGGGGTCCCCATGTTCAGTCTGATGATTAGCTGCAAGTGTCCTCCTCCATATCTGTATGGTTCTGGCAGAGCCTCTGAGCAGGCATCCATATTATGTTCCTTCCAGTAAGCATTATTTGGCATCAGCAATAGTGTTTTCTCTCAGATGTTTATGTATCAATCCTGGGCAACTCTTTGGTTAGTTTGTTGCATTGATATATCCATTCCTGGAATTAAGTTTCATGGAGTTCAAGTTAGCCTAAGATTGAAGGTCTGTCTATCATGGAAGCAATAGATCAATCTGTGCTTTACAAAGTGATATCTTAGTACACACTGAAAAATCAGTGCTTCGGTTAAATGAGTGGTTAACACTACCCAATCTTCTCACATTCAGGTAATTTTAATTTTTTTCATTTTTAAATCTGGTTTATATTTCTGGAAGTCTTATGTGCTAAATCGATGTTTCACTGGCTTTAAGGGACTTTTTTGGTTCCTCAGAGTTTAGGGGATTCAACATTTAAATTTAAATATGAAATTAGTAAGGGGCTAATGCTGTGCAATTAGCACTGTGACATTTGACATTAGGGTTGCTCTTCTTTCAGATCTTCATCAGCATACTGCCATGAACAAAAGAAATAATGAACTGAGACCCTCGTAAGACACACGGATTATCTAAGGGAACACATTCACGGCAGCAAAACTACTGGGGCCTGTTAAGTGACCGATTTCAGCTTCCCAAATGGCCAGAGACTAATGCGGGCCGGAGTGACTCTTCACTGTCGCGTCCCAGCCTGCAGGTAGTAGAGCACATGGAGAGAAGCCAGCTCAGGGGTCACTGCAGGCAGGAGAGCAGTGGACTGAGACATGGCAAACAAACACGTGTTGCACAGCCCCGGAGGACAGAGGCACAGTATTCAGAGTTTGCCTCCGCCGTTTGGGTGAGTATTTTAGTTTAATATAGCATCTGAACACTTTGGAGGGTTAAAAAAAAAAGTTTCAGATGTGCTTCATTTATTAACGAATAAACAGCCCTCCGCGCGTGGTCTCTTGTTGAGCGTGGAATTTCCATTGCATAGATGTGAATAGGTACCTCCATTTTTATTTCTCCCCATATTGTCCATTTACAAGTGATGACATCACCTCGGCACTCCAGGCACCCCTCCAGCCTGACTGAATTGGAGTTAGAGGTTTAACAGAATCCACCAGTGACTAAAACCCTCCCTAGGATGGGGATAAACAAGAGAATAATGAGCGAAGTCTCTCCAGAAAGGCGCCGAGCGGAGCCCGGAGGTGAGCTCTCAGTGTTACTGCTGACAGGCCTGCAGATAGCCGAGGATTTTAAAGGAGGACTAATGTAAACCAGACACTGAAGGAAGAACGGCGACTCCTCCATGAACGTGAAGTGCAGGGAAGAAGGACAGTCTCACTGAACGCGGAGCAATGGCCTATGGGTCCTGTATGACGTGGGCACCTTCAAAATCACCCTATTTAAGTAATCTGTCTACTACAGTTATAATGCAGAGAAGAGAAATGCTGCATTTACCTATCAGGGAGGAAAAAAAAACTGTTGTTTTCTATGGTCAGTTTTCTCCACATTCAGTTAAATATGTAACAGCCTCCATCCTGGCACTGCCTCCACAGACGAAAATATATTTGAAAAATGGGGGAGGGAGGCATTGCTATATGTTTACCATCACATGATTTTCACAACAGGAGGGTTGCTTTTCATTCCCGTGTTATAAGGTGGTATTCAGATCTTGCTTATTTTTTTTAATTGCCAGATATCTTTAATATCTGTAACTAATTCATAGGTATTTTTTTAATTGAAAACAAAATTAAAAATGCATGTAGTTGACAATTATTATCTTTAATATGCTTCTGCACCATCGAACTCCAGTATTGGACATGTAGGTACATGGTAGCAGGTTTTCTTTTCTTTTTTTTAGCATGCAGAGCTCTGGTTTTAATCCCCATAAGAATAGTGTGTGTGTGTGTGTGTGTGTGTGTGTGTGTGTGTGTGTGATTGTGTATAATATATATGTATACATATAAAGTATTTTACTTATTTGTGTGTGTATTTTAGATTAATTTTAGGGTAAGAATGAGTCTGAGATTAAAAACATTGGGTAAGAAACTCTTTACTTGTTATTTTACTTCAGCTCCATGTGGAGGAACAGAAATCAGGATCTTTGCTATGGAGTCCTGTCTGGCCTGATGATACTTACTGTACTGCTTAGGTTGGCCGTTAAACTACTGCAATCCTTCTGCTTTAGCTAAAGTATGTACTACATTTATGCTATGCTGCTGAGAACTCAAAGACAAAAACCAGCAAAAACCAACCAAACAAAACTCAATAGTAACCAGGATCTTCCTGACCAGGCTCTGTGAATCCTCAATAAGTTTAAAACATTGGGCCGGTGAGTACTCTTGACATTTGTTGTTAATTAGTGCTATTGCATTCTTCAGGGCACATGACAGGATCCAAGCCCAGGAACTCCCTCTTCATAGCACGCCTCACCTTCCTGTTGTTCCCATTCAGGCAAAACAAGCCTAAGTTCCTGCCTTGCAGAAAGAACTGCAAACTGCAGTCAGATGTAGGAGTTACTTAATCAAGTCTTAGAAGCAAGATTTAATTTCGTTGCTTATAAAAGTAGAGCCAATGAAAAATATTGAACTGCACTCTTGATTCTTGCTTCCAATTTTAAGGAGGAAATCACACATTAATCAAGCCCCATGCTAGAGCTTAGAGGCATGTTTTTGAGATACCCCAAAATAACACTGAGACACATTTTGCTATTTTTGATGAAAGCACCCTTGACTACTACTTGCATAGTATGATGTGTTTCAATATGAAGCACGTTGGGGTACATACAGTAGGTTGAGTATTGGTTACACCTAAAAAGTTGCTAGACGAACCATGTAGTCCACAATAATCAGGGTTACGTGTACATGTTCCAACACGGAAAGCAGGACTATCCAAACACATGTTCAGAGTTAAGGAAGATGGGCGAGACTTCAGGTGACTTTCAGAGGGCAGAATGTGGTATTTCCAGCAGCACTTGTGTGTGTGATGTGATTTAGACTCATCACTGCAACTGTGGTCAAGAAAGTTACTCTTTAAAAAAGACTTGTCTTTTGTTTCCAACAAGGGGAGGAAAATGTATTCCCGTTTCCTGCACAGCAACAAAATATAACTAGTATGTTCTCCAAAAGCACCTAGCAATCACGTCTCTAACATTTTATTCTGACGTGTATCAGGACAATAGAGAGCAGGGCTGGGGAGACCGCTCAGTGTTTAAGAGCCCTGGTTACGTCTCCACAAGACCCGGGGGGTTCAATGCCACTTACACGGTAGCTCACAAATGTTGGCAGCTCCCGTTCTAGAGAATCCAATGCCCTCCCCTGGCCTCTTCTGGCAACAGGCATGCAGGTGATGTACAGACATACATGTAGCCAAAATACCCACGCACCAAATAGTTAAAAATTAAATGAAAAAGTAAATAAAGAACACCTGTAGGAAGATTTCCTAAAAAAAATTCACCTCAAGGGACTCTAAGATAATAAATTTCTGTTCTTACCAGCTCTGTGGATGCTTCTGGAGATCTCCTCTGAAGGAGCTGATACGGAAGTGATGACACACCCTTGATGTCCCTTTGAGAAATGGCACCTAGTGACAGCACCCGGTCTTTCTGGGTCTCTACTATTCCCAGTGTTAGAAAGCAAGAGATGCCCTTAGTTTGTATCATCAAGGTCTTCAGGATGATGGTCTAGATTTTAATTCAAAGATTTTAAATGCTACTTCTTTTTGAACTTGAAAAGAGACATACCATATGCATGTGTGCATGTATGAGTGTGTGTTTGTGTATGCATATCTATCAGTGAATGTTTGTATGTATATGTGTACGTGTGAGTGCGCATGTATGGGCATGGGAGTATGCATGCCTGTGTGAGTATGTGTGTTTGCATGTGCATTTTGGTATACATGTGTATGTGCATGTCTCTGTGTACATGTGAGTATGCATGTGTGTAAATGTGTGTATACATTTGTGTGTGCATGAGTATATGTGAACACTCAGGTATGTATAAGTGTGTATTTGTATGTGCATGTGTGTTAGTATAAGTTTGTGTGTGTGAGTGTGCATGTATGTGATTGTATGTTTATGTGCTCCTCTAATTTCAATAGCACATGCAGTAGGTATATAGAACTTAGCTCTGTAGGAAAAGTGTCAGCAGACAGAGCTTCAAGCAGTTGCAAAAACTGAGTAAGTGAATTAATTTTCTCCCTAAATCTGAAAGGTAATGTGAGTCTTCTTTATTTCGCTGGACACCAGAACGTTCTGCTCGTGGGTGTCTTTGCCGACCTAGCACTTTATCTGGAGCACTTTCCCAATTCTGATACTTTTGTCAGCTTCTTACACTTTGAAATAAAACCCCAGCCCCCCGTCTTACTTTCTTAATCAAATATGATCACATTATGTCCTTCTTCCCGGTTCTCCCTCCTGTCCCTCATATGTGCTCCTCCCTTATTCTCGGAATCTTAGCCTCTTTTCTTCAGGTCCTGTTCAGGCAGCCATATCCTATCATCATGTGTGAAGATTTCCCGTCCTTTCTAGGAGACATTAACTTACACCAGCTTTCCCCATCCTCCCTCTGTCTGACAACCTTCCCATTCCCTCTTCTGTGACATTCCCCGAGTATTAGGTTTATGGGTTACACTGTGAACTTGTCAGCTGAGATTGGGCACTACGTGAACCATTTGTTCTCTGTATCTTGACCTTGTTGACTGCAAAGAGAAACTTGTTGGCTTGGGGGAGGTTGTGACACTTGACTGTTGGTAGAAGAATAGATAGAGAAAGCAGATGGGAACTGCACAATTGTTATAATGTGATACTGGTAGGCTCTCCTCTAAGATCTGTGGTCTTACTAGTCCTGGTTTCTTCATTAGGTTTCTAGTTCCAGGCACGATTTTCTTCCTGTTGAGCTGCCTTTAAAGCTAATTTCACAGGCTGGGAAGCCCAGGCTTTTCTATTGGCTTATTTCATTCTGTCTTCCAAGATAAGCACCACCATCATAAAGATTCAAAAACCAAATAATGCAACAGCAAAATTGCTTTTTTCCTCGTACCATATTGGGGTACAATTACCAAGACCTTCTCTTCTTTTAACACAAACTTCTGGATTTTATAACAGTATTTTCACACGCATGGGAACAATCCCATTTGTTTCCTCCTTCTCTCTTTTTATACACATTTTTATTCCCTTTTATTTATTTTTTTGAAAAGATATTTCCAAAAAATAAACTTGGACTACAGTATATCATACACACACACACACACACACACACACACACACACACACAGAGAGAGAGAGAGAGAGAGAGAGAGAGAAAGAGAGAGAGAGAGAGAGAGAGACAGAGAGACAGAGAGACAGAGAGAGAGAGAGAGATCCCACAGAAAACAACCCAGAAAGCATAACACATAGAGATTGGCAAGGAGGGTGGGGGAGCGGGAAAGAAAAGCACAGATAAAACATTTTGAGACAATGAAGCCAATATTTATTTTGTGTTGGCCATCTACTTCTGGGAATGGGGTCTGTCCCTAAGAGTAGTTTGTATCCCCAATGAGACTCTGTTGGAGAAGACTAATTTTTTCTTTGTGTGGTTATCAGTTGGTACTACACTCTAGCTTAGTGATGGGGACTTGTGTCTTCTCTCAGAGCGGGGACATCATTGGACCCATGCAGAGACTGAATGCTGGCAGTGTGTGAGTTCACATGTGTGTCTATCCTGCTGTTTTTGGAAGGCCTTGTTTCCTTGGTGACCCCCATCCCCTTTGGTTCTTACAATCTGCCTCCTCTTCCGCATGGTTCCCTGAGCTCTGAAGGGAGGGATTTGATGAAGACCTTCCATTTAGGACTAAGTATTCCTCAATTCTGAGGTCTTTCACTCTCTTACATATTGTCTGGCTGTGGGTCTCTGTGTTTGTCCTCACATACTGCAGGAGGAAGCTTCTTTCATGATGACTGAGCAGGGCGTTGGTCTATGGGTCAGTGGTCATTTTATACCCACTGCTATATTCCTTTAGCAGCACAGACAGAGGTTTTTCTCTTAGGTCCCTGGCTCAGGTTTGTGTCTACCTGAGGATTGCTGGGTATGAGATCCATCTCATGAAATGGGTCTTAAATCCATCCAGATATTGGTTGATTACTCCCACAAACTTTGTGGTATTATATTGCACCAGCTTATCTTTTTTTTAATGTTATTTAGTTTTTGTTCACTTTATATCCCAATGACAATTCCCCTTCCTCATCTCCTCCCAGTCCAGCCCTTACAATTCCTCCCTCACTTTCCCCTCTTCTCCTCAGAGAAGGGGAGCCCCCCTCCACCTTGAGTACCACCTTACCCTGGGACATCTAGTCCTAGCAGGACTAGACATATCCTCTCCTGCTGAGGCCTAATGAGGCAGTCCAGTTAGGGGAAGGGGATCCAATGTCAGAAAACAGTCAGAAACAGCTCCACTCCATTTCTTAGGAGACTCACATGAAGACCAAACTGAACATCTGCTAAAAATGTGTAGGATGTCTAGGTCCAGCCCCTGCACATTCTTTGGTTGATGGTTCAGACTCGGTGAGCTCTATTGGGCCCAGGTTAGTTGACTCTGGCAGGTCACTCTTGTAGATCAAAGGGTTTGTAGTTGGACTGTCAGTTACTTTTCTTCTTTGGTTGTGTGCGGAGTGCTTTCTAGTTCCATGAGTGTTAGCTCATAAGGGTGAAGATTTAAGTAGGAGCCAGTTTGACTTCTCCATGTCCACTGAGTTGTATAAGCGTTGTCTTCAGCAGTCGGGCATTACTGTCAGTCTGTAGAGGACAACCAATAGCTTTGGCAGTAGCCTGTATTGTTTGGGGGTTTCCATGGGGCCCCTTTTGGCCAACAACTCAATTAGATGTGACCCATTCCTGGAACTGGAGGTTTCATTTGGTGGTGAGAGATATCTAGTTGGGGCTTTTTCTCCCCTGTTGTTTGGTCACACCAATTTAGATTTCTTTCATACATGTAAACATTTCAAGAAGGTTCTTCTGTATTACTTTTCCATATGACCCCTCTGCCATCTCTCCTCTTATTCCTTCTCTTACCCTTCTACCCACGCCTTTGGTCCTCACATTCTATTCCCCAGTCTCATTTATCCAAAACTATCTATGCTCTTTTGCCTTACTATAGAAACCTATCACTCCCCAACTGATTCCTTACTCTGTATCTAACCTTTGTGGTTATATGAATTATAGATTGGTTATCATTGACTCAGTAGATAGTATTCATTCATAAGCAAATACATACCATATTTGTCTTTCTGAGCCTGGAGTGATTTCCCCCTCTAGTTTCATCCACTTACCTGTGAATTTCATAAATTTTTTAACAGCTGAGTAATATTCCATTGTCTAAACCTCCCATATTTTCTTTACCCATTCTTCTGTTGAGGGATATCTATGTAGTTTCCAATTTTTGGATATTATCAATGCAGCCGCAATAAGCATGGTTGAGCAAGTGTCACCGTGGCAGGATGAGGAATCCTTTGAGGACACACCCAAGAGTAGTATAGCTGGATCTTGGTAGAGATTAATTCTCATCTTCCCCTGAGGACCCATCACACTGATTTCCACAATGATAGTACAAGTTTCCCTCTCACCAGTAATGGATGAATGTTCCCTTTATCCCATATCCTTGCCAGCAGGAACTATCACTGCCTTAGTGACCTAAGCCATTTGCTTTGCACTTCCATAATGACTAAGAATTTTGAACATCTCTTTAAGTGTTTCACAGCCCCCTGTGTTTTTGCTTTAGACAGTTCTCTGTTAAAGTCTGTATCCCATTTTAAAACTGGATTATTTATTTTTTTTGCTGTCTGGTGTTTTGACTTCTTTTTCACCATGCTTTTATTCCTTTAATTCCTTGGTCATAATGTTTGCTCAAGGGAAGGTCAATAAGGTAAGGGCTTTGGAAAACATGCTACAGTAAAGATAATAATACTTCCAGTGAAGAGTTAATAGATTAATGGGAAAGACATCACAAACAGAACCTGAGACTTAAAGGCTGCAAACAGTGTCAGTGGCCTCCACAGCACTGAGAAAACTCTAGAGATCTGGACCAGTGACATCAGCAGCACCTCTGAGGTTTGTTCAGATCTTCTCCGGGTGCTTTCCAGCCTATGTGTGTCTCAGATTGCTGTGCTGTGTAAGGTGAACCTTTTTACTTTCCTCTTTTCTATCTTTACACCGTGTAAAAAGTGAGAAACCTTCGGGTGGAAAATGAAATATTTTTAGTTGCCATGCAATAGGAGTTAGAAGTTTGTGGTTATCTAGTGTGTGTAGGCGGGTGGAAGAGGACTGTGGTCAGACTGAGGTATAGAGGCATAAAAAAGTCCAAAAGATTAAGGCTAAAACCAAATGTCTTTTAGAACAAAACAAAACAGTGTATCCATTTCTTTAACAAACAGGAAGGTCTCGGTGAGTGCTGATGACTGTAACAGGGTGCCATGGGTGTTTCAAGCTAGTCTTCTTCAGAGAAATGACCCTGCCACAGTGTAAGATGCACACTTCCTTTTGGTCTGAGGATTATTTCATCCAATAGAAACACTTACTGTTCTCTCCTTACATACCAAGTTTTATGCTCAAAGGTTAGGGAGACAAAAACAAGAAGAGAAGAGGATGTTTTGGCTTTGGAGAATTTAGAGGCTGGGTGTAACAAGAGTTATAAATAAATAGTCTGTGGCATGGACTTTGGTGGTGTAATGGAAATCATTATTCTGATAGGATCTGAAGATGGTAGAGGATGTTAATACAGCAAACTGACAGAGATTGAGCATGAGGTGGAAGATGAAGAGAGCATGGATTTTTGGTGACCAATTGAGGCAAGGGTGTGGTCGAAGATGAGCAGATGCCACATCAGAGGCCTTTTATGAAGCCACAACTATGGTTCTCTAAGTGCAGTTTCTGGGGATCACCTAGAACATGTCAGAATGCCAAGCTTGCACCCTACTGTAGACACCCTGAATCCAGAGCTCAGGTCAGTGCAGAAGCTGGGTTACAGGTGAACAACTGTGGTACATTCTGAAGATCGGGAACTATGAACTGGAACTTGTCCTCACCTTAGACTCACTCGGGAGTGTCAAATGTATTAGTTGGGTTCCATCCCACAAGACGTGTGTTAATAAGCCAGCAGAAGTTCAAATGCTTTGTTGGTTTGCTTTTAATTTTACTTTATATAGAATTTCACATGATTACAACATTATCACTGCCATCTTTGTATCATCATACACTGACATCATTTCTATATCTCCTATATCTCCCTTTCTTCCATCCTCAGGGTCAGAAAGTCTAACTCTGCAGATTGTGAAGCACAAGCTCACACTTACTACACACCTTTAATCCAAAACGAGAGGTAAGGTTAATTTATATAAAAGGAAGTAGCCATGTTTGAAACTGACGTCTAATTGAGGGGCAGAAGCGGTGATGAGTCAGAGAAAGACTTGGCAGACTGAATCCGAAATAGGATATGCTCAGCTCTCACAAGAAGAGATAGTAAGGAAAAGTGGTTTAAGAGAGAGAGCAGAGGGAGGGAGTGCAGGCAGTCAGTTCTATTGAGTTTGTTGAGTTCCATTCAGTCAGGTGGTGCACTGGAATTGGGCTCAGTTCCATTCAGTGAGTTCAGCAGAGGCAGTTGAAGCCAGAGAATAAGGATCCAGAAGATTAGAACAAATTGTAATAGTTCCTTTGAAGCCAAGCAGAGCAATTCAGTCAGAAGCTGAGAGAAGCCAGATGGAATTAGTGAGCTTGGAGAGAAGTTTGAGCCAGAGCAGGTGAGTTGAAACAGCCAGCTAGAGTTCAGAATAAGCTAGAAAGGATGGGCTTAATCATCAGTAAGCCTCTGAGATGACAAATTCTGTCAAGTAAATAAAAGTTACTTTTACAGAAAACATTTTCCCTTCTTCAGCAACTATCAGCTACTAGTAGCTCTTTATCTAGAAGTGGGAACCTGTAATGCTTTCTCCCAGAAAATTAGTGCGGTCTTATGAAACATCCATATAGTCAAGAGTTTATGGGTGGAACATCTCAGTCATGTTTATAAATATTACATTCAGGATGTTTACCCAGTCCTCTGGTTCTTACAGTCTTTCTGCCCCTTCCTCTACAATGTTCTGTACCTTTTAGGTGTAAGGGTTGTATTTCAGATGTCCTAAGAAGGTCTGGGCATCTTATAGTGTCTTATTTTCTCCATTTTGACTGGTTGTGAGCCTTTTAATAGTCCATGCTGAAAAAATGTTTTGTTCTTTGTTTTGTTGTTTTCATAAGAAGTGGGAACTGCACTTATTTATAGGTATGAGAACAAACATTTAGATGACAGTTGGAAACTGCTTTACTCTTGCAAAATGGTAGGAATAGGTTCTCCTCTAGGGTCTCTGACCCTTCTAATTATGGATTCTTGGATAGTTAACCAAGTTGGCATTATATCACCTCATTAAGTGGGCCAAAAGTTCAATTGTTCAGCTCTTGGTTACCTCCAAGTATTAAGTGCTTGGAGTACTTTTGTACTCCAAGTACTATTGTACTACAAGGGGTCTTATTTTATTTGATATTTGCCATGTTGGCCACTGCTGGGGTTTGCAGGCTTTTCCGCCAGGTAGAACTACCAATTACTTTCTCCTTTGACAGCTTACATAGCACCTTCTGGTGCTATGAGATCCAGTCCTCAGAGAGAGGAGGAGGCGTCTAGGCAAGTTCCAACTCAATCCCTCTTTCAAGTCTGGTGTCCCAAGTGTATGGTGTCTTCAATAATAGGACCGTTCTGCTAGCCTTGTAAATCAATCATGGGCAGAATCCTATCCAGCTCTTTTACCCCCTGGTTAATAACATTTTTTTAAAAAAAGATTTATTTATTTATTATATATAAGTACACTATAGCTGTCTTCAGATACACCAGAAGAGGGTATCAAATCTCATTACAGATGGTTGTGAGCCACCATGTGGTTGCTGGGATTTGAACTCAGGACCTCTAGAAGAGCAGTCAATGCTTTTAACTACTAAGCCATCTCTTCAGCACCCCCCACCACTGCCTGGTTAATAACTTGAAAGGATTAACCCTTGCCTGGTGTGGGCTTTTGTTCTTCATTTTGCTGAATAGTTCATGGATCCTGGGGAAATGTTATTACCCCATGTGAAGTAATTCCACCTCTATTAAAATATACATGTACATCCTCCCCCAAGCTTATAAATGGATAGGCTTCCCTATGGCTTTCAGAAATACCCTTCCTTAGCAGTATTTCCCTCCCCCCCCCTCTATATTTTCCTCCTTAGTGATCTCTCTGCTCTCATTTTTCCCCTTTCTCATTTACTGAGACTGTTCAACATGGAATAATTTCTTTAGCATTACATAATAACAGGTAGGGATGAAAACTCCTTCAGGGTAACACTAAAGCCCATGCCGATTCATTTTGTTTTTGGACCCCTTAGGTTGTAGCTTCCCCCTTGGAATCATAGACTCACATAAAAGGCCTTTTATTCACTTGCTTGTGTTGCCACAGAGGCAAGAGTCTCTGAGCACAACAACCAACACTGGAAGATGTGACTTCATACGTGATGAACAGGTATGTGTGCTTCATATTACTTAAAAAAAACTTTTGTTTATAAATCCATAGAGCACTTAAACTTACTTCACTGTGCCCCTATTTTCAGTAAGTTCAGTAATTCTAAACAAGAATTCCTTATAGGACTCCAAATAAACTCACCCTCAAATGGAACAATGTTTTCACTTAGCAAAAGGATTCACACAGGTTTCAAGGTCATTATTTATTTGTGGTATTTTTTTTTTTTTTTTTTTTTTTTTTTTTTACTGAGAGAGTGGTTTTGGTTTTGATTTTTGATTCTATGTATACAGTGTTCTATGGTTTATATTATCCCACCATTCCCCTGTCTCATCCTCTTCTCATTCCCACTAACTCCCTTCTTTCTGATAGGGCTCCCTCCCTTCTTCTCTTCCTCCCTTATAGATTGTTGACTGTAAGTAAGTAGGCGAGGGCAGGTAAAGACAAGGCTAGAGCTTATGATTGAACAGTAGAAGAGAAGGGTGGGTTCAGAGTTTTTGACAGGCAGGAGAGATAGGAGGGAGAGAAGAAGGGAAGAAGATGGAGGAAGAGAAGGATGACCTAGATCTGTGTGGCTTTAAATAGCCACAGGTAGCTATGAGTTTCTTATAGGAGATGAATTAGTAATTACAGAACAATTTGTCTTATCTAGGTGGGCAGTTTATATCTATATCAATTGGCTCCGAGTTTATTGTGTGGACGTTTTGTGGGGTGAGAATTTACTGATATAAATCTGATTAATAAGCTAAAGCCTCTAGAGTTTTGAGTAGGGATTTGTAAAAGCTAACCGTGAGATAGGTGTTCTCTGTATGGGGTTAGACATGGAGGTAGTGGGTTGTAGGGATTTGTGAAAGCTAACCGTGAGATAGGTGTTCTCTGTATGGGGTTAGACATGGAGGTAGTGGGTTGTAGGGATTTGTGAAAGCTAACCGTGAGATAGGTGTTCTCTGTATGGGGTTAGACATGGAGGTAGTAGGTTGTAGGGATTTGTGAAAGCTAACCGTGAGATAGGTGTTCTCTGTATGGGGTTAGACATGGAGGTAGTGGGTTGTAGGGATTTGTGAAAGCTAACCGTGAGATAGGTGTTCTCTGTATGGGGTTAGACATGGAGGTAGTGGGTTGTAGGGATTTGTGAAAGCTAACCGTGAGATGGGTGTTCTCTGTATTCGGTTAGACATGGAGGTAGCAAGACTCCTGGGGCCAGGGAATAGCCAGCAACAGTGTAGCTTGTCTTTTTACATTATTTAACATTTAACACAACACTCCCTCCCTCTTTTCCTCCCTTTCCCCTTTCTTCCTTCCCTTCTTCCCTCCCTCCCTCCCTTTCTTCCCTATTTCCTTCCTTTTGTTCCTTCCTGTCTTAGTCAGGGTTTCTATTCCTGCACAAACATCATGACCAAGAAGCAAGCTATTCAGCTTACACTTCCATATCACTCTTCATCACCAGAGGAAGTTAGGACTGGAACTCAGACAGGTCAGGAAGCAGGGGCTGATGCAGAGGCCATGGAGGGATGTCAGTTACTGGCTTGCTTTCTGTGGCTTGCTCAGCCTGCTTTCTTATACAACCCAGATCTACCAGCCCAGGGATGGCTCCACCCACAATGGGCTGGGCCCTCCCCCCTTGATCACTAGTTGAGAAAAATGCCTTACAGCTGGATTTCATGAAGGCATTTCCTCAGCTGAGGCTTCTTTCTCTGTGATTAACTCCAGCTTGTGTTAAGTTGACACAAAACCAGCCAGTACACTTCCTCTCTCCCTTCCTCCCTCCCTCCCTCTTCTCCCTCCCCCACCCCAATATAAGAAGTCATAGTTGCTGTGTTTCATTACTTCAGTGACTATGTTCCACAGTAGATCCTACCCAACTCTATTCCTTTTCACACTTTGGTGCTCACAGTCTTTTACCGTGTCTCCATGTCTCCTGTAATGTCTCATTTTGAACAAAAGCACTTACAAAAATTATTTTTTCATCACTTTGACTACTCCAAGGTCCCCACTTTTTTGCCACTATTCATCAATAAAGAAAGGTTCTCTAATCAAAGCTGAGACCTGAGCTATTCTGTAAGTATAAAAGTAAGCATTCAGAAGGCAATTTAACTAAATGCCTACTTAGAAAAGCATCAATAGTGAGTTTCTCCTGTGAGGGCCTGTGACTCCCATAACCATAGTCTTTTGACCAGTTTCATACTGACAGGCATGTATCTGCTTGCAGCAAGTCTTAAAATCCAACAGGAAGCAGTTAGTTAACCACAGAATAGTCACGTTAACGTTGCAACATTTGGCAGATCTTGCCAGGTAGTTCAATATTGCAACAGTCAGAACCGAAAATCAGTTGCGATTTTTGATAATTATTTTCCCCAACAGCCTGTACAACAACTTTCAGCTGGAGAGAAGCTTCCAGCATAGTTTTAGTTAGGTTTGTGTGTGTGTGTGTGTGTGTGTGTGTGTGCATGTACGTGTGTGAGTGTCCTGTGTTTTGTGTCTTTGGTAATAGGGTCTTTATATTTAGTTCTTGTTGGCAACTGTGACGGCTGGTTAAGTTTCCTTGGCAAAACCTAGGGTCATTGGGGAGGAGCGCCTCTCAATTGAGAAAAATTTCTGTATTGAATAAAGGAAAGGTTTATCTCTTTATCAGCCCATTCAGTCTCACTCTGAGGGATCCACTTAATATAGAGCCGTCCGCACGAACTCTCACTTGGTCCTTTAGCCGCCCGCCATCCACACGATTCTCTTCTCAGGCTGTTCACTCCACCTGCCTTACTGCCTCTGTCCCGGGTGTAATTACTGCCTCAGCATCTTCTTTCCTCCACAGCCCATCACGAACATCGCTTCAAAGCCTGGTAACTTTCCAATCAGGCTTATATAATAGATTCTCAATTCACAAACCCTCTACACAATAAGATTACATCCAATAGACAAAGATACAAAATGCCCTTCCATATTAGATAAAGACCTATAGAATCTCTTCAAATATTTATATCTACCTATGTCTGATTACACTCACCAGGATCTAGCTCTGCTTTTCCAGGCTCCATCTTGATTTTTTTCCAATCTATGTTCTTCTTTTGTTTTCCTACCTTTTTCCCGCCTACCTCTCCACTGTCCAATCATGTATCACCTTAACATCAATCCACAAATCTCTCTATAAGATCCAGCTGTAGGGAAACCTGTAGAACATTTTCTTAGTGATTGATGTGGGAGGGCTCAGCCCATTGTGGGTGGTGCCACTCTTGGCTTGTGGTCCTGGGTTCTGTTAAAAAAAAAAAAAAAAAAAAAAAAAACATAGATGGCAATCTAGTAAGTAATACTCCTCCATGACCTCTGCATCAGTTCCTGCTTCTGGGTTCCAGCCCTGCATGAGTTCCTGTCCTAACTTCCTTTGCTGATAAACAGTGATATGAAATTGTAAGCCAAAAAACCCAATTTCCTCATTAAGTTATTTTTTGGCCATGGTGTCTCATCACAACATCAGAAATACTAAGAGGTCACTAAACCCAGTGGCAACGACTTGTTTTGTTTTGGAAACCTCTCAGGTCTCACTGGCCAGCAATTCATAGGGAAGAATCCTGAAGTTGGCAATGGTATTTTGTTTTAACACTTGTAACTTCTGGGAGCAGAATTAACCACATTGCATGGATATTCTGATAAAGTCCATTTTTAAGCCCACTTCTTTAAAGTCAGCTATTTATTTTATTTCATTTTATTATATTTATAGAGAATTTTTCTTGGACTCAGGTACAGTTTGTTCTGCAATGTCACTCATGTATACCCCACTCCCATTGTCATCTTTCATCAAAGTAATGTATTTCTTTTTTTTTTAAATTTTATTGGTTATTGTGTTTATTTACATTCCAAATGTTATTCCCCTTCCAGTTTTCCCTCTAAAACCCTCTCCTCTGCCTCCAGGAGGGTGCTTTCCTATTCACCAACTCCTGCCCCACTGCCCTGGTATTCCCCTACACTGGGGTATCGAGCCTTCACAGGACCAAGGGCCTCCCCTCCCACTGATGCTTGACAATGCCATCCTCTGATGCATACGCAGCTGGAGCCATGGGTCTCTCCATGTGAACTCATTGGTTGGTGGTTTAGTCCCTGGGAGCTCTGAGGATCTGGTTGGTTGATATTGTTGTTCTTCCTATGGGGTTGCAAACCCCTTCAGCTCCTTCAGTTCTCCAAAGTGGTGTATTTCTAACTACTGTGACCACGCACGATCCATCATGAACTTTAAGTTTACTTAAATGTTCATTCTTGATGAACAAATTCAAAGGTTTGCACATATGTATAATGACCACCACGAGACTCTTATTCATTCTCCAAAGGATCTTTACTATTCCAGCACATCTTCTGTCCTCCTCCGTCCTCTGCGTATTCACCCTTTCTCTCCTGATCCACAGCAAGCATGCAAGTTCACTCCTTTGTTTCTCTTCAATTTATATTTATTTAATTCATAACATTCTTTCTCTTCCAGAATGTTATATAATTGAAGTCATACTGTAGCTTTCTAAACCAAAGTCCTTTGCAGAAAAAATAATTTAACTTTATCTCTACGTCTTTTTATGGTTTCTTAGCTCTTTTTTAAAAGTATACTTTTGAGTAATATTCTGTTGGTGAGATATACCACAATTCAATTATCCATATGTTTTGTATACTTCTAATTTTTGCAATCATGAAGGAAGCTGCTATGAACAATCAATCTATGATTAGGTTTTTCATGTGAATATAAATTTTCAACCCATTTAAACAAACATTAAGGAGCTCACTGCTAGATTATACGGTAAATACATGTTTAGTTTTGTGTACTCCTGAGATTAATAGTATGCAAATGGTTATTCAGATGACTAATAGTCATGTAAGACCTCATGACGTTTAAAGCAATGATACCATCTCATCTTGGGGCTATGTGCTCCAGTGTGTTATATAATTTAATCTACACCACCAGATAGACATACAAAATACACTTCACCTCTTTGGCAGAGCCTCAGGGAGATCAAATAACTTTGACTAACTGACACTAGATACAGTAAATTCATGATTTAATTCAGACCACTTGAAAACTGAGTTCACTCTTAAAGTGACTTAGGCTTTATGTCACAGTTTTTGGGAATCACGATTCTTAATATTATAGGCAATTAATTATTTTCTTCTTGGTTACCACAGATTACCTGAAGATTTGGTGACTTGAAAGGTGGCCTACATCCAGATAGTTCCAAGCAGTGAATGCTCATCAATGAGTTCTGACTAATTGACCAAATGTGGCATTTTCTTTAAAAGAATCATATAGTGGGTTTCTTAGGAACCCAAGGAGATTAATAACAGTAGAAATCCATCCTATGGCTTAGAAGTTTTTATTGTTGTTTTGACCTACTTTTGCTTGTCTTCTCATACAAACTCCCACCACCCGTATGTCATGTGTTTCTTGTCTTCACCAAGAGCTTCATTAACATAACGTCAGGAGAAGCCAATGAGTTGTGTATGTATGGGTGTGGAAAAATTAAAACTGAGCCTTGAACCTCTGTGAGTCAGAGACTACTTTGCAAGGCTGGAATGTGACTCTGCCCATTATCTTCCCGTTTGTGTATGATACCTGGATGGTTAGAAGAAAGAGCCTCTGGCCCAGTTGGGCTACAAGGCTGCAGAAGTTCTCTTAGGCTACTTTAACCCTTGTTTCTTGGGAGACTCTGGCATTGTGTTTAATTCTTCAGAGCACATTGGAGCAGCTGTGGAAATGCCAGGGCGATATGAATTCACACGTAAGATGCTTTCATTAAAAACAAAATTTACAACTATACCTTTCCTGGATAGTTATTTAGGCTGTTACAATTTCATATATATTGCTATGGAATTATGATTCATTTTTAGCTAGCATAGATTATTTCCATTCAGTTTGAGCTGCTAGGTGGCAGCTTACTTAGAGCATCTCATGTGTAAACATTTGGATTTCTCATCTGTTCCAATGCATGGAATCATATCTACTGTCTCTAGAACTTGGCCACAGGCAAAATTTTTGAATAATAGATTCTGATTTGGCATGCAAAGTGTCACAGTACTACTAGAACTCCAAACTAGCAACTTTTAAAAACATATGCGTTTGTTCAGTGTATTATTAACATAACTATCCAAGACATTAGAGATTTACTATAAGCACATTTATAGTAATTAATGGCTCATTTACCTTTTTCTTATCAAAGCAATTTGCTTTGATAGTGCTCTGTCAACAACATTTTTAGAATTTTTCTTTTACTAAGTTTTAACTTAAGATGCAAATTAATGATTTTCATTATGACAGTTTTGTACAAATGAATCATTATGCTTTTTATATAATTGTTACCTAAAATTGTTACCTAAAATGGAAATACGATTTTAGTAATGAGTTTAATTATGACATTTTCATAAAAATGTATCATTATACTTTTAAAATTATAATTATCTGGATTATGAAAATATATGGCTTTTCTAAAGTGTACCCACAAGGAATATTATCTCAAACAATGCAGATTAAGTTCATAGCAACAGAGCATTTTCCCCCTAAATATGATGATATCACAGAGGCCAAAAAGGCCAAAAAGACTTGAGAAAAGTAGTATTTTAAATAATTCTTAGACTATAAGTATCTATTGTAAAGAACTCAAATTTTATTTTTTCACAAACTCCAAAATGAATTTTATAAGGATGTTTTGTTAAAAACTCAGTTGTGTACATTGTTGTTAGGACTTCTGGAGGATATGCTGAGTAGGCTCGTTTTTATTTGGGTTTCTGTATTTCTCTTCTGTTCCATCAAAGTTATGTTTAATGCATGGAGCTGAGCAGTCTTTGCTATCTGAAGTTTGTGTCCTTGACTATGCCCCTGAAGCAACTGTTCCAGGTTATGCCAGCAAAAAGCAAGGCTTCTGTTTTAACAATGTGTGTGTGTGTGTGTGTGTGTGTGTATCATTCAGACATCTGTTTTTACGGCACAACGATAGGTGCATGTTTCTCGTTTGTGAAAATACTTTTTATATAAAAGAAGTATCATAGTATTCTAATGTTCTTTATTCCCTTCTACATCCTGATATGAGTGAGAAAAGCCATTGTCCAGTTGTCCATCAAAGGCAAACAACATCAGTGGCTCCTGTCTCCTAGCACAGTCTTTCAGCCAACAGGCCGACTCACATGAGCATCACTCCGCCCACCTGCCTCTTCCTTCTGCTGCATGTATTGCCACCTTTGATTTTGTTTTTGCAAACATTTCGAGGCCATTTATTATATGCCAACCCTAGCACTTCTTTATTAATCATAAAGACATTTTACTGTGGAAGAGGGATAGGAGGAACTCGTATTTGGGAACCCGATGGTTCAGTTTGTGCATCCGCTCTAAAGCAGGTGGGGCTGCTGGGCAATTACTAAAACTTGCTGAGTGCCCACCGTCTCACGTGCCACATGGAAATTATGCCGGTTCTTGTCAGATTAGAAGAAATGAAATTTGCCCAGTGCCCACATTTTAGATAGCTGTATTCTGCCTTTAAGCAGAATTTTTCCATTAAGCAAAAGGAAACTGATTCACATCAAGACTCTTCCTGTTCGTGGTTGAGGAATCCACATTTTATACACCCGAATTTTGCTTGTGGCTCACATTTTTTTTTTTTTTAAATTACTCTTGCTAACCCTCCTGCTGTGGGTGGCCACTTTGAGCTTTTAAAGTGTTTAAAAATCTTCCAGTCATCTTTAAAAACAAAACAAAACAAAACAAATAACAAAAACCCTTTCTTTTACAATTGGTCAATGCAATGGCTTTAAGTCGACATGGAAGATGAGAGTAAAGCTTGTCTTGGTACCCACACCCTCTTCTCCTGCTCCATTCCCATAGCTACAAGGTAGTCCTTGTTAGATCAATATTTAGCATTTACTTACTGACTGTGTAAACACAAACCACAGAGGTGAGACTCAGAATATTCTATAATTCCCTTTTCTTTCCCATAGTGAATTGTTATTTTCCTTGGAGTTCTCCGAGATCTCATGTATTCATTTTGATGTAATTTCTTATGTACTTATTAATAATGGAAAACCCAGATGGTTATCAATATCCAAAGGCATTTTCACATTATATTCTTGCAGAAATCTTTTAAAGCGTTCTGACCTACTGTAACTGGGGTGAATGCTCAATGTCCAGCTATTCTCTTGATTTGCATCCTCATGGTCAGAATAAAATATTTTCTTTATAATATACGTTGATCCTTTTTTTTTTTGGTAGAACAAATGTTTTAGTTTTATTTTCATTAAAGATATTTTATAGCAATTTCCTGAACATGAGTTTATAGATCTAACTTTGTTGATACTTATGTATCTGATGGGTTTCATGTTTAATCCTTAAACTAGATGGTAGTTTTATAGGATAAAGAATTTTACATTGCAAATGGTTTCCTATTAGGAAGTGGATTTCATGCTAATCTGTGATAAGAATATAGAGATCTTAGAAAGTCTTTGGTATGAAATGAAAGAATAAAAATTAAGGAAAGAAAAGAAGGTCGGACTATTTCATTATATGTAACTGTTCAGTAATCTGAAGACCAGACAACACTGTTTTCATGCAGATTTTAGACACAGAATGTTGCATCAAGAGCAGGAATCTCTGAAAAGCATATCAGCTGGGGAAGTGCATTCTGATGCTATCATTGGAGCAGACTACTCGATTTCAGTGTGGATGTTGAGACACTGTAGGGGCAAAGCTACCAGCATCAGGAATGTGTCAGAGATGATATGGATATACTTAATTATACCATGAAGTAGCCAGGCCCACTGTTGTCTCTGATGGCAGCTAGGTGACCATGAGGCTTTGAGATTAACACTAACTACCAGGGTTCTTGAAATCACTTTAACCTCTGTTGGAACCATATGCATTCTAGGTTTTCTGGTGAGAAGCTTGCCATTCAGCATTGAGTCATCTCACAGAGCCAGACTTCCCTGAGTAAGATGGACACTCCTTTCTCCCCCTGATAAAGGATTTTCTGGTGTAGCCCTGTCTTGCCTGGAATTTGCTCTGTAGACCAGACTGGCCTCAAACTCAGAGATTCACCGGCTTCTGCCCTTTAGGTGCTGGAATTAAAGCTATGCATTATCATGCTTGCCTAAGATGGACACTCTTGCAAAAATATCACCTGTGTAAATATCCCATGCTTAACTATTCTTTTAACAGCAACTATGTAAGATGTATATACTCATGAAAAAACTAGGGAGCAGATTGTTTTTTTTTTTTTTTTTTTGTTTCCATTTATTTACTTTATTTTATTGAGTGTACTGTGGATGCGGGAAAATGGGTAGGTGGGAATGAAGGAGGGAGTGAGGAAGGGCCGATAATCTGAGCCTTGGGAAGAAGAGCTGTCAGTCCGACCAAATGGGCTGGTATGTAGTCTCAGTGCTTTATTAAAGAGACAATAGTTCTGGCCTCCTCCTTTCTGATTTTTCTAAAGGTAGTCTTGGAACCCTTACAGATTGTGTTGGAATATATCTTTGGTGAAAGTATTCCATGGCCACCATGTGCTCCCCAAGGGTCCTGATTACCCTTTCAGGTTAGGGCTGCCTCCTGTAGAAGGTCCCAATAGAACCAGAAGCTGCTGAATGGGAATGGATTCTAATTCTAATTTCTTTTTTTTTTTTTTTAAATTAAAGTTTTCATACCAGGAGTGAAGAGATGGCTCAGTGGTTAAGAGTACTGACTGCCCCGTTAGAGGTCTTAATTTCAATTCCCAGCAACTATACAGTGGCTCACAATCATCTGTAATGGGATCTGATACACTTTTCTGGTGTGTCTGAAGACAGCTACAGTGTACTCATATACATAAAACAAACAAATAAATCTTAAAAATTTTCATACCATATATTTTTATCATGTTTCTTCCTTTCCCCAGCTTCTTCCAATCCCTCCCTGCCCCACCTCCCTGCCTACCCAACTTTGTCCACTTTTTTCTTTTTCTTCTAGAAAACAAAACTGAAAAAGAAAACCCACAAAAAACCCCACAAATTTCAAAACAAACAAGAAAAAGACCAATTACACAAAAACATCAATATGAAACAAAAAGCACACACACTCACACACACACACATATCCCATTCAGCTTATTTTGTGTTGGCCAACTACTCCTTGGTTTGGAGCCTTTTCCAGAGTATGTTGGAAACACCCACTAACACTCGAATGGACCAAACTTATTTTCCCTTTGCTAGAGTGCATCAGTTACAAACAGCTTCTTGGCTATGGGTGGGATGCCATGCCTACTTCTCCCTTCTCAGTGCTGGCACCCCGACTGGCTTGAAACGGTGAAAGACTTATGAGTGTTGCCTCACAATTGCGTAAATCGTTCTTCCAGCTGTCCATAGAAAGATGAATGGCTATTGCTTACAGGGAAATATCTGGATGAGAATTACTGGATATAAATTGAGCCTGTGACTAGTCCGTGGGAACTCGAAGCCATTCTGATTAACTGGTCAGGTGGATGCCAGAGGATTTAATAAATTTTGTTTCAAGACTATTTCAAGTTCGATTCAATTTGTCCCCGGACCTCTGTTACAATTTCCCTCCTTAGTTGCTGTCTTAGGTTTTCTAGTGCTATGATGAAATGCCATGACCTACGGAACTTGGTGAGAAAAGGGTTTGCTTGCCTTATATGTCCGCATCACTGCCATTATCAAAGGAAGTCAGGAAAAAAACTTAAACAGGGCAGGAATCCCAATGCAGGAGCGGATGCAGAGGCCATGCAAGGGTGCTGCTTACTGGCTTGCTCCTCAGGGATTTCTCAGCTTTCTTTCTTATTGAACCTAAGACTACTAGACTTGGGTTGCAACTACTCACAATGGGCTTCGCCAGCCCCCTTCCCCACCATCAATCAGTAATTAAGAAAATGGTCTACAGTGACGGTTTTCAACCTGTAGGTTGCAACCCCTTTGGCAAACCTCTATCTCTGAAAATATTTACATTATGATTCATAACAGTAGCAAAATTACAGTTATGAAGTAATAACAAAAATAATTCTATGGGTAGGGCTCACCACAAAGTGAGGAACTGTGTTAAGGGTCGCAGCGTTAGGAAGGTTGAGAACCACTGCTCTACTGCCTTGCCTACAGCCCCATCTTATGAAGGCATGTTTCAGCTGAGGTTCTTTTCCTCTCAGATGACTACTTTTGTGTCAAGTTTACCTACGTCTAGACAGCAAGGTTGTGCTGTAGACAATTCGATTCATATATTCATATAGATAATATATTCGGAAAATGAGAGGTTTTTCAGATCTTGAAATGACACATGCAGTTGCAACTAAGAAGAAACCAAAGGGGCATTGGGAAGTCTGTGGAGCACAGCTCTGCTAACAAAATAGGAAGCCAGAGATTATACCAAAGTGACGGGATGCTTTCAGAAGTTACAGCTGCCGGCAAGAACCTAGCAGGTGTAACAGTGATGATTCTTAGAAGAATCTCATTTAAATTACCCACTTCATCTGTTCAGAAGGCAGATAGGTAGAGCTCATTAAATGGTAGGAGTTATACGTGCTTCACGACTCTGGATGAGCTGTTGTTTCACCCACATCTCTGTAATGGGCCAAATCTCTTTTTGTACCTTGAAGTTGATTTACTGCTTGGCAATCAATATAGATTTGGTATCTGATTTTTGCTTTCTATTGATGTGAAAAAACATTGAGCAAAAGGACTTGGGCAAGAAAGGGTTTAGTTGGCTACTATGTCCCTACATCATTGAGGGAAGCCAAGCAGAGCAGAGACCTAGAGGCTGGAAATAAAGCAGAGGTCATGAGGAATTCTGCTCACTGACTTGTTCTTTAAGCTCATATTCAGCTTCCCTCCTCCCTCCCTCCCTCCCTCCTTCCTCCCTCCCTCCTTTCCTTCCTTCCTTCCTTCTAGATAGAGCTTCACTGTATAGCCTTGACTATCCTGGAACTCACTCTGTAGACCAGCTTGACCTTGATCTTGCAGAGATCTGCCTCCCTCTGTCTCCTGAGTCCTGGGATTAAAGGTATGCACCACCACTACCCAGCTCTGCTACCTTTCCTATAGATCCCAGGATCCAGGGATGGTACTGCTCTTAAAGGGTTGCTCTCCCACACTAATCATCAATCAAGAAAATGCCCCAAAGTCTTAAATGAAGGTCAGTCTGACCGTGAAATTTTCTCAAATGACATTTTCTCTTCCCAGATCATTGTTAACTTTGTGTCAAGTTGTAAAAGTATTAACAAAAGAAAAATTAAGGTTAAAGGAATCTGTGCTTTAAAAAAACGATATTGCTAATGCCTGACATTTGTTGTTGTAATTCATCTGAAAGGGATTACAATTGTCTTATTATCCCTCGTGTTAGGACATTTACCTCAATTATGCTTCTAGGGTTATATAAGCCAAGGCAACCGTAATAGTAAAATAAATAGTTTGCTGATTCCTAGTGTGTTAGAGGATGGAAGACATACTACTTAAACTCAGAAATACAGCATCTCTCTAAAATTTCTCCATGTAATGCTCATGAGCCTGTGCTCTACAACCACATCCTTCTAGAAGGCCTCTCTTAATAGCATGCACCTGAGCAAGTTGTTCCAGCGTGCTTACATAGTGAAGTGCTTATACACCTTTTTCTTTTTCTTCTGTTCAAATGAAGCTCAAAGAAGAAAATCATTCTGGCTACACAACAGCAGTCCTGAATTTGGTCCCTTATGGCTCAGTAGAGCCAAGGGAGTTTGATTTCTTTGCCAGATTGGCAAGTTGAATAGAGCAGGGTGAAGACAAGCTAAGAGAGTCATGATGCACACCAGATGTTACTAGAAGCTCGTGGCATCTCCAGTTTATTATTGGTTGTGAGTAAAACACGAGCAGGTGACTGTAACTGGAGCTCTGACTGCATGGTTGTTTTCTAGCAGCCAGCCAGCTACGTTGAACAGTTCACCATCAGCAAACTCAACTGGCCAGTGAGAATGCAGATTTATCAGGTTCCAAAAACACAAGGGGATTATGAAGAAGCTCCAGACTCCCATACACCTACTCCTATGGTATGCATCTTAACCTCTACAATGAGAGAATTCATGTAAAGAGATGACTCACAGTGTGGTGGGGTATCTTTCCTCGTGTTCAGAATAAAGCAGATGACAGAGGACTGTTCTACTACAAATGAGTCTGAGGGATGTGTTGGAGGAACTTGAAAAGGTCTTGACATCCTAATTTATAATCATTCATGGGTGATTCAGGTGACTAGGTCAGATACACAGAATAAGTCAGCAGGATGAATAACGGGATGAGAAGGATGGCTCTTAAATGAGCACAGAAAATGACAGTGTCAGGACCCAAGTGAGGACTTGCTCTAAGGACTGCTCTTCAGAAGAGTGCTTACACAGAAGTAGTTTAGAAGAGATTGACTGTGGGTCTCAACCCAATTCAGCTATTGTTTTACAGACTTATGAATAAATATACCCCAACAGTTGCTGGGGTCATTCTGGCCTTACCGGTATCAAGTTTCCTAAACTAAAGCTGATCCCAATTATACTACAAGTGAAACCTCACCTGCTAAAAGTCAGTAAGAAGTGAAACTTCGACTCCTGCTATCCTGTTTCCTGGAAAGGTGTATATAGCTTTGGAAACAGATTCTGAGGCCTCCGTAGCAGATGGACAGACTTTTGGGGTGTACGTTTGCTGTCCGCATGCTTTGTACTTCCCGAACGATTTTGATGGCCTTGCTGAATGTCTTTCGCACCGTTATGATGTCAAGCAGAACATTACTTCTGACTAAAGACTTTTATATCGAGTGGAAAACAATAGGCCAGCTATCAAATATCCCTTGTATGACTATGCATTCCATCTCTCAGAAGTATCTGGCCATATGGAAGAGCCTGAAATATTTTTTTTTATAGAGTGATGTTTCTTTGTGATTTTAAAAATTAAAATAGAGGACTGGAGAGATGGCTCAGTGGTTAAGGGCACTGACTGCTCTTCCAGAGGTCCTGAGCTCAAATCTCTGCAACCACATGGAGGCTCAGAACCATCTGTAATGAGATCTGATGCCCTCTTTCTGGTGCCCCCTCCACATACATACACACACCTGTACACGCCTAGAGACCTAAGAAAATAAGGATCATGAGATCGAGCCAGTGCTCCTAACATTTGGGTTTAATTGCCCACTTTGAATTCCTTGATCTTTCAGTGTTGTTGGTTTAAGCCGTTTAGTGCCGAAGGAGGAACCCTTCATTAGGATGCAAAGAATGCTGACAGTAACTCTGGTGCTGGAACTGACCCCTTTCCATTTTGAGTTCTTTCTTTATACACTATAGAACAGATGGGCAAACAAAGGAGGTAAGCATCTTGGCTAGGCACGTGGACCCTGAGTCGCAAAGACACAGGGCTGCTGTGGCCCCATGCAGCGCAGGCTGTTATGACCACACAATCATGGACCCCTAGACACAATATTTTCGGTGGATGATGCTTGTGATGCTGAGAATTGAAATTTCTTTTTTCTTTTTAAAAAGATTTATTTATTATATATAAGTAAAGTGTAGCTGTCTTCAGACACATCAGAAGAGGGCATCAGATCCCACTACAGATGGTTGTGAGCCACCATGTGGTTGCTGGGAACTGAACTCAGGACCTCTGGAAGAACAATCAGTGCTCTTAACCACTGAGCCATCTCTCCAGCCTGAGACTTCTTATTTAATAGGACGTGAAAGCTAGGCATTGTGGTCCATGGGAGGCAGAGGCATGCCTTTCAGGCCTGTCCAAAACTCTAGAGTTAGGAGTATAGCTTAATGGTAGAAAAATGTGCTCATGTGAAAGGCTTTCGGTTTAATGCTGAGCACAGGCAACATCAAAAGAGTAAGAGGAACAAAATGAACGGACTTTCCATCATTTAAAAACTTGCACTGAGGACAGCAGTGTCTGGCATCAATGTGAAAAGAGACCTTTGATCCAGTGAGGGTGTGTTTTCCCAGTGTAGGGGAATGCCAAGGCACTGAGGTGGAGAGGGTGAATGGGAGAGGGAGCACCTTCCCTAAAGACAAGTTGAGCGGAAGGGGGGATGGGAACAGGGAGGGGGAGGGGATAACATTTGGAATGTAAATACAGAGATTATCCAATAAAATAATTTTAAGAAATCACCCTTCCAAAAACAAAAACAAAACTTTTGCACCGCATTGACTGATGACAAAGAGTGAAAGCAGAATTACACCGTAAATATCAGCTATTTCCTGGTAACTGATTACAGACATGTTTTGTTTACTATATTCTACCTTCTATTTTATATAAAATAACACATGAGTGGTCAAATTGAAATTTATTCCATATCCTAGACAATACTAGAAGAAACTAGAAGAAAATGCTCATTCTTTAAAGATTCTTATATGGAACTAGGCTAATTTCTCATGTATAATATTTAATTCGTATGTGTCCTCTGGTTCGTTGCACACATCAAGATATAATTTCATCTTGAAATGTCTGTGTTTTTCACACCATTACCCTTTTCAGTGCCTTTTCAAAAACATTTTACTTTGGAAGGGTTTTAGACTTAGAGAGAAGAATTGCAAAAATAACTCACAATTTCTATATGTCCTTTATCCATTTCTCCCCTGGGGATAATGTTCTTAATTTACTGTACTTGTCAAAATAATGAAAATATCATTAGTACTTTCCAGCAAATAAAACTTCACTAGTATTTACATCAGTGTTGTGTTTTTGCCTTAGGATCCAAGCCCAAGACACATTTACGTATCTTTGCTCTAGTTTCCTTTGGTCTCCTGCAGTTTTCTAAGCTCCTGTGGTTTCTCAGTTGTTGTCTGTTCTGAGCACTATAGGACATCTGTTTTATAGAGTGGGTTTCCCTCAGTATGTGCTTAGACCAGGCTGCACCTCTCTTACAAGTATGCTGGTAGATGCTGTTCTGACATTTGGTTTCAGTGTTATCCAGCACATATTCACAAACATGATCACCTAATTAAGGTGATGTTTACAAGATTTTTTTCTATTATAAAGTTGTGTTTTTTTCTTACTATACTTTGAAAGAAACACAGTATGACCTACCCACACTTAACTCCCCCTCACCCCCCTTTTCTCACAACTATAACCGAATTTAAAAAAACAAAACAAAACAAAACAACCAGAGTTCATTTTGGTTACTAAAAGATGTATGGTATCTGGACAATTTAAATAGTATAACCAGAAAAGGCATCTGCCACCAAGCCTGGTGAGCTGAGTTCATACCCTAAGACTGACGTGGTGGAAGAAGCTGTGCCCTGATGTCCTCGTGAGTGTCATGTGTTAGTTCTTGTCCTATGTCATGTGAGTCCAGGAGACAGAGCTCAGGTAGTCAGAACTGGTTGCCAGTATCTCTTCCGAGCCATCTCATCTGCTCTGTTCCTTATTTTCTACATGTGATTCAAAGCCACGGCAGTATGGAAAATGCTAATAACAATGCGCACTAATCAGATGTAGAGGTGATCTAAGTTAGGAGATAATACATTATGATATCTTTGAGTCACTGGGAAATTTTTGTATTTTTTCTACACATGGTTTCTTTGTGTAGCTCTGGCCATCCTAGAACTAGTTTTCTAGGCTGGCCTAGAACTAACAGCTTGCCTCTGCCCACTGAGTACTGGGACTAACAGTGTGTGCCAACCCTGTCCAGGTGGGAAATTTTTTTTATATTGGTTTGAATTCAAATGGCTACATTTTTATTTTTTTACATCCAAATTATTTTATTTTGATTAATTTGATATTTCAATTGAATATAAAGTCATGTTGTTAATGATAATCTTTTTTCTTAGCTCCCACAGTCAAAATTACAGGTGAAAAAAAAAACACCCCACATACATACAAAAATTCCAAGGGACTATGGTGGTTTGAGTGTGTTTGGCCCAGAGAGTGGCACTGTTAGTGGGTATGGCTCTGCCAGAGGACGTGTGTCACTGTGGGGTTGGGCTTTGAGACCTTCCTCCTAGCTGTCTGGAAGACAGTCTTCTCCTTTCTTTGGATGAAGACGTAGAACTCTCAGCTCCTTCTTTTCCATCATGTGTGCCTGTGTGCTGCCCTGCTTCCCTTTTTGGTTTTAATGAACTGAACCTCTGAACCTGTAAGCTATCCCAATTAAATATTGTCCCTTATAAGAGTTGCCTTGGTCATGGTGTCTCTTCACAGTAATGGAAACCCTAACTAAGGCAGGGGCTGTCTCTGATTACTGATGAGGTTTGAAATAATATGTTTCTTCTAAAATTTTTTAAAAAGTACAATGTTTTCCATTCCAAGTTGTATAAATGCTGTAAACTATTTAGTGGTGGGAAACATTGAATTACATTTTCTTATTCACACTTGCACAGAATTTAAATTTCAGAAATAATCATTTCACACAAATTGAAAATAAATAAGATAGAAGTGACATTAAATAAAAATAGTTAATCCCCAGTGTAGTAATTAACACACACTCAGGTGATGGAAGCAGAAAGATTAGGAGTTCAAGGTCAGCCTTGACAATTGTCTTAGTCGGGGTTTCTATTCCTACACAAACATCATGACCAAGAAGCAAGTTGAGGAGGAAAGGGTTAATTCAGCTTACACTTCCACATTACTGTTTATCACCAAAGGAAGTCAGGACTGAAACTCAAGCAGGTCAGGAAGCATGAGCTGATGCAGATACCTTGGAGGGATGCTACTTACTGGCTTGCTTCCCCTGGCTTGCTCAGCCTGCTTTCTTATAGAACCCAGGTTTACCAGCCCAGGGATGGCACCACCCACAATGGGCTGGGCCCTCCCCCTTGATCACTAGTTGAGAAAATGCCTTACAGCTGGATTTCATGGAAGCATTTCCTCAACTGAGGCTCCTTTCTCTGTGATAACTCCAGCTTGTGTCAAGTTGACATAAAACCAGCCAGTACAGGTATATAAGAAATCTGAGGGATTTTTTTAAAAATAGGGGTTTATCAAAAATCAGTTACTAAAAAAGACAAAACTGATAAATTTAAGAAAGTTGAGGCTAGAGAGATGGCTCAGTGGTTAAGAGCACTAGCTGATTGCTCTTCCAGAGGTCCCGAGTTCAAATCCCAACAACCACATGGTGGCTCACAACCATCTGTAATGAGATCTGATGCCCTCTTCTGGTGTGTCTGAAGACAGCTACAGTGTAGTTATATATAATCAATCAATTAATCAATTTTTAAAGGATACTAGTCCAAAAAGCTCAGAATACCTGAGAAACAATTCACAGACCTTATGAAGCCCAAAAATAAGGAAGGCCAGAATGTGGACACCTCAGTACTTCTTATAAGGAAGAACAAAACACTCACGGGAGGCAATACAGGGTCATATAGAGGAGCAGGGATTGAAGAAAGGATCACTCAGAGACTGCCTCACCTGGGGATCCACTCCATATGCAGCCACCAAACTCAAGCACTATTGCTGATGCCAAGAAGTGCTTACTGGTAGGAGCCAGATATGGCTGCCCCTGCAGAGGCTTTTCCAGAGTCATAGAGATACAGTTGAGGATGCTTGCAGACTGAACATGGGGACCCCAATGAAGGAGATAAAGAAAGGTCTGAAAGAGCTGAAAAAGTCTGCAACCCCATGGGAAGAACAAAATTATCAACTATCCAAACTTACCAGAGCTTCTAGGAACTAAAACACCAACCAATGAGTTCTCATGGAGAGACCCATGGCTCCAGCTGCATTTGTAACAGAGGATGGCATTGTCTGGCATCAGTAGGAGAAGAGGCCCTTGGTCCAGTGAAGGCTCATTTCCCCAGTGTAGGGGAATGCCAGGGTGTTGAGGTGGGAGTGAATGGGTGGGAGTGGGAGCATCTTCATAGAAGCAAGGGGAGGGGGAGGGAAATGGGATGGGCAAGGGATTAATGGGATAACATTTGAAATGTAAATACAGAGAACAGAACCATAAGCTCACTATTCTGTTTTTGAACAGCTTCCTATTTTTCTTTTTCTTGTATTTATTTTAGAAAATTAGGACAGATTTAGCTACCTTCTTTCCTTTTAGAAACAAATATTTATTTAGATTTAAAGTGTGTGTGTGTGTGTGTGTGTGTGTGTGTGTGTGTGTGAATGTGGGTGCATATGATGCAGGCACCAATGGAAGCCAAAATAAGACATCAAATCCCTTGGATGTAACGTTAAGGGCGGCTGTGAGCCACCTGAGGTGGGTGTTGGGAATTAAGAGGCTCCTGCTTTTACCACGGAGCCTCTTAAGTTTCCTACTGTCATACTTGTTATGTAAGAAAAAAATTCTTTTACGTGCTTTAAACATAATGAGACAAGTTGATATTTATGAATCACCTAGACATACTTGTTTCCCGCTAAGTTACCTTGGTTTGAGTGGGAGGTGCCTCTCATGTGTGTGACAGTTGAGTCCCAGCTGCTGGCACTGTTGAAGAAGTTACAGAACCTTTCTGAGGTGGAGCCTACCGGGCAGAGTAGTTACTTGGCTGTGTGTCTTTTGGTTTTGAAGCCCGTCCCACTTCCTGATCTGCACAGACCTGAGCTCATAGTCTCATGCTTCCTCTCATGCATGCTGCCTCTCCACCATAATGAACGGTGACCTCCAACTGTGAGCCGAACTAAGTCTTCTGCCCGTGAGGTGCTTGTTGTACAGTGTTTGATCAAAGTTACTGAAAACTGACACAAGGATTATATCATTATTATACTAGAATAATCATATATCAGGAACTTCATGAGTAAATAAGATGTAAAGACATAAGCTAAATAGATCTCCATAGTTTGAGAAGAATAGAAAAACATCAAAAGATCGTCTCCATGTAAGTCTAGTGAAATCTTTACATCATCTTTGCCAACAGGAACCCAGGGACAGGGAAGATCACTGTTTATAGCAGTGGTTATTAACCTTCCTAATGCGGTGACCCTTTAATACACTTCCTCATGTTATGGTGACCTCCAACCATAAAGTTATTTTTCTTGCTACTTTATAAGTATAACTTTGCTACTGTTATGAACAATGATTTAGATATCTGTGTTTCTCAATGGTCTTAGGTGACTTCTGTGAAAGAGGCATTTGACCCCCAAAGTGTTCATGACCCACACAGGCTGAAAACCATTGGTAGAGTAGTTTGGCTTGGAGTCATGTTATTTTTTCCCCGTGGGAAACATAGGCTTTTGGATGGTATCTTAGCTACTTTTCTATTACTAGGACAAAATCCATGACCAATACAACTTATAAAAGAAAGCTTTTAATTTGAGGGCTCATAGTTTCAGAGGGTTAGAATTCAAGGCCATCTTGGCAAATGGCAGCAGGCAGGCAGGGTGGCAGCCACTGTATTGCAGAAGCAGCTGAGAGCATACATCTGATCCACAAGTTTGAAGCTCGAAGTGCACGTGTGCACACACACACACACACACACACACACACACACACACATACACAGAGGGGGTGGGGAATATTATCTGGGAATGATGTGGGCTTTTAATATCTGAAAATCTAGTAATATACCTTTTTCAACAAAGCCATTCATCTAACCCTTCCTAAAAAGTTCTATTTACCAACTGGGTACCAAGTATCCAAACAGTATGGGCCATTCTTATTCAAACCACCATACTTTAGAATCTGCTTTTTTTGGGCTAATTTTTTTTTTTTAATGGGCACTGCTTATAGACTGAATTTTAAAACAGCTTGTCTAAAAATATGTGTAGTTTAGAAATAAGGATTTTTAAAAATACAAATGTTAACTACAAATATAAAATGAGCAGTTACACATCACAGTAATCTAGAGATTTCAGCATCTAGAGATTAAAGGGGTAAAACATGAGGTCTTTGGAAAGAGAAGAAGTAAAACAAGCTATTTAGAAAGATAAAAATTATTCCCATCTAAAGACATATATTTATTTAATATTCAGGGTAAGCATAGGAAAAATGTTCTGGTGGTAACTAAGACTCAGGGAACAGGTAACTAAACCAATTTTATCAGGGATGTCATCTAAAGAGTTGGCTAAATCAGCGAACAAGGAGATTAGGGAGTCGGGATGCTGTTATGACCAAAAGCAAAAGACTGCATTTTCAGATTAAATATGACAATGAAATCTTGATGGATCAGGTTTGGAAGAAATGGAGGACAGAAAAGAACACCAAAAAAGAGGAGATTGTAAAGATAACAATTTACCAGTTTCATAACAGACGATATGAATTAATTCATGAATTCATACCCCATGACACCTCAGTCACAGCTCGAATGTCAGTTGTATGCAGAAGAAAACATAATGTTTTATTTAGTAATTCATAAAACATATGAACTGTGCTCTTGATTCATGGATACCTGAAATGCCCAAATCAGTTCTTCTCACTTAGAACCTTAATACAAATGTATACATTAAGGTGTTCATTTCAGTTATTTCTGCCATTTATATCTTAGTGTAGGGACTTTTCTAATCTTCTGATTCAGACAACAAAAGGGATGAGAAGGAATGTTAACGTTGTGGAATACAGTATGAAAGACAATGCTTCTAACCTCTCCTGGACCACATGCCTCTCCCGAGCCAGCCAAGGAAGGATTACTATGTTTTCCTCAAACTTCCTTGGCCGACAGCTTTAGCTTCAGCCAAGCCAGCCCAAAATAAGCAGCTAAGTGATTCCAACGCTGTACAAATCAGTTCAGGCTCCCTAAAAGGGAGATCTTGAAGAACTGCCAGAAAGATACCGATGTGTTTTCACTGGATTGCCAGATTTTTATCCTTCCTTTAAGTCACCTTTATGTGGGGGAGGGCTGCTGCAGAGTCCTTCTGGTCTGAGTTTGAAAGGCACTTTCCTGGTACAGTCTTTTGAGTTCTTTGCTATCTTTAGCCTCAAACCCTGAAGTTTTACCTTGATTTTTACTGAAACAAACAAACCAACCAACCAACAAACAAAAAAACTGTGAGTTTGTTTCAAGTGTAGTTTCATTGGATGTAAAATGTCCAGTCAGAAACAGCATGATGAAAGTTTCTAAAACCTCTGGATTAGAGGTATTTGGGGAGTTTTTGACATTGGACAATGAAGCAAGAGCTTGCTGTGTAAGCATGGGGGACCTGAGGTTGGATCTCAGAATCCATCTGCAAAGTCACAGCTGTGACTTTGATTCCAGCTGTGTGAGGAATGGAGACAGGGGGATTGTTCAGGCTTGCTTGCTGCTCCAGCCTAGCTCCAGACTCCCTAGAGACCTTGTTTCAGGGGAATAAGAGAATGATGGATGCAGAGCCTCAGCTTCCTCCTCTGGACTCTGCAAATGTATGCTCCTTCCTCACATGTGCATATACCATACACACACAGCACACACGAGCACACACACACCATACACATGGATACAAGCATGCATGCATATGCACAAAGATGTTTGGGGATGTGTATTTTTACAGCATCAGTGCTATCTGGAAACAAATTGGCCAGTGTCATGTTAAAGAGTAAGAATTTCAATTTAATACAATTAAAAAAATACATCTCTTATTATGCATTCTGTGATGGTTTATGTAACTATTAAAGAATTATTCACAGTCTTATTTTGTTAGTTCCTGGTTGTTATAAGTTGGATTTTGCCCATGTTTGGTCAGGCTGACAAGTTTCTAAGAATTCTTCGACATTCCAGGCTTATTGCTTATAGCAGCCGGCCAAGTCACTAAGCACACAAGACTGCTCATGGCAGAGTGTTTGTTTCAATATTTAGCATCATATTCTCAAACGAAGCAGAAGGACCAGATGGAGAACACAAGCAACTTGGCAGGTATTTCAACCAGCATTGTGAGTTATCTATGAAAAACAATGATACAAGCTGGGCAGAGTATAGGGTGATCAACTGTGAGGACATAACATTGATACAGGTATGACATAAGTAATGCCTAAATAAAACTATTAAATTTTAATCATCATAATAAATAGCATAAAATAATATTTATTTAGCTTACAGGACTAAAGGTCAATGCTTTAGTCTTGGCTCAACTGATTGGTTCATTTTATTATTCTTGGCTCATTTACATCACCAGTGCTCAACTGGAGCGAGAGTCACCCACCAGCAAACTAACCTTAGCATCCTCTTGCAGCAGTGGAAGACAAAAGAAACACAAAGGTGAAACAAACAAACAAGTCAAAAATTCCCAACAGGATGATCTGTACCGCACAGAGGAAGCTGTTTGTCAGAGGAGGGGATGGAGTTTGTGCTCTAGATGAAGCATGGGTAGGAATTTTGGAAGACAAATGTCTTGTTCAACTTATAGTGTGTCCATACAGATTTAAATCCATCTTCATCACTTGAATTTCCAAAAAATCTTTTTTTGACTAAAGGTAGTTTGGGTTGTGACTTAATTTGAGTTTTACTGTTGTGAACCATGACCAAGTCTTATAAAGGACAATATTTAATTGGGGCTGGTTTAGAGGTTTAGAGATTCAGTCCAGTACCAAGTCAGGAGCATGGCAGCATCCAGATAGGCATGGTGCAAGAGGAGCTGAGAGTTCTACATCTTCATCTGAAGGCTGATAAACAGATATGGCTTCCAGTCAGCTAGGATGAGAGTCTTAAAGCCCACGCCCACAGTGACACACCTACTCCAACATGTCCACACCTTCTAACTGTGCTACTCCCTGGGCTGAGCATAAACAAACCATCACAGGTTGAATTCTTTTCCTTTACAAACCAAGGATTCCGTTAATGGGAACTGGTGTTTGGTATGAGTACTCGATATCACCATACAATGAGCAAAAGGTTTTCATGCCCTAACAATACCATTAGCACAGTGACAAGAAGATGAAGGAGATGGAAGAACACAGCAGAAAAATAGCTGACAAGTTTTCAGTTGACATTTACTGTTCTTCTAATTCCTATCAAATATTCTTTTCCTTCAATGTGGTACTTACATTAACACATGAATCCTTTTGACACGCCTCCCTTTGAGATTCATCTTATTTAAATTTCCACATTTATAAGTGATAAAATTGACACTGCAGGTAAATAACATGCTCAAGGCTCCCAGGTAGAACTGTATTAGCTTGTGGGAGGATCTAAAGACATGGCTATTGATAGAAACAAGAGACCCATGCAAACAATTATACTGTCACGAAAAAAAGAAAGTGACATTTAATCTTTGAATCACTACAAAATCATATTATTCTCATCTCATAATGTGGACATTGAAGCTTAGAGCATTCAATGAGTATCTTTAAGCTACCACAAAGTTCAAAGATTATACTGCTGAGTTTCATATTCAGTTTTAATCTAAAGTGTTCTTTCGATGGTTTGAATATGCTCAGCCCAGGAAGTGGCACTATCAGGAGGCGTGGCCTTGTTAGAGTAGGTGTGTCACTGTGGGCATGGACTTAAGACCTTCAACCTAGCTGGCTGGAAGTGAGTATTCTGCTATCAGCCTTCAGATGCAGATGTAGAGCTCTCAGCTCCTCCTGTACCATGCCTGCCTGAATACTGCCATGCTCCCGCCACCTCAGTGATAATGGACTGAACTTCTGAACTTGTAAGCCAGCTCCAATTCAATGTTTTTTTTTTTTTATAAGAGCTGCCTTCGTCGTGGTGTTCACAGCAGTAAAACCCCAAGACAGTTGTTTAGGAATTTTGTTTATGGACAGCATCCATTCTAACATTTATAAAAACTAGGGTGACGCATCTGTTTTCCGACCACCCATTCCTTCTTCTAAGTTTTCAATATGGCTTCTCTTGACTTTGTGTCACTAACATACTGGAGTCTTAGAACCTTTAAATTTACCTTTGCCATCTGCAGTATCTTTACCAAACCTCAGCTCTCAAGCATGATACTACTTCCCATTTTGTAATACGGCCATCAAACTCCCACTAGAGTATTTTGAAATTTTTTTTTCTCAATACCATGGGAACCTTAAATAATTTCTGACTAAGGTAAAGATTACAGAAACTACCATATATTCCAAAACAATCTCTTACTTTCTTGTCCCCATCATGTCTTTTGATTCTGAGGACATCAATCTACACAACAAAGAGAGCCACCTGGGAAAGAAATCAGTGGAGCAGCTGTTTATTCCTCTGGTCTTGCAAGCTGCTGTCTCTCTCCCTGACTCTTTTTTTTTTTTTTTTTTTTTTTTTTGAGAGAGAGAGATTTATGTGGTCAAAGGATCAAGAATGTATCTGCACTGCGGGCTTATTTTAGCCACCCTATGATTCAGTTTTCCCTGAATTTGAGTGCTGTTTTGTGCTGCTTTCAAATGAGTTCATTAGGTTATTTAGTGGATTCTAGCGCTGCAGTATTTTTTTTTTGAACACACAAAGCTGTTGTCTGCAGCAGATACTTTCTTCCCAATATAATATGTAAACAGTATTTGCTTTTGGCTTCCATTAAGAATGCTATTATAAATTACAGCTTGCATTTCTGATTCTTTCCCCCAAATAAATCAGTGTACCATTTCCAAAGCTTACATCATATCACCCTGACATTTGAATCACAGCAAAATTATGTCTTGGAAGTATTTTCATGTCTATTTGGTCAAAGTTTCATAACTCCTATATGAGAAAATCACTTACTTCTTTATATCTCTACATTTTTTAAGGCTTTGTGTTCAATTCCGTCATATCAAATGTGGGAAATGAGTGAACTTCAGTCAACATGCTCAAGCACAGAATACTGTAATTTTCTACTATGTGAGGATACTTTTCTTCCTATTCAGGATCTCATGGGAAGTTAATAGGTACTACATAGCAGTTGAAGGAAGCTTCCCTTCTTCATGTATTTTATTATTATACTTTCCTCCTCTCTAATTAATAAGTACTCATTTTTCTTTGTTCTAGATTGTCTACTAGTCTCAGGTCCATACATCCTGATTTTGCATATTTTGTTCCTATTTCTTGATTACTGTTTACCACAGTTTGTATTTTAGCATGTAGACACCTCAGCCACTTGAAATCAACCTTTCTGCTGGATGGAAACTTATTCTTTCCAAGATCAAATAGTTTTTGCGCCCTTACAATCATCTGAACTTGTAGATTTATGTTAATTTGATATATGATTGGACAGTGGAGAGGTAGGCGGGGGGGGGGAAAGGTAGGAAAATGGAAGAGGAGCAGAGATTAGGAGGAGAGATCAAGATGGAGCTGGAAAAAACAGACTTAGATCCTGGTAGCATAATGGGCGATAGGTAGATATATTTTTAAAAGATCTTATAGGTCTTTTAATCCCTTATAGAAAGGTAGTTTGTATCTTTTGTATTTAATCTTATTGTGTAGAGGGTTTGGGGATTGAGAATCTAATTTAAAAACCTACAAAGAAAAGCAAATGCTCAGGCCATTTGCCACCTGGAACAGCAGAGATACAGGGACACAGGCCTGGTGAGACTGTGCTGACCTCAGTTCCACAGGAGAGACAGGTACCAATCACTGACAACAAGACCATGTATAATCACAGACAACAAGATGGCAAGAGGAAAGTAAAAGAACCTAAGCAATGGAAACTAAGACAACCTGGCAACATCAGAACCCAGCTCTCCCATCACAGCAAGCAGTAGAGTGCCAAACACTCCAGAAAAAGAAGACTCAGGCCTGAAACCATACCTCAAGATGATGATACAGATCTTTGAGAAGAGCATGAAGTACGAGAGGACTGCTATAAACAAATAGAAGCTTTTAAAGAGGAAACACGAAAAACACTCAAAGAAATACAGGAAAACAGAACCAAAGAGATGAAAAAATTGAAAATGGAAATAGAAACAATAAAGGAAACACTAAAAGAGACAACCCTGTAGGTGGAAAACCAAAAAAAAAAAAAAAAAAAAAAAGAAAAGAAATCAGGAGTCACAGATGCAAGCATCTCCAACATACAAGAGATGGCAGAAAGAATCTCAGGAGCCAAAGAAAACGTTGAAAATGTAGACAAAACAGTCAGAGAAGATGCAAAAACCAAAAAGCTCCTAACCCAAAATGTCCAGGAGATCCAGGACACAATGAGAAGACCAAACCTAAGAATAATAGGAATAGAAGAGGGAGAAGAGTATCAACTAAGAGGCACAGTAAATATCTTCAACAAAATTGTAAAAGAAAACTTCCCTACTCTTAAAAATGAGATGGCCATGAGCGTAAAAGAAGCCTACAGAACTCCAAATAGAGTAGACCAAAAAAGAAATTCTTCCTAACACATAATAGTCAAAATGCCAAGTGTTCAAAACAAAGAAAGAATACTAAAAGCAGTAAGGGAAAAAGGTCATGTAACATATAAAGGTAGACCAATCAGAATCACACCCAACTTCTCAACAGAGACTATGAAAGCTAGAGGATCCTGGACAGATATTATACAGACTCTAAGAGAACACAAATGTCAGCACAGGCTGCTATACCCAGCAAAACTCTCAATCACCATAGGTGGAAAGACCAAGATATTCCAGGACAAAACTAAATTTACACAGTATCTGACAACGAATCAAACCCTATAAAGAATAATAGGTGGAAAACCCAATATAAAGGAAGGAAACTACATCCTAGAAATAACAAGAAAATAACTAAGCAATAAAACCAAAAGAAGAAAGACACACAGGCACAATTATACCTCTAAAAGCAAAACTAGCAGGAAAAAGTGACCACTATTTTTTAATATCTGTTAACATAAATGGACTCAATTTCCCAATAAAAAGACATAGGCTAACAGACTAGATACATAAGCAAAATCCAGCATTTTACTGCATACAGGAAACTCATCTCAGAGACAAAGACAGACACTATCTCAGAGTAAAAGGTTGGGAAAAAACCTTCCAAGCAAACGGCCCTAAGAAACAAGCTGCAGTAGCCATTCTAATATCGAATAAAGTAGATTTTCAACCAAAAATTATCAAAAAAGATAAGGAAGGACACTTTTTACTCATTACAGGGAAAATTTGTCAGGAGGAACTCTCAATCCTTAACATATATACTCCAAATACAAAGCACCCATATTCATAAAAGAAACCCTACTAAAGCTCAAAAAATACAATGCATCCCACACAATAATAGTGGGAGACTTCAACACCCCACTCTCATCAATGGACAGATCATGGAAGCAACTAAAAAAAAAGCAACTTGGCTTTGGAGTAATGTTTTTTGGGCAGTAGTGGAAAGAAACACGCAGGGGAGGCAGTATCCACCTGGGGCAGAAGCCGCCGGGCAGACTTAGTGAACCTCCTGGGAAGGGAATCGTGTGGAGAAGGTGGCTTGGACTGTGGGACAGAGTCCGTGTATTGGCTCCATACTAAGTGGAACCCAAGGAGTGAGCCTCAGGGGCCGATAAAGAAATAAGCCATCCATTTTAATATTTACTGCAACATAAAC
Source organism: Micromys minutus (assembly GCF_963924665.1). Lineage (NCBI taxonomy): Eukaryota > Metazoa > Chordata > Mammalia > Rodentia > Muridae > Micromys > Micromys minutus. The sequence goes on from NC_137974.1 coordinate 31,142,454, forward strand.
TGAAGAAAATCTGAAAGCTTCCTTCTAGTTCCAGAGTATTTTCAGCTCTTTCTTTTTCTTCCTTCTTTTCTCTCTCTTTCTCTTCTTTTCCTCTATCCCTCTCTTTTTTCTCTTCCTTCCTTCCTCCCTTCCTCCCTTGCTCCCTTCCTTCCTTATGGTATTTGAACTCCAGCAGACCCAATTTGGTTCAATAAAGTAGTCACATATGCTTTGTATCTCAAATGTTAATGATGTATTTTATCCACCATCAAACTATAAAACCTCCTGAGTTGCATTTTACAGAACGAAATTAAAGATTCAGAGGAAGGTCATAGCAAGATAGAGGATTGCATCTGCTACAGAAAACTGTGGAATAGGCAGTTTAACAATGCCATCTTCCAATGTCGTAGAAGTATAGTTAAGAGCCTTCCAGAAATAAATTTTCAAAGCCATTCATGTACTGGAAGGTAACAGGCACAGCATGGGCTCTTTAACAGTAAGACACATTCCTCCACTTTCAGTAGTACCTTTGCCATGTTGTCGGCTGGTTTGGGCAGGCAGTAGTTGTCTTGCTTGGGCTAGAATTCCTTGAGTAGATTGGTTTGCACACACGTTTCCGTAAAGCTAAAGAGACAAGTGACTAAACTTGAAAAGAAAAACATTTTTTTTCTGTAATGTAAATTCTCTGAGATTGATTGAAAGAAGAATGGAGCTCAAGGATCTAACTTTAAAGAAGACAATTCTATTTTTTCCACCCAGTCCTTCCTAATATTTGATGGTTTTGTGCAATTAACTGCTCTCAGTATCTCTCAGCCTCTCCCAGTCTCTTAGTCTTACTCTCTCTCTCTCTCTCTCTCTCTCTCTCTCTCTCTCTCTCTCTCTATGTGCTCATTGCCTACCTCACAAAGGCCAGAGGAGGATACCATATGGTATCTCAGTCTACCATTTTAGCCCACCCTCATTCCCTTGAGATGAGGTCTCTCATTGGATCTGGTGCTAAGATGGTGGCCAACCAGTCCCAGAGTCCTCTCTGACTTGGCATGGATTTACAGGTATATGTAGCTACTCCAAGATTTTTATGTAAGTGTTGGGATCAGAACTCAGGACTTCATGCTTGCACAGCAAGAGCCCTGGCCCACAAAGCCATCTCTCCAGTGTGTTAACTGTTTTCTTCTTTTTTAAAATATTCTTTCCTTAGAGTACTGTTTATATTAATATAGAAGGTCTTTTAAAATTTCTTCCCTCAAATAAATGTTGCTCTGTAAAACTCTTTGAGTAAAGTAGTTAACCCCTATTATCAGTTTCTGATCCCTAGACTCCGACATCTTTGTTCTCTATCACAGAGGACGGAGAGACCTGGCCTTTCCTCTATGCAGCATAGTTCTGTTTGTTTGGACAACAGAAAAGGCTGCTGTGAGAACCTAGGGTTTTTAGGCTTAAGGTCATTTTCTCAAGATATGGTGGGAAGGCATTGTTCTTAAGAGGGCGTGTCAGATGTTCACTGTACAGGGTTTGGTCTCTAACGCTCTCTGAATCTTGCTCCTCCCCAGTTTGTTATCTGTCTTTCCCGTTTAACCCTCTCTCAAAGCTCCAAGCACATATACATTTGTATTTTCCCATCTTCTGACTTGTCTTGCTGTACATGAATATACAACAACGTTGTGTTTAGGAGTGTTGATGTGCCAAGGACTCAAGTTCCCTGCTGACATTTACTGAGCTATAAAGTGCTTCAGCACCAGCTCTTCCTGGAATTATTAAAAAAAAAAAAAAAAAAAAAAAAAACAGAAAACCAAACAGAACAGCCTTGTAGACTATGTGCCTTGTATCCCTCCTGATATACACTGCATATACCATTAAAGGTAAGTGTTATTTCATGGGGCTCAAAAGGAGTAGGTGTTTTGTTCTAAGTTGAAGGGGTAGAGCAATACAGTCTCATCCAATTAGTGTGCACAAAGCACTGTTGTGGGTAAACAGGGTGTTTTTAAAAAGATTTATGTATTTATGTGTGTCACTGTCACTGTCTTCAGACACACCAGAAGAGGGCATCTATCCCATTACAGATGGTTGTGAACCACCATGTGGTTGCTGGGATTTGAACTCAGGACCTCTGGAAGAGCAGTCAGTGCTCTCAAACTCTGAGTCATCTCTCCATCCTAAACAGGGTGTTTTTATACCAAAAGTATATCTATAGACATGCCCTGGTTCATCTGCATCCATAGGTGTCTTTGTCATAGAGCTCTTATTGGGGTTAAAGTATACAGATTTTATTTAAAATTTAAATATTTAAAACCTATATATATATAGCCTCTAATATACTTTAAATCTTTTATGCATATATATCACACCTAAGAAGCTATAGATTATAGATAGCAATTATACTGTATTGTTTAGAGACTGTCAAGAAAGAAACCATGTTCATTTTTAATGCAGACTCACTTCATCTGTAAATAGTGCCAGCCAGTACCACCAGCCCAGGGGTGACACCATTCACAGTGTGCTGGACTTGCCCCAATCAACCACTAATTAAGAGGAGGTACCACAGAGTTTCCCACTCACTTGTGTCAAGTTGACATAAAAGTCACTGTCACAGTTAATATGTTTGCAGAGTCTCCGAACTTGAGCATTAGGAATCTCCTGTGCATAGATCAGAGAGAGCTGCTGCTTCTTTGCCTTGGGATCAGCTTAGGAGAAGTAGATGTGGTGGACTATAAATGTGTAGGAATCAGCCACCCTTTGCTGGATCATACAATTAACAGGAGAACAACATATAGTTTCCAGATCTTAAAAACACCAACTGCTTTAGAGAGCAAGCCTTTTAACACATCCCAGATTTCTTTAGTTCATGCCTTATGAGAAACCTCCAGAGGAAACTAAAAAGGAGAATATGGAGACACTGGAAGAGCGTGCATCTCAGTGTAGGCGAAAAATATAAGAAAAAAAATGCGCTTTGGCAGCAGTGAAATTTGACACCCCTTGGCTAAAAAAAGTCACAGAATTATTGGTGAGATAATTAAAATATTTTAAGTAAAAATGGCATGATTAGATTTGTGTTTGAACGCATGGCAAATGAATTGTACTCAAACTCGAGGGTGCTGGAAAGCTAGGAAGTCTTTTAATAAGTGATCACAATGTTAAGTTCAATTAAGAACATGTTAGTGACATAGGAGATGTGCATTATGAATGCTCAGTGAAGGAGGCATAAGTTATGACTACCACTAAATGAGATGATAAACACAGAAGGGGAGTCTCTTCTGTTAAGAAGTTCTCTAGTTAGGGCCTGGGGGGAGATGGCTCCGTTACTGACAGTGTTGCAGTGCAAACACAAGGCCTTGAATTTGAACCCTTGTTTAAAAAAAAGCTGAATGTAACACCCTAGCACAGTGACCCTATCACTGGAGTGTGGTGGGCGGGGGGGGGGGGTCAGGGTAGAGACATGCACATATAGAAAGCTCACTGGCCAGCCAGTCTAGCAGAATTGGTGAGGTATAGATATAAGAAAAACCCTGTCTCAAAAAATTAGGTGGGGAGAAATGGAGAAAAATATTTGAAGTAAATTTTTGACTTCTATATGCACACACTCACGCACATGTGCACATATATGTTAATATGCATAAACATGTGTCATAAACATACATACAAAGAAAGTCTCTTATCGTGTGTGGTTTAGCAAGATTAGGACAATCTCAAAAGATAATGTGGACCTTGTAAAGTCCTAAGGTATTACACAGAGTTCTAAAATTTTCTAGGCGTTAGCCTTCTTCATTTGTGAAGTAGAAAGATACCTTCAGAGCTTACTAAATAATAATATATTCATCTGGATTATATAGTCTTTGTAACATTGCTAATCTCTACAGACATGAAGGCAAGTACCTCACTAGCAAAGATATACTCTGATGTAATTCAACCTACCAAGCAAGTAGACACACCCCATAAGCTGATAAGGTAGATTTTCTCAAAACTTAAACCAAAATCAGTCAGGAGAGATGTAATAGTTAATCTTTATTGTCACTTTTACTGGTTGTACAGTTAGTATTGAAAGTGTTTTCAGAAAGATGTAAGAGCAGTGAAGGTCTCTCTGAATGCTGGGAGCACCATCCCATGGGCTGGGGTCCTGCAATGTATAAAAAAGGGAGACAGAAACAAAGCTGAGCAGAAGTATGGTTTGCACCTCTCTGCTTCTGCACAGCAGACACAATGTGACCAGCTGGTTTGAGATTATTTATTCCTTGTGTATGTATGATTTTTAAAAATTTTTAGATTGTTTCGTTAGATTGGAGATTTCAATATCACTCATTTTGTATGCCTAGATTTGTAGAGAGATATTGCTTAAATTTAATTTTATCATGAAATGTCTTATTTTCTCCATTTATTATGACTGGAAGTTTTACTGGGTGTCTTTGTTAGAGTTACTATTGTTGTGATGACATACTGTGACCAAAGGATCTTGGGAAGGGAAGGGTTTCTTTGGCATGCATGTCTACATCTTAGTCCATCATTGAAGAAATTCAGAAAAGAAACTCAAACAGAGCCAGCTGAGGACTTGAAGGGGTGCTCTTACTGGATTAGTCCTCATGACTTGCTCAGTCTGCTTTCTTATAGAAGCTGCAATGGGGCTGGGCTCTTGCCCATTGGTCACTAATTAAGAAAATGCCCTATAGGCTTACCTAAAGGTTGATTATTCTGGAAGCATTTTCTTAACTGAGGCACTCTCCTCTCAGATCTCTTTGACTTGTGTCCAGTTGACATAAAACTCTCCAGCATACTGGGTGGTATCTGGGGTCTCTGAAGAGTCAGTAGAATATCTGTCAGCTCCCTTTGTGCTTTCAGAGTATCCATCAAGAAGCAGGTCCTATTATAAAAGATACAGCTGTGCATGTTACTTTGTCTTTTTCCCTTACAGGTTCTAATAGTAGTTCCTTGTTCTATACATTTAGTGTTTTGATTATTATGTATTGAAGGTCATTTTTTTTTTCTGGCCCAGTCTTTCTGTTGTTATATGTTTATTGTTTTTGTACATTCATCCTTTGATAGGCCTTTTGCACTAAAACTCAGCAAAAATATTCAGAGTTCAACTATAGCATTTTCTTTAGGTTCTATTTCCTATGATTTTTTGAAACTATTTTATATACCTTTGACTTCTCATATATTTCTATTATTCTTAGAATTGGCCCTTTCACAATATCCCAGATTTTCTGTTTCCTTGGATGTTTTGTTTCAAAATTTCTTTTTAGATCTAACATTTTCTTTGACCAAAGTATCCATCTTGATGGTGTAGCCCATGGGGAATAGGCATGTCCCTTTGATGTAGCGGCAGACAGTGAGGCAAGGCCACAACAGGTAGTATGGTAGTCTGCTACAAAGCTGGGAATGAAACTGGGGGACTGGATTTGGAGGAGAGGAGGGAGAAAAGAAGATCTGCAGTTAGCTTTCCTGCTTTCCTGGAATAGCAAGGTTGCAACATTTCAATAAGGGAACAATTCAACGAGACATAACCATTGTATTTATGTGCTAACTTATGTTCTTAATTGATTTTATAAAAAAACACCAAAAAGCATAAAAAGTGAGATACAATAATGGTGGGAAACTTTTAATATCCTACTTTCATCCTTTGGCAAACCTTCCAAGCCAAAACACAGCAAAAGTATTCAGAATTCAATTACAGCTTAGATCAACAGATTTAACGTATAGTCATATATAGAGAATATGAATTTTCCATGTTCCACTTCTTTGAAATAGATACCTTGTACTGATGAATTTCAAAGCATGCTGGAGTGAAAGTCATAGTTAACCAACAGATAATATTTTCCCTATGGGAGATGAGAACTTTAAAAAAAACATTATTTTAAGCAATATATTATTTTTTCCATATATTCTATACCTATAGGTATGTGGGCAAGTGCCTGTGCAGGTTGCATATACTATAAGTATCCTATAAAATGAAAATAAAACAGAACAGAGATATCTGCCAAGACATACCTAGGAAAATTAATTGCCTTTGTAGGCATTAAAATGAATGTAAATTTAGCTTTATATTTGTGTATGTTAACAATTAAATCTTATTGAGCATTAAGAAATAAAACCCTTTATGACTTTTCCCCCAAACTATAATACAGCACAATATTGAACTTAATACTCTAATTGTAAACTAACAAGAAATGCTTTTTACGATTACTTCAATGTTTGTAAGGTTATGACTCATGAGCAAGTTATAGTCACGGTTGGGTTGCATTTATACAAGGCAGGGTGTGAATTTTAAAAATGGATCAACAAGATGGGGCAGATTTAGGTGTGGACATACTTACGTACTATGTTTAAATACGGGCATAGAGAAGCACAAAAACAAATATCTCCTGCGTCATATTCAATCCGTATCGGGGTTTTGTGCACCACTGTATTAATAAACATTCATGGAGAGTGAGCAGAAGTTGGCATCAGGTAGGATCTTGGCAAATAACCCTAGAGTAATATGGCAAGTAATAACTAGAGTAAATTAAAAGGTATCGACATCTTAAATCCTTAAGAGAATGTAGAATGATACCACTGCGAATTCTGCACTTATGGCAGAAAGGGGGGGATCATTCCAAAGGGCAGGGCCCTCGGCAGTTGCAAATGAAGGTGTTCCAGTAATATTAATGTGACTCTGTTGGAAAGCATTCCCTAGCCATACAGCCACAAAGTTACAGTGAAATATTATAATTATGTGTATGTCCAACAGTATATCTCACTCATATGTGCCTAATTATTATCAAACCAAAAAGAATTTTCCATATTCTTTTGCCTGTTTGCAAATGCAGCCTTGTTACTGCTTTGTGTTTTATACACATACTTTAGTCCTGTGACACTGAGATTTTAGGAGCAGACTGTACAATGCAGCTCTTAGATGTATTAGACACTTTAAGGACACACAAAGTCTTATGATCCCTCTTCCCAGAATATTTAGCAGGTGAAACATTAGTCTTCCCTGTGGTTCTAAAAGCCAACCAAGTTTCTCTTTACTGACTCTGGGTAAGGCCAGGCTGTTCAGAGACAATCTCTAAGCAAGTTGAGAACTGTGCCGTAAATAAATAGAATACTATGAATTACCATTTGTAGTACAGCTAAATTGGTCTTATTAAGAGATTAACTGCCGGACAAAGAATAAGTCCTGGAGGCATAAGAACTATCTTTTAAACTCCATTTCTAAGGGGCATGGGGGGGGATTAGTATCATCAAACTAACAATATACTTGGGCTGGGTGGGGGTGGGGCATACCGCAGAAAAATGCTATAAGGTGGTAAAGAGCAAATGTTTCTTTCTCTGTGTCTGTTTGTCTGTTCCACTGACAAACATGTTTTTCCTCTGTATATTTCACCCCCCCCCCTCTCTCTCATTTGATGTTTGTAATTTAGTCTGGTTTTTTGAAGGACAGGCTGTTGTTGGCAAGGGAGCCCACGACTTCACATATGCTAGGCAAGCACTCTTACTACTAAGTTCCACCGTCTCTCATGTGGGTGTTGGGGAAATTATTTGTCTGCTTTCTTCCTATCCACTACTAGTCCCACTACTAGTATAGCAGCTTTCTTCATGTAAGAGCACTGTTGCATTATAAACCTGATCAACGACTGCTGACTGATTTTTACGTATACATGTGGCAAGCATAATCCCATTTATAGCAAATAAATAAGTATAAATTAAAACAGATAATATGGCTTATATGATTCTATATAGGCCTGGACCTGTTTACCTCATGTTATAAGTTTATCTTCAAATATTTGTGTCATCTATCTCAGGACCACAAATGTCTTTCCTCCTTTAACTAATACTCCCGGTGGTATATGACCACAGTGAAGTTTTATTCATCCATAAAGATGTATGAGTTGATGGCATTTGCAGAAAACTTGGTGCAAGTGGAGAGTATCGTATCAAGCAAAACAAGCCAGAATGAATTTTAACCCATTAAAAGCCTGCATTTGGGAAGGACATAACTCTAAGAGGGGGCACACTACTTTTGCTTTCCTAAGTGAACATGCTGTCCACCTGCCCTCTAAATATTACCTATAGAGTAATACCGCTTTCCCTCAGAGTGGTGACAGTGATGGTTAATGTAGAGACTCATGTCTCATCAACATGCCAATAATAAATTACCGATAAGTTCTCAGTTTATAGGACAACGGTATCACGCCTATAAGGCTTAGGAAATATGGCAGAAGAGAGGAAAGGAAGGATAAAAGCTGGAAGATGAAAAAGTGTCATCTGGATATATTACTGTGGTGATCATGACTACGCAGCACCTTTAGGACTCTACAGAAGATGTGTCTTCTAACTTTCTAGCAAGAAGAGAGAAGGTGCCAATGACACATCATCCCTACTCGAGAAGCAAATGGTGATAATGGTTGTGGGGCAGGGGGTGTCACCTCTCTAATGGTATATGTAGCCACTGGGAGACTAGATAAGAAGAACATTTTAGACAGAAAGGAAGAGCAATTCCAGAAGACTGTGCATCTGTGTGGAATGCTCAAAAAACAAAGGCAAATTTTTTTTTTTCTGGAAAACATCACTTTAACTGAGGCAGCTTAGGTCCACAAATACAAATGCTGATGATTGCTCTCAGACGCAGATGCTAACCTTCAATTGCCAAATGTTTGTGTCCAGGTGCAAGTATACATGACTAAAACCCAGGAGACAAGAAAGGAAAAAAAATTAATCAATAAGTGGGAACACAATAAAGAAAAATAGAAAGAAAAAAAAGGTAGAAAGGATCGGGCCCAGGGGCAAAAGGGAAGTTTCCTATAGCCAGCAAGACAAGGAAGAGCTGTGGATGGGAAGCAACAAAAATGAAAAATTCTATATGAGAACCTACAACTTAGCTGATTTATTACTGCCTTCAAAACAAACACTGCAATTTCTGCCACTTGAGGATTTTAGATTTTTATGTAGATAAAAATTGTATGTGTTTTTGTATGTATGTGTGTGTGTGTGTGTGTGTGTGTGTGTGTGTTTGAGTGTGTGTGTGTGTGTGTGCGTGCACAAGTGTGTGCCATAAAGATACAAGTGAGACTATCTGGAGAAGTAGATGAGGATGTGAGGAGCAGAGAGGGAAGCTCTACTGTTTTATTTGGAGTCCTTTGCTGACTTCATTTTTCATGTTCTAATGTCCAGAATAAGAAAATGGCCACCCATTTTCTCTGCAAGACAGTCCACTGATCAATTATTTTTGCAGTACCTGCTTTAAGCTTACCTTCATTTTATTCAATATTTAAGCTCCTAACAAGTTTGTTCTATGTAATCTTTTCTGTGTTAGTTTATGTATGCCCTGTGCCCAGCTTGGATAACATTTCATAATGTATGTGGATGACTTTTCAGGCTCTTTCAAGTCTGTACATAGCACTCAGTTCAATAAAAGCAGCAGCTGTGATAAATTATTTATTATAAGATTAAGACTTTGGATGACTAGAAATACTCAGGTGTTTTTCTTTCACTATTTAACATGAACAAAACTTCTCATGGTAAGAGCGTATTCTTGGGAAATTCCTTTCCTTTTAATCTCACAGGCTGTTGTATGATGTGCATGTAAATAGTTGAGGTCTTTTTCCTGCTTATTCTTCCTTAGTATCGCTCAGGATTTAACTTTTCTTTCATTCGGTGGAAGCCTTAGTTTAATATCAAACTCTGAATCCTCAGTTTGTCATTTGGAAGACACCCTAAATGACATGCCCCGCCCCTAACATTTGACTCAGAAGAGTCCCGTTTGCTTCTGAGTCAAATGAAAGAATTAGCATTCTCTGCAGCAGGGTGACTTCCCTGAAAGCTATCATACCACTTGTGACCATGTCAAGTGTCATTTTTCAACCCCAAATTTCTAATTATTGTCTCTTACTAGATCCCATGCCATCAGTATTTTGGCTTATGTCTTACCATGAATATACATTGATGTTAAAAATACCAATAAAAAATAAAGATCAAAATGTTTTGTAGATGGTGCTTTTCTGAGGCTAAGGTTTGAAGTTTTACCTATCCTATAAATAGTAATTTCTTAAAATAATTCATGTTTGGTTTGGAATATATATGTTAATTTAATTTGAAATGCAGGTAGGGAGTGAGTAGAGTCCTGATAATTGTGTAGTGGTTGAAATGGGCGGAGCTATGTCAAGGACCCCAGTGCCTCAGACCCATGGGAATGACAAAGCCTTCCCTTAGGAAGGCTCAGAAGCATGGCAAAGTCTTCCTCTGGTCCAAGTGGGAATGCTGACCGTGTGTGCTAAAATGTCTACCATTACTTTCTCCTCCTGAAGTTTGTGGTTTGAAGACTGTTGCCTTATAGAAATTGCTCCTCCTGAGGTTATCCAAACCTCCCTCCTTGATCAGTTGTACATAACAACCCTGCCTCCTGGTTTGTCTGGATAGGATAACCCTGTCTCTTTGCTTGGCTATGTGCAATCGCCCGCCCTTCCTTCTCGACCATATACGATAAACACACTGAGCTTCCGGGGTGCTGTTTCTCTGTTTTTATGCCGAGATTCCTCAATCCCAGCTTTTCCATTTGTCTATGTCTATATCATTTCTTCCTTCCCTAGCTTCCCCATAAAGGCATTCCCTAGATCCATACAACAGTATAATCCCTGTATAATCCCTGCATCCCAGTTTCATTTTAACTTTAGTATTTACAATAATTATATATAATTATATATGAAAATCTTGAAAACATTTCATGCTGTGCATGTGTACATGTACAAGAAGGTGTTTCAGTGTTAATGCTCTTACACACACTGACTTTCAATGTTCTCTTTATAGTTAGTGTCTTGCTGAAGGCCTTTTGTGTTTTCATATCCTATAAAACACTACTTTTTAAATAGTTTGTGTAATCAATCAGTTATTGATGGTGTTTACATCACCTTACATTCTACATTATCAGATACATGTTTTAGAGATGTTATTTTCTGAAACTATTTTTAAAAAATCTAAAACCCGCCAATGAGAGAAATTGTGCCATTCATTTCAAAGAAATGAATATATCAGCTTATAAAGTGGATTTTCACATAGCATGTTGATCACCATATGTCCCTGGGTAGGAAAGAGTGTGAGTACATGGGCGTGTACATGCTGTGTGAGGGGTGGATGCTCAGGTGCCAGCGCATTCAGGTTCTCAGGTTTATACTGTACGTGTCTGTTTCTGCCGAGTCCTCTCACCTCTGCCTCAAAGGTGAGCTTTGGCTGTTTCCGCTCTGGGGTGGTCTTTGTGTTGCTCAGTCTGTCCCTAAGTGAGCCATCCTCCTGCCTTTGCCTCCTAAATGCTGGAAAGTACAGGTGTGCAGCATGCTTGGCTCAGAATCTAATTACCGTCCCTTAACTCTTTCATCTGTAGTATATAAAACCATCTTTTATTCCCCACAGAGTTTCCCTGAACAGTTATTTTAATTAAAAAAGAGCTATCTTTCAAATGCATGAAAAAGATGCATTTTATTTCTGTCTCTTTAACTCCTGGTTAATATTTTTGTGGGTTTATTGGCATTTATATTTCCTCTATTTTATACTTTCTCATTCACATTTTTTTGATATTGATGCAGGTTAATTTATATCTTACTGAATTATAAGAGCCTGGAAGTTATGTAGTTGACATTTTCATTTATTCTTTCTTTTCCTAAAGTAACCTTTTATGTTGTTTTGATGCATAAAAAGATTATAATGTGGCAAATTTTTACCATTTTTGTACATTTTTTGATTTATATTTTAATTATGCAGTCTTGCCGGATCTAAAATTATTACTTGTTATTCTGTACTATTTTTTCCAGTTATGTTTTTACTTTTAATAATTTTCTATTTACCTAGAATATATTTTATGAGCTAATGTAACATAGACTGTTAGCACATTTAAAAAACTGGTTAATTCTTCAGCTAAAAAGCAGATGTCATGTTTTAGTCTTTGGTAAGCCTGTAGAATGTCATTTTAGAACTTATGTCATTTGCATTGTGACAATTAAACAATTTCTTACGTTTCAAAATTATCTTTCCAATCTATTTCATTTTTATGTAGATGACTTTGTATTTCAATAGCATGTTTGTATATAACTCACAATATTAACCTTATTACACATTGAGGTTTATTTGGAGAATAACTAGAGACTAGAGCTTTTGTTGTAATTAAAAAAAAAACAGTTTAAAGTTCAGTCCTCTGAATAAAGTGGACTTGGCTTTGTAGGAGGTCATGTAGTGATCTAGCAGTTCTCGAGGTTGTAAATGCCCTTATGGGAGGAGAGGAAATGCAGGGTCACTAATAGAAACAGTGGTGACAGTTCATGAGACAGACAGGAACAAGATGTATCTGATGATGGTGCCTTTGCAAGGTGGTAAAACACAGACTTGTCATGATTAATCACAGCTGCTAACAGCACAGTTTCATGTCTTAGTCTTTTCTTTTCCTGAGGTATTACAGTGAGTCATGGCATGGGGATTTTACTATCTGAATAGCACCAGAAGATTATTAATCTTTCAATTTAGTTTTATTCTTGAGGGTTAGAATAGGTTAAGTGAATTCTTCTGGGTCATGCCATCATGGTAAAGATGGACTAGACCTTTCTTTTCATTTCTCTTTGCATGTTTCTCAAGTCATGAGCACAGTAAAATAAGTACCCAATTAACATGTTGCTAAGAAACATGTTATTACAAAACAACCCTTCCTCCCTATTTGCCCCATCACAGCCGTGGACATCTCTTGCCTGTGAGGGTGTTCCTAAGTTTGCATCTCTTGCTCTCTTTATTCTATCTGTCAGTCAAAAGCTAAGATGTGATACATCTCTGTTCTATAAACACATTTATCTGTTATCTATATACAACCTATCAGTAAAACACTCAATAAATTTGTCTACCATCTAATTCATTTACCATATGTCAATAATTTATTTATGAACAAATCCAGCATCTATCACATATCTATTTATCATCCATCACCTGTTTATATCTAGCTGTTATCTATTTATTATCATCACTTTAATCTATGTATCTAAATCTTCTATATCTGCCAATCATCTACCATCCCTGTCAACCTGTCAACCTGTCTCTTTCTATTTAGTTAAGTTACCATCTACTACTTATCAATATATATTTAACATTTACTTATCTTTAACATATCTATCTTTATCAATCTATCTATTTATCATCTATTTTAACTTGATTTAATTAGTTCAAATCTTGTCCCTGGCTTAAAGATTCTTTGTGTGTATGACCAGGAGTGGTATAGCTTGATCTTGAGGTCGATCAATTCCCATGTGTCTGAGAAATCACCACACATATTTACATAGTGGCTGCACATGTTGACCCTCTCACCAGCAATAGATGGTTCCCCTTAATTCCACAGCCTTGTCAGCATCAGCTGTCATTTGTTTTTTGGCCTTGGCCATTCTGACAGGTGTAAGATGAAATCCCAAAGTAGTTTTGCTTTACATTTCCCTGATAACTAAAGATGTTTAACATTTCTTTTTTTTTTTATCAGAACTTTAAAAATTAATTTTTTTTTATAGTCCGGACATTATCCCCCTCCTGGTCCACACTCCAACTGTTCCATATTCCATATCTCTTTCCCCCCTGTCTCCAAGAGGAAGCCTCTACTCCTACCCCACCAGCCCTCCCCACTTCCTAGGGCCTCAAGTCTCTTGAGGGTTCGGTGCATCTTCTTTCACTTAGCTCAGACCTGGCAGTCCTCTGCTGTATATGTGTTGGGGAACTCATATCAGCTGGTCTTATGCTGTCTAGTTGGTGATTCAGTGACTGAGAGATATCAGGGACCAGGTTTGTTGAGACTGCTGGTCTTCCTATAGGGTTGCCCTCCTCCTTAGCTTCTTCCAGCTTTTCCGGAATTCAACTACAGGGGTCAGCAGCTTCTTTTCATTGGCTGGGTGTAAATATCTGCATCTGACTCTTTCAGCTGCTTGTTGGGCAGTCATGATAGGCCCCTGTTTGTAAGCACACCATAGTATTAGTAATAGTATCAGGCCTTGGGGCCTCTCCCCACAGCTGGATCCTAATTTGAGCCCATCACTGGTCCTCCTTTTTCTCAGTGTTCTGTCCAGTGTTCTGCTGGAGGTGGGCTCTACAAGTTCCCTTTCCCAACTGTAGGGCATTTTATCTAAGGTCCCTCTCTTTGAGACCCAAGAGTCTCTCACCTCCCAGGTCTCTCATACAATCTAGAGGATCCCCCTGCCTCCTACCTTCCTAGGTTGCCTGTTTTGATTCTTTCTGCTGGTCCCCAGGGCTTCAGTCCCATTCCCCTACAATACCTAGTCATGCTTCCCTCTTCCTCTCCCTGACTCCTTTCCCACCCAGGTCCCTCCCTCATCCCCCTCCTGTGACTGCTTTCTTCTCCCTCCCAGGTGGAATTGAGACATCTTTACTTGGACCCTTTGGTATGTTAGCATTGAGTTCTGTGGATTGCATCCTGAGAATTCTGTACTTTTTTTTGGCTAATATCCACTTATTAATGAGTATGTTCCATGCATATCCTTTTTGTTCTAAGTTACCTCACTCAGGATGATATTTTCTAGTTCCCCATTTGCCTGAAAAATTCAGGATGTTCTTGTTCTTAGTAGCTAACTAGTATTCCATTGGGTCAAATGTGAACCACATTTTCTATATCCATTTTTCTGTTGTAGGATATCTGGGTTGTTTCCAGCTTCTGGCTATCACAAATAAGGCTGCTATGAACATAGTGGATCACTGCTTCTGTGGCATGGTGAGGCATATTTTCTGTATATGTCTAAGATTGTTATATCTGGGTTTTCAGGTAGATTTGTTTCCAATTTTCTGAGGAACCTCCAGAATGATTTTCTATAAGTGTTTCTAAACCATTTGAGTTTCCTCTTTTGAGAAAACTTTATATATTTACCCCATTTTAAAATTAGATTATTGTTTTCCTGATGTCTGTTTTTTTTTTGTTTGTTTTTAGCTCTTTCCATATTTTTGATATTAGCTTAGAAGTGGAGTTAGTAAAACTAATTTTCCATTTTGTAGTCCACATGATTGTGGTTTTAGCCATGTAAAAGATTTTCAGTTTCACGAGGTCCCATTTATCAATTATTTCATTCCAGTGTTAATTGTCTTCAGTTTAGAAAGCCTTTTTATGTGATGGCGAATTTAAGGCTATTCCTTACTTTCTCTTCTATCAGGTTCAGTGTAACTTGTTTTATGTTGAGGACTTTGGTCCAGTTGGAGGTGAGTTTTGTGAAGGGTGATAAGTATGGGTCTATTTGGATTCTTCTACATGGAACCATCCAATTTGGCCTATATTGTTTGTGGAATATGCTGTCTTTCCTCCCCAATGGGCATTTATGGCTTCTTTATTAAAAATCAGGTGTCCAACTTGAGACCCATCTCATGGACAAGCACTAATCCCTGACACTATTAATGATACTCTGTTATGCTTGCAGACAGGAGCATGTCTTTCTCCGAGAGGCCCCACCTGGCAGCTGACTCAGGGAGATGCAGATAACCACAGCCAAACACTGGA
Source organism: Micromys minutus (assembly GCF_963924665.1). Classification (NCBI taxonomy): domain Eukaryota; kingdom Metazoa; phylum Chordata; class Mammalia; order Rodentia; family Muridae; genus Micromys; species Micromys minutus. Next base: position 31,157,908 of record NC_137974.1, read on the forward strand.
TGTAGCTCCACAACTCTTTAGGAAGAATAGGAGGAAGGATTGCAGACCCCTATGGGGATAGGAGTTCCATAGGAAGACCAGCAGAATAAACTAGCCTGGACCTTGGGGCTCTCAGAGTCAGAACCTAGACCCAGGCTTAACCTAGGCCTCCCCATACATATGCAGCAGATGTGTAGCTTGATCTTCATGTGGCTGTCCTGAAACCTGTTGCCTGTATGTGGGATATAATCTTCTAGATAGGCTGCCTCGTCTTGCTTTAGTGGGAGAGGAATAGTCTAGCCTCAAAGAGATTTGAAGTGCCAGGGTTGGGGGATTCCCAGGAAGGTCCGCACTTTCTCAGAGAAGGGGAGAGGGGATGAGTGAAGGATTGTGGTGGTGGTGACTGAGAGGGGGCAGTGAGCAGGATGTACAGTGAATAAATACAAAATAAAAATAAATTAAAAATTAGGTGTCCATAGGTAGATTTGTGCGCAAGTTTTCAATTCATTTATTTTGATCATTGCATCTGTTTTTTTTTTTTTTTTTTTTTTTTGCCAATACCATGCAGTTTGTATTGCATTCATGCTCCATAGTAGAAACTGGGGACGGTGATACCTTCCGTAGTTCTTTTCTTGATCATTGCTTCAGCCGTCTTGTTTTTCATTTTGGTTTCATAAGAAGCTGACAATTGCCCTTTCCAGTTCTTTGAAGAATTGTGTTGGAATTTGGTGTGGGATGTATTGAATCTCTAGATTGCTTTTGGTAATGTCTTAGTGTTGTATTATTATGAAGGCAGATGACCACAGCAACTCTAACAAAAGGAAAGCGTTTAACTGCGGCTTGCTTACAGTTTCAAAAGTTTGGCCCATTGTATTCATGGTTCAGAGTATGAGTGAATTCAGACAGACATGGTGCTGGAGAAGGACCTGAAAATTTTACATCTAGATCTGCAGGCAGCAAGAAGAGAGCCTCTGGTCTCAGAATTGGCTTTTGAAACCTCAAAGCCCATCCTCAGTGACACACTTTCTCCAACATGGCCACACCTCCTAATCCTTTCAAATAGTGCCACTCCCTGCTGGGGCGATTCTCATTCAAACCACCACAGGTAGGATGACCATTTTTATTACTTTAAGTCTATCAACCCATGATCATGGGATATTATTTCTTTTCTGAAATCTCCAATTTTTTTCTTCAGAGTCCTAAAGTTTTTATCACACAAGTCTGTCACTTGCTTGGTCAGAGTTATACGAAAATATTTTTACCATTTGAGGCTATTGTGAAAACTAATTTTCTCTCTGATTTCTTTCTTACTCTGTCATTTGTATATAGAAAGGCCTCTTATTTTTGTGAGTGAATTTTGTATTTAGTTACATTTCTGAAAGTTTTTTCAGGTAGAAAATTTCAGGTCACTTATGTATATTATCATATTGTCTGCAAATAAAGACACATTAACTTCTATTTTTCAATTTGCATTGCCTTGATTGTGTTCAGTTTTCTTATCAGTGGAGCTAAGACTTCAAGTACTATTCTGAACAGGTATGGGGACAGTGGACAATTTTGTCCTGTTACTGATTTTAGTGAAATTGCTTTGAGTTTTTTTCTTTATTTCAGTTGGTGTTGGCTCTGAGCTTGTTGTAAACTGCCTTCATTATGTTGAGATAAGCCTCTTCCATCTCTAATCTCTCCAGAACTTTTATCATGAAAACATTTTAAATTTTGTCAAAGGTGTTTTCTACATCTGATGAGATGATCATGTGGTTTTGAATCTTAAGTGTTTATATGGTTAATTATATTTAGCAGTTTATGAATGTTGAACTATTTCTGCATCTTTATGATGAAACTTATTTGAACACAGGGAATGATTTTTTAATGTGTTCTTGGATTCAGTTTGCAAGTATTCAGAAATTTTGCAATTATGTTCATAAGGGAAATTGTTCTCTAATTCTCTTTCATTATATTATGTCATTATTTGGTTTGGGCATCAGGGTAACTGTGACCTTGTAAAAGGAACTGGGCAATAATCCTTCTGTTTCTATTTTGTTGAATAATTTGAAGAGTATTAGCATTAATTCTTGGTAAGTCTGGTAGAATTCTGTGATAAAATCATATGGCCCTGGGCTTTTTTGTTATTAGACTTTAATTACTCCTTTTGTTTCATATAGGTTGGTTTAAATTTCTTAGATGATCTTGATTTAACTTTGATCAGTTGTATATAAAGAAAATTATCCATTTCTTTTATATCTTCCAATTTGGTCCAGTAGAGGTTTTTAAAGTGTGTCTTTATGACTCTCTAAATGTTCTTGGTAGCTGTTGTTATGTCCCCATCTTCATTTTTGATTTTGTTCATTTGGATACGCTTTGCCTTTTTATCATTGTTCCATTGATTCTTCATGCATTTTTGCTATGTTTCATTGATTTTAACCCTGGGTTTGATTAGTTTTTTGTTGTCTACACCTTTTGGGTGTGATTTCTTCTTTTTGTTCTAGAGCTTTGGGGTGTGCTGTTAAGTTACTAGTATGAAGTCTCCTCTTTTTTTCTGTAAACACTTAGTGCTAACAGTTGCCTCTTACAACTACCTTCACTGTGCCACATAACTTTGAATAGGTTGTGCTTTTATTTTCACCCAATTCTAGGGAGTCTTTAATTATGTTATTTTTTATAAATGCATTTTTTTTGACACCTCCATTTTAAATGCATTTTTTAAAGTATTTTAATTTACATTCCAGTTGTTGCATCTCCCTCTTGGTTTCCCCTCCCACAGTTCCTCATCCCATTCTTCCTCTTTCTTGCCCCTGAGAAGGTGGTCCCCTCCATGCGACCTCCCTCTTCCCTGGGACTTCAAGTCTCTTGAGGATTAAATATATCTTCTCCCACCAAGGCCTGACTAGGCAAACCTCTGCTATATTAGTGCCAGGGGCCTTGGGTTTATGCTCCTGGTTTATGGGTTAGTCTCTGGGAGCTCTCTGTGGTCTGGGTTAGTTGAGACTGCTGGTCTTCCTATAGGGTCACCCTCCTCCTCAGATTCTTCCAGTCTTTCTCTAATTCAACCACAGGGGTCCCTAACTTCAGTTCATTGGTTTGGTATAAGTAATTGCATCTGTCTCAGCCAGCTGCTGGTAGCCTCTCAGCGGACAGCCATGCTAGGCTCCCGTCTGTAAGCACACCATAAGCATGAGTAATATTGTCAGGACTTGGTGACCCCCCATAAGATGGATCCCAAGTCAGGCTTTTCCTTAGTTTCTTCTTCATTTTTTGTCCCCGTATCTCTTTTAGACAGGAACAACCCTGGATCAGAGATTTTGACTGTGGGTTAGTAACCCCACCCCTCCACTCCAGGTCCACTCTTTCTTGACTCATTTTTCATTCAATTGCTTGGTTCCCATGAGTTTGCAAGCTTTCTATTGTTGTTGCTATCAACCTTCTATCCATGGTATTCAAATAGGATGCAAGCTGTTATTTCAATCTTTTTCTATCCATTGAGACTTCCTTTGTGTCCAAGAGTGTGGTCAATTTTGAATTAAGTTATATGAGTTGCAGAGAAGAAGGTATATTATATGGTGTTTGAATGAAATCTTATGAAAATATCTGTTAGGCACATTGGGTTTATAGTATCAATTGTCTCTAGCCTTTCTCTATTTAGATTTTGACTGGATGAACTGTTTATTGATGAGATTGTGGTATTGACATCTCCCACTGCCAGTGTATGAAGGTCAGATTTAAGCTGTACTGGATTTTCTTTTACAAATTTGGGTGCTCTTGTATTGGGATCATAAATGCTAAGAATGCAATGTCCTCTTTCTTAATTTTTTTCTTTCTCTCTTCTGATTACTTTTAGCATGAAATCTTTTTCTTCTTTTCTTTCTTTCTTTTTCTTTTTTTCTTTTTTCTTTTCTTTTCTTTTCTTTTTTTTTTTTTTTTTGTCAGATAGTAAAAATGACCACCCAGCTTGCTTCTTCGGTTCTTTACTTAGAATATCTTTTTTCATTCTTTACCCTAATGTGAAGCATATTCTTTATGTTAAAGTGCGTTTCTCCAGTGTAGCCAAAAGACAGACCCAGAGATCTTTTCATATCTATTCTGTTAGGCTGTGTTTGTATTGGGGAGTTGAGACCATTGTTATTGAGGTATGTCATTAAATAGTGTTTTGATGACTTTTTTTTGTCTTTTCTTTTTGCTTGTGTGTGTGTGTGTGTGTGTGTGTGTGTGTGTGTGTGTGTCCTCTTTTATTTTCTGGTCTGGGATTATATATTTCCTTTGTTTCCTTGGGTGTGGTTAGCCTCTTTACACTGTAGTTATCTACACTATGCATTCTGTATGCATGGATTTTTAGAGAGACATTCCTTTAATTTGGTTTTATTATGAAATACCTTACTTTCCACATCTACTGTGATTGAAGTTTTGCTTGGTATAGTAGTATTGGCTAAAATCTATGGTCTCTTATGTCTGGAGAACATCTGTCTATGCTCTTTTGGCTTTTAAAATCTCACTTGAGAAGTTGGTCTGCCTCTATGTGTTACTTGGTCTTTTCCCCTTGCAGTCTTTAATATTCTTTCTGTGTTTTTGCTCATTTAGTACTTTGATTATTATGTTCAGATGGGACTAATTTTTTTAGGGGGGGGTGTCCAGTCTATGTGCTATCCCGTGTGCTTCCTGCACCTTGATAGATATCTTCTTTAGGTCAGAGAAATTTTTTTTTAGGGGCTCAATAAAAACTTTTAATTACATTTCAAAGAGTTCATACAGTGCAACAGTGAATATTCGTGTCTGTCTAATGCTGAATGTGCATTTTCTTTCCCATGTGCCTTCATCTAGCTAGCCTTCCTGTCTTGCGTTTTTGTCTTCCTGTCTTGAGTTTCTAATTTGTGTTATGGACCAACAGGCCACATTTTCTAGCTGTTTTGGTCTCCAGTTTTGGAAAAATGGCCGTTACCTTCACCAAGGTCAATCTTAGCTCCTGACCTTGGGAAAGTAGGGGTCCCAACGGGGATGCCTTTACCATTACTGCCATAGTCCTTTCAAACAGAAAGGGAAAGAAGGGAAAAAGGACAAGAAAAGGGGAGGCTTAAACACCAGACAAGAAAATCAAGTCGGGAAGAAGTAAACTAAGGCATGAAAGTCAGGAACCTTATGCCCACACTCTGCCCTGATAAGCAAAGACCAAAGAAGAACAGAGACATCCAACCAATCACAAAGGTCTTAATAGGAAAAGCTTGAGAGGGGCCCTTGCTCCATTGTATTGATAGCTCTTAAGAGGTGAGGAGCAAAAGGATTTAAAATGATCTGTGGGTTCCACCCTTCAGATGACTATGGACAGGATTGAAGGGCTTTCTCAATTAAGTATGGGAAGTAGGGCCTGATAGCATCCTCTAAACCTGGAATTCAGGAGGTGGAAGAAGATCAAGAGTTCAAGGCTATCCTCTGCTACATAGTGAATTCAAACCCAGCCTGGAACATATGAGACCCTGTCTCAAAAACACAACCAAAATGCTGAGACAAAAGTAGAGGGCTCAGAAGGAAACGGATATAGTCTACAGTGAGTAGTAGAAGAGGTAAGTGCAGAGACTGGGTCTAGTCAGGATGGAAGAATGTGGAGCAGCCATGAGAAACGTGAAGGCTTAAATTAGCTAGCACCTTCCAAATTGGCACCATGGCATTTCCCAAGGCATGGGGCCACTGATAAGGTTGAAAGCATCACCCAGGCCAAACAGCAGTATTTGCCTGCTTTCTTCCCATTCCTCCAGCTATGATTCTCTGCTGCCAACACAGGCTCAGTGGTGGCAGGGAAGAGGGAAGCTCCTGAGGGGAGCATCAACGATTTTGGCAGTATGAGGCTGGTAACCAGGTAGACCTGGCCTTGGGTGCCTTCCTGACTGTTCCTCTTCTGTTGCCAGCACAGGGTACCATGGCTGGGATGACACTTCACAACCAAGGACAAGATAAACAAGGATAGTTCATATTCCGGAGTCCCACTGTGAGACACCTGTTGCTCTTCATCTGAGTGACAGGTATGCCTGTGGAATTGCTGCCTACGGCTCAGAACCTCTATGGCGCCTCTGGGTTGGCTCAGCTGGCCTGAGGAGCTCTGAGTGAGGAACACACATCCTCCCTTCACACTCCAAGCAGCAGCTCTCTGAACCTGGCTTTAGGGCTATGCTCCAAGTCCAGCGTACTCCAGTCTGATCCACTTACAACTGTGCCCTCAACTGTAGTCACCTGGGCCAGTGAAGGCCAACAGCTCAGACTATCTGTAGTTTCCCAGGCCTGAAGGGACAAGGAAGGGATTAAAGAATTGGGATTAATGTCACAGTTTTCCACTTCCACAAGGAGTGGGGTCTGACAGCAAACTGAGCTATCAGGATTAGTTGGCTCATTCACAGATGTTCAACTACACGTATGTAAAGCCTCAGCACTTCTACCTTCTAGTAACTCCCAGAGAAGATGAACGAACGCCCTGCAAAATGCGTGCTGCTCTGATTTGTCCCCCAAAGGCAAGGCAAAGCAGAATAGTCCAGTGAACAACTCAGTCCCAATTTTAAAATAAGCAAGCATTAAAAAAAAAAATCATGGGCAGCTACCTAGAGCCTTGGTCTAAAGACTCAAGAGGAAGAAGCAGGGGACAAGAAAACCATGAGCAGCTCTTCTCCAGGCCTGAGGGAAGGACAGAGAGGGACACCAGTGAGGGCTAGCAGGGCCTTGTGTCGGTTGATCTTCAGGCCATGACTGAGTACAAGGGACCAAGTGAGGGGCCCAGATCTGCAAGAGAAATAAAATTACAGGGACCAGGGAAGCCAGGCACAGAACCTCTGCAGCAAGGGCAGTCCAAAGTCTCTTCTCTTGTCCCTGATAGGCCACCTGGCTTGGAGCAGGATGGGTGTGTGGTGGTGGCATTCACAGGGGGTAGTTATCCTCAGTGCTGTCCTGGCCCAGGGTAATAATGTGTGAAACCACAGCCTCTCCATCCACCGCTCACTCACTACCAGTGTCTCGAGTCCACCAGCTCGGGTCGGAGGCTGAGTTTCTTGAGGCTCTCGTAGCCCACCACGATGACAATGGTGGAGGGTGTAGCCGAGATGATTCGGGCTGAGAGGCCCTTCATGAGGCCCCAAGGCCTCTCTTCCCCCATCAGCTGTCTGAAGGTCAGGATGATGGAGCTCTTGCCTTCAACCTGCACACGGGTTCTGATGACATCCATGGGATTGGTGAGGATGGAGGCAGTGGCGGCAGCCAGGGGCCCAGAGATGGCTTGAAAGACAATGTGAGGGCACTCCTGAGGGCACAGGCGCGACAGCTGCTCTGCATAGAAGTGGTAAAAGGGCCACCACACAGCACTGTTGGGGATATACGTTAGCAGTGAGGCCACATAGTCTCGGTAGAAGCCTCGAAGCCCATCAGCCCGCAGGCTCTGCTTGATGATGTCCTTAGTTTGGCCAAAGGCAATCAGCCCTTGTCCCTCTAAGTTCCCATGCACTTGGAAGCGACCCATTTTCTCACCCTTGCGCTGCATCATCAAATGCTGGGAGACAACATCAATGGGCACCGTGATGCTCTGGGCCACGAGGGAAGCTGAGCCACCGGCCACCAGTGATTTGACTGTGTTACTCTGGCTGTCCGGGTAAGCTCGTAAGTGGTGACATAGCACTGGCCAGAGATGAGCGTGAAGGTGTTGACCAGGAACCCCCGGTAGAGGCCAGCCACTCCATCTGCTAGCAGGATCTTGACAAAGGCATCAAAGGTCCCATGGTAGAGGCTCTTGCCCTTCTGGACCTGCAGGCGGGTGCGGATGAGGGTGAACGGGTACACGGTGACTCTGATCATCATTGTCATAGCTACACCAAACACATAGAACTTCTTCTTATCCAGGTGTTCCCACTCGATAATCTGGATGTTCCGCTTGCCCTCCATTGTGCCCGAAGACCTTCTGTCTGGCTCTTGCACGGCCAATTCAGGGTTCTCGGGCATGCCCCTCGCCATGATTCTCTAGCTGTCAGTCTCTCATGCTCCTCTGCCAGGACGAGATGTCTCGAGGGACTTGCCTTTCGTTGCCAAAACTGCAGAGCGGCTTCCCATTGCGATGCAGCCCCGCAGAACACACAGACATCTGCTGCCTCCTCGACAAGTCGATCCTTAGGTCCCTCTGATCCTTCAAGGCACCCAAGCACTGTGGTCGCTTACCTTCTCAGACCCCAGCGGTTTAGCCGCGTCTAAGACTGGGACTCCTAGACCGCAGCCCCCGTACTACACTCCATTCCCAGCGACAGCCAGACTCGGTTCGCATCTTCCTCCATCTCGACTGGGATCCCGGTACTCGAGAAATTTTCTTCTATGATTTTTACAAAGAATATTTTCTTTGCCGTTGGCCTGGATTTCTTCTCTTTCTCTATTGTTATTATTATTAGATTTGATCTTTTTATAGTATTCCCAATTTCCTGGATTTTTTTTTTGCCAGGATTTTTTTTTAGATTTTACATTTTCTTTGACTGAGGTATCTATTTCTTCTATAGTAACTTCAACATTGAGAATTTCTCTTCCATCCCTTGTATTATTTAGTGAGTCTTGTTTTTGACGTTTCTGCTCTAGATTCTACATTTTTCTTTGCAAATCCTCCTCAATTTTTTTTAATCTAATTCTGGTTCTACCTATAGGTCTTGAATTATTTTATTAATTTCCTTTCTCCATTTAATTGTGTTTCTGTAAATTTTGTTTAAAGGATTCATTAATCTCTTCTCAAAGTGCCTCCATCATTTTCAAACATAAAATCTTTGTTTTGTTACAGTCCTCAGGGCCTGGTGTGTTAGGGTTGCTGGGCTCTAATGGAGATACATTTTCCTGGCTGTTTTTGATTGTCTTTTTATGCTTCCATCTAAACCCCGCAGGGTCTAGAAAGATTGTAATTTTGGGTGCTGATATCTGCTCTTGTCTTTGTTGGGTGGGTTTTTCTTTCTTGGTTTCTGTTGCCCCATCTGGTTCTTAGGTGACTGTGTGTTGCCTGGGAGAAAAAAATTTCTGGGATCCTGAGAGGTGTTATCACTGGAAATAAATGAATCTCAGAAAAGAAAAACACGAAGAAATAAACGGGGTTAAACTTTAATGACTGTTCCTAAAGGGCCTCTAATTTGTTCTTATTCACAGATCTAGCTCAGGTTTTATTTTTTTATATTTTATAGAGGTGGTATTATTTTTAAGAAGCATTAGAGTATTAAAGTAAAGACAGTGCATAGAAGGCTGATTTTCCCCCTTATCCTTGGCTTGACCTGTTGTCTTTTCCAGTTGTTTTGTTCTCATTTATATTAGTTCTTTCTGAATTTTATACAATGTATTTTGATTATATTTACCTCCCCCAACTCTTCCAAGATTAACCCACCTTTTCTATTCATCAAATGTTCTTTTTTCTTTCATTTAGATTGATAATTTCTCACTAGTCCTGTTTTTATATTCTTGGATTTGTGGGTGTCCACTGGAATGTGCTTTATTCACTAATGGCTTCACTCTTAAAAAGCTGACTCTCCCTCTCCCAGTAGTTGTCAATTGCCACCAGCTTCCCAGCTAGGTGTAGGCCTTCATGTCCACCTTTCCTCTCACTACTAGGGTTTTGTCTGGATTGAGCTTACACAGGTCTTATGGGTAATGTTATAAACACTCTCAGTTCATACATGCAGCTGGTGTGCTGTGTTCAGAAGACACTTCCTTAGTCATCCGCTGTCCCTTCTTCCACAATGATCCATGAGTCTTGAGAGGAAGGGGTATGAATAGATGTTTTATTTAGGACTGAGAATGTATAGTCTCTAATTCTTTGCACCTTGACCAGTTGTGTGTGCTAATCACTATCTCCTGAAATTTGAAGCTTCTCTGATGAAGCATGAGAAAGGCATTAATCTATAGGTATAACAATAAGTTATGAAGAGTCAGTTTAATATCATTTTATTAGCAGAATAATAATAGTAGGGTCTCACATAGGCCCTATCTAGCCACAGATTATTTTGTTCTGATAATAACGCCAGATACGGCTTTCATCTTGTGGAGTTGGCCTTAATCCAATCAGAAAGTTGCTGACCACTCCCATGATGTTCATGCTATTTTTGTTGTGTGTGGGGGGGTAATCCTTACCAGGTCAGTCATGGTCCTTGCAGGAGTCACAGCTTGGTGATACTCATCATTAATTTTCTCCTCCATGAGTGTATGAATTATGTTTTGTACCATGACAGCTAACTATTGGGATGAAGCTTACAGTGAGTATCAGCTTGGTTTCTTCATGTTCTATAACTCAGTTGTGAGACTACTTCTGAAATAAGGTATTATTGTCAAGTGTTACAGTGTAACCATTATCATTTGTCACAGTCTGTAATGTTTGGTGGGGTCTATGTGACCTTCCTGCCCAACAACTGCAAAAGAGGTAACCTGCTGAGCAGCAGGCTTTATATTTGTTAACCTGCAATATCTGGTAGAGGTGTTTTGACCTTGTTATAGGGTAACTTTAACTCATTAAAGAGTAAATTTTAACTTCTACATATATTCAGAAGCTTCTATAGTAGTAGGTTTCCGTATAGTTTTTCACTTATATGAAGAAACTCAAGAACAAAGAAAGAAGAATTAGGAAACAGAACACATTAAAATTTCCACTCCTGTTTGCCATATGGTTAAGTGTGTACTGCTAGTGGAATTCCACAACTGTACACAGTTTAGTCTACCATTAGTGGGCAATTAGCCATACTATAAGCATCCAACCTGAGTGGGAGGCAAAAACATGGTGTATTTGTTAGTTTAGAGCAAACTTTGGCTTTTTCTCCTTAGTAAACAGGACTGAAGTTTATCTAAAATTGTAGACAAGCCTTTCCTACCAACCAAATACTCTTTAGATGTTTACAAACAGTTGTAATTTGGATTCCACTGGATTCATCCGTGAAGAAGAGCAGGAAGGAAAAGAACTGGAGGGCTTAAAACTTTGCTACATAAGCAGTGGACCCGTGATAGGCCAGGTGCTGACCAATGCTGTCCTGCTCACCACTTTCCACAAACTCTTTACTTCCTGAACACAGATCAGAACAAAATTAATCAAATTGGTAGGTTTTATCCTTGTTATTTAGAGCCAGGCAAAATGTTTTCCTTATGTGACAGCATAAACAAAAAGCATCCAAAATTTACTCACCACTTCAGTAATCTGTACCAACCCCAAGGGAAGAGTAGGGCGGGGTGGTTGGAGAAGGTCTGATTTTACCAATTGGAATAAGTCCACTATGTAATTAACCTCAGGATCTTCATAGTTGAGAAAATGTAATATATCATAGATCCACTTCTCAAAAGTTACCTGTATTCTATTAGTCAGAAAATATGTGGACTCTTCAACTTGGCATTGGTAGGGCAATGTTTTTTTCTTAGTCTTAGATTTCTTCTTCTGCTTTGTATGAATTTTGCTAGTTTCATTCCAGCCTTGGCTCTTCTGATGGCCTCTAAGGAAGGCTGTGGAGGAACCAGAGGCCAGGGATTTGGTTCCAACGAAGCTACTTCCCCAGTAGATTTTCTTGTAAGTCACATTTACTCCTGTACATTGGTCTCACCTGGCAAGTTTGGTGTTGGGCAGATAAAAACCGAGGGAGGGCTTCTGTCTCAAGTAAGAAGCTTTTGTTCATCTTAGTTGTTCGATTTTTTTTTTCAAGTAGGAGACTTGATTCCATTTCATTTGCATTTGTTCAGAGTTTTTGTTACTAACTGGTGTTCCCAACAATATTCTTAAGGAAGCTGTTTTCTATATTGCATTCTGTTGTCTTCATCTACTAACGGCCTTTTGTTCAAGAGATAGTTTCTGTAATACACACTTCCCTGCCCACTATCCACTTCCCATTGTCTGTAAAAATTTTTTTTATATGTGTGTGTCTCAGAGAACAACTTGAGGGAGTCGATTTTCTGTCTACCATACAGTGTCCTGGAGATCAAGTTCTGGTTCCTCAGGCTTGGTCACACATACTTTTCTTCATGAAATCTCTCACAGGCTCCTCATAAGAGAGTTGAGGTAATGGTTCACTGATTGAAAGGCCTTGGGTTTGAAATTTCAGTAACCCCCCCCCCCCCGAAAGCAAGGCAAAGTGACACATGCTTGAAGTCCCAGTGTAAAGAGGACTAGACATCACTTCTCAGATCAGTTTATGTGAATCAGTGAATTCCAGGTTTAGGAAGAGACTCTATCTAAAAATCGTAGGGTAGAGAGCAATCGAGGACATTCATTATCAACCTCTGACCTCCACATGCATGTACATAAAAGTGTATAGACACCGACATGCCTATTCCTCTTATACATTTTACAGCATACTCTCACACCATTCAAGTTTCCTATGTGGCATTTTCTTTTTACTTCACAGAATTTGTCCATCAAGTGCCTTTCTTTCCTTCTATGGGCATTCCCAAGATCTTGAAACTTGATTTGGAGTCAGAATGAGCTGAAAGTGGAACTTGCTCATCCCAGATGTCTCACACCTGGATGAAGTCCATTCTAACTTAGTTACTTGAAAGTGACACAGTTGCTCACTGGGGTTTTTCATAGATCTGAGTATTGCCTTCTAATGAATTATCTTCTTTTAAAATAAGAACTGACCCGAACAAAATTGTTTTATACTGAAACTAGATGAATGAGTCTAATATAGAGTTCTTCTTCCCCCTGTTGGCATTTCACGTCTCTCTGCACACCCCAAGGTTTCACTCCATGTGCTCCGGGCCAGCTGCCTCTGTCTTCTTTCTCACTGGAGCAATTGCAGGCATATTTCATTATACTGCTTTTGGCTGAAAGAATTGTTTCTTGATTAGCATCTTGAAATGAAAATGGTTTCTCAGTTAAGCAAAATTATCAAAGCTGTAGTAGACTTGTTTACAATGACTTGCTATTTCCACAGCTTCTTCTAAGGGCAGCTGCTGAGGCCCTTGCTAACTAATGAGTATATTTGTTATGGTGAGGCACCCTGTGACTTACACCATCTGGCTCTGATGGTTATTGGACCAGGGAGGTGCATCTGCCCGAAAGGCCATTTTTCAGCAAGGCAAGAGACCTATGGCTTGCATAGCCTGGCTCTTTTTTTTTTTTTTTTTTGGAAAATAGCCAATCAGATTCATCTCTTTGGAAACACACCTGCCTCAGGCTGTTAACCTCAGGGATGTGTATCAAAAGTGTACACAAAAGAGTTGCTATTGTGTAACCAGGTGGGTGGAAGAATCCCTCAGAGACTTGTGAGCTGAAGCAGGAATGAATCCACGGAAAGTAGGCAGACCAATGGAGCAGTTGCAAACCTCAGGTAAGAATGTGTGAAGTGTGTTTCTGAAGAGCAGGAAGGGAGGCTGTGTTCTGAAAGCTCTCCTGGAGTAATCATTGTGGGTTTCAAATGGGGAGCACTACTGCTCTCAGATTCGTGGTACGTTGATCCATCCTTAAAATCTTACATACAAACCCAACCTGACCTTTTTGATTTGTGGAAAATGACTGTTTCTTAAAGAAAGTGTAATACTTTACGTCCCACTCCAGGTCATAGGAATTTCTGCGAAACCGTTTCCTAGTTTGTGTGTATAACTACAGGAGTTTTATTTCTTATTTGAGTTGTGGTTGTGCGTCCGTCCACTCCCCTTTGTTTACCTCTTCACCTCGCTGTTAATCTTTTAAGTTGACATCAAACTGCAGTTACTCTTTATGTCCATGAAGTTCCTCTAGAACATGTGCTAAAGAATTACCTACCTATATGAACACTAACTTCTCTATACTAATGTTCTTCATTCAGACATTGTGCAAACTCCATTCAGTAAGGATTGTTCCACATGAGGGGTTGAAATAAACACACACACAGCTATTACAACATGACTTACCAGCATAAAAATTATTTAGACTTAAGACAGTGTGATTGTGTATAAACACACGCATATATGATTATTTATTATATGTATATAATAAATATGTGTATATGACAGTGTGTGTATAAAAATAAGCTAATGAACTATTGGTGGCCACAGTGTGCATTAATTCTCCAGTATATATTAATGTTTTGATTAAAAGCTTGGGCTATGTGACTAGCTTCTCCATATTGATGTTACCTACAGTCCTTGGAAACTATAAATCTCATGTTTTTAATGGGTTTCCTTTTGGTACATTATGCATATAAGTGAGGTAAGATAGTATTTATCTTGATATGCCAGGCTTATTTCATTCAATATAGAAATTCCTATATTGTTCATTGATGTTGTCATACATGGTGCTTCTTCACCTTCACTAATGTAGATAAAGCAACAATGAGAGTGGAGGTACGTACATAAATTCATTTATCAACACAGTTGTTTTATGTCCTTTGGATTATATCCATGTATATGTATATGTGTATGTATAAGTATATACATGTGTGTATAATCCACACATACACATATACACACATGAATATTTATCGATATTGTGGAGGTTTGAATAAGAATGGTTTCTGTAGGCTCATAAATTGAAATACTTGGTCACCATGGAGTGGCACTACTAGAAAGGATTATGAGGTATGACCTATTGGAGAAAGTGAGACACTGGGGGTTTGAGGCTTCAAAAAGCCCACCCCAAGCCCAAAGGTTCTTTCTTTTCCGGCTGCCTGAAGATTTGGATATAGAATGCTCAGCTACTTCTCCAGCATCACGTCTGCCTGTATGCTGCCATGTTTTCTGCCATGTTGATCATGTACTACCTCTGAAACTGTAAGCAAATAAAATGCTTTCCTTTACAAGACTTGTCATGGTCATGGTATCTCTTCACAGCCATAGAGCATTGACTAAGACATATTATATACATTGAATTGATAGATCCTATTCAATTGTATAATTTTTCAGGAAGCTTCGTACATTTTGTATAATATAAATTCAATTTACACTTCTATCACTGTAGTATCGAAATTATTTTCTTTTACACTTTGATAGCACTTTTTATTTGCTGTCTTTTTTTGTTTTGTTATTGTTTGTTTTGACAGAGTGTCTTCCTATGTAGACCAGGTTGTCTTTGAGTGTGAGAATCTCCCACTCCACCTTCTGAGTGCTTGGATTATTGCTGCATGCCACGAATCCTTGCTGAATTGTTTTTGTGAGTAATAATGATAACTTGTGGTTTGATTTGCATTTTTGAGCATTTTTCTCAGTACTCATGTACTTAATACACATATACACGCATATTGATATTGTGGTGGTTTGAATAAGAATGGCCCCCATAGACTCATACATTTGAATACTTGGTTCCCAGGGAATGGCCATACTTGAAAGGAACATACGAATTTGTTGGAGGAACTTTGGAATGTGTGGATTATCCTTGTCTATCATTTGTGTGATTTCTTTAGAGAAATGTCTACCCATATCCACTATCTGATTTAAATTGGGTTACTTATTTATTTTATATGAATTGTGCCTTTTACACTTGCAATGTTTTTTCTCACAATGTAGGAGCTTTATAATGTTGTTGATTCTTTTGATCCACCAAAACAAGTTGTCTTTAATTTGACATAATCGTATATGTTACATGTTTGTCTGACCTTATGGTATAATATCTAGAAAAACTGTGGTTAACATTAATGTCATAAAGTTGTTTTCTAGAAACTCTGTAGGTTTTGAACTCACTGTTAAGTCTTTAATCTGTTCTGTGTTATATTTTCTATATGTAGTATTTATATGTAGTATCTATATGAAGCATCCAATTTCAAACCTTTGCAAGAAGATACCTAGTTTTCTCAAGACCATGAAGACCTTTCTCTCTGCGTGTTCCTCATGTCAAAGATTAGCTAACAACATATAGTAGGATTATTTTTGTACTCAGTATACCTCTTGCTACTCTGTGAGTCTGCTTTTATGTCAACTGGATAATTGCAGCTTTGTGATTCTTTGTTTACTAGAGAAACAACTTATAGAATGAATCTATTTCTTTATATGTAATATATAAATTATGTATAAGTACAAATTATATATAATATAAGAATATATAAAATTTATGTCTTTAATTTAGATATAGTCTGGGCCTTGCCTTCTGCTGGGATCCTATGGAAGAAGAAAGCTTTTGCTCTTTTCTTGCTTGTTCTCATCTTGCTAGAAAGTCCATTGCTTCACTGGCATTAGAGACTACCTTTTAGGGATTTCCAGCTGAAAATCAGGTGAAGGATCCAGCCTTGTGGACTGAGCAACTGTTGGATTTTTAGCCTTTCCTTTCACAGTAGCCATTCTTGGATTATCTGGATTAAAACCTATAAACTATATATGTATATGTATATGTATATGTATATGTATATGTATATGTATATGTATATGTATATGTATATGTATATGTATATGTATATGTATATATAATTATATTATATATTATAATATATTGTATATATTATTATAATTATATATAATATAATAATATATGGTAATATATATGTGTGTATATATAAATACATACATACATACATACACAAATATATGATTTATAGGTGCATATGTATTTATTAGAATGGCACACACACACATATATACATGGATAAAGGGGATTTATTAGAATAGCTTGTTGGTGAGGTTTGCCTCTAGGGTTCCTGATCTAGTGTCTACATTCTTCATTTCCATATATCTCCCAATTTGGTTTTTCTCCATTAATTTTCATTCTACTTTTGGGTTTTAACTCTTTTATTCAATTAGTTCCACTTTTTGTTTGAGTCTTCCTGAATTTCATGAAGGCATTCCTTCATTTCCTATTTAAGGACCTCTGTCATACTCTGTCTATTTGAAGGTCTTTGTTTTATGCTGCAGCTGTGTTGTAATGCTCAGGACCTGCCGGGCTCTAGTGGAGACATATTGTCCTGGCTGTTAGTTTGTTTTTATGTTGGCTCCTAGGCATCTGGGTTTGGGAAGACTGTAATTGTAGGTGCTGGTATTTGTTGGGTGGGTGTTTTGTACCTTGGTTGTTGTTGCTCTCTAGTTCTTAGAAGAGTATTGGTGGCTGTGTGCTGCCTAGTTGGACTTTTCTTTTCTTTTCCCCTGAGATTGCACCATGGATCCTAGGTGAACTGTGTATCTAAGTTTTGGGAGCTAACCTTATGAATGAGGAAGGGCTTTGAGAGGGAGGCTGAGCAAGTCCATGGGAGGGAGGAAAGCAGGGTGTTCCATCTGGATCTGTTTAGTCCCCTGGAAACGGAGTAGTAGACAAGAAGGAGAACATTTACATTTACAGGCAGAACATGAGTAAAGACCACAGCATAAGGTCCCACTACAGAGCAAGGAATGAAAATGGTGGGTTGGATTTGGAGGAATGGAGGGAGAAGTAAAGATCACCAGTTAGCCACCTAGTTCAGCTTGCTACAGTGGCCTACAGGTTCCCAGAGAATGCCTGTTTGATTTGGTGATGGAAATAAACCACCGAGGGAGAGGGAGGGGGAGGGGAGAAAGAGGGGGGGGGGAAGAAAGGAGGATGGAGGGGGAGTCAGGGAGGGGGAGAGAGGAGGAAAGGGAAAGAAGAAGAGGGAGAGGGGGAAGGAGGAAGGGAAAGAGGGAAGGGAGAGAGGGGGAGAAGGATTTTGGAAGGGAAGATTTGTGTGATCTACTGGATGTGGAAGCAGAAGCAGGGGAAGGGAGCATGCAGTATGTAGTCTTCTGCAGAGGTGGGGATGAGACTGGGTGACTGGATTTGGAGAAGAGGGATTAGCGAAGAGCTGTAGTTGGTGCATAGCTTTCCTGGTCAGAGGAGCCTGTAGGCTAGTAGGTCCTGTGGGCTGACATTGGGATCTGGGATAAAGCAAGAAGTGCAGGGTGAGGAAAGTTAGAATAGGAGTTCTCTGAGATCCACTGGAGGGGGTAGAGCATGAATTCTCCTATGGAACCTGGGATTGGTTTTTGAAGAGCAGAAAGAAAAGTGAAAATCCTAAGTTAACCTTTCTTGGTCAGAATGCTCTGTAGCATTTTTGTATGTGTTTAAAAATTTATTGTTTGAGGAAAAATTAATTTCTTATCTTTTGTGGAATTGGATCCATTGCTTTATCACTCTCATATGTACAAGTGCCCTGAAGACTTATTGAAGATGTTAAAGCAGTAGAATCACTTTTACGGACTCTAGCTTTGAGTATTGGAACCATGGGGCTATGGGCCATTGAGGTTGATGTCAGCTGTTACAACTTTCAAGTTTCTATTTCAGTTCGGTTTCCTGTTTTTTTTTTTTCAACTTTACATATTTAGATTGATGATATCAGGATTTTTGTGTAGTAGTTAACTATGTATATTTTATTACTGTCAAACCTTTACCAAAAGCAGATTGAAAAATACAATTTATTTCTTTCATAGTAATACAGAAGAAGAATATTTACAGCTAGAATGTAGCTTTTATAATCCTAATATTTAATTATATATCATGGGTATCTTCATCTAACACATGCTATGAGTTGCTTCTTGGCTCTGTTGAAATATATGTCTCAGCATAGTCAAGATGACATTATGGTGGGAGACCATGTTAGAGACTGTTCACAGGGTGAAAAAAGTCTCAAAAGAATGGGGTGTGTCAGGGTTTCCTCTTTTTATAACAACCCTCTCTTGAGAAAACTGGTACCCTTTTTACTGGACTTGAGACCCAACATTCTAGTATCCATGAACATGGCACCCCAATGGCTTAGTTTACTTTCTATAAAGGCACTTATTTAAAAGGTTCTACTATGTAAACACTGGCAAACTGAGGTCAAACTTGAAGCACATAAACCTTTTGAGGACAAATCACTCCCAAAGTGGCTCCTCTGATTTTTACCACCTCCAGACAGTCAAAGAGAAGGAAAATCCTACAATTATGTGTCAGAAAATCTTTAGAAGTTTTACCCTCATTGGGTCTTCTCCTGTTCTGAAGACACTTGTGCCATTTACCACAAAGAACAAAGAAATGCTTCTCATAGGATGTCTGTAGAATTCATCTCTAGAATCCTCTTAAATATTTTTTGGGAAACCCGAAGTTTCTAGTTCAACACCGTCAGGGTCTTCATGCAAAGAAGTTGAATTGCTTCATGTGATGTACATTTATTTAAAAAAATCATTAGACACTCTGTATTTACATTTGGGATGTTATCCCTTCACCCCCCACACCCTGCTCCCATTCCCTCCACCTCCATTTGCCTTCATAAAGGCATAGTCCCTCCTGTTCACCCTCTTCACCCCATTGCCTAGGCATTCCCCTACGTTGTGAAAACATGCCCTCCCTGGAACAAAAGTCTCTTCTCACATTGATGGCAGACACTGCTGTCTTCAGCTACATATGCAGCTGGATCAATAGGTCTCTTAAAGTGCACACAGAGGTTGGTGTTTTACTCCATGGGAGTTTTAGAGGGTTTGGTTGGTTGATAATGTTGTTCTCTCCATGAGGTTGCAACCCCTTTCAGCTTCTTGGGTCCTTTCTTTAGCAACCTCATTGGGGTCCCTGAGTTCAGACTGATGGTTAGCTGCAAGCATGCTCAGCTGTATCTATATGACTCTAGCATAGTCCCTGAGGGGGCATCTCTGTCTGGTTCCTGCCAGTAATTTCTTCTTGGGATTAGCTATAGTGCTCGGATTTGATGACATGTTGCACATTTTTATATGACAAGCAGAATAATAATTGCTGATATACTTCCTTTTCCTTTCCTTGTTAATATTTTTCCCTCAGTCCCGAGGCTTTTGTGCATGTTAAGCCATTTCTTTGCTAGTGAACTATACTTCCAGTCAGCCAATTTGTAAACAAATGTGTGCAGAAGGAACTTTGTACACTTGTTGATATATCACTGCATGCATATTTTACATGTCCTTTTAAAAGGTTTTTATTATTGACAAGACATATTACACTAAAGTTTTTCAATTACAAATATTTACCACACATGCAACCTATTCCTTCAATCTCTTTTTAACAAATTTGCCTGTCTTTATTATTGGGTATTGAACTATCTGTTCTTTAGTTATTTTTATGATTACTCATTTTGAAGTTTCTTGGCAAGATACCAAAAGACAGATACAACAGATGAATGGATAATGAAAAAGCGGTATATACAAACAAGGGACTTTCATTCAGTCATAAATAAAATGAAATTGGCAGGAAAAATGACGGAACTGGAGAGCAGTATTTTCAATGAGGTGATTTAGGCTCTGAAAGATGAGCAGTACATGGTCTTTCTGCTGTGCACTTTAGCTCCTAGTTCTTATCCATGCATATTTAAGGGAGTCTAAGGAAAGGATGCTAGAATACATGTGAGAAGCAGAATAGTAGAGTCGCATAGTACAGCTGGCACTAGGGACAGGGAGAATGATGGGACAAACAGAGAGGATATTCCCCAAAACCACATATTAAAGTAAACGTTTTAAGGAAATACGTTATTCTATACCAGTGGTTTGCAACCTTCTTGATGTTGTGACCCTTTAACATACTTCCTCATGTTGTGGTGACTCTTAACCATGAAATTATTTTTGTTCCTACTTTATAACTGTAATTGTACTACTATTATGAATTCAAAATGGCTGTGTTTTTTGGTAGTCTTGAGGGTAATGATCCACAGGTTGAGATCCACTGTTCTATATGCTGAAGAGGAAAAAGATAGCTACAATAACTCCTGCCTCTAGTGAGGTGACATTACAACTGTCATTTTTTTCCGATTTTACTGGCTCCTCTCTGTATTTACAGTTCAAATGTTGTACCCTTTCCCCTACACACCCCTCCCTTCTCCTCCTCAACTTGCTTCCATGAAGGTGTTCCCTCTTCCAATCACCCTCTCCACCTCAGTGCCTTGGCTGATGATTATGATTTTCTTCCCATGATGGTGCAAACCTTTTGGCTTTTTCAGTCCTTTCTCTAGCTCTTTCACTAGGGTCCCCATGTTCAGTCTGATGTTTATCTGCAAGCATCCTCATCTGTCTCTGGCACAGCCTCTGAGGAGACATCCATGTCTGGTTCCTGCCAGTAAACACTTCTCGGAATCAGCAATAGTGCTTGGGTTTAGTAGCTGCATATGGGTTCTCCAGGTGAAGCAGTCTCTGTAGATCTTTTCTTCAATCCCTGCTCCTCTATTTGACCTTTTATTTCATCCCCTGAGTGTTTTGTTCTCCCTTCGAAGAAGGACTGATGCATCCACATTCTGATCTTTTTTCTTTTTGAGCTTCATAAGTTCTGTGGATTGTTTCTTGAGTATTCCGAGCTTTTTTTGGGAGGGGGGTGGCTAGTATCTGTTTATAAGTGAGTACATAGTATGAGTACTCTTTTGTTACCTCACTCAGGATGATAGCTTCAAGTTCCATCCATTTGCCTAGGAATTTCATGAACTCATTGTTTTTAATAGCTGAGTAATACTTTATTGTGTAAATGTACCACAATTTCTGTATCCATTCCTCTGTTGAGGGACATCTGTGTCTTTCCAGCTTCTGGCTCTTATAAATAAGGCTGCTATAAACATAGAGGAGTATCTTTTTGGTATATGCCCAGGAGTGGAATAGCTGGGTCTTCAGGTCCAATATGTCCAATTTTCTGAGGACCTGCCAGGCTGATTTTTAGAGTGGTTATACCACCTTACAACCCCACCAATGGTGAAGGAGTGTTCCTCTTTCTCCACATCCTTTCCAGCATCTGCTGTCACCTGAGTTTTTGATCTTAGCCATTCTGACTGGTGTGAGGTGTACAACTATCTTTATTAAGTGACCTGTCTCTTATATGAATATGAAGGGAAGGTGATTTGTGACTTGCCACGGAGCACAACAGGGACACAATGTGCAGCTCCTGGACTGAAGAAGTCTTGAAGCTTCTACTTCCATCCTAGGAAAAAGTCTGAATCTAGACTAACACATGCTAAAAGGTAGACATAACCTGTCAAGTAGACATGTTATCCCAAGAAGAACAATAAGAATTTAGCTTCCAGAACTGCAAGGATATCTTCAAGATCCATCCAGCCCTTGTTACAAGCCTTTACCAACACCCTACAGAATAAGAGATGAGATATGTCTTATGAACCTTGTTCACACTCCTGATCTGAAAGGTTGTGGATAGTACAGCGAAGGCTGTTTTAAGCCAGTGAGTGTAGGAATAGGACTGGATGCAGCAATAATATTGGGGCCCTTTTATTCCCCTTGACCTCACATGTCTTCCAGGGGCAGAATCATATAGAATGCATTGTTTTGGTGTTTCTCCACAGAGCAATCTTCTGGTTACACAACAGCTGTAACAGAATTAATTCCTTGTATGTCTCTAGGAAATATCTCAAGATTAGTCTGATAAAGTTCTGCAGCTGTCAGTGTGATTTTGAAAGGCAGCTTTGTCATGACTTGATAGTTAAGTTCATGACACCATACAAGTCGCTGGATCAGAGAAGGCCGTGGGGCTGTTGATGCAAGTCTCCAAGCCCCCTTCAACTCTCCTCAAAGTTGGTCAAATTGTGGTTCTGTCATCACTGTCACAACAGAGACATGAAGTGGACAGGAAGAAAATAATTAGGGGGATGCAAAGAACAGAAATTTAACCACAGCAGCCCTAGGGCCACGCAAGGTGTTCTAAAGTGAAATCAGTAAGAAGAAATAAAACAATAAAAATGGTATGGGAATGAGAGTGTGTGCCCCGCTCAACTCCTTACTATCTATGTAAAAGGAACAAAAAAAAAAAAAAAAAAAAAGATGAGGGAACAAATATTAAATGACATTTTAGAAAAGAATGTGACACTGAACATACCAAATAATAGTCATATTTTTCACGACAAGTAATGCAATGGAAGGAAGATATTTTTGGAATAAAATAGGTTTCAAAGGAGATGTGTGAGTGATGAGAACATCTCTCGTCCTCTTCCTTCTGAGCCGAGGACAGGTGAGTCATGCATGAAAGGAAAGAACTGAATTGTTAAAAGGAGTTTTGGGTCACTTTCCTGTAAATAATTAAATTTCACTTTTTGGTCCGTTGGAGATGGGTTTCTATCTTTACTTCTCTGACAGGTACACAGGGGAAGCCATGCCTTCTTTATCTATCTTTATTTTTATCCATTAGTGTCTCAATAACAGCAGTCTATACCACATAAGCACCGGGCTGTCTCGTTTTCAGAAGAAAGTCATTCATTCAGGTACCTTTCCTTCAGCGAGAGAGGTGCTCTCAGCCGCGCGATGGCTGGGCGCCAGAGAACCAATTTCCTTTCTTTTAAAAGGGGTTGGAAAGCATCCGATTGTTATCAGGAAGAAGCATTTCAGCTTTCAAGGTGAAAGAACACTTGCTTCTTTTAAAGATACTGTTAGAAATAAGATACAGTAGTGAAAGACGGAGGGCTGACCAATTAGACAAATCCAGCAAGGGCGGGACATCCTGTCTACAGGCTATCTCAACGAAGTTAGCCGAGGAGGCTAACAAAAGCACCTTTTCAGAAGCCCTCTGTGCGCGACTCTGCTCAGTTTTTTTCATCTTGTTTTACTTACATTTTGCTTAACATGTAATGAAGGTGTATATTTTTGAATTGTAATGTGATACTTTAATTTATATAGTTATTAGGTAAGGATCAGCACAGAAAGATTTGTTCATTTATCACTGAAAATTTCCCTTTGTTTATGGTTAGAACTGTAAAGACCTCACTTCATTCAGTACTTTGAAAAAAATTTTTATTATGTAAAACAATTTCAAAATTGTCTTAGGGTTTCTATTGCTACACAAAACATCATGACCAAGAAGCAAGTTGGGGAGGAAAGAGTTTATTCAGCTTACAGTTTCATATCGCTATTCATCACCAAAGGAAGTCAGGACTGGAACTCACATAGGTCAGGAAGCAGGAGCTGATGCAGAGGCCATGGAGGGATGTCACTTACTGGCTTGCTTCCTCTGGCTTGCTCAGCCTGCTTTCTTATAGAACCCGGTCTACCAGCCCAGGGATGGCACCACACACAATGGGCTGGGCCCTCCCGCCTTGATCACTAGTTGAGAAAATGCCTTACAGCTGATCTCATGGAGGCATTTCCTCAACTGAGGCTGTGAAAACTCCAGCTTGTGTCAAGTTGACACAAAACCAGCCAGTACAAAACTTGAAATATATTTTGATCAGATTCTTTCCTTCCCCCAAGACCTTCCAGATATCCCCCGCAACAGAACTTCACATTTTCTCAAAATAAATAAACAAAAGATCAATATAACAACAAAATCTCTCCCAACAATAAAATAATACTCAAACAGAAAATCAAAAATCAAAAATAAAAACCAAACCATGAAATTGTAATCAAATAGAAGCACACAGAAAAACCTGTGTTAGTCTCCTGTATGCTGGTGAACTATTCCTGAACATGAGGCCTGCTCTGGAGTGGTTGATACCACTTTGCAAACTTTCTAGACCTTACCAAATGGTGGTATAATATTCATTACTTAGAAGGCCTTGTATTTATCCCTCTGTCTCAGAATGACAGTAAATGCTTACACTAGGAGTTAAAACTTCAGAAATAACTATAATTAATTTTATTTGTTTTAATTTTAAAAAATTTATTTACTTTTTAACTTTAAGTGTATTAGCATTCGACTGCATGTATGTATATATACCATGTGTGTTTCTTGTGCCCTCAGAGGTTAGAAGAGAGTTTTGGATCTTCTGGAACTGGAGTTATGGAAAATTGTAAGCTCTGTGCTGGGAATTGAATCTGAATCCTCTATGAGACCTGTCCATCTCTGTTGTCCTAAAATATAAAGTGGAAGAAATTATGGGGGTTCTTTGAGCTCTAGGATATAACAGTAATAGCTGCTGGAATTATTTTTAGTTGTGATGACTCTTAAGAGTAAGTGGAAAACGGTCTAGCATACCTAACAGATTTTATGTTCAGCCCTTTCTATTTATTTTTTAGTATGACTCAGAAGATACATACTATAAACAAAGGTGCCTTGTGATTTCCACAGTCCCATTGGCCACATTTATTAAAAGGGCAAAGAAGCTGGCAGTGTTAATTTTCAGGGCATATTTATCCAACTCCGAATGATACAATTTTACTGGGTAGTAATCATGGTTATGAATGAAATATTTTATATAGATTGTTTTCATACTGAGCAGTAATACAGGTTCATATATCGATTGGGAAGACCACAGATTAGCATTTTTATTCTGGATCTTTAGGGCTCTATATTAACATTGTGGATTCAAGATTGTGAGAATTGTTACTTCTTCTTATACCAGGGATTTTATTTTTTATTTTTTCCATCTATAAGCTCTCGTAAGTCATTGTCTTTAAAAATACTATTGTTTTTCAATTAGAGTTTCAGGTAGCATACAAAGTGGTGGATGTAATTTTGAAGTGTTATGTCTGTATATAATTCAGTCTTACTCCCGCCCACACTGCCTGCCTCCTCATCTCAGGAGACCCCTTTCCTCTTCCTAAGCTGTCCTTAGGATTCCATTTCACTTTTGGTCCCTTCCCTACCTTCTCCTCTTATGGCTCATTTCTATTCTGTTACACACACAAACACACATGCAAGCACACACATGTAAGTCTAGATTCCACTTATGAGAGAAAATAATATATATTTTTTTATTTTAAGGCTGACCTATTCCGCCTAATTATTTCTAGTTCCACCCACTTTTTCTGACAGTTCTGTAATTTTATTACTTATTTATTTATTCTCTTTATTGGTTACTTGATTTATTTACATTTCAAATATTATCTCCCATCACATCCCCGTTCACCCGTTACTATGAGGGTGCTCCCCCCACCTACTCCCACCTCACCACCCTAGCATTCCCCAAGCCTCCACAGGACCAAGGACCTACCCTCCCACTGATGTCAGATAAGGCAGTCCTCTGCTACATATGCAGATGGAATCATGGGTTGTAATTTTGTTTTTTTAAAAACTATTTAATTGAATAAAGTTGAATTGTGGGTGTGCACCACAGTTTTCATGATGAAATAAATCATCTAGTCTGATGTCTTGATCTTAGTGCTGCTTCAGTAAATGTATAGCTTCTCTGATTTACAGTCATTTGGAATGATAGAGCAGGGTCATATGGTAGCTCTATTTAGAGATTTTTGAGGAAGTGTGATGGTATTTCCATACCATCAGTCATAGTTTATTTTTATGAACTAATTATTTTATTTTATTAATTAATATTTGATTATTCTATTTGAGTAATTGTGTGTTGTGCATTAGGGTTACTACATGTGCCATTACCCATGTAGAGGTCAAAGGATTCTTTTTTGGGAAGTCGGATCTCTTTTTCCACCATGCAGGTCTTGGTAGTGACCTCAGACCATAAGCCTTGGCAGCAGGTGCATTCGCCATGGAGTTGCTCTGTGGGCCTGCTGAAGCAGACATATAGTTTCTATCCCACTCTCAAACACAGCGTCAACAGTGCTTGTCTCCTTCCTTTACCCCCTCTTGCCCTCCCTTCTGCTCTCTCTTTCTTTTGCCCTCTTTCTTTCCTTCCTTCCTGGAAACAGGATCTCACAGCCTAGCTTGGTCTCAAAGTTACTATGTAGAAACAGCTGACCTTGGCTCCTCATTAACTTCCCCGGATTATAGGGATGGCCCACCTGCCTATTGCCTCTCTATTCTTGGTGGCGATCTGCCTGACTTGAGTGAGCTGGAATCTCAATTTATTGTTAATTTTTAGTCTCCTAGTGGATATGCTGAACACTTCAAGCATACATATGTATGCATTGTGTGAGTATGTGTGTGTGTGTGTGTGTGTGTGTGTGTATGTGTGAGACAGAGAGAGACAGAGACAGAGAGATACAGAGAACTTACATGTGGATGCCAGAGACCTCCATTGAATTGTGTGTCATTATCCTCAGTCTTCATTCCTTTTGTAGTTGTTTTTGTGATAGGTAAAACGTTCTCATTAAATTTTTCCAAACTTGCTAACAACCCCTTAAGTATCTTTGTGTCTTGACTATCTTTTTTAAAATCTTTTTTATTGGATAGTTTATGTATTTACATTTTAAATGTTACTTCTTTTTCTGGTTTCCCCTTTCTCATCCACCCCCCCCCCCCCCGCTTCTATGAGGGTGTTCCCCCTCCTACCCAATCACTCCTACCTCACCACCCTGGTATTCTCCTACACTGGGGAAATGAGCATTCACAGGAACAAGGGCTTCTCCTCCTATTGATGCCAGACAAACCATCCTCTGCTACACATGCAAATGGAGCCATGGGTCCCTCCATGTGTACTCTTTGGTTGATGGTTTAGTCCCTGGGAGCTCTGGGGTGTCTGGTTGGCTGATATTGGTTTTGTTGTTGTTTTTCCTATGGGGTTGCAAACGCCTTCAGCTCGTTCAGTCCTTTCTCTAACTCCTCCATTGGGGACCCTGTGCTCAATCCAATGGTTAGCTGGAAGCTTCCTCATTTCTATCAGTAAGGCTCTGGCAAAGCCTCAAAGGAAATATGCATTTCAGGTTTCTGTCAGCAAGTACTTCTTGGCATCAGCAATATTGTGTGGGTTTGGTGGCTGCATATGGGACAGAGCCCCAGGTGGGGCAGTCTCTGGATGGCCTTTCTTTCAGTCTTTGCTCCACTCTTTGTCCCTGTATTTCTTTTCATGGGTATTTTTTTGCCCCATTTAAGAAGGACTGAAGCATCCAGTCTTTGATCTTCCTTCTTCTTGAGCTTCATATGTCTGTAAATTTTATCTTTGGTATTCTGAGCTTTTGAGCTAATATCCACTTATCAGTGACTGCATACTGTGTGTGTGTGTGTGTGTGTGTGTTTATGACTGGGTTATCTCACTCAGGATGATATAGCTTCAAGTTCCACACATTTGCCTAAGAATTTCAGAAAGTCATTGTTTTTAGTAGCTGAGTAGTACTCCATTGTGTAAATGTACCACACTTTCTGTATCCATTCCTCTGTTGAAGGACATCTGGGTTCTTTCCAGCTTCTGGCAATTATAAATAAGGCTGTTATGAACATAGTGGAGCATGTGTCCTTGTTATATATTAAAGAGTCTTTTGGTTATATGACCAGGAGTGGAATAGCTGGGTCCTCAGGTAGTACTATGTCCAATTTTCTGAGGAACCTCCAGACTCGTTTCCAGAGTGGTTGTACCATCTTGCAATCTTTACACCAACAATAGAGGAGTGTTTCTTTTTCTCCACATCCTCACCAGCATCTACTGTTACCTGAGTTTTTCATCTTAGCCATTCTGACTGGTGTGAGGTGGAATCTCAGGTTGTTTTGATTTTCATTTTCCTGATGACTAGGGATGTTGAGCATTTCCTTAGGTTCTCAGCCATTCGATATTCCTCAGTTGAGAATTCTTTGCTTAGCTCTGTCCCTTATTTTTTAATAGGTTTATTTGATTCTGTGGAGTTTAACTCCTTGAGTTTTTTGTATATGTTGGCTATTAGCTCACTATCTGATATAGGATTGATAAAGATCTTTTCTCAATCTGATGGTTGCCCCCCCACCTTTTTTTTATTGACAGTGTCCTTTGCCTTACAGAAGCTTTGCAATTTTATGAGGTCCCATTTGTTGATTCAGTGACTGGCAGAATACTGGATACTGTTGGATAACAAATACTATCATTGAGAGCAAACTGGGTGATGTATCCACACAGTCTATCACTGGAAATACAAGTTTTCGAATGATATGGTTTCAGGGGCATCAAATTCAGTCCTTACCGTTGTATGACATAAAGTTCACTACTCAAACCATCTTCCTAGTCACACTTTTCTAAACAATTATTGGTCATTTGTGTTTCTTCCTTTGAGAAGGAAGAAGTTAACTAATTTTTAATTATTAGGATTATTTTCTGTCAAACTCAAGTCCTTTGCTTATGTCTTCAAATGCATTTGTCTCTGCTTTCTTTTAGCAGTCTCAGAGTTTTGTCTCAAGCACTAAGGTCTTTAATATATTAAGAACTGAATATTTTTGTGCAAGATGAGAGTTACAGATATAATTTCAGTATGTTGCATGTAGACATTAGTTTTCCTGGCACTATTTGTTAGAGATATTTTTCCTCAATGTATAATTTTGATAATCTTGAAAAGACTTTTTTGCCTAATATATTCTATAATTTTTTCATCCTTGTGTGACACCTATAACAAGACTCTTTATCATTCTAGAGTTTTTGTAGATATTATTCCGTGCTTCACCTTCTCTCTCTCTGGTATTAAAGTTTGCTGGGTCTGATGTCATCTTCAACTTTGATACCTATGTGTGGAGATAGAAAACAGGTGAGTCAGAATAGAAGAACGTGAACTGGGCACAATAGAAGCAAGGTCTCAAGTTCAGTGGTGGAAAGTTAAACCTACTTAAAAGTAAACAGTAGTTCTGGACCTAATGAAAAAAAAAAGCCGAGTTGGGAACTTCTGTCTTTTCTTCAATAAGTAGACTGTGTATCTCTGATGTAAAATTGTGAAACTCTCTGATAATAAAATAGTCTAAATGCCATAATACTTGTATTTCATAATCTATTACATAAGTCCCGGCTGTGAAATCTGTATGGCCATCTGTGATGATGGAATAATTTCAAAATATACCATATGGCAATCTCTCAGCTGCAGCGTAGCCGGTTGGAACATCACTTGGCTTGCTTTGTATGTGGGATACATCACCCATTTTGCTCTCAGTAATATTATTTGTTATCCAACAGTATCCAGTATTATGTCAGTCCCCGGCAGTTCTTATGTCTTTCAGCCATTCAACAGCAACCGTTACGTTATGTGCTATTTTCTATTGCTCCATTTTCTGCTAAAATAACTATACCGGCTTCTTCTATTTGCTTTTAAAATTTAACATCCATAGAAAACTATATAAGTGTTGGAAAGATGGCTTCGTGGTTGAAAACACTTAGTCTTTTTACAGAAGACCTGAGTTTGGTTCCTAGCACCCACTGGGGCTTCAAACTACCAAACTTGCAGTGCTAGAGAATCTGATGCTCTCTTCTGACCTCCAGGCACACCAAAGAGGCAAATAGATGCATGGAGGGAAGGCATTCATGCACGAATAACAAAGTAAATAAACGTAAAAGGAAAAGAAGAGAAAATGACACTATATACAGCATTTTATAGAACACAGAACAGTTTTTTTTTTCCAGTTAGTCGTTTTCCAGAGTGCCACATGAAAAGACAATTTGAGTTACCTAATTCATGACTTGGATAGCACATTTCCATGGTACACACAACCAAAACCAAAACCAACCAACCACCACCTTTTAATACAAAGAGGTATTAGGGACTACATTTTCCAGTAAAATATTGGCTATTTTGAAGGCACTTAAAGCTTTATGGATTTCCTAGGGGAAACTGACAATCTTACAGGAATTCTTAAAAATTCTGACACTAAAAAAATGATATAGAATCTGGCCCAAGGGAACACATAGCCCAACCCCAAAATGTATTTGTAATTGTTGAAAATATATCTTCTCTGTGAGATCAGTCCAGGCCCAGTGAGAAGGGTCCAGGCCCAGTGAGAAGGGGCCAGCTGAACTCAGGAAGCATTTATATTAAAGGATCCCGAGATTGCTATGATGTGAGTTTTCAATGCTTTTCAAAGGACAGGGTCTTTGTCCACAGAGAGGCACTATGAAGAAGAGCCTAGTAAAACGCTTTTGAACCACTGAGGGTATGATTCAAAGAGGTTTATGAACCCACAGCTGTTTGCTTGGCCCCTTTTTTGTTTTTCTTCCTGGCCATAGGGTGAATAGTTTAGTTCTAATCAACACCATCCTGATGGGCTATGTGGAATGGGCCCAAACCAACAAAACATTTGCTCATGGGTGCAGCCTCTAAAACCTTGAATTAAAATAAGACTTTCCCCCTTTTATTTCTTTATTTTTATTAGATACTCTGTATTTACATTTGAGATATTATCCCTTTTCCCCTCCCCAATCCCATCCCCCCTCACCCTCCATTTGCCTCCACAAAAGAGCACTCCCTCCTAATCACCCTCTCTACCCCATTGCCTTAGCATTCCTATACATTGGGAAATCATTCTCTCCCTGGACCAAAAGTCTCTTCTCACATTGATGTCAGACACTGCTATCTGCAGCTACATATGGAATTGGATCAGTCTGTCTCTCAATGTGTGCTCAAAGATTTTAGTCCATGGGAGTTTTGGAGGGTATCGTTGGTTGATGTTGAGGTTCTTCCCATGAGGTTGCAACCCCTTTCAGCTCTTTCAGTCTTTTCTTTAGCACCTTCACTGGGGTCCCCAAGTTCAGGCGGATGGTTAGTTGCAAGTATGCAAAGCTGTATCTATATGACTCTGAGTCCCTGAGGAGGCATCTCTATGTGGTTCCTGCCAGTAAGTACTTCTTGGCATCAGCAATAGTGCTTGGATTTGGTGAATGGATATGTGGTGGAGCCCCAGGTGAGGCAGCTTATGAATGATCCTTTCTTCAATTCCATTCCTCTATTTGACCTTGCAATTCCTCCCTTGAATGTTTTGTCCTCCCTTCTAAGAAGGACTGAGGCTTTGGCATTTTGGGATTCCTTCTTTTTGAATTTCATAATGTCTGTGATTGGTTCTTGGGTATTCAGAGCTTTCTAGGGCTAATATCCACTTATCAGTGAGTGCATACCATGTGTGTTCTTTTGTGACTGGGTTACTTCACTCAGGATGATAGTCTTTATTTTCATCCATTTGCCTACGAATTTCATGAAGTCATTGTTATTAATAGCATAGTACTCCATTGTGTAAATGTACCACAATTTTTGTATCCATTCCTCTGTTGAAGGACATCTGGGTTCTTTGCAGATTCTGGCTATTATAAATAAGGCTGCTATAAACATGGTAGAAGATGTATCCTTGTTATATATTGGAGCATCTTTGGGGTATATGCCCAGGAGTGGAATAGCTGAATCTTCAGGTCGTACTATGTCCAATTTTCTGAGGAATCGTCACACTGATTTCCAGAGTGGTTGTATCAGCTTACAACCCCACCAACAGTGGAGAAGTGTTCCTCTTTCTCTGCAACCTCGCCAGTATCTGCTGTCATCTGAGTTTTTGATCTTAGCCATTCTGACTGGTGTGAGGTAGAATCTCAGGGTTATTTTGATTTGCATTTTCCCGATGACTAGAGATGTTGAGCATTTTTTTTTTTTTTTTTTTTTTTTTGGCGTTTCTCAGCTATTCAATATTCCTCAGTTGAGAATTTTTTGTTTAGCTCTGTGCCCCATTTTTTTTTAATAGGATTATTTGACTCTCTAGACTCTACCTTCTTGAATTCTTTGTATATTTTGGATAGTAGTCCTCTATCAGATGTAGGATTGGTAAAGATCTTTTCCCATTCTGTTGGCTGCCGTTTTGTTTTCTTGACAGTGTCCTTAGCCTTACAGAAGCTTTGCAATTTCATGAGGTCTCATTTGTCGATTCGTGATCTTAGAGCCATTGGTTCAAGAAATCTTCCCCTGTGCCTATATATTCTAAGCTCTTCCCCACTTTCTCTTCTAATATTTTCAGTGTACCTGTTTTTATGTGGAGGTCTTGGATCCACTTGGACTTGAGCTTTGTACAAGGAGATAAGAAAGGATCAATTTGGGTTCTTTTGCACACTGACTGCCAGTTGAACCAACACCACTTGTTGAAGATGTTGTCCTGTTTCATTTGAATGTTTTTAGTTCCTTTGTCAAAGATCAAGTGAAGATAGGTGTGTGGGTTCATTTCTGGGTCTTCAATTCTGTTCCACTGATCTACCTGCCTATATCTGTACCAATAATCAGTTTTTGGTTGAGATCAAGAATGATGAATCGGCTGGAAGTTCTTTTACTGTAGAGAAAAGATTTCGCAATTTTAGTGTTTTGTTATTCCAGATGAATTTGCAAATTGCTCTTTCCAACTCTATAAAGAATTGAGTTGGAATTTGGATGGGGATCACATTGAATCTGTAGACTACTTTTGGCAAGATAGCCATTTTTACAATGTTGATCCTTCCAATCTATGAGCATGGGGGGATCTCTCCATCTTCTGAGATCTTCTTCAATTTCTTTCTTCAGGGTCTTCAAGTTCTTGTCATACAGATTTTCATTTGCTTGGTTAGGGTCACCCCAATGTATTTTATAGTCTTTGTGACTATTGTGAAGGGTGTTGATTCTCTATTTTTTTTCTCAGCCTGTTTTTCCATTGAGTAGAGGAAGGCAGTTGATTTATGCAAGTTAAATTTATATCCGGCCACTTTGCTGAAGTTGTTTATAAACTGTAAAAATTCTCTGGTGGATTTTTAGGGTCACTTAAGTATACTATCATATCATCTGCAGATACTGATATTTTGACTTCTTCCTTTCTAATTTGTATCTCCCTTTGATTTCTTGTTGTCTAATAGCTCTGGCCAGGACTTCCAGTACTATATTGAATATGTAGGGGGAGAGTAGTCATCCTTGTCTAGTCCCTGATTATAATGGATTACTTCAAGTTTCTCTCCATTTAGTTTGATGTTGGCTACCAGTTTGCTGTAAATTGCTTCTACTATGTTTAGGTATGGGCCTTGGATTCCTGATCTTTCCAAGACTTTTATCATAAAGGGGTGTTGAATTTTGTCAAATGCTTTCTCAGCATCTAGTGAGATGATCATGTGGTTTTATCTTCGAGTTTCTTTATGTGGTAGATTACATTGATGTATTTCCATATATTGAACCATCCCTGCAACCCTGAGATAAAGCCTACTTGGTAATGGTAGATGATTGTTTTGATGTGTTCTTTTATTCCACTTTCAAGAACATATTGAGTATTTTTGTATCGATGTTCATGTGAAAAATTGTTCTGAAATTCTCTTTCTTTATAGTGTCTTTATGTGGTTTAGGTATGAGTGTAATTGTGACTTTGAAGAATGAGTTGGATAGTGTTCCTTCTTTTTTATATTTGGTGGAAAGTGTATGTATTATGTCTTCTATAAAATTCTGAAGGAATTGTGCACCGAACCCATCTGGTCCTGGACATATTTTGCTTGGAAGGCCTTTGATGACTGCTCCTATTTTTTTAGGTGTTATGGTACTGTTTAGATGGTTTATCTTATCCTGATTTAACTTTGGTATCTAGTATCTGTCTAGAAATTTGTCCATTTCTTCCAGATTTTCCATTTTGTTGAGTATAGGCTTTTGTAGTAGGACCTGATGATTTCTTCAGTTTCCTAATTTTCTGTTGTTATGTTTCCCCCTTCATTTCTGATTTTGTTAATTTGGATACTCTCTTTGTGACCTCTAGTTAGTCTGGCTAAAGGCTTATTGATCTTGTTGATTTTCTCCAAGAACCAGCTCCTGGTTTTATTGATTCTTTGTGTAATTCTTTTTGTTTCTACTTGGTTGATTTCTGCTCTGAGTTTGATCATTTCCTGACATCTACTCCTCTTGGGTGTATCTGCCTCTTTTTGTTCTAGAGCTTTCAAGTGTGATGTCAACCTGCTTTTATATGCTCTTTCCAGCTTTTTTTTTTTTTTTTTTTTTTTTTTTTTGTAGGCACTCAGAGCTATGAGTTTTCCTCTCAATTGCATCCCATAAGTTTGGGTATGTTGTGCTTTCATTTTTGTTGAATTCTAAGAAAATTCTTAATTTCTTTCTTTATTTCTTCCTTGACCATGTTATCATTGAGTAGAGCATTGTTCAGCTTCCATGTGTATGTATGATTTTGTCGTTTTTGTTGCTATTAAAGATGAGCCTTATTCCATGGTGATCTGATAGGATGCATGGGAGTATTTTGATCTTCTTATATCTGTTAAGGCCTGTTTTATGACCGACTATATGGTCAGTTTTGGAGAAGGTACTCACAGTGGCATCTGTGAAAGCCAAAAAAGAAGAGACAGGCAAATGGGGACAGGACTATCTTGACAAATGGCGTTGACTCCTGGACTCTGGGGTATTCCTATTTACCAATGGATGCTTTCTTTGGCCTTGTTATAGTTAAGAGTCTCTCTGGGCATATGCTATGATTGCTTTATTTTGTATATAACTATCAATAAGTCACCCTTAAAATGTCCATTAAAGTGCATACATTTCTCATATTGTAAACTTTCAGACATACCTGTTAATTTCAGTTTTTTGAAGACTTCCCTCTGGAAGAGGTTTTCTTCTTCCCTACTCTGTACTCATCACTGTAACAGTTTTATGAGATCAACTTTATGCTGGTTTGTAAGCACGCAAATGTCTTCACTCCATAGCATTTCCAATTCAGCTGTCATTAAGTATGGTATGTAAACAATTTTCACTCATAATTATAAAATTGTTTATTTTATTTGGTTCCTAGTATCACTGCTCCACAGTTCCATTATGACCTTTTTCTCTGTAAATTTTGTCTTCATGCCATAAGTTTCAAAACAATAAGCCTTGAAGTAGACCTCTCTTTCACTTACTTCCCTGTGCTGAGCATCTTTTTATTTTTCTTTCTTAATTTCAATTTTGAAACATTTTACTGAATTATTTCTGCAATTCTCATCTTACAATTCTTCTGCCTTCTCCTCTTGCACCAGTGTCCCATCATTTTTTTTTTAATATTTAATTTCTCTTATCGGGTATATGTTGTTGTTTAATTGCCATTTTTATTTTTCCATCCCATTTCATTTTTGTTGCTTGCTTGTGATTTTTCAAAGATTGGCTTATCATCTTAAAATTTAATATTTAATTTAATATTTAAATTTGAAAACATGTGTGTCTGTGTTTGTTTGTGGGTATGTGCACATGAGTACAGGGAACTATAGTGGTGAGAAGGGGTCCATTTTCAGAAACTAGATTTACAGGTGGTTGTGAGCTATTTGACATGGTTGTTGGCAACTGCTCAAGTTCTCTGCAAGAGCGAGCAGTATATGATTTTAACCATTAGGTCCTCTTCCTCATTTCTGTGTTTTTTTAAAATATGTTGGTGATATTTGTTTATTTATTTACTTATTTTTCTAATGCTAATCCTAACCCACCCTAACCCTAACCAACCCTAACCCTAATCCACCCTAATCCTAACCCTAACCCACCCTAACCCACCCTAACCCTAACCTTAACCCTAACCCCCCAACCCTAACCCTAACTCTAACCTTAACCTACCCTAACCCTAACCCTAACCCCCCCAACCCTAATTCTAACCCTAACCATAACCCAACGTAATACTGTAGTACTAACCCTAACCCACCTTATCCCCAACCCTAACCCTAACCTAATATGTTGGTGCTATTCAGTAAAATCAGATTCTGTGGGCTAGAAGTTAAACATAACCACATATATGCATGCATACTTGATTTTCCCCCTAATGTCATTATTTTATCCAAAAATTGTTCCTTTTCTTTCAATTTTTCTTCTGCTTTATGTTGGAAACCTTTTTTTCAAATACTTGGAGAATTTTGATTGTCAATAAATAAGTGAAAATTAGTCATTAACTGTCTAACTTGTGGGATAGAAGCTGCTTCCTTCCTTGTTAGGTAACCTAGTTCTACTGATTGGTCAGTGAGCCACTGACCATGTTTGATATTATTTTGCCCCCAGATCCTTTCCTTTAATCTATTTAGATTTCCAGAGAAAAATTAAATTCATTTCCTTCCAGGAGGGTCTATCACTGGTTGCTAGCATTAGAGTTAGAAAAAAAAAAGGTTGGGGAGTTCTCATGTTTCAACGTGCATCTGGTAAGAGAATTCTCCATGTGTCCTGTGTTTTCTATACTTTTCTCTGATTCATTCTCTATAGTAGGTAAACCTCAGTTTTCTGCTTAGGAAGGGCCTAGCTGCAGTATAATTCAGTATCTAGTTCTTGTAGAAGTTCAGCTCTTTTGTTATGGATAACTAGATTGTCAGCAGGTATATTTTGTTTCTCCTGAATTTTCTCTATGGTTTTTATTATTTTAAAAATATATTTTATTGTAATCTACTTTTCTTTACCCTCAGTTATGTAGCCTATAAGTTAGTGTGGCTGTTTCCCCCCCCCCCCCCCCGGGGGTAACATTTGTTATTTGACATTTAATACATTAAAAATCCGAATATTTATATAAGTAAAATATTATGAAGAAACAAGAGCGTGCTTCATTTGTAAACTGTAAATTATTTATACCATTTGGAATATCTAGGATTTCATATTTATAAAATATGATCATTTTATAATGCTGACTTAAGCATGGAACTCAGAATGTTGAATGTTTTGCAAAATTTAAAAAACAAACAACCCCCACCCCCAAATAAAACCCACAGACAGCTTAAACTTCTAAAAGTGTTAAAAGCAACTCCTTTGTAGCAGATAATCTACTTCTATTGACACATGCTTAATTCGTCTCTTAGTAATCATGAAGAGATTGCGATATTCTCGACAGACTAGTTCCATACTTATTAATCATTTTAGCTTTTTGTAATGCAGGTAGTGCCAAAATATCTCCTCACTGCAGCTGTGTATTTTCAGTCTGGAACATTATTTCCACCATGACTTAACTATATTTATTAAGTTTGTAACAACATTAAAAAAATGTGGCGCAAGATAATAGACACGTCTTAGAGTGGAGTTAAGAAGTCTAATATGAATTTTGATGGGAAATGGTATTTAGCTGTGAGAAGCAATTGTTTGTGACGACAATAATGACGGCGACAATGGTGACTACTATGACGATGATGAGGACCACCACAGACCTTTTGAAACCTGACTCCTCATTTTTCAGACTCTGGGCCCACCAGTCTGTTTTTACTTTATTTTTCCGCTCACCTGGCTATCTGTGTATTTATTTAGAGATGCGCCTTGTGGCCAAGATAAGTTTCAAAGTTGCTGTGGGGCTGAGCCTTGAACTCCTGACCTAGGATTACAGGCATGCCGTCTCTACCATTCTATACTATAGTCCTTTTCCATCCTCTACGGCCTCTCACTTGAATACCATTAAGACGGAGGTCCTCCCATGGCCTAGAGGGTCCCTTTGTTAACTTATTTTTCTTTAAATTTGGCAGGAAAAGCCTTAGAGCGTGTGACGTCATTTCCAGGCGCTTTATATTGAGGAGCAGCGGCGTGTGAGAGCAGACGCGGGCTGAGGCTGCTGTTTCCCTGGTGTTGCGCTTCTTCGAGGCTCCAGCTAGCCTTCTGGTTCTGCGCCAGCGGTTTCCGGAGTGAGGGCTGCCGTGAGTTGGTCTCCCCGAGCGGATCCAGGAAAGCCGGGCTGAGGGCCGCGAAACCTCCTGTGTCTCGGCAGGGCGGCGAGGCCTTAGTCCTTAGCGTTTCTCGGCTGGGCAGCCAAGAGGCTTGGTTCTCAACGTCCCTCAGCCGGGCAGTACGGCCTACCGTTTTTCTGCGCCCCTTGGCTGGGCAGCAAGGAGGCCTTAGTCCTTAGCACCCCTTGGCTGGGCAGCGAGGCCTACCGCGTTTGGGACCCTAGGCAGTGAGGCCTACCGCGTTTGGGACCCTAGGCAGTGAGGCCTACCGCGTTTGGGACTCTAGGCAGTGAGGCCTACCGCGTTTGGGACTCTAGGCAGTGAGGGCTACCGCGTTTGGGACCCTAGGCAGTGAGGGCTACCGCGTTTGGGACCCTAGGCAGTGAGGGCTACTGCATTTGGGACCCTAGGCAGTGAGGGCTACCGCGTTTGGGACTCTAGGCAGTGAGGCCTACCGCGTTTGGGACCCTAGGCAGTGAGGGCTACGGCATTTGGGACCTCATGCCTGGGCAGTGAGGCCTTGAGACCTTAGCGCCCCTTGGCTTGGCAGCAAGGCCTACGGCCCCCTTGGCAGGGTATCGAGACTTTAGTCCTTTGCGCCCCTCAGCTTCAGCTGGGCAGCGAGGCCTTAGTCCTTCACACCCCCTGATTTGGCAGCGAGGCCTACCGCCTTTGTGCCCCTTGGCTGGGCAGGGAGACTTTAGGCTTTTGGGCCCCCTGGCAGGGAAGGGAGTCCTATCACCGTTGTGCTCTTGGGTGGTATAGGCAAAACCTTCCACTTGTGGTTTCGTGCTTTGTGCTTCTTGGCAGGGCAGCGAGGGCCTCTCAGTTTCTGAGGACCTGTGTGCTCTAGGACTCTTAAGATGGCCGCCCATACAGGGCCTCCCAGCCCTTTGCAGTCACTTCGGGAAGAAGCAGTATGTTCCATCTGTCTGGATTACTTTCAGGAGCCTGTGTCCATTGGCTGTGGGCACAACTTCTGTCGAGGGTGTGTGACCCAGCTGTGGGGCATGGAAGATGAACAGGACCGGGAACAGCCTGCTATTGGGGACCACATCATCAGAGAGAATTTGTTTCATAGGTACACAGAACAGGAGATGCTTCAGCATCGACCACATACTGGACGCTGGGTTGGTCATAGCCATAGAAGGCATCGGGGCAATGCAGACTCTGTGTGGGATGATGAGGAAGAAGACTGGAACAGGTTACAAGGATTGGTACATGACCTGAGAATTAGGGTTTTTCCAGAACAAGAAAGAGGTGAACACCCTCACGATGGTCACCTATACCATCACTATGGCCGCTACCGCCATCGTTTAGTCTTTCGCCGTGGTCCCCCACATCCACCTGTGCGTCGGCAGCTGTATCCAGATATCCGAGTACGTTCTTCACTTCGTCCCATACCACAGGTCTTCTGCTGCCCACAATGCCGAAGGACTTTTCCAAGTCGCAGTTTTCGACCCAATTTGCAGTTGGCCAACATGGTCCATATAATTCGTCAGATTTGCCATACTCCATGAAATTAGCAAAGCATGTGCTCCAAATATAAGGAAACCCTGGAGCTTTTCAGTGAGGTAGAAAAAAAGCCCATCTGTATGGTGTGTCTAGATTCTTGGCACCACAAAAATAATAATGTGGTGCCATTGAATGAAGTACTTAAAGAAAAAGGAGCAAAAACCTGAGAAACCTTTAGTACTTTGCAGTCTCAGTGCTCACTCCAGTTTTGGGGAGAAATTAAAAAATTCCAGATTTATCCGTGCCTGCAGCTTTAAGTCAGAAATAGAGTAGTTGGTATGTAGCTCAGTAGCAGAAAGCTTGTTTGAGTAGTGTGTTTCATCCTATGCTTTCCAATGAATTTTGAATTAATGACTATCAAGCTTCAGTTTTAGGAACTATTAGTCCTTTGTTGCTATTAGCTGAGAATTTACTTATGGGAATGAAGAAAACTGCTTTGCTTAGCTTCAAAATTAGGTTTTCAAAACTGAATGTTTTCATGAACCTGGTATTTGACTAAAAACATTTTTGAGGTTATTAGCTGATTTGGGAACATACTTGATAGGAATCTATGTCAGTTTTTATAGTAATGCTATACTTAGATTTTTAGCAAAAGTTGAAAAGTTATCAAGGTACACTGCTATTTTTGTGGATTGCTTTGGAAATCTCAGGTTTTCTGTCATCATAAGCTAAAAGAGTATGCTTACTTAGTTCAAGTTTGCTTTTGGAGATGTGGTGATCTTTCAATGTTTTTGTTAGATCTAAAGTTTTTGGTCATTAAAGAGAACTGCATTCAGCATTTGGACAATAGTTCCAACATTAGGGAAACAAAGAAAAATTGAAGCTGAAAATATGAAACTTTGAAAAATTAAAACTTTAAGCCAGATTTTAACACCGAAATGCACTAGCCCTGAAAATATCAGTAGGCAAATACTACCATTTTTTTGTTGTGAAGTATTTAAAGCAAAACTTGCCTAAAATAGCATGTATAGTATATGCTAGTAGATTCTTATAAAAAGTGCCTAATTTTGTTGGCCCAGAACTAAATTTAAGAACCAGATTTATGAATATTATATCTTTAAACTTAAGTTAATATGTAAAATAATGGATTTCATTTTGAAAGTTTCATACTTGTGTATCATTGTACTTTGCTCATATTTGCTCTTCTGTTGTACTTTTCTCCTAACTAGTCTCTAGTCATATCACAAGATGTCTGATAAAAAAATTACTAAGCCTAAATTCTAAAGAAGTATAGTTTTCACCCTTTCTTGCAACCCTGTCCTAATCTTTAGAGCCCCCCTTTTCTGTGTAGTTCCCTTTCATCAATACTATTTAAAGAAAACCTAGAATGTTCAGAAATACTTTATATAGTGTGTTTCTGACAAGTAAAAAATCTATATGTGGTAGCTTTAAGAGGATAAATGTGTTTCATATTTTCTGGTTTTTACTGAATAGCTTCAAGAAGACTTTGTGGGATTTAAGTAAATTGTTTTGACTAGAAACTTAAAGAGAAATTTGTGTGTAACTGTAAATGCAGATATTCATTGCATTTCCTTTTAAATTTTCTTAATTTTTGTTTCTGTTCTTATTTTCCCCTTTGTTTAACTGGAAGGAAACTGTTAATACCTTGTTAAAAGTGACTTAAGTTTTATTGTATTTTATACAGTATCCAGTAAAGACAAATTTAAGTTTCACAGTGATATGCTTATATTATTTGAATAAAGTTATTTTAAAATTAAAGAAAGTGAATGAAATTTTAAAAGAAGTAGATATTATAGTAAATATTGAAGACAAGATGATCAAAACATCTGTTATCAGAGCTTGCAAATAGTATGCCTGTAGAAGAGTAACTATTATCTAAATTAGAATCAGAATGGCCTCCATTCCTGTGGAGGTTTGTACATGGTTGACCATGGGGAGTGGTAATGTGGTCTTTTTTAGAGGAAGTTGGTCACTGTCAGGGTGAGCTATAAGGTCCTATGCTTAAGTTCCACCCAGAGCAGAAGAGATAATCCTGTTGCCTGTAGAAGAGAGTCTTCTGCCTTTGGATCAAGATAATAGAACTATGTTTGTCTAGATGCTGTCTTGCTTCTTGCCTTTATAATGGACTGAACCTCTGAAACTGTAAGCCATTACAATTAAATGTCCTTTGTAAGAGTTGCCTTGATCACAGCAGGGAAATCATAACTAAGACAATTCCTAAAAACCACAATTCTGAAACTTACTTTATTGTAAGAAAGAAGATAGTCCACATCAATGTTTTTATAGGAACTCTGGATTCTGAGGACTGAGGTTAAAGGGATGTTGCATTATTAGCTGGGAACCAAGCCTTTAATACACAAACCTATAAACAATACATCTACTCAGACCACAATGCATAACAAACTAAAACATAGCAAAAAGTGCTCAAAAGAATAGGGAAGTCAGTGAGATGTTCTAAAATTAATATAATAAATTAAAATGTAGCATATCCATGCTTTTCCTTGTTGGAAAACATTAAGCACTTGATATGTACTTTTATATAAAAGGAAATAAAATCTTGCAGTTATTTCCAATTCTGAGTTCTTAAAGCTACAAATGAAAAACATGAGAAATTCTACACATACTACACAGATCTAATTATAAAGATGTTATGCTGTGTTAGGCAATTTGAGTCTATTGTGTTCTCTCCTGAGTCGGTTGTCATGATAACACCAATGTACTTTAGCAATTTGTTAAACTTTTTTTTTTTTTGTCTTAGGATTTCTATTGCAGGAACAAAACACTATGACCAAAAGAAGCAAATTGGGGAGGAAAGGTTTTATTCAATGTACACTTCCACACTGTTCATCACCAAAGGAAGTCAGGACAGGAATTCAAACAATACAGGATCCTGGAGGCAAGAGCCGATGCAGAAGCCATGGAAGAGTTCTGCTTACCAGTTTGTTTCTCATGGCTAACTCAAGTGTGTGTCCTCATGAGAGCTGTCTGTTTCTCTCACGCACACTTTTAAACTTTAGTTTGTTGATTTCACATCATACACCCCAGTTCCACTCATCTCCTGTCCCTTCATACCAGTCTCTGTCCTTGCAACTTCCCCTCCGAAAGAAAAAACTGTGGAAGTTGTAGTATGTGACAGTGTACATCCCATAGTACATCCTTCTGTCTGAATTTCTTGCAGATGTTCATTGCTCTGAGTCATTGGTCTGATTTGAAGCCTCTGGCTTCTGCTACTCTATTAATACTGGTTCCTCAATGGGACTCTTCTCAGATATCCCATTGTTGTCTTGTGTCATGGAGATCCTTCAGCTTTGAAACTGCAGGACCAGCCCTTTATGTGCTTCAGTTCATTGATTGGGTAAATGTGTGCCAATTCAAAGCCTTGGATCTGTGCTGGTTGAGCTAGTGAGCCTATTGGCTCTCTCTCTCTCTCTTTTTTTTTTTGAACAACTTTATTTTAAAAAACAAAGAAAAGAACAAATTTTAAGCATTTTTGCATAAAAGTATACGAATACATTTTTGTCAGTGCTTGGCTTTTTTTTCAAAGGTTTGATAGTGTGCATTAAGATCTTACTAGTTACAATGAGCATAAA
Source organism: Micromys minutus (assembly GCF_963924665.1). Classification (NCBI taxonomy): domain Eukaryota; kingdom Metazoa; phylum Chordata; class Mammalia; order Rodentia; family Muridae; genus Micromys; species Micromys minutus. The sequence goes on from NC_137974.1 coordinate 31,200,911, forward strand.
GTACATGTAAAACAGGATGTAACCTGGAAGTTTTCTTGGTGTGTAAGGATTGAGCATAATTTTTTTTTTTCTTGAACTTTACGCAGTCTGTGAGTTGTTTCTGGGGTGTTCAGAGCTTTCTGGGGTTAGCATCCCACTATCAGTGACTGCATATTATGTCTGTTCTTTTGTGACTGGGTTATCTCACTCAGGATGATATTCTCTAGATGCAACCATTTTCTTAAGAATTTCGTTAGGTCATTGTTTCTGATAGCTGAGTAGTATTGGTACAGAAATAGGCACGTGGATCAGTGGAATAGAATAGAGGATCCAGAAATGAGCCCTCACATATGGTCACCTGATTTTTGACAAAGGAGCTGTAAACATTCAATGGAAAAAGGACAGTGTATTCAACAGATGGTATTGGTCCAACTGGCACTCAGCATGAAGAAGAATGAAAATAGATCCTTTCTTATCTCCTTGTACAAAGCTCAAGTGTAAGTGGATCAAAGATCTCTACATTAAACCAGGTACACTAAAACTATTAGAAGAGAAAGTAGGGAAAACCTTAGAACACATAGGCACGGGAGAAAATTTCCTGAACAGAACACCGATGGCTCATGCTTTAAGGTCAAAGATTGACAAATGGGACTTAATGAGATTGCAAAGTTTCTGTAAGGCTAAGGACACTGTCAAGAAAACAAAATGGCATCCAACAGAGTGGGAAAAGATCTTTACCAACTCCACATCAGATAGAGGCCTAATATCCAAGGTATACAAAGAACTCAAAAAGCTAGACACCAGAGAATCAACCCTATTAAAAAATGAGGTACAGAGCTAAACAAAACATTCTCAATTGAGGAATATCGAATGGCTGAGAAATGTCTAAGGAAGTGCTCAACATCCTTAGCCATCAGGGAAATGCAAATCAAAACAACCCTGAGATTCTACCTCACACCAGTCAGATTGGCCAAGATCCAAAACTCAAATGACAGCAGATGCTGGCGAGGTTGTGGAGAAAGAGGAATACTTCTCCACTGTTGGTGCGGTTGTAAACTGATACAACCACTCTGCAAATCAGTCTGGCGATTCCTCAGAAAATTGGACATAGTACTACCTGAAGACCCAGTTATTCTACTTCTGGGCATATAACTCAGAGAAGCTCCAAAGATGCATGCACCACAATGTTCATAGCAGCTCTATTTATAATAGCCAGAAGCTGGAAAGAACCCAGATGTCCTTCAGTAGATTAATGGATACAAAAATTGTGGTACATTTACACAATGGAGTACTACTCACCTATTGGCTCTCTTGCACCTACACCACCAGGGCGAGCCCTCCAGTACTGTCCCAGGTAGCTCACTTAATGCTGTAGTTGGTAAGGCAGATCCGCCTTTCCTTCTCTTATGCCATTTCACCTATTTCCTTGCCTGCAGGGTCAGCTCTAATGTGCTGCTTAGGTGAATGAAGTCCAGGGCCTGCTCTCCTCAAGTGCTGCAGCACAGCCTGCTTTCTTTAAATCCAGGAAAGGCACTGCCAACAATGGGCTGGGCCCTCTTCCGCTGAGCACTAATTGAAAAAATGCCTTACAGCCGAACCTCATGAAGGCATTTCCTCAATTGGGGCTCCTTCCTCTCTACTAGCTCCAGTTTGTGTCAGCTAGTGCAATTGAACCCTTGTGAACTTGATACACAGACATGACAACCCTTTCTTATCTCCAAATACCTTAAAAAGTCCCACAGTCTTTACAAATTAAAATGTTAGAGTATTAGTCTCTCTAAATAGCCAATATCTTCCAAAATTTAGTCTTTTAAAATCCAAACTCTTTCAATTGTGTGTTAAAATAATATAAAAGCTTTCTTACTCCAAGAGGAAAAAATTAGGGCACAGCCACAAAGCAAAATCAAATTCCAACCTTCCCAATGTCTGGGATCCACTCACCATCATCTGGACTCCTGCAAAAGGGGCTGGGTCACTTATCCAGCTTTAGGTGGCTTCATTCCACTGTTGCTGCTGTTCTTGGTTGACATGTCATGGGGCCAAACCTTGGCAGTTCTCCCTGACCCATTCATGCCTTCAAAACCAGTAACACCTGGATGACTCTTACATATTAAAAAGTCTGACTGACAACAGAAGGTACAACCTTGGTCACCTGACTTTCATGAAACACTTCCTTTAAGATGATGCTGGTCTCAATCATCACTAATTTCTTAGCTACAGCTAACCAACATCAATTGTCCCAGTAATGCAAGTTTCCTGTCGGTGATGCCTGTCTCTTGTTAATCTCACTTAACTCCAGCCCCAGCTGACTAGAATGGCAGAATCTTAATTCAAAATAGCAAACAGCCCTGGTAGAAACTTTAAACTTCCCTCTGAAACTTCCATCTTCTGCACTGCTCTCAACATTCTTTTTTTTTTTTCTCTCAACATTATTGTCCAAGCTTCTGAAGAAGATTCCACTGAGCTCTCCAAAGCCCCTCCACAGTAATCCACAAAACATGGCAAGGTTATACCCAACTATGCTGGTACCAACTTGTCTTAGGGCTTCTATTGCTGGGACAAACATCATGGCCAAAAAGCAAGTAGGGTAGGAAACAGTTTGTTCAGCTTACACTTCCACAGTGCTGTTCATCACTAAGGAAGTCAGGATAGGAACAGGGCAGGAACTTGGAGGCAGGAGCTGATACAGAGGCCACAGAGGAGTGCTGCTTATTGGCCTGTGCCCCTTAGCTTGCTCAGCCTCCTTTTCTATAGCCTCCATGCTGCACTCGGCCTTCCCATAGTGACCACTAATTGAGAAAATGTCTTGCAGCTGGATGGATCTCATGGAGGCACTTCTTCAGCTGAGGCTTCTTCCTCTCTGATGGCTCAAACTTGTGTCAGGTTGACTCAAAAACAGCCAGTACAGTCATACTGTCTCAAACTGGTCTGCTTAACATAGCATGCTGAGAGAAAAGGGGGTAGGTACTGGATTAACTTTAAGAAATACAGCTATCAACTATAGTCATTACTTGCCTTCAGAGATAAGGAAGAAAAACTTGAGTCAAACTTTGTTTCTAGTTTGACTAAATGATGGACTTTATCTCTGTTCCCCCAATAAGAAGGGAAAGAGGCCAAACAGAGGGAATGTGGTAAATTTCTCCAGTGTATTTGCTATTTGAGCAATGGAGAGGGAAAATAATTTCAAGTATATAGTGAGACTCTTTTAAAAATTTAATGATTCTTTTAAAAACAAGTAGTGGAAGTGTGTTCCTAATACTGGTTGATCATCATGTAGCTTATACATCATGTTTCCTTGTTCCTTGAATGAGCATTATGTAATCTTGTCTCTGTAAGGGTGCCTTTGGTAAACAGCATTAAGAAATACAGAGGAATTTTAAAAAAAATTAGGAATTGCATCCCTGTCTAATGTCAAGAGATAGACCTGATTTTTTAATATTTTGACTTTACATTGGCACAAAAGCAATATACATTCAACAGAAAATTAACTTTTGTGAAAGGTGGCAGAATTTCTTTTTAGAAGTTATTTCTTTTCTTTTTGGAAATTATAATTTAATTACATTTTTTCTCCCTTTTCTTTCCTCCTTGCAAACCCTCCCATAGAGTCCTCTCTTGTTTTCAGATTCATTGACGATTTTATCATTAATTATATACATACATGCATAAATACACACATGTATTCCTATATACAACATTTCTAAATATGTAAGTCCTTCTCAGTTTGTACTATTTCTTGAAACTCCTTTTATAATTTGAACTTTTTCCTGAGCTTGCAATTGGAAGTCTAATTTTTTTTTTAAATTGGATATTTTATGTTTTTACATTTCAAATGTTATCCCCTTTCCTGGTTTCCCCTCCAGAACCCTCTTTCCCAATCTCCCTCTTATGAGGGTGCTCCCCCTCCCACCCACCCACTCTACTCCTACCACACCACCCTGGTATTCCCCTACACTGGGGCATCAAACCTTCCCATTCTAATATAGATGAGCTTCTTCTATTGATGCCAGACAATGCCATCCTCTGCTACAAATGCGGCTGGAGCCATGGGTCCTTCCATGTGTACTCTTCTGGTGGTTTAGTCCCTGGGAGATCTGGGGGTTCTCGTTGATTGATATTGTTGTTCTTCCTTTGGGGCTGCAAACCCCTTCACTTTCTTTAGTCTTTTCTCTAACTACTCCTTTGGGGGCCCCATGCTTAGTTCAATGGTTGGCTGCGAGCATCTGCCTCTGTATTTGGCAGGCTCTGGTAGAGCCTCTCAGGAGACAGCTATAACAGGCTCCTGTAAGCAAGCACTTCTTGGCATCAGCAATAGTGCCTAGGTTTGGTAACTGTATATGAGCTGGATCCCCCAGTTAGGACAGTCTCTTGATGGCCTTTCCTTCAGTCTCTGCTCCACAGTTTGTCTCTGTATATCCTTTAGATAGGAGCCCTTCTGGGTTAGGAATTGGGAGATGAGTTGGTGGTCCCCATCCCCCAACCAGGGGCCTTGCCTTACTTACCTCTGGATATGGTCTCTTCAGGTTCTTCCTTCCCTTTGTTTGGCATTACAGCTAATCTCATCTCTGTTGGGTCTTGGGATCTTCTTGCTTTCCTGGCATCTGGGACTTGCTGGTAGCTATCCCCAGTCCCCCATTCCCCTATTGCTACACACCTCTGTTCAAATTCCTGTCCCTCCCATACCTGATCCTGTCCCCCCCTTTCCCTCCTCCCCCTCGTTTCTCCTAAGCCCCTTCTACTATTTACCTCCTGTGAGTATTTTGTTCTGCCTCCTGAGGACTAAAGCATCCACATTTTAGTCTGACAGGAAAGTCTTTTGCAGACTTTTGCAGAAGTTCTGCTTTCTTCATTTTAGTACTGTTACTATTTTTTTCCCCATTTCTTGACCACAAACAGGAAAAAATAAGGATACTTTTAGATTTATGTGTTGTTTATAATAATTAGATTTATTTTGTTATCACAGGATGTACATAAACATGTTGTATTTCCTAACATAGATCATATTAATATCCCCCTTTTCCCCTTTTTGAACCAAGGACTAAGAAAATGGTGACCAGACAATTTAGTCTAGAAAATTGTAATTGCCAACTCTGAATTTAGTGGGAGTAAAGAAATTCCTTAGAGAAAAATGGGAATTTAGGTTCAAGATAGTAGTTTCCATGTGCAAGTAAGCTTTGAATTCTCCTAAAGAGAAAAATGAATATTAGAAAAAAATCTGCAAAAAAAGATTTAGGATAGGTTTATTTTTAAGGAAATGATTTAAAATAATTTACATGTAATAACTTAGACAGTTTCGTATGACTAAAAATAATGAACTTCTTTTTTTGCAGACCTTAAAGTTTCTCATCAACACTTTAAAGGAGTTAAATGAGCTGACAGATTTAATTACTCAGAGTAGTCTGTCTCATTTTTTATTTCACTTTGACATAAGACTTGGCACAAATCTGTTACAAGCAGTGCTCATTTATTGCTGCACTTCTAAGTTATAAATCTGGCGTATAGCTATGGAAAATGCAGTATAGTATCGAAGACATGTCCAGTTATCTGGGCAATTTGTTTTATGAGTTTATGCCAAATTAAGTAGAAAGCATTTCGAGAATTCATTCTTTCTCTGTTGGCTCCAAGTTAGAAAAAGACCTTTTTGAGCAAGGGGAGTTCTTAGTTCTGGCTCTTTAGTCTGTTTCCTGAATAGGATATGATTAAAACTTGTTCTGAAAGTCTGATTGATGGTGTCCATTTCTTTTTTTCAATGCAACAAATACATTCAGAATGCTGACATCTATGAAAGGTAGAAACATTGATGCTGTATCACATTCCCTTTAGTAATTCTTATTATTGGGGGAAATGATTTGGTCAAGAGACAGGCAAAGCTAGTTTTCTCAGGAAGTAGTTTTTGAAATTTATACAACTTTATGTGTAGAATACTTTAAACTTTTAGAATGTCTTAACCAAAGTAGATACAATATGTTAAGGCGAAGTATAAGCAGTTTTGTTGCTGCTGCTAAGTGTAATGTGGAGAGAGAAAGCTTTGTCATGATTGGGTATAAGAGGGAAATGCTACTGATTCCTTCTGTAGTTCTCTATTTTGGGAAGGGAGATTGCTTAGAGAGGTGGAAGAGGAGAGAGAGAAATGAGGCAGGGTCTGTTTAGCTAAGCTGGATTCAAATTGACTATACAGTTAAGGATGATCTTGAACTTCATATTCTCCTGCCTCTGCCTCATAATTGCTGGAATTATAGGCACACCACACAGCTGGCCTATATTATATATACTGTTATAATGTTACACTTATTTTGAAGTTGGCCCTGATTTATTTTATCAGCTCTTTCATGTATTTTGGAGGTTAGGGTTTATACTTTTTTGTGTGTGTTGGTTTGCTTTTTTTTTTTTTTTTTTTTTTTTTTTGTTCCCTTGGTGTTATAGAGTCATGACTCTGTATCAAACACTTTTTTGGAGGTTATTTTTGAGATTATGTAGTAGTAATATAATTTCTCCATTTCCTTAGTACACCCTTAGTTCAGGATTATGATAGTTTTATAAAGTGGTTGTAGATTTTTCTCTAAGATCCATGACTTAGCCTTGGGTAGTTTGCTAGGTTATAGTTCCAGGCATGATTTCCTTCTGGTTGAATTCGTCTTAAGTCTAGTTAGAGTTGCTTAGGACTATTGGTTCCTTCCTTACTGTTGGTTCCTTTCTCAGCTTACATGGTGTTTTGTGATAAGATGATTAAGTTCAGCTCAGGGGTTCCTGTGCCCTTTGTGTAAAATTTAGTGTCTCCAGTAATAGGAACTTACTTTCTGCCTCTTAGGGCAGGGCAAGCAAGGGCAATAGCAATAACCTGTATGTTTTCTGAGTCTCTGATAGAATCTTGACTGACAATTCAAGGTCTCAAATCTGGTGGTAGTCTTTGGCTCTTGGAAGGTTGTTGGCTCAGATAAGGAAATTTCATTGAAAAGAAACACACACACACACACACACACACACACACACACTCTCACCATCCTCTTGAATACTTTCTTAGGTACATAGTTAACCGTGATTCTTTAGGATTTTGTCAGTATTCTCACCTCTCCGTTTTCTGTATTTATCTCCTTCACCCTCTAATTAGAATATCTTTTCCCCCTCATTTTCTGGATCAGGTAATGTATATACATTGTGGTTCTCCTTTTTATAGCTTTCCAGCTCCCCACCCTGACAATGCCCCCTTTCTATTTTCCTGGTTTCAGTTATTGCAGGATATGTTCTAGGTCCAGCTTTGAATTTTTTTGGGGGAGTTATGAGTTCTTTGTATATATCAAATATTAATCTTTTATCAGATATTTACCTTGCAGATTCTTTCCCATTCTCTGAGGATCCTCTTGGTTGATTGTTTCTTTAGCTGTACAAAAGCTTTTTAGTTTTATGAAGTTCCACTTGTTAGTTGTTAGCCTTAATATTTGGGCAAATGAAGTCCTATTCAGAAAATCCTTTCCTACACATATATGGGGTACTACCTATATTTTTTCTAGTAGTTTCAGTGTTTTAGGTTTTATATTTAGGTCTGTTGATCTATTGGAGTAGTTTTTATGCCAGGTAAATGTTGTAGTTATATTTCTATTGCTGTGAGGAGACATCATGACTTGACCAACTTAGAATTGGGGTGCTTAAAGTTTCAGAGGATTAGTCCATGGCCATACTGGCAGGGAGTATGGTGGCAGCCTGTCAGGCAGGTAGCTGGAGAAGTAGCTGAGCTCAAATCTCACCTAAGTGAAGTACTTCTTCCAACAAGTCCAGAGGTACTAATATTTTCCAAACAATTTTATATGTGTCATAAGCTTTCTAATATATGAGTCTGTGTGGGCTTGTAGGTATATTATAATGCAAAACGCACTTAGTCTAACTTTAAAAGTACTCAGTCTAGCATCTCCAACATCTGAAGTTTCCAAAAACAATTTAGGTTTTATCTTCACAGCTTCACGAAATAGCCTCTTTTGGTCTTCACAGACACATATCTGGCCTCTGGCTTTTTTTGACCTGCAAAGGAAGATTCTACAACACCTCTATTCCTGTATTCTTCATGACTCTAAAGCTAGAACCACATGGCCAATGTTGCCATATTTTACTGCTTGATTGGGATAGAAACAGGCTCCATCCTTTAATTACATTTACATAAGATTTCCTTTGTGCTTGCTCTTCCCTAGGGCCTTTCACAAACTAGAATTAGATGGGTGGAATCTCACCCAAGGGCACCATTCCCATTGATCCATTTATCTTAAAGTACAACCAAGGCTCCAATGTTACATTTCCTAGTGTTTTTATTCTCCTCAAACTGTGTGTGTGTGTGTGTGTGTGTGTGTGTATGTATATATAATTGAACAACTATTTTATAAAACAGATAAACGTACAGATTTTAAGTATTTTTGCATAAAAGTATATGAATTTATTTTTGTCAGTACTTGATTTTTTTTTAAAGGTTTGATAATATGCATTAAAATCTTACTAGTTACAATGAGCATAAAGTACATGTAAAACAAGATGTAACCTGGATATAGTCAAAGTTTTCTTGGTGTGTAAAGATTAAGCATAATGGTTTTTCATTTTCTTTCTTTTTTTTTTTTTTTTTTTTTTTGGCCTTTGTTTTTTCTTGAACTTTATATAGTCTGTGAGTTGTTCCTGGGGTGTTCAGTGCTTTCTGGGGTTAGTATCCAATTATCAGTGACTGCATCAGTGTCTGTTCTTTTGTGACTGGGTTATCTCACTCAGGATGATATTCTCTAGATGCATCCATTATCTTAGGAATTTCATAAAGTCATTGTTTCTGATAGCTGAGTAGTACTCCATTGTGTAAATATACCACCATTTTTGTATGCATTCATCTACTGAAGGACATTTGGGTTCTTTCCAGCTTCTGGCTATTATAAATAAGGCTGCTTTGAACATTGTGGTGCATGTGTCTTTGTTGTATGTTGGAGCTTCTCTGGGGTATATACCCAGAAGTGGAATAACTGGGTCTTCAGGTAGTATTATGTCCAAATTTCTGAGGAATCGCCAGACTGATTTCCAGAGCGGTTGTACCAGTTTACAACCTCACCAACAGTGGAGAAGTGTTCCTCTTTCTCTGAATCCTTGCCAGCATCTGCTGTCATCTGAATTTTTGATCTTAGCCATTCTGTTGGTGTGAGGTAGAATCTCAGGGTTGTTTTGATTTGCATTTTTCTGATGGCTAATGATGTCGAGCACTTCCTTAGATGCTCCTCAGCCATTCGATATTCCTCTCTGGGTGGGGCATATCATTTCAAACCACCCATTCTACTTTGTGGTACTCATAGACTTGTAACCATAATGTAATGCAAAACTGTATTTGTTCCAATCTCAAAAGTCCTTATAGTCAATAACACACTCAACGCTATTTAAAAATCTCATGGTCAAAGTCGTTTCTGATATTCATACAATCTCTTAACTGTAATCCCTTATAAAATTAGAATTAAAAACAGATCACATACTTTCAACATATTATGATACAGGATACACATCATCATTTAGGAAAAATGTAGGAAGGGAGCATAATAATATAATACTGGACCAAAGTAAGACCGAAAATCAGCTGGACGAACTCCAAACTCTGCACCTCCATGTCTGATGTCAGAAGTCTCTTCAGACTACGATCTCCTTTCAGCTTTCTTGACTACAACACACTTTTCTCTCTTGGGCTGGTTCCACTTCTTGTTAGCAGCTTTCCTGACAGGTCCCCCATGGCTATGACATCCCTAGTTAGGCAATGCAGGTTTCACCTTCACAGCTTCATGCAATGACTTTTGTGAAGGAACACTCCTGCCACATGCCTACATTCAGACTTTCCTTAGTTGTGGAGGAAAATTCCATAACCCTTGACCACTGTATGTCTGATAAGATCAAGCTACATCCAATATGGTGAACAGTCTCCTTCTGCTGCCTCTAGATTAAGATGTAGAACTCTCAGTTCCCTCCGCTCCATATCTGCCTGTGTGTTGCTATGATTCTTAACTCATAATTCATAGAGTATTCTTGACTCTAAAGTCAGTACCGCATGGCCAGAGCTTCCGAGTTACGCAGCTTTCTGGGCATGTAACATGGCCCCCTTGTTCAGTTATGCTTCACCTTCACTGCCTAAGCCTGGCTGCCCTATAGACCAGTTTGACCTTGAATTTAGATTTTTCCTGAGTGCTAGGATTAAGGTTGTCTACCACCATGCCTGAACCTACACTGTTTTTGAATTTATTTTTGCAAACTGGAAGTTTAACTTGGTGGAATCTTGCCTTGAGGGTTACAGTTTGAGAGGTTTTAGTGGTAAGAATTGACGTGGTAAGAATCATGGCAGCTTACAGGCATACATGATGCTAGAGAAGGAGCTGAGAGTTCTACATCTTGATCTAGAGGTAGCAGGAGGAGACTGTATGTATCTTGATGGTATCCTACATTAAAGCCTGCCTCCACAGTGATATACTTTCTCTAAAAGGGACACACAGCAACAAGTCCAGTAATAGTGCTATTCCCTATGGACCAACCATTCAAAACACATACATCAAACATTCAAAACACCCACACAATGGGGGGGGGGCATTCCTATGTTACTATTCAAACCACCACAGCAAACCAGGGTTTTTGTTTGTTTTTGTTTTGGTTCTATGTGAATGTTAGCATTGTGTTTTCTATTTCTGTGAGGAATGATACAAGGTTTTCATTTAGATTGTATTGAATTTAATCTGCCATGATTCTTACCATGACAATAATGGACTAAATTTCTCAAAATGTAAGCTAGCACCAGTTTCCTTTGTAAGAGTTGTTATGGTCATGGTATTTTTCACAAAAGAAACCCTAAGATAGAAGTTGGTACCAGGGATGGGTAATGCTGTGATAGGTCTGACCTTGTTTTGTTCAGAGGAATGTGGATTTTGGGACTCTGGACTAGGAAAGTAGTTGGACAATTTAAGCTCAGCTTAATGGGACATATTGCATTCAATATGTATTCTGAAAATAGCGTTTGGTAATTTTTATACTGTTACTTCTATCACTTCATGAGCATGGAATGGCTTTCTATTTTCTAACATCATGAATATATAATCAACAAATTATATTTTCTGATTCTTTGTACTTCCCGCTTGCTTCTACTTTATTAATTTCTGCTTTTATTTGTAATATTTGTGGCTATCAAATGGATTTGTATGACTTGTTTTATTTTTCCAAATATTTGAGTTACATCATTATCTGTATTCTTCTTAAATTTTTTATTTTTCTAAATGTAGGGACTATAACTTTTTCTTTGAATACTGCCTTAAGTGTATACCTGATGTATTGTTGTGTTTTTATTTTTATTTAGCTCTAGGAATCTTTGTCTTGATTTATGCTTTCATCCATATATCATTCAATAATTAGTTCTCCAATCTCTGTGAATTTGTGTTTCAATTAGAGATTTATTTGCTGTCAATTTTAAGTTGTATTTCATTGAGATAAGGTTTAACTTTTTTGAATTTCTATAGATTTGTTTTGTATTCCCAGCTTTCTTGTGCTACTGTGTAGAATATGTATTCTTTTGTGTTTCAGTTGAATATTTAGTAGATCTTTTCATTTGATACATGATATCAATTAATTCTGATGTATCTCTGTTTGTCCAGATAACTTGTCTATTGGAGAAAGTGGGCTTATTGAAATCACCAATTATTAATAGATTGTGTTAATCTGTGTCTTTAGTTCTATTTTTAAATATAAATTTGAGTGTTTCAGAATTTGATATATACATGTTTAACACAGTAATATCTTGGGTAACTGCTGCCTTGATTAGGATGAAATATTCTTATCTTTTTGGTTACTTTTAGTTTGAAGCTTGTTACATATTAGGATGGAGGCTTGTGCTTGCTCTTTGCTCCCGTTTGATTGGAGTACTTTTACTTCTGTCCATTCTATTACTCTAAGGCAGTTTCCATCTTGAAAAGTAAGACATTTCTTCCAGAGAACATTTCTTGATCTATTCAGTCAGTATGTTAATTGTGGTTATCATGTTTTTTTTTTTTTGTTTTTTGTTTTTGTTCTTAGAGGTAATTTGTGTTTTAATAATTATGGTTTGATATTTCTTTCCATAGAGTCTTTCTGCTGTGACCATTTCTCTCTTTAGTGTGAAGGATTATCTTCTGTGTACTTTTTAGATTTTGTTTGTTGGATATTAAAATTTTAAGCCTTCTTATACTGTACAATACGTTTCTTTTTTTCTGTTATAATGGGTGGTTTTTCTCGGTATATTAGACTAGGCTGGCTGTCATAGTCTTTTAGGATCTGGAAAGCATTGCTCCAGGATTATAAGGATTCCAGGTTTCCATGGAGAATCATCTGTTATTGTGATGGGATTTTTTTTTCTTTATATGTGACTTGTAATTATTCTCTCATAGTTTTCAATACTCATTCTTTCTTACATATATTTAGTGTTTTAGCTATGATATACTGTGGGAGTTTTCTTTCTGGTCTTGTCTATTTGGTGTTCTGTGAGCTTCTTGTATTTATATGAATATGTGTTTTCTTCATTTGGGGAAGTTTTCTTCTATGATCTTGTTGAACATCTGACCTATGCCTTTGACTTCATATTGTTCTCCCTCATCTATACCTATAAATTGAAGGTTATGTCTTTTTATGATGTCTAACATTATTTTGTGCTTATTCCCTATGTGGTTAACTGTTTTTATATTTATTATTTGGTCTAACTGTTGAATCTTTGTATCTTTTACTTCATTTGTAGACCTTCTGGGGCTTCTGAATGTATGTTTTATTTATTGAGATTTTTCTTATTCTGGGTATTTCCTTTTGTTTATAGGGGTTGGCAGTTGCTTGTGACTCTGTTGGCACAAGCTCAGTACTCATCTGGTATTGCCACTGATCTCTGGAAAGGTCTGTTTTGCCTGATAGGTCGTTCATACTTATAAGGACCATAGTGGAGTCTTCAGCTTTTAGTGTTGTTTTCTGTCTTGCATGGTCTATGATGTATCCTGTATTTCTCATCATCCTCTCATCTTACAGGAAGTCTATATACTTTCTGATTTGTGAACAGATTCTTATTTTTATATATGATTATATGTTCATTCCAGTAAAGTAAAATTTCCTGTCATATGTGGAGATTCACATTGCTTATGCTGACAGACTGAGTTAAATCCACATTCCTGTTGGGCTTTAGGTAGTATGGCTTACTTGGGATTTTCACTAAGTCTCCTCATCTTAAAAATTCACCAATTTTCTCTAGACTGTTGATATTTACAGTCATGAATATCTGAAGCAGTATTAAAAGTAGGGAACTAAAATAGAGTAAAATTATTACTATCAAGAAATTGAAATAAAAACATTAAAAATTATTCTAGTTCCTTTAGTGTACAAAGTATTAAATCTTATATTTTCATATTGGTCCTTATTCTTTATTTTCCCTTATTGCCCTCTCATGTCTCCTGCTCCCCCCAACATGTTTTTTCTTTTTTCCATATATTACCCATCTTTTTCTATGACACTGGTAATTGAACTTATGACCTTCTATATTTTTCATAAGTGTTATACCATTGAACTATGTTTCTCACACCTATTTTATAACTTTTAATCATCCAATTTAGAAATCTCAAGGACACATGTTGAAATTGTTAAACACTCGATGTTTTTCTCATTTGTATATGATTATTAGCACTTAAAGAGAACTGTTAAAGGGGACAAAATAGACGGGAAGAAACAGTCATCAAAAGTTAGTGAACTTAACACTTCAGATAATTAATTATAAACACGCAGATTTATGGTCAAAGTCATAAATGGCAAATTTGAGTTGCATGCATAGATTTTGAAAGTGGTCTTTCTATTAGAAATATATAATTATTTGATAGAACTAATTTATCTTTATCAGTGAGTGTTTGTTCCTTCAAATTCACATGTTGGAGAGAACCAACCTTTGCAAGTTGTCCTTGGCCTTCACATGCATGCTGTTAATGTGCACACAGGCATGCGCGCGTGCACGCGAGTACACACACACACACACACACACACACACACACACACACACAGGGAGAAAGAATAAATAATAATTTCTTTATTAAATGCTCTCTGTTTTTACATTTGAAATGTTATATTCCTCGCCTACCCTGCTCCCATTGCCCCTCCCCCTCTACTTGTCTTCACAAAGGCTCACTAGCTCCCCATCACCCTCTCCACCCCAGTGCCTTGGCATTCCCCTACATTGGGAAAACATGCCCACCTACACCCTGGACCAAAGGTCTCATCTCACGTTGATGCCAGACACTGATATTCTCAGCTCTATATGCGACTGGAGCCATGGGCCACTCAAGCATACTCCATGGTTGGTGATTTAATCCATGGGAGCTGTGGAGGATTTGGTTGGTTGACATGTTGTTCTTCCCAGGAGGCCACAACCTCCTTCAGCTCCTTCATCCCCCGACTCCTAACCCCAGCATACTCACCAGGGTCCCCTTACTCAGTCTGATGGTTAGCTGCAAGTTCAGATGCATGATTCTGGCAGAACCCCTGAGGAGGCACCCTTACCTGGTTCCTGCCAGCAAGCACCTCCCAGCATTAGCTAAAGTGCTTGGGCCCACTGGATCTCCAGATGAGGCAGCCCCTGGAAGGTCTCCTCTTGAATCCCTGCTCTTCCACTTGATTCCATACCTCCTCCCATAAATGTTTTGTTCTCCCTTCTAAGAAAGACTGAGGCTTCAACATTTTGGCCTTCCTTCTTTGTGGCCTTCATAAGGTCTGTGAATTGTTTCTTAAGTATCCAGAGCTTTCTGTGGCTAGTATCCAATTATCAGTGACTATATACCATGTGTGTTCTTTTGTGACTGGGTTACATCACTCAGGATGATATTCTCTAGTTCAATCCATTTGCCTAGGAATTTCATAAAGTCATTGTTACTAATACCTGAGTAGTACTCCATTGTGTAAATGTACCATGATTTCTGTATCCATTCCTCTGTTGAAGGACATCTGGGTTCTTTGCAGCTTCTGGCTATTATAAGGCTGCTATAAACATGGTTGATCATGTGTCCTTATTATATGTTGGAGCATCTTTGGGGTATATGCCCAGGAGTGGAATATCTGGGTCTTCAGGTAGTACTAAGTCCAATTTTCTGAAGAACCGCCAGACTGATTTCCAGAGTGGTTGTACCAGCTTACAACCCTACCAACAATGGAGGAGAGTTCCTTTCTCCACATCCTTGCCAGCATCTGCTGTCATCTGAGATTTTTATCTTAGCCATTCTGACTGGTGTGAGGTGGAATCTCAGGGTTGTTTTGATTTGCATTTCCCTGATGATTAGGGATGTTGAGCACTTCCTTAGATGCTTCTCAGCCATTCCATATTCCTCAATTGAGAACTTTGTTTAGCACTGTACCCCATTTTTTAATGGGATTGTTTGATTCTCTGGGGTCTAACTTCTTGAGTTCTCTGTGTATATATTGGATAGTAGTCCTCTATCAGATGTGGAATTTGTAAAGATCTTTTCCCAATCTGTTGGTTGCCCTTTTGTTTTCTTGACATGTCCTTAGCCTTACAGAAACTTTGCAATCTCATTAAGTCCCATTTATCGATTCTTGATCTTAGAGCAGGAGCCATTGGTGTTCTGTTCAGAAAATTTTCCCTGTGCCTATGTGTTCTAAGCTCTTCCCTACTTCCTTTTATTTTCAGTGTACATGGTTTTATGTGGAGTTCTCTGATCCACTTGGACTTGAGCTTTGTACAAGGAGATAAGAAAGAAAGGGTCAATTTGCATTCTTCTGCATGATGCCCACCAGTTGAATCAACACCATTTGTTAAAGAAGCTGCCCTTTGTTCATTGAATGTTTTAGTTCTTTGTCAAAGATCAAGTGATCATAGGTGTGAGGGTTCTTTTTCTGAGTCTTCAATTTTGTTCCATTGATATACCTGCCTATGTCTGTACTAATACCATGTGGTTTTTAATCATAATTTCTTTGTAATAAAGCTTGAGGTCAGGGATAGTGGTTCCCACAGAAGTTTATCTGTTGTTGAGAATAGATTTCACTATTCTAGGTTTTTTGTTATTCCAGATGAATTTGCTAGTTGCTCTTTCCAACTCTATGAAGAATTGAATTGGACTGTTGATAGAGATTGCATTGAGTCTGTAGATTGCTTTTGATAATATGGACATTTTTACAATATTGATACTTCCAATCCATGAGCATGGGAAATCTTTCCATCTTCTTAGATCTTCAGTTTCCTTCTTCAGCGATTTGAAGTTCTTGTCATACAGATCTTTTGCTTGCTTAGTTAGAGTCACACCAATGTATTTCATATTGTTTGTGACTATTGTGAAGGGTATCTTTTCCCTAATTTCTTTCTCAGCATGTTTATCTTTTGCGTAGAGGAAGGCTACGGATTTGTTTAATTTTATACCCAGCCACTTTGCTGAAGTTGTTTATCAGCTGTAGGAGCTTTCTGATAGAATTTTTGGAGTCAGTTTTGTATACTATTATATCATCTGCAAATAGTGATATTTTGACTTCTTCCTTTCTGATTGTATTCCTTTGACTTCCTTTTGTTGTTTAATTGCTCTGTCCAAGACTTCCAGTACTATATTGAATAGGTAGGGAGAGAGTGAGGAGCCTTGTCTAGTCCCTGATTTTAGTGGAATTGCTTCAAGTTTCTCACCATTTAGTTTGATGTTTGCTAATGGTGTGCTGTATATTGCTTTTATTATGTTTAGGTATGGGCTTTGAATCCCTGATCTTTTAACATGAATGGGTGTTGAATTTTGTCAAATACTTTCTTAGCACGTAGTGAGATGATCATGTGTTTTTTTATTTGAGTTTGTTTATATAGTTGATTATGTTTATAGATTTCCATATCATCCCTGCATTCCTGGGATGAAGCCTACTTGATCATGGTGAATGATTGTTTTGATGTGTTCTTGGATTTGGTTTGCAAGAATTTTATTGAGTATTTTTGAATCAATGTTCATGAGGCAAATTGGTCTCAAGTCCTCTTTCTTTGTAGGGTCTTTGTCTAGTTTAGGTATGAGTATACTTGTGGCTTCAAAGAATGAGTTGGGTAGTCCCTCTTTCTCTATTTTGTGGAATAATTTGGAGAGTTATTGGCATTTTGTCTTCTATGAAAGTCTGATAATATTCTGCACTGCACCCATGTGGTCCTGGGGTTTTTTTGTTTGGGAGGCTTTTGATGACTGCTTCTATTTCTTTAGATGTTATTGGACTATTTAGATGGTTTATCTGATTATGATTTAACTTTGGTATCTGGTATGTGTCTAGAAATTTGTCCATTTTCTTTAGATGTTTTAGTTTTGTTGAGTAGGCTTTTCTAGTAGGATCTGATGATTTCTTCAATTTCCTCAGTTTCGGTTGTTATGTCTCCCCTTTTGTTTCTGATTTTGTTTATTTGGATACTCTCTCTGTGCCCTTTGGTTAGTCTGGCTAAGGGTTTATTGATCTTGTTCATTTTCTCAAAGAACCAGCTCTTGGTTTTGTTGATACTGTTGGGATTCTGTAAACCCCACCCCTCAATTACCTGTCAGTAGCTAGGTATGCTCCGCCCCAGTGACCTGACACTATAAAAGGGGCTGCTTGCCCCCTCCTCGATCTTTTGGCCTCTCTTGCTTCTTGGATCTCTTGTTCTCCCAACCCTACCCCTCTTGTTCTCCTTCCCTTCACCCTCTTTCTCCACGTGCTCATGGCCGGCCTCTACTCCTCTATTCCCCCCCCCCCCCCTTTCTGCCTCTACTATCCTCTTAACTCTCCCATGACCTGAATAAACTCTATTCTGTACTATACCGTTGTGTGACTGGTCCCTCAGGGGGAAGGGATTCCCAACATGGGCCCCTCAGAGGCATCTCCCTTGCCCCCAGGCCTCACTGCATCTGCATGGGCCGTATGCCCCCTACTCTCTTCATCCTTCCCCTAACATTGGTGCCAAAACCCGGGACATCATCATTTCACAACATTGGTGCCCCGTGATTTTTCCTTTCAGTGACTTTTCTTTTCATTGGTGCCCTGTCATCTTTTCCTTATATTGGTGCCTCGTGTGAGGAGATTAGATTTCCTTTCATTCTGCGATTTTTAACAACATTCGATTGGTACCGGCACGACTCCATAAAATGTACATTCGAATCCTGATGCTCACTAGCCTAAGACCTAGTAAGCTCTATCCCCACATTGGTCAGAGTAAGCATCCATCCACAAGGTCCCAGGGAAGTGTTTCTGAGCTACCCCTGAGGACAGGTGCTTTTACTGACCCTCATTCTAGGACTTTTGCCCTTGGGACCCCCTCCTCCTTTTACTAGGCCAGGCCTGGATCTCATTCTGGAGCACTGCCACCGAGGAGCACTGCCTCAGATTTAGCCCCATTGCTGACTCTCAACCATGGGTCACCTCCGTGGAGCACAGCCTCCGAGTTTAGCGCCCCCATGGCAGCTATACCTACCCTCACCCATGGGCTTGTCTTTGCTGCCTTTGTCCCTGTTTCCTGGGATGCTTTGGTTTAATTTACAGTAAACAAGTCAATAAACTGCACTCCCTTGCTATCTGTTCTGTGTGAATAGCGGGTCTGGCCCTGCCCCTAGCCTCCACTTGGGATTCTGTTTGCTAGACCTAGCTGTTCCCATCCCACATGCGCTTTCTCTGTCCTGGTCTCTGTCTCAGACTCTTTCTGTCCGCTGGGAGCCGTGGGCAGGCATCTGGTCCCACAGAAGGTTCAGCCTTGGTTGTTTGGGCCCGAAGCAGGAATCCGGAGCTAACCACCTGGAGCTAGTAGATCCTGCCAGTAGGCGGGCTTCCTGGAAACAGCAGCAGCCAGTGACACCATTCCCGCTGGAGCTTCAGGGCAGGCTGAGGTCCCATGGGCCGAGTGCCCCTGGGTCCGTAGGATCCCTGGGGGGCAGTGAGCAGGAGGGTGGCGACTGGGTTTCTGCAGGGACCCTGGCCCTGCTCTCAGTCTCTAGAGAAACCATGAAAGCAGGCCTCCTGGTAAGCAGCGGCCTAGCCGATCACACATGTGGTCCCCCCAAACATGGCGGCAGCACAGGTACTCCCCAGCCCACTGAAGGGCGGGTAGCGTGCCCCCTGACCAGAATGACTTGTCCAGGACTTCTGCCTGCCTTAGCCTTGCCCTGCCGCCACAGAACCACACCTCCTCCCTGTATGTGAGTGCCTTCAGTGCATCAACTGCATTCTCTCACCTGTGTGCAATAGTGCCTGTCTCAGACAACATGTTTTATTTCCCTTTATTATTTTCAATCTTACTCTGCCTGCTAGATTAAAGTTTTATTTATTTTGAGCCAGATTTCTTACTACATTGACAGCGAAGGTAACTGCAGTTTAACAACTAAAAGAAACAAATTTCTATTTTCCAACAAGTAGTTCAGATATGACTGGTTACTTTCTTATGTAAACTCAGGTTCCATTAATGCTTCATGTTTCCTTTTGCTACTTCCTTTTCCACTACATATAATTCTTGCTCCTTCTGCTCCATAAAGGCTCATCTTAAAAATGTTTATGTTGTTAACTCATGTTGTTATTTCTTTCATAAACTTATAAGCTACAGGAAACCCAATCAGATCTATTTCCAATGGACCAAATAAGACTCCACCCAGATAAATACATCTGCCTAAAGCTCACTACCTATTCTAAATGGTGGGATTTCTCTAGATTTCAAAGGTGGGTTTCAAATGTACATCTAAGAATTTTTCTTTCTTTTCATGATTATAGCTCTCACAGTGTAGGCCACTGAGATAGTTAAGCCAAACGACACAGGGTTTCACCTTTCCTGATACCAGATCATGGCTAAGATTCCCGCACAAACATCGGCAAATTGGTAGAGATTATCACTCCAGTTGGCAGAGAGAATCCCCGATTTCCCAAACAAGGCCTGGCCAGCCTTTGCGGGCAAAGAGGGTTAATTCTCTATAGCCACAGTTTTGAGACAGACATTGACCATTGAGAAGGTCCTGTCGGGAGTGCCCTTCACTTTATCCCTTTCCCCAGGGCTCTAGCAGCCGGTTCACTCAGCCGAAGACCAGGCCTGGCAAGGGCACTCTCAGCCAGATCCAGGATCTGGCGAAGCCACCAGGAGTCCGAGTGACGACTTGCGACCCCTGCGCATAGGCAAAACTTTCCTACCGAGTTTTATCCACTGGGACGCTGGTTTGAGATAGCTTGGTAGCCCCTCCCTGTACCTTACCAATGGACAACTCAATGTCTCAAAACATGTCACCAGACTCCCCACTGGGATGTCTCCTGGAAAATTTCAAATCTCTAACACTAACACCTCAGCTAAAGACATCTAAATTGATACACCTCTGCAACAGTGTTTGGACTCAGTATCCACTAGATAATGACTCAAAATGGCACCCTAGACTCGTTAATTTTATGAGACCTTCACTCATACTGCCAACAATCTGGTAAATGGAAAGAGGTTCCCTATGTACAGGCATTTATCTATCTCCACTCTAATCCTTCTCTGTGTTCTTGTAGCCCCACCCACCTCCTTTTAGCAATGAAGCAATAAGGCAGATGACACCACAGCTCTGGATCCAACCAATGAGCCATCCTCTCTCCACCGCAAAATCCAAACCTCTACCTCAGCTTATACTCATGCTACTCTAAGCTTTTCAAAACTCTCCCCTCCACGGCCAGACACCTGGCCTCAAGCACCACTGACCATGCCCCTTACCTCCCTATTTGTCCTCTTCTGTGCCGCAATCTTATAGTCTGATGTTCCACTGCAATATTATAGTCTAATATTCCATGCTTTACATGTGATTCTCACTAATAATTTACTTCCTGAGGAAAGTCAGCGAATTTGGGAGCAGAAAAAAATGCATGCAGACAAGATCCATCAAACAGACACTAACTTAGACCCTGAAAACTCAGAAGGTAAACAACTTCTAATGACCTATTTCTTTTCCCAGAGCTACCCCGACATAAGAGACTAGCTTAGAAGCTAGAGGGGACCCCTAACTCCACAGGCAGAAGTCTTGGTGCTGGCCTTTAAAGTGTACCATGGGAAAGGTAAAAAGGCTCACAAACAAATACCATATGCTGGCAAAGGCTTCACTACCAGCCCCAGCCACAGCTACACCACCGGGCCCCTGCTACAGATGTGGTCAATAGGTCATTGGGCGAAAGCTTGCTCCAGCCCTCACAAGGCAAGGGGCCGTGTCCTAAGTATGATCCAGAGGAACATTGGATTGCCCTCGATTGCCCTGTGTCATGCAGGACAGAGGGACATCATGCCCAAATAACCCTCTAGCCTTCTAGGCTTGGCTATGGACAACTGAAGAGGCCCAGGCTCCCTTGACCTGACCACTGCCATCACGAACAGGGAGCCACGGGTAGCTATCATGGTATGTGAGCAGCCCATCTCCTTCCTCTTGGACACTAGGGCCACTTACTCGGTCCTGATGGAGTTTTGGGGACCTACTTCTCCTTCTCATTTTTCTATTGTCGGGTAAGAGGACACCTTATCTTCCTCACCAGATTCCAGCACTTACTTACATTTTTAGGGGTGTACCTCTGAGGCATTCCTTTTTGGTAGTGCCAACATATCCTGTCTCCTTATTGGGAAAGATACTTTCTAGCTAAGTTGGGAGCCTCTTATTTCCTTTGCTCCCCCCCATTCGCCTGAACCCAAGCTTGCCGGCAACTCCTCTGCTCCTTCTTCTAGCCTGTCAACCTACTAACACAAACATGTTTCCTTTACCAGCTTCTCAGTAGACCCCCGAGTCTGAGATGCTGAAAACCCCTCTGTTGCTAAGACATTGAGACACATTCTGTAGTAATTTGCTCCAGATCTTATCAATCCTCTGTCTACTTCAATGATAGACACAGAAACTTTCTAACTAACCTATTAATTAGTTCCTGTTACAGGATTACCAGCCACTGTCCATAGAGGAGCCTAATGTGAACATTTGCCAGGTGGATCCCGATGGTGAAAGCCAGCTGCACCCCCTTACGATGCCCCAAGACAGCAGGACGTAGCCAATGAGACATGACGCCCCTATTCCCCTTTCACCATCGGCCTCCCCCTCCTTTTTTTCTCCTTTTTATGATAAGAAAAGGGGAGGAATGGCAGCATTAGGACTGCTCCTGAAAAATCTTTCTTCCAAACCAAATGTACTTAATTTTTACCTATAATGTATACTAATGTGTGTGTTCCAGCATCTTGTCAAGTCCAGTCGCTTATTACCTAGAACAGCTCCAGAGAAGCAACCTACAGATGCTTCAGCCTTCTCTCGCAGACAGACACTTCTACTGGACCTGTTCTTTCTGATCTATCCTCAGATGGTTCCACAGACCCTGGACAACAAGGAAACAGCCAACTCTAAGACTGGACAAACATCCCTACCCCTACTTTTCTGGACACTCTAAAAACATCTCCCCAAACAAGCATGAAGCAGTCAAGAGATCACGACTCTATTCCTGGTCCACCATCGCCTCTAATTTTTCTTTTTTAATTAAACCAAAGTGGGGGAATGTTGGGATTCTGTAAACCGCACCCCTCAATTACCTGTCAATAGCTAGGTATGCTCTGCCCCAGTGACCTGACACTATAAAAAGGGCTGTTTGCCCCCTCCTCGCTCTCTTGGCCTCTCTTGCCTCCTGGCTCTCTTGCTCTCCCAACCCTACCGCTCCTCTTCCCTTTCCTTCCCCCCCTTCTCTCTCCACGTGCTCATGGCCAGCCTCTACTCCTCTACCCCCCCCCCCCCGCCTCTACTATCCTCTTAACTCTCCCATGACCTGAATAAACTCTATCCTGTACTATATCATTGTGTGGCTGTCAGAGGCATCTCCCTTGCCCCCAGGCCTCACCGCATCTCCATAGGCCATATGCCCCCCACTCTCTTCATCCTTCCCCTAACAGATACTTCGTATAGTTTTTTATTTTTATTTTTTTGTTCTCTAATTGATTGATTTCTGCTCTGAGTTTGCTCATTTCCTGCCATCTACTCCTCTTGGGTGTATCTGCTTCTTTTTGTTCTAGAGCATTCAGCTGTGCTGTCAAGTTGCTAGTGTATGCTCTCTCCAGTTTCTTTTTGGAAGCACTCAGAGCTATGAGTTTTCTTCTTAGCACTGCTTTTATTGCATCCCATAGGTTTGGGTATGTTGTGCTTTCGCTTTCATTAAATTAAAAAAAATTTAATTTATTTCTTTCTTGACCATGTTATTATTGGGTAGCACATTGTTCAGCTTCCATGTATATGTGGGCTTTTTGTTGTATTTGTTATTATTAAAGACCAGCCTTAGTCCATGGTGATCTGATAAGATACATGCGAGTATTTTGATGTTTTATGCCCAACTTATATGGTCATTTTGGAGAAGGTGCCATGAAGTGCTGAGAAGTAGGTATATTCTTTTGTTTTAAAATGAAAGGTTCTGTAGATGTCTGTTAATTCCAGGTTGTTTGTAACCTCTGCTAGTTTCGCTATGTCTCTGTCCTGTTTATACTTCCATGATATGTCCATTGAAGACAGTGTGATGTTGAAGTCTCCCAGTATTGTATGTGGTGCCGTGTATGCTTTGAGCTTTAGTAGGTTTTCTTTTTTTGAATGTGAGTGCCCTTGTATTTTGGAGCAGAGATGTTCAGGATTGAGATTCATCTTGATTGATTTTTTCTGTGATGAGTAAAAAGTGTTTTTCCTTATCTTTTTTGATAACTTTATGTTGAAAATCTTATTTTATTAGATATTAGAATCGCTACTCCAGCTTGCTCTTTGGGAATATCTGCTTAGAAGTTTTTCTCCCCAGCCTTTTACTTTGAAGTAATGTCTGTCTTTGTTTCTGACATGAGTTTCCTGTATGCAAAAGGCTGGATCCAGTTTACATATTCAGTGTGATAGCCCATGCCTTTTTATTGGAGAATTGAATCCATTGATGTTAAGAGATATTAAGGAATAGTGATTGTTGTTTCCTTTTACTTTTGTTGTCACAGACAGAATTATATTTGTGTGCTTTTCTTCTTTTGGTTTTCTTGCATGATTATTTTCTTGCTTTTTCTAGGGTATAGTTTTTCTCTTTGTAGTGCATTTTCCATCTTTATTCCTTTATGGGGTTGAATTTGTTGTCAGGTATTGTGTAAATTTTGTTTTGTCCTGGAATATATTGGTCTCTCCATCCATGGTTATTGAGAATTTTGTCGTATATAATAACCTGGGTTGGCACCTGTGCTCTCTTAGAGTCTGTATGATATCTGTCCAGGATCTTCTGCTTTCATAGTCTCTGTTGAGAAGTCTGGTGTAATTCTGATTGGGCTGCATTTCTTTATATGTTATTTGTCCTTTATACCTTACTCCTTTTAGTATTCTTTGTTTTTAACATTTGGTGTTTTGACTATTATGTTTCAGAAATAATTTCTTTTCTGATCCAATCTATTTGGAGTTCAGTAGGCTTCTTGTATGTTCATAGTCCTCCTTTTCTTAAGGGCAGAGAAGTTTTTTTTCTATAATTTTGTTGAAGATATTTACTGTGCCTTTTAGTTGGTATTCTTCACCCTCTTCTATACCTTTTATCCTTAGGTATGGTCTTTTCATTGTGTCCTGGATCTCCTGGACATCTTGGGTTAGAAGCTTTTGGTTTTTGCATTTTCTCTGACTGTTGTGTCTGTGTTTTTTATGTTGTCTTCTGCCCCTGAGATTCTCGCCTCCATCTCTTGTAGTCTGTTGCTAATGCTTGCATCTGTGACTCCTGATTTCTTTTTTATGTTTTCTATCTCCAGGGTTGTCTCTTTTAGTATTTCCTTTATTGTTTTCTGTTTCCATTTTTAGTTCCTTCACTTGTTTGGTTGTGTTTTCCTGTAGTTCTTTGAGTGATTTCTCCTGGTTCTTCTGTAATTGTTTAAGGGAGTTATTCATGTACTTCTTAAGGGTCTTTATCATCATCGTAAGTATGATTTTAAGTCTAAATTCTGTGTTTCTGGTGTGTTGGGAAATCCACTACTTGCTGTGGTGGGTGAACCAGTTTCTGATGTTGCCAGGTTGTCTGGGTTTCCATTGCTTAGGTTCTTGCACTTTCCTCTTGCCATCTTGTTATCTGTGATTATAGCTGATCTTGTCTCTCACTGAACTTGTCTCTCCTGTGGTTCTGAGGGCATATTGGATCAGGAAGGACATTGCTCCTGGGTGTTTGGCTCTTTGTGGGCAGGCAGTGAGTTCTGATGGCAGTGACTTGGTTCTGTCACTGTGGACTCAGGTGTGAGAGGCTGTTCTGGAAGCTCAGCTGTCTGTGTGCAGGTCCTGAATTCTGCTGGGGGTCACACAGCCCTCTCTTTGGGATGGAAAGGGAGAGAATAAATTCTAATGGTTGTAATAAGAATTTTAAATAATTATTGCTGAAAACAAGTCTTGCTCATAGAGTTAAACTTTACTATAAGGATATACACATCTCATTTACATTAAGATGACTTCTTAGGAAACATTTTAGCCAAAACTTAATACAAAGAATTCAATAACTTCTTTTTGAGAGTTCCAGAAATGAAATATTTATTTATTTTTTCATTGTAAACATTATTCATTTATTACTAAGTAGCTTAGAATATACCAGGAAAACCACAATGTGACTGTCTTAAAGCTATTCTTTTTCTTTCTTTTTTTATTGGATACTCTGTATTTACATTTGAGATTTTATCCCTTTACCCCATTCTACTCCCATCCCCTCCCCCTCCAGTTGCCCTCACAGAGGTACACTCCCTTATGAACCCCCCTCTCCACCCTATTGCCTTGTCATCCCCCTGCATTGGGACAATGTGCCCTTTCTAGAACAAAAGCCTCTTTTCACATTGATGCCAGACACTACTGTCTTCCGCTACATACGCAGCTGGATCAATAGGTCTTTCAAAGTGCACACAGAGGATGGTGTTTTACTCTATGGGAGTTGTGGAGAGTTTGGATGGTTGATAATGCTGTTTTCTTCCCATGAGGTTGTCAATATCATTTTTAGTTTTATTACTGTATTCACATACTGTTCAATTGTTAATAAAACACCTCTGTTAAATATCCTGGTATTTATTCATGCTAAGAGCTGTTAACATTTACATTCAAGTTGCTGAATACAAATTTATAAGAGATAGTAATTTGTAGGCACCACATTTATTTGCTTTGTCAAAAAAGTTCACAACTGTAACAATGCATGATAAAGTAATGACTTTCTGAAACAGGTTTTCTTTGCTGAGTTGCTCCTGTATTTTCACCTAGACAACGTCCCTTACTCCAGTCATTGTCTTAGAAATATATTTTACTCCATGGTAGCTGACTACTTTCAGACTGAGCAAATTATAGCACTCTGTTTCTTTTACATTGGTTCTGTGGATATATTGTCAAAAGCTTGATAATGCCAATGCAGTTTTCTCATAGTATCTTAGTAATGCGTACATTTATTCTGTGTGCCTAAAATGTAATGAACTCAGCATTTGTGAGTGTACAAAAGAGTAGAGTTCATGACCAGTAACAAAAAGCAGGGCTCTTCAAGGAAAAAGATATTAGAGTGAATAAAAGAGTGAAAGGAAGAAGAAAGGGAGGGAAAAAAGAGGAAGGGGTCCAGAAAGAGGAGGGAAAGGAGGAGGATACATCTTTCTAATAGTACTTCAGTTATTGGATTCATGGTCACCTGATTTAGAAATAGCTTGGATTTCGCCAAGACACCTCAGTGTCCTAAGAACATGATAATCTGAAATTTGTATATGTTTAGTGTTTGTCATTGCCATTGAAATATTTCTCATGAATGCATATATTTATATCTATGACTAATCGCAAACTTGAAAATATGGTCCACATCCAAACATAGAATTCATCATGAAATTATAATCTTTTGTTTTGTTTTGTTTTTTAAAGATTATGAATGGAAAAGAAACTTTTATTGGCTTTATCAAAAACAAAATCAAAATGTAGTTTTCTCAGCTACTACTCCACCGCTGTGCCTGCTGCTGTGATTCCTGCCTTGACAGTCACCGGTGTACCCCCTCAGACTGTAAGCATGCCCCCAATTAAAATGCTCTGAAATTTTAATGTGTATTGAAATACTGTGAGGACTTTCAGATGTTGAAACTTGGGTTTTCTTCAATGGGATAAACTTAAAGCTGTAAATATATTTATGAGGTATGCTTACAGAGTTTGCCTCATAGAAACCTAAATATTCCTACAGTTTTAAAATATTTTGATGGAATTATATAGTTGTCGAAAAGAGCTTTACATGTTTCTACAAAGGCTTCACTACTTTTGAAGTAATTTATTAGAAACTATGCCTCCACTTCAGACTTTTAAGAACCTTTGTTTGAACTTTTGTTATGAAATGCAATGTTTTCAGTTCTTTGTTGATATGAAAACAAACCACTTAATGAGAAAAGTAATTAAAGGCGTTAGCAGAATATTGAATATCACTTGAAAAATATGTAGCTTACTATAAGGATTTAAGAACAGTGTACCAGTAACTTGTGAGATTTCCAGAAGTTTTTTTTTTGACACAGCCACCATTTGGAATAGTGGGAAATAAAACTTACTAGGCCTAGAAATTTTTCCTTTTGGTACTGGAAATTGAGCCCAGGATCTTGATCATTTCCAGGCAAGTGTACTATCACTGAAATATGTCTTGAACCCTTTAAGTTTTTTCTTCATTTTGAGTTAGTATCTTGCCAGATTTCTTAAACTGGTTTTGAAGTAGCACCGTAGGTCAGGTAGGCCTTGCACTAATGATTCTATTGCTTCATCCTCTCTAGTAGCTAGACATACAGGTATGGTCAGTAATTCTTTCTTATAGTTAATATTTTTTTTATCTAATTTTACTTACAATGGCTGCACAGTCCATTTTGTGAGAATAACCAAAGGCTGAATATTGTCTCATTAAAACAAGCATCTTAGTTACCACTACTATGACAAAGCCCTCTGACCAAAGCAGCTTATAAAAGAAAACATTTAATTGGGGGCCTGCTTGCAGTCTGAGGGGGTACACCGATGACTGTCATGGCAGGAATCACAGCAGCAGGCACGGTGCTGGAGCAGTAGCTGAGAAAATGTATATGTTGTGACAAAACCCACAAGGTTTTATGTGTTGTGGGGAGAAGGTGGGGGTGAAGAAGGAGGACAGAGGTCAAGTATTGGAAAGATACCTACTATGCTTACAGAGAAATATAGTATTCAACTCCCACACAATTTCTAGTTTTCATCAGTTGCTAGCTCTGTAGTCTCTCGCTCCTGGAGTTCTGGCTTTTGTTCAAATTCGTTCTGTCTCGTTCCTTCCAACTTCTGTCTATAGCACATTCCATTAACTCAGTTTCTGACACTGGGTTATACCCAGTGTAACATTTCTCCTTCTTGTTTTCAGTGTTGAAATCTTAAAGAAATTGCAGTTTACATGTTATTTATTTCTTAGTTTTCTTAGGAAAATATTAAATTCAGTTTTCACAATTGCATGCATGCACATGCAGGCACGTGTGCACGTGTGCAAACACACACACAGTTTAAATACGTAAATTAAAAAAATTCCTCTTTGAGGAATCTGCAGTTGATTTATTTGAGGATTTTCAATAGATTGGTGGATCATCCAGAGAAAAGAGTTACCAAAGATTGATAGAATGCTTGGGATGGTTTGAGAGATTATGTAACCATTTACCAGTAAGGCTATTATAATATTCTGCACATCTCTTTCTTCCAATAATGAGAGCTTCACATTTTTAAAAAATGTATTTTTACTTTAAAAGAGAATTTTAAAAAATGTATATGTATTTCTGGGTGTATATGAACTTTTGTGGGTGTTTGCAGAGCCCAGGAGAAGTGGAACCCTTTGTAGGCAGAATTAGAGGCACCTGATGTAGTTCTCTGGAAGAGTAGCAAACACTCTTAACTACTGAGCAATTTCTACAGCCAAAAGACTTTGTTTTTTAAAAATTACTCACTTAAATATCTGATAATTGCAAAATCATTTCAACAAAAACATGAACATTTGAAGTAAGGCTTCTGAGGAATAAAGGAGAACCTTTATACACCTGACCTCCCTTTGGAATATGAAGGGAAGGAAATAATTGAGACTTCTGCAGATTTCTGGTTAATATTTGTGAGTGGTCAGGAATCTAGGGCAGTTAGAATAACTAGTCGGTTCTGAAGGTACAGATGATGGTGATTTCTTGTTAATTCTAATTCAAAAGGAGCTATCCAATAAAGAGCTAAATGCTTCGCTTGGAACTCACATGGAGATGGTGGATCTAGATTATATGATTCAATTTTAGGGGACAGGATTCCAGTTTTTAAAGAGGTAAAGTATGGACTATGCTATAGAGAAGATAGAAGATGACTAATTGAAGGTGAGAGAAAATGTGGAATGCATAGGGAATTACGTGTGGTAGTTCTATGGCATGATGTGGAGCTGTAAGAGAGAGATACAAAAGCAGAGGATTTGTTCAATATCTCTGTTGGGAATTTTATCACAGTGACTCTTCACTGTGATCCCAACCTGCCCAAGGCTCCACAAGGCACGCCCAAGATGTAGCATCATTCCTTTTCCTGTACAACTAGAGAATTTTCTGCAGTCATTTGCAGTGTTTATAAAATGTTCACATTTCACTGTCATTAACTGGAAAATATCAATAAATACAAATTTGTTTTTACTTATCTTTTTGTCTTTTCCCTTTTTGAGACAGCTCTTTATATGTGTACAGTCATGCCTGTAGCTCCTTTAGTGTGTTATTCCCAGACCTCATCATCTTTAAGGTTTGAGATTCCAGGTATGTTCTACCATATACAGACTAATTTCTTTTTCCCAGTTCCTGGGCTGGCAATTAAATGTAGGTAACACATGATAAACATGTGCTCTTTCACAGAACTGCAATTCCAGCTAGAAAGTAAAATCTGAGCCCTCAAAAAAATATTCTCTTTGGGTGTATATTTGACTCAACATTTTTATACTAGCTCATAGTTGTTTTTTAAGAAATCATGATTGAATGTAGTTTGGAATACATTACTTTGGACTTGTGTTGGCTTGTGTTAACTCTGCAAATGTCAAACACATACATGGCATAATTAAAGATGGCTTCCTGTGTTTATGGGTCGTCACATCACTCTTAGGATGCTGATTGAAATAAGCGTGTTTACTATATGCTCGGGGAGGCAACTACTCACTTTACCCTAAATTCTATGAGATAGTTCTCATAATTTTAAAATGAATTTAGTCTTTGAGGTGAGACTGATAATTAAATGGAGTAAAGAATGATGGGCTGACTGATTACAGTGTTGAATTTAAACATCTCTTTGCTTGGTAAATTTGGTGAGAACTTTTAAGTGTTCTCATCACATGTTCGCTTAAAGCTCTGGAAAACTGAGTGCATTTGGAATTGGGCCATTGCTCTGCTTTGTGCTTCTAGTTTTTGTAAATTAGAGAACATATTGAATTTCGAAGTACCCAAGCCAAAATATATATTAAAAACTACATACGCTCTTTCCTAGTGGAAAAACAGTGATCTCCAGTGGAGAGGGACTCCCTCTTCTGAATTTTTCTGCAAAACGAGTTATTTATATATGAGCTCAGAACCACTGCCAAAAAGGTGGTCATGATGTATCCTATCAATAATTTTGTTCATTTGTTAAGATTATTTTATGCATAAATCACATTTATTGACTTTAAATATTGATGCAGATTCATATATTAACATCTTCATGTTTTTGTTGTCATAATTTATATATTTGAGTTAAAAGCTTCTATAATTTATATGTAAACCAGCTGATTTCATAAATATAAACTGGATTTAGTTAAGCCATCAGAGTGAAGATATTTGAGTCCAGGTAGGTTGTTTTGGAAGCAGCTTTTAGTTGCTAACAGATGAGACCTGTGTTCTTGTAGCAAAGGGCAGATTACCTCTAGGATGTTTGGGAGTCCAGTTATGTCACCAAGCAGTTTGTTCTGTACTATGAGAGAGGCTACTACATTTTGTGAAGATTTGTGGACTGAATATTTGTTCTTGCTCAAATCCTTTATTATTCTTGCAAGTTTATATGATCTTGTGACAAGTTTATAAACAAGACATTAAAAATTATTAGGTATTACATATAATGCCTACAGGATAGTGTAGAAAACTGAAGTACAACTAAGAAAGATTTTCTCTTAGATCTATTATTGGTGTCAAGAATTAAGTATTTTGGTTATGATAAGTCAGGGTTAGAATAGGAAGTGGCCTTCTGATTCTTTTTGTGTATTATTGTTGAATATTTTAAATATTTATTAGAAACAATTGAAAAAAAAGAGATGATGTTAATTTTTTAATTAATTGGGAATGGAGAGGGACTTTACAAATATTGAATTTCACTGGATATTGTTTTTATATATTGATATAAACAATTCTTAAATCTGCATCAAGTTTTGAAAATGGTAATAATGTCTATATTAGTAATTTATATTCTTACTGTATTTTCTAGTGTCAGATCACAAAACAATTTTATAGGGTTTTTAAGTTCTGCAGCATCTACATTTACTTTTTGAATGTTTCTATAGCAATAGTCTTAGGAACTGTAAATGGATTTGAGAAGTCATGCTAATCTGCTGGACTGTAGGGTTTTATTTCTACTGAGTAAGTTGGGGTCTAACCTTTGGTGCCAGATTTCTGTACCAATTTCCTGGCTGAAACTGAGAACGGAGTTGGCGGTGTAGTAGGGTGGGTCAGGTAGCTGGGACCTGAGATTATGTTTGCCATTTTCATAAACCCTCATGGAATACATATAGGCTCCAGTCACCCTTTGCTCCACTCCACACTGTTGCCTTCAGCAGGAAGGAAGTATCATTTTCATCTCCTGGTACAATGAACGCTCTGAGCATCTAGTTACAATATCCTTTACCAAATGGAGTCCCAGAAGTGCCTGCATGAAGTTAAAATGTACATGTATTCCCCTCTTGTTTTTCTTTTCTTTTTTTTTAGACAAATATCTGCTCTTTAAATTATTCTGCTGCTTTACAGAGGAAGTATTAATTACATGACTGTAAGCTTAGATCAAATTGGGATGTAATTACAGGGCTTGCTTTGTCTCTGTTGTCCAACAGAATCAGCCAGGAAGCATTCCTCATGCCAGCAGTAGAAGGTGTTTTAAAGCCCATTATGTCTTTGGTTCTCTCAAGAACTCACGCCTGGATCAAGTGACATTTCTGCTGCCCAGCTGTCTGGGAAAACAAGGCAGCAAGTATTCACAAGTTACATTTTATAAGTTTTTAATGTTCATTGGTAGAATATGTGAACGTGTTATATGTAACAGTGAAAATTTAACATTTGTCTGTATCATCATTCTTAATTTTTTATTTTCTTCTATTTGTAGATGTATGAGTGTATTTCTGGCTGTACATTTGTCTATCATGTCAAAAACGATGGATAAAATGATAAATAGGTGTTTGTGCTACACAGTTTTATTTCTTTTTTTCCCTTATAATTAAATTTTTTACATTCCATCACAATTACATCCCCTTTTCCTCCTGTCATCCTACTTCTGTCCTTGCAAATCTCTTCCCCTCCCCTGCTCTTACCCCTCTCCTTCTCTTCAGAGAAGGGGAAACTCCTGTCTCCAACCAGGTACCACTCCAACCTGGGACATCCGGTCTCAGCAGGCCTAAGTATCTCTTTTCCCACTGAGGCCCAACCGGAAAGTCCAGATAGGAGAAGGGGATCCAATGGCAGGCAACAGAGTCAGAGACAGTCCCCACTTCAGTTGTTAGGGACCCACACGAAGACCAAGCTGTACATCTGCTGCAAATGTGTGTGTGTATGGGGGAGGGGGTTAGGTCCATCCTCTGCTGAGCCCCCATGGGCCAGGCTAGTTGACTCTCTAGGTCTTTGTGGTATCTTTGACCCTTGGATTTGTTCAATTCTATCCCAACTCTTCCTTGGCTGTGCCTGATGTTTGGCTGTGGGTCACTGCATCTGCTGCTGGATGAAGCCTCCCAAGAGACAGCTATGCTAGGTTCCTGTCTGCAAGTATAACAGAGCATTATTAATAATGTCAGGGGTTGACTCTCTCCCACAGAATGAGCCTCAAGTTGGGCCTTATTTCTTTTTAACAGCATTTTTCATTTAAAAAATTTTTAAATGTCTAATTTCATAGCAAAATTTAGAATAAAAGCACACATTTCAGTATTGATTTACTTTGTTATATTTTTTATATTTTTAATTTTCATTATTCTTACAAAGTTTAATGTTTGCCTTTACTTGGTAGTTTTCTTACAAGTTCTCATTGACTACCTTTAGCTTTGAAGCTCCCTTGTCAATGAAAAGTTTAAACATTTTTCGTCATTAGAGATGTGATGCCTGAGAAATATTTCAGTGGCTACAGTGTCTTCTGTCCATTAGTAATTCTGCCATCACTGCTGAGCAAGCTGTCTTCCATGTTACTCCTTCCCTAAGTTTCTGTCTTGCTAGCTAGTTTCACATTGAACTCATGTCACATGACGTGCGACAAGCACGCTGTACTTGGAGCACATGTTCCTAGGAACATGCTCATCACAGTCACCTTAGTCCGGGTTGTAGGACTACCCTTACTGTTGTTCTCCACTGTCTGCTTGACGTCTTGTTTCATTTTCCCATCTTTCTGCCTTAAACCATATGGGGAGAGGTGAGGCTTCTGGTCTCACTGTGTTTCCTTTCTCTTCCCATTGTCCTTGTTTTAGGGAGATTATAGGCACAGGCATTAAAAACGTTCAGTGAAATACAGGATGAAAATATCTTAAGGAAAAATCATTTTGTATGCCAGCAGAATTACCAATAAAACATTAAAATAAAATAGGTTAATAGAAACCGTTACTTCAAGAACGGAAGCTTACATTTTGACAGTCATTTTAATTGTGGAGGAGAACAGCACTTCCTGTAGTTGTTTACTTTGTTTCTGGAACCAGTGAAAAGTTAGATGCAGTGAATGACTCAGCTGAAGACAAGGGAAACTGGCTTATTAGGAACGATCAAAGATATTCAGTGAGGATGCAGCCTGTCATAAAAAACTCCTGTCATAATCAGAGGGAGCACTGTTACAGGGTTGAGAAGCCTGGGAAAAGGTGCAGCCTGCTCCTTATTTGTGCTGTGACTGCAGTTGAACTGTGTCAGACCAAAGGAAAACAGTAGTTTGCACATTAAAGTTATCACTGAAAACTACCCAGTGGGGGTAATTAACATGAAAACACTTAGCTGTATTTATAACCTTCTCCTAGCTGGCTTGTTGCCCTTGTAATAAAATTGTCTTAACTCTGTCTTCCTCTGCAGCAGGAAGCATGGATATGTTAGGGGAAGTGGTGCAACAAGAGGCTTAGTTCAGAGTCCACATCAAACAGATCTGTGCTTAGTTCACGGCTCCTCTGCTACCCGGTGAGGTGATCTTGGGCAAGATGTGTAACTCAGCTTCCGCGACTGTAAACTGTCAATAATAGTAGTGTGAAGTTTAAAGCACTTAGCACAGCAACTGGCACACACTTGTCTCCAGTTGGTGTTATTGATCAGACAACACTACTCCTGACAACAGCTCAACAAATCCATTAGTAAGTGCTATAGTGTCAGTTATAAAGGTGGAGGTGATACATCTTTAATCTAAAGGTAGAGGCAGGTGGATCTCTTGAGTTTGAGGCGAGCCTAGTCTACAGAGTGAGTTCCAGGACAGCTAGGGCTACACAGAGAAACCTTGTCTCACAAAAAGAAGAAGAAAAAAAAAAAAAAAAAAAAAAAAAAGAAAAAAGAAAAAAAAGAAAGAAAAGAAAAAGAGAAAGAAAGGTTGTGTCATAGCTGTTTTCTCCTTTTTGTATTCATTTTTTTTGTATCATAAGGCCATAGCATCAATTTTTTATACTATGTAATTCTACTTTATGATGTTGGCATTTTTAGTGCAGTAAATATAGATAGTTTTATTTAAAGAAGTGATAATATTCATATTTATTTTTTGGTATCACATGGATATTTGCAATGAAGATATGTTAATATCAATAATTATTGCTAAATCACATATAGAAAGAGCACCTTGTTTTTGTGATAGAGCAGATGGCTGGAATCTTGAGTTTATCACATGGAAGCCATCTATTCCAGCCAGCTTCTGGGGGTGTGCTTAGGCATTAGCTTGAATTGAGGTTTTGATCTTCAGGATGTCCATAACCCCCTCATTGTACTGGTCTCTTTAGGCCAAGAGAACAGAAGTAGCTTTATGCAGAAAAAGTCATTAATTTTTTATTCAGATTCCATTGTATATATGGTATCTTTATTTAGCTGACTTGGAAAAAGGAAGTTTAATATGAATAAATGATATGGTTAGGCATGGATGTTATTTATTTACTCACTAATTAGTTGATAGACAAAAATTGGTACTTGCTGTGCAGTACATGCTGGTCTCAAATTTATGGTAACTCTGTTTCAGACTCTAGTGCTGGTGTTACAATTGTTCATCACCAAACATCTTCAAGTTTTTTTTTTCAGGCTGAAGTATTAGGGCTTTCAATTTCTAGGTTCTTAAAAAACTTGGAATAGGTAATTGAGGATACAGATACCAATAACTAATCAAAGATTATTAATATCTGAAATGCTGATGTATTTACATCTTTCGTAAATTCTTGAAATGGCTAGAATTTATTTCATATTCAGGTACAAGTTATATTTAGTTTATCTACTTCACAAAAGACGTCGTATTTGTTGTAAAACAGATGGCTATCTGCCAAAAAATGGCTACTCTCTTTTCCAAGTCAAGAGATGTCACTGGCAATCTTGTGGTTGGTGACTACATGGTTTCCTAGTGAGACTCTTGCCCAGACCTGCTTCTAGTTCTGTACAACACTGTGACTGAGTTGTATGTATTGGGAGAGTAAAGAAGGAACTGCTCTTTTAGGCTTGCTGCATTAACTTTTCATGATTTTTTTTCTACCCTGTTATTCTGTTTGGTTTGATTGGAGACCCTAGGAGGTAGATTATTAGTAATTATATGTGATTGCTTCTCTGTTAATGTGTACTAAAAACACATACTTTGGTTATTAAAAGGATTAAAAAGATAATATTAATTTCTTTATGTGAAACAGACAAGCATTTTTAAAATGCTATTTACAGTCTTAAACTTCATTTGGACATAATAATCGTATCTGGCAAAGTTTAAGGGTCTCCAGAGTCAACGTTCTTATAATTCACCAGAGAGATAAATAGGTTTTATTAATGACAACTACTTTTGTTTCAAGGGTCAGAAAACCAACTGAAACAGGTTAAGCAATAAGGGAAATTTATTACAATTTCCAGGATACCTCATACACTGGGAAAAGGAACTGTGTGCATTAACAGCTGGAAATGGTGTATTAAGTTCTTCATTTCTATTCCTTTTATTTATTATTTTTGTTGAGAATCTACTTAATCTTTTTCCTTTTATTTATTCTTAAGCTACATCTTGAGTTTTCCAATTCTAGTGCATTCTCTGGCATCAGTGGGAGGAGAGGCCTTTGGTCCTGTGAAGGCTCATTTCCCAGTGTAGGGGAATGCCAAGGTGCTGAGGTGGGAGAGCGAGGTTGGGAGAGGGAGCACCTTCATGAAGGTAATGGGAGGGGGAGGGGGATGGGATTGTGGGAAAGGGATAACATCTGAAATGTAGATGTGGAGAATCTCCAATTTAATAAAAAGAGAATTACACCAGTAGATTGTTTTCAGAGAATTAATAGCACACATTTATAAAAAAGTTTATTAGCTCTGTTCTGGCTTCACTAGCATGTAGCTGCTATCTTCACCATGAGGTAGTGGTCATGTTGTGAAGTCTATGATAGTATCTTAATTTCAAAAGTGTGAAAAGAACCAGTTCTTCATGTTGCTATTTTTAAGAAACTGTTTCCAATGTTGAAATTATAAAATTCATTCTCATCCTATTTAAGACTATTTAGTGCTCTCATAACTTAATTTACTTCTGTAGTCATGGGGCGTTGAGAATGGTCTTTTGGAGATATATTTTTAATAATTTTATATATTGATATTTACCCCTGCTGAAAAAATTTAAGCAGTGTTTATTGGATAGAAGTAAGAACCAATCAATTTAAAGCATCAAATACAGATTTTTTTCTTTTATTAAACTACATTTCAATAAATAATATGAAATAGGTTATATAATTTATTAAATTTGATAATATAGTAAAATGGAAATTCATATATTAGTTTGAGTGAGAGAAATAGTCACTAGGAGTGATAGGGAGTAAGACACTGGTTTGGTCTTAAACATTTGTGAAATAGGTTAAAGAGGGCTGTCAGCTTCTTTTTCTGTACTAGATTCTGGGCTTGAAGTCAGTGTGGCTGGCAGAGGAAGAGGGACATTCTCTTTCTCTAGTCATCCAAGGATGGCTAGGACAAAGGAAATCCTATGAAGCATGAGTTGGAATACAGATAGCTCTCTTGCTACCTCCACACTTTACCATCAGTATACCTGCTGACTTAAGTGAAGCTGGGATGAGTACCTTCACGTGATACTGCAGAAGCACTGCACATTGGCCCAGGGTTCAGAGAAGGCGCAGGAGGACCCACTGGTAGAGAAAGTTCCACGTATGACTGGTGCTCCATTTCAGCTGAGCCAGCCTAATAGAAACTACATGCCGAGGTTGTGAAGGTGCCTGGTGTCTTGAACTGACCTTTCCCATATAAAAGGTTATGGTGCTTGGTTTCCACCTTTCAAATATCACCTAGAGAACTTTTTCACTTAATGGAATTGGAAACAAACAGGGAAGATTCTGGGAGTCTTAGTTTCAATGTAAATAAACTAACACAGTGCAAATAATATTAGATATAGCTAAAACAACAGTAACAACAACAACTTCCAGCAGTTTCTCTTTCTTCCCTGGAACAAAGCCTGAAGTAGTTTTTTTTTTTTTTTTTTCTCTCCAATATTGTTTTCATCAGATTCTCATCACAGCTTCAGTGCCTGCAGCAGATAACATCTTAGGAAGTCTGGTCCAGGTCACCCTTCCTCCAGACACATTGGATATGATCTTAATTGCTAAGGATATTAAGGGTAGATAATAAGATAATGGGGGAAGCAACAGGCATATGATGTGGTAATTATCAGTCTGGGGCCTGAAAGCTTTAAGAAAGATATTGAGTAATAGGACTTGGAAGCTTACATGTTTTAATTCTTTATCCATGGTGAACTGACGGATATATTTATTAAGATAATAGAGTTCATGTTCAAATTCAGACTCAGCCGAGAAGACAGGAGGATAATTTAAGTCGTCATTGTAGCTTGTTTATGAGTCAGGGTCGCATCTAGACCACAGTGGAATGATGTGTATAGCACAGAGACTGTGGAGTGTGGAAAGAACGAATTCCTCCAAACTGCCATGGCTCTGAAAGCAGTTTGCTGAGAAAACTTTTTACAGCAGGCCACTTTGGAGCCACGGTAATTAACCAAACAAAGAACTCAAATTATGCTCAACTGATTTCACCAAATTTCCTTAGGGTGTTGTAATACTTGACATT
Organism: Micromys minutus; assembly: GCF_963924665.1. Taxonomy (NCBI): domain Eukaryota; kingdom Metazoa; phylum Chordata; class Mammalia; order Rodentia; family Muridae; genus Micromys; species Micromys minutus. Next base: position 31,239,312 of record NC_137974.1, read on the forward strand.
CTGTATTATGATACTGTTTAACCAGTGCCTTCACTATACCATGTAAGCACACAGTACGTGAATTATATCTTGTGCATAAAACATTAAATTTCAGCAGAGATAAATTTCACATAAGGAGTAAATGCACTTGAGCCTTAGCTGTGAATATATAAAACCATAACAAATTTCACTAAATACATAGTTATGTCCATAAAAAATTACTGACTGAAAAGAAGCCCACCAGTATTTTCTTATAGTGACAATATAATTTCTTTACCTAAAATTTTGTACATTTATGCATTAAACCCAAGGACTAGTTCGGCTATTTATTCACCACGAATCTGAGCCTAATAACTGGTATCTCTGCCTTATAAGGACTAAAGTTTTATCAGTTCTGAGAAAGATGATGTTTATCTGTTTCTAATGTATAGCCCGTGGACCTCTTCTTCAATAAACTGCTTTGGCCTGTGTCAATTTCCATTTGACCAGCTTAAGTTTCTCTGAAAGTTACCTAACATGATCTGGCAAAGTGCAATATAAATAGTAAAATGCTATGTAAAAATCAGACAGTTAATTTTCCAGTTTGTTTCTGGTTTTAATAGTGCTTCAAGGGCTACTGACAAACTCATATCCAATTATCTAAATATTGTCTTATTTGTGAAATGCTTTCTCTTTTTGCCATAGATCTTTGTTTCCTAATGTTTCCTGGAGACACTATAATGTGGTTTTATTATAGTTGACAGTCAACATACAAGCAGTATTATATTCTCATTGTCCTATTTTAATGACATGCTAGCTTAATTTTCAGTTTTGAGTCCTTTTGCAGAATTCCTCTGAAAAGCTACATTTGGAGGTGGCGATATGGCTCACATTGTAAAGGTGCTCGCCACAGTGTGGTTTGTAAAACCCAAGTGAAGGTGGAAGGCAAGAGCTCAGTCCTGCAGGTTGTACTGTCTCCACATGCACACACAGCTCCCCTCACAAATAAATATTTTGAAAATCCCATTATTTCTATAAGTGATTGATTTTGGAGCACATACAAACATTTTTCCACTTTCAGATTCTTTTAAAAGCCATTATCTAGTTATTCTCTGTCTGTTAGACTTCTGACAGTTCTACTTGTGTCTAGCTGGGACCATTGTGTTTTATATTTTAGCCTTTGTTGTCCAGATGATCTCAAACCTTCAATTACTCCAACATGATACTTGTTTTCATGCTCTGGAGTGATGAAGATGGCTAGAAAGATTAAGTATCCTGTATGTATGCATACTTTCGCAAATGTCCTGTCTGGCCCTACCTAGAATCATGCAAGCACAGGTAAATGGGTATCGCTGCCAAAATCACTGTGTTTGCGAAGTATGTGCACAGTGCCTAGAGGCTTTCTCCTTGCCCTCTATAGACTCTAACCTTTGCCTCTTAATTCCATTTCTATTTCCCCCATATTTATTTCAGGCATCTCTGCTCATTCTTAGCCAGTGTCAAAGTAATCTTCAGGAGTGACCATGTTCAAATAGAGTATGGGATATTCTGGATACCTTGGCGTTTTATGCTTTCTGTGTACATGCCCCAGAAAGGTAGTATTTTCGGGTCCCATCCTTTTAAGTGGACCCTATTGGTCCAACTGTTCTCCTTGGCCAGTCTAATTTTCTTTTCAGAGTGCAGAAACTAAAAGCACTGCTAGTTTTATCAAATTCATCCTAGACTTTTTCTTGTAATCAATGATGTAATTACTGGCAATTAAACATCTTTTTAAAACTTTTTGTATCAAGAGCTAGTTACTGAAGAAAAGTTTAATTACTAGGGAAAACGTTATGCCAGGGTGTGCTCTCCATTGGCGTTATTTCTGACCTGTCCTGTGTCTTCCTACAGATCCTATAAGAAAGCATTTCTTTAGCATGTGTAAAGGTACCCTTCTCTTTCCTCTGACATCATTCCAGCCTCCTCTTTAGCCTAAGCTCATATGGGGGAGGTGTCTATTGCCAGTAACACACACATCTGTCATTTTTGCTCTCTGTTTTTAGCCTGAGTACCTTCTTTAAGATGGATTGCTTTTGCCTGTACCATGCTTCCATTTGCTTATGGTGTTTCTTTGTCTGTTTGTTCTGTGTTCATTCAGCTTTATAACTCCTTCAACCTCTTCATCCCTATCAGCAGAATTACTAATCAGCGTACAATCCTTCACTGACTCTCTGATGCACTCCAGCTTCCAAACTCCTTCTTTGGCATGACTCACGAGGCTCTTGATCGGGAGCCTGCTGTTTAGTTTAGCTTCCTTTCTGAACACATGAAAACTGGAATTCTGAACTCTACCCAGAAAAAGCCACCTTTCCCAGTGGCTTTATTTCTCTTGCTCTTGATCTCAAATTTCCAATCTCTTTACCCCAAGTTCTCTTCTTTAATTTTTATATTGCCAGCTCATACATGACTGCTTGCTGGAAGTCTTAGTCGTTTTCTTGTTCGTCTGTGCCCCAACTCTCCACACTTTTTTTCAGCTCACAGGATGTCATTTCTCTCTTATTTACTCAGTCTGTTTGCCTGTTTAGTTGTCTGTATTTCTACTATATACTAACCATAGGTAGGCAGGTATCTCAGTATCTCAGAGGTCCTTACTCTTAAGCAGACAATCAAATGTAATGAATCAGCTTATTTTGCAGTGAGTCTGCAGAGTAAATTGCTAAATAAGATGGTACTATTCTTAGTCAATTCTGTAGATCTGTGGTTCTCAACCTATTGGTAGAAAAAACCCTGTAATTTTAGCGAATCGTCCCTTTTGCCTATCTTATTTATTGCTTCTCAAGTGGCCTAATTTGCTCCAAATTTTACTTTTATCTAATATTTGTTAACAAGTATTCTGATGTAAACTTGGCTTTTGGTAAAGAAATTTGTGGCTTTTGTATTATCTTTTCTTCTCTCCTTACTACATTATGATTCGTATCAGCAAAATTACAGCTCCGATGTAGTAACAAAAATGACTTTGTGGTTGGGGATCAACACAAAATGAGGAACTGTATTACAGGAATGCAGCATTGGGAACACTGACAACAGCCGCTGTAGTTTCACAGTTATAAGTGGAGGGCATTCTTGTGGATATTTTGATTTGCTGTCTTGTTAAGCGTTCTATATATTCTCAGTGACAGTACTTCTGCCCGATCCTCCTAAAATTATCAGGAAATACTAGGGGTGTTTTCTTTAAACTAGGCAGTTAAGCAAGACATTTTATCCTGGAAAGTTTACTTGTATCTATTTGTTCCTAATTTGTCTTTTATGCAGGTTCCTTACCATGGAGTCTGTGTCATCACCGTGCTCCTTACTGGCTTATTTTCCTTATAAAGTAACCACATCCATAATTTCCCTTATCTCCAACTGTAAAGGTCTACTTCCTACCCACTTCTATTTACCTTATAGCTGAAATTACTTGACTGATGCCACACAGTTCAATAACATTATAGATCAGATAGAATAAGAAGTACATAAACATCATAGAAATCACCAGGGTAACTGTCTTAGGGTTTTATTGCTGTGAACAGACACCATGACCAAGGCAAGTCTTATAAGTGACAATATTTAGTTGAGGCTGGCTTACAGGTTCATAGGTTCAGTCCAGTATCAAGGCAGGAGCATGGCAGCATCCAGGTAGGCATGGTGCAAGAGGAGCTGAGAGTTATACATCTTCATCCAAAGGAAGCCAGGAACAGACTGAGCATGCTCAGGCAGCTAGGAGGAGTGTCTCCAAGCCCATCTCCAGAGTGACACACTTCCTCCAACAAGGCCACAGCTTCCAATAGTGCCACTCCCTGGGCCAAGCATTTGCAAACCATCACAGTAACTAAACCGAGAAGCAGTCTTGTTTAGGATATTTAAAAGTAGCTATCTTTTGTGAAGACTACAAGGGTAACTTTGCAATATTAAAGGGCTTAAATTTTAATGCTAGATAAATTACTTTAGAAAAATAACTAAGCATTTATATAAGAACAGCTTTGTTTTCAGTTTTTTTTTCCAGCTACCAAATAGATAGGATGTGCTTTAGAAGCAAAGTTCTCACTGTTGTCAGAAGTTGTAGCTCCTCTTGTCAGTCTTTGCATTTTCAAACTCTAGCCTTCAGCTATCATGTTAGTAAGTCACAAACTCAAAAACAGAATGTGAGCTTCTCTTAGGTTTTTAAGCAATCCCAATTTTTATTTTGACTTTAATTTAAAGTTTAACCACAGTTCATTATAGTACTAGGTTTTATTATGGGTTTTTGAGGGATGGTGTTTGTTTTTTAAGTTTACAGTTTTGTTAAGATAAAATGTACTAAAATGTTTAAGTGGATTCATTTCAGTCTTATTTTTAAACATTTTAAGTCCCGTTAAATAGGATCCATGTTAAGATACATTCCCTATGTTATTAAAAACAAAACAAAACAAAACAAAACAAAAAAAAAAAGAAGTAAATAAAGTTTCTTTGCCTCAGTCCCAAAGGCAGTGTGAGTAGTTGTGTCATGAATGCATCCTGTAGTAGATGAGTGACATATTTTTTGGTTCAGAAATTTTAGAAAAAAAGTTTCTTCAAATAACTTTACAGTATTATCCATCAGTATAACCCTTTCAATAGAAGTTTCAGGGGATAAAAGTAAAAAAAATTATAATTTCAATAAATCCCTTTCTTTTGATGGCTCATTTTCATGCCTCAAGAAGCCCACTTTTTTTTTTTTTTTTTTAATTATCATCTGATGGCAGTTAACAAGTATTGTGAAGTAAGCTTGGCTTCTGGTAAAGATTCATTATTCATGGCTTTTGTATTCTCCTTTCTTCTCTCCTTACGTTGTGCAGTATATGTGTCTCATAAGTTTCATGGAAATAAAATTCTTGTTAAAAACATAAGCAACCAAGAAATAATTTGTAGAAAAACAAAATCAGCATCAACTATTGATTCATTTTTAGTGTAGTCACTCTCTAACAGCATTTGATGAAGAAAAATGTGGCCCCAGACATTGCCATCCAGTGGAACTTCATTGTAGGGTGTGTTTTCTCTAGGCTAGGTTCCTCTTTCTGAATGCACATTATAGTTCACCCATGAGAAGATTTCCTTTTCCATGTTGGGGAGATTTAACAATAGCTACTGTAGTTTCACTAACAAAGTGTAAGCTCCTTCGGGTCAACAGTAGTTACTTAGCATCATCTTCTTTCCTGCCCATGCACATTTATGTATGGTCATTTTCAAAAAAAGCATGTGAACATGAAATACCTGGGAAGGGCTGCAGATTTCTGACCTCTTGTTTAACCTTCTCATGGCACTTTTTTACTTTATAAACATCATTACCAATTGGAAGTGGGCTCTGTATTAACTCTGACTTACTACCTATAGCCTTGGGCAGCATGTGATTGAACAATAGCCTTTCTAAATAGGCATGGGGTTAGAGTGGGAAGGGAACTTTGCATTAATCACATCTCAGAATTTGTTTATAGCCACTCTAGTTGATTTTTGGCTCTTCTCATTCTTAACAAAATCCAGGTCATTACCAAGATGTGGATTGTAACCAGCACTGTTGATCTCAGGCCAAACTTGGACTAGCTAATGACTTTTTGCTGCCACCATGTATTAGTTTCTGCAATTAATCATGGCCAAGATTCATATTGCCTTCAGGGAAATATGTGAGGTGTTGAAATGGAAAGAGGCAAAGGGGGATATGGAGTATAAGCCAAACTTTCCATTGGTCAAGAAGAATACATATGTGCATGTTTATGTATAAGACACATACAGTGAAGATATGTGTATATGTCTGTATTATACAGAATCACTATGTTACAAAGCAGAGTCATTAGGAACTTGTAAGTAGCATGGTTAAGATGCTGACCATCTGAACACAAGAATGCATTAGTAATGGTGTCAGGCCAAACACCTAAGAGCCGGTGCTTATTATTTTTCATTTACATGAATATAAAATGGTTTCCTAATTATAAACTATTCTTGTGCAGAAAATGTTTTCCAAATTGATGATTGAGCATTTATGTAACTGATATGGCAAGGTTTTCTCTCTATTACATGTTAAATTGACCCCATATATTTTTCTTAATATCTTAGTACCTAGACATTGATTTTTAGATTGTAGTATAGAAGGAGTGCAATTTAACACTTCATCTTTTTGGAACAGAAAAAATTGGAATAAAAACCTTAATCTACTTTCTAAAGTTCAAATTGAACATAATTTTGCCAATCGTTTTCTAAATACTTTTGTGAATATTTCAAGAAGTTATAGAAATATTTGGCATCATCACAAGTTTAGTGTACATACTAGAAGATGTAGTACAGGTAGGTAGTTTATGAACTGGGGCCATAATTTTTTCCAAAGGAAATGTCATATCATGCATGAAAGAACACTTTGATTTAGTCTTCCACTGTTGTCTTTACTTTGTGATATGATAACTATTGAAATTTCAGCGGTTTAAGATTTTTTTATATAGTTTATGTTTTCCCCCTTTTATGGCAAATAGATTTTTTTTCACACAATATATCTCAATTACAGTTCTCTTTCCTCTCCTCTGTGTTTCTTCCCATCTCCCCTTCCATCTGAATCTACTATCCTTCTGTCTCATTAGAAAAGTAAGGCTTTTAAGATAACAAGATGTAACAATAAAATACAAAATAACCATCACATGAACTTTGACAAGGCAACCCAAAAGTGAGACAAGAACCCCAACAATAGGCACAAGAATCAAAGATCCACTCATTTGCACACTTAGGAATCTCATAAAAGCACTAAGCTGAAAGTTATATACACAGAGAACCTGGTGCAGACCCATGTAGGTCCCGTGCTTGGGATTTAGCCTCTGACTTTATGTAAGTTTTATTCTGTTGACTTCCAGGGCCTCTTCTTTTGTCCTCCTCTGGTCAGACATTCTCTGCTTACTTTTCTGCCTCCTCTTTTGAGGGGAGTTCCCTGAGCTCTGAGGTATGGGATTTGATGGATACATCCCATTTAGAGCTCTCTTTCTCTCTGCATAATGTCTGGCTTTGGGCCTCTGTATTTGTTTCCATCTGCTCATCTATGCGTACAGCAGAAATTCATGAATCCTTTTAATCACTCCTTTTTTTGACCAATAGTGTTTGGTTTTACCCTAGATCTCTGAGCTATCTATCTAGTCTCTGGTTCTTGGTCATCCAAGAAATAGTGGGTATGGGTTTCTTCTCATGAAGTGGGCCTTAAGACAAATTATACATTTGTTGGTCACACCCACAAGCTTTGTGCTACCACTGTCCTCACATATTTTGCAGGCAAGACAGTAATTTAGATAAACTGACAGCAAGGCCTCATTGCTAATGAACTCACTGAACATGGGGAGGTTGAACTGGTATCTCTAGAGCCTTTCCTCCTACATTCTTTGTAGGTGCCTTTGGTAGAAGAAGATATTCTACAGGGTACCAAACAGAACCATAGCACCAACTCAGGCACAAAACCCAAGTGCATTAGAATTCTGATTTCTGTTCATTCTGTGTCACTACCTCTCTTTCCACAATTAACTTTCACAACCAGCAAACATTCTGTTAGCTCTTAAAGTAGTGGTTCTCAACCTGTGGGTCATGACCTCCATAGGGATCATATCGGATATTCTGTATATCAGCTATTTATGATTCCTAATAGTAGCAAAGTTACATTTATAAAGTACCAATAAAATAATGTATGGTTGTGATTACCACACCATGAGGATTAAAGGATCCCAGTGTTAGGGAAGGTTGAGAACCACTGTTTTAAAAGGAGCTGAACATCAGAATATGAGAATACACAAGAAGTATTGTTCTGGCAAGAAATCACAATGCTTCTCTAGTTCAAGAAATCATAGTGTCACTCCACTGTAAGAATTAGAATTAGAGCCCTCACCCTTATAGTCTACTATTGATGGTACTGGAAGGTACTCTGCATACTCCCAAACACCAGCCCAACTACAAACCCTCCCATCAACAAGAGTGACCTTCCTGCAAGATAAGCTTGTGTAATTGTGGCAAAAAGCTTGTGGAAGTAACCAGCAGTATCCAACAGTATCTGATTTGGATTAAGGCTGACTCCATGAGATGAAATTTATGCCCAAAGCCACTTGGGTGGCCAAGAACCTAAGACTAGATAGGCCAGGGACCTAGGAGCAAAAACAGAAACTAGTGACTCCTAACGGTATTCTGCCTCTTTATGTATCTTGGCCATCATCATAGAAACTTCCCCTTAAAGCAGATGGGAACAAATAGAGAGACTCACAGCCAGACAAAATGCAGTGAGTAAGAGACCTTGGAACACTCAGCTCTTAATGGGAGGTCTTCATCAAATCCCTCAGAGCTCAGGGAAGTCTGTGGAAGAGGAGGCAGTCTCATTGTAAGAGCCAGAGGGGATGGAAGACACCAAGGAATCAAGGCTTTCTAGACACAGCAGGGCTGGCACTTATGAACTTCGGAGACTGCAGCAGGAAGCACCGGGTCTGCATGAGTCTGCATCAGATAGGGCCCTAGAGCTGAAAGGAGATGTGCACACAAACCCTGGTCCCCAACACAGCACCTATCTCCAGTCCATTACCACTCACACATGAAGGTTTTGTTTTCTTCAAGGGAGTGACACTGGGGAAACAAGCTACTCTTACATGTAGTCCCCATGCTGAGTAGTAGATGGCCAATAGCATCTTAGCAGGAAGAGGAGGGGGAGGGAGAAGGAGAAGAGAGAAGAGCAGGAGAATGAGGAATTTGTCTCATAACGTGTAGTCATGACATTTTTCTTTTTTTTCTATCTTACATGTCTTTTACATACACACCATCGCTATTAGTTGTGGAGTTTTAGGAGATTCCTGTGTGTGTCCACATGTACATGCAATGTACATACCTGTTTTTCTGTATCTATATGTGATTCATGTGCTTTTCCCTTTCATCTTTCACTTGTTTGGCTGTTTTCCCATATTCTAATCTGTTTGTTTTGATTTATCTTATTTCGTAGATACCTGTTTGTTTTCAAAGGAGCATTAGGAAGGGTGTAGATCATTTGCCAGGGGTGATAGGGAGAAAAAACTGTAATTAGGATATACTGTATGAAAAAAATCTTTATTTTCAATAAAAAGAAAATAGTAACGAGATGCCAACCCATTCTAAGAAAGCACAGTGCCAGTTTTGTAAGAAATGACAGTGCCACAGGATTGCAAGAGAAACCACAATACTAGTACATTTAAAGATTAACATTCTGGAAACAATATAGAAAAATTTAAAGAAAATAAGATGTACAGAAAAGTACATCAATTTGTAGTTCTCCCTTTTTAGGGGAGAACTAGCATAAGCTATCTAACCATTACTATCTATAGCTCACATATGGTCACAAAACTCACTCCATTGGATCAAACAATCTGTATATTTATACAAAATGAAGTTTCATAAGACAAAGCCATTTTTTTTTTTAGTACTAAGGAATATATTTAAGATTAGTAGTTTTCTCAAGGGAAACAAATAGAGGAGCAGGGATTGGAGAAAAGATCATCCAAAGACTGCCTCACCTGGGGATTCATCCCATATGCAGCCAGTAAACCCATGCAGTATTGCTAATGCCAAGTAGTGCTTTCTGGAAGGAATCTGATATGATAGAGGCTCTGACAGGGTCATACAGATAGAGAGGAGGATGCTTTCAGCTAACCACCAGACTGAACATAGGGTCTCCAATAAAGGAGATAGAGAAAGGAATGAAGGAGCTTAAAGGGTCTGCAACCCCATGGGAAGAACAAAATTATCAACCAAACCCACCACAGCTCCCAGACAATAAAACACCAACCAGCGAGTTTTTATGGAGAGACCCATGGTTCTAGGTGCATAGGCAGCAGAAGATAGCATTCTCTGGATTCAATGGGAGGAGAAGCCTTTGATCCAGTGAAGGCTCATTTTCCCAGTGTAGGGGAATGCCAAGGTGCTAAGGTGGGAGAGGGTGGTTGGGAGAGGGAGCACCTTCATGGAGGCAATGGGAGGGGGAGGGGAGATGGGACTGAGGGGATAACACCTGAATTGTAAATACAGAGACTATCCAATAAAAAACATTACTCATTTCATTTTAACAGTTTATCAGTAATCTATAACTTCATGGTTCATTTTTCAATTGTAATATTGATACATATTTATTATCTGTGCCTTTCGATATCTTCTCTCTTGTGTTTTTCTGTAAAACAAAGACTTCAGTTTTTCTTCACTTCCTTTTTGTTTCATTGCTGCTCATTGAAAATGTGCTGGTAGCTCAACTAAATAAGAAGATGTGCAACAGGTCAAAGTAAGAGACGAGTGTAGAACAGTTGGAGAAATGGCAAGGAACAGAGCCACGCATATTACAGATACACCATTGCCTAGGACTCTTCTTTTCTCAGATTTGTTGACTAGGAGCTCTTACTTGGAGCTCAGATGACAACACTTCCAGGTTACTGGTAAAGGTAAGAAATGGGATGAAACAATCCTGTCTATGTTTAAAAAAACAATCCTTGTAAGGCTTTGACTTCAGCTGGAGCAAACAGGAATTCATTACTTTCCCACTGTAGACCTTAAAGTGGAGAAGATGAGAAAGACAGAGAACTGTCCACTGAGATCACCTGATTTTTCCATCTGTGCTTTGAAGCTCAGGCTGTAAACTCACTCACAGTTTCTAAATGTTTTTTTCAGTCTTGTGTTTTTCTTTTATGGGGTGAGCAGTCAATGACATTCTCTGATGAGATTTGCACTTTAATAATCTATAAACAGCAGAGAACTCCCATCCTTGGTCCGTAGCCTGTGGGGAATTATTCAATGTGAGTCTTATAACAGTGCCTGCCTGGTTGTTCTTTCACACCCATACATAATTTACATTTGAATAGGCAACAGGCCACCCAGGGGTTCCTGGCACAAGCACAGTACCACCTGTGTGAAAGAAAATAGGCTTTATGAGACATCAAAAAACATATAATATTAGTTATATCAAAAATGTGTCTAATGTATAACTCTAAAGAATCTAATTCAAAGGATTAGGAAAAACTAGAGGACCATAGGCTGTATATAGTAAACAAAGTTTCTTAGAAGCTTTACTTAAGTGTACAGATTTTATATACATGATAGAAATATTTTCACCAGCTTCCAGAATGCTTCTCCCCGAAGCTATATTGTAGAAAGAAGGAATGACTGAGGAAAAATATTTTTTTATTGCTTTCCTTCACGAAACATTAAGTCGTCTCAGTATTGTGGATCTTTAGCTAGAATGATTGGTTGGAATAATAAATACTGTTCCAACTGAATTCTTTTGCTGTGATAAAACACTGATAAAAGAGGAGTGATCAGCCACAAATGAGCTATCTCTATAACAGCCCGCCCCAGGCTCAGGTACCATCCATCCCAAAAAGGTGGTGAAAAAAACTGTAAGAACCAGGTCAGGAGGACCAGAAGAAAATTGCTGGCCATGACAGGAGCTCTGTACACATGAACTCTTAGCAGCTGCCCGCACAAGACCTATCTATATACAAGATGAAGGCAGATGAAGTCGCCGTTCTAGTGAGGCTGGGGAATGGGTTCATGCCCCTCCTTCTAAAACCACCAAACCAGAGGAACTATGGATAGCTGGTGGCTTCTCAGGGAGGGAAAGTCAGTTTTCTTCAAGGTAGTAGCTCCTGGTGGGCCAACTCTGCTCTGTTAGATGGCCTTCTATGGTGGAATATGTGACTTCCAACTGGATTTGATGGGTTACAGCGGTGGGAGTTAGACGCAGCTAATCTTGCAAACTGATTCTATTTGAGTATACAGAGAATATGTAATAGGTAAAACTCCTAAAATCACTGGGAAGTTTTAATGATAAGATTGATACTGCCTATTGTGTACCACATATCATCTTACTAGAGCCCACCTTAATGGTCTTTCTAAACTGAGAACACATCTGCTAGCTTTGAGTTAGTTCTTGCTAGTGGAGTTTGGGGGAATAATTTATCATGTATTATGATTTACATCTATAATATATCCTGACTTTGTGGAGAAGTATGAGCTATATCAGTGGGCTGAGGAAATTGTTTAGCAAACCTAGAAGGCAATGACACATGATGTTTAAGTGTCTCCTAAAGGGTACGTTGCCTCAGTTTTTTTTTTTTTTAAAGCAATACCAAAGTAAGAAATTCTAAAAAGTCACATCTATAAATGTCTGTGTTGAACTTATGCTGAGAAATGGTCTTTAATCTATAGCTTTGCACACTTATTCACTGCATGGATTTTTATTGAATATAAGTAACTTTTAGTCCTTCATCTGCAGTGTAAAGTTTTTAAAGCTCTATTCCAGAGGAGTGCCTAGGAGGTTTGAGGATATTTTCTGTTGAATGTTTGAAAGATTTAGTAAATTTCCATAGATAGTTCCATCCTAGTTGCTTTGGCTTTCATATCTCCATTGCTTATTTTAGAACTGTTCTTCCTGGTTCTGAGCATTCTTACTAAGATTTGGATAAATCCTTATCTCCACATAATCACCTGGTTACATAAAATGTTTTCTTTCTCCAGTGTGACAGAGTTTTCACTGGATTAGCCTTAGGGCTTTTCTAAGTTTGTAACTCAGACGCAAACACACAGAAGATGACTCTAGGTGCCAATGAGTCCTTGGCAAAGTTGACATGGAATGCCTCTGTACTGACATTCTTTTTTATACTTCCTGAGACCAGTACAGACTAACCACAGGGAAGGGAGAAAAGAAGGAATGTAAAATAAATTTATGAAAATAATATATTGTAAAAATCTACAGGACATAGCAAGTTGTAGCAAATTCAGCTTTCTTAAACTGGGATCATCACATGCACTCAAGCACATGGGAAGAAGTGAGAATAACAACATTCTGTCTTGACTTAGCTCAGAGACCTTCCATTTTCTAAAACACAACTGAGATATTCTTTAGAAAATACTTCTAGAAATAAATGCATATAGAGATGATTAGAATTTTTCTGTACATTCCAAATAAGCTTTGCCTTGTGTGATTTCATGGAAGTCTAGGCCCTTTCCTCTGCACCGATCAAGTGGCCAGTGTCTACCTTATGACTATACTTTGTTTTAAAATACAACTCCCTCGACTTGTCAGAACAGCACCAATTTAAATAGTAAACAAAATTTAACATATACTCAGCAGTAAATATACAAGTTTTAGGCTTTTTATATACTACCTCATTTAATCTTTGCAACAATCTGATGAAATATTATCATCCTTTTAAAATGGGGGAAATAAACTCAAAAAGCAGAGTGGTGACTTCAAGTTTACAGGATGAGTGAATGACGGAGCTAAAGATTCAAACCCAGATCTAGGACTGGCTCATTCCCAAGACTTCGCTCTTAATAGCTGTGCTGAGAGACCAGCCTTAGGCTTAACAATGTTTAATTACACATATATCTTAATTATAGAAAGATTAGAGTCTCCTTCCTTGATTTCAAAATAAAATGTAATAATTATAGCTAATGTGTATTAAGCCCTTAGTAAAGAGCCAGATAATGTTTATAGTTATTTATAAGCATCATCTAATTTCAATCACACAGCTCTTAAGTTACATAGTTTTACGTTTTATAAAAGTTGACAATTGAAAGTGACTGTTAAGGTATTAAATCACTTGCAAATCCAGTAAGTTTGTAACTCAAACATAGCCCTTGTTGCCTGATAGGTGTGTGAATATATTTGTTTTTGGTCATCAAGGAATTCCTAAGGGGAGCAGGGTGCAATCCAGGTTAGAGAGCAAGCCTGAGGAAAGGAAGTAAGGATGAATAGATGATCATAAAACATAGGAGAGAATTTAACATTTATCTCTGAATTTATTTACTTCACAAAACAGTCCCAGATCATGGAGCAGGCCTTAAAATAAAATTTGATTTGTGGAGCTGGAGAGATGGCTCAGCAGATAAGTGCACTGGCTGCTCTGCCAGAGGGTCCAGCTTTGATTCCTTGCACCCAGGTAATGCCTTGCAACCATGTGTAACTGTTTTCAGTGATTCCAATGCCCTGTTCTGGATGTTAAGGTCACTGCATGCATGTGTACACAGATATCCAGGCAAAATACCCATAGACAAAAAATTGTAGAAAGCTTGGTTGGTTACTCCACTGACGTTCATACCACACAAATAGACATATCTTGTCAGGTAGATTATTATTGTAGCTCTGTAGTGTTTACAGGTAGGTATCATTGATGCTTATGTTTTCTCTCAGTAGTGTGTGTAGCATCTTTCTTTTGACATTTTGAAAGCTATCTAGCAGGGGGTGAAACTTCTAGTTTAGTACCAGTGAAATGTCTCCCGTGTTTGATGATTCAAGAATATGGTGTCTTCAGCAAGCGATGGTAACCTCTACCAGAGTGGATGCCTATAATATATGGAGGAGTCTGTGGGAACCCATTGGTTAGCATCTTCTAAAGTGGTAACCCATTCCTGGTGCTGGTACTGGGTTATTTGTCTTTTTCTTTTGAGTGTATGATGTGTACTTGGGGTATTTTACCCATCACAGGCCAACTCCATTTTAATGTTACATATATTATGTACATATATGTATATATTATAATACATATATATATTAAATTTTATGATGCTTCTATAATAGTTGGTTTTCATGTGACTTTTTTGAAAGGATATTATCTTTTTGAAGCAATAAAACTGTCACATTCAAAAAATTGCTAGTACTTCACACCTTTATTTTATAAAAATACCCAGTAGGATTTACTACTTTCTACATTCAAGGTGTAATGAAATTTACCAGAAATAGGTTATATGATGTACTATGTAGTCAGGGTAGTAGGAATAGCTACCAGATATCCAGAAAGTCATACTTATAAAAAAGATTAAGAATGCTTGCACATGCAGCATTATATATGTCTGTGTGTCTTCATTTCATCAGCCAAAACATTGAATATTGGGGAAACTAAATTAAATATTTTGAGGCATTGAATATATAAACTAGAAGAGGTATAAAAAGTTAGAAAACAGATCATATTAGAAAGCAAAGAACAAAGTGTTTTCATTATTTCTCATTAACTTAAAACAAAATAATTTATCACACTGTCAATTTTTATAGTTTTAGGATAATGGTGCCAAATAGTTGTAGAAATCCAATAAAACTGCCTTTTAGCTGTTCTATCTATACATTATTGTTAGCAAAACCTGAGATTCTGTAGTATGTTTTACTTTCAGTACTGCACAGATACTGTAATACATGTTTGGCTCTTTTAGTAGTTTAGAAGCTAATGGCTCCATTGCAAAGTTCTTGACATTTCAAGCCCAGACAAATAAAGTAGACAGAGTTAACACGAACTTTCTCAGCACAGAGGGCTATCAAGTTCATTTAGATGTTTACCAAGGCTGCCAGCCATCCTGATTTGTTTGGGGATAGCTGTGTTTTTATGTGAACTGAACTCTGTCTGATGGTCTGTTTGCAGTGAGACAGCAAATGCCCTCAATCACTGTTATCACTTAGTGGACCTGTTTGCCATCATGTTTGGCATCAATCAGTGTTTGGTATATACCTCTTCCAAACATGTATGGTCCTAGAGTGATCAACAGTCATTCAGACCTGGCTCGTGTATAATGATGAAGTGCATGAACCAGGATGGAGTTGTAAAGTACTGAAAAACTGTTACATTTGGTGTGTCAGAGGAAGAAATTATTTGTAAAAAACCAGAAACTTAAGCAGTGAAACTCTCTGCTACATACTAAATGAGTTGTTCTAAAAGGATCTTAAGTCATGTATATATAATCTCTTCTATGTCAATGAACATTGCAAAGAATAATTGCAAGTTTTCTTTACATTTTTTCACTTTATTGAAGGAAAGTAATAATAGCTTTATCCTGACTAAATTAAACCCTATTCTAAATCTTTTATTGGCTATTTTATTTATTTACATTTCAAACGTTATCCCCTTCCCTGTTTCCTCTCCACAAACCCCCTATCCCATCCCCTCATCCCTGGTTCTATGAGAGTGCCCCCACCCTCTCACCTCCTCTTGTATCCCTGCCTTGTTATTCCTCTACACTGGAGTATCCAGCCTTGGCAGGACCAAGGGTTTCTCTTTCCATTGATGCTTTACAAGGCTATCCTCTGCTACATATGTAGCTGGAGCCGTGGGTCCATCCACGTGTGCTCTTTGGATAGTGGTTTAGTTCCTGGGAGCTCTGCTATCTCACTTTGGCTTCTGCTAGATTCAGTGTTTCTGGTTTTATGTGGAGGTGTTGATCCTGTAGGACTTGAGCTTTGTACAAGGAGATAAGAATGTTTATCAGTTTGCATTCTTCTACATGCTGACCAACACTGGAGCCAGCACCATTTGTTGAATATGCTGGTTTTTGTTTTTTTTTTTTTTTCACTAGATGTTGTTGGCTTTTTTTTTTTTTTTTTTTTTTTTTTTTTTGTCAAAGATCAGGTGACCATAGGTGTGTGGGTTTAATTCTGAGCCTTCAATTCTATTACACTGATCTACTTACCTGTCTCTGTACCAATACCATGTGGTTTTTAATCATGACAAAACCACGAGACTGAACACAGGGATCCCAATGAATGATCTAGAGAAAGGACTTAAGGAACTGAAAGGGTCTGCAACCCCATGGGAAGAACAAAATTATTAACCAAACCCACCACAGCTCCCAGACAATAAAACACCAACCAGCGAGTTCTTACGGAGAGACCCATGGTCCAGGTGCATATGCAGCAGAGGATAGCATTCTCTCGTATCAATGAGAGGAGAGGCCTTTGATCCAGTGAAGGCTCATTTTCACAGTGTAGGGGAATGCCAAAGTGCTGAGGTGGGAGAGGGTGGTTGGGAGAGGGAGCACCTTCATGGAGGCAATGGGAGAGGGAGGGTGGATGGAATTGGGGGAAAGGGGATAACACCTGAAATGTAAATACAGAGTATCCAATTTATAAAAAGAGGAAAAAAAGATAAAAAAAGATGTGTTCCACTCAACTGGCAGGCAATTTATTCCATCTTTTCAAGTTGGAAGGCTGAGTCAACCCATCTCTCAGGCAGTCAGTGTAGGAATGACAAAGCAGGGCTACTTGTTAATACAATCAAACTTTAGAAAATATTTTACATTTAAACTTAATTTGCTTTCATATTTCTATTGAAATCTGAGACTATGACAAGAGAAAATCTTTGTTGTCACTAGTTTGGCTTTCAGTAAACTCTGAAATGGAACAGCTGACCGCCCCTTTGAATGTAGTCATTCCGAATTACTGATCAAAGACAACTAAACATTTAGCAATTCATTTGAAATTCTTTCAGAATCGTCTTAGATTTTGACATTTGCTTTATTTTCATCCTTGAGATATTTGTCATATGGTAGTAGTAAAATTCATATTTCAGACATCAGGCTTGAAATTTTCATCTATTTGATGCCAATGTATTGTGTGCTTTGTGTCTCAAAATCAGGTTGCTGGATTTTTGTTGTACTCCATTACACAAGGTGTGTATATATGCTTTTATCATGGGAGTTTGCAGATACAATTTGGATAAAGAGAACACAGTATAAAATAGTGTCACTTTCATGATGATATGAAAGTCCCAAGCTTAAGTTTCAGGTAATACTTTTGTCAGGGAGGTTTCTTAGATGAAATAAACTTCTAAAAAAGTGAATAATCACATTAACAGAAAGGATAACTATTTTGTCAAGAACTAATACAGAAAAGTATGTGATCATTTCAAGGAGCTAGAGACAGTGTGTGTTTGGGTTTGAAATTGATTGTAAATGAGTTACAGATACCAGGCAACAAGGGCTAGCTGAGACTGATATTGCTAGTCAAAGTCACTGAGTGGTTTGTTGTTATTTTCCTTTGTTTTTTCGGGGGGCGGTTGTAACAAGGTAAAAGTATGCTGCTATGAAGAACTGCAATATTTAGAGGTCATAGTTTAAGAAAGAGTTATATAGGGAATGTATTTGAACGAGATTGAATGTATAATTAGTGAACTGGATAAAAATGTGGATGTACAGAGATGAACATGGTGTGGGGTAGGTATATAAGGTAGCAGAACTGATAATTAATAGATGTGGTGGGGGTAATGGTGCTGGTCATGCCTAAGGATGAGCACCAGTCACCCTGTGTGCCAACAGAAGCTAGTCTGGTGTTGTTTCTTTCTTTAATGACTGCAGTGGGAGGAAAATTAGAGAAGATGATGTTTACACACTTAGTCTTGCCTGTGGGGTAGATGGGTTTGTGTGAAGTTAGTACAAGGGTGTGGAGCTCGAGGCTAAAGCATAGAGTTATAAATCATGAATGGCAAGATGGAGGAGGGCAGAGCATGTGCGGTGAGCAGAGGAATTATAGGGCAGAAAAGTAACTTGTTGACTCACTGTTCTTCCTTCTCATAGAGAAGATGAGAATACAGAGTTAGAAGACAGGATGCTTTACAGGATACAGAAGAAAATGCAGGAGAGTACAGAGAGGGGCAGATGTTAAATTCTGATTACAGACATAATAAAGCAATGATGGTTTGTTTACAGTGAAAACTTTGTTCAAACTGAGAGACCCGTCTTAAGGAAATGGTAATAGCATGTAGGCGCAATTTATTCTGTGTCTCTACTAAAGATATCACTGGAAGGGCTCTAGAATGGCTACTCAGTCACTCAGATAGCCCCGTGAACTTTAAAGAAAATCTGGTTTTCAGGGCTTGCTATGTGATTTGTAGTATCTGCAAAAGCTATGCAAGACACCTGTTAGGTTTCAAAGACTTCTTATTCATTTCTTTTGCATGTTGTTACATATTTAAAAGAACATCATAATCAGTCTTTCAGATTAGAGTTGCTTATCAGTTCTGGAATTAGTCTCTCTCCTTTTATAGTTGTTACAAAGACACTTGTAGTGTATTCTGTAGTTTTTGAGAAGCCTAAAATTTTCTCTTTGTTTGGAAATAAACATTTGATAGATGAAAAAGAGTGCTGGCTGCCACGACTTGCACGTGCCTAGCACAGCCAATGCTTTGGGTTCTATGTAATGTTTCTAGTTTATTTAAAGAGGTTGGGACAGAAATAGCTGCCTCATACACATTAGCATATTTTTTGCTCAGATCAGATCTTAGGCTATCAGGTTTGCCTGAGTGTTTTTCCAACAGGGAAGATTTGTCCTGTCAATCAAGTTAGAGGCAGGCAGTGACAAGGGCTTGGCCTTTATTGAGGTGAAGGTCTTTTGTAAATCTCCATTATCATTTTCTTTATTATCTTTTTGTTCCTTTTGTATGTGCATTGTAAAACTTCTTATCTCTAAATGGCTCAGGCTCTTCCTCTTTTTCCACAGTTCTTTTGGGAGAAAAAGTAAACTTCTCAACAGTTCTGAGCCATGAAAAGATAAAACTGTCAGAGAAATGATAAAGCACATAATAGGCAGTGATATTCTTTCTTCTGAGGTCAGAGAGAAAATAATTGCCTCAGACAGGTCGCTTGGTGTGCTATTCACTGGCCTGTGACTCGGTAGGGGTTCCTTGACATTTTCGAGAACCCCCTTACTCATACATAGTTCCTCATTCACTTTGTCTTAGGAACAACTGATGAATCCCAAATTCCTAAGAGAATTTTTAAATGTATAAAATGGGAAGCAAAATTGAAAAAAAAAACATATTTACCAAAAAGAACATTTAAAGATAAATGAGGGAAATTCCATAGGAAATGGATTTTGATTGGTTGCAAAACCAGCCTTGATTCACTTACATCTTCTTGGCTTGAAAGCAAGTTATTTTTTGTTGTTGTTGGGATTTTGGTTTTTGTTCTTTTTGGGCACTGTGTTTGAAATATTTTATTTTGCTTGAAGTTGCCATGGACTGAATGTAGATAGAGTAGAAGAAATTTAGACACAGCATACATGGAGTTGAGTTCAGAGCACAGAGAGTGGTATAGCTCATTGTATGTTTGTACACAGTTGTACATATTCCAGGTAAAAGCTGTTCAGAAGTCATTTTTTTTTTTTAGTATGGATATCTTCTTCTCTGGAGCTATGAGAAGAATTTTCTTGGCAAAGCTTAGCTGTACCATTGTTTTTGTTTTAATTAATGGTAAAGGTAAAGTGTTTGGAGAGAAACAGTGAAACAAAGAAAAATATTCCTTGAAATGATTTTTTTTTTTTTTTTTTTTTTTTTTTTTTTTTTTTTGCGTTTGGAGTCCCCTAGCCTGTGCTTTATAGAGGGTATTTTTCATGTGTTGTTTACCCCCATAAATGCCTCCCTTCAGCCACTGATTCTGTCTGCACTGCTTGAGATTTTTTTCTGCTGCTGTTCTGCTTCAGATTTTTCCTGCCCAGAAAACTAACCTTAGCAGGCCCCCTAGACTGTATCATTTTAACACCACTGGACTATATCAGTAGGATGGCTAATTGGCCCACAGTTGTGGGACTTGTTTTGATCTGGCCTGGAATTTGAGTGAGTCCATCAGCAGGGGCTCTGCCAGCAGACAAACAAAAGCTTACAAGGCCTTTGTTTTTAGGTTGCCAGGTTTTGTTTCAGATCAAGAGGAGAGGAAGAAGCCAACCATTTTGGAAGTTCACCACCCTTATTACCTCATCATCTTTCCTTATCTGTTGGCCTAGCAGGGAATCTGTCTGAATCCTAGTGCCTCTATGCCATGTTTAAAAGCCTTGCCGAGGTCAGTAGTTAGTCTTTCCTCAGCAATCTTCCATCTTTTTCTCTAAGACAGTATCTCCTGGCTACCCATTTCTCTCAGGAAGCCTTTTCTTTCTCTCAGTCTCTGCCCTTTGTCTATTTGACCAGAGCATACATGCCATATAGCAAATGCTGGGACAAGATAATCTGTTGGTTCTAACTTGAGGCCTAGTAAGTCTGGGGCTCACTGACTAACCTGCTTGGTTGAAGGCTTTATACTGGAGACTATATTGGTCCTGATGTTTTAAACCCTGGGATTGTAAGGGTTGGGGGACATCTCCTTATTTCTTGATTGCATTTGGTCATTTTGTGACTTAGAGGATGCTCTAAGCAATTGTATATTGACCTATGTTTTGCCTTTGTTCCTCATCAGCCATTTTCTGTAGAGGTCAAAGATTTCAAGAGCTTTCCAATGGCTCATGGGTCAAGAATGCCAGTAGTTCTCTATTAACCCAGGACCAAAACCTCTGAGAACCTTTCATTGGCCATGTGAGATGGTCAGTTCTGTTCAAAATTCAGAACACTTAATGTTTAGTATCTAAACTGATTTAAACAACTCTAGAAGAAAGAATGGCAGCAAGGTCCAAGGGCCTATTCCCTCATAAAACACTGAGCTCATTTAAACATTTCCTAAGGCTCTGGCTTATAACTATACCCAGTGTTGTTAATTAGAATGTTGCTAATGAAAGACCCCTGAAGGGAGACCCTCACTCAAATCTCAGGAGAGGCACACACCCAGCGAGGTACCGAGACCAGACTTGCTGCAATCACACGAGGAAGTTTATTGAAAGTGAAACAGAGCTTTATTGAAAGCTCAGGCCAGCATGCTGGGGTCGAGACTCATACAGCACGCAGGGGTAGAGGAGTTCGACCCTGGCCTGAACTTGTAACGGGCTTATAAAGGCAAAAACCACAAAAGAGGGAGAGGACAGGGGGAATGAGGAAATTCAAAGGGGACAATGAAGAAATTCAAAGGGGGAAGAATCATACATTTTTTTATCAGTACACCCGGGGCACACCTAGGGCATTGAAACATTCCACAGAGGTCATCTGGACCTTCTGCGGTTATTTTGGGAACTCAAATCTCAAGAAAGTTCCTGGAGCAATTACCTGCAGAGGAGAGGGCCCTAGGGCAAGGAATCAGTGTCCTTTGACAACTTTTTACTCTTCATTAGCAAGATTTCTTGGCTCAGGCCAGGACAAACCACACCAAACCAACGCAGTTCCATGTGGAGAGGTTTAATAGAATGGACAGGACAGGGGTCAGGGTCAAGGGAAGAAGAGAAGAGAGAAGAGGGTTTCAGTCTTTTATATAGGAGTAATGACATCACTTGCTCCCAGGCGAAGGTGGATTTCTAAACCTGTGTTACTTGGAACTGCTTTGGCTGTTTCCATGGTGATGGGTGTGCCAGGTTCCTGTCACCTGTGGGTGGTGCCATCACTGGGGGTAGGAGCTGTCCTAATGCCAACATTCTCATCATAAAAAGAGAGAAAAAGGAGGGGGCAGGGAAGCCAATGGTGAAAAGGGAATAGGGGTGTTGGGTCTCTTAGGCTACTTCCTGCTGTCTTGGGGTGTCATAAGGGTGTATCTGGTTTTCACCATAGGCGTGTCCACTTGGTAAATGTTAACATCAGGATCCTCCATGGACAATGGCTTATAATCCTGTAACAGGAACTGATTAATGGTTTGGTTAGAAATTTTTTGTATCTGCCACTGAAGGAATGTAGAGACAAGATTGATAAGGCAGGGGGCAAATGGTAACACCAGAAAGATAACTAGAAGAGGGGTTATGAAGGGGACTATCCACTTCCATATAGGGTTTTTGAAAGTCCAGGAACTGGAGGTCTCATGTTCCCTGAAATTCTGTATGTCTGATTGTAGCTCCTGGAATTTATCTCTCACTATCCTTGACTGGCTGACATAGAAACAGCATTCTTCTTGGAGAACAGGCAAAGGCCACCTTCTTTAGCTGTCAGCCCTTGTCAGTTTTGATGAGCCACAGCTACCAGGGAATCTGTTTTTGGATAGTGAGAAAAGTTTCAGACACTTTTTGAAACCTGTTGTTGAGTATGGAAGTGATCTCATTATATTTGGTCACGGAAGTAGTTATCCCTGCTATCCCAGTGCCAGCACCTACGGCTATTCCTGTAGCGACCAAGAGTGGAATGGCCTGAACTGCTCTCTTATGTTGGGCAGTCATCATATTTACAACTGGAATTAGCTGGGGTTCGTTTCCCAGGATTACCCCTAGTTCAAGGAAAAGGAGAGCCAAGATGCAACTCCTAGACAAGTTAGCAGGCAAACGATGGTCTGCTTGCGTGCCACAGAGGATTGATGTATTTTGGATTGCTGGGCACTGTGGCAGAGATGGGGTATCAAGTGCTGTGGTTGTATTGCAGTCTAGGGAGCCGAGCATTTCTACATAATGTGTCTCAGATGTCTTTTTTAAAATTGTATTAAAAATCTATTTTCAATAAAATAATCACACATAAAAACAAAGAAAAAAACAATTTCTAAACTTCTAATACATGATACTTCTAATGAGTAGATGTGAGTGAAAATAAAAGTTAAAGGAAGCAATAAACAACAACTTTATAGAAAATCAAGATACTTCAATGATCTGTTTTCCATATAAAAGTATTAAATAATGGCTACATGAAGAAGTGATTTAAAGAGTCAAGGCTACAAGAAAATATGACTAAAAATGCCTTTGCATACTACAGTGCTGACACTTTGAGTCTACCAATGGTTTTCTCTCTTTGCAAATACCAAAGTCTCTCCAAAATCCCATAGCTTTCTTCATAAAGTTTAATATATTTCTTTTATTTCTTTTTTTTAATTTTTTCCTTTATTTATTTAATCCACATATGGGAGGTTCAGGCAAATAGTTCCAATGCATAATTATTTCTCTGTGTCTGTGTTCTTAGCTCTTCTTTATCAGAAACCCCTTTGAACAAAAACAGGTGCGAAATTAGGGGAGTTTGCTGAAAATTAAAATCTAATCAGAGTACAGGGCCTTTAAAATCTAAAAACACTGTTAAAAGCTGAAACAATATGACACGCATAATTGTTGTCTTGAAAGTAAGATCTTGGTCCACAATCAGATCACAGCCAAAGCAACACAATCCCACAAAGCAGTGTAGCTGAGCTAATGCATACTCACGATGAAAAGCTGACTTTTTTTTTTTTTTGTTTGTTTTTTGTTTTTTGTTTTTTTTTTTTTTTTCTTGAACTTCACACAGTCTGTGACTTGTTTCTGGGGTGTTCAGAGCTTTCTGGGGTTAGTATCCCATTATCACCGACTGCATATTATGTCTGTTCTTTTGTGACTGGATTATCTCAGTCAGGATGATATTCTCTAGATGCATCCATTTTATTAAGAATTTTATAAAGTCATTGTTTCTGATAGCTGAGTAGTACTCCATTGTGTAAATGTACCACAATTTTGTATCAATTCATCTACTAAAGGACATCTGGGTTCTTTCCAGCTTCTGGCTATTATAAATAGAGCTGCTATGAACATTGTGGTGCATGGAACTTTGTTGTATATTGGAGTGACTCTGGGGTATATTCCCAGAAGTAGAGTAGCTGGATCTTCAGGTAGTACTATGTCCAATTTTCTGAGGTATCGCCAGACTCATGTCAAGAGTGGTTGTATCAGTTTACAACCCCACCAACAGTGGAGAAGTGTTCCTCTTTCTCCACATCCTCACCAGCATCTGCTGTCATCTGAGTTTTAGATCTTGGCCAATCTGACTGGTGTGAGGTGGAATCTCAAGGTTGTTTTGATTTGCATTTCCCTGATGGCTAAGGATGTTGAGCACTTCCTTTGATGTTTCTCAGCCATTCGATATTCCTCGATAGAGAACTTTTTGTTTAACTCTGTATCCCATTTTTTAATAGGGTTGTTTGATTCTCTGGTGTCTAGCTTCTTGAGTTCTTTGAATACCCTGGATATTAGGCCTCTATCTGATTTGGGGTTGGTAAAGATCTTTTCCCACTCTGTTGGCTGCCATTTTTTTTTCTTGACAGTGTCTTTAGCCTTACAGAAACTTTGCAATCTCATTAAGTCCCATTTGTTAATCTTTGACCTTAGAGCTTGAGCCATTGGTGTTTTGTTCAGGAAATTTTCTCCTGTGCCTATGTGTTCTAAGGTTTTCCCTACTTTTTCATCTAATAGTTTCAGTGTACCTGGTTTGATGTGGTACACATCAAAGGATCCACTTACACTTGAGCTTTGTACAAGGAGATAAGAAAGGGTCTATTTTCACTCTTCTTCATGCTGAGTGCCAGTTGGACCAACACCATTTGTTGAATAGGCTGTCCTTTTTCCATTGAATGTTTACAGCTCCTTTTTCAAAAATCAGGTGACCATATATGTGAGGGCTCATTTCTGGATCTTTTATTCTATTCTATTGATCCATGTGCCTATTTCTGTACCAGTACCATGAAGTTTTCAGCACAATTTCCTTGTAATATAGCTTGAGATCAGGGACAGTGATTCCCGCAGATGTTTTCTTGTTGTTGAGGATGGATTTCACTATTCTAGGTCTTTTGTTATTCCAGATGAAATTGCAGATTGCTCTTTCCAACTCAATGAAGAACTGGGTTGGAATTTTGATGAGGATTTCATTGAATCTGTAGATTGCTTTTGGTAAGATGGACATTTTAAAAATGTTGATCCTTCCAATCCATGAGCATGGGAGATCTTTCCATTTTCTGAGATCTTCCTCGATTTCCTTCTTTAGAGGTTTGAAGTTCTTGTCATACAGGTCCTTTATTTGCTTAGGTAGAGTCAAACCAAGGTATTTCATATTGTTTGTGACTATTGTGAAGGGTATCTTTTCCCTAATTTCTTTCTCCACATGTTTGTCCTTTGAATATAGGAAGGCTACTGATTTGTTTGAGTTAATTTTATATCTAGCCACTTTGCTGAACTTGTTTATCAGCTGTAGGAGATCTCTGGTTGAATTTGTGAGATCTCTTAAGTACACTGTCATGTCATCTGCAAATAGTGATGATTTTACTTATTCCTTTCCAATTTGTATCCCTTTGATTTCCTTTTGCTGTCTAATTGCTCCGGCCAAGACTTTCAATACTATGTTGAATAGGTTGGGGGAGAGTGGGCGGTCTTGTCTAGTCTATGATGTTTGTGGTCCAGGTACACTTTTTTTGGGGGGCAGGGTTTAGGGTTTTACCTATGAAGCTGGGTTTGTGAGAATACTTGGGGAGTCAAGCTGCAACTGTGGTGTGTGCTGTGCGGGATTGGGTATGGCACTGGAGGTCTGGTCCCCTGCATAGGTGGGGACTAGAAGACCATAGCTGGTATTTTAAATGTTTAAAACAGATATACAATGTTCATTTTATTTAAAAGCAAGTAATATCATTTAGACACTTTATGTTCAGATTTATTTCTTAGATGCCAACTTTAACTGATTTTTTTTTTCTTTAACGAATGTTAGGGACTTATTTCTTATACAGAAGTCTGGTGTGTAAACAGACAGCAAATTACAGTCACTTTATTCTAATATGGACCTTTAGTACTTGGTCCTGCCAGTTGTACATTTGCATTTAACTCATGTTAATCTTTTTCTTCTTTTTATCCCCAAATTTATTGGATATTCTCTGTATTAACATTTCAAATGTTATACCCTCCTCTCCTTCCTGCCCTCAATCACAGTGCCTTGGCTGGTTGATGATGTTGTTCTTCCCTTGAGGTTGTAAGCCTTTCAGCTCCTTTAGTCCCTTCTCTAGCTCTTTCATTGGAGTCCCCGTGTTTAGTTTGATGGTTACCTGCAAGCATCCTCATCTGTATCTGTATGACTCTGGGAGAGCCTCTGAGCATACATCCATATCTGCTTCTTGCCAGTAAACACTTCTTGGCATCAGCAGTAGTGCGCAGGATTGGTCGCTGCATATGGGGTGGTTTTCTAGGTGAGGCAGTCTCTGTAGATCTTTTCTTCAATCTCTGTTCCTTAATCTTTACATGAAAGTTTTTCTCATGTAACATTGTGTCTTCATGTTCCCCAAAGACATGTATAGTTATTACTTCCTGACTTGTATTTTGGATCCTTACCAACTGTTAAGTTTATTGTGGTCACTTGGGTGGACCCTATACTGAGGCACTCTAACTGCTCCTACCCTCAGTGTCCTTCTGTCTGCACTGATGCAGTTACTGAGAGATAGCAGTTGTGTGACATCTAAAAGGGGACTAATGGGCCGTGGGCCATGGAACTCATCCCTCTTCTTGTCACTTGGAACATTGTTTTGGGACTCCGAACTAAAACAGCTGGCTTCTCTGAATCAATTAACTTCTCCTTTTCATTGCTCAATCGATGTTACAAGGATCAGCTTAAGTACTTGGCTGCGACAGTAGTCTAAGATTAAAAAGGAGTAAATCGAACTGTTGCTAAGGATGGGATCTGAGCCCTCCTTTGTGAACAATACTGCTTTAGTGTCAATAATCCTAACTGGTATGAGATTATATGCTATACAATAATCCAACTACATGCCTCCTCTTGTGTATGGGCTTTTGGTTTCCTCCAAGCTAGCTCCTGATGTTTCCCTCCATGCTGGCTCCTCCCAAGGTTCACCCTCACTCTGGCTCCTCCCTAGTTCCTCCCCGCAGGCTCCTCCTTTTGTTCTCCCCATGCTGGCTTTTCCCCTGGTTCACCCCACCCTGATTCCTCCCCTGGTTTATCCTACATTATCTCCCTCCCCAGTTTCCCCACATGCTGGCTCTTCCCCCTTTCACTCCAGGGTAGATCCTTTTTTTTAAATGGGTCCTATATTTTCTCCAGTTTCTTTCTTTGTTGTCCTGTAGTTCATTTTGGTGCAACAGTCCTGCCAATGGGACGAGTCACTGTCAATTGAATTTCTATGCCAAGTTTATCTCACCACCCACTGTATCTCTAGAACCCCTCCTCCCCACCCCTTTCCAACCTCCTCAGTTCTACTCTATAATCACATCATCTCTTTAGAGCTTGCTAATAATTATTTTCCAAATCACTTCAGGAAATTTCATGGCAATCACCTCGTTCATTGCAGCTGATTAACTAAGACTCTCTCTACTGTGACTAGAGGACCCTTTTTCAATGACCCAGAACTACCCCCTCCCACAAAGACCCTCCTCAGCAGAAAACATCTTTAATACCCCTGCCCTGCATTTTTTATATTCTGTCAGAGTTCAGAATGATAGTTTCCTGCTGAAAATTATATTTCACAGTTTCTTTGGCAGACTACAGAAATCATTCCACCCCATAAGGAGACACACAGGAGTCATTCTGCACATGAGGGTGGCAAACATGCCTACTTGAGCTGGCATAAGGATGATATGGCGAAAAGATGAGCCATATATGGTTTTATACATACTTCTTTCATATGTATGGAAAATATATCTAGTGTTGTGATCACTAGAAGAAGAACTAATTTAGTGATGTGGTAGAACTAAGGGTTTGTAATTGACAGGAAATAAAGACCTTAGATATCAGCAGAGCTGCTACAAAAGTAATAAAGTAGCTAGAGATGGTGACTTTCCTTTTTTCGTTTTCTTGTTTACCCACTCCCCTCTCTCCTTTTCTCTCTCTGGCTTCCTGAGGCAGGATGTCATCCTACAACTTATCAGTTCTTCCCGAGCCTCCCAAGTGAAGGGATTCATTAGATTTCCTTCTGGAAATATTTTTTAAAAGATATATGTATATATGTATTTATGTATGTATTTATTATATATAAGTATATTGTAGATTCTTCAGACACTAGAAGAGGGCATCAGATCTCATGATGGTTGTGTGACATCATGTGGTTGCTAGGATTTGAGCTCAGGACCTTTGGAAGAGCAGCCAGTGAGCCATTTCTACAGCAAGGGGATATTTTAAAAAATATTTTTATTTTATGTGCATGTGCCTGAGTGTGTGTATATGCATCACACAAATTCAGGTACCTTAGCGGTCAGTAAAAAAATTCCTCTCCTGCACAGGAATTCCATACAGTTGTGAGCCACACTGTGGGTATTGGTAATGGGCCTGGGCAAGAAGAACAAAGTTCTTAATAGTTGAGCCATCACTCCAATTTCCAGTAATGGTGGATTTTTGAGAGAGCAACTAGATGTACTGTTTGGAAAAAAGCATTACATTTGCTGTCTAAATCAATAAACATGCGCAGGTTTTAATGTAGTGGCAAGTCATTTCTAGAGAAGTGTCATTTTTGTCTTTGTGATGGCTAATTTTGTGCCAACTACACACAAGCTAGAATTATCCAGTCCTCTAGTTTATTCATTTACTCTCTTAGTGACTAGAGTCATTAGGAGGGAATGCTAGTTGAGAAAATACCTCCGTAAGATTGGGCTGTAGGCAGGCAAGCTTGTAAAGCATTTTCTACCCCCCCCCCTTTTTTATTGGATTTTCTTACATTTTCAAATGTTATCCCCTCTGGCATCCCCTATCCCATTCCCCCTCACCCTGCCTCTAAGAGAGTGTTCCCCCACCCACTGGCTCCCTCCCACCTCCCTGCCTTGGCATTCCCCTACACTGGGCTATTGAGCCATCACAAGGCCAAGTGCCTCTTCTCTCCTTGATCCACTATAGGGCCAACCTCTGCTACATATGCAGCTGGAGTCATGGATTCATCCATGTGCACTATTTGGTTGATATTTAGTCTCTGGGAACTCTTGGACATGGGTCTAGTTGGTTGCTATTGTTGTTGTTCCTATGGGACTGAAAACCCCTTCAGCTCCTTCAATCCTTTTTCTAACTCCTCCATTGGGAACCTTGTTCTCAGTCCAGTAGTTGGTTGAGAGCATCCACCTCTATATTTTTCAGGATCTGGCAGAGCCTCTCAGGAGACAGCCATATCAGGCTCCTGTCAACACTCACTTCTTGGCATTCACAATATTGTCTGGGTTTGGTGACTGTATATGGGCTGAATCTCCAGTTAGAGCAGTCTCTGGATGATGTTTCCTTCAGTCTCTGCTTCAAACTTTGTCTCTGTATTTCCTCCTGTGAATATATTGCTCCCCTTTCTAAAAAGGACTGCAACAACCACTTTTTGGTAGTTCATCTTCTTGAGTTTTATGTGGTCTGTGGATTGTATCTTGGGTATTCTAAGCCTTTGGGCTAATATCTACTTTTCAGTGAGTGCATACCCTGTGTGTTCTTTAGTTATTGGGTTACTTCACTTAGGGTGATATGTTTTCTAGTTCCATCCATCTGCCTAAGAATTTCATGAAGTTGTTTTAAATAGCTGAGTAGTACTCCATTATGTAAATGTACCAAACTTTCTGTATACATTTCTCTGTTGAAGGACATCTGGGTTCTTTCTAGCGTTTGGCTATTATAAGTAAGGCTGTGAACATAGTGGAGCATGTGTCCTGGTTATATGTTGGAACATCTTTTGGGTATATGACCAGGAGTAGTATACCTGGGTCCTCAGCTATGTCCAGTTTTATAAGGTACCACTTGACTGATTTCCAGAGTGGTTGTACCAGCTAGCAACCCCACCAAAAATGGAGGAGTCTTCCTCTTTTTCCACATCCTCTCCAGCATCTTCTGTCACCTGAGTTTTTGATCTCAGCCATTATGACTGGTGTGAGATGCAATCTCAGGGTTATTTTGGTTTGTATTTTCCTGATGACTACGGATGCTGAACATTTCTTTAGGTGTTTCTTGACCATTCAATATTCTTCAGTTGAGAATTCTTTGTTTAGCTTTATACCCCATTTTTAATAGGGTTATTTGATTCTCTGGAGTCTAACTTCTTGAGTTCTTTGTATATATTGAATATTAGCCCTCTATCAGATGGAGGACTGGCAAAGATCATTCCTGGTCTGTTGGCTGCAGTTTTGTCTTAATGGGCAGTTTTGTCCTTTGCCTTACAGAAGATTTGCAATTTTATGAGGTCCCATTTGTCAATTCTTGATCTTAGAGCATAAGCCATTGGTATTCCGTACAAGAAAAAATTCCCTGTCCTTGTGTTCAAGGCTCTTCCCCATTTTTCTTCTATTAATTTCAGTGTATTGAGTTTTATGTGGAGGTTCTTGATTTACTTGAACTTGAGCTTTGTACAAGGAGATAAGAATGGATCGATTTACATTCTTCTACATGCGGACTGCCAGTTGAACCAGCATGATTTGTTGAAAATGCTCTTTTTTTTCTACTGGGTGTTTTAGCTCCTTTGTCATCATTGGTGTGTGGGTTCATTTCTGGTTCTTCAATTGTATTGCATTGATCTCCCTGATAAAGCATTTTCTTGATTAGAGATTGATAGAGGGCCCAGCCCATTGTTGGTGAGTTAGTGATCCTGGGTTCTATAAAAAAGTGTGCAGAGCAAGCTCAAGTTGAACGCCAGCAAGCAGCAATCTTCCATGCTTTCTGCTTCAGCTCTTGCCTCCACATTCTTGCCTACCTTTAGTTTCTGAGCTGGCTTCTGTCATTGGGTTATGATTCAGGATATTTTAACCAAATAAGCCCCTTTCTTTTCAAGTTGTTTTCATCATGATGAATTATCACAGCAATGTTAACTCTAGCCAAGATAGTGTCCCACCTATAAGTGTCGATAAGTGGGATACGGTACACAGATAGAAAATAGAAAAGTTTTTTTTTGTCTGCTGCAGACACTTGCTGGTATCCTAAAATACTAAGACACACCAATAAAGCTGATAAATACTAAACATGGCATATTGGTTAAAAGGACATGATTTATGGAAGCAATTATCAAAAACAGTTTAGCACGTATTCTCAGGGTATCATGGAATTTGTTCTCATGAATCAAATTTTGTGGAGTGAGATATTTCTTTCTTCTACCTTGCAGACCCAGAATGTTGCAAGGACAGTGGCTTGCCTGAGCTATAGAGGAAGTTAAAGGCAAGCTTTGGTGTGGTAGTAAATACTAAAAAATGGAATATCTTATGTCTTTATTGGCACTGCGGTCTCACTCCACGGGCGCCACATTTAGTTTGGATTCGCATGCATGGACTCTGTTACTTGGTCTGAAAGCCGTGTTCTCTACACCACTCCTTTCCCTGGGGCTTTACTCTGTCTGCCCTGGTGCTTCTGCCCCGGGTGGAATTAGCACCCCATCGTGTTTCTTTACCCCAATTCCTACCACAAACATGACTCTAAGGCCCAATGACCTTTTATACAGGTTTATATATCAAACTCTCAATCCATAAATCCTCTACACAATAAGATTATATCAAATAGACAAAAATTCAAACCACCCTTCTATATGAGATAAAAGACATAAAATCCTTAAAATGTTCATAGCTACCTAACACCAATTAAGTTCACTTGGATTTAACTCATACTTCCCGAGCTCCATCTTGATCCTCTTCTCTGTCGCTCCTCTCTCTCTTCCCACCCTCTCTCCACCTTTCTTTCCCCTGCTCTCAGTCACCCAATCACCAGTTCTTGCCTTTATCTTACTAGTTAAAATGGTTAGGTTCTAATAAAGTCACCTAAGTACATAACTAGACAACCCTCCTAAGAGAAGTGAAATTAACATCAAAATACAAACAGCTACAGGACAATCTATAACATTTGAGCAACCTAATAATACTTTATCTTAAAATTTAAAAAAAACAATAAAAGGGTTAAGAATATTTTTCAATGGTAATACACTTACCTATTGTGAAAGAGAACCTAGGTCCAATCCCTGGTGCAAAAATAAATAATATACAAATACATAACTATATTGATAACATTTCTTCAAGTTTCTTTAAAACTTCAGCTCTGAGCTTAGTCTAGAAATCCTAATTTAATGGAAGAATATAATATGCTAAATGCAATAAATATTTTTAATACAGATTTATAGAATAGATTTTGTTAGTGAAATGTTATCATCCTGTAAAAAGTTGAATCTTATGAGTATCAAAATTACATTTGCTATAAATGGAAGGAGAGACAGTAACAGTTCCATCTAGTGTTAATGAGAAGCAGGCGTGATGCCTCCTGCATGTAATCCCAGTGCTTGGAAGATTGAGTCAGGGGAGTTACCATTAGTTCCAGGTTACTATGGGCTACATAGTGAGTTATAGACTAACTTAAAAATAAAATGTAAAGTTGTATGTATATTTTGTTTTTATGTGGTATTATTAGATTCTGAACTCTAACCTGATTTATTAAGTCATTTTAGTTAAGGAGTCACAGAACTCAAATATATGCATTTTATAAATACTGGTTTTTTTATTGGATATTCTCTGTATTTACATTTCAGATGTTATCCCCCTTCCCTCGCTTCCTTTCCCCCCTACTTTTTCACTTGCTTCCATGAAGGTGCTCCTTTTCCCAATTACCCTTTCCACCTCAGTGCCTTGGCATTCCCCTACATTGAGAAAACATGCCTTCACTGGACCAAAGGCCTCTCCTCCCATCGATGCTAGACAATGTTATTCTCTGCTACAGATTCAACTGGAGCCATGGATCTCTTCATGTGTGCTCAATGGTTGGTGTTTTAGTCTCTGGAAGTTCTGGAGGGTTTGGTTGGTTGATAATGTTCTTCCCATGAGGTAGCAAACCCTTTCAGCTCCTTCAGTTCTTTCTCTAGCTCTTTCATTGGAGTCCCTGTCTTCAGACTGATGGTTAGGTGAAAGCATGCTCAGCTTTATCTGTATGACTCTGGCAGAACCTCTGAGGAGGCATCCATATCAGGTTCCTGCCAGGAAGTATATTTTGGCATCATCAGTAGTGCTTGTGTTTGGGGGCTGCATATATGGGGTGGATCCCCAGGTGAGGAAGTCTCTGGATGATCTTTTCTTAAATCCCTGATCCTCTATTTGTCCCTCTATTTTCTCCTGTGTGTGTTTTGTTCTTCCTTCTAAGAAGGACTGCGGCATCCGCATTCCGGCCTTCCTTCTCTTTGGGCTTCATAAGATCTGTGAATTGTTTCTTGGGTATTCAGACATTTTTGGGCTAGCATTTGCTTATCAATAAGTGCATACCATATGTGTTCTTTTGTGACTGGGTTACATTACTCAGGATGATAGTTTCTAGTTTTATCCATTTGCCTAGGAATTTCATAGTCATTATTTTTAATAGCTGAGTAGTACTCCATTGTATAAATGTACCACAATTTCTGTATCCATTCCTCTTTTGAAGGACATCTGTGCTCTTTCCAGCTTCTGGTTATTATAAATAAGGTTGCTATGAACATAGTGGAGCATGTGTCCTTCTTATATTTTGGAGCAAATTTTGGGTATAGATACTGTTTTATACGAACACTATGGATGAGGGTGGGAATCAGGAAGCTCCACACTGAATCATTATTGGCATTTAATGGTTGCTAGAGGTGAAAGAAGAGATTTTATTTCCTTCAATAATGTACCCACTGGTTAGATGCCCATGCTGTAGTAATAAACTCTATGTTACTCATGTAAATAACCTTTATTTAAATCAGCATCGTAAATATATAACACATAAAGGCATAAAAAGTAGTAGAATTTCAGGAGAAATGAATGGCGTCTCAGGAGTGGGTGAGAGAGAAAGGTGGGAATGGGGACTGGCTAGGATCAAAATACATCATCATGTACATGTCTAAAAGTTTCACACCAGTAATGAAAAGTGATATTTTAAATCTGATTCTTGTTTGTTCATAGGATTCTGTAACTAAATTCATTGTCCCAGCTCACCCAAGAGTTATCTTTCCTACTTACTTTGAATTCATTTACCATCTCCCTCTCTATTTTTTCTAGAAAAATTCAAAATCTTAGTTGTCTCCTTGAAAATCTAATTCTCAGAAAGAATTTAGATAAAACAGTGTCCAAGTGGAGAGATTCAGTTTTCAGTTGTCACATGGCATTTTTGATTGGTAAAAGTTGAAATAACTGATGTAGTTAAATATTCAAGTCTCTAAAAACATTCTACTTATGGCTCCTTAGGGCTGGAACATGGATTAGAATCCTATTACAGTCATTTCAGTGCCAATGTTGTGAGGTTACACCCAAGAACACATTTTCAATATTTGAGCTAACATGTAATGAAGTGATCAGAAGAATCTATGGCCCTAGAAACTGTGTAAGAGGGCCAGGGGGATGATGTAGCACACAAAGCTCACTTGTGCTAATGTGAGATTCAAAGTCCCATTCTCCAGAATGTGTGCTAATGATAGTAGACATGGTGTCCTTCCTGTAATCCTGTTTGTGAGACTGAGAGAAGCTGTTCCTCAGAGCACACTAGCTAATAAGGTGAATTCACACACTTGTGCGTATGCTTTCATGTGCGGACACACACACACACACACACACACACACACACACACACACACACACTATGATGTTTAATGATTACATTGTAAAAGGATAAAATATCAAATGAAATGTTTGACGTTTAACTAGACTCATGGTTCTACACACCTATAATCCCAGCACTTTGGAAACTAAACAGATCATGACTTTGAGGCTACTGTTAGCTATTAAATGAGGTCTAGGGAAGCTTGAAATATATAGCAAGATGGCAATATAAGTTAACCCGTATTTTAAGTTAACCCGTATTTTCAACAAAAATCTTAGTGGAAACATGTTTTTACTGAAAAATTAAAGCAGCAGACTGTGAAATATTATTTTAGGACATGTAGTACAGGCGTGCCATTAATTTTGTTGGAGTCACCACCCACTTTGTAATTGGATTTCAGGCCCTCTCCATGAGATGGAGCCCTATATGGTAACTTTAATAGGGCATAGAACCTGAGATTAGGTATGCCATGAGTTCTAGGAGAGACCCTTTGATTATTATTCTTATAAATGAACATATTGTTAACTTGCTCCCAAATAACTTAGTAATGATTTCAAAGATCAGTATATCTCTCAGTTCTCATTATTGTTATAGATGACAGCTAACATGGAGACTCATATCTAATAATATATATCTAATAATAATAAGAGATTGTACAGTGCTCATTCCCAAATCTACATTGCACTCCTCTTACTGTGGTTCAGGCATCTTTGTGGAACAGGATCATAAAGACTGTGAGAGTTAGAGGTGGCAGATGACTTCAAGGAAACTGTTTTGAGGACACACAGGAGTTGCACACATAAATTCACAGCAATGACAGTATGCATCGATCTGTGTAATCTCCAGCCACCCAGAATCCCAGAAAAAAAAAAAAAAAAAAGGAGATGGGCATGAAACTCCATCCTACACTAAGGAACTGTTGGCATTTGGTGGTAGCTGGAGTGGGAGATTCAGTCTCTTTAATGTTGTGATGCCCTCCTCCCTCTCCTGGGAGGATAACCACACTTCAGAGGAGGCCCCCTATACAGAGTGGTTGACCAACAGAAACTGGAGTTGATGGGTTAACAAAGAGAGAATAAGAAATTGGGTGTGCAGGAATATGGGAGTGGATCTGGGAGGAGTTGGGAGGTGAATATGATCAAAATATATTGTGTGAAATTTTCAAAGAATTAATAATCATATTTTAAAAATGCCCTCACAGAAACATTCCTCATCTGCTGTGACAGAGAGTAGGTGGGAAGATGATCTAAAATGTCTACTGCTTCTCTGAATATTTCATAAGTATATAGTGAAGTCTTGAGCTCTTCATCTGTTAAAGCTTCTGTGAATTTATCATCTATAGAAGCCCCTGGAAATCCTTCCTCTTATTTTTTCTTCATGAATTAGAAATTATTAAAACTATGATAGGAAACCAATTTTATTTAAGTTGCACTAAATTATTATTTTTTTAACAAACTCAAGAAATTTTATGATGAATGATTTTAAATTCAGGTAAAGCTACCAGAAAAATCTGAGTTTTGTGTTTGGAAATTAGTTTTGTCTCTCTCAACAATGCCAGCATTATGTCAGCTTTAGCATCTGTCAGTCTCAGGACATGCATTCAACAGTTCTGGACACCAGGGAGTTTTCTTACTCGGAATGTGGCCTCTTCTGGTTTGAGCTATAACATCAGCAGTTCAGTTTTTTTGTTTTTTTGTTATACTTATATGTAGTTGCATCTGTTCTGTTCCTTTAAGTATAGTATATTGAATATTGACCATATAATTTTTTTATTTTCTGTTGTTGTCAATGTTCACACAAAGTCTTCTATGACCATTGGTAATTGCATAGAAATTTTAAAATACAAATTCTACCTTTAATTCCATTCCTTCCTATTTTTATAGATGGGTTGTTTTCAGTATATTTGTGAGTATCCTAATGAAATTCCAAGCAGTGGCTCTCTGCTCAGTAACACTAATGAGGAATTGAATGATTAGTTCAACAAGTTAGAGTTCTGTCTCTTTAATATTTAAAAAGCTATTACTTTT
Organism: Micromys minutus; assembly: GCF_963924665.1. Lineage (NCBI taxonomy): Eukaryota > Metazoa > Chordata > Mammalia > Rodentia > Muridae > Micromys > Micromys minutus. The sequence continues at coordinate 31,276,117 of NC_137974.1, forward strand.
TTTTGGTGTGTGTGACTAAACAGTGCCTGTGTGGTGGTCAAAAATAACTTTATAGAGTCTGTTTTCATTTCCAATTTTTATGTGAGCCCCAGGGTTACAATGAGTTGGCCACACTTACAATGCAAGCACCGTTACCCATTGGTACATCTTGCTGGCCTAGGAGTTTAACTTTGTAACTAAAAAAGGACTGTTTGGTTAATGAAAATAACCTTAAAACTTTTCATCCCATGGGTTATATATGCCTCATACTTCCAGCTTTCTCTTTAGTTGACAAAGACCCTAACATTCAGAAACATTTCAAGTTATGGAAAGTCACGAGAAAGGTGCAGCACAGGAATCGAGGCTGGAATACCATGTGATAACTGCAGATTTGTCTGAGGACGATAACAAGGGAATAGTTAGTACTCTGTGGATTGATGTTAAGGCGATATCGATTGGACAGTGGAGAGGTAGGCGGAGAAAAGGTAGGAAAATGGAATAGGAGCAGGTTTTGAGGAGAAGAATCAGGATGGAGCTGGAGAAGGAGGATGTAGATCCAGGTAGACTTAATTGGCGATAGGTAGATATGTACATTTTTAAGGGTTTCTGTAGGTCATTTTATCTCATATAGAAGGGAAGCTTTTTTGTGTAGAGGGTTGGTAGTTTGAGAATTTATGTATAAACCTATCATGAAAAGCAATCAGGATTTAGAGTCATGTTTGTGCCAGGTGGTGGAAGAAGGGAACACGTCAGGGCGGTCGTATCCACACAAGCAGAAGTAACAAGGCTGGTGGAGTGAACCTCCTGGGAAGAGAGGCTTATGGACCAAGTGACGGTGTCGGTGGGCTCCGCTCCACTAGAGCAGCATCCACAGAGTGAGATCTCGGTGGCTGATAAAGGGATAAGCCATCAATTAAATATTTACTGCAACAATACTCTATAAAGATTTAACTGTTTTTAATACAATTAAACTGAGTCCATATTAAAATCAGTTGAAATCACTTTTGACTTAGAAGTGAACATTGTGTATTGAGATTTTATATCAGAATACAGTAGCTAAAACACACCTTTTAAATAAACGTACTGAGTTTATATTTCAAGACTTTTAAGTCATTTCTAAGTCTTGGAATCCATTTGAATCAGTTCAGGTTAGAGAGGCCTTTGCTACTTTTTTATAAATAGATTACAAACAATTGAGGCAAGGGCAAATGCTAAGGTACTAGGTTGTTTTGGATTGAGGTAGATCCAGACTTAGTATCACCTCTGATTATAATTGCTTTGCTTGCTTTAATTTCAGTGTAATTCCTAAAGAAGTAAGATCTCTACTTTAAACACACATCATTTTTTTGCTAATTATCTATTATCCCAGAAATGTTCATGTCATATCATAAAATGTATCTCATGTCCCCATAGCTAAGTGGTGTGTAATATCAGCATGTATATTTGAACTTTGTGGCAATTGTAAAGGGCATTCATAAATGTACATTTGTTGCACACAGTTTTATTTAACAATTGCATCATCTGCTTCCATGTCACTTCTTTTGAGGGACCTGATTTCCTCTTGGTTATAAATGTGTCATAGGGGAATTGCTTTCTTTTTTGGGGCTAAGCAGATGCTTTTGGTTTTAGTTCACTCTCCCTCTTGCCCTCTTCTTCCTGCCTCCCTCTTACCTTCCTTCGTTCCTTCTTTCCTTCCTTAGTTCCTTCGTTCGTTCGTTCGTTCGTTCGTTCCTTCCTTCCTTCCTTCCTTCCCTCCTTCCTTCCTTCCCTCCTTCCTTCCTTCCTTCCTTCCTTCCTTCCTTCTTTCCTTCCTTCCTTCCATCCTTCCTTCCTTCCTTCCTTCCTTTCTTTCTTTCTTTCTCATCAGGGGAGGAGATTTCAGTTTATGGTCTTTTTATATCAACAGACACAGCATCCAAATGTAATTACAGTTGGAGTGTAAGTTTCATGAGTATATCTAATAGAATTTACTGTAGTAGTTTGCATTTGTAAAGGATAGCACTCCTGACCCCCATAGATACTTATCTGGGAGTTAGCGCATTACTGAGATTTGCTCTTGTGTAGCTTTTGTTCTCAGTTTGCTGTGTGAGTGAGTTTTTTTGTCTGACTAACATGAACCAGTAATCAAAGCCAGTTTCAGATGCTTTTGATGTCTTGGACTACTTGTTTAGTCATATAGTATCTAATGACTTCTAATTGAAATATTAATATCTTTTATAAATGCATTTTAAGGGAAAATATTTATCTTTACCCCCAGCTAACTCATAAATAAACAAGACTGAGTCTCACTAGATTTATTTAATCAGTTTTAGCACAATTACTGGGAGCATTAGCTTAGTCTATTTTTCTTTATGTTAGACTGGCTAATTTCCAGCTGAGCTCCCCATGTACTTGCTGTTTGAGTTTTTCCCTGGTTATTTCTCCTCAATCAATCTGTCTCAGGGGCGGATAATTTCACTTGAGCATATGTTCCTGGTCCAACACATCTAATGGACGCCTCCTGTACCCTCCGTGCTCCTTCTTCTTTCTCTTTCTCATCTCTCCTTCATTCTTCTTTCTTTACTTCTTCTTATGGTCCCTACCTGTGACTCCCAGCCTGCTAACTGAAGCCCCACCTATCTCTGCTCTCCTCAGTAATTGACTATAGCCACTTTTTAAAAAAACCAGTAGCTTTATATTGGTGAGCAAGATTTATACAACGAAGGCTGGTATGAGTGAGAATTCACTCTTCTGTGGGCAACCAGATCTTAGGATTCAGAATTTAGAATTTGTATACACAGCATGAGACCAACCTCTAATAGTCATTGGTCTTGAGAATTAATGGGATTTTTTAAAAATTAAACTGAAGTAGAATTAGCAGCATGTATCCTGAACTGCTTAAAAATTAGCAAAATAATTATGAGTTTATATTTAACTATCACAATATTATAAAATTTATAGAATTTTTCATACTTTCTTTGAAAATCAACATATCATTGAGGTTCAAGTGACTTTATGTCTTTTTCTTTATAAAAATAACAAGACAAATATAATACCAAATTGTCTATTCCTCTCTTCTGCCCTTCTACAAAGCAAAGATTTGCAATATAGATTTATTTGATTTGTTGAGATGTAATAGAAAAACAAGTTAATTGTGTTATATTTTAGATTCTCGCACTTTTGTAATAATGTCTCCAGATTCTAATAGAGAAGAGAGATCAGTGAGTATTTTTGATTTATGAAAAATTTCTCCCTTGTTTAGGACTTTTCTTTGAGGTTTAGATTCAGGTGACAATTATGAGGAATGCAATCACATCCATAGACCAGGGTTAGTGGTTTTATTAAGCTGGTAACTCACAGTCAAATTAATTGGGCTAAAATTTATGTGGCAGGAGCTACTATAAAAGATGACATACATTTAACTACATTAAATGTAGCATGTATACTGACAAAAACTGAAGAGAAATAATTGTATTTTCCATGTGGATATGTGATTATTCCTAATAGTTTCTCCTATCTTCTATAAGCTTTACATTTTTAGAGAAAACATTCACCAGAAATTAGAAAAATAAACCTAATAAAATAAATACATGCATATGATTATTGTGGCATGTTTACAGGGATATATTAGCTATAGCTCTGCCTACCCTTGTCATCTTAACTGACTGAAATACAGAAGATGGCTGTATTTATCAAGCAATATGAATATTGTGAGGACAAATTGGTATTTTACAGTCAAGTCTATAAAAGAGGAGAAAGCATTTGCTTTCCTAAAAGATAACTATAGATGTATATGGATTTTCTATATATCATCCTGAAACAATGGAGGAAGTGGTAATGGTTGGAATGTATTTCATAGGCTCATTTTTTGAATGCTTGCTACCTAGTTGTTGACACTGATCAGGGAGGTGGTGGAACCTTTAGAAGTTGGAGCCTTGTTACTGAATGCCACTGGGGTCAGACTCTTGAGTTCATAGCAATGTTCCATTCCCAATTTACACATTTTGCTGCATTTGTATAAGTAGAGATGCAATCTCTCATCTTGTTCTGGACACCTGCTACCATGTCTAGACTCTCCCACTAGAATCACAAGATAACCTCTTTCTCATTTAAGGCTCTTTCAGTTCTGATCTTTTATCATAGCAACCAAAGGGACGTGATAAGGAAACAGTGCTGTGCTCACATCAGTGTTTGTAGGTTCCCTTTTAATGAGCATGAAGAAAAAACTCAGAATGATGGAAATTAATTCCAAAGAGTCACAATAAAATGGCATTGTGGTTATGTGATGCCTTGTGGGAGCATATCTGGAGTTAACTTTGGCTGAGTTCTTACTTGTGATTAATCATGAATTTGTCTGCCTACATCTGCCTTTGTTTTTAGTTAAGATGTGCATTATATTCTGCCAAGTTCCTCCATTTATACATATATCCTTGACGACTGTCCAAGCCTGGAGGAAATGGCCTTAGTCAAACATAGGTCCTGTGTATCATAAACTTGCCACATAAGCATTTGTGGTCATTGTTTAACTTCCTGGAATTGCTCATGCTTTCTGTTGCTTGCCTTTAAAAGACACTGAGAAAATATACTTGTTGCTGGCATGGTATTAACCAGCAGCCCTCCCATATCTGTTTCTTGCATCTTCTTTCTGCCTTTCGTGTAATCATCCTCAGTTCACTTGTTAACATTTTCTGGAAGATGGTGCCTAATGTGGGGATCAACTACTGGGAACACAGTGAAGGACATTTTGGAAAGTGGAGCACTGGGGAAAGTGGAAGTGTTGGAATCTGGTGAAAACACACAGGAAAACAGATAAAGGAGCTCTGAAAAAGTAAGGGTTGATTCCCTGAAGGCCCCATTTCTGGCCCCACTGGAGTAGATGCCAACCCCGAGAGCTGTGGAGAGGGGGAATGATGTGTAGCTAGAAGAGCTGTCACAGAGAAGACACAGCATCTCAGAGTGGCTACCAGGCAGAGCTTGCTTAGGGAGATGGTGATGGCAGTAATGCTGCTGTTCTCTATGGACTTGAAAGCTCTGGTATAAGTGAGTTATGATTGAATCCAGCAAGTTAAAGTATAAGACAAAAATGTTTATGGAAAATGTGTGAGCTTGATAAATGCAAGTGATAAGTGTTAGAGGATATAAAAGAACATGGATGATGATGATTTAGAGATAAAATATGCTTCAGACAAAAGATGTTTAAAGTTGGTAAATGCAAATAATGCTCGAAGATCTAATAAGATGTTTTAAGGTAAATAAGTACAATTTATGAAATATAAGAAATTATTTAAGGCACAAAATATGGAGAATGTTTCATATTCCTACATATGCCATTGTTATTTCAAAGTTTAGAATTTTAACATTGAGCAATGCAGTTCTGATAATGGAACATTGACAGTTTACTATTCAGTTACAAGCTTATAATTTCCCTTTTGCTCTCTTGTGAATATAAACTTAAATATGCTTCTCACCATGCTAAAAACATCCGTGTTCAGTCTATATATCTAGCCTTCTGGATTGAGGAAAAGAATTTTCTGTGTCTTTTATCTCAAATCTATAACTTTTTTTAGGTCTCAAAGGCATGAATGTACTCATGTTGTCTAACAGACACCTGTTAACTATATCTCTTAAATGTAGATTTCAGTATACTGGTAAATACTAATATACATCCTTCTGTATCAAGTCTTAAGACTTGGACCTGCTTGTCACATATCAATGGACTCTATATAATATATCTGCCTGTTACAATTGAGTACTTGGCCCCAAATATAAATAATACAAACCAATATATATCATCCAAGTTAGAATTTATATGCATTAAAATGTGTATATAAGATCTATATTTTTATTCATGGGTCATCAGAAGATGATCTGTCCTAATAACTGCATACACATGCATGTGTATCTATAAACTATCCACATTAAGTATAAATTATTCATTAAATATAAATAATACAAGTCAAATAATTATATACATTGAATGTGATGTATATAAATTAATAAGTAACAGTAAATATAAATCATGTATAACTATTGGTTATATACATTAAATGAAAATTATATGTGTTAACTATATGTAATAAATATAATATGCATTAAATATCATATACTTTAAAATATATACTTGAACTATTGTATTATAAAACATGAATTATATATATATATAATATAAATTATAATTTATATGATATACATAATTTAGTATGTCCTTAAGGACAAGGAATTATGGAATGAATCCATGGGACTCTAAAAATTAAGTTTCATACAAGGGGGGGGGATTGTATACTTCTTTACCACAAACTTTTATTTTGAATTTTTTTACCTTACATGCTGCCAAAGAACTCTCTGCTGTTCAGTGTCTGTGACAACCTACAAGTAGGTGTATTTATGCCCAGGTGAAATGGAAGGCTCTTCTTACTAGAATATGGAATAGTCCTGATTCAGTACTGATATGAGGAAGAGGGCATGTTTGTGTTTTCCACAAGATGCTAAAGGAGTGTGGTGAGACACATTGATGCTAGGATAAAGAATGATGCTGACTGTGATCTTGCTGATTTCCCTGACAATGGTGATGGGAAAACTGTATTTTATATATGTTCCTGACCCACTTTTACTACATCCTTTTGTAAGGTCAAGGGCAGAGGTAGTTGTGATCTCTAATAATACTCAGCTGTTAGGATTTCCTTGGCAAAAAGTATTTTAAATTGGTGGTTCAGGGCCTGTATGTTTGTATTCCTAGAAATAGTACCAATGCTGGAGGTGTTTCTGTGAACTCTTAGACTTAGGAGAAGAATATCTCAAAATATAGTGCAAATACCTATTAAAATGGGAATGCCTACCTCTCAGACTGATCACACTGGACAAGCTGCCTTGCCTCAGGCTTTTTGACCTTGCATGACAAGGAACATGGAGACTGTGGAAACTGATTTTGAATATTTAATCAAGTGGAGAAGTTTTTACAATGACTCCTTTTCCTATAATGTAGCTGGTTATTCTGACTCAACCATGGACTGGTCTGGAAATCCAATATTGTATAAAAGGAAATGACAATAGGCATTTGGAGGGCTAGTTCTGGACATCTTTAGAGACATATTTGAAAATTGGCATCTGCCTTGTATGATATGTTTGCTGTGGGTAAAAATGGAGCAGTTTCTGGTGTTGTTAAATGTAACATCATGCATTACCCTACCCACCTTTTACTAATTGGGAATTTTACATTTGTTATTGACTCTGATAATGAGTGTGATGTTTCTTGTTTTATCTTTTGTCCAAGTGTGTTTCTGCAGTGTATAATGGTTAATCTGTAATGGTAGTACATCAACTATCTATTATTTTTATTCCTCTAAATTTATCTCTACACTGGTATTCTGAAAAAGGCTTACAAATATTAGAAGAATTAGATCTCACTCTGGCAAGGAGCAAACCTATGGTGGGGTAACCATTGTCAGTGTTGTTGCTCTCTTAAAGTCAGTGCTACTACTTCTGCATTAGCTTTAGCTCAAGAGGGACAAATAGCTATTTTTGTTAATTATCTTCCTGAAAATATAACCAATTCATTGAGTATACAAGAGAATTTGGATAGAGAGGTAGAACAAAGAATTGCCACATTATATGATATTTATGATATAGTGCAGATTATGAGAGATGAGGTACAAGGGATGAAATTCAGTAGCCATTTTAAATTGTCATGTTCAGTATCTATGGATTTGTGTAACTCTAAAAATGTATAACGAGAGTCAGTATAATTGGACCAAAGTAAAAAGCTACCTTCTGGTATATAGCATAATACTAATGCATTTTTAGATTTGTTAGCCCTGCATAAGGAGGTTGTAAATTTAAGAAATGAGCAACCTTTGTCTTTTGACATTGTTAGCTTTGCAAATAATATTCTAAAAAAAGTTATAGGCTCTTTTTCCTTCAAGGTACTTGTTTACATGTCTCTTATTGGGCACAGCAGGACTTGGCTTTATGACCCTTTTAATGGCATGTCTATTACCTGTTCTTTTGAGAGGAATCATCAGAGCTTTCACAGATGTCAAAGCAGAGTTACAGAAGTGCAAGCTCCAGTGTCTTCCCTAGCAGAAGTTGGTAGTCAGTGACGGGTAAGATCATCCTGAAAACCTTCTCAACCTAAGACAGGCTGTGAATACGAGATTATTCACATGCCAATGACAGGTAAGAGCTGTGTTTTCCGATGACAACCTAAGACAGGCACAACTTTCTGCTCCATAACTAATAAGATGACTGGCTATTATAGATAAAAAAGATGGGAAGGATTCTCTCAGAGGTGGATCAACCGAAGATAGGACATGAATGCCAGGATTCATGCACCAATGATAGGTAAGATCCATATACCTTGAGAGGACTCCTAAGATGGGCCCATTCTTTCTATGCCAATAGCTGAGACAGCTTTGGCTTATGCAGATAAAAAGGGGGACATGTGGAAGCACATCCAGATTAACCTTGGCTGACTTCTTGCTTGTGATTAATCTTGAATGAGTCTGCTGACATGTGTCTTTGTTTTTAGTTAAGACATGCATTATATCCTGCCAAGTTCCTCTACTCATGCATATGTTCTTAAGAGACTGTCTAAGCCTGAAGGAAATGGCCTTAGTCAAAGAGGGCACACCTCTCCAGAAACAAATTGGTGACCCTACTCTGAAATTACTAAAGGGATCACAAATGTCATTAGCTCAGAATTCTTTATTTTCAGAAGAAAGACTAGGCAGAAATAATATTTGTATAGTTCAGTTACTATCTACAAGACAATGAAGAGAGGTTTAGAGAGAAAAAAATCTAATTTTAGTTATGTTGGTCAGGGTGGAAAATGTCATAGAATTGTGGCAATATATTAGATTTATGAGTAGCAACATTGTGAAAATCACCTTTTCACCCACTGCATGTCATTTGTAAAGCATATGCAAGTTGATATGTGGTTATAAAACAAAGACATAAACAAGTACACTTCTTATCTTGTGAGTGATGAACTATTCAGTGGTAAAGTTGTACATGGTAGATAGCAATGGCTTATGAAATAGGTTTATGAAATTGGTCAGAACACACTTCTTTTCCTTTTTTGGCTCTATTTTATTTATATTTCAAATGTTATCTCTTTTCCTGCTTTTTCCTCCATAAACCCCCATCCCCCCTCCCATTGCCCTGCTTCTATGAAAGTTCTCCCCCCAACCTACTCACCCCAAGGCATGGGTCCCTTCATGTGTGCTCTTTGGTTGGTAGTTTAGTCCCTAGGAGCTGTGGCTGGTTGACATTGTTGTTCTTATGGGGTTGCAAACCCCTTCAGCTCCAACTCCTCTGTTGGGAATCTCGTTCTCAGTTCAATGGTTGGCTCTGAGCATCTGCCTCTGTATTTGTCATGATCTTGCAGAGCCTCTCAGAAGATAGCTATCTCAGGCTCCTGTCAGCATGCATTTCTTGGCATCAACAATATTGTCTGGGTTTGGTGGCTGTATATGGACTGGATCCCCAGGTGGGGCAGTCTCTGGATGGTTTTTACTTTAGTCTCTGCTTCAAACTTTGTCTCTGTATTTTCTCCAATATTTTTGTTTTTCCTTCCAAGAAGGACTGAAGCACCTGCAGTTTGACCTTCTATATTTTTGAGTTTCATGTGGTCTGTGAATTGTATGTTGGATAATTTGAGCTTTTGGGCTAATATGTACTTATCAGAGCATATCATGTGTGATTTTTTTTCTTTTTTCTTTTTTTTTTTTTTTTTTTGGTGATTGAGTTACCTCACTCAGGATGAGATTTTCTAGTTCCATTGATTTGCCTAGGAATTTCATGAAGTCATGGTTTTTAATAGCTGAGTAGCACTCCATTGTGTAAATGTATTGCATTTTCTGTATCCGCTCCTCTGTTGGAGAACATCTGGGTTCTGGCTATTATAAATAAGGCTGCTATGAACATAGGGGGGGCATGTGTCCTTGTTATATGTTGAAGCATGTTTTGGGTATATTCCCAGGAGTGGTATATGCCCAGGAGTGGTATAGCTGGGTCCTCAGATAAGACTATGTCCAATTTTCTGAGGAACCTCCAGACTAATTTTCAGAGTGGTTGTGCCAGCTTTCAATTCCACCAACAATGGAGGAGTCAGAATACACACTTTTATACAAAATGCTTTAATTTTAGTTTTTCAGTTTTTCTATAATCCACTGGCTCCACTTGTCTGCATATAGTGCTTCTCAAGTTGTGCATTGTTACCTCATTGGGGTCAAATGTACCTTTCATATGCGTTACCTAAGAGTATCCTTCATAACAGATATTCACATTATGATTTATAATAGTAACAAAATTATAGTTAGAGGGTTTCAGCAAAAGTAATTTTATGGTTTTGGGTCACCACAACATGAAAATCTGTATTACAGGGTCTTAACATTAGGAAGGTTGAGAACCCCTTCCACATAAATAAACAACTGAAAATGTACTTAATATTATTCCTGTTCCAACCTCAATATTATGCTCCCAGAAAGTCATTAAAGAATAATAAGCTGCGATGAAGAAAATCTACTGAATAGTTTTTATATAAATACTAATATAGTTAATTGTATTATCCACCATTCAAAAAGTAATAATAGAAAGAATGCATGAATCATAGGGATATTACATGGGCTCTTAAAATTAAGGAAAAGGGCTCTTCTGTCTCAGCCACCCAACTTGGTACTCAGACTTGCCACATGATAATCTGACATTGTCTAGACAGTGAGTTCCTCTGACAGAATCTCCTTCCCCCTCTCCCACAACCCTCTAGAAATAGCTCTAGTCCTATAACAATTATCTGAGTGTAGTCTGGCCTCACATGCTTGTATCAAAAGGCTTCGGACAGGGTCCTCCATACTTATATGCCTACCCTTAAGACTCTCTTATCCAACCTTTTCAGCAAGCTATTCTAACTGCACAGTCTCAACTCTAATGCAATTATGTATAAAATGCACAAGATTATATCTTACAGAGTGAACATATATTTGAAAATAAAATATATTAGAAGTTATTTTCTGTGCAGAAGAAGGCTTGTTCTTACTTTTCATAAGTTAATACGAGACAGCAATGATTAAGCCATAGCAGATCCTTTCTACATTTAGCATGGTTAGTATTGTTCTACAGTTTAATATTTAGAAATTAATAATTTCATCACATTATTATTAGTGTAATCACTTCTGGATGCAATTTGTTTGTATGGATGCTACACTTCAAAGCAATTTTGAAAGGGTAAACTTGTGTAGCAAAAATATGGGGATTGTGAAGGTTCTTAGATGTATCACAAACACTAATTGCTTACAAATGTGCAGTATTTAGTTCAAAGAAAAGAAATGTGTGTGTATAGTTTTATTTTGTAAAAAGTATGTCTACTGCATCTCAAACATGACTGAATTAAGATGAATTGATAAAATTATGATAAAAAATTTGATACATATGAAATGAAATCCAGTAACTTCTTTGTGTATAAATGTAAAAACACCTTTTTATTTTAAGGTACTGAACTTTAGTTGGAACTCAGAGAACCATCTTCCAGGGACATGGGACAGTACATTCCTAAAGTGGGCTGAGTTCTGGCCTCAGTGATTTTAATGTTTTGTCCAGCTGTGATTCTTTCATGATGGTATTTTCAGCCAAGGTAGTCCCAAGTGCTGTTGAGTTTCAATTTAGCTATCTCAGCAGCTATTGCTGGTGCCAACTATGATTTTATTCCTCTTACTAGTCATTTCTTGCTGTAAAAATTGGTATTTGTGCAAGGAAAGAAAAAGATAGGAAACCCTCCCCTTTCCCTGCACCTGTGGCTAAAGATCTGCATTGCTCAATTGGGGTTTTCATTCTCATAGTCAAATGGTTGTTCCAACTGTGACACAATTTGTTATCATTTATCCTACTTGTGATATTCAACATTTCATGTAACAACAATTTGAACATAATCCTAGGGCCTTGACCCAAAACCACAAAATATTTTTTAAAATAATTGTGATATTTAGTACAAAATGATTAGAACAGCTTTTTACACTTTGAGGAAATCATTATATGTAGCTTCATATACCAATAACTTATTAAATAGAAATATTTTGTAGTTCAGTTCTTTTAAACCTTAAATCCATGAACACAGGTCAAATTCAAAAAATGCATTTTGTACAACTTTAACTTCTGCCATCAATTTTTATCATAAATAATTACAATCACACACACATACACACACATACACACACACACACACACACACACACACACACACACACACACACACACACAAAAGTGAATTTAGAGCACAGAGAAAATGGTGTCCAGGAATGGGTCTCTGACGTTTTGTACGATGGGGAAGATGGGCATTCTCTCTGAAAGATGCTAATTTTTCCTGTGCTTGTACTCTCATGAGTGAAATTCATCAAGATAACATTTCTTTGATGTTTCTCTACCCTACCCTCAAAAGTGAAAAAGAAAAGCCCCCATTCTTTATTCATGAATATTTTCGCGATGATACCTGACCCCGTACAGTTATACTGTCCTGGGTCACTGGAGGACCCTGAGCCTTCACATCCTCCCTGGATGAGTGGGCAACAAGTTTCATCTTGCCTGTTGGTGATGACTCCATGCCTCCTTTCTAATCGTCATCTGAGACTTTCCTCCAGTAACTTGCTTTACAATGACCAGGATTAACTATATCATTCGTTGTCTTTAGCACTTCGAAATACAGTAAAGTATACATAATTACTCTAAGATACGGCTCATTTAATTTGATTAATTCTTACTCTTGTGTGAAATTTACCTTACTTTGTTATGAACTAGATATTATTCAGTTGTCTATCTGCATAGCCGTACTATCATTATTTTTTTCTTTACCTTGTTAGGCAGCATTTCAAAAAATACAGTTCCATTCTAAACTTGTTCTATACCTGTTTATTTTTATACAGTCTTGCCTTGTCAAGGATAATTATATATCATTCAAGAGTACATAAAGAGAAATATATTCCTTATCCCAGTTTTGTCTGTGTAGTGTTATAGTTTGCATTTTTCAATTTATAGTTATTTCTTAATTTGATAAGATTACCTTTCATTTCTAACTAATTTCTACTTTGTCCATAATCTGGGTCTCATGATCTAGATGCTCATTTGGCACATTCTCCATAGCATCCCGTGATGGCCCATTCTCCATAGCATACTGTGATGGCCCATTCTCCATAGCATCCTGTGATGGCCCATTCTCCATAGCATACTGTGATGGCCCATTCTCCATAGCATCCTGTGATGGCCCTTTCATACATCAACTCCCTAATGGATATTCTTCACTTTACTGTTTGTAGTTTGACACTTTACAGTATTGCAGAGGGAGGCCCATTCTGACTCATGCTGAGCAATTATGAAAAGATTTTGTGAAAAAGATATAAAGCACATGAATTGGGTTAAGAGAAAATAAGGCTAGAAACCCAAGAAGGGAGGACATTATGATTATCTTCTGTGTACAGAAAATCTACATTTATACTTTAAACAATGGGGGTGTCTATCCAGCTAACATGGTCTCTCCCATGTCCCCGCTTTTCTGCTGTGCTTGAGACAACTTGGTTATTTCATATTTTGCTTATTTCATCAGTGAAGCATTAATACCTTACTGAATTTATTAGATATGGATCACACCTGTAACCTTTTTACTTCCAGAACTGTTTATGTATTTTTCTTCTCAAACTGTAGCCTAGTAGACAGGAATGTTGGAAGAACCAGCGGCTGCCTTACTGTGTCACTCTAGCCCTTGCTGTTTCCTCCTGTTTGTCCCGCCGTTTTCACTGATGCTTCCTTCCCCAGTTACAGAAATGTTAGTTTGCATTTTATCTTTCTGTCTTTTATCTTTGAATTAAATATCTAGTTTTTAAAAATCAGTTTCTTTCCTTTTTAAGTATGCATTTGGTATTACATAGATTAATTTTAGCACCTCTTACTTGATTCTGCTCTGTTCATTGAAAACATGCTGCAAAGAATCAAACTTGTGCAAGGAATAAGCTCTGAAACCACATATGTAATTTAAGGGCTAAGCAGTTAGGACTGCGCTCTCTCTCTCTCTCTCTCTCTCTCTCTCTCTCTCTCTCTGTCTCTGTCTCTGTCTCTCTCTCTCTCTCTCTCTCTCTCTCTCTCTCTCCCTCCCCCTCTCTCTCTGTTTCTCTCCCTCTCCCTCCCCCCTCCACTCTCCCCCCATCTCCCCCCCTCCTTCCTTTCCTCTCTCTCCTCCCCTCCCTCCCTCCATGCCCTCTCTTTCTCTCTCAGAAAAAGAGACCACGAATTTGAAAGAGTGCAAGGAACAATACATTGGAAGACTTGAAGTGAGAAAAGGGCATGAGGAAATGCTGTGATTATATTTTGATATGAAAAAAACTAAAGAAAAATAAGAAAAACAAAAATAATCATAATTTTAAAATAAATATTTTATACATTTCTTACAATTTTGAATTGTGCTTGTTCATGATTAAAAGAATTCTTTGCTTTTGATTTCTATTCAATTGTGTTGTGGTAATAAATTCAATTAAAATGTAATTCCAATTAAATGTTACTTTTATGTTATAACACTTTATTTGATAATTCGGTTTCTCTCCTCCCTTCTACTTGTTGTCTTGAGGGTTAGGTGTATCTTCTCTGACTGATGTGTGTTGGGGGCCTCATATCAGCTGGTGTATGCTACCTGATTAGTGGTGCAGTATATGAGAGATCTTGGGTGTCCAGGTAAATTGAAGCTGCTGGTCCTTCTACAGGTTCACCCTCTTCCTCAGCTTCCTACAGCTTCCTTCAGCAGCTTCTGTTGGTTGGTTGGGTGCAAATATCTGCATCTGACTCTTATAAGCTGTGTATTGGGTCCTTCAGAGGGCAGTTATGATAGGTCCCTTTTTGTGTGTGCTTCATAGCCTCAGTAATGGTGTCAGGCTTTGGGACCTCCCATTGAGTTGGATCCCACTTTGGGCCTCTTGCTGGACCTTCTTTTTCTCAGACTCCTCCCCATTTCCATCCCTGTAGTTCTTTCAGACAGGAACAATTATGGGTCAAAGTTTTGACTGTGGGATGGCAGCCCCATCCTGCACTTGATGACCTGTCTTTCTGTTGAAGGTTGGCTATACAAGTTCCCTCTCCCCACTGTAGGGCATTTCATCTAAGGTCCCTCCCTTTGAGTCCTGAAAGTCTCTCACCTCCCAGGTCTCTGGTACATTTTGGAGGGTCCCCTCAACCTCCTAAATCCTAAACTATATCAAACTACATTATTTATATTATTTGAATACAACTTTTTGACAATTTTATAGGGAAATGTCTCTGCACCTCATATATTGTTAATTTAACCTTTGTCTAAATGTATTCTTCTGTGAAGACTATGTAGTTTTGTTTCATTTTGACAATGTTTTTCACTTTATTTTTTCTTAGTATTAACCTAAGGGTGTCAAAGCTTATTAATGTTTTGTGAATGTTTATCACAGCAATTTTTCATTTTATGTACTTATTTTTATGAATATAGTAATTCTCATTTAAATTTGAATTTTTTTTTTGTGGCAATTTTATTATGAGCATATGTATCTATGTTTGTCAAACTTGGTATATTGGGCATTTACTTTAAACTAAATTCAAACATATATTTCTCTTAAAGAAAAATTTGCTCATATTTGTAGTTATATTACTTTTACATATGTGAAAATTTTATTCTGTTTTATCTTCTTTAAAAATGAAGATATTTATAATACTTTTGTAACAAATACTTTATAGACCTGTATAGGCAAATAATAGGATAAGAACAGGTCATTTTGGGGTCAAGGTTCAGGTTAGACAGATGTTTCATAAATGATACAAAATTTCTGTAGGGAGGGATAAATTCAAAAGATGTGTTTTTACAACACAGTGGATGTAACTAAGGACAATGTTACATTCCTCTTTAAAAAATCCTGGAGAGAATAGTTGAGAGAGAATAGTTGAGAGAGGATAGTTGAGAGAGGATAGTTGAGAGAGAATAAATAGTTGAGAGAGAATAGTTGAGAGAAGAGTTGAGAGAGAATAGTTGCTATGTCTTCTCAACAATGGAAATAAGTGAAGTAATGCATATGCTAATTACTTCCATTACCCATCCCACAATGGATATATATTTCAAAAACTGTTGTAAATGTTAAAAATGCATGTTTTTCTTTGTCAATTAAAAGTTAATTGACAAAGAATAGAAAGACCCAGTTTGGGCCCATGTGCTATGTATAGTTAATTTATTTCTTTTCTTCCTGTCCCTGTCAGTCTCCATCTCTGTCTCCCCCCCATCCCCCCCTCAGCCTTTTCTCTAGAAAGGAGAGTTTAGTGTCATGCTGGTTTCTCTGTTATTTTGTTTCTAACCTACTTGTGAGCTACTTTGATTCTCCAACTCATGCACTCAGTTTGATATTCCTTATTCAATCAAAGCACTCACTTCTATTTGTGGAATGTGGGATTAATCTTTGCCTGTACACAATTCTGACATTAGTCATTTACAAAGGGTAGAAATTATTTTGATATATGTCTTTGAATGGTAGTTATGATTCACTTATTTTTGCAGCCAAAAATGAGGTGATTGTGTAAATAATCTGGGTTTACTTCATATGTGTGTGCGTGTGCATGTATGCCTGAACTCAAGTTTTTCTTCATATACAGCAAGGACTTTATACACCGTGTCATTTTTCCAGTGCACTGATTTTATACACACACACACACACACACATACACACACACATTGGCTGTTTTAGTCAGGGTTTTACTGTATAGTCCTGGCTGTCTTGGAACTCACTCTGTAGAAAAATTTGGTCTTGAACTCACAGAGTAACACCTGATTCTGCCTCTGGAACATTGGGATTAAGTGGGTGCACCACCACTGCTCAATATACTCTTAAAAAAATTAAGCTTGTCTTATTTTAATTTGAACAAAAAGATTGTTTTTTTTTTTTTTAAAACATTGTACCTTGTGCCTTCTTTTGGTACTATTTATAGCTTTAGTATAAATGTTTTATGTATAATTGTGGGTTGGTGTCTATGTGCAGGTGAAGGCAGGCACAAGATAAGGCAAAGCCTTGATTGGGCAGTGAAAAAGAAAGGCAGGCACAGAGTTTTTGGGAGGTAAGAGAGATAGGAGAGAAGAGAAGAACCAAGATGGAGGAAGAGAAGAATGGGGTGAGAATTTACTGATAAAATCTGATTGATATATTACAGTTGGTTTTACTAGGTTACTGGGAATTGTGACTGAGCAGAGTCAGTAGCAAGAGAGTCATGAGCTAGGCAGTCATTGCATGGGGCTGGTGTGGCTGTGACCTACCAAGGGAACTTAGATATTTGGGTGGAGACGATTCAAGAGCTCTGGGCCAGAGAGTCTGCCAAGTCTGGTTGATTAAGATGATGAGAAGACTTTCCTTGTGCCATGCAGCCCTCTGGTGCCGGCGCTAACATGAGATGGTGTTCATTTTTTATTATTTAACGCAACATATAATGTCTTTCATTTTTTAAAAGAAATATGCAGCTACAGCCTAGTAATATTTTCCAATGTTATTTCATATCTTTCCAAGAAATACAATTATTAATAGATATTAATTATCATATTGCAAGCTAACAACAACTAAATGATACTAAAAGGATATATTTTAGTGTATAATATGATAATAAATAGTTTCTACCAGATGTGGTGTAGGGTGGTGTAGGGAGGGCAGAAAGGGCATATTTGCTGTCTAGTGTTTTATGAGTAAGGACAACTTTTGAGACAATCCTAAGTGTGATCTGCTGTTTAAAGATATCTATCTATCTATCTATCTATCTATCTATCTATCTATCTACCTACCTACCTACCTACCTACCTACCTACCTACCTACCTACCTACCTATCTATTTATCTATCTATCTATCTATCTATCTATAGAAATGACACTGGGTTCTTTAGTACTGTGGACAAAGGTAAGTGTTTTATGTTCAAGTAATTATAAGGTATTAAAAATAAAAGCACCGTTCTTGTTGGAAGACATGAGAAGGCACTGAATTTAGCAATCTCCTTCAATAATATTATAGGTGCTACCCCACGAAGAACCTTCTAAGAATAATACTGAAGTTTATCTCCTATAATTACTTTCTTAAACATGGAGAAGTAATGATTAGAAGATATCATTTAGTTGTACAATTTTTTTGTTGTTGTTGTCCCCAGTGTTGGATAGTCCCAAGTATTTGTCTTTGTTACCAAGATGTCATGAAGTAAAATGAATAATAAATTGAAGAATTAAAATACCTTGAGCAAGAAAAGATAATAATCCTCTGTCTCACCATTATCTCTGACATTACAGTATATTTTGTGCTACAGATTTAATTTTCTGCTGAGTAAGGATGGCCAGCATGCACCAAACTCAACAAGGCATTGAGGACCACAGTATTATGTGCTAGGCTGCTTAATGGAATATGTGTTTTAGTAAAAGAATCCTTGAGCAAGGTTCTTGACTCATTAGCTCTTATTCTTAAAAGCTTGGAGCCAATGTTTCTGTTGGGAGCAAGCCTACATCTGTATATTATGAAGGTCAGAGTAAATGGAAGCACCAGAGGAAGCATACTCCTACGCTTGAATAATTTTTTTTCTAGTTGAACATCTGTTTTTGTCTTTAGAATCAGTGTTAATGTCACAGGAAGTAAGAGCTATTTCCTAGACTGGTGTGTTGTCCAACACCACATCCTGAGGTGCTATAAGAGAAAGAACAGCTGTGAAGGTAACCACCTGTTGCTATGAGCTTGTTTCTATGATACTTACGATTCAAGGTAGAAAACTGTGGATGTTTAAGACTTGAATTTCCAGAGGATTTTTTAAAAAAGTCATAGAAGCAGAAAAATTTATAAAGAATATAACATAAAAATTGAATTATAATGCTAAGGAATATATATGCATATATATGCAAATGCTCACCAAATCTGTGAACAAGATTTTGCCTTAAGTATTTGTAATATTTGACTTCTCTAAAACAGTCATCATGGAATATTTAATGTACATTTGCCTCAGTGAGCACAAAAGTCTGAGATGACTCATTTCATATATAATTGCATAATTTTTATAGGTAATGTTTTACTTCATGAGCTTGTCACACCCTCATTTGTTATCTAGTGCCCATAGTGAGAAAGTACCCAGCTCCCACAATAATGTTATTAATAGGGATGTGGATCAGTTTCACAAAGAAGCCAGTGAATCCCATGCTAGCAAAACCTATTGATGTGGCCATGACAATCTTCTGGAATTCTTTTCTATTGAGTTTGGTACACCTTTTAACCAGCTGAAATGAGTTCTTTGCAAACTGCTGAGTTGGCTCAACAAACTGCACTACCTAATCCATGTCAATGGGATGGCAGTTTGAGTGGGTAGAGACACATAGCATAGGCCATAATATTTTCATTTAGTCTTTGTACCATAAATCATCTTTAGTTTGCTTAAAATACCTAACACAGTGTAAATACTCTTCTCATAGTTGGTATGTCACACACACACACACACACACACACACACACACACTCACTCACTCACTCACATAGGTGCTGCTGTCACTAAGTTTTTTTCTAAACTTTTTGTCTTAAAACTGTCTAATGGTTTCTTGATATCCAGTAATGGTGCAAAAAACGTAAAAGCTACACAACTCTCTGAGACTTCTATATTCTGAGAAGTCAGAGAAGTCTGGGACTACCAAATGAGTAAAACTGACACTTCACCCTCAATTGTCTTACAAATCATATAGTCAGAAAGAAGAAAACCCATTCATTGAGGGACATCACATAAGCATTTTTAAAGAGGAGTATAGTAAAAATGGAAATGACACAAGGTCAACCATGATTGGTTGATATGATAGGATCCCTAGACTTGATAAAAGGGCTGCACTCTACTTCCAGATTGAATGGCATTATTCCAAGGTGTCTTATATGTGTATCTATTACTATATCTATCCTCTGATATTTTAATTCTTTACTTATGTGGTAGTTCCAATAATCTGATGTATGACTACATCAAATAGGAGATCTATATTTTTAGGATATCACTGTAATTTAAGACTCAGTACAGTTACCTACATATGGAATGTGCTTATTACCTGAGTATCAGTATATGATTTTATTTCTACCAACTTGGCTTGAACTGGCATGTTGTGCATATAACCTGAGAGGATGAAATACATACTCCTTTTCTTATTAGTTAAAAAAATTCCTAGAAGCACTCCCATTTTAGATGCTTCTATCTTAACAAAAATCTTTCAAATGAATTTGTATTTATTAGCTATTTCCACATACCATACTTTTGACGTGAAAACAACTTTAGCAATTTCTTTTACACACACACACACACACACACACACACACACACACACAATCCCATCAGTTTTTATAAACACATTCTTGCCAAATGAGAAATTGGCATTACTTGATCTATTTATATCATACTAATCTTTCTGATCTGTTATTTCTTTGATTTATGTTAGCACTGTGAGGATCATTTTGTATGGAGGAAGTGGTTGGTTAATTTTAACCTTTAGTGAAAACTTCTATGTTTTCATACTTGGAGTCTTTCACCTCTTCAAAGATATAAAAGTACTCTAGGAAATCTATCAGATATGCATAGTGAGTTTAACATTTTGGTATGTTACCTCAGCTCACAGAAAATGTTAATTAATAGACAACCCTCAAATATTTCTGTTTAATTCTGTCCAAGTCATAAATTACATCATCATTCTCCATCAGCTGCTTGTTTTCCAGACAGAGGTCACATTAAATTCTTCACATTTGGTTTTGTCTTTACTTCCTCATTGGAATAGAAGGGCTGTACACATAGAAACCTGTGATTACTCTCTCCGTTGATTGGCAACTTGCTGTGTTTTAGAATCTAGGAGGATGTTTGTAGTAATTTAACACACTTTGACCTTCTTATTAATTCTATAAATTCTTGATCCCATCCTCTACAAATCGATCCAGCATTCACTATTCTTTCTATTATTGATGAATTGCTATTTTAACATCGTGTCCAAGTTTCCTTGCAAGCTGGTTCTTTGTCTTATGTGCATTTCATATTATTTTTATCATATCACTAAAGGAAAATTTAAAATGTGTGACAGAAATAGTAAATTAACTCATCTGATACGCCTCTGATAACATTCAGTATGGCCAGGAGTGAAAAAGTAGACCATGTTACTATTTAAGGAATGCGTTTGCAGTTGGATTCAGTAACTGACAGACTGTGCATTTTTGGAGTGAATTTCTAATTGATTAGAGCAGTGGTTTTATTGTCAACCGATAATTTAAAACAGGTTATTTTTAGCTTGAATATGTCACATAAAAGGAAGTCATAGGTCCCACTGGACAAGATTTGGTACATTCCAGTTGGTGTGGCTATAGGCAGATACCTTTTTTTTTTTTTAAATTCTCTAGATGCATCCATTTTCTTTTTCTTTTTCTTTTTTTTTTTTTTTTTTTTTTTCATAGACTGTCTTTTATTGGTAAAAGGGCACATAGAAACAATAAAAACCACAATGGGGTTTCCTAGAAAAAACAATAGTACACAAAACATCTAAAGGAGAAGCACAGTGTTTCTAATACAAAGAATTTAACCAAACTCTTTCCACATGGTAAATAAGGCAGTGAAAAATTTGCAGGCAGTAGTCCCCTGGTTGTCCAAGACTTTAGAAAAACATTTTAGAGAGTTTAACAGAAAGAAAAGAATGTTGTAGAAAATATCAATCAATACAATTTTTTTCTTTTTTTTTTCGTTTTTCTTTTTTTACAGTGAGCAAAAAGTATATGTAATACAGGGTGTAACCCGGAATTTGTCAATGTGTTCTTGGTGTGTAAGGATTGAGCATGACTTTTTTTTTTTGTTTTGTATTGTTTTGTTTTTTTCTTGGACTTCACACTGTCTGTGAGTTGTTTCTGGGGCAGTGCAAGCCTCTGGGGTTAGCATCCCATTATCAGTGACTGCATATTATGTCTGTTCTTTTGTGACTGGGTTATCTCACTCAGGATGATATTCTCTAGATGCAGCCATTTTCTTAAATATTTGGTTAAGTCATTGTTTCTGGTGGCTGAGTAGTATTCCATTGTGTAAATGTACCACAATTTTTGTATCCATTCATCTTCTGAAGGACATCTGGGTTCTTTCCAGCTTCTGGCTATTATAAATAGAGCTGCTATGAACATTGTGGTGCATGTATCTTTGTTGTATATTAAAGTGTCTCTGGGGTATATGCCCAGAAGTGGAATAGCTGGGTCTTCAGGTAGTACTATGTCCAATTTTCTGAGGTATCGCCAGACTGATTTCCAGAGTGGTTGTATCAGTTTACAACCCCACCAACTGTGGAGAAGTGTTCCTCTTTTTTTCGAAACCTCGCCAGCATCTGCTGTCATCTGAGTTTTGGATCTTGGCCAATCTGACTGGTGTGAGGTGGAATCTCAGGGTTGTTTTGATTTGCATTTTCCTGATGGCTAAGGATGTTGAGCACTTCCTTTGATGTTTCTCAGCCATTCGATATTCCTCAATTGAGAACGTTTTGTTTAGCTCTGTATCCCATTTTTTAATAGGGCTGTTTGATTCTCTGGTGTCTAGCTTTTTGAGTTCTCTGTATACCTTGGATATTAGGCCTCTATCTGATGTGGTGTTGGTAAAGATCTTTTTCCATTCTGTTGGCTGCTGTTTTGTTTTCTTAGCCTTACAGAACCTTTGCAATCTCCTTAAGTCCCATTTGTTAATCTTTGACCTTAGAGCTTGAGCCATTGGTGTTTTGTTCAGGAAATTTTCTCCTGTGCCTATGTGTTCTAAGGTTTTCCCTACTTTCTCATCTAATAGTTTCAGTGTATCTGGTTTAATGTGGAGATCTTTGATCCACTTACACTTGAGCTTTGTACAAGGAGATAAGAAAGGGTCTATTTTCGTTCTTTTGCATGCTGAGTGCCAGTTGGACCAACACCATTTGTTGAAAAGGCTGTCCTTTTTTCCATTGAATGTTTAAAGCTCCTTTGTCAAAAATCAGGTGACCATATATGTGAGGGCTCATTTCTGGATCCTTCTATTCTATTCCATTGATCCACATGCCTATTTCTGTACCAGTACCATGCAGTTTTCAGCACAATTGCCTTGTAATATAGCTTGAGGTCAGGGAGAGTGATTTCCACAGATGTTTTCTTGTTGTTGAGGATGGATTTTGATATACTAGGTCTTTTGTTATTCCAGATGAAATTGCACATTGATCTTTCCAACTCAATGAAGAACTGGGTTGGAATTTTGATGGGGATTATATTGAATCTGTAGATTGCTTTTGGTAGGATGGCCATTTTTAAGATGTTGATCTTTCCAATCCATGAGCATGGGAGATCTTTCCATTTTCTGAGATCCTCCTCAATTTCTTTCTTTAGAGGTTTGAAATTCTTGTCATACAGGTCCTTTACTTCCTTAGTTAGAGTCACACCAAGGTATTTCATAGTTTTTGTAACGATTGTGAAGGGTACCTTTTCCCTAATTTCTTTCTCCACATGTTTGTCCTTTGAGTATAGGAAGGCTACTGATTTGTTTGAGTTAATTTTGTATCCGGCCACTTTGCTGAACTTGTTTATCAGCTGTAGGAGTTCTCTGGTGGAATTTTTGGGGTCACTCAAGTACACTATCATGTCATCGGCAAAGAGTGATGTTTTTATCTCTTCCTTTCCGATTTGTATCCCCTTGATCTCCTTTTGCTGTCTAATTGCTCCAGCCAGGACTTCCAGTACTATGTTGAATAGGTAGGGGGAAAGTGGGCAGCCTTGTCGAGTCCCTGATTTTAGTGGGATTGCTTCAAGTTTCCCACCGTTAAGTTTTATGTTGGCTGTTGGTTTGTTGTATATTGCTTTTATTATGTTTAGGTATGGACCTTGGATTTCTGTTCTTTCCAGTACTTTTAACATGAAGGGGTGTTGAATTTTGTCAAATGCTTTCTCAGCAGGCAGATATCTTAAAAGTAGTTTTTGTTTATATGTTCATAATACTGCATATATTCTAAATTTATTCACTTTACCATCATTTAAAATTGTGAAAGAACTAAATTTTTTAAAAGTTAACCAAGGTGCCTCCTTTGCAGGTAACCTGAGTGTTTTTTTCATAAGATTCAGCAAGATATTATGAACCCCTTGATAACGGAGGACTTGTGTTTTCACAGCACAGCAAAGACATTGCTGAATTTTGCAAATTGCAAACATACCCAGAGTAACAGAGTATCAGGATGCAAACAAGTTGTTTCTGGAGCATCCTCATAGAAGCAGGGGGAGTGGGGGATGGGATAGGAGGTTTATGGAGGAGAAACTGGGAAAGGGGATAGCATTTGAAATGTAAATACAATATTTACAATTAAAAAAAAGGAAAAGAAAAGAGTTATGAGCTTCTTAGCAGTCAAGAAGAGAGTACCTTTCTAAGAATCAAGGTTTCATTCTCAATTGTTACCTTTAATCAGTTAACTCGTGCGAGTCAGCATCTTTTAAAAGACTGAGTGATGGTCTGTGCTTTGTGTCAGTCATGTTTTGCTACACTCAGCATTGTATTCTCCTACATATTTCAGAGAAAATATTCTTTATTGATCTAGCTTTTATAGAGTGACCTTTATTTTGGTCATAATTATTGAAAAAGGATAAAGCAATATCGAAATGGACTTCTGTAATTTGTTCTAGAAACAGAAGATTTTAAAACAATGGCTTGATCTTAGGTAGAAAATTACAGTAAATGTGCATTTCTTCCCAGATTCCTTAGACAGTGTCTGATTTGCCACGTCTCCATTATAGAAAAGATACTGGCTCCAAACGCATGCAGTACAACCTGTTTGCACTGCACAGTGCTGCGTTATCCATGTTTAGGTAGATAAGATCACGATTTAGTAGTTGTCAGTCAGTGTAAGTCTTTGACAATATCTTTATCTATTAATCACTACTTCATATCAAGTCTGTATTCCAGGTGTCATCTCACTTGGTTTGTGCTTTTATTGTGGCTTACAGTATTCTCTGATACTTCCCACCAGGTTTATTTAGCCAGGGAATGGAGGATCACAAGAAATGATATGCTGTTTTCCTATACTAATGAGTAATGTGTACATATTTACATTGTGGATTTCAGAACAAGGTGATGAATATTACCTAAGTAATAGCCAAATCATGACTTTGCTTAGAACGAATGTTCTAGTCATAGAGAGTTTATTGATCTTAACCCATGAAAGCTGATAGTCTAGAATATAGAATATCATAGTAAAAATATGACCATAACAGATATATTTGAAATATAATCTTATTTTTATGCAATCTTCATTTGTTTATTTGAACACAGAAACATAAACATTAGAATATTGTTTCAGGTACTAAATCTAAAGCTGTCTCAAAATTCATCACCAAGGGGCTGGAGAGGTGGCTTGGCTGTGAGAGACTTTGCTCCTCCTGTTAGTGGCATGGTTCAGTTTCCAGGGCCAACGTGGCTGTTCAAGCCACCCTTAACTCTGCTGCCAGGAGTTACATTGCCTTCCTTTGGTTTCCACAGATACCAGACACAAAAAAGATACACATACATACATGTGGATCAGCCCTCACACACATAAAAGTGAAAAATGATGTTTTAACAATAGTACATAAAATTAATAGTAAATAATAGTAAGTAATAAGTAATAGTAAATAAAAGTAAAAAAATCATCAACCTGCTCAGGTTATATTTGAGGAGTTTCAACATGTCCTTCCTCTGGTCATCATTTGCTATAAAGAAGTGATTTGAATGTTATGTCTGTTTAAAATTCTAGAGCTAAATTCTATTGTACTTAGAGTAAGTGTATAGTTTTTCTTTGATAAAAGAAAATGAAGGATACAAATAAATTCATTTTCAGTGTCATATTAGAAAATTTATTTCAAAGTAAGTAAATATTGTCTGATTTCTCCTTTGTGTAAGTTACTCAACTTCTATGAGTCATGTTTTGTTTTTCTTTTCTAGTTTGCTTCTGATTGTACTTTGAGTCTTAATTTAATTTTCTGGATGTTTATTTCTCAGTTGAAGTATTAACTTACCTAAGAATAAAAGACTTTTTCTTTGAGTCTGAACTAAGTGCTCTAATAATGAAGGGTTTGCCAGTAGTGAATGCCCTATATCAGATTTAAGTGAATAACCAGGTGTTTGATTTCATCCACATGGAATAGAATGGTGTTAGAGTCTTAATTATTATTGGACTGGAGGTGTCCCTACTTCAATTAAATGTTATTTTATATATGTTTGGTCTTCATGAAACTTTAGATAAGAGCCGCTGATGTTACTGGAGTCAATTTGTGAATAACAGTATTTTTTAGTGTTTATGAACATGGAATATCTTTCCACATATGTATTCCTTCCTGGTTTCTTTCATCAATGACAGATGTTTGTTTGTGTTTTAAAACTAGATACTATGCATTTACATTTGAAATGTTATCCCTTTCTCCTGCCCCACTCTCGTCACTCCCTCCTCCTCCATTTGCCTTCACAAAGTTGAACTCCCTCCTAATCACCGACTCTACCCCACTGCTTTGGCATTCTCCTATATTAGGAAAACATGCCCTCCCTGGAGGAAAAGCCTTTTCTCACATTGATTCCAGACACTGCTGTCTTTCAGCTACATATGAAACAGGATCAATAGGTCTCTCAATGTGTGCACAAAGGTTGGTGCTTTAGTCCATGGGAGTTTTGGAGGGTTTGGTTGGTTGATAATGTTGTTCTTCCCATGAAGTTGCAAACCCTTTCAGATCTTCAGGTTTTTTTTTTTTTTAATTTTATTTTTTTTTTTAGCACCTTCATTGGGGTCCTGGTGTTCAGTCTGATGGTTAGCTGCAAGCATTCGCAGCTGTATCTATATGACTCTAGCACAGTTCCTGAGGAGGCATCTCTGTCTGGTTCCTGCCAGTAAGTACTTTTTGGGACCAGCTATAGTGCTTGGATTTGGTAACTGCATATGCGGTGGATTCCCAGGTTAGGCAGCTTCTGAGTGATCTTTTCTTTAATCCCTGTTTCTCTATTTGACCTTGCATTTCCTCCAGTGAGATTTTGTTCTCTTTTCTAAGAAGGACTGAGGCATCCTCATTTTTGCCTTCCTTCTTTTTGAGCTTCAAAATATCTGTGAATTGTTTCTTGGGTACTGGGTATTCCAAGCTTTCTGGGGCTAGTATCAGCTTATCAGTGAGCACATACCATGTGTGTTCGTTTGTGACTGGGTTACCTCACTCAGGATGATAGTCTCTAGTTCCATCCATTTGCCTAGAAATTTCATGAAGTCATTGTTTCTAATAGCTTAGTGGTACTCCATTGTGTAAGTATACCACATTTTATATCCATTCATCTGTTGATGGACATCTGGGTTCTTTCCAGCTTCTGGCGATTATAAATAAGGCTGCTATGAACATGGTGGAGCATCTTTAGGGCATATGCCTAGGAGTGGAGTGGCTGGGTTTTCAGGTAGTACTATGTTCCATTTTCTGAAAAATGGCCAGACTGATTTCCAGAGTGGTTGTACAAGCTTACAACCTCACCAACAGTGGAGGAGTATTTCTATTTCTCCACATCTTCACCAGCATCTGCTGTCTTCTGAGTTTTTTATCTTAGCCATTTTGACTGGTGTGAGGGAGAATCTCAGGGTTGTTTTGATTTGCATTTCCCTGATGACTAAGGATGTTGAGCATTTCTTTAGGTGCTTCTCAGCCATTTGATGTTCCTCAGTTGAGAATTCTTTGTTTAGCTCTATACCCCATTTTTAAATAGGATTATTTAATTTTCTATAGTCTAGCTTTCTGAGTTCTTTATATATATTGGATATTAGACCTCTATCAGATGGAGAATTGGTAAAGATTCTTTTCCAATCTTTAGTCTGCCATTTTGTTTTCTTAACAGTGTCCTTAGCCTTACAGAAACTTTGCAATTTCATGAGGTCCCATTTGTCAATTCTTGATCTTAGAGCATAAGCCATTGGTGTTCTCTTCAGGAAAATTTCCCCTATGCCTATGTGTTCTAAACTCTTTTCTACTTTCTGTTCTATTAGTTTCAGTGTACCTCATTTTATGGGAGATCTTTGATCTTTGCACTTGAGCTTTGTACAAAGGGATAGGAAAGGATAGATTTGCATTCTTCTGCATGCTGTCTGCAAGTTGAACCAACACCATTTGTTGAAGAGGCTGTCTTTTTTCCATTGAATGTTTTTAGCTACTTTGTTAAAGATGGAGTGACCATAGGTGTGTGGGTTTTTAATTTTGTTCCATTGATCTACTTGCCTATCTCTGTACCAGTACCATGAAGTTTTTATCACAATTGCTTTGTAATATAGCTTGAGATCAAGGAAGGTGATTTCCCCAGAACTGGTTTTATTCTTGAGAATAAATTTTGGTATTCTAGGGTTTTTGTTATTCCAGATCAATTTACAATATGCCTTTTCCAACTCTATGAAGAATTAAGTTAGAATTTTGATGGGACTTGAATTGAATCTGTAGATTGCTTTAGGCAAGATGTCCATTTTTACAATATTGATCCTGCCAATCCATGAGCATGGGAGATTTTTCCATCTTCTGAGATCTTCTTAAATTTTCTTCTCAAGAGTCTTAAAGTTCTTATAATACAGATCCTTCACTTTCTTGGTTAGGGACACCCCAGGTATTTTATAGTGTTTGTGACTATTGTGAAGGGTGTCAGTTCTCTAATTTCTTTCTCAGCCTGTTTATCTTTTGAGTAGAAAAAGGCTACTCATTTGTTTGAATTAATTTTATACCCTTCCACTTTGCTGAAGTTATTTATTAGTTGTAAAAGTTCTCTGGTGGAATTTTTGGGGTCACTTAAGTATAGTATCATATCATCTGCAAATAGTGATATTTTGACTTCTTCCTTTCCAATGTGAATCCCTTTAATTTCTTTCTGTTGTCTAATTGCTCTGGACAGGACTTCTAGTACTATATTGTATAGGTAGGGGGACATTGGGCAGCTTTGTCTAGTCCATGATTTTAATGGGATTCCTTCAAGTTTCTTTCCAATTAGTTTGATGTTGGCTACTGGCTTGCTATATATTGCTTTTACTATGTTTAGGTATGGGCCTTGGATTCCTGATCTTTCCAAGACTTTTATTATGAAGGGGTGTTGAGTTTGTCAAATGCTTTCTCAGCATCAAGTGAGAGGATCATGTGCTTTTTTTTTTTCTTTAAGTTTGTTAGTATGGTGGATTATGTTGATGGATTTTCTTATGTTGAACTATCCTTGAATCCCTGGGATAAAGCCTACTTGGTCAAGGTAGATGATTGTTTTGATGTGTTCTTGCTTTTGGTTTGCAAGAATTTTACTGAATATTTTTGCCTCAATAGTCACAGAGACATTGGCCTGACATTCTTTTTCTTTATAGTGTCTTTGTGTGGTTTAGGTATGAGAGTAATTGTGGCTTCGCAGAACAATTTAGGCAGTGTTCCTTCTGTTTATATTTTGTGGAATAGTTGGAGAGTATAGGTATTAGGTCTTCTATAAAAGTCTGATTGAATTCTCCACTAAACCTATCTGGTCCTGGGCTTTATTGGTTGGGAGGCTTTTGATGTCTGCTTCTATTTATTTAGGTGTTACAGGAGTGTTTATATGGTTTATCTGATCCTAATTTAACTTTGGTATCTGGTATCTGTCTAGAAATTTATACATTTCCTCCATGTTTTCCAGTTTTGTTGAGTATAGGCTTTTGTAATAGGACCTGATGATTTCTTGAATTTCCTTAGTTTCTGTTGTTATGTCTCCCATTTCATTTCTGATTTTATTAATTTGGATATTCTCTTTTTGGCCTCTAGTTAGTCTGGCTAAGAGCTTATCGATTTTGTTGATTTTCTCAAAAAACCAGCTCTTGGCTTTGTTGATTCTTTGTATATTTCCTTTTGTCTCTATTTGGTTCATTTCTGCTCTGAGTTTGATTATTTCCTGCTGTCTACTCCTCTTTGTTGTATCTGCTTCTTTTTGTTCTAGAGATTTCAGGTGTGCTGTTAAGCTGTCAGTGTATGCTCTCTTCAGTTTCTTTTTGGGGACACTCAGAGCTATGAGTTTGCCTCTCAGTACTCATTGCATCCTATAGTTTGGGTATGTTGTGTTTTCATTTTCATTGAGCTCTAGAAAATCCTTAATTTTTTTCTTTATTTCTTCCTTGACCAAGCTATCATTGAGCAGAGCATTGTTCAGCTTACATGTATGTGTGGGATTTTTGTTGTTTTTGTTGTTGTTAAAGACCAGCCTTAGTCCATGTGATCTGATAGGATGCATGGGAGTATTTTGATCTTCTTCTATTTGTTGAGGCCTGTTTTGTTCCTGAATATATGGTCAATTTTGGTGGAGGTACTGTGAGGTGCTGAGAAGAAAGTAAATTCTTTTGTTTTTAGATGAAATGTCCTATAGATGTCTGTTAATTCCAGTTGATTCATAACATCTGCTAGTTTAGCTGTGTCTCTGTTCAGTTTCGGTCTCCATGATCTGTCCTTTGATGAGAGTAGGGTCTTGAAGTCTCCCACTATCATTGTGTGTAGTGTAATACATGCTTTGAACCTAAGTCAATTTCTCTTACAAATGTGGGTGCCCTTCTGTTTGGAGCATAGATGTTCAAGATTGAGAGTTCATCTTGTTAGATTTTTCCTGTGATGAGTAAAAAGTATCCTTCATTATCTTTTTTGATAACTTTTGTTTGAAAATCTATTTTACTTGATATTAGAATAGGTACTCCAGCTTTTTTCCTGGGCCCATTTGCTTAGAAGGTTTTTTTCCCACACTTTTATTCTGAGGTAGTAGTCTGTCTTTGTTTTTGAGATGAGTTTCCCGTAGGCGACAAAATGCTGGATCCTGTTTACATATCCTGTCTGATAGTCTATGTCTTTTTATTGAGAATTGAATCCATTGATGTTAAAAGAAAATATAAAATCGTGATTTTTGTTTCCTGGTATTTTTCTTGTTAGATTTAGACTTATATTTGTGTGTTTTTCTTCTTTTCTTGTGTGTGTGATTATTATTATTATTATTATTTTTGCTTTTTCTTGAGTGTAGTTTCCTTCCTTGTGTTGGAATTTTCATTTATCATCCTTTGTAGGGCTGGATTTGTGGACAGGCGTTGTGTAAATTTGGTTTTATCCTGGAATTTTGAGAGTTTTGCTGGATATAGTGACCTGGGCTGTCATTTTTGTTCTCTTAGGGTCTGTATGATGTCTGTCCAGGATCGTCTAGCTTTCATAGTCTCTGTTGAAAAGTCTGGTATAATTCTGATTGGTCTGCTTTTATATATTACTTGTCCTTTTTCCCTTACAGGTTTTAGGATTCTTTCTTTTTTCAAATATTTGGTGTTTTGACTATTATGTGTTGGGAGGAGTTTCTTTTCTGGTCCACTCTATTTGGAGTTCTGTAGGCTTCCTGTATGTTCATGGTCATTTTGTTCTTAAGGGAATGAAAGTTTTCTTCTGTGGTTTGTTGAAGATATTTACTGTGCCTTTTAGTTGATATTTTTTAGCCTCTTCTACATCTATTATTTTTAGGTGTCCCGTGCCACCGTCTGGACAGCAAGAACAGACGCGGTACACAAGGATCCTTCTGCAGCAAAACTTTAATGGAGGAAGACCCCGAAGGGCGGAAAAGCACCAGTTTTATACCCTTGAGGGAGGTGGGGGAAGCGTGTCTCTACCTGATTGGCTGCTCGCTGGTGGTCTGATGATTACGCTCCGAGATGGGCTGTGACTTTGGCTCGCCTTGCTCTTCACGCATGCACTTTTAGGTTGTTTGTCAGTTTTAGCTGACTCACGGTCCCGGAAACCAGCGCCATCTTTGCAGGACATTGGCTGCAGCCTCTTACATCTCCTCCTTTTTGTTTTTTCAAACAGTGGGTGGTCTAGGCTAAGAGGCCTGGACTAGAGATATTCTCGTGCTGTGATCTCTGTCTTAGGTCAATCACTCTCAATGTAGCCTTATCCGTTTTAGGATTCCCTCATCGCCTCAGGGGTCCTGTCTTAGATTGGTCTACACCAGAGGAAGGTTGCCCATCACTGAGTATCACAGCTGATAGTCCGTTTCGCCTCTTAATAATCCTAGGGCTAAACTCCATGCAGGAGGCCAAGCGCTATGGGGGTAAATTTACTAGTTATTGTCTGAGTATAGAAAGCCGTATTTCGGGAGACGCTCCGTGATCAAGAGCAACAAGCGCTTGAGCAATGACAGCTTTGTCACGTCTTTGTTGAGACCTCAGCTTACAAACCAACCAGAGCAAGAACACGATCCCACAACATAAGATTACTAAGAATAACCCCACTCCCACCCATTCCTTAAAGTAGGAGAAAATAGAGGAAATCCAAGTGGACAGCCCCTCGGTCAGCAACAGGTCCAGTCTCGTGGAGTTCACTTCCAAGATAGCAGGTCTCAATTCGAGAAGCGTCTGCTCGAATTCAGTGGTCCAATTCTGCATTAAAAACCGAGAAAGGGATTTAGATAAATTGGCCGCTCGGGTAAAATTTTCAAATCGCACAGAAGTGATGCAGAGTCCAGGTAATTTTTGTTCACAGTCCAATTGGGCCATCTGCCACAAGATGTCTACTTGTTCTTGGACGAGGTCTATGCGCTGATTAATCAGCATTATGCCTCCCTGTATCTGGGAATTGGCCGTGGCCTGGAGGTCCAAGGCAGACATCACCTGATCCGAAAGCTCATTGATGGTTTGTACAGTCTGCTCTGATGTCGAGAGTGCCAGTGCCGAGGCCGTAACTGAGGCCGCCACAGCTGCAGTGGCAATCAGACCCACGATAACAGCAGAGATTCCAAAATCTCTTTTCCCTCTCAGCAGGCTCAGGCTACTGGGGGCGTCCACTGGAACAGGGACGAAGCAGGACATGCGAGTAACCACAGCCGAAGGATAAACAGCCACATCCCAGCATAAGGCATAAAAACAATTACTTGGGGAGCAATCTAAGCTGTCTTGACCCTGGATCATACCGATGTTACTTACTATCCAAATAAAAGGGGGCCACACACAAACAGGGGAAGCCAAGTGCTTCACTCTCTTATAAGTTGTATATTTTACACTGGAGGTCTTCCATTTGAAGCTCCCTGAATACTTTCCGGTTCGCAAGCCTGCGGCCATGCGACCCTTCCAATCAAAGCCTAATTGTCCCTTTTCTGCATATCCTCCCTGTAACATTGCCATTGGTGATAGGTCAGTAAAACTCCCATTAATTCCACAAAGAAGCCACTGATCAAAGGGGTTAGCATCAGCTTTGCTAGGATCTCTAAAGGTAAAATTATATCCTGCAAAGGAACTATTAAAGGAGGTGCCAATATATGGGGAAAAGGAAAAATAACCTTTAACGGCCCATGATGACCTTCTGGCCTGGCATCCAGTCCAAGGAAGCATTAGATCATCAGTCATAATCCCCTTGCAAAATGGCGCCAGCCTGGGCTGCTGTGGTGGGACATCATCACCCGAACGGCTAGGCCACCATCCAGAAATTACAGAGGCGTTAGCTACTATATTAGAGGTCGAGCCCCAGGTTGCATCTTTAAGCCAGGCTGCTGATTGGTTGTATAGCAGTATGCAGTTACTATGGTCCCCCAGTGTTAGAACCACTGTAGAGCAGAGGCTGCCTTTGACAAAAAGTGTCCGATTGTCCTGTAGGCTCTGAATCTGATTATCTAACGGCAACTATGCAACTCCTAATTTCCTATTTGTAGCAAAAAAGCGTGGGAATACATGAGCTGTATGCATAACAGGCATGGGTAAGGGGAAGGTAGACATAATCCCCCATCCAGGGTCTCCCAAAGTGCTAGGAACCAGTATCCAAAAGAGGAGTAGCAGGATCATCTTCCATCTCCGGTTTCCTCTGGTGGTCATCATCCCTGCCGTGGGGTATCTTCCTGGTAAGGCGCTCTGGGATCCAAAAGGGATTGTCTTCATTCTGTGGGAAAACAAACAGCTCCCCTGGATCTTATCAAAATAGGATCCGGGCCTTTCCATTGTCCTGTCAAGACATCTTTCCATTTGACCATTTCTTTAGGTGTGGCAGGCTTGGAGCAGTATTGCTCAGCCGCATTCCTTCCATGGTCATCCAAATTTAGAAAATTAAGTGTACAAAGAGCTATTGATACTGAAGTCCGGGGTGTGGAGGACAGTACGTCCTCTATTCCCCCTTTTTGTTTTATTAAATAGGATTTGATTGTACAATGGGCACGTTCAACAATGCCCTGTCCTTGAGGATTATAAGGGAGGCCAGTCATATGGGTTACTCCCATTTGTTTGCAGAATTGCTGAAAGTTTTGTGAGGCATAAGCAGGTCCATTGTCAGTTTTTAAAATTTTTGGTTGTCCCCAGGCACTCCATGCCTCAAGGCAATGTTGGATAACGTGTGAGGCCTTTTCTCCTCCTAAAGGAGAGGCAAAGACCACGCCTGAGCACGTATCAATGGACACATGGAGATACTTAAGTTTTCCAAATGACTGGATGTGTGTCACATCCATTTGCCAAATTTGTAGTGGACGAAGGCTTGTCAATTGTACCTGAAAAAAGGGTTACCAAAACTGCTCAGTTATCTGAGGCAGCTGCAAGCACTTGTGCGCTGCAGTAAATGGGACAATCAGCGTCTTTGGTTGCCTACCAAAGTGTGATATTGCTAATTTTATGCCTCTGATGGCTAATGAGGCCACCGCATCAGGGTACTAATCAATGACTTTTGCAGGGGAGGCATTGGGATGGACCCATAGTAGGGGTTCCCCTTGCCACAAGACAGCAGTTGGAAGTTGCAGGGTTTTGAACACACACAAATCAAAGGGTTGACTGTCATCAATTCACTGCAGCTGGGCAGATTGTAAAGCACTCTCTACCAACTGTAGTGCCCTCTTTGCTGAGGGTGTTAACTTTCTGAGGGAGGTGATGTGAGGATCACCTTCGAGTGTGTCAAATAAGGGCTTAAGCTCTACTGTGGGTATCTTGAGAAAAGGTCTCAGCCAATTAATATCTCCCAACAACTTTTGAAAATCATTTAAAGTATGTAAATGATCTCTTCGAATCTCTTTTTTGTGGAACAATTTTGTCAGGGAGAATCCTTGAACCCAGAAATGACCCTATGTCTGCAAATTGAACCTTTTCGGTAGCGATTTGAAAACCCCGTGATTTAAGGACATTAAGCAGCAGAGGATATGCTTGTTGGAGAATATTAGTATCTGCATGAGACATTAAAATATCATCCATGTAATGGACAAGCAAGAGAGTAGGAAACTGCTGTTATATAGGTGCCAGAGCCATCTGCACAAATAACTGGCACATAGTAGGACTATTGGCCATTCTCTGAGGCAAAACTTTCCACTGAAAATGTCTATCTGGTTCTGAATGATTAACTGTAGGTAGGGTGAAAGCAAAACGTTGCCTATCTTTACAATGAAGGGGAATGGAAAAGAAACAGTCTTTTATGTCTATAATGATAATTTTCCAGAATTTTGGCACAGCTGATAACAATGGCAGGCCTCGCTGTACTGAGCCAAATAAGCACATCTGGGCATTAATGGCTTGCATGTCGTGGAGCAATCTCCATTTTCTAGATTTTTTTCCTGATGACAAATATAGGGGTGTTCAATGGAGATGTGGAGGGCTCTAGGTGTCCAAGATTTAGCTGTTCTTTAACCAATTTTGTAGCTGCCGATAATTTTTCAGAGGATAGAGGCCATTGAGGCACCCAAACTGCCTCCTCTGTTAGCCATGGAATGGGTAGCAAGTTCTCAACAGCCCCTAAGAAAAACCCAGTCCCTGTCTTCCTTGATGACCTGAAGAGGGGACTGGCTCTAGTCTTCCTTGTTCAAATGCTCCTAAACCTTTTCCCTCAGTATATCCCATCTTTTTCATATTACGTGCTTGTGGGGAATATTCATTAGTCAAAGTAAGTCCAAGTCTGGACAATATGTCTCTCCCCCAAAGGATGACTGGAAGAGGAAGAACATATGGGATAAAATGTCCTGATTGGCCCTCAGGTGCTAGCCAATGTAATGATTTTGAACTGATGGTGGGGCTAGACTCATATCCTAATCCCTGCAAGGAGTGGGAGGACTGTGTAACAGGCCAGGAATTAGGCCACCAAGTCGATGAGATGATACTTTTATCAGCCCCAGTATCAAGAATGCCAGTAAACGTTTTTCCTTCTACAACCAATTTGAGTGAGGGGAGAGTCTGTAAGTCAATGGCCAAATAAGCTCTGGGAGCATCAGGTGACTGGCTATTGTTGGGCATACATTTTGGTAATAGTATCATCAGTTGTGCAATAATATCTCCCACGGATATGGAGATGACTCCGGTGGGGCTGGAACACAGGATTTGAAGTTCACCCTGATGAGCACTATCTAGTATAGCTGGCAGCACTATCATACCCTTCTTTGTCATGGTAGCAGTTCCTAGTACCAACCCCGTAGTGCCCAGAGGCATTTGTAAAGTTAAAACGGTGGGGATTGGTTGAAAACCCATGTCTGGCACTAGCATGAGCTGGGTGGTGGAACTGAGGTCCAATCTTGTGGGCTGGCAGCCTGGGGGAGCCCTGTTTGAGGGACCCAGTGCTGCCGGCATTGGTCCCATATGTTTTGGGGGCCTGAGACCTGTGGCCCCGAAACCCGTTTTTTGGCATACTTGACTCGGGTATTCCTTGCTGTGGTGGGGGAAGTACTCGTCCCTGCAGATCTTTAATGGACCGACACTCTGATGCCCAGTGATATCCCTTTTTACACCTAGTACAGATACCTGGAGGCCTCTTTTGTCCTTGTCCTGGGCAATCTTTTTTAAAGTGTCTAGACTTTCCACAGTTAAAACAGACTTTAGGACCTTTGTTTCCTTTAAGATTTAGATGCTGGAGTTCTTGGATCATGGCCGCCGCAAGGCCAGCATTGGTCAGAGAACCACCTAATTCATGACAGACTCGGAGCCAATCTTGTAGACCCTTATTCTTCCTAGGAGTTATAGCAGCCTTACATTCTTGGGTGTTTTCTCAAAGACTAGTTGTTCAATAAAGGGCATGGCTTGATCTGGATCCCCAAAGATTCTAGTGGCTGCTTCAATCATCTTATCCACAAAGTCTGAAAATGGTTCTTGGGGGCCTTGTATAATTTTTGTCAATTGATTTTCACCTCTGCCCTTTTTCGACAGTGCTTTCCAAGCTTTTACCGCTGATGCCGCAATTTGGACATAGGCTCCCCAATCATAATTGATTTGGTTATTGGTGTATTGACCCTGTCTGGTCAACATCTCAAAGCTCCAGTTTCTCTGCGGTCCTTCATTGGCTAGATTAACTTTTACTTGGGTGTGTGTGGCCTCATGCCATAGAGCCTTCCACTCCATATATTGGCCCATACTGGGTAAGACTGCCTTCATTGTGGTCTGCCAATCTCCAGGAGTCAGCGCGGCAGTAGCCAGGTGCTCAACCTGGGATACTGTAAAATTGGCATTGACCCCATACTTGCAAACTGACTCTGCAAGTTCTTTTATTTGAGTGAACTCTACGGGCACATGAACGCGTCCCCCTTTCGCTGCCTCAAAAACAGGGAAGGACTGAAAGATCTTGTTATGTACATCCTTAGTAAAAAAAGGAGTCAAATGTCGGCCCGGGGTCGTACGGAGGTGGGGCGGTCAGTCTTTTCAGTAGAGGGCGCCGACCTCGCTGCTCATCAGGATGGTATCGCTCCGCTTCATAGTGGGCGGCCTTTTCCTCTAGATCCTCCTCTTTTGAGGGATCGAGATCATAATCTAGGCCAATAGCCTCCAAGTCTGCCAGTGGGTAAAGTCCATGAGTCTTTGGAGGTTCTTTTTTATGATGTTTTCTTTTTTGGATGTTCTCCTGAGAGGCCCCCAGTGCCAAAGGCTTAAGTGGTGCCCCAGAGGGATCAATTGCCAGTAAAGGCTTATTTGAAGGTCCCTCTCTGCCAGAATTACTGGTGGGAGGCAAGCTATCTTCCATGAGGGCGTGCTTTCCCTCCTCTGTCACTACAGGGGCCTTGCTGGCTCCTGTAGGGCCTGTTTTCTTAGATCGGTCAGTTCCCTGCCTAATTGCAGTCTCTCACTTCGCTCTGTTTCTGACATGCTATCCTGAATCTCATCTAGGGCCTCCTGTTCTGCTGAATTAACGGGCTTGTATATATCTCTTCTCAGGCAGTCTTTAACCATTCGCCATATGCCCATCGTTCCTGGTTTAAGCTGGCTGTACAGTAACTCCCTCTTAAGATCTTGTTCTAATTTTGTCCAAGAGGCCAGGGTCAAGGATCCGGAGCACAGGAACCAGGTTGCAACTCGGTCCACTTCCTTCAGGAAGCCCTGTAGGTTTTGTTAGACAATTTTAAATCATGATCTTTAAGGACGGTCTGAAGTGCCATCAGGAAAGAATGTGAATTGCCCATCGTGCTCCTTAATCTACAGGAGTTCTTATGGGTGAGCAAAAACAGCTCAGCGGCTTCTCTATGTCCGACTGACGCACTGCCTAACAATCAAAGTGATGAAAACAACGAAACCAAAAGGAAGAGAATGGCTGCAAGTTGATGAGGACGAGTATCAGAGCTTCTCCTGCGCCCCAGTCAGCGATATCAGGACCAAACATATCTCTCAGAGCCTACCTTTATCCTGCAGTTCTGGATCCTCTCCATGGCCGGAGGGTCTCCTCGGTGCCGGCGCCGGCGATGTTAAGGCTTGTCCCAGGTTCTCGGCACCAGATGTTCCACGCCACCGTCTCGCCAGCAAGAACAGATGCGGTACACAAGGATCCTTCTGCAGCAAAACTTTAATGGAGGAAGACCCCGAAGGGCGGAAAAGCACCCAGTTTTATACCCTTGAGGGACGTGGGGGAAGCGTGTCTCTACCTGATTGGATGCTTACTGGTGGTCTGATGATTACGCCCCGAGATGGGCTGTGACTTTGGCTCGCCTTGCTCTTCACGCATGCACTTTTAGGTTGTTTGTCAGTTTTAGCTGACTCACGGTCCCGGAAACCGGCGCCATCTTTGTAGGGCGTTGGCTGCGGCTCCTTACATTTTAGGTTTTGTTTTCTCATTGTGTCCTGGATCTCCTGGTCCTTTTGGGTTAAGAGCTTAATGGTTTGTTCACTTTCTCTGACTGTTTTGTCTAGGTCTTATATGTTGTCTTTGGCCTCTGAGAGACTTTTTTCCATCTCTTGTAGTCTGTTGGCAATGCTTGCATTTGTACCTCCTGATTTCTTTTTTAGGTTATCTTTCTTCAGGGTTGTCTCTTTTTTGTGTTTTCTTTATTGTTTGTATTTCTGTTATCAATTACTTTATCTGCTTGTTTGTGTTTTCATGTAGTTCTTTGAGTGATATTTTCTGGTTCTCCTGTAATTGTTTAAGGGAGTTATTTATGCACTTCTCTAAGATCTCCCTCATCATCATGAAGTATGATTTAAAGTCTGAGTTTTGTTTTCCTGTTGTGTTTGGCAATCCACTTTTTGCTGTGGTGGGAGAGCTCAGTTCTGATGTAGCCAGATTGTCTTGCTTAGGTTCTTCTGCTTTCATCTTGCCATCTTGTTATTTGTGATTATAGGTGATCTTCTTGTCTCTGTGTGGAGCCTGGATTCTTCTGCTTAGGATGGAAAACGTCACTGCAGCTCTTCTGAGCTTCTAGTGACCTGTGCTTTGAAGGGCCGCCCTTCCAAATGTGGCTGGGCCAGGTTTGGCTTTGGGCCGGAAGTGTGCACCCCTATTAATTTCTGCTTGAACAGTGAGAGCTCTCTGCAGCTTTTCCCGAGGTAGAACATGGGTAAAATAGTCGACTCACCCTTCCGCTTATGATGGAAAGTGTTTCTGCAGCTCTTCCGTACTCCCAGGGACCTCAGGCCCCGAAGTCTTATTCCGAGGGCCCGCTTCTAGTATGGAACCCCATGCATGGACTCTGTAGCTTGGTGTAAGGTGCCCCCACAGTCTCACTCCACTGCAAGACTTCCTTCCCTGGCTGTTTATTCTGCCTTCCCTACTGCCTCTGTACTTGTGTGTCTCTTTACCTCAAATCCAGTAGAAACACAACTCTATATATAAACTCTCAATCCTCAAACCCTCTACACAATACGATTACATCAAATAGACAGAGATACAAACTGCCCTTCTATGTGAGATATAAGAACTATAAAATCCTTAATATTCATAGCTGCTTATTTCCAACTAAGCCCACCTGGATCTAATTCATCTTTCCTGACATCCATATTGAAATTTCTTTCTCAGTCCTCCACTGTCCTCTGACCTCGGACCCTCTCTCTCCACCTTGCTTCTTGCCCAATCATTGGCTCTCATCTTTATTTTACTAATTAAAATTGGGAAGGTTTTGATGAAGTCCTAAGTGACTAGGCAGCACTTCTTGGGGAAGTAAAATTAACATTAAAATGTGAACAGCTTCAGGGAAATCTACAGGATGGTTTATGTAATTTTGATTTAACTTTAGTATCTGGTATCTGCCTAGAAATTTGTTCATTTCCTCCAGGTTTTCTAGTTTTGTTGAATATAGGAGACTATGGGAGAGCACTTGTGAGGCTGTTCTCTCTGAGGGTGGGTCCTACATCGTGATGGAGGTCACCTAGACCTCCCTATTAGTGATAGATTTTAGCACAGAGAATTTATACATATTTTTGAGGTATAGAAATAGTTTATACTATCTTGTAATATTCTTGATTTTGTTTTCTTCTATAGTCTAGTGAGTATTTTTTTCCTTTAGTAAATATTTTATATGCAGTGTAATGTTTATTTGCAATCTATTTGGTAAGTATATTTATTGCTGTAATTTTTCTAATTAATAGATTTTAAGTAATACATTGAGCCAATTCTGTCCTGGAATTCACAGTCATCATTTTCCTCACTTTTCCAAATGCTGAGATTTTAGGGATGTGTATTTGTGCCTGGCTTCATACCACATTTTGATGATTATATTTTTTAAGAATTCCTATTTCTCCTTTGTATTTTGAAATACATTGTGTTCATTTAGAAGCATGTTATTTAATAAGTCCTATACATTTCCAACTGTTACTCACGGTAATTAATTGTGTTATCCTATGGTACCCTGAGAAGTGTCGTGTTCTAATTTATAGTGTTAAAAAGAAAATTAATGCAGCCTTAAACTTGATCTGTTCTTGATGATGTACCATGAAGAAATGGAAAGAGAGTATTTTTTGTTGTTGTTTTTTGTTGCAATTTGATGAAATGTTCTTTAAATGCTGAATAGGCTTCTTTGCTCTGTAGTGTGGTTCAACTCAGGTATTCATTTTCTATGTATACAAACCATGGAAGGGAGAGGTATTGTAGTCTCTCAGACATTGAGCCACCAACCAGGTAGCATACATAAGCTTTTCTGAGGCCATTGACATATATATAGCAGAGGACTGCCTGGTTTGGCTTCAGTGGGAAAAGATCCACTTAATTCTTGATAGACTTGAGACTCTAGGAAAGGAGGAGGTCTGGTGGGCAGTAGTGGCAGTAGGGATGGTTGGGTGGGAGCACACAGGACACAACAGTCTCTTGGGATCAGGGCGAGAAGAAATATAGTGAGGAACTGGAAGGGATCCCTGGAGGGTGGCAATGGGTAGATTGTTAACAAATAAAAATAAATAAGATATATTATGAAAAAAAGAAAGGAAAGTGTGTGTATTTTTCAAGTGGATGGAGCCTTTTGACATGCAGACAGCTTGATGATAAATACTGGGATAGAATTTTGCCCAGCTTATACTTAAGAATCAAGATGTTCTTAAATGTAAAGAAATGGAGAGCTTGATCAAGCATAGGCAGATACCCTGGTAATCATTTTCCTTTAAGATACTGCAAATATGCCTCATGGCACCTTCTCAAAAATTGACCATATAGTTGGTCTTAAAACAGATACAAGAACATCTTAATAATCCCATCCATCCTGTCAGACCACCGTGGACTAAGGCTCATCTTCAATAACAACAAAAACAACAGAAAGTTCACATACACATGGAAGCTAAACAGTGCTCTACTCAATGACAGCTTGGTCAAGGAAGAAATAAAGAAATCAAAGACTTTTTAGAATTTAAAGAAAATGAAGGAACAACATACCCAAAATTATGGGACACAATAAAAACAGTACTATGGGGAAAAATCATAGATCTGGGTGCCTCCAAAAAGAAACTGGAGACAGCATACACTAACAACTTGACAGCACACCTGAAAGTTCTAGAACAAAAAGAAGCAGGTACAGAACCAAAGAGGAGTAGATGGCAAGAAATAATCAAAATTTGAGCTGAAACCAAACAAATAGAAATAAAAAGAACTATACAAACAATCAACAAAATCAAGATCTGTTTCTTTGAGAAAATCAACAAGATTGATAAACCCTTAGTCAGACTAATTAGAGGGCAAAGAGAGAGTATCCAAATTAAGAAATCAGAAATGAAAGTGGAGACATAATAACTGAAACTGAGAAAATTCAAGAAGTCATCAGATCCTACTACAAAAGCCTAAACTCAACCAAACTGGAAAATCTAGATAAAATGGACAACTTTCAAGATGGATACCAGTTACCAAAGTTAAATGAGGATCAGATAAACCATCTAAACAGTCCCATAACCCCTAAAGAAATAGAAGCAGTCATCAAAAGCCTTTCAACCAG
Organism: Micromys minutus; assembly: GCF_963924665.1. NCBI lineage: Eukaryota > Metazoa > Chordata > Mammalia > Rodentia > Muridae > Micromys > Micromys minutus. The sequence goes on from NC_137974.1 coordinate 31,318,655, forward strand.
AAAAAGAGCAGGCCCTGATGGGTTTAGTGCAGAATACTATCAGACATTTATTGATGACCTAATACCAATACTCTCCAAACTATTCCACAGAACAGAAAAAGTGGAAATACTAAGCAACTAATTTTTCAAAGCCACAATTATGCTCATTCCTAAACCACACAAAAGATACTACAATGAAAGAGAACTTTAGACCAATTTTCCTCATGAACATTGATGGAAAAATACTCAATAAAATTCTTGCAAACTGAATCTAAGAACACATCAAAATAATCATTCACCATGATCAAGTTGGCTTCATGCCAGAGATGCAATGGTTCAATATATGGAATTCCATTAATGTCACCTACTGTATAAACAAACTCAAAGTTAAAAAATAAATACAAAAAAAAAAAACAAAAAAAAAAAAAACAAAAAACAAAAAACCACATGATCATCTCTCTAGATGCTGAGAAAGCACTTGACAAAATTTAACACCCCTTCATTTTAAAAGTCTTGGAAAGGTCAGTCGGATGGCAATGTACCTGCTCTGCCTTTGGCTCTGGGCTCTGGGCCTTGGCTTTTCTTAATAGGAGTGTTTGTAGCCAAGGTGATGGAAGAGCAATGAGAACCAGGAAAAGACCCAGAAGTACCGAGTGGTTTTTAGCTCAGTGTGTTCAGGAAGCTATCTGCCCCATGCTGTGAACCTGATGACACAGCACTGTGAATAAAGACTATATTATATTTCGATGTTTAAACACTATAGGAAGAGTAAAAAGTAGAAAAGTTCCTTACACTCCTAGTCTTCTGCCTCAGTCTCTGACATGATGGAATTAGGCTGGCATGGCACCCTGATTATCAAAGACTCGACTAGATTATACATTGAGTGAAGAAAGTTAATATGAGAGCAATATCTTTCTTTTTCATTTTGCTATTGCTGTTGGTGCTCTTTTTTGCATATGATAGGCCACATGGCTTTAGCCTTTGGTTGAATGTGCAGGTCTATAGTGTCCTGATTCTCATAATCTGAAAATCTGTCCCCAGGTTAGGTAGAATTGGTAAATGTCCTTTCAAAATCATTCTGTCTCGGCCTCTATTTCTCTATAAGGATGGGATGACGATTCTCTTTAACTCAGTCATGTACAACTGTTTCTGTTTTCAAATACAGCAGTGATTAACCTTTTCCCTATAATGTATAGAATAAGGACACTGTTTGACAATGACAAATACTAGTTTCATCACACTGATACTGACTTCAGCTAATAGTCTCTCAAACAGGTGACGTAGCTTGAGAACAAATGACCATCACGAGGAAGACCTGGGAAGACTCATTGTTGTGTATTAACATTTTTATATATCTCAGCTCCTTGGTCTCATTATGTAAAATTTCAATGTAATATGAATTTACTGATACAATATTGGTGAAAATACTTTGGATTTTCCCAAGGGGCACCTTTGGTTGGATCTGGATTGTAGTTGTAACATGGCAGCTATCTGTGGTACACTGAAGGATTAAAGCTGTGACCGTGAGCTATGTAGTCATTCAAATGAGGTTGAACAATACAACTGCTCAGCTCAGCACCGGAAAACATGTTCCTTAGGAATGTTGTCTTGGAGAAGTAGTTTATTCACATAAAAGAGATGTTACTCTCTTCCAGAATATTTGAAGAGTCTCAGTTTTTTTTTTAAATAATTGATTAGACATAATAAACTAGAAAGAGTATGGCAATACACATTATATATATAGCCTCAGAGTTCATGACCCTAGCCATATAGTTTTGAAATGTTGGAATGTATCTGCTGTTTGATGGAAATAATTACAATTTGGCTATATTTTATCACATGTGGTATACTTAAAGAGTTAAGCAATATTAGTCACCTGCTTCATATTATACTGGTATTATTGAGAACACAAAGTATTTTACAGATCATATTTTGTTATGACTATTGAAGAGCTCTGCCTACCATGTAACTGCTATAATCCAGGAGTGCTCTCCGAGAGTTCCAGAGGCCCCTTGGGAATTCTTCATGTTGACATGGTATTCCAAATTGCCAGATTCTACATTTGGATATGTATAATTTTGTTGCAAAAAATGTTAAAGTCTATGCAGCCAAGCAATTCTTTTGGCTACCCATCAGAGGATCTGTGGATTATAGGTTTCTATTCTAGGGCTGGAACTGTTTACCTTCTAAAGAATATAAGAAAATAAACTCAAGCTCCTTTCAAACTGTTACTTTTGAGAGGGGTTTCTAACTATGGAGGAACTTCAGCAAAACTGATAATGAACTATTTAACATTTTCAACATGTTAAGAGGCATGATGTCATCAATCTAAAAAAAAAAAAAACTTAAAAATTAAGCAGGAGTGCTTTATAAAAATACCATTGTCTTTCACAAGCGTCCAACAAAAGTCTTTTCTATTGGTCAGAATTGTCTCAAAACAGACTAATCTGGACATTTCTTTTGAAGAAACAAGTCAGATAATTACTATTATCTTAGTTGCTTTTATAATTCTGAGTGAAAACGTGAAAGATAACCAGTTAACTTGGCTTGTCAGAATAGTACAGAGATTTCAACATTCCTAACTGTATGAGTGCATGCACATATGTGTTTATACATGTGCACATGTGTGTGTGTGTATAGAGTTCAAAAGTCAACCTTGGGTGCTGTTCCTCGGGTGCTGTGTACCATTATTTCTGGGAAAAGTTCTCTCCCTGGGAACTTTTAAATCTTAGTTAAAAACAAAGACAATGAATTCTACCAATTAATTCTCTTTTCTCCAGGTTTCAGGACTAAGAAATACCGGAGGAAATTAAAGCAGCAAACACTCTAGGTTATTGTTATTTTCAGTTTCGACAGGAAGTTTTGCAACTAAATGCCATTTCTCTTTACAAGTAAACCAAACTAAATTTAAACAACTTTCATGTCTCATACTTTTTGTTTTCTTAAATGAAAATGTGTTACGATCCATAAGCAAGTGAGGAAAGCATAAGAACATTTTACCTTGCTTTCTTAAGTGCACTCAAAGCTTTCTAAGATGGATATGCTGTAATTTCAAAAATAATTTTCTACACTATAAACATGGCATTGAAATTTCCAAGCACATAGATAAGTCTTATAAAAATAAAAGCAGTTTAAGATGGATAGACAAAAGTTCTTAGCATCAGTGAAATCCTATTGGTAGAAGCACAACGGAGTTCAAACAAAAATGGCACATTTCTTCTGTTGACCTAGTCTTGATTCTTTAAAAATTTTCTACAGGTAACATCCGAGTCTTCTAATGTTTTCAAAGTTTTAGCCAATTCTTTCTTTTTAATTGAGTTGCATTTTGAAACATGAACTGAAAAAATGTAGATGAACTTTGAATTTTTATGTATAACTTTGGAATATATAATTGATAGGTAAATAGGTAGAGAGAGACAGATAAATTATAGATGATAGATAGAATAGATATAATGTTGAAATTAAAAATAATGTATTTTAAAAGTTTACTGATATTTTAAGTCATTTTAGTGTATTCATTCCCAATATTCTTTCTGATAAAGCTACAGATCTTAACTATATCAAATAACCCCCCTAAATTGTAATGAATATCAATTATAAGGCATGGAGATTTTGAATAAAAACAATTAATTCCCAAATTTTAGTATTAATTATTTGGGAAGTCTATAAATTTTCTTCATAATATTCTTGGTTTTTGCCTCATTTTTTGATCATTTGAATTATGCAAATAAATCCACATTTAAACTGTGTAAATATCATATGAATTCAAACACAGATCCTAGCATATGTAATAGATGATAAGGAAATAAGTGTTTGGGAAGGCACAAAATGATTTTTGGGAAACCTGCCTACAAATGTGTTAATCTACTTAGGCTGATCACCATCTTCACGGAGGCTGAACTTGTTATTCTTTAATCTGTTCCTTTAATTCCTCTTCCACCTGTTATTTGCAGACACAAAGAAATGAACTTGCAAACTCATGTTCACACACATGCATGTGCCACATATACAAATACTAAAGATTTATTTACAAATAGTTGCACCCTAGGGATTGAACAACTTACAGTAGTTTAAAAGACTTAAGTAAAGTTCCACTTTATAAAATGTTTTAAAATTGAGAGCACAAGAATTCAATCAAAATGGAATGTTTCAGACAATATACCAAATTGTAACAATCTTACCCTAAATTTTTCAACAGTTCCTTTAATAACAATCTAAATTTCCTTAGTTCTGCTGATCAAACTCTAATAATCTGGTCCAGAATTTCTCCAGGTTTCTCCCTGTCCATACTCTGCCTGACCATTTTGTAACAAACAGCATAGGTTGTTGTATAACCAATTTCTCACTTCTTTAGTATTTGTTCCTCATTTATTGCTTCAAAACAGCTCACATGTCAGCATTTTATGAGGTATCTCAACTGTATTTGCAAATGTCAGTGCATATAAATCTGAACTACTTTTCAAAACTAGAGCAGACTTCACACAGTAACTTGTAACTTCCTTAAGGTCTTTACTTGCTGCCCCAGTAGCAATTCCCATAGTCTACACACACTGATCAAGGATACTTAGACAAGTGAGATCTTGAAACTGTTGATATGGCAATGTTAACAACAGGCATATACTACATCCCCATGCTGTGTAGAATCCAGCCTTAAAAGTAGACATGCCTACTTTCAAAATAATTTTTTAAGTGAGTACCTGAGGAAGAGTGAACAATCTATGAGAAAGGAGATACAAACTGGTATGAAACCTAAGGGTAAATGTGCTTGTATTCTTAGGTAGATTTCTAAAAGCACACAATTTCAAATGTGACAGGTTTGTATATAACATTACCACAATGCTTCATATAAATCAACAATAAATATCTTAAAATTTAATTATTTAGTTTATTATAATAAAGTAGACAGAATGCGTAGGATTTTCATTCTAATGACAATAATGAATGCAAATTGAAGACTCCTACACAACTTCACCACACTTCCTTTCTTTCAGTCTTAATGGTGGTCTTCATAAAATTTACAAGTAATGTGGAGATCAAGTTGTGATGCTTAGATGTAATCAGTCATTGTTCAGTGACTTCAGGTTTAGTCTTCTCTGCAACAACAAAGAAACCAATGACCAAACAAGCTTGACAAATGCACTTAAAGTATTAACATTACTTCAAGAGTAGATCGAGTCATGCTAATTAAACAAACAACATAAATGTCCCCACTGTTTGGCTATGCATTAAAGCAGAAGCCTCTTTGTTCTCAACAGTCTGAACCAAAAACATCATCCAAAAGACGTGCGTGTGGCAACCAACACAGAGCATTAGATACCATGACCTTCAATGTGCTGTAATTTTAGCTTGATTAAATTAAATGTATATTTTGCATTCCTTTTAAAATAGACAAATCTGGTACAAATATTTATTTTGTTCCTATGTTATATAGTCAGCTAGAATTTAAAGACATTGTTACTTATAATTTCTGCTAATATAAAGCTAGAGCTCAAATGATCATGGCAATGTACTAGCAGATGGAAAGAGTAATTTAGCCAGCAGACTAGTAATAATTTGATTTCCCAAATCCAATGACTCAAAATATGAATGTGTTCACTGAGAAATTACATGTGAAGTGAGTGAAGCTTGAAGCCTTGGGTGACACTTATTATCAAATGCACAGCTTTCTCTTCCTCCTCCAGAATGCTTCTCAGATTATTCCATATATTTTATCTGTAAATTTTATCATCACATCTGGACTATATCCAGAAAATCAGACCCTGCCTTCTCAAAATGTTTTCTAGTGTGTTAAAATTACAAAGGAAAAAAAAAAAGAAAAAATTACAAAGGAAAAGAATGTTAGTGATAAATCATATAGCAGGAAGGTCTTTATTATTGTTGTTTATAGTGCTATAACCCAGAACTTCAAAGCATTTTATCAGTGAGCTTCATGCCCAACTCACTGATAAGGTGTGGAGGAAAGAGGGAAAAACATTAAATATTGTTTGTAGGACTGTAGACTGGCATAGCCACTGTATAAATCAATATAGAGGCACCTTGGGATTTCAGATTGCCACTTTCAGATGACCAGGCTATATTGTTTCTAGATGTTTTTCAGAATCAAAATCTATAGACAATGAAGAAACACTTAGATCTATTTTTACTCAATTATGAATTTAATCTAGGTACCTATCAATTGGTGCCTAGTAAACAACATGTCTTTGCAGGAAAATGATTAGAAGACAATAATAGGAAACTAAATAAACATGACTTAGAAGGGCAAGGGAGTTTTCTTTCATGCACATCATCGGGGAGAAAAGAGAATGAAAGCAAAAGTGGAACTACAGGGAAAGCAAGAGGATCTAGCAGAGGACAGAGGCTTAGGAAGCTCAGAGAGGGTGAGGAAGAGAATATGCATTCATGAAAGCGTGAAATGCAGACCTTCCCTATACTTCTGCAATTAGTCTCCTAAACACATAAGAGACTAGTGTGCAGTTTTGAAAGAGAGAGGTAGTTTTTCTAAGAAGATAGTAAACCATTTATGATTTAATCCATTCTACAAACTTATCAACTGAACAATTATCACAGCATTTGATAATATTAAAAACAGTTAATTTTAGTCAACATAATTTACATAGTTTTGAAATTATTCAGATACTCATAAGTAAAAAGCTAGAAAAATAAGTTCTCCATACACTGTGTATATTAATTTAATAAAATAGTATTTTATAAGTATGCACAAAATATTGGCACTATCTTATTTTCCAAATATTTTTAAATTGGGTATTCTCTGCATTTATATTTCAGATGTTATCCCTTTTCCACAAAACCATCCCCTCCCCCTCCCATTGCCTCTGTGAAGGTGCTCCCCTCTCCCAACCTCCTCCTCCCACCTCAGCACCTTGGCATCCCCTAAACTGGGAAAAGGAGTCTTCACTGGACCAAAGGCTTCTCCTCCCATTGATGTCAGAAAATTCTATCCTCTGTTGAATATGCACCTGGGGCTCTGGGTATTTACATGCGATTCATTGGTTGGAGTCTTAGACCCTGGGACCTATGGTGGGTTTGGTTAGTTGATACTTTTTTCTTTTCATGAGGTTGCAGACCCTTTCTGCTCCTGCAGTTCTTTCTCTAGCTCCTTCTCTGGGGTCCCCGTGTTCAGTCTGAACCCAGTTTCCACAGACACACAGGAGAGACAGGCTCCATTCAGAGACACCAAGATCAACTAACATCAAAGATAAGAAGATGTCAAGAGTCAAGCACAAGAATCTCAGCAACAAAAACCAAGACAACTGGCAATATCAGAACCCAGCTCTTCAACCACAGCAAGCAGTGCATTTCCCAGCACACCAGGAAAACAAGATTTAAACTTAAAATTGTGTCTCATACTGATGATAGAGGGCCTTGATAAGTACACAAATAACTCCCTTAAAGAAATACAGGAAAACACAAAAACCCTAAGTAAAAACCCTTAGAGAAACACAGGAAAACACAAGCAAACAAATGAAGGAATTGAATAAAAATATCCAGAATCTAAAAATGGAAATGGAATCAATAAAGAAAACACAAAGAAAAACAACCCTGGAGATAGAAAACCTAAGAAAGAGGCAGTAGTCGTAGACACAAGCATCACCAACAGAATACAAGAGATGGAAGAGAGAATCTCAGGGGCAGATTATAACATAGAAAGCATTGACAAAACAATCAGAGAAAATGTAAAAATTTAAAAGCTCCTAACCCCAAACCTCCAAGATATCAGGACACAATGAGAAGACCAAACCTAAGACTAATAGGTGAAGAAGAGAACCAAAGCTCCCAACTGAAAGTCGCAGTATCTTCAACACAATTATAGAAAAAAGTTCTCAGAGAACCGGGGGCACAGGCTTGGTGAGGTTGTACCATGAGTACCCAAAGCTCAGAGAGTGCTTAGAAGAGCTTGTCACAAAGGTTCCTTTCCAGCCACAGTAGGAGGGAAGCTGGATCTTCCCTGAAAGGCTGTGCACCCAAGAGGAGTAGACAGCAGGAAATAATCAAACTCAGAGCAGAAATCCACCAAGAAGAAACAAAAAGAACCATACAAAGAATCAACAAAACCAACAGCTGGTTCTTTGAGGAAATTAAAAAGATTGATAAATCCTTAGCCAGACTAACTAAAGGGCAAAGAGGGAGTATCCAAATTAATAAAATCAGAAATGAAAGGGAAGACAAAACAACAGAAATGGAAAAAATTGAAGAAATCATCAGATCCTACTACAAAAGCCAATACTCAACAAAACTGGAAAATCTTGAGTAAATGGGCAAATTTTTAGACAGCTACCAGATACCACAGTTAAATCAGGACCAGATAAACCATCTAAACAATCCCATAACACCTAAAGAAGTAGAAGGAGTCATGAAAAGCCTCACAACCAAAAAAGCCCAGGACTAGATGGGTTCAGTGCAGAATTCTATCAGATGTTTATTGATGACCTAATGCCAATACTCTCCAAATTATTCCACAAAATGGAGTCTGATGGAACACTATCCAACTCATTCTTTGAAACCACAATAACTCTCATTCCTAAAACACAAAGACCCTACAAGGAAAGAGAACTTCAGACCAATCTCAATTAAGAACATTGAAACAAAAATAATAAAATTCTTGCAAACCAAATCCAAAAACACAAGAAAGTGATTGTTCACCATGATCAAGTAGGCTTCATCCCTGAGATGAAGGATCATTTTCCCAGTGTAGGGAATGACAATGTGCTGAGGTGGGAGAGGGCACACCTCACGGTGGGAATAGAAGGGAGAGGAAGAAAATGTAAATGTAGTCAATATTTAATAATAAAAAAGGAAGAAAAAAAGAAAGCCCAAACACTATGGTTATTTTTTCTTACACTGCAGAATGGTATGAGCATCATTATATAAGTTAATCACTGCTTTGTCCAAGCACAAATTCTGTCAACAGTTATCACCGCTTGGTATAGTTATTTAATTAATAGAAATGAAATATTGCGCTATTGAAGGGCTTGAATACCCATGTTAGAACTATGGCTCAGAGCCAGATAGGGGAGGTCACATTTGAAAACACTGAAATGGTGAGTATTGCCTCCTTACATTTTCCTTCTCCATGTATTGCATGTTGACTGAAATGAAGACAACTTTTTTTTTGATACCAAAAATTTTGGTTGCTGTAGGAACATATTGGTGTGGTTCATTTTCAAATAAACTTCCCCCTTTTTCTCAGAAAAGGTACATAATTACAAGAAGGTAACTAGTGCCTTTATAAGCAGTAAACTTACTGCTTAGTGATGACTCCATTGCAAAACATACTAAGCAAGTAAGAAAATGTACATGCCTTTTACCCATGTAACTTTGCACTAACTTAATTTTAAAGTTTTCTCTATCCCTTTCTTCCTCCCTCCCAGCCATCCCCTTGCTCTTCTCCCTTCATCCCTTCCTATAATTGTGATGCCAGGGTGTTTGGTTGGTGCAAAGCCAGTGAGAAAGTCTGCAAGAGCTTGTGCTCAAACAGAGCCTGGTTGCTAGGGGGAAATATGGTTATTTGTAGCTAACATGAAGCCATTTCAAAATGCGCTCCACGTTAGAGGCAAACAAGTTCTACATTTTTAAGAGGCATGGATTGAATCTTCCAACATACAAAAATAATCTTTTGACATTTTTGGATTTGGAGATCTTTGTATTTAAAGTGTATGAGCTGCTGGGGGTGGGGAAGAGCAAGGAGTAAAGTTTCTAGGTTGAGGACATGAGTCAAAAATAACTCATGTTTATTTGCAGCATTTGTTTGTAAAAAGTTATTTTTCTATGAATTTTATGGTGAAGTTGGGTTAATCAATATAACCTAGCATGCTGAAGAAACAAATTTGTAATTGTATTTTTATTTTACTTACTGACTTTTCGCCTATACCCAGAGACTTATAATTTAAATCTTTCCCAGTTCTCTATAAATTTGTATAAAGTGGTATTAGATAAGTTAGGTGAAAATGTAAAATTATTTCCATATAAGTTAATTTATTATAGTTACAATGCTTTTACATTTACACACATCATCACAAAGTCTTCAGTAAGTAAAGGAAAAAATGATTGCATTTTTTTAACTCTTGACTACATTATTCAGATATTAAACCTACTTATTGGCCTAAAACTATATCATTAACAATATGATCGAACATCTAATTAAAACATTATTTTGTATTAACATGTAAAGTATTATCACCCCTTCCTTTCTTCCTTCCTTCCTTCCTTCCTTCCTTCCTTCCTTCCTTCCTTCCGGCTCTCGAGTGCTGGGATTAAAGTCTACACTACCACTGCCTGGCTCATGATGATTTTGTTGGTTTTGTTTGTTTATTTTACTTACCCTCCCTTTCCAGCCTCTTTCCTGCTCTTGTGTCACCTTTACCCCATTGCTCTCCTTTCACTTCCTCAGTGCTTGACACATTCATGGTCTCCTCTCTAGTTTTACAGTCTAAACCCACTCTTTGTCCCCGTATTTCCTCCTGTGATTTTGTGCACACTTGTACTGGTTTCCGTTTTCCAGAGATTATTAATCGTCCTCTGTAGATCTCTGACACTCAGGAGATTTAGCTTGCTTTCATGTTCTACTATATAGATTTTTATTATAACTTTTATGTATGTTTTTCTTTTATGCTATATTAAATACTAGTGTGATGAAGGGACTTTCCACAACACCATGGAGAATTCAGAAAGACCCATCCATTGAGTTATATGTATGAGATGGATCACAATGCATTAAGTATTTCAAAAGCATTGAATTTACTTAATTTGGAACATTTTAACTACTCATCACCATAGCTATTTCCTGAACAGAACTCCAGATGGTATTTTAGATAGTCATGTTACCAAGGATGTATGCCCTTTATGCTAGGATTATAACATAGTGTGAAGGTGTTCTAAATTATTTTTCCCAAAAAAGGAATTTTGTATATATAATATAATGTAAGGATGTACATAATGCATCTCAAAAACATGTAAGGTATACTTAAAATATCTTTATTTCTGAAGATAATTTGATTGTTATTTAAATCTTAAAAACTTTAATTATTATTATTATTAATCATTTCTCTATATTTGGGTGTAAGTTTGTGCGTGCCAGTATAAGTGTCTTCAGAGGCCAGAGGCTTTGGATTTTCTGGAGCTGGAGTTTGAATTTACTGTGAGACACTTTATTGTAGGTGCTAGTAACTACACTCAGGTCCTCTAGAAGAGAGGTAAGTACCAGTAACCACTGAGAGTTCTCTCCAGCCCTACTTAAATTTCCTTTTCTCTTTCTAAATTTTTATCATTCTTAGAGAATGCTATACAACTTTCTCTGTTCATATTTTTTTCCTCTCCCCTAATGCTTCCTCGACCTGATTCTGTCTTCCTACCAACCAAAATATGTCTTTTCTCTGTATTAAAACAAAATAACCCCATTCCAAACTAACTAACCAACCAACCATAGAGTCAGTGCTACATTTGATTGCAGCTAATCAAGAGGATGGGGCCTGCCTAATGTATGGTTCCTTTCCTCTCAGCAACTGTATTTGTAAAGACCTTTTGGTGAGCAGTTGGTGAGAAGTTTGCCCACTTGCCTCATCTGTCCTGGGAATTGGATAGGATTAAGCTTGTACAGGGCTTGTGCCTAATGAAATAGTTCCTCTGAGTTCATAAATACCTGCCCCCTTTTTTAAATTGAAAAACTTTATTTTTATTTTAAAAAACAAAGATAAATGTACAAATTTTCAGCATTTTTGCATAAAAGTATACGAATACATTTTTAAGGTTGTAATTAAGTATTTGTGGGTACATATACATACACATATATATGTAACAATAATATAGGAAAAGAGGCTATTAATGTGAGGGGATAGGAGAGAGACTAGGAGGGACTGTAGGGAGGAAAGGGGTATGTGTGATACAGTTCTATTTTAATTAAAGTATGTTCGTTTTTTTTCTTTGTTGAACTTCACACAGTCTGTGAGTTGTTTCTGGGGTGTTCAGAGCTTTCTGGGGTTAGTATCCCATTATCAGTGACTGCATATTATGTTTGTTCTTTTGTGACTGGGTTATCTCACTGAGGATGATATTTTCTAGATGCATCCATTTTCTTAAGAATTTTGTTAAGTCATTGTTTCTGAGAGCTGAGTAGTACTCCATTGTGTAAATATACGACAATTTTTGTATCCATTCATCTACTGAAGGACATCTGGGTTCTTTTCAGCTTCTGGCTATTATAAATAGAGCTGCTATGAACATTGTAGTGCATGCATCTTTGTTGTATGTTGGAGCTTCTCTGGGGTATATGCCCAGAAGTGGAATAACTAGGTCTTCAGGTAGTACTATGTCCATTTTTTCTGAGAAATCCCCAGACTGATTTTCAGAGTGGTTGTACCAGTTTACAACCCCACCAACAGTGGAGAAGTGTTCCTCTTTCTCTACATCCTCGCCAGCATCTGCTGTCATCTGAATATTTGATTTTAGCCATTCTGGTTGGTGTGAGGTAGAATCTCAGGGTTGTTTTGATTTGCATTTCACTGATGGCTAATGATGTCGAGCACTTCCTTAGATGTTTCTCAGCCATTCAATATTACTCAATTGAGAACTTTTTGTTTAGCTCTGTATCCCATTTTTAATAGGCTTCTTTGATTCTCTAGTGTCTAACTTCTTGAGTTCTTTGTATACCTTGGATATAGGCCTCTATCAGATGTGGGGTTGGTAAAGATCTTTTGCCAATCTGTTGGCTGCCATTTTGTTTTCTTGACAGTATCCTTAGCCTTACAGAAACTTTGCAATCTCATTAAGTCCTGTTTGTTGATGTTTGGCCTTAGAGCAGGAGCCATTGGTGTTTTGTTCAGGAAATTTTCTCCTGTGCCTATGTGTTCTAAGGTTTTCCCTACTTTCTCTTCTAATAATTTCAGTGTACCTAGTTTAATGTGGAGATCTTTGATCCACTTGTACCTGCACATTGTACAAGGACATAAGAAAGGGTCTATTTTTACTCTTCTGCATGCTGAGTGCCAGTTGGACCAACACCATTTGTTGAAGAGGCTGTCCTTTTTCCATTGAATGTTTTCAGCTCCTTTGGCAAAAATCAAGTGACCATATAAGTTAGGGCTCATTTCTGGATCTTCTACTCCAATTATCCACGTGCCTATCTCTGTACCAGTACCATGCAGTTTTTAAGAACAATTGCCTTGTAATATAGCTTGAGGTCAGGGATGGTGATTCCCGCAGATGTTTTCTTGTTGTTGAGGATGGATTTCTCTATTCTATGTCTTTTGTTATTCTCGATCAGAGTGCACATTGCTCTTTCCAACTTATAAAGAGTAGTGTTGGAATTTTGATGAGGATTGCATTGCATGTGTAGATTGCTTTTGGTAAGATGGCCATTTTTAAAATGTTGATCCTTCCAATAGATGAGCATGGGAGATCTTTCCATTTTCTGAGATCTTCCTAGATTTCCTTCTTTAGAGATTTGAAGTTCTTGTCATACAGGTCCTTCACTTGCTTAGTTAGAGTCACACCAAGGTAATTCATATTGTTTGTGTCTATTATAAAGGGTATCTTTTCCCTAATTTCTTTCTCTGCATGTTTGTCCTTTGAGTAGAGGAAGGCTACTGATGTGTTTGAGTTAAATTTATATTCATCCACTTGGGGTCACTTACATACACTATCATGTCATCTGCAAACAGTGATGATTTTACTTCTTCCTTTCCAATTTGTATCCCTTTGATTTCCTTTTGCTGTCTAATTGCTCTGGCCAGGACTTCCAGTACTATGTTGAATAGGTAGGGGGAGAGTGGGCAGCCTTGTCTAGTCCCTGATTTAGTGGGATTGCTTCAAGTTTCTCACCGTTAAGTTTGATGTTAGCTGTATATTAGCTTTTATTATGTTTAGGTATGGGCCTTGGATTCCTGTTCTTTACAAGATATGTTCTATAGATACCTATTAATTCCAGTTGCTTCATAACCTCTGCTAATTTTAATGCTTCCTTGTTCAGTTTCTGTTTCCATGATTTGTCCATTGATGAGAGTGGGGTGTCATGGTCTCCCACTATTATTGTGTTGAGTACAATGCATTTTTTGAGCTTTTGTAGGGTTTCTTTTATGAATATGGGTGCTCTTGTATTTGGAGGTAGAGTTGTGTCTGTGTGTCTTTCTTCTTTTGGTTTTCTTGCTTAGGAGTTTTCTTGTTTTTACTAGGATGTAGTTCCCCTCATTGTATTGGGTTTTCCATCTATAATTCGTTGTAGTGCTGGGTTTGTGGTCAGATATTGTGTAAATTTAGTTTTGTCTCGGAATATCTTGGTCTCTCCATCTATGGTGATTGTGAGTTTTGCTTGGTATAGCAGCTTGTGCTGACACTTGTGCTCTCTTAGGGTGTGCATGATGTCTGTCCAGGCTCTTCTAGCTTTCATAGTCTCTGTTGAGAAATCGGGTGTGATTCTGATTGATCTGCCTTTACATGTTGCATGACCTTTTTCCCTACTGCTTTTAGTATTCTTTCTTTGCTTTGGGCACTTGGTGTTTTGACTATTATGTGTCGGGAGGAATTTTTTTTCTGGTCCAACCTATTTGGAGTTCTGTAGGCTTGTTTTATGCTCATGGTCATTTCATTCTTAAGGGTAGGTATGTTTTCTTCTATGATTTTGTTGAAGATATTTACTGTGCCTCTTAGTTGATATTCTTTGCCCTCTTCTATTCCTATTATCCTTAGATTTGGTCTTCTCATTGTGGTTTGGATCTCCTGAACATTTTGGGTTAGGAGCTCTTTGGTTTTTGCATCTTTCTGACTGTTTTGTCTATGTTTTCAATGTTGTCTTAGGCCCCAAAGATTCTCTTTTCCATCTCTTATAGTCTCTCAGAGATGCTTGCATCTGTGACTCCTTATTTCTCCTTTATGTTTTCTGCCTCCTGTGTTGTCACTTTTAGTGGTTTCTTTATTGTTTCCTTTTCTATTTTAAATTCCTTCTTCCATTCCTTCATGTCTTTGGTTCTGTTTTCCTCTAGTTCTTTGAATTTTTTTGAGTGTTTTTCTTGTTTTCTCTTTAAAAGTTTCTATTTCTTTATGCTTTTCCTCCTATTATTGTTTAAGGATATGTATCATCATCTTGAGATATGATTTCGAGTCTGGGTCTTCTTTTTCTGGAGTGATTTGGATTCTGCTCTTTGCTGTGATGGGAGAGCTGGGTTCTGGTGTTGCCAGGCTGTCTTGGTTTTCATTGCTTAAGTTCTTTTGCTTTCCTCTTCCCATCTGGTTGTCTGTGATTATACGTGGTCTTGTTGTCAGTGATTGGTTCTCATCTCTTCCTTGTACCTGGCCTGTGTCATTGGATCTCTGCTGTTCCTCGTGGCAGATGGCCTGAGCACCTGTTCTGCACACATGGGCTGTCTTCTGGAAACAGACACCAGAAGGCAGGTATCCTGCTCCCCTAAACCAATCTCTGGTTGTGGGGCGCCCTTTCTGAGCGCTCCTCACAGACCTCTCTGTTCCCCAGCTACTTAGAGCACCATCTTACCAGGCCTGTGTCCCTGGATCTCTGCTGTGCCTGGTGGCAGATGTCCTGAGCTCGTGTTCTGCATGCACGGAAACAGACACCCTAAGGCAGGGTTCCTGCTCCTCTGAAGCAATTAGGGTGGGGCACACTTTCCGAGTTCTTGGCACAGACCTCTCTGCTCCTCAGCTACTGGGAACACTGTCTCACCAGGCCTGTGTTTCTAGATCTCTGCTGTTCCTCATCGCAGATGACCTGAGCGTCTGTTCTGCATGCAAGGGCCGCCGACTGGAAACAGACACCCTAAGGCAGGGTTCCAGCTCCTTTGAACCAATGGGGGGGGGGGGGGGGCGGCGCACTTTTTCTGTATGCTCAGCCCGGACCTCTCTACTCCCCGGCTACTCGGAACGTGGTCTCACCAGACCTGTGTCCCTGGATCTCCTGACATTGTCCTAACTAACCAGATTATCCTCATACTCCCTTAGTTGTTAAGGATGACCTTGAACTCAATCTACTTGCCTCCAGCTCTTAAACACTTAAGATCACCACACCAGATTTTATATTGTACTGGTAAGCATTCTATCAGTTGAGTCATATCCGCACATACCAATTTAAGTATTCTATACTTTAAACAGCCATGAACATAGAGAATAAATTACTTGGATCAGTCTCCTTACATATAAGTTGTTTTTTAAAATTAGCTAAATTTTTGAATTGATTAAAACTCAGCTACAAGTGGAGGAGTCTCATAAATGAGAAGTGTTATGACAAGTGACTCTGAGAGAAAGATGGGGAGGATGGCTGAATGTTTGTGTTGGAGAAGGACATTTCTTGAGCAATTGACTGCCTAAATTGTATAATCTTGAGGTATATGAGGTGGCTTGGAGATGCTGGGAAACCTCAGCTTTATGGATATGGTTTAAAATTGATGACAACTTTATGAGTCAAACGGATGTGTTTATTCAGTAGGATTTCTTCTCTACCTCATTGAAAAAAATTCAGACGTTTATCTCCTTCTGGAATCACTCAAGCCTTTGGTTACTGGAAGTAGTAGGGGTGGGGAGTGTAATTTTAGGAACTGAATCAAAGATAAGGAATAAAAAGGAACATAGAGAAATTCAAAATGGAAAACTCAAATTTGATAATTTCCCAGTTAGAAAGGAAGGGGAAGAGAATTGAGGCCAAGAAAAGCTCAAAAAATTTTCATCACGTCTTTTAAAAATGTATTTATTTACATCCCAAACACTGCTTCCCCTCCTGGTCCCTTCCTCATCATGTCCCACCCTGATTCCCATATACTTCTCTTTGGAAGGGATGGACCCACTATCTTGGATATCCTCCTACCCTGACACATAAAGTGTCTGTCAGATTTGGCACATCCTCTCCCACTGAGGCCAGATAGGGAAGCCACCGAGCTGCCTGCCTGCTACATACATGCTCAGAGACCTTGTTCTAGCCCTCATGTGGTTTTTGGTTGTTGGCTCAGACTCGTTTAGTCTTCCTTTGTGGTTTCCATCAACTTCTGGGACTTTAGTCTTTCCCCCAACTCTTCCATAAGTGTCTTTGATCTCTCACTAATCTTTGGCTGTTGGTATATGCTTCTTTTTCACTCCTTTTCTGGGTAGAGCTTCTCAGAGGACAGTTATGCTAGGCTCCTGTCTACAAGCCTAACAGCGTATCATTAATAATGTCAGAAATTGGTTATTCCTCTGATGAGTTTCGAATTTGTCCTGTTATTGGTTGGGCTAAGTCTCTGCTTCATCCCTGCATTTCTTTTAGACAGAATACATTTTAGGTTGAAAGTTTAGTGGGTAGGTTGGTGTCTATATCCTTCCATCATGGGTCCTGTCTTGCTACAGGAGATGGCCTCTTCAGGTTTCATGTCCCTATTGTTGGGTGTCTTGGCTAAGGTTACCCACAGGGACTCCTGGGAGCCTTCACTGTCATTGATCGCTGGAACTTTCTAGATTCTCTTCTCTCTGCAAACCAGGTAGCTGCACATTTCTATTTATTCTCCTGGCTAACTGTACCTTCTCCTGTTTCTCTCTGTACCTAATCCTGTTCCCTATCCCTGCCCCCCTTTCCTCCAGTTTCCTCTCTCATTGTCTCCTATGACTATTTTGTTTTCCCTTCTAAGTGTGATGCAAACATCCTTGCTTGGGTCTTCCTTCTTGTTTAACTTTTTGTGCATGTGGGGTATGTCATGGATATTCTCTACTTTATGGCTAATATTCATGTATTGGCGAGTACATACAATGAATGTCCTTTTGCATCTGGATTACCTCATTCATGATATTTTCTAATTCCATCCATTTGCCTGCAAAATTTATGATGAACTTGTTTTTAGTAACTGTATAATAATCCATATGTAGGTGTACATTTTCTGTATCCAGTCTTTGGCTGAGAGATATTTGGCTATTTCGAATAAAGTTGCTATGAACTTATTGAACACCACAGAGCTCCTAGAGACTAAACCACCAACCAAAGAGTATATATGGGTAAGTCCATGGATTCAAATTCATATGTAGTAGAGGACTATCATATCTGTCATCAGTAGGAGGGGAGATACTTGGTTCTGTGGAGGCTTGTTGCCCCAGCAAAGGAGGATGCTGGAGGGGTGAGGCAGGATGGTGTGTGGGTGAGTACCCTCTTAGAGGCAAAGGGGAGAGGAAGATTTGTGAAGGGGAGATGGGAAAGGGGACAATATTTGAAATGTAAATAAATAAAATAATAACAGTATATTTCTTTCAAAAAACTTAAGCCTCCAAATAAAGTTCCTCCAAATTATATTTAAAAAGTTTATACAATACAAGATAAACAATGATTCATCTTTTCAACTCATTCACAACACTTTCAAGTACTTCTCAGTTTAATAGCTATTTTCTTATAATTATGTTTTAATTTTATGTATGTGTGTTTAAATATATATATATATATGTATGTATGTATGTATGTATGTATATGCATGTGCATCCTATGTGTGCAGATTGTGGTGGAAGCCAAAAGAGTATCAGATCAATTGGCTCTGCAGTTACAGTTGTTTGTGAGCTGCCTGATGTGGATACTGGGTACCAAACTTGGGACTTCTGAAAGAACTGCATGTGCTTTTAGGTACTGAGCCATTCTTTCAGCTTCATGATGATTATTTTTTATGTATAAAATTCGAAGTGGAAAACTAAATCAACCTAACAGGATTCTTCCTCAAGACAGGTTAGAATGATCAGACTTCACATATTTCCCGAGGGATGATGAAGAACTGAAGGAGTAGATCAGAGACTAGAGATAAAAGATTGTGAGGAGCTTGGTCCTCAGTATGGTGATGTGGCAAATTGCTGAGACTTAAGGGCATACATGTCAATGGGAAAGAATTGTCTCATTGAAGACACTGTCCTTGCAAGGAGTTCATATAATTCTATTTAGTTATCAAGAAAACATTTTTTTCAGAAGCATGAGCTTGGCGCATTATCTCTGTGTAATCTTGCATATGCCACTGCCATTGTAACGCCAGGGGATACTCAGCAGCTCCCAGTGGGACAGTGAGATTCTTTTTAACTCCCAGAATAAAAGTTAAATAAATCTCCTTTGAGACTGAAATATATTTACCACCAAAACAAAAAATGGACTAAATATGGTGGTCCCTGCGAATGTTCATCTTAACAGATGGACTAAGCAGAACACTTTAGTACAGCTGGATCTTAGCTGGGCTATGGTTCTGTCAAGGAGAGAACTGTGTTGTCATTTACTTACATTGTTATTCTGTTTCTGTCTTATCAGGAAATGTTTCATCTGTCATTTTCTCTAATCATGATAGCTCCAATCCAGACCAATGGCAACGCCAGGGAGAGACGCACTTGAGCACTTCCTGGAGGTCATGTGACTTTACTCCCTTCCCTGTCCTATGGCTCCTCCAATATGTCACCACTAGTAATGTATCTTGGAGCGGAGCCCCTTTCTCGTTTTACATGACAGCTTTGTAGATATCCCTCTTCTGTAGGCTCGGAAATTTCTTCCTCTTTGATTCTCTTCCCTGACATCTCTGCTTCTTGCCTTTTCACCTGCAGAGTTCATTATTCTCAGCAACTAATTTTGAGAGTAGCCAAACTTACTTTTGTAAAGAACAAATGTTTCACAACCTTCTTCCCTATCTGAAAATTGCTGTATAGGTTCTAACAAACACAACTCAGCTCTTTTCTTAGTAGGGAGAAAATGAATAAAAGAACAAAGTTTTCTATTTCCTGTACTAAGTATACAAGAAATAATCATGTAGCCAATTGGAATAAAATTATATATAGAGAAAGTCTAACACAGAAAACTACTATTTTATATTTAATCATACAATAGCCCAAATGAAAAGCTGTACAATGTTTACCTCTTAGTCTAATGAGGAAAACTTTAGTCATCATTTGAGTTGTTTCAAAACTAAATTATGTCTGGGTAAAATTATATACATTGTATTAATATCAAACATTGCCTCCTCAATCAAATCTTATACACTGATAGACACTTCCTAAGACACATAGGTTCTTGGCAATGACACTCAGATGCTCATGCAAAAAATAGCAAAATGTTTTATTTTTTTAAATTTTTTTACTGAAATTTCTGATTTGCATTATACCAAGAAGCTCAAATGAATATTTGTTTTTAATTTAGGACCATATTCTTAATTCGCCACACAATAAAGGGATTATACATTTAAAAGAACTGTATGCAACCAGGAAGAAATTTTAATTAATCACAAATAGAACTAGTCTTTTGGAAATGATTTGAGCCGACAGTTAGAGGTTTGATCAGCATAACACAGAGATTAAGAAGACTTTTGACCTGAACAGAGCCATAGTGGGTTTAGTCTGAAGCTTTAGAAAGGGAAAGCTAATAGGTTCAAATTATATGATAACATTGTTTCCCACAATGCAACCATACCATTTGGCAACCAGTGAGAAACTTGCTTTGTTCCTGAAGAATCCATCCCACAACATACATAGCTCTGACCAAAATAACAGAGATTTGCCACAACAGACTAGAATCTTTCATGTTCTCTGTGTGTAAAGCTCAGAGCCAGTCCTTTTGAAGCACTAATTGACCGTTGGTATCAGTTAACCTGCTCACTTTTTAGCTTATATTTATGTCTCTGCAGTAATGACATCAGCATCTAGGCTACAAAGAGAATAGTGAATGGTAAGTACTTAAATATATACAATATAAAAAGATACAGGTTATGGAACACCAGCTAGATGGACAGGTTCCACATACTCATATTTCTGGGCAGCAGGCTTGTGTTGAAAGCTGACAGTATTACTGAAGTGAAATTGTTCATGTAGGTGGTAGCATCCTGAGTGAGTGAATGTGTGTGTGTGTGTGTGTGTGTGTGTGTGTGTGTGTGTGTGTGTAATCCTATCAGTTTTTTTTTTAAGTTTGCTTATAGGAACATGGGTGAGAACTTGTTTGCAGAAGCAAAGGCCACAATGTCAGTAGTTACAAAAATGTGGAAAATATCTTCTTGTTTCTCAACAACTATGAACTGCGTATGGATCTTTGGGGGAGAGGTGGAGTCCCATGACCCCGCACTCTTCCCATGACAACATTAGGCACATGTAGACCTTGTACAGGTATCACAGCTGCTGTGAGCTCCAGGGTACCTTAGTCATATCATAGCCAGGAGTCTGTGTTCTACACCACTTATCCAACTTTCTCATGTTCTTACATTCTTCTGAAGATTTTGTCTATAATGTCCCCTGAGCCCTGAGTGACACAGATGTCCCATTTATGTCTGGGCATTTAATTTAGTAATTTATTCCCTTTTGGCGGTCTATGAGTCACCTCCACAGACCTCACAAACACTGATCTTTTGTCACGCAGGGATGTTTTATTGAGCACATACCCTAATATTGATCAATCAGGGATATAGCTCAGAATTATCTGAGGCTATGACACTTAACATCTTTCTATGTCATCTTATAAAGGAAAAGCTACAAACAGTACAATGAGCTCGGACGCAGGTGCAGGAAGGGCTACCCCATTGGTCAGCTCTGACTCAAGCTATTTTATACATAACAGTTCATAGTGACCTATAATTTCATGGGCACTACACAAAACGTTGTGGAATTTCTTAAGACTAACAAATAGGAACACAACAGGGTATGTGGTCAGCATGGACCTGCTCTGAATCAAGTTTTCTTTGTCAATTACTGGCAGGCAGATTATGACAACTATGAAATAGTTGGCAGGCATGGAACAAAAGGGCTACAGTTTTACTGGTGGGGCTAGGGTGTGGGGTGGGTTTACATGTCAACAAAATGTTATGCATCTCTGAAGTGCTTCCTGACCATGGTAAAAAGAATCTTCCCCGATATAAGCTGACAGCAACATTATTATATGAGAATAACAGACCTTATTAAAAAGTAACTTGATTATAAGTACATAGTTTTATGTACGATGTTTAGCAGAACAATAGAGTAGCTTCCCCTGAAGGATGTATGACCTCTATAGCCTTGGGTTTTTGTCTGGTTTGTAGTACCAGACATGACTTTCCTCCTATGGAACAAGCATTCAGTTCAACCAGAAAACACTTGTTTATAAATATGTCAGGTATTTTAAGTCTCAATTATGTCTTGGGATAGGTGATTATAAGACAGCCAAAGATAATGAAAATGACTATAAATTTTATATAGAGAAGGACTTGAGTCAAAATACACGCGCACTGTTTTCTTTCATTTCTTTAATTTAACTGAGTATGAACCTCATGTCTCTGTCTATAACATGGGGTTTGAGGATCCTGCCTGTAGGTTAAGGTCTATGAGTGACTGGACCTTAGTCAGATATTCTTGCTTACCTAGCACACATACATCATTGTTTGATGATACAATACACAAGGAAGTGTTGGTTGTTTCCTTTTCTGGTCATGTGGCTGCCTAGAAACTGTTTATTGTTCATTCTCAGCATTACAAGAAGGTATTTCATTGCTTATCATCAGACATACAGATCAAAATTCTAAGCACTGTCTATATAAAATGGGAAATGTTTTCAAACTTCTGAAGCTTAAAAACCATAAATAAACCACTTGTTATGTCAGAGACAGTCTGTATACTGGTTTTTTTACTTGAGATATTGTCCTAAGTCATTTTATTTCATAGATATTAATGTTTAAAGAAATATAATATTGCCTTAAATGATTCATAAGATTTTTGAAAATTAAGAAAATACGTTAGTTTTCTTCAGTTAATTTTTCTATAAATTATATTTTGATTACATTTTCCTTCTCCAACTTCTCCCAGATCCTCCTCAATTTCCTAATCCCTTTTATCTCCCCCTCAAAAAGATTGCCCCCCGAAATGTATAGAAATTAAAGTTAACAAAATTTCTAAGAGAAAATATAACAAAGGAAATTCTTGTAAAACATGGAGTTCATTGTGTTATCTAACTACTGCGGACATAGAGTCTGCCCTGGAGTGTTATTGATATGCCCACTGACACTCTACTGGAGATAATTGATTATTTTACCCTTTCCAACAGATATTGACTATAAGTAGCTTCCTGATTTGGAGTGAGCCTTTGTGTTTACTTCCCATTCCTAGTACTGGGGTTTACAGTACACAATGTTGTATAATTGTGGGTCTTTGTATAATTACCCTGTACTGAAAGAAAAAGCTTCTCTGATGAGCATTAAGTACTGATCTGTGATTAAAGAATGTTTGTTATTAGGAGACATTTTGTTGTTATGTTTCTTTAGCAGAATAATAGGGTTAGTTTCGCATTAGGCTCATTTCCTATCTAATCTCTGGTCCTAGGCCGCTTCAGCACTTCCAGGCATGGAATCCATGTGTAGAGTGGGCCTTAAATCAAACCCAAAAGTGGTTTCCTCGTGGAAAATTGGTTACACTAATACCAGTATGTCTTGCGGGCAGTTCAGGACTGTATCTGGGGATATCACTAATTACCCTCCAGCACTGTGCAGCCACATTTTAGTACCATGGGGCTTTTAGTTGAAGCTTTTAGTTGGATACACGTTCTATTTCTGCATGTTTGATGACATAAGCAAGTGGTCTCTTCAGCAATAGGATGTTACTATAAGATGCCATAGAGAGGAACCAGTAGCCTTGGTAATATATTGTGATATTTGGAGTAGGGCAGTAGGATTCCTTAAGACAACAGTAAAACAAGATGTAAAAACTCATTTCTGGCATTGAAGGTTTTACTTGGTGGCATAAGATGTCTCTTTTGGGCATTCTCTCCCCCATGATATTGTGACTCTGAATTCCTTTCATATATCCATTTGAGGCAGTTTCTATAGTAGTAGGTTTCCATGGATTTAAAAGTCCTTTAGTGTTACTAATCCCACCTTATATTTCCTTTTTTATTCTGTTCTTCTACCCTCTTCCCATGTAATACACCCAGTGTAGTTTCTCCTTTATCTTTTAATAGTACCTAGTTTCTCTTTTTTGGAAAAGCTCCTCCTTCTTCCTGTTGCTTTACTAGGTGCCCAACCTCTGTTATTTAGAAACACTATAGAAATTTTAAAAGGTAACACATTGATAAAGGAGAACTCTTTGGTGTTTTGTGTCTGTCTTATGTTACACAGGATGATTTCTCTAGTTTCATACAACTACCTGAAAACTTCATAACTGATTTTTTATTAATAGCTGAATAATTACTCCATTGTGTTTCGGTGAGATGGGGGTATTGAAGTCACCCAGTGTTAGGACAATATTGTGATTTTAATTGTAGTAGGATTGCTTTTAAGAACTTGTTTGCTCTTATGTTTGGTGCATACATGTTTAGAAATGTGATAAACTTTTAGTAGATCTTTAAATGGAATATGTACTTCTTTCCTATCTCTTCTGGTTAGTTTTGGTTTGAAGTCTTATTAACCAATAAAAGGATCCTGTTTTCTCATCTAGTCTGTTAGTTTGTGTCTTATGTTATTAATAAACAATGTTGAGTGATTCCAGTTATTTTTTCTCACTTGGGATTTCCCCCTCTGTCTTGATTATTTTTCATTATTTATTCTTTGTGTCATGTTGGGTACAGTTAACCTCTTCAGAATGAGGTTATTCTTCTGTGTGAATGAGTGACTTCTGTATGAATGAGTAACTTCTGTATATTTGGATTAGTGCACAGAAATTACTTAAATGTGGTTTTCATCATGGGATATTTTAATTTCTCAATTCATTGTGATTGATAGCTTTGTTGTTTTGTTTGTTGGAGACAGGGTTTCTTTGTGTATCACTGGCTTTCCTGGAACTGTCTCTT
Organism: Micromys minutus; assembly: GCF_963924665.1. Taxonomy (NCBI): domain Eukaryota; kingdom Metazoa; phylum Chordata; class Mammalia; order Rodentia; family Muridae; genus Micromys; species Micromys minutus. Next base: position 31,343,355 of record NC_137974.1, read on the forward strand.
TAAGCAAGCCTGGCCTCAAACTCACAGAGATACATCTGTCTCTGCCCCCTGAGTGTTGGTTTTAAAGGCACACACCACTCCTGTCCTGCTGTTATTGATAGTTCTGGTAGATTTGTAGACTGGGCTGGCCGTTGTCTCTCAGAGCTTGTGGAGCTTGTCAAGATACTTTTGGCTTTCATACACTCTTTCACAAAGTCAGATGTTGTTTTAATGGGTGTGCTTTTATATATAACTTGCTTGTTTTTCCCTTGCTGCTCCTAATATATTTTTGTCTTATACATTTAATATTTTGATTATTATGAGTCACGAGGAGTTTTTTTTTTTTTGTCATCCTGTCTGTTTTTTCTTTTTAATACTTCTTGCACATTGATAGACAATTGTTTCTTTACATTAAAGAAATTTTGTACTATGATTTTGCTGGAAATATTTTCTGTGCCTTTGACCATAGTTTCATCCCCTAACTATAGTTACTATTCATAGGTTTGCTTTTGTCATAGTTTCCCAAATTCTCTGATATTTTGTGCTGAAAATTTTAGGTTTAATAGCTTCTTTGATGGAGCTATCTATGTCCTTCTACCTTGTCTTTAAGACTTGAAATTCTCTCTTGCATTCATTTAATCTTTTGGTGAGGCTTACCTCTGAGGTATTTGTTTGACATACTGAGGTTTTCATTTTCAGTTTGGATTTCCTTTAGCGCTTCTTTACTTTGTCATATTTTACTTTCAGTTCTTGAATTTTTTTCATTATTTCTTACAATTATTTGGTTCCTTTAGTTGTGTTTTCATCCTCTTTATTAGGGCTGTTATTGATACCCTTAAGGTAAGTTGCTTTTCTCAGAACGTGTTACAATAGGGCTGTAAGATTCTGAAGGAAGCATATTGTCCTGACTGTTCATGTTTTTCTTTTTGTGCTAGATCTGGAATTATGACATTTGAAACGTCTCTTCCTATAGACATCTGACTGCGTGTTTCCTGGGTAGGTAGTCTGTTCTTGGTGGCTCTTAGAGTGCTTCTCTGGCCTGGTGAATGTCATGAAAACCAGAGATGGACCATTACGAAAAGTGTAAAGGGCAGGTGGGAAAGGACTAAGGGGATCCTAGAACATAGAGTTCCTTGGTGGTGGTGTGCTGGGAGAAGAGGCTTCTGTAGCAAGACCCAGAGTTATATAAAGGCTTCTTTTTTTGTTTTGATTCTTTACTTTACTACAAAGGGCCAAAAAAGAAAATGTGTAGAATTCAAGGCAATGATGATATAAACCATTGTGTGCTTCCAGTGCACATGTCCCCAAGCTCTCAATTTTAGAGTGATTTATCTTATAGTGACTGTCCCTGGTTTTTCACAAAGTAGAAAATTTAGACAGCTTTGGTGTATACAATCTTCACCATTTTATTTGGATTTGCTATGATGTAATGTGCTTTGAAATAACAGTGTGTGCGTGTATGCGCGTGCATGCATATGAGAGAGAGAGTGGGAGGGAAGGGAAGGAGGGAGGGAGAAAGAGAATTTAGGTGATTAAGGAAAGGGGGCTGAATTTGAGAAGAGTTATATCAGATGGGGTAAATAAGATCAAAAAACATGTTGTATAAACCTCTTAGTTAAGAAATAGCAAAATTAAATATGTGGAAATTCACATCACACAGAGCATTTAGTATTCTAATAGCATCATGTAGGAGAAAACTTAATCACATTGATGAAATGCAGAAGGGTCATCCTCCAAGGAACCATCCAGAACTCTGTGGCAGGTATGGTAAAGGGAGAAATGCAATCATGAAAGAAGTGTCACATTTTGTAATTAAATCAACAAGCACTTATGGGATTATTTTGGTACTGAATAAAACATTTCTTGAGACATAGCATCATATTCCCTCACAAGATCCAAACAGAAAGGTGCCAGTAGAAAGATACATTCTTGTTACTGGGAAGGGAAAGAGGAAGAAGGTCAAAGTAGGCTGAAGCCAGAACTCAAAAACAACATCAGCACAGTCATGTAGAGAGCATCATATGGGAAGACCAATTAAGCTTTCTGGCTTTAAGGATATATGTAGTTTTAAGGACATATTCATAGGAGTTTCAACATTCAGACAAATTTAAAATATTCTGAGAATTGCAAATGGTTTTTGAGAGCTTCAAGTTAGTATTCAAACATCCACAGTCGAATGTTGCAACTTGGGAAACACAATACTTTGGTCATCATAGCTGACCAGGGATGTAAAAATACAAGTAAGTCAAAGAAGATAGTAAACAACCAAAAGGCAACATTGAGACTTCATCTTTCCTGATTACATAAAAATATGCTACTCAGTTCTGGAATTCTCTTCATTGCTCTGAAGTTCACATTAGGAGCTCAAGTGTTGGCTCTAAGGTTCAGCCCCTTCCAGTTTGTCTCATCATGCGAGTTACTTTCTCTCACAAGCCAAGGAAAGTAAAGGATGAGTACAGCCTGAGAGGAAATTGGAAGGAAGGGAGTGAAAAGCTCAGAGAAGAGCTGACATCATTCCCCTCATTTCCAACTGTCAGGTTGCCAAGTCCAGGTTAAGGGTGAAAAGGAGGGCAGAAAAACATAAGAAGTTGGTTTTAATTTACCTTGTCAGAAATACAAATAATTTATTAATAAGAAAGATCAGGGCAGAGGTGAAGAGAAAGCCATGGAGTTTGGTGTTGGTAAGAAGAAATAAGGGAATATTTCCTCATAATTCATTATACAAGGGTACAATTTTAATTAAGCAGGATTATTAGAAACCTTTATGGTGTTTACATTTTTATTAAATATAGCTTGGGTAACCTGTAGAAATATTTTGCATATATTGGCATAGATGTTTTTGGTAGGATTTCAAAATTACTATGTGTAGATTTTCATTAGCTAAAGACTTCAGAGTAACAACTTATATTAAAGACATGGGTAATATTTAAAGGAACTTTTGACTTTTTAAATCAATGCTTCAATGAAATAAAATTCTGAACTAGAAAATATTGTGAAAAACATAGATAAAGTGTCTATACTTAAGGATGAAAACGTTGAGCGTGTGTGGATTCTAATGATATGGGATTTGTGTGAGTGAGTGAGTGTGTATGTGTGTGTACGTGTGTGTACACATTTGGGTGTATTTGCGTGCAGCCTATACACATGTACATGCATGTGTATATGGAGGACTGAGGATGGATATTGGTGTCTTCTATTAATTTCTACCTTTCTAAAAATTTACTTACTTAAGAATTTTACTCCTGAATGAATTGCAGAAATTAGAGCCACCATCAAAGTCTTGAAAGATGCAGGGATGCTTGTTCCCACCACATTTACCTTTAACTCTTCTGTCTGGCCAGTGCAGAAAATAGGCATAGGTGGAATGTGGAGGATGACAGTTGACTATTGAAAACTAAATCAGGTAGTAACTGACTGCAGTTGCTGTACCAGAAGTAGCTTCCTTTCTTAGGAAAATTAGCACATCTTCTGGGACATGGTGTGCAGCTATTGGTCTATCAAAAACCTTTTTTTAAAGTACTTGTTCATAAGGACGACCAGAAGCAATTTGATCTCAGTTGGCAAGACCAACAGTATACCTTTACAATTTTTGTCTTAAAGATAGATCAACTCTCATGTCCTGTATTTTAACTTTGTTAGAAGGGCTGTTGAACGTCTGTCTCTTCCACAAAATATTACATCTTGTATTATATTGATGACATTTTGCTGATTGGGTCAAGTGAGTAGGATGTAGCAACCACTTTGGATTCATAGGGTAACACATGAGTATCAGAGGATGGTAAATAAATCCAACCAAAAATCAAGAACCTTTTATCTCAGTGAAATTCTTAGGAGTCCAGTGATGTAAGGCGTGCAGAGTTATTCCTTCTAAGATGAAAGAAAAGTTATTGCGCCTGGCTCCTCCCACCACTAAGAAATAAGCACATCATTTATTGGGTCTTTTTGGACTGGAGACAGCACATTTCTCACTTGGGTGTGTTACCCAGGCATATTTATCACAGGACTCACAAAGTTGCTAGCTTTGTTTGGGGCCTGGAACAGGAGAAGGCTCTTCAAAGGTCCAGGCTCCTGTGCAGGCTGCACTGCAACTTGAGTCATATGATCCAGCAGACCCAGTGGTACTTGGTGTCAGTGGCAGATAGAGATATAGTTTGAAACATTTATTTGGCAGGCCCCCTAAAGGTTGAATCATAGAATAGACCTTTGGTATTTTAGAGTAATACTCTACCATCATCTGCAAACAACTGTTCTCCCTTAGAAAACCAGCTCTTGACCTGATATTGGGTCTTAGTAGAAAATGAATGTTTGAATGTTTGACAATAAGACACAAAGTTACCATGTGACCTGAACTGCCCATTATGATCTGGGTGTTACTGGACCCACCAAGTCATAAAGTAGGACATGCATAGAAGCAGTCCGTTATCAAGTGGAAATGGTATGTATGTGATCAGATCTGAGCAGGTCCTGAAGGCATAAGCAAATTACATGAAGAAGTCACCCAAATGCCTGTTCTTGTTACAATGCTGTCTGCTCTCAGGCATGCACCTATAGCCTCATGTGGTGGTCCCTAGTGTCAGTTGACTGAGAAAGAGAAGACTAGGACCTGGTTTTTTGATGATTCTGCATTTTAGGTATGCACTACCCAGAAGTTGACAACTAAGCTTAGGCAGTGAAGGAATTGGAAAACAGAAAGCCTATGATAATGTAATAGAACAAGGGGACCATGTTCCAGCCACAAAAAGTAGCAGAATTCAGCAGTGTTAGCCACATGGCTTTGGCTTTATATTCAAGAGGAGAAGACTACTGGGACAATTGATGCTGGTTAGCTGGAGCTAAGAAATTAAAGGTTATTAAAAAGAGACCAGTATCACTGAGGTGAAATCTCAGTGAGAAGTATTGTCTGTGTGTTCTGGAGATAGCCAAGGTTGTATCTCGTGCTGCAGCTTGACTTGGTAATGTTTAAGACTTGCCTAGGTAATGCTTGGTTTGAGAAGAATGAAGAGGACATGGGGGACAAGTTCTACATCTTGTTCCAAAGGTAACTTGAAGACTGTCTTCCTCAGGCAGCCAGGAGGAGAGTCTCTCAGTGACACATTTCCATCAACTAGGCCACACCTACTCCAACAAGGCCACACTTCCTAATGGTGCCACTTCCCATGGGCCAAGAAAATTCAAACCACCACACACCTTTAATCCAAGAACTTTCTGTTTATTATAAGCAGGATTAAAGTCTACCACAGTCAAAGTGCAAGCCACCTGTTGAGAGGAACTAGAAGAAAGGGACATTCAGTTGGAGGGTTTCTGAGGAGAGCTTGCTTTTCCTTTTGCCACTCTGGCTGTGGAGGAATGTCTATTGGGTGCTTTCTCTGCCTTTCTGAGCCAGCAGGCTTTCACCCTAGCATCCAGCTCCTGAAAAAAATCAAACTACTGAGATTTTGTTAAAACCAACACAATAAAGTAGATGCAGGCAAGTTTTGAATGGATAAATATCATAAATGTTATGGGAATGTAGCACTTCTAATTGAAGACTGCTGATTTAACTTGAATACTTTTCTTCCTCAAAGTATCTGTAGCAGTTTTATTTATTTTACAACTCCTTTATTGCATGTGGAATACATGATGCTATTTAGCCTTTTGTCTTGCACCAACATCTTATACTACAATTCCTTAAATATATACATTTTCATATTTGCTCACCTGTCATTTTGATTAATATTAAAGTTATAACTAAAACTTCTGTAAGTTCCATCTCAGTGAAATTATTAACTTTTCCCAAGGCAAACAGTGAGGGGTTTTCTTTCTTATTTGTTCTATATCAACTTGAGAACCTCATAACTTCTTGCTCAGATTAACTATTTGTCATTTATTTAACAGTAGCAATAGTAAGCTCTTCAAACTCTCTTGTACATTTCTTTTTCTGATCTTGAGAGCAAAGTGCTTTAGAGAATCTTGCTTCCTGCACATTTTTTCAGTGATGTTTCAGAAGTGGTCATCCAATGTCAATTTTCCCAAATAAACAGTCCCATTCTTTGCACTTCATTTTACTTTGGGTTTAAAATTATTTCTTGGAGGTTGTCACTTTATTATGGTAAAACTGCCCATACACTAAACTCCAGTTTCTTTGGCATAATATTTAAGGCTCTTTGTGACAGTGCCCAGCCACATAGCATAACGTGTTGCAGTATCTGCGACCTGGGTTTGGGATCTCCAGCCTAGAACAGACTCTGAGAAGTCATGGCTCCTACTTGCTTTACTATTTGTTCCCCTGAATAGCATAATGCACCACCCTTCCCTCTTGGTTGTTTACCTAGTATGAACTCACTGTATATGTTGAAAATGTTGACCAGAAAATGTTCATTTTTCCCTTTCTGGCTCTATGATTAAAGTAGAACACCTTGAAAAACAAATAAACATGTTTCTGGTTTTGAACATGCTTTCTTGACAGTGGCATGCCTGTGTCTTATGCATGGTGCTGTGATAGGAGGTAGATCTTTTGATGCCGATGCAGAATTTGAATTGTACCTTTCACTGTTGGCCAGATCTGTAGAAATAATATAGTCAACACTATATTTTATGGCATGCAGATTCAAACAGAACTGTTGAGCACTGCTCTGGAAGACCCAGGATTTGTGTAGATAAGTGTTTCCTCAAGTTAAAAGAGTTGTCAATGAGCTTTACAATTCACCACATTTATAACTTACATAAAGGGATTACTTTACTACATTGTACATCAAAGCAGCTTTCTAATGTGTTTTTTAAGTCCAGTGTCTTCACCTTAAATTTAATTTTCTAAATGCTTATATCTCATTTAAATGTAATATTCTCAATTTGTTACAGCCCATATTTATAAATAGCTTTTCACTTTAAAATTGGTTTACAAGGTAATCATAAATTTTAAACTTTGAAACCCACTTGGAAAGATCTATTTATTTATTTATTTATACTTAAAGTTGCAACAAAATTCAGAAATAGATTATCACTGCTTTCACTCATCTGTTGTCTTAATCTTGTTTTTGTTTGTTTGGTTCTCTTTTGTTGTTTGACAATATCAGGAATAGTTGACATCCTCCGTATGAACCATTTTCCAGATGTGGTAGCCAGTTTTTTTGTATAAATGAGTTTGCAGGATAGTTAAACTTTTGATGTTAATTTGCCTCAGGATTCTGTTTATTTGCTTAATTGCTACCAGTCATTGAATGAGTACTTAATATATTAGAAACCTCCTGTCTTCCTAAGCTTACCAACTGGCAATTTTTAGAGAGAAAAATCTGGTTTAATTTGTTTTTCTTACTTTGGAAGCAATTGCATCAGCTCTGACAACTCTGCTGCTTTCATACTGGAGAACATTTGCTCTTGCATCTTTTTATAAGAAACTACCAGCCCATCTTATGTGTAAGGATAGTGTATGTCACACACACACTGTATGATAGTGCTATTAGTACTGCTATTATAACAGTGTCTTAAAGCTTAGTTTATAATGTGAGATAACTAGAAGCTATACACCGTGATAACAGTGATGAGTAAATTGGACCAGGGCCTCTCTGTGTCACATGACTTACAACATTATAGAATGGGACCTATAGGAGAGATGTCCACAGGATAGCACATAGCTTGGAGAAGAAAGGACTTCCAAATAATTCAGAAGACCTCATCTTTAAAATACTTATAATAATTAAGATTTTATTTTGAATATTAGATCTATTTATCTAATTTACCTATTTATTTACATACTTGTGTGCTATAAATGTAACTTATTTGTCAGAAGTAATTGTTGTCTCAGAAATTTCCAGTTGAATAAATCCCCCTTACTAGCTCTTTACAAACTTTGGTTAGCTGCTTCAATTCATTTGTTCTGGCTCAAACTCCTCTCCCAGATGACTTATTCAAACTGGCTTCTTTTGGCTTTCTGACTAAATTGCTCTACTTGGCCTCAAACTAACTCAGACAATCTCTTCTAATTTTCTGGCTCCTTCTCGTTCTCTGGCTTGTTCTGTCTTTACATGCAACCTGCTACTGTAAAACGACTCTCTCTCTCTCTCTCTTTTTCTCTCTCTCTCTGTCTCTGTCTCTGTCTCTTTCTGTGTTTGTGTCTGTCTGTCTGTCTGTGTCTATCTCGCTCTGTGGTGTGTATGTGTGTGTGTGTGTGTGTGTGTGTGTAAGTGTGTGTGTGTATGTGTGTGTGAGGGAGAGAGGAGAGAGAGAGGGAGAGAGAGAGAGAGAGAGAGGGAGAGAGAGAGAGAGAGAGAGAGAGAGAGAGACTCTCTAAGTTGCCTATCTTTCCTCTGCTGTCCTCTTTAGAGTTGGGAGTATCCTGTCTCTGAATCATTCTGACTCATCATTTTTTTCTGCCTCAATTGACCATCATTTTCAAATGAAGCTGCTTCCTTCTACAAACTAACTTTACCTTTATTATTTGGAATAAAAGGTGTATACTAAAGGCATGTCTTTATCACATCCAAAGAAACTAAATGTGTGTTATCCTACCAGGATCAGACAGACATAGGTCTTTGGATGTGATCCCTTGCCAGATCATCCATGTTGCTGTACAACAATTATTTTACAGTATGCTAAGGCATATATGAGAGACCAAAGGATAACATGGTAGTTAGTCTCTCCTTCCCATGTGTAAGTTATCAGATTAAAACTCAGGTGATCTGGTGTGGAGATCAGTACCTCCTCGAGAAATGACAGCCTGTTCAACAAGTGGTGTTGGTTCAATTGGCAGTCAACATGCAGAAGAATGCAATTAGATTCATTCTTACCTCCTTGTACAAAGCTCAAGTGCAAGTGATTCAAAGATCTCCACATAAAAACCAAGATACACTGAAACTATTAAAAGAGAAAGTGGGGACAAGCTTAGAGCACATAGGCATAGGAGAAAATTTCCTAAACAGAACACCAGTGGCTTATGCTCTATGATCAAGAATCGAAAAAATGGGACCTCATGAAATTGCAGTGTTTCTGTAAGGCTAAGGATATTGTCAAGAAGTCAAAACGGCAGCCAACAGATTGGGAAAGGATCTTTACCAATCCTACATCTGACAGAGGGCTAATATCCAATATATACAAAGAACACAAGAAATTAGACTGTGGAAAATCTATCAACACTATTAAAAATGGGGTACAGAGCTAAACAAAGAATTCTCAACTGAGGAATACCGAATGGTCCAGAAGCAATTAAAGAAACACTCAGCATCCCTAGTCATCAGAGAAATGCAAATCAAAACAACCCTGAGATTCCATGCTATACCAGTCAGAATGACTAAGATCAAAAACTCAAATGAGAGCAGATGCTTATGAGGATATGGAGAAAGAGGAATACTCCATTTTTGGTAGGATTGACAGCTGGTACAACCACCCTGGAAATTAGTCTGGCAGATCCTCAGAAAATTGGACATAGTACTACCTGAAGACCCAGTTATTCCACTTTTGAGCATATACCCCAAAGATGCTTCAACATCTAACAAGGACACCATATTCATAGAATCCTTATTTATAATAGCCAGAATCTGGAGAGAACCAAGATGTCCTTCAAAAGAGGAATGGATACAGAAATCATGGTATGTTTACACAATGGAGTACTAATCAGGTAGTAGAAACAATGACTCTATGAAATTCCTAGGCAAATAGATGAAACCAGAAACTATCATCCTGAGTGAGGTAACCCAGTCATAAAAAAACACACATGGTATGCACTCACTGATAAGTGGATACTAGCCCCAGAAAGCTCAGAATACCCAAGAAACAATTCACAGACCTTATGAAGCTCAAACAGAAAGAAGGCCAAATGTGGATGCCTCAGTTTTTCATAGAAGGAAGAACAAAATACTCTCAGGCAGAAGTACAAGGTCAAATAGAGGAACAGGGATTGAAGAAAAGATGATTCATAGTCTGCTTTATTTTGGGATCCACCCCATATGCAGCCACTAAACCCAAGCACTATTGCTGATGCCAAGAAGTACTTACCGTCAGGAACCGGATATGAATTCCTCTTCAGGGGCCCTGCCAGAGTCATACAGATACAGTTGAGCATGCTTGCATCTAACCATCAGATTGAACATGGGGACCCCAATGAAGGAGCTAGAGAAAGGACTGAAGGATCTAAAAGGGGTTGCAACATTATGGGAAGAACATTATCAACCAACCAAAGCCCCCAGAACTACAGTGAACTAAAACTCCAACCACTGAGCACACATGGAGAGACCCACAGCTCCATTTGCATATGTAGCAGAGCATAGCACCATCTGGCATCAATGTGAGAAGAGGCCTTTTCTTTGGTCCAGTGAGGGTGTGTTTTTCCAATATAGGGGAAATGCCAAGGCACTGAGGTGGAGAGGTTGGTTGGAAAAGGGAGCACCTTCATGGAGATAAGTGGAGGGGGAGGGGAATTGGAGAGAAGGGAAGGGAATAACATTTGAAATGTAAGTACAAAAAGTATCCAATAAAAAATAGATTTTTGTTCTGTGTTTTACTGTATCAATATCTGAGGAATGACAACTTTGATGTCTTGTCCTGAGCATACTGTTTATTTCTCATTTCTTTCATTGTTTTTGAATAGCAAATGGGGCATTCAGAGGACAAAATGACTTTCTAAACTCTCCTGCTCCTGCCAGATAAATACTTTTCTGGAGATACTTGAAATAACTTACCAAACACATTTTTCTCAGCCGTCTGTTACCCTTTAAGTTTCTTTCATTCACCTTTTATATGTTCCAATGTACCCTGGGTTTAATTGTTTCTCTCAAGTTTCAGAAAATACCTTATAAGAATAATTACAATGAGTTGTTATTTTTGAAATTGCTTTAATAGCTTTCTGTAATTTTGTTCTCTGCTCTTTATTTCCTGTGATGTACCAGGTTCCTTTCTTTTCATGTGTGTCTTCTGTTTGTGCTGCCTTCTCCTGTTTGCCAGCCCCAAATTTTAAGCCAGGTTTTCATTCTCAGACCATGATAATTACAGGCACTTTTTTCCCCCTGGTTTTTAAAGGCATTTTGGCATAACACTATATGCGTATATATTTGTCAGTACTTAATTCTTTTAGAGGTTTGATAGCATACATTGAAATCCCACTAGTTACCATAAGCATAAAGTATATGTAGGACAGAACATAACATGGAAACAGTCAAGATTTTTTTGGTGTGTATACATTAAGCATAATGATCTTGGAATACCAAAAATTGTCCAAAGGTTATATTCTTAGCTTGTGGATTATTAATGATTTAAGGTCCAGGTGTACCATACTCTGAGAGGGTGCTATACATTTATTTTTTTTTTCCTAAGAAGGACTGAGGCTTTCACTTTTTGGCCTTTTTTTTTTTTTTCTTTTTTGAGCTTCATATGGCCAAGCCATTGGTATTCTGTTCTGGAAATTTCCCCCTGTGCCTATGTGTTAAGGTTTTCCCTAATTTCTCTTCTAATAGTTTAAATGTACCTGGTTTAATATGGAGATCTTTGATCCACATGCACTTGAGCTTTGTACAAGCAGATAAGAGAGGGTGTATTTTCATTCTTCTGCATGCTGAGTGCCAGTTGGACCAACACCATTTGTTAAAGAGGCTGTCCTTTTCCATTGAATGTTTTCAGCTCCTTTGTCAAATATCAAGAAACCATATGTGTGAGGGTTCATTTCTGGATCTTCTATTCTGTTCCATTGATCAACATGCCTATCTCTTTACCATTACCAGGCAGTTTTAAACAAATTACCTTGTAATATAGCTTGAGGTCAGGGATAGTGATTCCCACAGATGTTTTCTTGTTGAGGATGGAGTTCAATATTCTAGGTTTCTTGTTTTTCCAGATGAATTTGCAAATTGCTCTTTTCAAACCTATAAAAAATTGAGTATGAATTTTGATGGGAATTGCATTGAATCTGTAGATTGCTTTTGGTACGATGGCCATTTTTACAATGTTGATCCTGCTAATCCATGAGCATGGGAGATCTTTCCATTTTCTGAGATCTTCCTCGATTTCCTTCCTTAGAGTTTTTAAGTTCTTGTCATATAGGTTCTTCACTTGCTTAGTTAGAGTCACATCAAGGTATTTCATAGTTTTTGTAACGATTGTGAAGGGTACATTTTCCCTAATTTCTTTCTCCGCATGTTTGTCCTTTGAGTAGAGGAAGGCTACTGATTTGTTTGAGTTAATTTTATATCCAGCCACTTTGCTGAACTTGTTTCTCAGCTGTAAAATTTCTCTGGTGGAATTTTTGGTGTCACTTAAGTATACTATCATGTCATCTGCAAATAGTGATGTTTTTACTTCTTCCTTTCCGATTTGTATCCCTTTGATTTCCTTTTGCTGTCTAATTGCTTCCAGTACTATGTTGAATAGGTAGGGGGAGAGTGGGCAGCCTTGTCTAGTCCCTGATTTTAGTGGGATTACTTCAAGTTTCTCACCATTATGTTTGATGTTGGCTGTTGGTTTGCTGTATATTGCTTTTATTATGGGTAGTTATGGGCCTTGGATTCCTGTTCTTTCCAAGACTTTTAACATGAAGGGGTGCTGAATTTTGTCAGATGCTTTCTCAGCATCTACTGAGATGACAATGTTGTTTTTTTCTTTGAGTTTGTTTATATGGTGGATTAGGTTGATGGGTTTCCTTATATTAAACTATCCCTGCATCCCAGGGATGAAGCCTACTTGACCATAGTGAATGATTGTTTTGATGTGTTCTTGGATTCGGTCTGTAAGAGTTTTGTTCAGTGTTTTTGCATCGATGTTCATAAGTGAGATTGGTCTGAAGTTCTCTTTCCATGTAGGGTCTTTGTGTGGTTTAAAAATGAGGGTTATTATGGCCTTGAAAAATGAGTTAGGTAGTGTTCCATCTGACTCTATTTTTGGAATAGTTTGGAGAGTGTTGGTTTTAGGTAGTCATTAAATGTCTGATAGAATTCTGCACTGAGCCCATCTGGACCTGGGCTTTTTTTGGTTGGGAGGCTTTTGATAACTGGTTCTATTTCTTTAGGTGTTATGGGATTATTTAGATGGTTTACATGGTCCTGGTTTAACTTTAGTATCTGGAATCTGTCTAGGAATTCATTCATTTCCTCCAGATTTTCCAGTTTTGTTGAGTATAGGCTTTTGTAGTAGGATCTGATGTTTTCTTCAATTTCTTCATTTCAGTTGTTATGTTTCCACTTTCATTTCTGATTTTGTTAATTTGGATACTCTCTCTTTGCCCTCTTGTTAGTCTGGCTAAGGGTTTCTTAATTTTGTTAATTTTCTCATAGAATCAGCTCTTGGTTTTGTTGATTCTTTGAATGTTTCTTTTTGTTTCTATTTGGTCAATTTCTTCTGAGTTTATTTCTTGCTGTCTACTCCTCTTGGTTGTATCTGCTTCCTTTTGTTCTAGAACTTTCACCTGTGCTGTCAAGTTTCTAGTGTATGCTCGCTCCAGTTTTTGGAGGCACTCAAGCCATGAGTTTTCCTCTTAGTACTGCTTTTCTTGCATCCTATAGGTTTGGGTATATTGTGCTTTTATTTTCATTAAATAAAATCCTTAATTTCTTTATTTCTTCTTTGACCATGCATTTGTTTAGTAGAGCATTGTTCAGCTTCCATGTGTATATGGGCTTTTTGATGTCTTTGTTGTTATTAAAGACTAGCCTTAGTCTATGGTGATCTGATAGGATGCATGGGAGTATTTCAATGTTCTTATATCTATTGAGGCTTGTTTTGTGATCGGCTATATGGTAAATTTTGGAGAAGGTGTTGTGAGGTGCTGAGAAGAACGTGTAGTCTTTTGTTTTATTGTGAAATGTTCTGTAAATGTCTATTAATAATGTCTGCTAGTTTCACTGTGTCCTTGTTCAGTTTCTGCTTCCATGCTTTGTCCATTGATGAAAGTGTGATGCTGAAGTCTCCCACTATTATTGTGTGTGGTGCAATGTATGTTTTGAGCTTTAGTAAGGTTTCTTTTATGAATATGGGTGCTTTTGTATTTGGAGCATATATGTTAAGGATTGAAAATTCCTCCTGATAAATTTTCCCTGTAATGAGTAAAAAGTGTCCTTCCTTATCTTTTTGATATCTTTTGGTTGAAAATCTACTTTATTCAATATTAGAATGGCTATTCCAGCTTGTTTCTTGGGTCCGTTTGCTTGTAAGGTTTTTGCCCAGCCTTTTACTCTGAGACATTGTCTTTCTTTGTCTCTGAGATGAGTTTCCTGTATGCAGCAAAATGCTGGATTCTATTTATGTATCCAGTCTTATAGCCTATATCTCTTTATTGGGGAATTGAGTCCATTTATGTTAACAGATATTAAGGAATAGTGGTTACTGTTTCCTGCTATGTTTGCTTTTAGAGGTAGAATTATGCCCGTGTGTCTTTTTTCTTTGGTTTTCTTGCTTAGTTATTTTCCTGTTTTTTTTTTTTTTTTTTTCTAGGATGTAGTTTTCCTTCTTGTGTTGGGTTTTAAATCTAATATTCTTTGTAGGGCTGGATTTGTGGTCAGATATTGTGTAAATGTAGTTTTGTCCTGAAATATCTTTGTCTCTCTCAAATCTATGGTGATTGAGAGTTTTGCTGGGTATAGCAGTCTGGGCTGACATTTATTTTCTCTTAGGGTCTGTATGATGTCTGTCCAGTTTCTTCTAGCTTTCATAGTCTCTGTTGAGAAGTCGGATGTAATTCTGTTTGGTCTGCCTTTACATGTTACATGACCTTTTTTCCTTACTGTTTTTAGTATTCTTTCTTTGTTTTGAACACTTGACATTTTGACTATTATGTGTCAGGAAGAATTTCATTTTTGGTCCACTCTATTTGGAGTTCTTTGGGCTTCTTTTATGCTCATGGTCACCTCATTCTTAAGGGTAGGGAAGGTTTTTGCTATGATTTTGTTGAAGATATTTACTGTGCCTCTTAGTTCATATTCTCCACTGAGGACCAGAGGGGCAGGTTTTCAGCATGCTCTGCCTAGCCCTCTCTGTCCTTTGGTTACTTACTGTGCAGTATCACCAGGCCTCTGTCCATGGATTTCTGCTATTTCAGGTGGCAAAGGACCTGACCAGACACCTTCATAGCATATTTTTATTCCTTACACTGATATAAAGAACATTCTCTGCTTGCTAATTCTCTAACTTCACTTTCTTCTTTGCTACTCCATGTGTTATTGCTTACAAAAGATAATTCACTTACTTGCATGTGAAATCTTTTACTTGTAAAAAATGGGGTGTACCTGGTTCATACCTTTAGTTTTTTTCTGTATCAAAAGAGTAGTCTTCAGATCATAGATCATAGATGCCAGTAAGATGAGAGAGTGGACCTTTCTATAACATATCTGTCCCAGAATCAGTGTATGTAACTACACATGAATAATCTCATTATTTAGAAATTACCATAAAAGATAAAACCATCACAGTAACAGAAGGAAAGATTATAATATAGTTTTTCACTATCTACATATCCTTCAACACATTCCAAACAGCACATTGCAAAGAAAAAATATTTTTATTCCCCGGAGGAAGAAGAGAACTGAGCCTGAGACTGTCTGCAGTCTCCTTGAGGACGTTATGTACTAAAACCCAGTGACAGGAAATCCTTGAAGCCCCAAGCTCCTACATGATGCCCACTGTTATGGCAGAAGGCTGGTCTCACAGTACCAGACTGTATGCTGACACAGCAGAGTCAGTGAAGAGCTGAAAGCTTGTCCAATTACTATTTTACCTATATAGCATGACTCGCCCCATGCAGAAAAGATGTTCATGCACTGCCCATTTTGAAAATTCTAATTAGTCCAGAGATATAGAAATTACTTAAAAGTTAAAACACCACCTTATGAACCCGGGATGGTCCCTATGAGTACAGGTACACACTCAGAATATGGAATCAACTTACATGTCGATTATTTTTTATATTCAATGAAATTATTGGAAGGGGTGTAATTTTAATTAATGTACTCAGTTTCAGCTACATAATCTATTGCCTAACCATTAGTTTAATTAGTATGCACATAATTTATAATCTTCATAGTTTCCAATGACTTTTTAATTTAAAATTCATAAATGCTGGTCAGTTTTCTCATACATTTTTATCTGATAAATGAACAATTTAGTAAATATATTCTTTTTTTCGGGGGAGGGTGTTCTCTTCTCATTCTAAACTCTTGGTAAAAACTGACTCATATTTCAGACTGTAGTTTTTATAGGTCTCCTGTTTTTCTTCATTGTGCTAATTAGATTTTCAGAGCCCTGTATTTTTGTGTTATGATTTAATAAAAATATACAATCTTTCTCTTAAACACACACATGCTATATAAGTCATACAGAGGCATATTCAAGCTGTGCTTTTCTTTTGGCAACAGTAACAATTTTTAATATAAACTAAATCATTTCCTTTCTCCTGACTATGTCAGTGCCTCCCACTTGTGTCACAGCCTTTCACTGTGGCACAGATGTTCCTGCCAACCGGAAGAGGCAGTGCTCAAGGGCACGTGAGGACCACCTGGATACCTGGACAGCTTTGACTTTTCTCTAACTGGGGTTTCTCCTTCTGAGATTCACTTAGCCTTGGTTTGAGTTCAACACACTAGTAATTTCAAACAGAGAAAACCAATTGACCTTCTGCAGGTACAGTACAGAGAAAATAGGATAGTTTGTGCCACAAAACACTGGACTGTGCCGACCCTTTCACACTAAACATTAAGCCAAGAACTATGTTAAATACCTGTATTCAACAAAGTTGCCTAACCATAAATATGAAATTATAGGAAAAATCGCAAAAAGAATCAGATCAACAGATAACTCTCAGAATATCTTGTGAAATATGTCTTTCATATTCACCTAAGGAATATAACTTAGTTGGTTTTTATCACATCATTAGTTTTGTTCTGTATATATAATATAACCCTCCCCTATTGCTTCTAAGTGATAGGAAATTTTTACACAATTTCTCTTTTCCTTGCTTTTCTTTCTATTCATCTTAAGGTAGAATCTAAGTTTCCAAAGCTTTCTTTTCTTTTAGGATGACAATGCTTGTTAGAGCTTCATTCAAATGTCTTTGTCACAATATGTTGTTTGCCTTTGTCAGTCCATCAAAAGCCAACCCTTAAAACTAAACCACTTTACAGCATCCTTACTTGGCCACAAAATGTAGAGCTTAGAGCAAACACATGACAATATCATTATCAAACACTTGAGGGCACAGTCATTTAAATTGCACCTAGTGAGTCAGCTTTACCTTAACTAATTCATTATGTGTCTTGCTATATGATATATACATATTTTTTAGATGTAGCCAAATTGATAGTGAAAAGTATGGAGTAGAGTTAATGTTTTCCTGCAGTAGGGATTAAAATAGGATTTGGGAGTGGGCATGGCCTAATGACTATAATTTAAGCCATTGCATTGGTCCTTATGAAGTGTCTGTACATTTAGCACTCCATATGGTAATTACGACTTCCTCAGAATGAGTCACGGTTGTTTATGCTTTCATAAACCAAGCAGCTGCAGCAGTACAGACAGATTCCATATTAGCACTTCCTCCTAAGACTGCAAATGTGCTCAAAAGATTTCTGCAAATTTCTCTTCAATTCAAGTTGTTTGTTTTGCGTTATAGTTTTATGAGACTGCCACATGGAAAATGTCCTCGACTCTCAGATTTTCCATTCGTGATATAAATTCACACTTAGTACAGTTTTAGAGGCATTAAGGCTGATATAATAATCCCCAGCTGAGTTTGATAAAAGCAAAGCTTACTACACAGGTAAGACATGGGTATATGAAGTGACAGATGGGGAAGCTCCGAATAGTTCCTCAGAAAAATACACACTAACTGCTCTAACTGGTTAATAACTCATTTCCTGTATTCAAGCTTCTGACTTTACTATCTAGGGAAAAGCTTATTATAATGAATGCTAGCCATATAGATACTTTCTTTAACACAATAAATATACTGTTGAAAAATATCTGCAAATACATATAACTCCCTGTGGGTTTTAAGATGTTTTATTAAAGATATAGCAGTGTTGGCAATAAACAACTCTTCAAATTAGAGAGAATTTACAGACAACTCAGTATATTTTTAACTTTATCAGCACAAAGTAGACATATGGCTAAATAAATTTAGTTAATTAACAAATGCATTCCTTTATATAATTATCATTGTTTTTGGCAAAAGCATGTAACATCCACTCTTTATAATTTTAAAAGCATACTATATTGTAATTAATTATTCGTATAATAAACCTATTGAAACTTTATTCTTTTTACCTATAATTGTGTTACCTCTTATCAATATTCCCATGATTTTTACAATCCCCCACCATAGAATCTACAATTATGTATCTGACAGACATAACACATATTTCTATACAGGAGTTATTTTATATAGTGCAATGTTATCTAGGATTATCAATATTTCTTATAGATGTTGCAACTATAGTTTGTAAAATATATATTTTTCAGAGGGCAATGTATCAGGGGCTTGGTCTCCATACTGTTGCTACTGGGGTTTAGAATTGGAGTCTGGAAACTGTTCCTTAAGTTACTAGGGGTTTGTCCTCTAGAGTCATTGTGCGATCTTCCCCCCCTCCTCTTCCTCCTCCTCCTCCTCCTCCTCTTCATCATCATCATCATCTTCTTGCTTTCTGACAGAAAGCAATTTGATTATATCATGGGTTCTCTACATCATAGGCTGTCCTTGGCACTGGCTTAAAGTTTTAAGCATCTTTAATCATATACTTGAATTGCTCAAGCCACAATCCACATAAAACATGTTTCTATGTTTATCATCTTAACTATTTTGGTATAATGACAGAGGCTGACTAACACAGTTCATGGTTTACTTTTTAACCTCATAATGTTCTATCTGCATACCTATCTGATTTTCATTATCCATCAATATTCATGTATATTGTGGTGCTGTGATTATAATGATATAATATAGTGTAACAGTGACCTTGAGAGTGTAGGTATTTCTTCACAACACAGAAGTGAATTACTTTGGATATGTCAATAATGAGAATCTCACAATATAAGTGATTAACATAACATATTCATTTGTTAAATGATGAACTAAAAGTTTAAAAAGCATTCAGCTTGACTGAAAACTAAATAGAAGTGTCAAATCACATCAGAATTTAAAAAAGACATTATAATTAATAAGAGCTCAGTCTAAACACAGTGAATCAAAGTGTTATAGTGAATTGCTATGTGCTAATGGACATACAAAACAAATGGAGATAGGAAACCTGAACATACAAATAGTATGAACACTGAATTAGTAATAAAAGTCTCCTGTCAAAATATCAGAGTTTGGAAGATTTATTGCCAAATTCTTCCAAACCTCTCAAGAAATATTAGTATTAATTTCTTATAAAGCATTTTAAGATTTGAAGAGACCATTTTTCTCAAAGCCTTTTATCAACAATGCTGTAACCACAAAATCAAAGACATAGTAATAAAGAAAAAATTTAGACTGATATTTATGATAAATACAGATTTCTAACAGTATTAGGGAACCAAATTAGAGCACAGTGTCTACTATTAAAATATGGTATCTTCTGATGATAATTTATAATAATTGAAGCAAAATGATGTAAATTTCATACATGTATTACTGTGTAGAATTTTAATTTTCGTAATTTATTTATTAATACATAATTGCGTGTTTGTGAGTGTGTGTGTGTGTGTGTGTGTGTGTGAGAGAGAGAGAGAGAGAGAGAGAGAGAGAGAGAGAGAGAGAGAGAGAGAGAGAGAGTGTGTATACACTCAACCATGTCAGCTTTCTCTCTGCTATGTGTGTTCTGAAGATCAAGCTCGGGTGATCTGGCTTGACAGAGTGTCTGCCTTCTGTGCCATCTCCAGTCAGGTACATTGTTTACTCATGGCACCTTTGGCGCACTGTTTTATACCTCAGGAATCAGTGATATTATTATAATAACTTTGATTAGAAAACTTGAAAAAGAAAGTAATACCATAGAAAACAAAGATGCTCTATGAGAAATAAAGATGTTTTTAAAAGCACTATGTAGATGGTCAAGTAACAAGTATATGACTTAGAAATGTTAGAGTTGTTAGCTATGAAAATTCCGAAACCTCATCAGTTTGATTTTGCATTAGTTATATGTGGTGAAAGGAAACCACCCAGTGACCTTTCTCATTTCAGGGCAACAGGCTTTTCCATGACTTCAAGACCTAGAGTCTACATTATGGCAGACTTGAGTTGGTACAAATGATATCTTTGATAAGTTCATAAAACCACGATTTCATAAAACATGGATTAGGGAAATAAATCAAGGTAATATGTCTTCAATGTCGTGTATATAGTTGTCGCGCCCAACCTTGTCCCGCAAGGAAAAGATGCAACATGGCCAGTTTCTTCTCTCAGCAGTTCATTAAGGAATCCTTTCTTGATGCTTGTGTGGAGGGGGAGCCCCGTGCCCGGGAGGCTCTCACCTTTCATCCTCCCTGCCGTCCACCAGCTGAGGTGTCTCATCATAATTGGTCAGTAATGTGGCGTGATACAAGTGCATGCGCTCTTAGGGTGTTTACTAGTAAGAGAGGGCAGAAGCCAGCGCCATCTTAGGGTGCGGCCCTTTGTCTCCAAATCCAATACGGCTCCGTACATATAGTCTTATGTTTACAAATTTATGCTGCATTATATGCACTCTTATCTTTCTAGAAAATAACATTCTAAATGTAGCACAAGTTTTTACTCGATAACATCATTAAAATATTTGAAATTTTATTGGCAACTGAGAAGTAATACTTGTATATGTGACTGAGAAGTAAAACTTGTATATGTGACATTCTTATGGTTTTATGGGATTTACTTATTTGCTGTTTTTTTTTTTTTTTTTTCTGGGGAGGGGCGGGTATGACTTCACTCTGTAACCCAAGCTGGCTTTAAACTTAGGGCGCTTCTTAGTGCTATTCTCGAGCACTGAGATAACTGGCCTAAATATATGTACTTATCTGGTATATTTTGACATATGCTTATATTTTTTTGTATAATTATAAGAAGCTATTTTTTGTACCTCCTCTCCAACAAAATAAAACTAACACATCTCATTTAAAGTGTTTCTATTTTCTAAATATATTAAAATTGTATAAACTTATCTACCAAGTACCACAGTCAGTACGACACATTTTGATTAGATCAGATATTATTATACTTACCATATTTGTATAATACCTCCTCCTCTGTTTTGTCATATACAAATTTGAAATTCAAATGTGTTTCTTATTTATATAAAACCTTGATTAAGGCTGCAAGTGTGATACTCTAGCACTGATCCTCAAAACTGACTGTGTAGTAGGAAAGTTAAGTGAAGTTAAGGCCTTTAGAGGTGATGAGTTCTATAGGAGTTCATCATACCGGGAGAAAAACTGTCATGATTCTCATCAGTTGTCCAAAGAGATTTTCATGTCACATCCCATGCCCAGATCTTTGAACGGATGCAGTAGCTCATCACTTCCCCTCCTCTTTTCTTTTCAGGCTACACCACATTCCATAAATACTAGGACCTCATGTTAGGTCATCAGTGTAGAGAAGTGTCCTTAATCTGCTTTGTTTACCTGTCCACTTCATCCAGAATCTCTCATTTTGCCTTACATTCTCCATTTTATAAAAAATTGGATATTCTTTGTATCTACATTTTACACGTTATCCCCTTTCCCTCAAATCCTATCGACGCACTCTCTCACATTGTCTCCATGAAGGTGCTCTGTCTCCCAACCACCCTGTCCTACTCAGTACCTTGGGATTCCCCTACAATGGGAAAACGAGCCTTTGCTGGACCAAAGGCTTCTCCTCCCACTGATACCAGAGAACGCTATCTTCTGCTGCATATATGCATTGGAGCCATGTGTCTCTGAATGCAAACTCATTGGTTGGTGTTTTAGTCCCTGGAAGCTGTGGAGGGTTTGGTTGGTTGATAATTTTGTTCTTCCCATGGGGTTGCAGACCCTTTTAGATCCTTCAGTCCTCTCTTCTGCTCCTGTATTGTGGTCGCCTTATACTCTCATTCATGTACAGTTCTCTGCACAGCCTCTCTAGCTTCTGACCTGTGCAGTTTCCATGTCTTCCCATGCATATCTACACTACTCTAATTTTGATTCATAGATTTAGTCTGCACAGTTCTTTAGGCCTCTGTCTTAGTTATGTTTGTATTGCTACGGTAACCAAAAAGAAGGTGGGGGAGGAAAGAGCTTATCTGGTTTATACTTCTGTATTGTAGTTTATTAATGAAGAAAGTCAGGACAGAAACTCAAACAGGGAGGCCATGGTTTACTGGCTTGTTCTCCATAGCTTGCTCAGCCTGCTTTCTTATAGAACCCAGGACCATGAACCCAGAGACGGCATCACTAATAATGGGCTAAGCCCTCCCCATCAATCACTTATTAATCCCATCACAGGAACATTTTCTAAATTGGGATTCTCTCCTTTTTAATGATTTTATCTTCTGTAGACTTTTATAAATCTAGCCAGCACAGCTTGCCTTGACCTCTTCTCTCTAAATCAATAGCTGGCTGTTTTGCATAATATAGAAGAAAATTATTGAATATTTCCCCTCAAGGAAATTGAGAGGGAAACTATAGATGTATTAATATATGTTACATTATATATTTACAATTTCAATTTTAATTGCACATTGCAGTGCTTTGAGAGTTACCTAAGAATTTAGCAGCTTATTTTAAAAGCATTTTTTCAGGGATAGCAAGATGGCGCTGTGGCTAAGAGTGATTACTGCTTTTCCAGAGGACCTGAGTTTGTTTTCTGGAGTCTCTCCTGGACATCTCAAAGGTTTAGAGAGACACCCCCTTCTGGCCTCTGTTGGCACCCTCATATAAGTGCATATACATATGGGGACACACACACACACACATACACACACAAACAAAATATTTAAAAGATTTCTTTTACTTGCTGAACTTTTAGAATGAGTTTGAAGTACTATAATTTTAAAATATTATCTATAGTCTTCAGTATTTTAAGTGTTGTTTTAAGTATTTATAGGTATCAGGAACTAGTATGTCAGCATTTACAATCCTCATTCCACCGTGTTGCTGTTGTTAAAACACTGGATTAAAACCACTGACTGTGTTTTATCTAACATCATGGAAACTTGATCCACAGAAGGGATGTATTTCCAGAGCCTGGGCCTGGCTTGTGAACACGGATTGTTTGGGACACTCTATGGATTGCTAGAGTGTATTACAGTGGACCACTGTGACTTTTGACTGTTATCCCAGAGTCTGTTTTAATAACTATCAAATGTTATTAACAATCAAGTGTTCACATTCTGCATTCAAATATTTCTGTAAGCATAGATATCCAGGTCAGACACCCCTTTGTTTAGCATTTGCCAAGGTCCTACAATAACTAGAACAAATTATCGCCATTATAAATTTCTTAGGTCAACGTATTTAATGTGGCGTGTAGGACCCACCCTCAGATACATTTTGCATCTTTTGCATTCCTCCCAAAATTCACATGCATAAATGAACCACCCTCAAGATATAAATATATTGTGCCTGTCATGACTTTAAATAGGTAGCTATCCATAAACACATTCATTTATTTGTGTGTATATGTATTTATATTACTATATTCTTTGTGGTAGTACATTGATCCAAATTTCAAAGAGCCTCCATTGTCAATCTTACTGTTTATAGTGCTATCTCCATAAATTTAATATTAGGTAGAAATCAGCTTTAGCATTTCAAATTTCATTTAAACACCCAGAAAAATTATGTTGACATTTAGATCCATTTTTATTCCTTATTTCAATTCATAGACTAAGATGACTTTAAAAATCAGAGCATTCCCAGCCCATAAATTTGGGGATATTATTTAGAAAGGATATGAGATTATGTAACTTAGAAAAAGAAACCTTTTCAAACTCTTCTGCCATTGGATTGGGGTTGAGTTCTGTCTCTACATTTAATAAAATTCTTATAAGTATTTATCTTATCCTCAATGACAAATGAGATAGAAGAATTTCAAAATCTAATTTATCAACACAGCTGAGGAAAATAGAATTGCTCAAAATAACCCCCCCATTTTCTTTTTACTATGAGTGAGTGAAAAAAGAAGTGTAGAGACAGGAGAGAAAAGAGAAAAGTTGACTAACATTTCAGATAAAGAGAGAGATGTCAATAAAGATCAGATTTTAAACTTCTCATAACTGTGATGTAGTAATGTTAATAGTTAACATTAAAAAGTTCTTACTCTGTGCATAGTTGATGGGATGAGATGCACTCAGTCTCATTACATTCTTTCGATGACTCTTTGAGTCATTATTCTATGAAGCAGAGGAGCAAGAATGCATGGGAAGCGGTACAGCTAAAGACTTGCTCTGCATTTTAACCCAGTTCTCTTTTGAATTTATCTGTAAATACATTCTGTTCTTCTCTGGCTATCTGTTCTACAGGTAAGCAAATAGAGGTGTGCATGAGTGTGAATGTGTATCTGTAGCATATGTGACTATGTGTGTATGTATAAATACATGCATGATAATATAGTGGATATGATTATGTGAGTATTTGTGTTTGTGATTTTGTGAGAATATATGGGTGAAAGGTTATGTCTTTCTTAAGTGTGAGATTGAAATAGTTTGTGTATGAGTGTCTGTGGATAAAATTAAGTGTGTATGGATGTGAGCGTAATATCATGTATTTAAGAATGTATATGTGTAATTCAGCCCCACAAAGGATAATACATGTAAAACTCCACTAGAAACAGGGAAACTCCACCGTAGGAAAATTAAGGAGCTAATCTTCTTGAAACAAACACCAAAGAAGAACAGCACACAAACACAATTCTACCTCTAACAACAAAAATGGCAGGAAACAACAATCACTATTCCTTAATATCTCTTAACATCTATGAACTAAATTCCTCAGTAAAAAGGCATAGATTATTAGACTGAATATGTACACAGCATCCAGCACTTTTTTGCATACAGGAAACTCATCTCAGCAACAAAGACAGGCATTACCTCAGAGTAAAAGGTTGAAAAAAACGTTCAAAGCAAATGGTCCCAAGAAACAAGCTGGAGTAGTATCCTAGTATCAAATAAAATAGATTTTCAACCAAAAAGTCATCAAAAAAGATAAAGGAGGACACTTTTTACTCATCAAAGGAAAAATATGTCAAAATGGAACTCTCATTCCTGAACACAAAGCTTTCTTTCCATATTCTCTGACTGACTTTTTAAAAAAATGGTTCCGAGATGAGGGTTTATCTAATGGACCGAACAGTGATGGAGTGAATGGCTTACACATATTTCAAATAGTCTACAGGAGTCTGCCCCGGTACTCCTCCCTCAGATCCGTTCCTGATCATGGCATCCAGATCCAGCACTCAAATGAGAGGAAACAGAGTTCAAAGCAAGGTGAGGGGCTCGTGGCCAAAAACAATTT
This sequence comes from Micromys minutus, assembly GCF_963924665.1. NCBI lineage: Eukaryota > Metazoa > Chordata > Mammalia > Rodentia > Muridae > Micromys > Micromys minutus. The sequence goes on from NC_137974.1 coordinate 31,368,699, forward strand.
CATATGTAGAGATTTTCTTATGGCCTTCCTTAACCCATATGAAAGTTCACTGCTTTTACCATTTAGAGTCCCCAGGAGAACCTGTCTGGAAGGAGAAATAAATCCCAATCCTTCTAACACCAGACCCTGGTTACTGCATGTGGGATATCACTCAGCAGGCCCAGCTGTGCTTGCAATTTTATATAAACATCTGAGACCTTTCCTCAAGCACCAGTCTTACCTGTTCTTTTAGAGCTCTTTCCTCCTAATTTCACATTCCTTCCATGGACGTGGCCTTCAGAAATGAGGCCAGATATCCATCATGCTAAAACGTAAAAGGAGATGGGACTTAGGCCAGGACCTAAGATGTCAACCACCTGAATGAATCCTTCCCCTGACCCACACTATTCCACAGACACAAAATGTGCCTTAGAGATACCGGAACAGAGGACAGACCTAGGGACGCCTATTTTTCATCCTTACATGGCTTTTCCCCTGAATCCTAGTGGAGTATCACGTCCCCAGGCTGTTACCCAATGGACCTGGCCCTAGAGTCATCTCACCTGCCAAGTGTGTGGGAACAGATCCCATCACCTCTGCCTCGGAGTTTAACTTTACAATAAAAACTCTACACCATTAGGCCCGAGGCCAAAGTCATTGCCTGCCTTTGACACTGACCCAGTCCTGGTGGAAGAAGGATGAGGGATGAGGAGGTGGGAACTAATCTGATTTGGTTGACGGGTATGCAAGAAACAGAACTGTTGTTTTAGAAAAAGCCAAGATGAAGAAGTTACAGTTGTGGATAATTTTTTCTCTGCCTTTACTGATGTTTGAAGATTAGGCAAAGTTCATTTGGTAAAACTGTTTTTAATAGTTCAGTCTTTGTTTTCTCTTTTATGACCATCTGTTCCCTAATTTTCTCTACCCATCCTAAATTATGCTCATCTGAACTCAATCCCACTTCTGTGCATTGCATAGTTGATCACCATTTCCTCCCTTTAGCTGCCATGATTCGGACATGTCACTGAAACCAGGGAATTCCAATTTTGCAATTTTCATTAAAGCTCTCTAGGGAGGATTCAGATTTTCAAGCCAATGCTAGAATTATGGGCAGCTACTTCTTTTTAAATCATTGCTAAATTCTCTCTGGGAATGGAGACAGTTAATCAGATAAAGATATTATCTATAGATATTTTCAGTTGAATGAAGAAACAGTCTCTCTGTTCATATCTCCTTCCTTCCTTTCTTCCTTCCCTGCCACTCCTCCTTCTTTTGCTCACAAGTATATTTGGGTTTTGTTTCTGTTACTCTTGTCATTCCTGCTACTATTGTCAAATCTCTGTTTTCACAGATTTCCAAGTTTGTGGTTTTCAAAGAAGCTGCCTTGTGCTCTTATCCTAAGTGCACCTGTATAGAAGGTATAGAAGAGAAAGGCTTTTGCTCGTTTATCCTTCTTTGGCAGAATTAATAATAGATACTACTAGACATGCAACCCAGAGGTCAGTCTCAATGTTAAAGCTCATTACATTAATCTCTTACACATTTGGAAGCAAAGCTCATTTATTTGTAGAATTGGGGAAATTTACACTGTATCCAGTACTCATTTGTAATTTCTATAAGAGTAAAATTATTTTTATTACTACCTTTGCCTTTTGATAGTCTCCTTTGTATTACAGGGGGATTACCCAAATCAACTGTTACTTATTAACTCTGTTCAACCCAATTTAGAGTATTGGTTTGTTTTCATTTGTGGTAAGATATTCCAGATAGTCTGGGGGCTTTCTATTCCACCTGACTCTCATAAAGGCTACCGTTTATGTTATTCTACCATGGCAGGAGTTTGAGACCAAGGAACAAAGAGAATGCCCTTATTCATACTGTTTCTTAGCCCATTTTACTTGGGGTTGGCCGGGTATATACTCTTCACTTCATAGAATTATGTTACTGAGAAGTTGTATATCCATGGTGAAAGAATAGGTTGTAAGTATGTGCTTGAAGTTTTTCAGTGATTTGAAATTGTAGAGTTCCAACTTGTAGATGTATCAAGTCTCATTATGTGCAAGTTTCAAGCTGGCAAACGGAAGGGTTTCTGGCAAGCCCTGTTTTCTGAGTAAAATGATCTCTCCAGGCTAAGCACGAAGCCATCTGTAACAGCTTAAGTTGCTTCCTTAGTCACCAGGACAAAGTAAAGGCAGGAGTGAAATGGTTATTGTAAGCCCTTCGGACTTGCTTTCACCTCCGGGGCGTTATTCTTGCCAGGAGGCCTTGTTGAATCCTGTTTTGCTTGTCTGTGTGCTTCCTTCTGCCTATGACTCAGGTCCTAACAAAATTTTAATGAGAGCTTTTCTCTTAGTAGAAAAGCTTCCTTTGCTGATTGCCTAAGATCTATAGGAAGAAGAGTATCACAGGCCATGTTATCTGACCTGTGGAAGTGGGTAAACATTGCAGTGAGTCTTGGTGTTAGATGGTCTCTTTACCTTTCAGAACCATCGTAAGGTGGCCATAGATTTAAGTCCTCACAGCACGAGTTTATACTGGGAGGGTGAGTGGTCATTCTCCAACCTTTCTACCCTGGTTTCATCTTGGGAGACTTAGGACTTCATCAGCTTAGAAAAATCACGTAAAACAACATCATATTGGCATTTAAGATGTCAACACTAATGCTCTTACCCCTCATTCCTGCATAAAGTGCCCTAAGGATTCACTCTAGAGAGGGAATTCACATCTCTGTTTAATATTATTCTAACAGTGAGGATTCTGGTTAGGGGTATCTTGTTTCCATTCATATGTGGAAACAGAAGAGGTGGAAATCATTTGTCACTTTAAACTAATAAGGCATATTCGTCCGGTTTCTTTTACAGAATAACACAAATATTAAAAAATAACATCAGGACATTTTTCCCTTCCATGTACAAGTTACTAATATAACATTCTCAATGTATTTTGCAGGAGATATATGTATACACACACACACACACACACACACACACACACACACATATATCTTACAATATTTTTTTTCAGGAAATTCTGACATTTTGGAAACATTCTTAGTTTTATTGTTAAGACTGCATGGACTCTTTCCATTTTAGGATTATATTTTGGAAAACTATGCCTTCAGGCTGCTAACCCTAGGTTCCTATCCTTATTACCTAATAGCTTACAGTAAGCAGTGTTAAGGGAAGAGATGGGCAACCGTTCCAGGCAAGTTCTCTTCAAATGGGACTTACTAAGTGCATGCTGTGAAATAATTTTCTGGTATTTGTCAAGCTATTAGAATTTAATTTAATTTCAATTAAAATTTTGAAACATTTGCAGTCAATTGCTTTTTTCTGCTAAAGTTTTGCAATTTTTCTTAGGATGCTAAGGGCCTGTGTTTAGTTTTCCATAGGATGCATCTTTACCTCTCTGTGTAGACTGTCCTGAAGCTGTTTGTATTTTTATGTTATTTCCTCTTCCCCAAAAAGGGCTGCACAGTCACGTACTCAAGAGGTGACTTCATCTGAGCCCCCCCATTTTATTTAGTAAAATAAAGGAAAGCGAATGACTGGGCAGAGTGAGGGAGGTGGAAAGGGAGAGGTGTGAGGAGGTCAGAGGATGGAGAGTTAAGGTCGTGGCAACATGGAGGTTTCCAAGGACCAGCTGGATCCAAGTGGGATTGAATGGCATTAAATAGCTATGAACATCAAGGATAATATCTCATGTAGAAGGGCAGTTTGTATCTTTGTCTATTTGACATTATCTTGCTGTGTAGAGGGTTTGTGGATTGAGAGTTGGATGTATAAAGCTATATGAAAAGCTATCAGGCTGTAGAGTTGTATTTGTGTGGGATTTGGGTGTAGAGAAACACCTGGGGACAGAAACAGAGAACAGGCGGTAGAAAACCGCCAGGGAAGGGAGTTGCTCAGACAAGTTTGGCTGTGGTGGCAGCTCAGACCCGGTGCCAGGGGAGCTCCATATTATGGTCGGGCCTGAGGAGTGAGATCTCAGGGCTGATAGAGAAATAAACCGTTTTATATATTTTAATATTTACTACAACATCTCTGCCCCACAGCAAGTCTTCTTGTCTGCTTTTTCTCCCCATCAAATTCAGAATCCCTGCATGTATGATGTTTTCCTAGATGTTATCTTACCTCGTGTTAGTAGGCCAACTAGCATTACTGAGCTGCAGTGAGGGAAACTTCTTCCATGGAAACAGTATGTAAAATTAGTGCCCACTACATAATCACTTAAGATCCTAGAGAGTGGCATTGTCATTGTGTTGTTAGAAGAGCTGACATCTGAAGCTGGTGAAGTGTCTCTGCAAGTATAACGTGGCACTTCCTGGTACCACTTGCCACACTCTAGTTTCCTTGCCTTTGTAGACTTAGAAATAAACTTTAGCCTTCAGGAAAATAGTTCTCTGACAGTAATTTCTCTTGATAGTACTTGGATTTATCTATTTAATTCACTCATCTTCTGGTTAAAATGTGTATGGAAGATTATAGTTTTACAAAAATGCAGAAAAATGACTCATAAACCATGAAGAAGAGACAAGTCTCATGTTACAGATACAAATATTTAGAATCCAGACCTCCTAAATTGAGTGATTTGGGGGAAGAAGAGAGAATAAATTATCACATTGTGTTCACAATTAACAGAGGCTGATGACTAGACTCTTCCTTTTCTTATAAAGATTATAATTGCTTCATGGGGACTCAATCCCTGTGACATTAACTAGCAGTTACCTCACAGAGGCATTTTATGATGACTAATTTTAAAGACTAGGGATCTAATGTGTGCATTTGCTGTGTGTGAGGCACACATATTCAGAATATAAGTTATATATAATTGGTTTCTAGGATTTCTGTTCTAGGATATCCTTTTTCCTACTACAATTCAGTGATGTTGGTTTTCTAACACCATTGTTGACATTGTCAGAGGTCAGTTCTTACTGAGCGTTTGACCTTGGCTGTAGTTCTCTTCCATCTGTGTATTTCCCAGTGACTTCACTGATGTGAGTGTCCTTAAGACAGCAGTAGATATCACTGATGGTTGCTGAGTGCATTTCTGTGACCTGGTTGACTTCAACATGCAGTCTTCTTAAGGGCTTTGATTTCCTCCTGAACAAACATAACTTCCCAGGGGAGTTCCAATATCTCAGCCACTTGACGAGAGGCCATAATTTACTGTGAAAGTCAATTAATCAAGTTTTCTTTCCTGAACCACAATGAGAAAACTTTGGCTAAGGTTAAGCAGTTATAACCATGTACTGTGTTTGATGTACCACTATCAGAGTCCATCTCCCATGCACTCGTGCAATCGTCATGGGTATGTATTGCAAAGCCTTGTAGGCCTTTTGATATTGGTACTGCCTTTTCCTGGGTAGAAAGGATGAGTAATCCTTTCACCCTCTAGCATAGTCAGATGTATGATTCTTTCAATAGAACTGAAGGCAGTGTGGTGGTTTGAAAAGAATGGCCACATCAGCTCTTGTATTTGAATTCATAGTCACCGGAGTAAAACTGTTTGGAAGGATTAGGAGGGGGGTTCTTGTTGGACTGTTTGTGGCTTTTTTGGAGCAAGCATGCCACTAGGGGTGGCCTTGGAGGTTTCAAAAGTCCATGCCAGGCCCAGTCTTTCCTTTTTTCTGATGACTGTGGATCAGGATGTAGATCTCAGGTAATTCTCCAACACTATTCCTGCCTGCCTGATTGAACATCATATTCCCCACCATGATGGCAATTGACACATCTCTGAAACTGTAAGCCAACCTCCAGCTACATGCTTTCTTTTATAAGAGTTGTTTTGGTCCTGATATCTCTTCAGTAGAACAATGACTAAACCAGTGAGAAAAGGTAGAACTTGAGTAAAAATGGATGCCATCTTCATCTAAGCATGGGCTTGGGAACTGGAGGGATGGCTGGCAGTGTCAGAGTGTTTGTTGCTTTTGCAGAAGAATGGAGTTTGGTTTCTAGCACATACCACAGGCTCACAGCCGTCTGTCTGGGCAGCTCCCTTTACATGTGCCCTCATATACACACAAGGTGTACAACCCACCCCCACAAACACATAAACAAAAAATAAATTAATCTTAAAATAGGACTTTCTCTGGGCACAATTAATTAAAGGTTTAACAAAATAAATTTCCTCAGACCAGTGGACAGGGCTGCTACTGGCAAAAATGGGTTGGCTGGGAATAGAAGACCATGTTTCTCATGCCTTTTCAACTTCTGCCTTTTCAACAACCACCTCTTCTCGATACTTGGAATAGTGGTTTGGTAAAACAGTCATTTAACCAGCTTTGTAACTTTGTATACTACATAATTGGATTTTAGGCTTTTTCTTTTGCCATTGTGGTAGATTGAAAAGGATGGCTTCTACACATTTGCTACTTTACACTCTTAGAGTGATTTTCCTGTCATGATTAATGATCTTGAGATATAGAGATTATCCCGGATTACCCAGTCGGCCTTTTGTCAAAATCATGGCAAATCAAAGAGCAAGATCAAAAAGAGAGATTTGAGCCATGACACAGTGACCTTTCAAGGTGGAACAAGGGGCCCTAAGCTAAGCAGTATCAGCCAGTGGTTGTAAATGCTAGGAAATACAACCTTCCCTTTAGTCTGTAAGAGGGCGCAAAGGCCTTTCTTGCTCATTTACCACAGAAAGACCCAGTGGTCTTCAGATCTGTAAGATGAAAAGTACTTGTTTTGCTTTCAGCAACTGCATGTTTCTTAATTATTTTCAGTGATTATGTTAAACTCAACATAGAAGATTTTTGCTTTTAAGTGTCCTAAATTAATAGACGAAGTCTCTTAGGCCCCCCTGCCCTTCATTTACTCATTGATGAAACCAGGACAATTATCCTACCTGCCCCTCCACTTCTTTCTGTTGTTGACTTGGTGATATCACCAGCTTGATTAACAAATCCCTGCTCCCTCCCAATACGCTATCCTGTACCATTGCTGTGACTTGTTAAGTTATCCTGATAACTGTACTAGGAATTACTCATTTCCTGGACTGGCTGCTCTATCTTGGGTTCACCAAGTAACACTGGTGTCCCTTCAGCCCATTTTAAAGCCTTAAAAAAATTTCTTGACAGCTTCATAACTTCACATAAGTTTTAGTCATTTTTAACCCCATTACCTTAATCCATGCAACCATGTGCCCCATTTTTCTTTCTCCCTCTGTTTTTCTCTGTCTCTGTCTGTCTGTCTGTCTGTCTGTCTGTCTGTCTGTCTCTCTCTCACAGACAGACAGACAGACAGACAGACACACACACACACACACACACACACACAAACACACACTATAACCTTTGTTTTACCTTATTGTTTCTTTGAAAATTGTATACTCTAACATCCTAGGGCCTTTAAGAAAATAGAATTTATTCTAGATGTTTCAAGTGAGCTTCACTAAGACAGGAAGTTCTGGTAGAAGAGACACGCCAGAAAGTGATCAATACTCCATGAAGAAAGGAACTAAGCTCAGTTAGAGCCAGAATTGCTAAGGATAAACCAGTCAGTCACGGGTTTCAACCAGTGTGTGGTGAGAATGCTCAACTCTCTTTCCTTGTGGTTCCTTGTTGGAGCTTCTCATCGGCCAGTGCAAGTCAAACTCAAGCTGGACACATATTCAAAAATACGTATTCAGTAAAAATTCCTTGCAAGCCCCAAAACACATGCACAGGAAAGAACTAGGGGCATACATAAGATTAAATTACTGGACATGTAACAGTGGTCTTGATTTTAATGCATGAATTTAATATTACATGGTAATATTGAAAAGTCTTATGATTTTTCATGAATAGCACCTAAAATTATGAGGCAGTACAATAAGCGTACGAGCATCAAAATTGTGAAAAATTCAAAGTACCATATGGAAAATGAATTTAGATCATTCCATTGACCAACATAAACATCTGCTAGTGACACTCTAAAGCTCTAAAACAATTTAAAAATTAAAAATATAATTTTTTCATTTTCCTCTTTTCTGTCCCTTTCCCTTCTCCAGCTTCCCGTGTTCTCTTAAATTTGTGGCCTCTATCTCTTTAGTTGTTGTATATGTATATAAATATCCTTTAATATAAAAATATAATCAACTCAGTCTGTACAGTGTTGTGTGTGTATGATTTTAGAGCTGAACATTTGGTGTGTTCTTTCCTCAGGAAGTCTCTTTAACTTGCTCTCAGAATTTCTTTGCTCCCTGTAATTTTTTTCTAGGGTTGAGGCTCCATGATATTTTTCCCTTCCACATTTGTCTACTGGCATAGTCCTTGTTTGGGTCTTAAACAATCATACTAATGATACTTTGTGGGTACAGCTTCTCTGAAATCTCTAGGATAGGCAACATCATAAATTTGTTTCTCTGACTCCTAATGATGTTTTGATACATTTCTTTATTTTCCTTTTAATCGCTTATTTGCATACATACCTATACACATCTGCATATATACATATGTACATATTGTTTATGAATTTCAAATGCAACATTTCCAGATTTGAAATTTTGTAGTAAATATATTTAACTGTATGCATAATTCTGTGATATATGTTATATATGTATCATTTATGTCACATATACATGCATATATTTTATATATCTGGTATATGGATTTTTTTTCTTTCAAATTCAAATATTTTGTCCTAGGACGAAAGAGCTTCAAACTCAGAAAGCTAGTGAAACTTAAAGGCTGAGGCAGTTCATCACAACACAGAGGGCAAACGGAGGGGTAGAGGAGACTCTTTGGCAGAAATGCCTGCAGCTTCTGCAGATGCTCCAGGGACACAGCTTCTGTGAGTCTCTGTACACACTACAGTGAGCTTTTCCAGACGCAGCTGGCTTTGAGTCACCATGTTACCACTAACCGGTGAACCTGTACTATAGTAAACTCAATGGTTCACCAAAGTTGATTTTCACGAAGCTGTTCCATTGGTCAGTCTTTGGTGCCCTGGCTAAAACAAGCAGATGCTCATGTACATCATGCAAACAACATATATACATGGAGGATAAATGTATATCCACATTGAAATCACTTCGAAGTTTTTCACAACACAAACCATGATATAGGTTAAGAGTATTTAGTTGCTTCTGTAGCAAACATTTCTGGTTTTATTTTCTTTTTTCTTTTTTTTTTTTAAACGACTTTATTTTACAAAACAAAGATAAATGTACAGATTTTAAACATTTTTTGCTTAAAATTATACATTTTTGTCAGTACTGTTTTTTCAGATATTAAAATAATTTTTACATAAAACTATGTGAATATATTTTTTAGTCAGTACTTGATTTTATCAAAGGCTTGACAGTACCCATTGAAAACCTAATAGTTACAATGAGCGTAAAGTACATGCAAAACAAAACGCAACATGGAAATAGTCAAAGTCTTTTTGTTTTGTAAATATATATATTTTTTTGTTTTCTTTATTTCTTGGACTTCATACAGTCTGTGAGTTGTTTCTGGGGGAGTGCAAGCCTCTGGGGTTAGCATCCCACTATCAGTGACTGCATATTATGTCTGTTCTTTTGTGACTGGGTTATCTCACTCAGGATGATCTTCTCTAGATGCAGCCATTTTCTTAAGAATTTGGTTAAGTCATTGTTTCTGGTGGCTGAGTAGTATTCCATTGTGTAAATGTACCACAATTTTTGTATCCATTCATTTTCTGAAGGACATCTGGGTTACAGCTTTTCTGTGGATTTTTCTTTGTCACGTATTTAAGCACGAGAAGAAATCAAACTAATTTCCAAGACTTGGGTGATGAATCTCCTCATCACACATTTTGTGAAGTCTGTGGTAATAGAAAGCTCACTTACACCAACAGCCCAGCTACTCTAAATCTATGGAGCGAAGGACTTGTGTGCACACATCAGTGCTGCTTTGGGCTGAGATGGTGTGTTGTCAGTGCCCAGGGATTTTGTTTGGTGGCTTGTGCTTTGACATCTGCTGGAAGAGAGAACCAATAAAACTTTGGGCTTTGTAATGAACAGCTGGGCCAGAGTCACTGAGAACTTTAATCTGAAAACTCCTTGGAAACCCATCCTGCAATAGGATTTATAAGTACTTTTGAGGAGCTATGTTTTTAATTTTAGATTTATTTGTTTTTATTGTATGGGTCTGAGTGTTTTGTGTGCATGCATGTGTATGTATCACTGTGTGTCCCCAGAAGTCAGGAAAGGGCATCAGATTTTCATAGAAATGGAGTTATAGATAGATATGAATCATTGTATGGATACTGAAGCCTGAATTCAATTGTCTGCAAGGGCAACAAATGCTTTCAGCTGATGAACCATCTCTTCAATGCCGGCTCTTTGTATATATCAATAATGTGAGTTTGCATAAATACTCCTGACTATATTGTTCTTCCGAATCAACTAACAGTGGTATTTTTTTAATGTGTGAAGAGACTGATATTTGGGACGGTTCTGAATCATAGAAAGTAATTATATTGTACATTTAAAATTTTATGCTTCTACAGACAAATTGAAATCAGATGTTTGTAAAGTATACATGGCTATGAGTTTAGAGCAACGATGTGAATATGAGTGTGTGAAGTATCAGTTGATAAGCATTAGTTCCTGCCACTAAACACTTCTTAGATAAATAAGTTCTGACGTACCTCTTGGCTTTCCTCATCTGCAAAATTGGAGTGATAATAACTTCTCTAAGATTATTGTGATTATCAGAAATACTGCTGCAAAGTTCTTAGTTCAGTGCTCCATACAAGGTGATCTTCAATAAAAACTATTATTACTACTCAATAACTACTACTATTACTATTCCTGCTTATTAAAATTCACAATTACATTATAATTAGAATTATGAACATTAATATGTTCATATCTCTAACTATACCAGGTTTTACATGTAATTATTAAAGTTGAAACCCAGAATGTCCTCCAAAGACCATGTGCTTAAAGCTTGGTTTCCAAAAAAAGGATTTAGGGAAAAGATTAAGTCATGAGAGCTTTGACTTCAACTATGGATTTAGACACTGATAACTCATGAGAGTGATAGAAATTTCAGAGATGGGGCCAAGGTGAAGTTGGACAAGTCTACCTTGTTCTGGCTGCATTTCCTCTCTCTAATTTCCTGGCCACTATGAGGTAAGTTGTCTTGCTCCCAAAACCTGCCCTCTGCTATAATATCCTACTCTGCTAGAAGCTTGTAGAAATGGAGTCAGATCAACATGGACTAAAAAATCTTTGAAACCTCATGCCAAAATAAATCTTTCCTCCTTTAAACTGATGTCCCCCAATATTTTCTAGCAGTGATGGAAATATAACATAGAAATATTTGTTCAAGCATGTGATTACCTTATTACCTTACTGATTACTGGAAACAAGCTAATGTATATGTATATCTTTTTCTCTTGTAGTGTTTATATATGTATATATATATATATATATATATATATATATATATATATATATATATATATATATATATATATATATATACTGACCACTAAATTAATATAAAATTTTTAACATTTCTCTTTAGTAAATAAATATAGGCAACTGAAGAAGCTTGTTCATTTGCCCCTCAATATATTTAAATATCTATTATTAGCATCTTGCGGTTTACTTCATGACCTTTCACAACATTGCAGCAATGATGTGCCAACGCTAATCTTTGAACTTTGTTCTTCTGACTCGAAATACCATACATTCCATTGACTATTGAGATAAATTTTGAACCCCAAAAAACTTGCCAACTGAAGTAAACTTGACTCTTCACCAGCTTCAGATTAGATTATTCATAGGTCGTTCCTGGTAAATGAAAATCCAATACATTTTAGTGATCTAACATAATTTTTCAGCCTCCCTCACTCAAAATAATTTCAGTGACCGTCAAATCTAATTGTCAATGGAATCTATCTGTATTTCTGTGCTTCAGAGTCAGTATGTGGTGGCTAAGATATTGAGGCAGATAATGGAGATGGGTTAGAAATGGCTGGAAATAGAGGCATAGCAGAGATGTTGCTGTTTTAGAGTTAATAAGGAAAGGACCATGAAATGTTGGAGGAGAATTCTAGGGAGGTCGGTGTCTAAGGATTACAGTTGCTGTGATGAAACAGCATGACCAAAGGATGTGTTCAGGTCACAGTTCCACATCACAGTTCATCACCAAAGGAGGCTGGAGCAGGGACCTGGAGTCAGCTGCTTATGCAGACGCCATGGAGGGATGAATACTGCTTACTGGCTCTTTTTCCTTGGCTTACTCACTCTGCTTTCCTATCCAACCTCAGAACCAAAAGCCCAGTCATGCACAGCATATGGGTTTTGGGTTAGTAGATGTGCACTTATACTATAAATGGATGCCAATGATATATGATAGTGATTTATAGTAGAACATGAGATAATTACAGGAACCCACAGGTACTGCAAATATCCCACTGTAAGTACTTTGTATTTATATCCCCAGTACCAGGACATTGCTGTATAAAAGTGCTTCCAGAATAACTATGAAAACTTTTCACTAATTTGCTTGTGAAATGCAGTAATGTTTTTTTTTTTAAACCAATTATTCAGTTCTGCACAAGGTGCCTCCCCTAGTTCACCATGGTTCTCCACATTTTCAATTAACCTGCAATCTGTAGGGACACTTTTATCCACTTCATGCTGCCCAGTCAGAGCTGGACAGATGTGACTTTACTATTTTGCCTTGGTTTATAATTTATTAGACCAAGATTGAATATCTAAGGGCCAGTAGGCTTTCCCTAATATTACAATAAAGACCAAATTGGGCTGGCAACAAAGATTATTATTGATCTGCCCCCTAAAGAAACAGATTTAATATTCTGAGAAGCAACATATTTGGAGATGCTCTACAGGAGATGCCTAAGGTAATGGAGAGTTTGGAAACTTAGTATTTTCTGCCTTTAGAAAATTTAGATGCTGAATTATTCCAAGACAGTTTGATGATTTTTAAAAAACATATTCACTTTGCATCCCTATTATTGCCCCCTTAGTGGCCATCCCCTCCCACAATTCTTCCTCCATCCCCCTTCCCATTTTCCTCTGAGCAGGTGGGAGCCCTCCTGGGTATATCCCCTACCCTGGCATATCAAGTCTGTGAGACTAGGTGCATCTTCTCCCACTGAGACCAGTCAAGATATCTCAGCTAGAAGAATGTATCTTTCAGATAGGCTACAGCTTTTGGGGTAGCCCTCGACCAAGCTCTACAGTACAAGGAGGCCTAGGTCCAGCCTGTGTTTGTTCTTTAGTTGGTGCTTCAGTCTCTGAGAACCCCAAGCGTCCAGGTTAGTTAATTCTGTTGGTCTTCTTGTGGAGTTTCTATCCCTCCAGGTTCCTCAATCCTTCTTCATACTCTTCCATTAAGGGTCCCAAGCTCCATCCATTGTTTGGCTGTGGGTGACTGGAGTTGTTGGATGGGCCATTCCCTCAGTCTCTGCTCCATCCTCCATTCCTGCATTCCTTGCACACAGGATACATTTTGGATGGAAAGTTTTGTGGTTGTGTTGGTGTTCCTATTGCTCCACCAGGGTCCCTGCCTGACTACAGGTGACCTCTTCAGGTTCCTTATCCCCAGTGCTGTGATGTTAAATTGAATCATTATTTTCTTCTTATCTTTGGTTGATATCTGTTATGTGTCTTATAAATGCTCACAATTTAACTTATGATAGCTGATGTTAACTTATTCAGGCATTACTACGACCAATAGTGTCTTAATTAGAAACATGGCCAGAAGAATTGCATTGAACTTTACAAAAGCTTAGTAGACTGATTTAGCACGTATGTGAATGGTTTAGTGATGATGATGATGATGATGATGATGATGATATAGTTATCTACAAAGATATCTTGGTTGTTATAGATTGTTTTATTGAGATAATTCTAAATATATGCATAATGTTTGTAGTATTATTTCTGTGTAACAGATGGCATAAGAGAAAATTATTAAATTTGGGAAAATAAAAGAAAAATTATAAAATGTTATCATTATAGCACACTGAACTACAAATGGAATACATACCAAATGGCGTTAATGGTACCTATCATTTTAAGGGTTTTGCCAGCTAGACTAGTCTAGAATCTCTTAGACGTAGTGAATGTTAATCATGACTGAATGCATTTGAAAGCACAGTTAAGTTACAAACAAATAAATGATCCCTGAAAACTGGGAGGTCATCTGGGGTTACTGGCTGTCATGCTGTACACACTGTGCTGTGGTTACAGGCTTGTAAGCAGTTCCTGTATAGGTTTGTGTCTAGACGTATAAAACCTGTCAATAAAGCCTTGGAGACATTCAGTTGCTTTCTGTCTTATGGCAAAGTTCAGGTCAGAGCAGTGCTGCATGCTCCCCAAAGCCACTTGTAGGCCTGCAGGTTTTTCCCTCATCATCTGCATCAAGGAAAGAAACTGGGGGATGGCTGCTGCTGGTGGTCCAGGGAACGCATTGTGTGGAAACTGTTGGGGATGTTGGGAAAGGGCTTTACCAACTGAGACAGGGAATGAGAAAATAGCTTTGGCCTCAGTGAGAGACTTGAGGCCCCAGGGAGTGGGGAGGTCTGGTGGGGTAGGTGTGGGAAATGGGGGTGCAGGCATCCTCCTGAAGAAAGGGAGGAGGCATGGGATGAGGAGCAGTGGGGGGACTGGGAGGAGGAGGTCTGGACTGTTAAAAAGGATTAAAGAATAAAAACAGTAAACACATTTAAAAGAAAAATGAAAGAGCACTTTGAAGCACAGATATAATCTGATATGTATTCATTCATTTTATGGTAGCATCTAGAGTGAGAAATAAATCTTTGATTTTCATATGCTAAAGTTTTTTAATAATGTTTAAAGTGTGCCAGTAGACATATCAGTCAACAAGAAATTTATCTCCTGTGTGTTTATATGTTTTTCTATTATATATTCTACAAATATATTCTTGAAAGTAGGATAAAGGATTTTGTATTAACTTATTTAAAGTTAAAGTTAAAATATCATTATATCACTTCATCCATTTCTTTTATCTCTCCAGCTCTTCCCATATACCTTCTCTCTTGTTCTCCTTCAAATTGATAGACTTTTTTTTCTCAGTTGTTAATTACATATATACTAAACTATATTATATAAACATTTAGGATTTATGGTAAATAAAATACAAAATGTATATTAAATCATTATATAACATACATATAACATATATATGTACAATACATAATTATAATTAATAATATATAAAAGATACACATATATGCTATATATATATGCTATATATATATATTGGTTTTCTGTGATATTCTTTTACCTTAGCTTTATTCTTAGGTCTTCTCTTTAATTTAAGCTTTTGTGACTGTATATATACATATATATATACTATACATGAAAATTACATATAATATAAAACCTAAGTATATTAATACTAATACAACATGCTTAGTATGTATAAAGTTACATACTCTGTATATACAGTTATATACTATGAGTGATTGATTTCAGGGTTTATCCTGTGCTAGTAGATAATCAGTTGGGGATGATCTTAACTGGAGAAAACTATTTCTCCTGCTCTCAGCACTTCTTAGTTTCCTGTCATTCTTTGAGTTGGGATGGAGATCTGTGGGGTTTTCTCCTTCCATGTCATTGTGTCTCTGCTGGTGTGCTTGCTCAGGCCTTTTTGTAGATAGCCTTGTTGTATTGTTGAGATATCAAGTCTGTATTTTCCCTGGCATTTCTAGGGGACACAGTCTTATAGCAGACTTCCTGTGGCTCTTACAATCTTTCTGCCTTCTCTTCTGTGATGTTATTGAGATGTAGGTTCAGGTGTTGTGTTGCAGGTGTATGATTTGGGCCTGTGTACTTCCAACTCATTTATTCTTAATATTTTGCTATGTTCTTGTTTTTTGTATCTATTCTTTTTCCTCTTTGGTTAAGTTTGTTCATAGGTATTGCATTTAATTTGAGGCTTTTGTGAATGGATTGTTCCCATGACCTCTTTCTTTGTGTGTTTGTTGTTGATAAATAGAAAACTATTGATTTTTATATGCTAGTTCTGCATTATGCCAGTGTACTGATATTGTTAATCATTTATAAAATTCTAATGGTAATTTTTTCCTTTTCATGCTGTTTGAAAACAGGGATAGTTTGTCTCTGTTTCCTACTTGCCTCCCTTTATTTTTCTTCTGTTTCTTTCTTACTTTAGTTAGTTCTTTATGCACAACACTGAAAAGAAGAAGGGACCGAAGAGCCCAGTCTTGTTGCTGATTTCAGCTGAATTCCCTTGAATTTTCTTCATTGTTTTTACCTGCTGAGAATGACATTGGCTGTGGGTTTCTCACATGTAACTTTTATTATGTGAAGTATATTTCCTCTAAACTTTCTCTCTACCACTTTTATCACAAAGGCATATTGGGTTGTCATCAAACTTTTTTTTCTGCAAAGGTTGAGATGATCACATAATTTTCATTAAATAATCTATTCATGTGAATTGGTACATTTATTGATTGCATAATTCCATGTTAAAGTTATCTTCATCATGGCATATACATTTTTGGTGCATATTTTCATACAATATGCAAGCTTTTCTTCTTGAGCATTTTGAATTTATACTTATTAGGGATATTAGCCTGTTCTCTTTTCTTGTTGTTGTATCTTTACCTAATTTGGATATTAGAATAGTACTGGCATCATATAAAGAGTATGGTAGTGTTTCTTCTGTATATATGTTTTGAATAATGTAGTGTGTTATGGCTATAGAACTTCTTTGATATAATTCTGTAAATTCATCTAAGACTGGACCCCTTCCTTTTTTCCTTTTAACTTAGAAGGCCATTGATTACTGTTTCTGTATCTCCTTGTTTGATGAGGATCTCTTCAACTTGTGGTTCTCTTCTTGATTTAAGTTTATTACTACCTGAGGACCCAGCTATACTACTCCTGGGCACATGTCCAAAAGATGCTCCAACATATAAGGACACATGCTCCACTTCGTTCATAGCAGCCTTATTTATAATAGCCAGAAGCTGGAAAGAACCCAGATGTCCTTCAACAGAGGAATGGATACAGAAAATATGGTACATTTACACAATAGAGTACTACTCAGCTATTAAAAACAATGACTTCATGAAATTCTTAGGCACGTGGATGGGACTAGAAATTGTCATCCTGAGTGAGGTTACCCAATCCCAAAAGAACACACATGGTATACACTCACTGATAAGTGGATATTAGTCCAAAAATTCAGAATAACCAAGATACAATTCATAGACCCCATGAAGCTCAAGAAGATGGAAGATCAGAGTAGATCCTTCAGTCCTTCTTAGAAGAAGGAACAAAATATTCACAGGAGGAAATAGAGACTAAGTGTGGAGCAGAGACTGAAGGAAAGGTCATCCAGAGACTGTCCCACCTGCCGATCCATCCCACATACAGTCACCAAACCCAGACAATGGTTGTGGATGCCAAGAAGTACATGCTAACAGGTGCCTGATACAGCTTTTTCCTGAGAGGCTCTGCCAGATCTTGAGAAGTACCAAGTTGGATGCTCTCAACCAGCGAGTGGACTGAGAAAGAGTTAACTAATGGAGAAGTTAGAGAAAGGACTGAAGGAGCTGAACGGGTTTTCAGTCCCATAGGAAAAACAGCAATATTAACTGCCCCTCCCCCCGAGCTTCTAGAGAGTAAATCACCAACCAAAGGGTACACATGAAGGGACCCATGGCTCCAGCAGCATATGTAGCAAAGGATGGCCTTATCAGGCATAAAGGAGAAGAGAGGCCCTTGGCCCCATGAAGGCTCAATGCCTCCGTGTAGTGGAATGCCAGGGCAGGGAGGTGGGAGTTGTGGGTGAGTGGGGGAACACTCATTTAGGCAGGGTGTCGGGGGATGAAATAGGATTCCAGAAAAGAATAAGGGGATAACATTTGAAATGTAAGTAAAAAACGTTTAGTAGTTCAGGGGAATATAGAAATTTGTTTATTCGTTTTTGGTTTTCTAACTTAATGGATGTAGGTTTTTAAAAACTTGGGGCCAGAGAGAGGGCTCAATGGTTAAGAGAACTGACTGCACTTTCAGAGGTCCTGAGTTTAAACCCCAGCATCCACATGGTGGCTCACAACCATCAGTAATGGGATCTGATGCCCTCCTCTGGTGTCTGAAGACAGCTACAGTGTACTCATATATATTAAATGAATAACATTAAAAATATTTCCTTATGATGTTCATTTCTTTGGGGTCTGTTCTAATGTTTCCATAGTCTCTCCTGAGTCTCTTAATTTGCATCATCCCTTTCTTTTGCTTAGCTGGGACAATGCTTTATCTTCTTAGAAAACTAGCTCTTAGATGCATCGATTCTTTGATTTGTTGTTGTTTATGTTTTTTCTTTAAGTGTTCTTATTTTTATTGTGTATTTTATTGCTGTCCTTTGTACTTGGGATCAGTTTTGTTCTTTTCTTTACCAACTTTTTAAAGTTGCATCATTAAGTCATTTATTTATGTTCTTTCCTATTTTCTAATACAGACCTTTACACTGTATACTGCCCCCCCCCCCCAAGTAGGGCTACTTTTTATGTGACCCAAAGACTTGTTCATGTTGCCTTTTCTACTCATTTAGTTGTTGGAAGTTTTATTTATTTATTTATTTTTGTTTTCTTCTTTCACCTAATTATCATTGAGTATCGAATTTAAAAATGACAAGTTTGTATACTTACTAGAGATATGTTGATTGTTGATTAGTTTTATTTCACTATAGTTGAATAGGATATAGTTATTTTATCATTCTTAATTTTTGAAGAGTTTCTTTGTGTCCCAAGTTGTGATCATTTTAGTGAAACATATGTGGGCTGTTGAGTAGAGTGTACATTCTTTGGTGTTGGCCTTACTTCAGTGTAAGTGGTTTAAGGGGTTGCTTCCAGCTTTTGTTGTTGTTGTTTTGGGTGGCATTTGTTCTTCTCCAAGTAAGGCAGGAAGTATTGCCGGGGTGCAGCGTTCTACACTGACAGTCATGATGTCTCCAAATTGTCCTTTCAAAGTTTCCATGCAGAAATCTTCTAATATTATTTTGTTTATATGTGACTTAGGAGCTTGGGTTTTTTTTTTAGTTATTGTTGTTTGCTTGCTTGTGTTATCTTTTAGCTCTTAATATTCTTCTTTTGTTTTGTATACTAAGTCTTTAACTATTATATGCCAAAGGGACTTCTTTTGTGGTCTTCTCTCTTACAGTTCTGTGTGTTTATTTCTTTATGGGGTTTGTCTTTTATTTGTTTGGAAACTTTTTCTTTTATCATCTAGTTGAAGATCTGTTCTATGCCATTGACCTGCGATTTCTCTCCACCTCTTCCTATAGTTCTAAGATTTTGTCTTTTGATGGTGTCTCACATTTCATCAATGCCCCCCTTTTCTCTCTCTGTCTCTGCCCTGCCACCTCCCCTTGTATTTTCAGTTTTTCATATTCATTTTTATTTGGCCTATATCTAGTCTCTGTGATCTATCCTTGAATCTGTATATTCCACTTACTTGATTCATTCTACTTATACTTCATTCTACTTTCCTTGAGTTTCTTAGTTGAATTGTTGAGCTTTTCAATTTCTTCTTTCTTCAGCATGAATTTTTTAATGTTTTTTTTCTTTTTATTGGATTCTGATTTTTAAGTCCTGGATTATCTTTATTGTTCCTGTTAGCCTTAC
Organism: Micromys minutus; assembly: GCF_963924665.1. Classification (NCBI taxonomy): domain Eukaryota; kingdom Metazoa; phylum Chordata; class Mammalia; order Rodentia; family Muridae; genus Micromys; species Micromys minutus. The sequence continues at coordinate 31,388,291 of NC_137974.1, forward strand.
ATTTCTGTTTCCATGGGCATCACTTAGGCATTCTTCTCTATACCTTCTTCCTGATCAATTTCATTAAGTTGCTTCTTTGTGAGTTCTTTAAATTTCTTGAATTCTTTGATGAGGTTTATGTTTATTCTTTGTCCTAGGGTATTCTAGGTAATTCTTATTTGAGGACACTTCTATAGAACTTGTAGATTCTTTTGTGTGTGTGTCCTTGATATTTCCCATTATTTGTATATTTGTGATAATATTTGTACATATTGATTTTTGTTAGTTTTATCTAATATGGACAAAATAGGTGAGGACAGGGTAAGACTGAACAAGGGTATGTGGACCAGATTGAACCCGAAGTTTGAATATTGGTTAAGTGGATTGAAATATGGTGGATTTGGGTGCCTAGAGTAGCATGAAGCAGGCACATTTTGATTAAAGCCTAGAATTTTAGGGCAGAGCTAGAGGTTTGGAAGGGGGAGTGGAGGGGAGGATAAGGTGAACTTAATGGGCTAGACTCAGGCACAAGATACATAACACCTGGGTTGTTAAAGAAGTTGGATGTGGTGTGTGGTGGACCCCTAGGTTGTTGGAAGATGGTGGTGTCCTTGCTGGAAACAGGAGATTGGTTGTAACACAGTCAGTGATGGCCAAACTAGACTGGTACACTGTATGTAGGACCTGGTACTTGGGAGTGGAGGGGCATATGTGGAGGGCTGATCATGTGAACTCACCTGGCTAGACCATGGCACAAGGTGTTCAGGATTTGGCTAGGTGGAGAGGTTGGATCAAGATAAAACTTTTGAAGTTGAAATACTTTAAATAATAGTAAGTTATAGGTCTAATCTGAGTATGCTGGTATGCATCTGTTAATGGCACTTGTAGGTAGAAGTAATGGAATGGAACGTCAATGTTAGATGATTATATGGCATCCTGCATTAAAAACAATAAAGAAACATACAAATAAGTAGACATCAAGCAAACAAAACTAAACAAAAACAGACAATAAAAATCATTTCTATAACTTAGAAGGCTTTTCCTTTTACTGTTGTGCTTTGAGCTTTTATTTTCCTGGAGTAGCCACAGTATTGCAAAAGCCTTGGCTCCAATAATAAGTGAATATACTGATGTCAGATACCCTGGCATATGTATGTCACAATTTACAACATCGATCTTCTCTTTTTCCTTGATAGATAATCTCTTAATAATTGGAGTGTGGGCAGCATAGAATTTTTAATACTCTTAAAACAGGTCTAAGTATAAAGGACAAAAGTACAAGAATCTTTGCTAAAGAAGAGTAGATCACAAACTAGGAAGCTGAAAAGAATTTAAAAAGCATTTTTACATTAAGATATAATACCCTATAGAACCAAGAAATCAAAATGTAAGGTAAGACTATACACACAGGGTTAGGCAAGTCTTCAACACTACAGTGTTAGTTTGAAGCTTGATGCTCTGATTTCAATCTCTAGACTGTAAACAGAAGATCTCAAGTTGTTTCATTGATTATCACATAAAATGTAAAACTATAAAAAATCTACTAAACATGGTTGCACATGTCTTTAACTCTAGCACTTGGGAGGCAGAGGCAGGAAGATCATGAGTCCTAGATGAATATGGGGTCAGTGTGACCCCATTTCAAAAACAACAAGCAGCAAGAAAAACAAAAGTAAAGGACAAAAGCCTTACATGGAATGAGGTGAACTGGAATTGTGTCCAAATTCTGTCTCCAGGCAAGTGTGGAAAGAAATAAAGTGAAGAATTCACTATCTTCATCCTGATCAATTTTTCCAGCAATTGCCAGAAGGCAGATGAGAAGAATGAACTGTGGTAATCTTCACACCAAAGCAGCTTAGACGGATTATAATTGTTGCAATCACAGTGATGTTCAGGCCAATTATTATTTGTCTGAGAAACTGTCCAGAGTTCAATCCTTTTTTGCTCATTTGCCCCAGAGGGATAAGTAAGTTGCCAGGGAATCCCCTATTCATATCTGCTGTACCTTATGTAAATGACTTCCCCTTTACACTCCAAATCCTATGGGGAAATGTGTAGATATATGCTATTCAACCAAAATTCACTCTATAATTTAAAAAAAATTATGTTATTTGATGGGGGCTCTTTATTATTATTATTATTATTATTATTATTATTATTATTATTATTATTATACCATTTTATGTGGATGGGTGTTTCACTTACACATATGTGTACCACATGTATGCCCATGGAGTCCAGAAGAAGGCATTGGATTTCCTAGAACTGGAGTTACAGGTGGTTGAAAGTTTCCATGTGTGTGCTGGGAATTAAACACAGGTCCTGTGGAAGAACAGTGCTCTTAGCCTAGACCCACACTATATGATTTTACAAGTATATATGAGTTTATTTATTTATTTATTTTTGGTGAGGCACTATATAAATATCTGTCATGTAGAATGATATAAACCTTAGAAGATGAACTGCTATGTACATTTAAACAAAAGGTTTATGACTGGTATAAAGATAAGGAGATGTTTAAGTAAGTTAACATTACAATGTTAGAACACTATTACAGTGTCCTCATTGACCTCAAGTTTTCTGGTCATGAACCCATAATCTTCCTGCCTCTTTCTCTCTAATGGTGGGAAGACAGATTCATACCTCAATCGCTTTTTTGCAGCCTTTTTTGCAGTGATGTGGCTGTAACAGTTCTGCAGACACAGTATTTGTCATGGATTGGTTCCCTTGGATGAGGGCACAAAGTTGATTAAATGTTTTATGGGCATATTTAATGTATAATTATTTAATGCATATATAATTATTTTAAAATAATATTTTGTTCCCCAGAAGTGCTGACACATCTGAGAGTGCAGGTGAGACCAGCACTTCTGCTCAAATTCTTGGCCCAAGAGGAACCCACCTGGGGCCCTCAAGACACAGGAATTGTTTTCTCTGTACCCAGACCCTTTTGAGAGAAAGCTGGTCTCCCAGGACTGCTGACACACTAGAGAGCACAAGTAAGACCACTACCTCTGTTCTGAGGGACCCGCCCAGAGCCTGCGGGACACAGGAATCAAACAATTTGGGATAGGATCCTTCTGGTTTTCGTCTGCGCCTAGAGCTGATCCTGTGCCAGAGCTCTCTGTATCCATACCCCACTGGGAGAAAGCTGGTCTCCCAGGAGTCCTGATACACCTGAGAACACAGGTGAGACCACCAATTCTGCTCAAATTCCTGGCCCAAGGGGAACACACCTGGAGCCACCAAGACACAGGAACCAAGGATCAGTCTGGGACAGAATCTTTCTGCTTTCTGCCTGCACTCACAGGGGTCTTTGCCAGTGCCCCAGTGGAGAAAGCTGGTATCCCAGGAGTGCTGTCACACCAGAGAGCACAGGTAAGGTTACACTTCTGCTCTATGGGACCTGTCTGGAGCATTCAGGACACAGGAATCAAGAAGCAGGTTAGGACAGGATCCTTCCAGTTTCTGTCTGTTCCCGGTGCTGACCTGTGCCACAGTTCTCTCTACCCAGACCCTTATGAGAGAGAACTGGTCCCCAGTAGTGCTGACACACAGGCTTACAAGAGGGTAGAGCCACTGTCAGAATCAGCAAGACCAGCGAACACCAGAGATGAGCAGATGGCAAAAGGCAAGTCCAAGAACCTAACAATTGAAACCAAGGCCACTTGCCATCATCAGAACCAACTACCCCCACCACAGGGAGTCCTGGATACCCCAAATATAAAATCACAACTCATAATGATAGAGGACTTTAAGAATGTCATTAATAATTCTCTTAAAGAAATACAGGACAGCACAGGTAAACAGGTAGAAGCCTTTAAGAGGGAACAAAAAAATCAATAAAAGAGGTACAGTAATTAACAAAACTATCCAGCATCTAAAAATGGAAATAGAAGCAATGAATAAATCACAAAGTTAGACAACCCTTGAGACAGAAAATCTAGGAAAGAGATCAGGATTCATAGATGCAATTATCACCAACAGAATACAGAGATAAAAGAAGATTTCCGGGTCAGAAGATATCATAGAAAACATTGAAACAACAGTCAACGAAAATGCAGAATGCAAAAAGCTCCTAACCCAAAACATCCAGGAAATCCAGGACAAAATGAGAAGATCAAACATGGGGATAACAGGTGTAGGAGTGAAGAGTCCCAAATAAAAGGGCCAGTAAATATATTCAAGAAAACCTCCCTAACCCAAAGAAAGAGATGCCCATAAACATGCAAGAAGCATACAGAACTCCAAATAGCAAATTTTTCCCCTCACATGATAGTCAAAACACCAAATGCACAAAACAAAGAATATTAAAAGCAATAGGGGGGAAAGTTCAAGTAACATATAAAGGAAGACCAATCAGAATTACACCAGACTTCTCAACAGAGACTATGAAAGCTAGAAGGTCCTGGGTAGATGTCATACAGATCCCAAGAAAACACAAATGGCAGCCCAGGCTACTTTATTTAGCAAAATTCTCAATGTATATATATGAAAAAGCCAAGATATTCCATGACAAAAACAAATTTGCATAAGATTTTCCCACAAATCCAGCCTTACAAAGGATAATAGATGGAAAAATCCAACACAAAGAGAAAAACTACACACTAGAAAAAACTAATCTTCTTTCACCTAACCCAAAAGAAAACATAATTCTACCTCTAACAACAAAAATACGAGGAAACAACAATCATTGGTCCCTAATATCTCTCAACATCATTGGACTCAATTTGCCAATAAGAAGACTTAACACTAACAGACTGGATATGTAAAGAAGACCCAATATTTTGCTGCTACAAGAAAGAGACTTAAGTGACAAAGAGAGTAAAAGGCTAGAAAACAATTTTATAAGCAAATGAACTAAAAGTTATTAAAAAAGAAATGGAAGGACACTTCACACTCATCATCATCAGCAACAACAACAAGAAGCCACCAAGATGAAAACTCAATTCTGAATAGCATGTTGCTTCAAATGCAAGGGCACCTACATTCATAAAAGAAAGCTTATTAAAACTCAAAGTATATAGTGAACCTCACATAATTATAGTGGGAGAATTTAACACCTCACTCTCATCAATAGGCCGATGATGGAAACAGAAAATAAACAGAGACATAGTGACACAAACAGAAGTAGTGAACCAAATGGATTTGACAGGACATTTCATCTTAAAAGAAAAGAATATACCTTGTTCTCAGAACCTCATGGTAACTTCTCAAAAATTGACTATATAATTAGTCACAAAACAGGCCTCAACAGATACAAGAAAACTGAAATAATCCCATGCATCCTATCAGATCACTGTGGACTAAGACTGGTCTTCAATAACAAGAAAAATAACAAACCCCACATACACATGGAAGCTGAAAATGTTCTACTCTATGATAACTTGGTCATGGGAGAAAGAAAAAAAATAAAAGATTTGGAATTTAATGAAAATGAAGGCACAACATACCCACACTTATGGGACACGATGAAAGCAGTGCTAAGAGGAAATCTCATAGCTCTGTGTGGTTCCAAAAAGAAACTGAAATGAAATAAACTAGCAGCTTGAAAACAACAAAAAGCTCTAGAAGAAAAAGAAGCAAATACACCCAAGAGGAGTAGGCAGCAGGAAATAGTCAAACTCACAGCTGAAATCAACCAAGTAGACACAAAAAGAACTACACAAAGATTCAATAAAACCAAAAGCTGGTTCTTTAAGAAAACTAACAAGAAAGGTAAACCCTTAACCAGACTAACCAGAGGGCATATAGAAAGTATTCAAGTTAACAAATACAGTAATGAAAAGGGAAACATAACAACAGAAATTGAGGAAACTAAAAAAAATTATCAGATCCCAATACAAAAACCTATACTCAACAAAACTGGAAAATCTGGATGAAATGGACAATTTTCTAGCCAGATACTAGGTACCAGAGTTAAATCAGGATCAGATAAATTACCTAAACAGTCTCATAATACCTAAAGAAATACAAGAAGTCATCAAAAGTCTCCCAACCAAAAATAGCCCAGGACCAGATGGGTTTACTGCTGAATTCTATCAGATCTTCATAGAAGACCTAATACTAATACTCTCCAAACTATTCCACTTACTAGAAACAGAAGGAACACTAACCATCTCTTTCTATGAAGCAATAATTCCATTTATACATAAACTATAGAAAGATCCAACAAAGAAAGAAAACTTCAAAACAACTTTTCTTATGATTATCAATGCAAAAATACTCAATAAAATTCTCAAAAACTGAATCCAAGAGCACATCAAAACTATCATCCATCACAATCAAGTAGGCTTCATCCCAGGGATGCAGGTATACACTATACAGAAATCCATCAACGTAATCCACTATATAAACAAACTAAAAAAACAAAACAAAACACAGGATCATCTTATTAGATGCATTTGACAAAATTCAACACACCTTCATGTTAAAAGTCTTGGAAAGATCAGGAATTCAAGGCCCATACTTAAACATAGTAAAAAGCAATATACAGCAAACCAGTAGCCAACATCAAACTAAATGGTGAGAAACTTGAAGCAATCCCCCTAAAATTAGGGACAAGGATGCCCATTCTCTTCCCTACCTGTTCAATATAGTAATCAAATTCCTAGCCAGAGCAATTAGGCTCCAACAGGGTGTCAAAGAGATACAAGTTGGAAAGGAAGAAGTCAAAATATCGCTATTTGCACATGATATGATAGTGTACTTAAGTGACCTCAATAATTCCACCAGAGAACTCCTAAACCTGATAAACAACTTCAGCAAAGTGGCTGGATGTAAAATTAACTCAAACAAATCAGTAGCCTTCCTCTACTCAAAGGATAAACAGACTGAGGAAGAAATTAAGGAAATGACACCCTTCACAATAGTCACAATATAAAATACCTTGGTGTGACTCTAACAAGAACTTCAAGTCTCTGAAGGAAGAAATTGAAGAAGACCTCAGAAGGTGGAAAGATCTCCTATGCTCATGGATTGGTATGATTAAGATAGTAAAAATGCCCATCTTGTCCAAAAGCAATCTACAGGTTTAATGCAATCCCCAACAAAATTCTAACTCTAATTCTTCATAAAGGTAGAAAGAGCTATTTATAAATTCACTTGTAACTACAGAAAGCCCAAGATAGTCAAAAATATTCCCAACAATAAAATAACTTCCTGGGGGAAATCACCATCCCTAATCTCAAGCTATATTACTGAGCAATAGTGATAATAGTGTATGGTATTGGTACAGAGACATGTAGGTAGATCAATGGAACAGAATTAAAGACCCAGAAATGAATCTATACACCTGTGGTCGATTGATTTTTGACAGAAGTGCTAAAGCCATCCAGTGGAAATAAGATAGTATTGTCAACAAATGGTGCTAGTCCAACTTGTGGTCAGCATGTAGAAGAATGCAAACCAATCCATTCTATTGCCCTGTAAAAAGCTCAAGTTCAAGTGGATCAAGGACCTCCACATAAAACCCGATACACTCAAACTAATAGAGGGAAACTGGGGAAGAGCCTTGAATGCATGGACAATGGGGAAAATGTCCTGAACAGAACTCCAATGGCTTATGCTCTAAGATGAAGAATTGACAAGTACAACCTCATAAAATTGCAAAGCTTCTGTAAGGCAAAGACACTGTAATTAGGACAAAACATCAACCAACAGAACGGGAAAAGATCTTTGCCATTCCTACATCTAATAGAGGTCTAATATCCAATATATACAATGAACTCAAGAAGTTATACCACAAAGAATCAAATAACCCTATGAAAAAATGGGGTATAGAGCTAAACAAATAAGTCTCAACTGAGGAATATAGACTGGCTGAGAAGCACCTAAAGAAATGATAAATATTCTTAGTTATCAGGGAAATGCAAATCAAAACAACCCTGAAATTCCACCTCATACCAGTCAGAATGTCTAAGATGAAAAACTCTGGTGACAGCAGATGCTGGCAAAGATGTGTAGAAAGAAGAACATGCCTCCATTGTTGGTGGGATCACAAACTTATACAACCTCTCTGGAAATTAGTCTGGAGGTTCCTCAGAGAATTGGACCTAAGGATTCAGCCATACCACTCCTGGGAATATACCCAAAAGATGCTCCAATATCTAACAAGAACATTCTCCACCATGTTCATAGCAGCCTCATTTATAACTGGCAGAAGCCGGAAAGTACCCAGTTGTCCTTCAGCAGCAGAATGGATACAGAAAATGTGGTACATTTACACAATGGAGTTAGAAAATGACTTCATAAAATTCTTAGGCAAGTGAATGAACTAGGAAATATCATCCTGAGTCTGTTGTTTTGCTGTTTTTCTGTATGTGCAGGCATGTGGGTACTAGTTCACATGAAATTCAGATGTAACAGGCCCTCCTGAAATTGGACTTACATGTTGGAAAACTGGTAACACTGGTGCTTGGAACCTATCTATGTGTTTTGGTTTTTGTTTTCAAAATCAGTGCAGTCTCTTAAAGGCTGAGCCATTTCTCTAGATCTTAATTTTTCCATTTCTATACATTTAGAAGTCCCTGTTTCAGGAATGGAGCTGCCCCACCTTAGGCTGAATCTTTCCATAGCAGTAAAATAATTACACACAGATATGCTTGTAGGCCAGTCCAACATAAACAATTTGTCATTTGAAGGTCTGTTCCCATGTAATTATAGGTTAGGTTCAGTTGAAATCAAAGCTTACCACCACAGTATCAATATTTATATTGCTGTCTTAGTTCATCTAAGCTCTTCATGTGAGACTGATCATTGTCTGTTAAAGCTTTCCAAGATGATTTGGGGTATTTGAAAATGCACTTAACATGGACATTCACCTATGTCTACATGCTTGACATTGAAAATGAAAACTAAAATATGTATTGCATACATTATTCCATTTTGTTTTCAGCATGTTTTTCTTTCTTGTAGATATTTGTAAGCATTATTTTTAAGTGGAAAATAAACCAAATATTTAAATATGAACCACATTCATAGTCTAGTAATTTAAATGGGCAGTTCTATTTACCACTATTAGAGATAAAACTTTTCACATATATTTATCAAATTATGAGGATGTTCAGGAAACACTATGATATTGTGATAGGTATTGAAGACCTGGTGGGGATTTTACTCAAGTTCATGGTTTTGTGTGGGTGCTTTTGATAATGGCAAGCCATGTGAATAAAATGGCTCTATGAGGTAGATAAACTTGTCTACAACTTGTTAAATTTAATATACAGGGTAATAATTGAATGCCTATTTCATGGCAGGGCTGCAGTAATACAAATGTATTTATAATCAGAAATGTATCATGAGACTTCTAATAATTCAAGGGTCTCAGTCAACATCATGGAAGATACATAACAAAAATGTATGCTACCAGTTTCATAACAGAAGTACAGACCAATAGGATAGAGGAGAGCCCTGTCCCTAGTTTATCTCCTTAAAGGAAAAATAGGAGTTCCTTTACTGTTTCTTCAAAGAAGCATAACTAAACCAGCTGTGAATATACACCGATTCAACTCAACAAAAGGAATCAAGAAAATTCCAATAAAACAACTTCATTGAAGGAAACTGAACTGGCAGGGCCAGGATGCTGAGAGACTTGAATATGTTAAAGAATACATATGCAAACCCTTTTTGAGTCCATTGTCTCCTATTTCTGGTATGATTGGAATTACTATTTTTCTGGTCCATCTCAGACTCTGCTCTCAGACACTTTATAAAATACTTTCCCTGTTAAACAGAAATTGGGTTTATGTTATAGAAACATTTAAATAATTATTCATAATTGAAATAAATTCAAAGTATTACCAAAAATAAAAAGAGCTAAACATTTCTTTTAGTCTAGAAGCATACTTTTATAAGATACTTTGCAAATATTCTCTGTTTGTCATGATCAATAAAGTGTTTGAATAATGAATTTTATTTTATAATTCTGCGTTTGATATTTTAGACAAATATATAATGTTAACAATATGACATAATATAGGATATTGAATAAATATCACATGTCTTTATTCCTTCAAATGGGAAGCAACAGTGACTCGTCGTGGTGTCAACCAACAGCTGTCTAAGTGGACGTCAGGTCTGATTGACAGGAAAGAATCAGGCAGGCGTGGTACAGAAAACTTGCCAACTACCCAGGCCTAGTGAGGTCATGAGTCTTAGAGGATACCTCCTGCTACCACTTTACAGAACCAGTATAATTTATAGCTACATTATCAAACTTAGCCTTGCATTAATAGCTGAGTATAGCTCCCACCCTTATTAAAGAAACTTCTCTTTGTAGCAGAAGTAAATCATTACAGAAATTCACAACTGCACAATTGACTGATAGTGAGGGACAAAATTCTAACTGCTATTTATAACACGCTTTCTAAGATGAAGACTCGCAATGTTTCTGATGAGGAGGCAGGAAAATTGTAAGGAGAAGGAAGTCTGCTGTAACATTGTGTCTCATAGAAATCACAGAGAAGCTTCACTGACAATACCTCAACAGTACGGCCACCTAAGATCCTGACACCAGCAATAGACTTTTCATGGAATGGGGAAAGTCTCATGTGGCCCTACCCCTAGACAAAGAATGGTAAGAAACTAATAATAAAACATTGTTTTAAAAATTTCTAGGACTGTCACTTTTTTCTTAGACATATTATTTTAACCACTTTGGTTTATAATTTTAATTTGCTCACGTGGCACTCAATCCTTCTGCCAGTAGTTCTCCTTCTATAGTTTTCTACCCCAGTGTCATCACTTTTGTTCACTGGCCTTGTTCTTATAGTCCGTTCATCTGGGTGCTTTTCTAAACGGAATGAATTTTATCTTTTGCTTGTGTTTCTTTGTTTGGTGGTTCATATTGCTCCGTTCAACTAAGGTCAGTACTCTCCGGTCCCTGAAGTGACTTCCTCATCTCTTTTACCCAATCCAATTGGTATTTAAGTCTCTAATTTAGAATTTGTCAAGTCTTATTTCTTATTGTACTCACTTAGTATTTATCTTAATTTCTTTATCAGGTTCTTTCAAGAAAAAATGTTTATATTTTTCATTGTGTCAGAATATTTTTTGGCATAGAGTCAATAATTGCCTCTTGAATGAAAGAATTAATTAAGGTAATAGGTAACTGGAGGGAAACTGATTTCATGTTCATTAGTGAGGTTCTTTTGTTGGTGGGCCTCCTGGGCAATTTCAGGGCTTTTACAATATGACTTGCTCACAACAGAGTCTCTAAGAGTTACTCTAGAGACATCTTGAATTGTTCCACAGGAAAAGTAGTTTTAAGATTCTGTAAGGTGTTTCAAAATATCATAGATCCTAGACTTAAAAACAATGTTAATGATATCAATATGGAAAATACATGCAATAATTAGGATTTTTGCCCTTGTGCATGCACAATGTTGGATGTTCTATTAAATTTTTATACTTTCTTTTCAAACAACGGAACACATTTGTGTTACAGAATATTAAGATAATTTGTCAGCAACACATGTATTGCTAGGAGTCATAGTGGTAAAGATTATAAATTAAGGCACCCATGGGTCATAGAACTCAGCTGGAACTATACCTGAGTGAAAAATGAACATTGGACTTAATCTCCAATTTGTCATTTATTTCTTTCCCACAAAAGTATGGTACACAGGTGGTCAGATGTCAAAGATCACACTCTGCCTGAATGGTTCATGAGGCATGACACAAATGCATAAGACCTGCTGGGTAAAATCAAAAAGCCAGTAGAATTGAGAGCCCATTTTAGTGACCCAGGTCAAAGGCCACTCTGTCTGTGGTGTTTCACAAATGCTTGACAGATGAAATACACACCTCCTAGGGTTAACTATTAAACCAAAGAGCTAAAAGCAGTCGAGCTCTAAAGCTGCTTTCAAAATTCTCCTTATGAAAATATGTAGGTCATACAATATCATGGTTAGAGTGCTTTTCCTACTATTGAATAGTTAAATATTCATACATGTAGTATATTGGTGTGTCATCCAAGGTGAAGTCTAGATTAATGAGAAATGGGAGATGTAACAAGCAATACTGGCATCCAGATCCTTTCCCCTAGAGTTAAAGAAATGCATTTTATAGGATTTTTCTTGAATTATTTTTCTGTGGATATAAGTTACATCGTTGGTATTCAACACTAGTTAATTATGTAATTAGAAAATTCATATTTTTATAATGATATAGTCAAATCAATAAAGTAGGTAATATTTGTGCATCACTTTTCTCATTGTCGTAACAAAATACATGACAGAATAAATAATTTGTTTGGAAAGAATTGGTTTGGGGTCCTGTCCAAGAGTGCTCACTCTGTTCCAGGAGGGAGGGCATGGCAGAGTTCACGGCATCACAGCAGAAGGCATGGCATGATTCAGGGTGTTACAGTACTGACAACATGGAGGGTTCATAAACTCACTGAAGCGAAGGCATGGCAGGGTTCAGTCCATTACAGCAGTAAAGTAGTTCATGGGATCATGGCGTCACAGTAGGGAAGGCATGGGAAGGTTCACAGCATTACAGTTGTGAAGGCACTGCAGACCTGAAAGGAGTTCATGTCAATACAGCATGATTGGATAGGAAGCAGAGAGTAGAGAAGGTATTGATCTGTCTTCTTACATTTCCCCCTTTTATTCAGTCTTGCAACCCAGTTCATGGCATGGCGGCCCTATATATAGGGTAGGTCTTCTCTTTTCAAGTTAAACATCCTTTAAAAGTCCTTAGAAGTGTGGCAGGAATGATTCTAAACCTAGGCAGATTTACAGTGGAAAATATCTAGTGTAGAAAAGTATTGTATTCACATTTTATTCTGAAATCAAGATACCCTCCCAACATTGCCTTTGAACTCTGGAAAAATAGGCACAAAAGTCAGTTGATGTTATAATGCATCTTTTCTATTCTATGTATTCCCCTACAGTTTGAAATAATAATAATATAACTTTTGATATTTTAATGGTATAAACTATATGTCAGAATCATGTCATGAACATATATACAGACATAGGCAGACATATAATAGTCTAAGTCAGCATTCCACAGACAGTTGCAAATCCACGTTCGATGTGGTTCTATTCTCAATAGCCGAGTTATAGATCAACATAAAGTTCTAGTTAACACAGCAGATAAACAAAATATGATAGGTAAACATATATGTACAATAAAATTTTGTTCAGTAAATATGCCATTTGTAGAAAATAATGAATCAAAGATCATTACGATAAGTGAAATAAATCTAAAAGGCAAATAGTATACCTTCTTTCATGAGCAGAGATTGGTTTATCTCTCCATAGGTATGTTTATGTGCTTATTTGTTTCTGTTAGTGTCCAAAGGTGTGATGAAACAGAAAAATAAGAAGACAGGAAGCATGTGTCAATAGTATCTGGATTAAAATGTAGAAGATGCTTAGTGAGTTAATCCACTTCCTTTCAAGTCTGAAAACTTGAGTTTGCTCCCTGGGAACTACATGATAGAAGGATAAAACTGAATCTTGTTAGCTGTCTTCTGGCCTCCATACACATACCTTCTGTGCCTTTACTCAAGTAAGTTAGTGTAATTATATACAAACATGGAGGCTCCAGGTTCAGTGAGTGACTTCTGGACTCTAACACACACACACACACAAACACACACACACACACACACACACACACAGAAAGGGGGGGGGGGGAGAGGAGAGAATCAGAGACACACATCTATACTTACAAACACAGAGACATAGAATCAGAGACACACATCTATACACACACACAGAGACACACACATGCTACACCAAGAACCGAAGTGTAGGCTTAAAGTTCAATCGATTATGATTTGTGGTAAGCTGTTGCTAAACAGCATAATAATTTGAGTGAAAACATATAGTCGACTACTTATTACTTGATTCATCTCCTCACGTACTTATGTACTCCGCATCCACTTACCATTCCCATCTTTACAAAATATTTGATGTGGTCAAAGCTATTCTCTGTCTGCCTGTCACTCAACTACTTCCCCATTACAAGAGGCAACACGGACACTATCATTCTGGAAAACAAAGCATAAAACAACAAAACAAAGACAACTCTCTCCCAAAAACCAAAAATGTGGAACCAGAAATAATTTGTTGTTGATATGGTCAGGAACTTGTACCAACAGCCTGAATTTGATGTCGCCCATGCAGCTTTCCCATAAAATTTTCTGTGCATAGGCATGTAGACCACACATAAAAAGGAATTCAGGTCTGTGAAAGGAATTCCTCTATGCAACACCTCCTTTGTAGAGAGGCACGTGTTCCTTGAGAAGTATCATGTGTTTTTGTAAAAGGCCAAATAACTTGGTTAGGGATAGGGATAGACCTCCTGACTTTGGGGATTAGTACACATGTGGCTCTGCATGGGGCTAATCATTGGCTTCCTGCGATTGCATCTGAGATGTTGACTATGGATGCTGAGTGAGTACCTGAAATGCTGAGAGAAGCCCCCAAATTTCATAAAAAGACTTTGCTTGCTCCCTAGAGTTTTTTCAAACCCCATTCTTATCAGCCCCAGATGAGCGGAGCTGCCTCTCAGCTGCACTATAAATCATCATTAGAGCTGCTTGTGATGGTTTCTATTTATTTGCTTGTGTTCCATACTAAAATGTCTTTCTTTGCTAATGTTCTCTTCTTCTTTTGCATTCCACCGGTCATCAATCACAAAAGCAGCCCAGCCATTCCTCTGTCTTGCCTCAGTGAACCTCCTACCTTTCCTGACTGTTACCCCCTCCCTGGAATGCGCATGGCCTTTGAATTGATCTGCAGCCTTATTCACCTCTGGAAATGATCCTCCCTTCCTGGCACGGAGCTGCAGGGCAATATTTTCCATCTGTTGAATGAAGAGCAAGACACAGGCAGTTTGATATGGTTTCAGAGACCACAACAAACCAGCGATGCACAATTCACTTTTATTTCACAAGCCCGTGGGAGCCCACAGGGATAAGAAGCCTTTCTGCTAGGCTGAACACAGCTTTGGCATTCAGAAGCAACTAGGACTCCAAGAAACACTCAGTATGTTTCATATTCAAGCCAGAAACAGTGTGGGTTAGAATAATCTAAAGATGCATCTAATCGGAAGTTATCCTGAAACGTGCCCTCGCTTCTCTTTGATACTCCAGCTGTTTTCTTTCCATGAGATGTTTACTGGATGGGGGATAAACTGGTGTTTATTGTACAGTAGCAAGGAATTATTGTGTTTTGCAAAGGGACCTAGGGGCCTTTCGAAGAGAGGCGGAATGGTTCATCATGAGATCAAAACTTTGGAGTCTCTGGTAACATCACATTCTCAAATTTGGTACTGTTTTCCTTTATAAAGCACTTTGAAAATCTGTCTCACAACGGCCCCTTCTTGATATAGGAATGTTTGTTGGGAAACTATTAAGAGAGTGTGGCTAAGGGCACAAAACAACCTTCAAAAGCATTCTCCTAACACAACCAGGTTTAAGTAAATTTTAGTCTTGACAACTTTATAGCTATTTACTCACTGAAAATTTAATTGCTAGATATAGATAGTAGTATCATGAGTTTTGAACGTCACAGAACGGAAATGATGTTTGTTAGAGGTAACATTGTTTAATACACTCTTGTTCAGAACATTCCAGTTGCAATCAGTTTGTTAAGACTCAACTGAACTTCTTCACATGGTTCCAAGATTCTTATAACTCACTCACTTGAGACAGCACCACCAACTCATGTTAAAATAACCAAAGACTGTAGTCTACCATGTTACTTTAACAAAACCCGTTTTCTTTGTCTGAAATGACCTTCTAGCAACTTACACATAAACATTTCTTTATTAAAACATTACCTAAGCTACTTTCTTTCATTTCCCCCCCTCTTTTATTGAAAATAGATTTCTCACTTAATATATCCTGATTATGGTCCCCCTGCCTCCACTCTTTCCAGTTCCCACCTTTCTGTCTCTCACTCAAAAACAAATAGGCATCTAAAGTATAACAATAAAATAAAAAGATAAAACAAAAAATTAGCACATTGGAATAAGACAAAACACGCAGAAGATAAGAACCAAAGGCAGATAACAATGTCATAGATACAGATTGGTAACCACGTTCAAGTGAAAATGCAGTTTGTTCCAATGAAGTCTCACTGGGGAAACCAGCTACTCTTAGCAGTATCTTTATGTATTTCAAGATTTAAGATATAATTTAAAATGAGGGATAAGATCTAAACATGGCTGAATATTGTTATATAATATCTTTATATTCCAGAAATCTTTAAAGAGGTCATTAATTCCAAATTGAGCTAAATTGAATTATTGTTAATTATGCTTCCATGATTTTATAGTTATTTTGTGATTAATAATCACATTTTATTAAATTTTTGGTGTGAGAATATACAGTGCATATATGTTTGTTCATCTCATCAGTTTACTTAGTAAGATTTGTTCCTAACATTGTTGTGGGTAAGTGTATTCCCACATTATTAGTGGTTGTATAAACTTTATATTAAATGGAATTTAATGTAATAAATAAAGGTAAGCTGCATGTCCAGCAGTAGCTGGCCAGCAGAAAATAAAGACAGCAGTATCTTCGGAGACTCCTTGTCTGATAATGTTATGCCAGGGATTTTGTTTTTGTTTTTAACTTAATCATATTTTAAATTTTCACTAGTTTTCTTAATCTGCCCCTTTCTGGTAAATTCTTTTTTGTCTGTTTCTCTGAGCAGAATCTTTCTAAGTTTTCTAAGTCTGGAGAGTAATTATGCTATGTATTTATTTTTTCAAAAATTGTTTAACTGCTGCAGTATTAATATCTTTCATTAAATGTGCACGGTTTTCAGAATCTAACTCTATGGTTTTTGAAGCACCTAAAATTATTTCCATTCGCAGTTCAGAAGCAGCTTAAGAAACATTGCTCCCTCTGTTTTTACTTTCTGTAAATGAACAAAAGCAACTCCGCATTCAGTTTCAATCTTTTGTGTTCAGATTCATTTGACCCTGTCCTGCTGTTGCCAGTAAATTAGATTAGAATAATTTACTTAGTTTTTGGAACTAGGAATAAAATTTCTTTTGCTCTGTTTCCGTGTTCGTTTTAGAGTCTACAAAATGCTCAGTCTCCTTAAGAAGCTTATGTGTGTACAAACCACGATGTCCGGCATAGTTATAGTAACCCAGTATATTACAGGCCAGATCACGGATTCATAAAATACCCGCTGCTGTCAGCTTCTCTAACATACTGACTTTCAGTGCTTATCTTAGAAATTGAAATGAATCTGAATTCTTGCCTGTTGAATGTGTTTGTTTTGTTACTATTCCATTGTATAAACATTATATTAAATGGAATTTAATGTAAAAAAGAAAGGTAAGCTGCATGTCCAGCAGTAGATGGTCAGCAGGTTTTTATTTTAAAAAATGTTTCTGACACAGGGCTTTTCTGTGTAGCCCTAACTGTCCTAGAACTCTCTGTAGATCAGGCTAGCCTAATGTATTATTATTATTGTTATTATTATTATTATTATTATTATTATTATTATTTTATTGCCATTATTTTTTATTAGATTCCACTTTGTTTAATGCAAACACTAGGACCATTTACAATTCACACTTGGACACAAGCACGTAAAACGATGTACAGGGATTCTGGCAGTCTCCGTCATGTCTTCCTCTGAGAACTGGTACTAACCACAACCCAAGTGGCTGAGGCAGTGGGGCTGCCCCACACCAGGGTAGGCAGCCACTTGAGAATGTTGAGCATTTTTAAAGGTCTTCCTGTCAAGTTTCACTGATCGAGATCTGATCTTGGCAAATGGCTCTTCTGCTTCATTTGTTTTCTCCCTTCTATCACCTGGGACTAGCCCAAGTTGGCTAACTCAGCCTTCAGAGGGGACACAGTTCAGGACCAGTCCCAAGCCTTCTGCAGGCCACAATGCCCCACGAAGTATAAAATGCCAGTGGGAAAGAGGAGCTCGGCCCCTGGGATGAGACTGTATGAACAGGAAGCTGATGGCCCGCCCAGGCCTGTCCAGCCTGCGGGCTGAGTGATGGGTTTTATGCAGAAGGGCTTTATGCAGAAGGCACCGAGGTAGCTAAGGGAGAGCAAATTCGAGCTCTTTTTCACTGGAACCAGTGATATTGAGAAAACAGTTTAACAAGAGGGCATGTATTTTACATCATGGCTGTGGGGTTCGAGGGCTTTGCCATCAGACAGGCCTCAGCATAAAGGTAGACGACCCCCCTGAGATTAACCTAGCTACGTATCAATAGACCAGGAATAGCAAAATCCTTCCTTAAAACACCTCTTATCTCAGCACTGGACAAATGGTGGTACCATCATCTCTTGATGTCCCTGGTGTCAGTAAGGCACAATCCTGACAAAGTTGACAACAATCTGACCAGCAAATTAGGAGGTTCTAGAAATGGACACATCTTGCAAGCGATGCTTCCTTTGCTAAGTAACTTCCTGTTAAGAATAAGGGGGGCTTCCCGAGGCCATGAGCTCTTTTCTTTTCCCATCTTGGTGTCGTTTCCCCAGTGCTCCAGCCTCCCTATCAGATCCTCAGACCTGGTCTGACTGGGACCAAACAAAAGGGGCACTGACCACAGGTATACAGTGGGAGTGAGCGTTCAGACAGCCTGGAGACATGACATCACCAGCAGCCCTCCACCATGAATAGTCTTTAAACAACAAACACACTCAAGGCATGCAGTCAGATAGCACAAGAGTTCAGTAGTTTCTTAAGGTGAGTGTTGCCTCATCCTAGCTCAGCAGAGGTGAAGGAGTCAGTTCACAGCCTGAGGAATATGTGGTGCCAATCATGTTGTCCAGAGGAGCTGTGAATCTTGCCTTCCCAGTGACACACTCTGCTTTCAGAAGTGCTTCTTGACATGGCAAACTATTAGTTCACATGGGGTGAAAATTAGCTTAGCTTTTACCTGCAGGGTTCACTATAGAGCTCACTGGAGCCAAAGAAACAATCCAGGAAGCAGGTAGATCCAGACCAAACTAGGCTCCAGATGCCAGCCCCTTACAACTCTCAGTGATCAGTAGCACAACAACCCACTACAGCATGTAGATAAAGAGTTTCACAGTACCTAGAGACTGCTTAACCAGAAATGTTCTGTAGTGCTGCCCCAACCATCCTCTGGTCCACCCCCACCTTGGGCATCCTCCTTTCCCATGCTAAGGCTGGATCAGGCTGTCTCTATGACCCAGACATTTTCAATGCTGGTGCTAGTAATCTGCTGAATCTGGGTGTCAAGTCTCAGCACCAAGCCTCTTCAGAGGACCCGTGGTAGAACAGTCCCCATAGTCTGCAGGAAAGGGCACAGAAACCACAACTCACAAACACCCAAGGCTTGTCCAGAAAACTCAGTACAATAAGAAGCCAGTGGCATGGGAAGAAACTTGGGGAAAGGATTGGCAAATGAAATCCAGAGCTGGGTCAAAAGCGGTGGCTCCCTTTATATGCACCTGCCACTGAACAGGGCCTCAAATCCGGGGTGGCTCGGGTGGCGGGGGCTCTGCAGACTGTGTTTCTTGTTTTGAGTATGTCACTTGGGCTTCCTTACACACAACAGCTTCCAGGTTCTCCCCCTTCACGTAGTCTGCATTGAGGCCCTGCTGAATGCTGAAGCAAAACTTCTTCTGCTGGTAGGAGATGTAACTGGACACAGCTCCAATCAGGGCCATAGCAAGGGCACTGGCCACACCTGCGATGGTGCCAGTTTCTGTGGATATGCCGGATCCAGGGTCATCACTGCTGCCATAACCACCACCACCTTTATTCTTATCAGGTTTGTATCCCCCACCTCCCAGGATGTCTTCAAGATCCTTGTCTGACAAACCTCCTCCTTCTCCTGCACTTGGCTTTTTGGGGCCAGTCTAGATCGTTTCGATCATCCAAGGCATCTTCCAAGTCAAACCCACCAAGTCCAATAGGATTTGATGGTGCTCTAGTTGTCCCTGGCCTTCTAGTGGTAGTAGTGGCAACATGGTCCCATCTCTCTGCTGGATTTGCTGGGGCTCTGGTTGTTACTGGTCTCCTAGTTGTGCTGAAGTGGTCCCATCTCTGCTTTACTGAGGAAGTTTCTTTCAGAGCATCCTCCATATCCTCTCTGGACCAGAGTGGCCAAGGAGAAAACGAGGCAAACGAGGAAAGCAGTGAGCTTGGCCACCATGGCTGGGAGCAGGCGCAGGGGCCCGGAGGAGCCTTTTATTGCCATTATTGATTTCAACAGATTTTTATAGCTGTAGATAAAATTTATTTACAGTAAGTATTGAATCATGTTTTTTGTAAGGAAACAAGACTAAGATATCTGTGAAAGTTTGTATTCATATAAAATATATGGAGAAAAGTGGAAGTGACTTAAAATCATTGTTAACTCTAGCTTTTTGCCAAAGAAACATTGAAAGTTTTCTATCTGAAACTCATATGAAAGTATTTTTTCTCTGAAGCAGTGAAAGTTATGGTTAGTTATGTGTAATGTGTTCATTTCTTTTTGTTTAAAATTGAATTTTCAAAATATATGTGTGCTGGTGAGCTTTTGTCAGTTTGACAAAACCTAGAGTCACATTGGAAGAAAGAACCACAACCAAGAATTGGTCCCATGAGATTGGCCTGCAGGCATAATTATGTGACATTTCTTCTGTTGCTAATTAATGTCAGGAGGACTGTAACCTGTACACTAAAATAAACTTTCCACCCCCCGAGTTGTTTTATATTATGGTGGGTTTGTTCCACAGAAACAGACATGCCAACTAGGACTTTATGCCTAGAGACTGGTAGGATGGCTCAGCATGTAGACATTTGCCTCCAAGCCTGAAGATCAGAATTCTATCCCTGAAATTCCCATGGTAAAAGGAAACTGGCCTTCATCCTCCACACAACACAAGCACATGCATATACATAATGTAAACACACATTTTACAAAATGTGTCTGATGATTTCATGTAACTTGCCTTGCTTATAAATGTGCATGTGTGAGTTTATCAAATTAATTATGTAAATGCCTAAAATACTTTAAAACGATTTTAAATGTTGTACAGTTATATGTAATTAAGAGTTCTCCATAGGGCACTGGATAGAGAGGGTCATGGGGTAGGGGTGTGGAGTAGGGGAGACCTCCTTCACTTGTGCTCAGTTGCAATGGTCCCTGTTGAGCCAGTCACCATCATTCATCATCTTATTCAGTTCTAATTTTCATTGCTTTTCTCCTTTAGTTGTCATTTTTCCAAGACCAATCCAGGAGCATGGGATGTTTAAATATAAATGTGAGAGCGATTGTTGCTACCATTTTTAAGAGCTGTTTTGGCCATAGTTGGTTAAAATTCATCATTAAGACTTTATATTTTAATAGTACATCAAAAATATTTTTTCTATTATATTCAGTCCACCTAACTTGATTACAATGGTATTACTTAGATTCTCCCTTTAAATGTATACAGATAATTTTATCTTTTACACTGTGAAACAGTGATCACTGCACAAACAATCTGCCCTTAATAAATGGCATCTTGGGTATTTGTATGTTTATTTCATATTGATGAAATATATGCCATACAAACAGCATATCACCAGCCCATATTCTTACTTTTAATCACTGGAGAGTATTTAAAGTTATGTTCAGTTGTAGTTGACTTGTAGAAATACATCGTGTTTTAAACTATACTAACATAGTGCATCTCAAAGACCATCTTATGATTTCATACATGTGAACACTTCCTTGGAGCCTTCACAGAGACTCTCAGATGTGAATAGGCAAACCTGATTCTCATTACTCTTTTGAAGTTGAGACTGCAAACAAAAGATAAGAGTCAGAAATTGCTCATACTGGAGCCAGTTTCCTATTGTCATTAATGAAGTTATCTTTATCTCTATGAGCTAATAGTTTATTATTCTGACTGAATATAGAAAGGTGAGTTTTAAAAGGATATCTTTTCTTCTTTTGATGTTACTATCATAAGCTTTCCATAAACCACAAAAATGAATATATATAAGTCTACTGTGGACTTTGAAGTTCACTTAAGATTTCTTTTTATTTTCATGTATTAGTCTTGAATTTATTGATATTAAGATGCCATTTCTGGGATTTAAATCAGATTGATACTATAAAAGAAGCTGAATTCCACCTCACACCAGTCAGAATGGCTGAAATGAAAAACTCCGGTGACAGCAGATGCTGGCAAGGATGTAGAGAAAGAGAAACAGTCCTTTATTGTTGGTGGGATTGCAAGCTGGTACAACCACTCTTGAAATCAGTCTGGTGGTTCCTTAGAAAATTGAACATAGTACTACCTGAGGACCCAGCTATACCATTCTTGGGCATATACCCAAAAGATGCTTCAACATATAACAAGGACGCATGCTCTACCATGTTCATAGCAGCTTTATTTATAATAGCCAGAAGCTGGAAAGAACACAGATGTCCTTCAACAGAAGAATGGATATAGAAAACATGGTACATTTATACAATGGAGTATTACTCAGCTATTAAAAACAATGACTTCATGAAATTCTTAGGCAAATATATGGAACTAGAAAATATTCTGAGTTACATAACCCAATCACAAAGGAACACATGTGGTATGCACTCACTGATAAGTAGATATTAGCCCAAAATCTCAGATTACCCAAGATACAATCCACAGACCCCATGAAGCTCAAGAAGTTGGAAGACCAAAGAGTGTAAGCTTCAGTCCTTCTTAAAAGGGGGAACAAAATATTCACAGGAGGAAATAGACAACGTGTGGAGCAGAGACTGAAAGGCCTCCAGAGTCTGGCCCACTTTGGGATCTATCCCATATACTGTCACCAAACTCAGACAATATGTTTGATGCCAAGAAATATACATTGACAGGTTTCTGATATAGCTGTCTCCTGAGAGGCTCTGCCAGATCCTGAGAAATACCGAGTTGGATTCTCTCAGCCAACTATTGGACTGAGAACGGATCCCCAATGGAGGAGTTAGAAAAAGGACTGAAGGAACTGAAGGGGTTTTTCAACCCCATAGGAAGAACAACAGTATCAACTAACCAGACCTTCCAGAGCTCCAAGAGACTAAACCACCAACCAAAAAGTTAACATGGAGGGACTCATGCCCCAGCTGCACATGTAAGAGAAGATGGCCTTATCAGGCATCAAGGAGAGGAGACTTGCTTGGCCCTATGAAGGCTCAGTGCCCCTGTGTAGGGGAATGCCAGAGTGGGGAGGTGGGAGTGAGGGCACTGTGGGGGTACACTCTTATAGAGGCAGGTGGAGGGAGGATGGGATGGGGGAAACCGGGAATGGAATGGGTATAAGATTTAAAATGTAAGTAAAGAAAATATTCAATAATAATAATAATAAATAGGAAATAAAAGGCAGGGGCAGTAGCAGAAAAACACACATATGAAGCATAATGGGAATATAAAATATTAAGCTACTAATATGGGTTTGAAATTGTGACTGAATTGGTCTATTACTACCTTTATTTATTTGAAACATGGCAATATCAGCAAAATCTTAGTTGCAAGTATGTGAATTCATCCCGCCCTTAGTCTATGACACTTAAATATCTTTTAATGTAATGGTATACCATGAGAAGTTTCAGAAAGCATAAAACAGACCATATAATTTTCACAATACAGGTATGTAAATAGTGAGTACTTCAGTATCAATGCAATCTATACTTCTACTTAGGATGTACAAGAATCTTCTCAAACCAGATCCTGGCCACATCTATTTATTTATTTATTTTTAAACTTTATTTTAAAAAACAAAGGTAAAAGAAAAAATTTTAAACATTTTTGCATAAATGTATACAAATACAATCATGTCAGTGCTTGGCTTTTTTTTTTTTTCTTCATTTTTTAAAGGTTTGATACTCTGCATTAAGATCTTGCTATTTACAATGAGCAAAAAGTACATGTAAAACAGGGTGTAACCCGGAATTAGTCAATGTTTTCTTGGTGTGTAAGGATTGAGCATGACTTTTTTTTTGTTTGTTTGTTTGGTTGGTTGGTTTCCTTTTCTTTTTTCTTGAACTTCACACAGTCTGTGAGTTGTTTCTGGGGTGTTTAGAGCTTTCTGGGGTTAGCATCCCACTATCAGTGACTGCATACTATGTCTGTTCTTTTGTGACTGGGTTATCTCACTCAGGATGATATTCTCTAGATGCAGCCATTTTCTTAAGAATTTGGTTAAGTCATTGTTTCTGATGGCTGAGTAGTATTCCATTATAATCTCCTGTTCTACCCTACCTCCAGATGCCCAGTGACTTGAACCCAAATGCAGCTATTCATAGCTCCTGCACACATACACTCAATACACATTTCATCATCTGTATTTCTGAATCTTTAGAATTTGTATACTGCACTATATCCATATTTTTGTTAGGCAACCTGAATAATGCCTATTATAAGAGATGTTGATTACTGTTGGTTAAATGAATTCATGGCATATACAGTATATTGTTCGTTAACTAGCCATATACTTCTTACCAATTTTCATGACAGCATTCTGGTCTGAGACAGGGCCCAAAGGGGTTGTGGATATAGCTCAGGAGCAAAGAACTTTTGTAGTATGTATATGAGGCACTGAGTTTGATCAGAGTAATTTACTGTCTAAAAATCACAAAACAGTTGCACTATATAACCAAAAATCTTCTGATGTTTAAAAAAAATGAAGTGCTTTTAACATCAAGCTTTTTTGATCAACAACAAATTACAAAACTATTGATACTCTATAGTGATAAACCCTTTTTAGAATGTTCTTATTAATAGTGATAACCCTGGATGAGATAGTATGTTTCTTACAGTAATTCCTGGTTTTTGAGTGAATACTGACAAATTCTGGTCAATAGTCTAATGTATGTAGTTCCTACAAAGCAAGATTCCACTATGTGTTAACAAATTACCAATCACAATGAAATTCGTATGTGGTATGTGGATAATTACATTTTGGCTCTAAATTTTCATATTTCTATAGAAGGGGAATAAAGTCTACTTTAAGGACACTTGATGGTTAAAATAATTTTGATCTTAATGGGTTCTTACTTTGTCACTAGCATGTGTCATCAGTTCTAGATTTCGTGCCATGGTGGTTAATTTTATTTATCAACTTGACCAGACTGTAGAGTATTCAGGATAACTGACTAAACACTATTCTGTCCATGTTTATGTGAATGGTACTACATAAGATGAACAGTTGAATCAGTTGACTAAGTAAAGTAGGTTGTCCAACAAACAGGCACCCGGATGAGGTCAGTGAACTTTGTGCAACCTGTGCTACACTTGGCTAAGGGAATCACAGTCCTGAGTATGAAGGACCACCCCTCCTCTATTGATTGAGATTGGTATCAGTCTTCTTCTGCCCACAAACTCTGAAACACAAGATCCTTTTTGATCTCAAGTGTTTCTTGACTGAGAACTTATTAACTGGCTTTCTTGACTCTAAGCTTTTGTATTAGGAAATGAAATGCTATCAGCTGCTCTTCATTTTTATACACTTATCTCTTTATATTAAATTCTCGCTTTGTGTCTCTTCTATTCATCATCTTATGCATATATATGTATGTATCATCTATGAATCATCTATGTACATATGTATATATGTTTCTATCTACCTATCTATCTATCTTTTATTGATTGGTTTTATCTACACATGCCTGGTTAGTATATCTTACCTACAATGCCCACAAAGGGGATTGAAAATTCAAGTACTAGAAACATAGCAAAGTTTTATTACAGCTGAGAAAGCCTTGAGAAATATAATCCGAGTGTTTGGTCTAATGTTTTTCTTATGCTTCAGATTTAAGGTGGTTTCATATCTTTAATCTATTGCACTGTGAAACACAGCATATTGATTTCTTATAACCAACCTAACACTGTAATATGGTGATAGATGGCAAACAGACAAACAACAAAACAACAAAAACTCAGAAACTCATTGTACAGTTCAGGAAACTAGAATTTCCAATCTAGTATGTTTACAATGCTATTCTTCTTCTTTTTCTGATGAGGGCATCTTACTTGCCTTATTCTAGCTTTGAGTCATTGCTAGGGATCTCTGAAATTTCTTAGATTGTATCTGCACACTTAAGACCTCTGTTTTTATCTTTACACTTTATAGAGACACAGTCCTTACTTGAGATTTGACAAAAGAAAGCAGTGAACTCATCAAAATAGTTAATCTTGTGTTAGTTTGTGAGAACTATCCAAAGAATATAATAGTAGCAAAGTACTTAGTTGCAAGAATAAGATATCTGTAGATATTATTCCTGTAAGCATTATTTCTTTGTCAAATATCTGATATGATTTCATGAGTATGGTTTTTTTTGGATGAGAATGGCCCTCTGTAGCCTCCTAGGGAGCTTCATTATTAGACTTTTAAGAGTAGCTGCAGTCTTGTCTAGGAAATTGTGTCATACCCACTTACAGAAGTGATTTTAGACAAGTGTATAGTTGTGAATAAGAATAAGACAAAGTCTTGAAGATCCCTTAATTTTATTCCATGATAATCAACAAACTTATAATCTATTACTGTTATTGACAACTAAATATGTTTTATGAAGATGGTAACTGCTCCATGAAACTAGAGAATTCAATTAAGGATTGGGATAATCAATTACTATCCAATGAGTATGTTTTTAGTAGTTTAATTTGGAATCCCAATTTGTTAGAAAAAAAGGTAGAGCACATGTCACTTAAATATGAGTCCATAAGGGCGTTGAAGGCTATCAGAATGTATTCAGGTATTGGGAAACTCAACCAAACAGCCTGGGAAGATGTTAAACCCTACAGGCAGGTTTGGAAAGCAGTGTAGAGAAATGGTCACTGTGTCAGATGGTGAAATATCGTTATTCACACTGGGGATTGGAGGAATGCTGCAAAGACTCAGATTAATGACTGAGAAGTTGGGCCATGAGCTGCGACAGAACGAGTACCGTATCATGATTCTAGACATTTCTGTGACCTTGGACAAGGAATGTTAGGTTTTGTGTGGATGTTTGCAGCATTTATTAATTAGTATTTATTCCAGAGTATTCCAGGCGAGTGGATGAATTAGAAAATTCATAGAAAGAGTGGAGGAAATGTTTGATACTTATTGTTTAATACTTTAATGCGTTTTTGTTTGCATAAAAGCATTCTTCATTCCAATTTCTGAAAAAACATACAGGGATAGTTTGTGTCTCTTTCTTTTACAATGCCAGGCAGAAGAAAGTACTTGGTGAACGGTTGTTCAATCACAGCCCATAGGAAATTGGTTTCAGTGAAGAAAGAAAATTCATCATCAGGCCAGACCACTGTCAGTTTCTGTGATTGATTTTGGTGAGTGTGGAATGATGACTTTACCCAAGGTTGTTGGTGTGAGAGCTTTACAAGGAGCTTGTCTGGTAGTTAAGTCTGTTTAAAAGGATTGTTCTGTAAACACGCTTAAGTGCTTCCTGTTTCAGACTAGTTTTTGCTGAGTGACATGGCCCTGTATAGTGTGAGTGTCTGGAGCTTAAAATGCAGGAAGCCATAGATCATTCTTAATGAATAAATCATGTGCATGCCTGCTGTCAGTCTTGCTGATGCTTTTGCAGAAGCCAAAGCTAGTGCGAAGATAATGCCACCATAGGTCGAACCTGTGGTCAGCTAGTGAGCACCTGCTATGGCAGTGACATCTGTTCCTGTCCACATTTCTTTTTTTCTTTCAGAGCATGGAAGCACAATTTTAAAATTACAGTAAAATGCATCCAATTTTAACAGTTACTTTTTATGTAAGGAAATAAAACATCCAAAACCACATAAGTCGCATTATGTAGTCTATATAAACTCATTGTTTGAGGCAGCCCATTATCTGATTCCTTACTTAAATTGAACTGGATTTATGCTAACAACTGTCTGAGCTTTCAGGACTACCTTAGGGTTGTATTTGTGAGCAAAGGAAGATGAAAGGCAGAAGGCAAAACAAAACAAAACCAAAATTAAAAAGGCAAAAGTAAGGGTATCTTGAATTTCACAGAAAATGGAGAGAATTAGAAAATGTCATCCCAATTGAGGTAACCCAGACCTAAAAGGACATGCCTGGTATGTACTCACATGTAAGTGGATATTAGCCACAAAGTACAGGATAACTATGCTTTCATCAACAGACCAAAGGAGCTAGATAACAAGGAGGACCCAAGGTAAGGTGGTTGAATCTTTCTCAGAAGGGAAAACAAAATAGATATTGGAAGTCAATGGAAAGAGGGAACTGGGTGGAAGAGGGGATGGGAAGAAACTGGGGAGGATGAGGGAGATCATATGTAAGGAAAAAGGGGGAGAGAGGAGGAATAACAAGGGCATCTCTAGAACTTGCCAGAGATCTGGAATGGAGAGAGGTCCTAGAGGGTCTATGGGGATGACTCTAGCTGAAATTCCTAGCAGTGAGAGGTATGGATCCTGAAACAGTCACTTCCTAAAGCCAGGAAGTACTTAAAAACCCAAATTGAGACCCATCCCATGGGCAAGCACCGATACCTGATGCTATTAATGATACTCTGTTATGTTTGTAGACAGGAACCTGTTCTTGGAGAGGGCAAAAGATGCAGAGACTCATACACAAACATTAGATGAAGCTCAGGGAGTCTCAAGAAGAGTTGGGGGATTAAATGGAAGTGTCTTTTATGACTAGAGGGTGGGAAAAGGCATTGGAGAATTGTAGTTAAAAGAGACATGTAAATAGACAGGCATTTTTAAAAAAAGGTTTGCTTTCACCTTGGGGTAGTATGTAAACATGCAAATGATGAGAGGAGAGACAGGATACAGTCAGAAGTTAAATGATAAAAAATGGACTGTGGGCTTTTAGGCCAGGCTTCAGAATGAGAAGCATTCCAGAACCACGTAAGATCGTGGGGTAGCTAGCCAGTGGCCTCCACCTCTGGCGGAGGCTGGATAATATAGGAGACCTGATACAGTTTGGCTGATAAGTTTAGGGCTAGAGATTCTGCGCCCAGCGTTTGTGCTACATGGCTAGTTCTAAGATAATAAAGCTGTCTGAATATTTTTGTGCTGTGGAGCAAAGTGGACCGAGATAGAGAGAAGCCGGGTCTCTGATGGCGGCTTGGAGAAGCTAAGCTGTGAGTCTGGGATCACACTTACAGCACGGGGTAGCTGGGCTGGGAAGAATGGGAAAGTCAGTTGTGGGGCCAGTGGCAGCCAATCTCGGAGCTAAGCTGGGAGTGAGGGCCACAGCCCGGAGAAGGGCAGTAGCGTGTTTTAAAATTACACACAAAAGTTCATACCTGTATTTCCAGCACATGGGAAGCAGAAAGAAGATCGTGAGTTTGAGACAAAGTATGAGGCAGAGGAGCATGGTCAAAGAAGTGTGATGCATAACCTTGTCTCAAAACAACAGGTCAACCCCAAGACACAACAACATCAAATAATTTGCAGGTTAATTAATTCTAAGACATGTTTATAAGTTAAGAATACAATAAAGAAAGTGGAGATGATTTAGCACTGATGAATTATGCTTTCTAGTCAAAGAAGTTGCTCAAGGTTAAAATTCTTGTAAGAGACTGATTTTAGAGTTCACCAGCTCCTCAAAAGTCTGCAGAAATATGAATTATTAAGCCTATGTTCAGCTTAAGTCAGCAGTTAGACTGGTGTGACAACCAGTTTTTAATCAGTGACTCAAAGCTGTTATCACTCTGATGTCACCGAATGGTCACAGCTTGTTAAAGATCACCAGGAAAATCCTAGTCTGAGGATGTTGAAGCTAGCCCAATGAAGCAAGCAGCTACAAAGCATCTAATAGAATACTACCATCAGTTCATGAGGGGCTGTGGGAACGAGGCCTGCACAAATGGGTTCTGTGCTTCCTGTCCAACTTTTCATCTTATGGATAACAGTGCAGCATCTCTGAAAGCCCTTGAGCATTATAAGATTAATGCAAAACTCTGTGATCCCCATCCCTCCAAGAAAGGAGCAAGCTCAGCTTGCCTTGAGAAGTCAAAGGGTGCATCTAACCACCCGGAGATAAAGATGAACAAGAAGGAAGGAAAAGATTTTGAAGATGTGAATTACCTAACTCAAGAGATAGTGTATGAAATTTATGAACTATGCAGGGAGAGTGAGGATTATCCCCCTTTAATTTGTGTAATTGGCAGAAAAGTTTTCTAGTGCTGAGGCACCGGTTCAGAGTTTTAGGGAAGTCAAACAACATACGAAGGAGGACTAGAAAGCTCCTCAAGAAAAGGATGAAGACAAGGATAGAGATGGAAAGGAAAAAAGCTGCATGTTCTGCTGCTGCTATGGAAGAAGACTCAGAAGCATCTTCTTCAGGGATGGCTGATAGCTCACAGGGAGACAACGGTGTGCAAAGTGGGTCCTGATGAAGACTGTGGACTCTGATGCTATCAGAAGGGTCTACAGCAGTTTGCTCGCTAGTGAAAACATAGAAACTGCCTGCCTGAATGCACCTGCATATCTGTCACCTAACTTGGAGTGTGATTTGACATATCATATATGTATGCTCAATACCCTAATTATCTCAATTTGTCCATTATTGTAATGGAGAATAGGAGTCTCCACAGACCTGGATATCTGAAAATGGCACTGACATTATTTTGCAAAGCTATGTGTAAGCTACCCCTTGCAGCTCAAGGAACACGGATTAGGCTTTTGAAACTTGAAGTTAAGGAAACGGCGTGGTACATGTACTGCTCTTCTAGCCTCCAAAGAGCTTTCTGTACAAAACTTTGAGAATCTGTAAAGATGGAAAGGAGAACTTGGAATGTTTGAACCACAGCCCTCAGAACTTTCATTACAGCACAACAAATTAGAACGACTCAGGCCACAGTATGTTGTCTTCTTGTATCTTGCAGTGAACTGTCTCAGTATCCAACCCTCCTAATATACGAAAGGACAGGGATTTTTGTTGTTGTTGTTAAGTTTACTAGGGAAAGTGCATCTGGCTAATGATAGGATAGTCAAGCCTATTACAACAAAATTAGAAAGTGTGTTGTAGGAACCCTTCTCCACTGTTGGTGGGGTTGCAAACTAATACAACCACTCTGGAAATCAGTCTGGCGATACCTCAGAAAATTGGACATAATACTACCTGAAGACCCAGCTATTCCACTTCTGGGCATAAAGTTGTTAAAAAAATAAGAAAAAAAAAGAAAGTGTGTTGTATAAATAAGCATGTAAAAGTGCACTTAAAATGAACCTTTATTATTCCCGAGATTTTAAATAGGCAATCCAAAGTCTCCCCCTCTGCTGCCATCATCTTGTTTGATCAGTTTGCAAATCAGTCCATCAGTGTTGCAGCAGAATAGAAAGTCCAGCTACTGTGCCTTGTGTAACTTACTCACACAGCAAGCCAGCCTGGAGATGAATGGAACTAGTACTTCTGAGAATTGAATTGTATATCCCCCAAATGAAAATTTACTTCAAAAGGGCTAAAGATTTCATGCCCTATATTAAAATACAAATAGGCTTAAATTACTGGATATTTAATGTCGTTTCTCATTCCTAGTCTTCTATGCCTCTAGTGTTAATTTCTTTTGTTGCATGGCAAAATTAAAAAAAATATTGTATTTTTAACTAAGGTGAGGAAAACAAAAAGAAATGTGGACTGTGGAGGTAAAGCTGTATTTTTAATTAGGTTAGAAGTCAGGTCTGTGAAGAGGTTCACAGCTTTGAGCGAACCTTGAAACAAAAACCCATAAGATCTTGGTAATGTAGATGGGCAGTGGAGAAAAGGTGAACGGTATGAGAAACTTGATTTTTCTGAGATACATTTTTCTGTCGTAATAGGACACATTATTTTGGAAAAATTTTATGTATTTGATATAAATGGAATAAAATCATTGCATTTTTAAAAGAACACGTCAAAATACACCCATAAACTTGGTAAAACCCCAGACTAGAAATTCTTTCTCCAGCATATGGACTCACCTGTTGTGAAATCAGTACCAGTAGCTAAGGCTCACTCTTTAATGAAGTTTAGGAGTGCCTTTCCATTGTTTCTACTAGCTTTGTTTATGTGGTTGTTTTTTCTTCAAAATTATAACTGGATTAAAAACCTTGTTATTCATAAAAATGCATTCTAAACAATTACATTTTATCATTTGACAAAAGCCCCACTCAGCCTAATCAGAAAAGCATTTTGTTAGAGTGCACTGTAATGGATGCTGAGACGGATTGCAGTGCAGGAGGCTGAGACAAAGCCACTGATGAAGCTCAGTCCTGAAGGAATCATTTCTATTACCCATCAAAGGCCCACGGAACGCTGTGGATGGAAGAACAAAATAATGGGGAAGTAGGAAGACAGAGAGATAGGGAAATCTGGTCCTCATGACACTCCATAACTAACAGTCATCACTAACTGAAGCAGCTATGGCTACTGGCTATGAGGTAGACCCTGTCATCTGTCAGTAATGGATAGGGATGGGCTAATGTATCTCTACACATTTGTAGTGATGACTTTTGGCTTCCGGAAGATCACACAAGAACCCACCCAGGAACTATCTTTGGATCCTAGAATAAAAACACATACATATATTTAAAATGTCTTGGCTACTTCGAAACCATCCAGAAGAAGCTATTCCAGAAGTCAAGACAATTAGCCCCTGTTGAACATGTATGTTTGCTTACTTTCAAAACGATGAACACATGTTGAATACATGTTTGCTTACTTTCTGGGTATTTTTTCTTCATTTGAATAACAAATGTCTCTTCAAAAATGTGCGCTTGTCATTCTTTTTCATTTCATTTCTACTGATATTACTGTTTGCATTTGGGAAAAGGTAGATGTCAATATTCTTTGCACAATTTACTCAGGGACCTCTCTTTTAAAAATATATCTTATGTATTTTAAATTAAATTAAATTAAAAAGACAATTATATCATTTTCCACCTTTCCTTTTTTTCCCTCTGGCTTTTATCTAGCTCCTCCCAGGCCTTCAATTTGGTAGCTTGTCTTCTTTTACTGTTATTATTTCAGACATGTATATATGTGCACAAATATGTAAATGTAATCTGATGGGTTGAATTTTTGTCGTTTGGTGTACATGGTTTCAGGATTGATTACTTTGTGTTTGATAAGCACCAAGGGAGTTCATTCCTGGGAGGGGCTAATTCTCCTGCTCACAGCAGTCATTAATTGCCTGTCATTCTTTGTCTAGTGATGGGATCTTGTGAAATTCTTCCCCTCTGAGCTAGCATGTCCATTAATACATTCATTGTTTAGGTCATTTTGTTTAGGTATTTCTAGGAAAGACTGTTTCACAGCTGACTTCCTGGTATTCTGGTTCTTATAATCTTTCTGTTCTGTCTTCTGGGATGTTCCCTGAGGAGTAGATGAAGGATCTATGATATACCTATATTCCTTAGGACAGCTGTACCCACAATCTGTTGGTCTTTGCATTATGTCCAGATGTGTTTCCTGTGATTGTGGTCATTTGCTATAAATACTAGCTACTTTTCTGAGGATAATAGCTATAGTTTTCTGTGGGCATTAGGGTAAGTTTGAGAATGCAGTCACAAGTTATCCTGACCTTGCAGAGGAGTGGTAGGATTGTTTTCTAGGACCCGTGCCCTCACTAGAATCAGGAAGTTGGCTAGGTTTCCATGAACAGCCATGATTTCCCACCTATTTACTGAGCCTTCATGTCAATTAGACAGTTGGTTATCACCAATATGTGAGTGACAGTTGCACCTTTAGGGATATCTTGATATATTGGTGATTTATGCTCCTCAAGTGCTAGTAGAAATACTGAATTACTCCTCACCATACCAGCTCTTATAGGGTTTTCTGGTATGAGGAGAACACAGGAAAAAAGCTTTCAAGTTAGATCCAGTTAAAATGATTTGTTTCGGATATCCTGAGTATATGGTATCTTCAGCATTAGAGAATTAACTTGAACCTGTGAGAGGCAACTGAGGCTTACATCCATGGTCTTTGTGGTACTTTGGGAGTCTCTTGGACAATCCTCACCATCCATATGAAAAGAGGATTTTTGAGCTTGATATTAGAGTTTTGTTAGTCTATGGCTTCTGTGGGAGTATTGTAAGTCCAAATAGCATAATTTGTGTGTGTGTGTGTGTGTGTGTGTGTGTGTGTGTGTGTGTGGATACAGTCATATGTATTGTGTATTTTATGATTCCTTAAGGCTTTATGAAAAGATAACCTCGGTACTATTTGTCCCTGCTTCTCCTTTGGATTTCCCTTTCCTGCTCCTAGTTAAAGCACTCCCCATTTTTCTCTGTCCTATTTCATGTCACCTGTATCATGTGATTTCTCCTTCAAAGTTATGATTTCTTTATACTTCCTTTGTTTCTATTGTTACTCTATGTTGTATACTTGAATCTGGATATTTGGAGCTAGGATTCCCAATTACCATTTGCCAGAGTCTGGATTACCTACCTCAATATGAACTTTATTAGATCCACCCATTTACCTGTCAACTTCATGTTTTTGTTTTCCTTTATTCAAAAAAAAAAAAAAAAAAAAAAAAAAAGGAAGCCTCTGGATTAGTTTCATGGTCCTGTGGGCTCTGTTTCTGAAGAGCACATTGTCTTTAACAATGGGGACATACCTTCTACATATTCTACAACCAAAGACAATAGCAATAGCTTGTAATGTTAAGGAGTTGAGATATTGATTAGGGTTCTCCAAGGGGCTCCTTAACATTACAAGCTATTGCTATTGCCCTTGGCATACATTGAACCTCACCCAATAATTGTTGGACATTCCACTCTCATCAATGGACAGTGTTGGTCATGGAAACAGTGACGGTTTGTCCTCTGACAGGTTCGGCCAGCATCCGACAAATACAGATGCAGATACTCACAGCTAAACATAGGACTGAGCGCCACTGTGACTGCAATGGAAGAGCTAAGGGAAGGACTGAGGGAGCTAAAGGGGATTGCAACCCTATAGGAAGAACAATATCGGTTAACTGGACCACCTGGAGCTCCCAGGGACTAAACTACCAGTCAAAGAGTACACATGGAGAGATCCATGGCCCTAGCTACATATAGGAGAGGATGGCCGTATTGGGCATCGATGGTAAGGGAGGCCCAAGGTCTTGTGGAGGTTTGATGTCCTCATGTAGGGGGATGGTGGAGTCATGAGGCAGGAGTGGGTGAGTGGGTAGAGGACCACCTTCATAGAGAAAAATGGGAGAGGGGATGGGATGGGGATTTGTGGAGGGGAAACTGGGGAGGGGGATTTCATTTGAAGTGTAAACAAAGAACCAAGAACTTTGATTACATCAGGTTTCCTTTTTTAAAATTTTTATTGGATACTTTCTGTATTTACATTTCAAGTATTATTCCCACCAACACTTCTATCCCACCTCTCCCTCCTTTTGCCTCCATGAAGGTGCTCCCTCTCCCAACCACCATCTCCCACCTCAGTGTCTTGGCATTCCCTTACACTGGGAAAATGAGACTTCACTGGACCAAGGTCTCATCTCCCATTGATGCCAGACAATGTTATCCTCTGCTACATATGTAACTGGATCAATGGGTCTCTCCATGTGAACTCATTGGTTGGTATTTTAGTCCCTTGGAGCTCTGGCGGGTTTGGTTGGTTGATAATGTTGTTCTTCCTATGGCGTTGCAAGCCCTTTCAGCTCCTTCAGTCCTTTCTCTAGCTCCTTCACTGTGGTCCCCGTGTTCAGTCAGATGGTTAGCTGCAAGGATCCTCATCTATATCAGTATGGCTCTGGCAGAGCCTCTGAAGAGGCATCCATATCTGGTTCCTGCCAGTAAGCACTTCTTGGCATCACCAATAGTAAATGGGTTTGGGGGCTTCATATGGGATGGATCACCGGGTAATGCAGTCTCTAGATAATCGTTTTAAAATTCCTACTCCTCTATTTGTCCCTGTATTTTCTCCCATGCATGTTTAGTTCTTCTTTCTAAGAAGAATCCACATTCTGGATTCCTTCTTTTTGAGCTTCATAAGGTCTGCAAATTGTTTCTTGGGTATTTCGAGCTTTTTGGGCTAGTATCTGCTCATCAGTAAGTGAGTACCATGTGTGTTATTTTGTGACTGGGTTACCTTACTCTGGATGATAGCTTCTACTTCCATCCATTTGCCTAAAAATTTCATGAAGTCATTGTTTCTGATAGCTGAGTAGTATTTCATTATGAAAATGTACCACAATTTTTATATCCATTCCTTTGTTGAAGGACATCTGGGTTCTTTCCAGCTTCTGCCTATTATAAGTAAGGCTGCTATGAACGTGGTGGAGAATGTGTCCTTGTTATATGTTGGAGCATCTTCAGAGTATATGCCCAGGAGTGGAATAGCTTGGTCCTCAGATATTACTGTGTTCAATTTTCTGAGAAAACCTCCAGACTAATTTCCAGAGTGGTTGTACCAGCTTGCAATCCCACCAACAGAGGAGTGTTCCTATTTCTCCATATCCTTGCCAGCATATGCTGTCACCACAGTTTTTGCTCTTAGCCATTCTGACTGGTGTGAGGTGGAATCTCAGGGTTGTTTTGATTTGCATCTCCCTTTCACATCAGGTTTCTAACAGCTATTCTCTAGGCAAACATTTTATGAATTCACAACCTTTTTTACATAATGATAATCATGCTCATAGTGCAGGACATAGGAAGAACCCATTACACCTCCTCAGTCTCTTCATTCAGCTCTAACTTACTAACTTAACACTTTCTCCTAAGTGATGGTGATACTACGTAAGCTCATGAACAAAGGCATAATTGGAGTTATTTTTCTTTCTGAAAAGCTTTGGAGATGATAGATGATGCTAAGTAGATGGTAAATTTATTTTTTTAAAAAATTACAATGAACAAATATTAAAATTACATGTACGCACAGTTACAGATATATGGCTGTGTACACTAGGGATACATTAATTCACCCACCTGGAAACATAATTTAAAAGACAGAGAATAATAGCTACATAAAGTAACTAGAGAAACAGATGTAGGAAGAATAAAATATATTTCTATTTCTACTTTCTGATACTTATAGAGTCACAAGAGTTCTGTGCTTATTCTTTCTTTTTTTCCCTTTCTACCACTTAAGTGGTTGCCGAAGCTTAATGTACAGAACTCTTCAACTGATTAAAACACAAAAAAGTCTAACATTTTGTTGAGTCAAAAAATCATAGGAGCCCATTAATCTGTAAACAGATATTTCAGCTCACTCACGGAGGTAATAAATGTTAAGGGAGGGGTCTGGAGGAAGCTTCTAGAATATGTTTTTCAAACACAGTTTCAGCACAGTTGTAGGATAAACCCCAGATATCTTTGGGTAGAGACAGCACCCCAAGCATCCTTGTTTAAGGTGTGGCAATGAAGACCACGTGGCTGTTACCTGTCCTTTGGAAGTGGGCTGCCCCAGTTCAGGGAACATAACTGCCGTTCTAGCCCAGAGATTTGGAACACCAGATAGGATGAAGACAGGACTAGAAAGCAGATCATCACAAAGATGACTCTGAGGGGCCGGGTATCTCACAGCCTCAATTCCTGGTCCATAGTGGGCTCTTCCTCCAATGCATCTTTCTCATAGATGGCCTCAGACCCTGGAGGTTTTGTGGAGGAGAAGCAGCTATCTATGGAGTCTGTGGGTATCCAAGAGACACAAGAGATGTTTTCTGGAGTGACAGGGATGGGAAAGCTGAGTATGTTTTTCTCCACCTCATCTTAGGGATAAGGACTTCCGAGGACTTGCACTCAGCTTCCTCTGTAAATTTCCTTATACTCAGACTTTTCTTGCTGTAAGGCTTTGGTGAGTGCAGACCCTTACTCCTGAACCTTTCCTGGTCTCTCTTTGCAGGGCACATGACTCTTCAGAGGTGCTGTCTTTGTTTGTTGCTGTCTGTCTCGACAGGCTCGCTACTGCTCAGGGCGGTCACTGCAGCTTCTTCTCCTTTCTGTGCTTATTCTTACGTTATGATCACAGGAAATATTGAGAGTAAAAATTATATACTGAGCTAGCAGTATTTCATGTAGTTTTGGTTATAAAACTTATTTGCAGCTTCGGAAAATTTGACCTAGAAACTTAATTGTCCTTGTGGTATTAAACAGCCACTAGTTATAGACCGTATTTAGGTGTCAATTCCCAGAGTACATTTAAATGTCCATGCTGAGAGTATACCCATGAACAATATGCATTCCGATGCGACATATTTTAAACTGATTTAATTGCCAGCCTTTATAGACTCTTAAATTTATCTTGGTGTCAAGGACTAAGCTAGACGCTGTCTACCTCCAGTTAAACCAACTTTCTGACTGGTGATTACACAGAAGGACAAAACAACCTAAATTTGTTAAGTGAATCAGCCCCACAGATGCTGAAGTGTGGGCATGAATCAAACCTAATGGAGTCTTCAGTGCACCAATGA
This sequence comes from Micromys minutus, assembly GCF_963924665.1. Classification (NCBI taxonomy): domain Eukaryota; kingdom Metazoa; phylum Chordata; class Mammalia; order Rodentia; family Muridae; genus Micromys; species Micromys minutus. Next base: position 31,426,562 of record NC_137974.1, read on the forward strand.
AGCATTGCTTTCTACTGGAATGTGACCGTGCTTGCGGTTTATGTATCTTAACCTCTGATGTATATTTCCTTTAATAAAGCCGGAGAACTAATACCTTAAGAGGGCTACCTTGTCTCATTCCAGCATTTTCTGTATTAAAAGTAAAAGATTTTTTGGCTTTGGTTCAGGACTGTGGTTAAAGAGATGAGCTTTCTCCATGGGTAATCAAAAGCATTGGAATATGGTCAGGAGTGCTATCCCATTGACAAAAATCTAAGGATGGGCTTATTTCTCTCTCATTTGCCATCCAGTAAAAGTTCTTCTAAGGTCCTTGCAAGGGTCTAAAGTCCTGTTGATAAGCTTTTCCAATTCTATATGCTATGACCAGACCATTTATCATTCTAGACTGATATCCCATTCCTTCCAAAGTACCAAAGACCTAAGTAGAAAACTTTAGTACACTTTGCTTCTTTATGTAGTACATTTGAGATTTACTAGAACATCACTCTAGGTAAATTAAGCTTGCTTGTTCTATGAAATGATTGGCTTGACTTGCTTTCCATAAAGTTGTGTATCATGTTAGGACCTTTGTGTTGTGGATAACAAAGTTGTTTTTATAGATGAGATTAAAAACTTCTCCAGTTTTAATTTGTGTTTGTGATATGATTCTTCTCAAATAATGTGAAATCCTATTAACCATGATCCATATCCATTTTCTAAATTAAATCCTCACCAGCAAACGTACAGTCAGGGAAATAGCAATAGGTACTTGTTACAGAGATAGATTTCTCAGCTGTAGGAGTTCTCTGATAGATTTTTAGTTGTCACTTATGTATATTATCTTATTAGAGGCTAATAGCAATACTTTGACTTCTTCCTTGTCAATCTGTAACCACTTGATTTGTTTTAGTTGGATTATTGCTCTAGCTAGAAATCAAGTATTACATTTAATAGTTACAGAAAGAGTAAGCAGCCTTATCTTGTTTTTCATTTTAGTAGAATTGCTTTAAGTTTCTCACCATTTAATTTTATTGGCTATCACCTTACTTTATATTGGCTATATTATGTTTAGAGAAACACCTTGTATCATTGATTTCTTCAAGGCTTTTAATATGATGGGGTGTTAGATTTTATCAATACTTTTTTAGTATCTAATGAGTTGATTATGTGTTTTTTTTTCTTTCAGTTTGTTTATATGCTAGATTTCATTGATGGATTTTTGTACATAGAACTACCCCTGCATCCTTGGGCTGATCATGGACATCATGAAAATTGAGGTCTAATGGATTGTTGTAGAAAAAAAGAAATCATCTTGAGTGAGGTAATCCTGATCCAGAAAGATACATATAGTATATACTCACTTAGAAATGGATACTAGCTATAAAGTACAGGATATCTATGCTACAATCCACAGTCCCAGAGAAGCGAAATAATAAGGAAGGCCCAAGAAGGAGAACCAAAATAGACATCAGAGATGAATTGGAGAAACTGGATGATGGAGGGTGGAGGTAGGGAGTGAGGAGGAGAATGCGGTGGGAATCAGGTGGAAGGAGAGCAGGGGTGTGGGGTAAAGTGAGGTGAAGAGAGTGCTGGGAGAGGGAATGGAAGTTGGTGGGAAGCATCTCTGGGACAAGCTGGAGACCTTGGATAGGAGAGGTTCCCAGGTGTCTATGTGGATTTTCCTAGGTGAGACTGCTAGCAACAAATAGGGATTTGGAGACCGAAATATCCACCTACTACAGCCAGACTGAACTTCCATTGGAGGAAGGAGACACCAACACACTCACAAAACCTTTGGCCCAAAATTTGTCCAGCCTACAAGCCGAACAGAGCAGAGATTGAGGAAATAGCTGATGATTAACCCAAGTTCCTACCCAGCCCATGGGAGAAATCCCATCCCTGACACTATTAATGATACTCCCTCTGCTAAGCTTGCTGATAGGACCTGTATAACTGTCGTCTCTGGGGCTTCTTCCAGCAACTGATGGAAAACATTCAGAGATCCACAGCAAAACACTAGGCAGAGCTTGGGAAGTCTTATGGAAGAATAGGACCAGGAGGGCTCAAGGACAAGTAGACCTACAGAATCAACTAATCTGGTTCCATGGGAGCTCACAGAGACTGAATAACTAATCAATGAGTATGCATGGGCTGGGCCTAGGCTCCCTACATGTATGTAGCAGATGTGCAGCTTCTTCTTCATATGGATCCCCAACAATTGGATCAGGGCTGTCTCTGACTCTAGTGACAGCCTTTGGATTCCTTTCCCCTACCTGGGTTTCCTTGTCTGGCCTCAGTAGGAGAGGGTGTGCCTAAGTCCTGCTGGAACTTGATGTGCTTGGGCAAAATGGAACCCATGGGGAGCCTCCCCTTCTTTGAGGAGAAGTGGGGGGTGAGGGTGAGACTGAGTTAAGGGGGCTGATGTAATGAGAATGTAAAGTTAAAAATATATTAATGAAAAATAAAAGTAATTTTCATAGTTTCTTGTCAGAAATACCAGGTTTGATCATTTTAGGAATGTTATAAACTACAAATTAGGTTAACTTCCTTATAATTTACCAATTTCTTTTAAACAAATACTTATTTTTAGAGGATTACATAATGCTAGAGGACTTTTCTAATGCTATAGTCATCCACAGACCCATTTACATAAAACTAGAAATACACTCATGCCTTTCCACAGGGAGATAAAACAAGTAACTGTTCACTCCAGACAGGGCATCTATAGCAACAGAGAGAAAATTGTCTCTCTGAGGGAACCAGCAAGATTGTTTGGGTTATTTATAGCAGCATTCATGACATAAGGGAACCAAAAAAACTCACTAAGCAAAGGTGATGACCTGTGACAGTTGTACTCATGGAGTTCCCTCAAGGATTTGCACACAACTTGATGAGTTAGGGAGTATCATTGCTTCAGTGATTATTTAACATACCATGCTAAAACAAACAAACAAACAAAATACCTTTTATCAGCACCATATACCTTCTCCAAAATTGACTATATAGTCAGTTACAAAACAGGCCTCAATGGATACAAGAACGGATTGAAATAACTCCATGCATCCTATCAGATCACCATGGACTAAGGGTGGTCTTCAATAGCAACAACAATGACAGAAAGCACACATACACATGGAAGCTGAACAGTTTTCTACTCAAGGATAACTTGGTCAAGGAAGAAATAAAGAAAGAGATTAAAGACTTTTTAAAATTTAATGAAAATGAAGGTACAACATACCCAAACATATGGGACACAATGAAAACAGTGCTAGGAGAAAAACTCATAGCTCTGTGTGACAACCAAAAGAAACTGGAGAGAACATACATAGGCAGTTTGACAGCACACTGAAAAATTCTAGAACAAAAAGAAACAAATGAACCCAAGAGGAGTAGATGGCAGGAAAAATCAAACCCAGGGCTGAAATCAACCAAGTAGAGAGAAGAAAAAAAAAAAAAAAAAAAAAAAAAAAGAAAAAAAAAAAAAAGAACTATACAATGAATCGACAAAACCAGGAACTGATTCTTTGAGAAAATCAATAAGAAAGAGAAATCATTATCCAGACTAACCAGAGGGCACAGAGACAGTATTCAAATTAACAAAAATCAAAAATGGAAAGGGAGACATAAAACAGAAACTGAAGAAACTCAAAAAACCATCACATCCAACTACAAAAGCCTATACTCAACAAAACTGGAAAATCTGGATGAGATGAGCAATTTTCTAGACAGATAGCAGGTACCACAGTTAAATCCAGATCAGATAAACCATCTAAACAGTCCCATAACACCTAAAGAAACAGAAGCCATCATCAAAAGTCTCCCAACCAAAAAAATAAAAGCCCAGGATCAGATGAGTTCTGTGCTGAATTCTATCAGACCTTTACAGAAGACCTAATACCAATACTCTCCAAATGATTCCATGAAATAGAAAGAGAAGGAACACTACCAAATTCCTTCTATGAAACCACAATTATGCTTATACCTAAACCACACAAAGATCCAAGAAAGAAAGAAAACTTCAGACCTATTTTTCTTATAAATATCAATGTAAAAATACTCAATAAAATTCTCACAACCAGAATCCAAGAACATATCAAAACAATCATCTCATGATCAAGGAGACTTCATCTAAGGGTTGTAAGGATGGTTCAGTATACAGAAATTCATCAACGTAATCAATTATAAAATCAAACCCCCCCAAAAAATAAAACACATGATCATCTCTTTAGATGGTGAGAAAGCATTTGAAAAAATTCAACACCCCTTCATGTTAAAGGTCTTGGAAAGATCAGGAATTCAAGGCCCATACCTAAACATAGTAAAAGCAATAAACTGTAAAGCCATAGCCAACATCAAAGTAAATTGAGAGAAACTTGAAGCAATTTCACTAAAATCAGGGACTGGGGGGCTAGGGACAAAGATGTCCACTCTTTCTACCCATTCAATATAGTAAAGTTATAGCCAGAGCAGTTAGACAACAAAAGGAGGTCAAGTGGATAGATATTAAAAAGGAAGAAGTAAAAATATCACTATTTGCAAATGATATGATAGTATACTTAAGTAAACCCAAAAATTCTACCAGAGATCTCATAAAACCTAATAAACAACTTTAGCTAAGTAGCTGAATATAAAATTAACTCAACCAAATCAGTAGCTTTCTTCTACTCAAAGGATGAACAGGCTAAGAAATTAGAAAATCAGCACCCTTCAGAATAGTCACAAGTAATATAAAATACCTTGACGCTAACCAAGCAAGTGAAAGATGACAAGAACTTAAAGTTTCTGAAGAAAGAAAAAGATGTCAGAAGATGGAAAGATGCTCATATATTAGTAAGATTAATGTAGTAAAAATGGCCATCTTGCCAAAAACAATCTAGAGATTTAAGGCAATTCTCATTAAAACTCCAACTCAATTCTTCATATCGTGAGTAATAACAATTTTCAAATTCATTTGGAATAACAAAAACCCAGAATATCAAAAACTATTCACAACAATAAAAGAACTTCTGGGAGAATCACCATTCCTGACCTCAAGCTGTATTACAGGGCAATAGTAATAAAAACTGTATGGCATTGGTACAAAGATATGAAGGTAGAACAATGGAACAGAATTGAAGATCCAGAAATGAACTCACATACCTATGGTCACTTAATCTTTGACAAAGTAGCTAAAATCATCCAGTGGAAAAAAGAATTTTCAACAAATGGTGCTCAGCAAGTAGAAGAATGCAAATGGATTCATGCTTATCATCCTGTAAAAAGCTCAAGTCCAAGTGGATCAAGGACCTCCACATGAAATCAGGAACACTGAAACTAATAGAAGATAAAGTGGGAAAGAGCCTTGAATACTTGGGCACTGGGGAAAATCTTTTGAACAGAACATTAATGGCTTATGCTCTATGATCAAGAATTGACAAATGGGACCTCATAAAAGTGCAAAGCTTCTTAAGGCAAATGACATTGTCAAGAGGAAAAAAACAGCAATCAACAGATTGGGAAAAGATCTTTGCCATTTTTATATCTGATAGAAGACTAGTATCCAATATATACAAAGAACTCAAGAAGTTAGACTCCAGAGAATCAAATAGCTATATTAAAAATGGGGGACAGAGCTAAAAAATACAATTCTTAACTGAGGAATATCTAATGGCTTAGAAGAACCTAAAGAAATGTCAAACATCCTTAGTCATCAGTGAAATGCAAATCAAAACTGCCCTGAGATTCTATCTCATACCAGTCACAATGGCTAAGATCAAAAACTCAGGTGACAACAAATGATGGCGAGGATGTAGAGAAAGGAACACTCATCTATTGGTGGGATTGTAAGCTGATACAACCACTCTGGAAATTATTCTGGAGGTTCCTCAGAAAATTGGACATAGTACTACCTGAGGACCCAGCTATACCACTCCTGGGCATATACTCTAAAGATGCTCCAACATCTAACAAAGACACATGCTTTACCATGTTCATAGCAGCCTTATTTAAAATAGCCAAAAAAGCTGGAAAGAACCCAGATGTCCTTCAACAGAAGAATGGATGCATAAAATGTGGTACATATACACAATGGAGTACTACTTAGCTAAAAAAACAATCACTACATAAAATTCTTAGGTCAATGGATGGATCTAGAAAATATCATCCTGAGTGAGGTAACCCAATCACAAAATAACACCCGTGGCATACACTCACTGATAAGTAGATATTAGCCCAAAAGCTCAGCTCAAATTAAAGATTCAATTCACAGACCACATGAAGCTCAAGAAGAAAGATGAACAAAGTGCAGATGTTTTAGTCCTTCTTAGAAGTGAGAACCAAAATATTCTCAGGAGAAAATATAAAGCCAATGTCTGGAGCAGAGACTGAAGCAAAGGCCATCCAGAGATTGCCATACCTGGAGATCCAGCCCATATACTGCCACCAAACCCTGACAATATTGTTGATGCCAAGAAGCACATGCTGACAGGTGTCTGATATACCTTTCTCCTGAGAGGCTCTGCTAGAACATGATGAATACAGGGGCAGATGCTCACAGCCAACCATTATACTGAGAATGGGGTTTTTAATGGAGGAGTTAGAGAAAGAATTAAAGGACTTTAAGAGGTTTGCATCTTAATAAGAATAACAATACCAACCAACCAGAGCTCCCAGGGAGTAAACCACTATCTGAAGAGTACACATGGATGGACCCATGGCTTCAGCTGTATATGTAGCAGAGGATGGCCTTATTGCGCATCAATGGGAAGAAAATCCCTTAGTCCTGCTAAGACTAAGATGACCCAGTGTAGGGGAATATCAGGGTGGGTAGGCAGGAGGAAGTGGGTGAATACCCTCATAGAAGCAGGGTGAGAGGAGATGGTAAAGGAAGGATGCAGGGGAAACTCAGAAAGGGAATAATATTTGAAATGTAACTAAAATATGTCAATATTTTAATAGGGAAAAAAGTTCCAGATGACCCAGGATGCTTTTCTCAGTGTAGTTAGTCAGGATATATTAAAAAAGAAATTGTCTCTGGAGAATGGTTGGGTCTAAACAGGAGACACGTGCTTTTTTCTGAAAATAAGGGACAACTGTTTTTCAGCATGCCTTAAGTTAGAAACACACCATTCTTCTATTTACAATTTTTCTGATTCATCTTTCCTCTCAATGGACTTCATTTGTTCCTAGTTGGAATTTTTGATTAAGTTTTTCCCTTGCTATTCATTAAGAAAAAGTTTTATTTCTTTGGTTATTTCATTATATTACTTCTTTAGAAAGTATGATAAGCTAAAATACAATCTTTTTCCAACACAGAAGAGTATTAACACTTCAAAGTCTGAATGATAGCCCATACTTGTTATCTTACAGTAGTTCTCAAAGATACTTGGACATATTATAGTCAATTCCATATAAGGGTCTATGAAGAAATTTATTATATTTAATGTTGAATATGTAGTTTTAGATCCACGAAGATATAGGTTTGGTATGTATGTGTGTGTGTGTGTGTGTGTGTGTGTGTGTGTGTATGTCTGTGTGTGTGTGTGTGTGTGTTTGTGTGTGTAATAATTAAGATGGAGTGTTTGTTCATTTAAACTATTTTTTTTTAAATTCTAACGTATGATATATATTGAGTGCTGGCTAATGTACAGGTATTAGGAGCCACTATTTATCTCTGTTTATAAATAGAACTTAAAAGTCACCAAAGATAACAGGCAATTTTGACTCACCAAAACTCTTTATGATATTAGTGATTGAGAAATAAATACATTCACAGTAGGGTACCTGTGTCTTATTTTGCATAGATAAATAGTTACTTAGGTTGCAACTCCAAATTCCATTTTATATATTCATATACCATGAAATCATCTGTACCAGTCAGTGATATATTTAAGTGAGAATATAATCAGACTCTCAACCAACCACTACATCTTTTAATGCTTTAATGATGGCATTAATTATTGATCTTTCCAAGAGTTTGAGTGCTTTTAGCTTAGTATTTTGAAATATATTTGTGATGGCTATTCCCAGTTGTCAATTTGACTATATCTGGAATGAGCTACAATCCAAAAAATAAGGGCACAGCTGTGATTCATATCTTGAAGCATAGTGGCCATAAAAAGCTTAGGTCCAGCCGAGGTAGAGTACACCTTCAATCCCAGGAGACAGAGGTAAGCAGCTTTCTGAAGTTAAGGTCAGCCTGGGTCAGTGAAAGTTCCAAGTAAAGTACAGCTTAGGTCCAGGAGTGATAGTAACACCTTTAATCTGGAACATACCTTATGCTGGAGGCCAGCACAAGGACAGTGAAAGAAGGAAGACTTTCTTCTTATTCCCTCTCTTGAATTTACATGCCAGCTCATATGTTGAAACATATGAGGGTTGTAGTTTATACAGAAGACCAACTGAAACATTTTGTCTTGTGGGACTGAGCAGCACAGCTGCCTGTTGCTGGATTAGTTGGACTGCACACAACAAGTCATTCTAAGAATTTTCTTTAATATATAGCGACATTCTGTGAGTTTATGTTCTCTAAAACCTACTTTAATAAAGATCCTTAAATGGTTCAACCTCCATTCTTGCCTACCACTCACCAGAGGTAGTAGAAAAGAAAAGTTAATAGGGCAAAGAAGGATTTAGACTTGTTTAGAAACAGTTCTTTTAGGTGAATCCAAACTGTATTGTCAGGGTATTAATCGTTCAGGTCACACAAATCAGCAGCAATAGCTTGATCCCTTTACAAACGACAGTCACGAATCAGTAACAGCAGATTGACTCAGAAGAAACCACAAAGTCCTGCCAATTGACCCAAGTCTGAGAAAGTGGCAAGAAACTGCCAGAACACCACCAAAAGTTTATTAGTGTGTTCATCTCTAGGAATTCATGACGAAATATGATCAGCAAAGAAGGCAAGGTGAGCCACTGCCCCAGAGTCTCATCTTTGAAGACTAACCAGCAAAAACCAATGAACGTCAGCAAAGAGTGGCAGGGCCACATACCATTATTCATTGTCTGCTGGGTTACATTTATACCCTTTCCAAACATCACATGTTCTTTCAAGCACGTGCTCTAGTAAAACATCAAATGCTCCTTTTGGAGGCAGCTTCCAGAAAAACACCACATGTATATCCTCAACGGAACATCCTTTCATGTGTCTGCTTCAATAAGAAAATGCTTTCATAGGACAATTTCCAGAAAAATATCACATGATGCAATTGAGTCTCCAAAGAAATCAGAAATTTTCACTTCATCATTTCATGAATTCTGTGATTCTAGAGACAATAGAGTGCATTCTTACAAATGTCATTCATTCTTCAGAGCAAATACACTGACCCTACGAACAGAAAAGGCAACCATCGACTGCACATGTTTATTATCACCATTGTTAGGAAGTGATATATATCCAAAGGTTATACAAATTCAATGTCTTCTGCTACTGAATAAAATATCTTCAAAAGTATTTGAAAAAAATACTTAATCAGATCTCAAACATCAAATAAGGGAAAAAGAACAGTGATTATTATCATAAGAAAAACTACTGAGGCAAGCCCTATTATAGCCTCATTTTACAGACTCAGAATATATCCAGAATAGAGGAGAAGAATGCTATTGTGACTACTCAAGACAGAGCTGATTGTAAGTAGATACACAGAGAACTAGAGATATTTAGGTGAATTTCTTTTGTAGCATCTTTCAGAGACTCAGCCAGTGTGAGTATGTAAGAACTATTTGAGGCTAAAATGAACCACCTGAAAGAAAAGGAAAGAAGAATATTTGGCGCCCACCCAGAAATAGCAACAAACTGTTTCCCATCAGTCATGCAAAATCCTCACAGTAGAAAGAACATTTTTATCGTACTCAGAGAAATGTTGCCTAAGTTATTAAGAATTGGATCTAGACTAAGTACTGCCCCTAGTCCTCTAGGAGATCTTAGTGCACAACCAAATTTATTGACTTGTATGTGAGCAATGTAAATGTATTCCAGAACATAGTTTGAGAATATAGAATTACAAAACTAGCCAACACCAAGTCAGGTAAAATTTTCAGTATATAGCATCTAATAAAAAAAATTATCAGGCACACAAACAGTCAGGAAAATATAGTACATAATGAAAAAATTCAATCAGTTGAAACTTATCTGAATCCAGATGTCAGGATTTGTCAAATAAAGATATTAAAACAGTTATTACAACTGCACACCGTATGGTCTAAAAGCAAAAATAAAAGGTGAGTGTGTTAAAAATAAGAGACAAAAATGTATACCCAAACTTAACAGGTGAAGGTGCTACAATTTCTGAGATAAACCAAACAGTGGGACTTATGAAAAGCAGATTATGTAGTGTGGAAGAAATACTTAGTGAATTTGAAGACAAACAACAGAAACTATTCTGACAGATGCACATGGAAAATACATTTGCGTACTTATGTATAAAATGTTTGATTTAAAAATAAATAATATTAATGAGCTTTGGAACAACATTAAACAAAATTTTAATTATAACTGAATGCATGTTAGATTGGTCAGGAGGTCAAAGAAAGGAGAATTTCAGGAAAGTATAATTAAACACATAATAACATAAATTTCAATTTATAGGTAGGCCCACAGTTGAAAAACTTAGTAGAACAAATCATTCATGGGAGGAAATAAAGAGACAAATATAGGAGCAGGAATAGGAGAAAAGATCATCCAGAGACTGCATCACCTTGGAATATACCGCATATGTGCCCAATAAACCCAAGCACTATTGCTGATGCCAGTTAGTGCTTCCTGGCAAGAACCTGATATGGATGCCTCCTCAGAAGCTCTGCCAGACCATACTGATACAGAGGAGGATGCTTGCATTTAGTCATCATGAGGACCCCAATCAATGAAGGAGCTAGAGAAAGGACTGAAGGACCTGAAAGGATCTACAACCCCATGGAAAGAACAAAATTATCAACTATCCAAACTCACAACAGCTACCAGGGATTAAAACACCAACCAATGAGCTCACATGGAAAGACCCATGGTCTGAGGTGTACATATATGCAGCAGAGATTTACTGACATCAGTAGGAGGAGAGGCCTTTGATCCAGCAAAGGCTCATTCTCCCAGTGTAGGGGAAAGCCAAGGTGCTAAGGTGGGAGAGGGTGTTTAGCAGAGGGAGCATCTTCATGGAGACAATAGGAGAGGGATGGGGAATGGGATTGTGGAAAACGAATGACATATGAAATGTAAATGCAAGAGATTTACAATAAAAAAAAGGGAAAAAAATAAAACCTCTCAAGCGACCTCAGTCATACACAAAATAGCACATGCAAAGATGTACACACAAAAATACCTAGATACATGATCACGAAATTGGTCCAAGCCTGAGAAAGACACACATTATATTCTCAAGAACACAAGTATCATATGACCTCTCTTTCCTTTTGCAGGATTTGTTAAATTTGTCCAGCAATTTCATACATGTATATTTTGTACTCTGATTACTCTCACACCTACCCTCTCGGACTCCTATACTACACTTTCATCTTCTCCCTATACTTCTTTCCCATTATTCTCATCTTTATGTTTTGTTTTTTGACTCTTTATCCAGTGCCTCTTGTGTGACTATGAACTTGAACATAATGATTGTAAGTTGGTGAGTTCATCAGTGGGCATGTAACAGAAAATGTTTTCCACCAGCCTCAAATCCATCAGAAGCTAATTGCTCAGCAAGAATCAGTAGGACGCTGTGAGCCCTGCCCAAATTCCTGATCACTCCTGATAGGTCTAGTTTTGTCTAGGTTCACTGTAAATGCCTACAGGTACTATGAAATCCTGACTGTGTTGGTTGTATCATGCTAAAAAGGTAGCATTTTATAACTCTTCTCTTTGTCTTCTGGCTCTTACATTCTTTACTCCACCTCTTAGATTATGACCCCTAGGTTTTGAAAGGGTAGTATAAATGTCCTATTTAGGCTTAAGAATACTTACTTCCAGCATCTTGGGCAGCCACACATCTCAGTATTCACTGTCATTCGCTGCCATGAGAAGCATCTCTGATTAAGATTTAGAATAGGGTTTGTTCTTGGTTATAAACAGAGATTTAGAAGGCAGCTTGGTACCATGACAGTTAAGTTAAACAACAGGTGTAACTTTCCTTCATAGAGCTAACACATCAGCCATGGGCTATTGACTGGCTTTACATTACTAGCGATGTATGTCTTTAAGTGCGACAAGCCTCATATTTAACCATGTAGTGGCTGGTTACTTCTGTGATAACTGTGCCACTATTACAGCAGTGCACACATGTTGCTTTGAAAGTTAATATAGTGGTGTGTAGGATTCACACCTTTATGAAATCCCTGATGATTTTTTCTTCCAAGGCAGCTTGCACAGCGTATTTTAGCATTATAAAAGCTAGCCATCCAGAAGGAAGCTTCCAATTTAATTCCAGCCTGTCTTCCCTATATTTTGCAATCAAAGTGTACCTTCACAATATCGTCTTCTCATCTACTTTGGTGGATAACCAAGGTAATGATAAGAATATACTTTGCTATGTGAGTTATGTAGGCTCTCTATAACAGACTACATGCAATAAATAAAGACACAAAAGACTTGAGCAATGTATTTTAATAATTAAAAACCTATAATAATTAAATGCTCAGCAACGCTGCTTTTCACATTACTGATAAAACATGAAAAGAATCTATTTCCTTTATACTTTGATAAGATGAATTATTGAAGACATTTCTTAGTATAAAGTAACACATTTAAGTTCTTGTGTAACTTGTTAGAGAACCCCGCTACTAAGGGTAGAGTCCACCATATCAGGATAGCTCAGCACAAAATGGAGGGCTAGTTTTTTTGGTTTTATATTGTGATTGTTAGAATAAAAGACCACTTTTTAAACAATAAAGGAGATATAAAGTGGAAATTTCTGGTTGTTTGGAGACTCAGTTATATTTTGTGATGTTTTTCTGGAAACTAAGAGGATGTTTTGCTGAAGCAGACACATGGGAGAATGTTTTGCTGAGAACACACATGTGGTGTTTTTCTGGAAGCTGCCTAGAAAAAAGGCATGTGATGTTTTGGTAGCACAGAAGCTTGAAAGAACACACATAACATTTGGGAAAGCTGTGTGGCATTCATTCACCTTGCCACTCTTTGTTGGTCTTTGTTGTGTTTTGCTGACACTGGTTTTCATGACTTTGGTGTAGCATTGGTTCATCTTGCCTTCTTCACTGATCATTGTTTTTTCATGACTTCATTGAGATAAACACATCAAAGAACTTTTTATAATATTTCAGCAGCTTCTTGCTACTTCTGCAGACTCAAACCAATTGGCAGAGCCTTGTGGTTTCTTCTGGATCAAACTGCCATTGCTGATATATATTATCTGATAGGGTATTTAGCATTGGAAAACTAAATAATCCTGATAATCTTATAAGAATCATACTGTGGTCATTTCTATTCAGTAACTCTATTTCATATCTAATATTTTTCTGTTATCATGAATTTTATCTTTTAAAAAACTACTAGAAGTTTTATTTTACTTTTATATAAATTTAATTATTTACTTTATTAAAAAGTAAGAACTGGTAGTTGATTAAATACTGGTATTTATTAGAGGATAGTAATAGGCCTTTCTGATGGGTAATTGATTCTTCTGTTATTAATAAGTAATAATAAGAACTAATGCAGATAATTTACTTTTATTTTTAGAAAAAAATCCATAAAAGGTAGTAGTAACTTCAGTGTTACTATCTATGCAGAGTAATAGATTATAGGTACAAAAATCGATTTTTGCCCAAATAAATTGTTCATAATGAACAATATAGTTTAAAAGAATGTTTTATAGGTTATATTATCACAAATTTACACATTGAAAGTTAAACAATATAGAAAATATAAACTACAAGTACTATACCTTCAAGATGAAAAAGTACCATAATCAAGTCTTTTTTTTTTTTTCAGAACTTCATTTCCAATCTTTCCTACTTAGTTCTTTTTCTTGACCTCATGTTGCTGAGGTATTGTTTATCTTTGTATAAAATTTTCAAAACACTTCCATAAATTCCATATAATTTACTTGTAGATTTAAGTTGGATTTCTTTATTGTATGTAAATGCCTTCAACATTATGGGGCATTATTTTTCTTGCTACTTAACAGTACACAATTCTAATTCAATATATGCAGTTGAATTACTGAGCATAACATTAACTACTATGAATCTATTATTTCATTCCATTCATTTTCAAAGAAACAGAATTTCTTCAATTTTATGCTTAAAAGACTTAATTAGAGAGAAGAATCAATCATTTTGGACAATTTCATCTTTGGATGCTGCTAGAAAAAGTTGAGTAGCCCTTCATATCGTTGACTTGAAGATCACTCTCTTTTAAATAAGGTGAATGAATGACTAATATTCTTTCTGTTGTATAATTTCCTGCTTAATTTTCATTAAATGAACAAACCAAAAATTAATAGCTCCACCTACTATCTAAACCAAGTAAGACAGTACTTGCAAAGTACTTGTAAGACAGTAAGAAAGGTAACATACTCCTGAGAATATGTAAAATACCTTCCCAAAGCTATTTTTATTTAACTGACAAGATCTGTCATTTCCATTCCATGTAAGAGCATAAAATGAATAAAAATGTTTTTTTCTGGCTCCCCTGCCCATCATTCCACAGGTAAATTATGAAAGAGAATACAAAATAATTTAGACATAGGTTGATGTGTGTTATTTATGTGTGTTGTACTTTGTCTGGTAGGAGCCAAAGAACCGTCAAAGAAAGAAAAAAAGAGAGGCTTCATTATGATTCCTAAGATTTGTGGTCGTTGAGAGTAATGAAAATGGTCACACTAATGATAGAGTTGGTACAAGCCTTCCGCAGAGGTGGAGCGTAGACAAAGAGGTGAAGTCCTAGAAGAGTGTGCAAAGAAAAGCAGATTCAAATCAAATCTCCCAAATCTAACTGCTCGGTTTTTTCTCTACAGGAGCCTGAAGAAGAGCTGACTCCTACTTAGCATACAACTTCAACAGCCCTGTTTCTCTCCCTTGCTTTCCAGTCTCTCCTCTTCTCCCCTCCCCACCCCGCTTACTTGGACAACTGGAGAATCTGACTTTCATTATATCTTCTACTCATCTGGGTTGACAGTCATAAGACTTGCATAAGTTGCTCACCGCATGGCTCCATGGTAGAGAACTGCCTCTAAGAACTGACAAAGTACTCAGTCTTGCTTGCTACCAGGTATCCAGATCCATGACAGGGTGAGATCTGAATAATGTTTATTATTCAAAGCTTGGCTGAACTGATTATGAAATAGTTAATGAGAAGAAATAGGGCACAAGCTGAGCTATTTTGTCAGAAAATAATTTTTTTCTCATGTACTGTATGAATTTAGAGAGAACATAAAGATAAAAAATATTTAAAGGAAAATATAAATATGAAGTTTCAAGAAAATTATTAACAGCAACATTAAAATGGATACCAAACTGCAGATACTTTGAACTGTGTATTAGCATAAAATGTGTTAAAAATGAAACACAGGATTTCTTTATTTTCACTTCACACTGTGAGAAATTCATTACTAACGCCTTTAAGGATTCAAGGAAAACCTGCGTAAAAGCACATATCTAAATTTTCTCTAAGGCTGGGTAGTATCTGCAGAAAGAGTTGAGGGTAAAAGAAACAGAAAGATTAGAGGAAAAGGGGTAGAGAAAGTTATGGAGCCAGAAGAGTCACAGCCAGGACCACATCTGCAAGTGTTTGAAACTGAAAGTTGAGGAGATGAGGAAGGATGAGCAGGGGCTCATGGTGCTTTTCAAAATAGAGCTGAGATGGGCAAGGAAACAGCACTGAAGATTCAACAACCATTTAGAAAATAAGACAGCTTGTTTAACCAGCTCTCAAGGATACTGATCAAAGCCTACGGAATGGATGTTGCCTTGAAAGAGGGCAAGCATTTGGTTTTCCTTCAAAGAAAATAGCATTGCAATGCTTGAGACAGAAAGAATTATCTAATAAATTTGGTTGAATAAAAACATTGAGCAATGAAAGGAATCCCGGAGAAGGTTATATAATGAAAAAACAGCATTATTTACTATGATTATTTTCATTATTAACATCATAGTTATAAGGTAAGGGTGAATAGAAGTAAAGGGCTTATTATGGCTTGTGACTTTCCAATAATAATGATGAGTATAATTTTTAAATTTGAGGATCTGCTGCTAAGTATCAATTGATTTCCACAATTAAGAAGTTATTACTGCTATTTCAGAGATCCATTGAGGGTATGGAACAAAAGAAGCTTGTCAGGATTATACAGTCCCTATATATAATGCCTAAGATGTTCTGTGTCCATTCAAGTCCCCCAACATTCAACAAGAACATAGTGCTTTCTTCGAAAAAGACATCATTTCTTTAAGACAATGCAAAAGCAAAAAGGGAGGGCTGCACACATATTTTTGAGTGGATGAGGAGCACAATTGTGCAAACATAAGTTGGGATGGTTTTAATTTTCTCAGTAGGAGGTGAGGTTATGTGCTAAGAGGGAGGGATGAGGGCTGGCATTGGGGATTTGAGAGCCTCAGAAACATTTGGAACAGCTGCAGTGAGGAATGTGACAGGGAGTCAACAAGTGATAAATAAAAGAATTGCTGAGATACAGGAGGGCAGGGTGAGGGCCCAGTTGAGGTCAGTTCAATTGGTCACTATTGTTTAGCGATTTGGTTTATGAATACTGTGAGAGGAATCAGACCAAAAAAAAAAAAAAAAAAAATGTGGAGGCTGAGAAAGTAGAACTCAAAACACTGTGGAGAGGAGGGATCTTTAGGCGAGTTTTAAGTGCACCCTTGACCTGATTAATTTTGTCTGGTTTGGGGCAGAGGAAAAAGAAAGAATGTGGCTCAAAAAAGAATGCAGCAATAAGGTGCTGCAGAAGGAAGGAGGATGTAGGAGAAGAGAAAGGATAGGAGAGGGCCGACCAATAACAAAATACTTGAAGAAAACTAAGAGTTAAAAATCATTTTAATCATACAGTTATGGGAGAAGAAAGATCCAGGGTCAGGCTATGAGACATTGCGGACCACGCCTGTACCCAGTAAGTATGCTAACTGTAGTGAGTGCTAAGGTATCTTTTTATAAGATATGCTTACAGGGTTTATATGAACAAAGAGTTCCAATTCCGGAGTATCCATTAGTAAAACCAGATATGCCTTGCATTATGTGTCATTTTTTACAAACTCCAAGTGCACTGCTTCACACATCACATGCCATTTGAAAGCCTTTTGGGGAAGGTACACACCTGTTAATTGTTACTAACACCCTCAGACATATTTTATTAGTTAGGCTGTGGGGCTCTGGAAGATTTTTTAGCTCTTGCAGCTGGATGAGGCTGCACATTTTGAATGCCTGAAATTTGACCTAAATGGTGTTGACATTAGAGTGACCATGAATGATGGAAAAGGAAACAGAGAGTCTTGGATTTTTTTTTCCACCCTCGACAGAGACTTCTTCTCCTCAAATTAATAACAACGGATTTAAAAATATCTCTTGAATTGCAGAGAGCAGCCAGTGGTGCAGCTGCCTCCTTCTGAAAGACTCAAGGGGACTCCTGCCTTCCACTTTAAATCCTTCCGCTCATAAAGGGCCTCTTGTTGTTTTGCTAGAGTGTCTTTTAGGTTAGTGTTTTGTTTTAATTTTTAATTTAATTTCTCGTCCTTTTTAGGGTTTAGGTGTCAAGCAGAAAGATCTTCAGTGTTTGATATAAATAACTCCTGTCATCTACGTTTATTTTGCCATGCATTAGATAAAACAGAAAAGGGGAAATATAATTAAATTGAACACATACATATTTACAATGCACTTACAAGGAAAATATTAATTGTTAGAAAGATTCTAAGACAATTGAAGTGTATTCTCTAGTCTCAGGGCTAATGTAACTTAGGAAGACCACTGGCATTTAGAGATGATGTTACTTTAAGTTTTCGAGAGTACTTTGGGAAAGTAAAGGACAAGGATATTACACAAAATGAATCTTCAATTGAACTCATCAATGTTAAGTAGGATTTTGATCCTGGATTTAAAACTTTATTTAAAAAACCCAAAAGTCAAGGCATACAGTATCTTCATATCTCGAGTGACAGGCAAACAAGTGAGGATAATTCTGTGATGTGATCAACTAAACTGAGCAGAAGTCAATGTATATTCAGGGACACATACACTCGGAAAAGGGACCCCGAGACCTTGAATGGACAATTGGAAGCATTTTCAATATTCCTGTTGTGTATAGCTCAAGAATAAAATGAACATCCTGCAGTCAGAGGTGAACAGGGAGGACTTATGAGCAGCTGAGTGAACTAATCTCTCTCTCTCTCTCTCTCTCTCTCTCTCTCTCTCTCTGTCTGTCTGTCTCTATATGTGTCTGTTTATCTACCTACCTATCTATTAATCATCATCTATCTGTCTGTCCAATCTATCATCTATAACATATCTAGCTATCATCAGTCATTGGTTTATCAATAATGTATTTATATTGGATAATATATATCCAATAATATATTATCCAGTATTGATATTTAGCTATCATATCTGCTATCACTTGCACATCTACCCAGGCAACTTCACAGAAGCAGAGTAAATAGACAAAATGCTGTACATATGCAATTTACAAAACATGGCTTATTGGAAAACAACTGTGTGCTCACGAATTCATCATTGCAATCTGTGCAATAAATTGTCTGTCTTCTCTGAAAGGGCTACTTGTCTCCCTCCCATTTTGTTTGGCTTTCAATTTTATGGGAAAATACTTAAGCATAATATTTATCTTCCTAGGAAGAGTAAGTTTACAGTACCAGATTATGAGCCACAGGATCTCCCTTGTGCAGTCTCTCTCTGGAACTTACCTAACTTGTGTATCTCCAAGTTTGCACTCCGAGGCCAATAGCTTTTCATTTGTACTTCCTTTATTCTCCAGAAGCAAGTTTCATGCTTCTCTGGCATCATTGTCTTATGTTTCACACAACACTAAAAACACACAGTGGTTATCCATTCATGTTTGGCCTACCATCCACTCATGCTAAGTAACTGATGGAAACTCAAAAGAAGGAGAGGTAATCTGCACGCCCGCTGCTCCTTCTCTTTCTGCAAATAAAGCAGACTTGCTGTCTTATGTAATCTGCAGACTAGACACAACTAAACATCAGTTCTCTCTTCTTCCACTCCCATTCCACAAGTATTTCTTTTTCTTTTTCTTGGTTATTTTGTTTATTTACATTTTAAATGTTCACCTTTCTGGTTTACCTCCTCAAAATCCCCATCTCCTTCCCCCTCCCCTTTGCCTCTATGAGGGTGCCCACCCCCACACCCTCCCATCCCTGCCTCATCACTCTAGAATCCCCTTACTCTGGGGCATCTAGCCTCTACAGGACCAAGGGCATCATCTCCCATAAATGCCAGATAAGGCCGTCTTCTTCTACATATGCAGCTGGAGCCATGGATCCCTCCATGAATACCCTTTTGTTGGTGGTTTACTCCCTGGAAGCTCTATGTAGGTGGTCAGGTTAGTTGACATTGTTCTTCCTATGGGGTTGCAATTCCCATCAGGTCCTTCAGTTCTTCCCCTAGCTCTTCCATTGGGGTCCCCAGGTTCAGGCCGATGGTTGGCGGTAATTATCTGCATCTGTATTTGTCAGGTGCTGGCAGGGGACAGCTATTCCAGGCTCCCATCAGCAAGCACTTCTTGGCATCAGCAATAGTGTGGAGGTTTGGTGTCTATAGATGGAATGGATCCCCAGGTGGGGCAGTCTCTGGATGGCCTTTCCTTCAGTCTCTACTCCATTTTTTCTCTGCATTTCCTTTCTATAGGAACAATTCTGAGTTAAAAATTTTGAGATGGGTGGGTGGCCTCATTCCTCAACTGAGGGCTGTGCCTATCTATGGGAGATGGCCTGTACAGGTTCTCTCTCCTCTTTGTTGGGTATTTCCACTAACATCATCCCCCTTGGGCTCTGGGAACCTCTTGCTTCTCTGGCATCTGGGACTTCCTAGTGGCTAACCCCCAGTTCCTGGATGGAACAAGAAAATATCATCCTGAGTGAGGTCACGCAGACACAAAAGAACACACATGGTATGTACTTACTGATAAGTGGATATTAGCTCCAAAGCTCAGAATATCCACAATACAACTCACAGACCATATGAAGCTTAAGAAGAAAAAAAGATCAAAATGTGATTGCTTCAGTCCTTCTTAGAAGGGGGAACAAAATATTCACAGAAGATAGAAGGAGGGAGGGACCTGGGAAGGAGAAGGGAGAGGGAGGAAATAAAAGGGAGGGGAAGGATCAGTGAGTATCTTGAGTAGACTAAACCTGTTTTTAGTTGTATTGCTGATGATCTAACTTAAGTCACTATGCATAAAATATAAGTAAAATGATTAGGATATATGAAGTTTAAAATTATCTAAGTTTACTTTTACTGTCATGATAAGTAAAAAATAAAATAAAAAAATAAAAAAATAAAATAAACATCTTCCTTTCTACTTAGATAGATATGTACTTAGATAGGTATGAAATGAGAAAAAAGACTAATCTAGCGAAGGTTGCCTCAGTATACACGGGACTCATATAAAGCTATTGAAAGGATTTCTTGGGCTTCGTAACAGAGACAAACAAAGCTGGTAGGCAGAAAGTTATGTGAGACTACAACAAAACCAAAACAACACAACTAAAACGTGTTAAATTTGGCATTTGGAAGAAAGGAAAAGGAGTTACTGTTAATTTTGTGATGAGTGAATGTCATTCTCTACTCATAAAATCACAGTAAATTAAAATTTGATTAGAGTACCTTCTTATGCAATACTTTTTATAAAATAAAAATGATTATAACATACAAGAGAAAATAATTAAAAATGATTCTAGTACTGAATTTTTTTTTTTGAGAACCAGAATAACTGGGAAAGTAAGATATCATCTAATTAATTTCATTTGATAAACAATCTTCAGGTAACTAGCAGCATAGGCCCAGACTTTAGGTCATGGCTAAATAGAACTGTCACTCTGAGTTATGTGTTTGAACTTGAAGATGCAGAGTTAGGGTCCATGTATAAAAGAGAACATGTGATCTTTGTCTTTTTGGATCTAGGTTACAACAGCACAGCCTTTTCAAGTTACATTCATGTGCAAATTTCGTCACTGTATTTTCAAAAGTACCTTAATAGAATTCCATTATGTATGTTTCCCACATTTTTATTATCCTAAATGGCAAATTTCCATGCTGTTTTCATTTCCTAGGTTTTGTGAATAGAGTAACAAAGGAAAACGATTGGTAAATATCTTTGTGTATATGCTCAGGAGCAGTATAATACAGTGATGTGGTAGACCTCTTTTTAGATTATTGAGAAATCTCTTCAATGATTTCCATAGTTACATATGTACTGTGCTTCTTTCTGCACATCTTCACCAGCAATTACTGTTGTTTGCTTATTAGCTATTCTCAGTTCAATAAGATTTAATCTCCAAGTAGTTTTAATTAGCATTTCCCTAATTGTTAAAATGTAAACCACTTTTTGTTACTTTAAGATAATTTTTTCCAGAACTAGCTGTTCAGGCTTTTTAACTGGGTTGTTTAATTTCTTTGATGCCTTACTTTTGAGTTTTTTGTATATTTTGGATATTATTCTTCTATTAGATGTAGGCCTAGAAAAATTTTCTCTCACTTTGTGGTATTTCTCTTCAGTCTATTGTTTCCTTTATTGTATAGAAGCGTCTTAGTTTTGTAAGATTGGATTTGTCAATTTTGGGGCTTTAACTTTTTGAAAAAGAGACTTATTCAGAAAGTCATTTCCATTGCTTGCATGTTGTTGAATACTGCTTTTAATTTCTCCTAGTTTAACAATGAGATCCTTGATACATGTGTGATTGATTTTTGCTCAGAGTAAGAGAAAAACATCTAATTTCATTTTCCTACATCTGGGCACCTAGTTTTCTCAACACCAATTGTAGAAGACGCTGTCTTTTCTTAGGTGTGTATTTTTTGTCATCCTTGTGGTTATCATGTAGCTATAGTTGGTCAGACAAAATTTTGTATCCTCTATTCTGTTATTCTGCCTCACAAATCTATATTTTTGTTTTGCTTCAGTATTATGTTGGTCTTATTATTTTGTTCTGTAGTATAATTTGAGTTCTAATACAGTATTCCTCTAGCATTATTCTTTTTTCTCAGAAGTGTCTTTTTTCTTTAGATTATTTTTTATAGAGGAATTTTAATCCAGTGACATGGCTGCTCTAGCAAAGGATTACATCCAAAGGCTTTCTAGGTCTTTATGGTTCAGCCAGAATGCACACACATCACCAATTACAGTATACCAGTACACTTCTTTAGAACATACCATTAATCCCTAACAATAAAGGTAAAGCTATATGTAAAAGGAAACAGCCAAAAAGTAATATCTAATTGAGGGGCAGACAAAGTGATGGATCAGAGAAATATTTGACAGAATGAGTCAGAGATAGGATATGCCCAACTCCCAAGAGAACAGCATAGGAAAGAGAGCTACTTAAGAGCAAACAGGAAGGGAGAGTGAGCAAGAGAGGGGGAGAGAGAGAGAGAGAGAGAGAGAGAGAGAGAGAGAGAGAGAGAGAGAGAGAGATACAGACAGACACACAGAGAGACAGAGAGAGACAGAAAGAAACAGAGAGATGGACAGAGACAGAGAGACATGGTGTGTGTAATGGTAGCTTGGTTAAGACAGTTTTACAAAGACAGATTGTGGAGAGAAGAAACTAGACACAGGTGAAGACAAAACAAGATAGAGAATGATAAGGAGCCAGAAGATTAGAACAGATAGCCAAAGTTAGTATGAGACCAAGCAGACTAATTCAGTCAGAAGCCAAGAGAAGCCAGATTGAGTTAGCTAGCCAACTGATAGTTAGAACAAAGAAAGAAACACTCTAGGCTCACCCTAGGCCCAGCTCCAGCCATGTATTTGCACAGTTTGAATATGGTTCTCATCTCATTCCTTAATGTGCAAAAATAAAAGTAACATTTTCACTTTTGTGTTTGCATTTTTGTGAGGATTTCATGAGGGTTTTTTTTTTTTTTTAAATAACACTTCTGTGAATTACTTTTGCTACAATAGTGATTTTCATGATATTCTACCAAATCATAAGCATTAGAAGTCTTTCCATCATTTATTTTAAATTTTCATTTAGTTTCAGCTTTTTAATTTTTTTGGATTCTTCTTTGATTCATTCATTATTCAGTAGAGTGTTGTTTGATCTCTATGAGCTTGTCTAATATTTTCTTTTTTTCTTTTTCCTTAAATATTTTAAGTATGTACATTTCAAACGTTATCCCCTTTCCCAGTTCCCCTATTTCTCATCCCCCTATGTGTGGTTCTCTGAGGATGCTCCCTCTCTCACCCATCCACTTCTACCTCAACACCCTGGCATTCCCTTACACTGAGGAAACAAGGCTTCCCAGGACCAAGGGCTTCTCCTCCTATTGATGCCAGAAAATACCATCCTCTGCTACATATGTAGCTGGAACCATGGGTCCCTCCATGTGTTTTCTTTTGTGGATGGTTTATTTTTCTACTCATTAATGAACTCTATTGAATTATGATCAGATAGAAAACACAGAGTTCATTCAGTTTTTTCCTTTTCATATTGTGACTTTGTTTTTGTCCTATTCTATGGCCCATTCTATAAATTCCTAGAGGAATATGCAGTTTGTATGTTTTATGTGAAATATTTAATAGATATTTGTTAGATTCATTAGTCCATTTTCTCAGAGAGTACAATAACAGTGGCTGCTTGTTTCCTGTTCTTATCTGTTTAAAATGTTTTCCCCCCATGATCACATAATTAATGTGATAATTATCCTTGATGTTTTTGTTTTCTTTTGACAACAAAAATACAGATGTTTCTTAATCAATTCAACTACCCAGTATTGTTTGACTGGATATTTGGAGACACCAACTGTCCATAGCTATGATTTACTGAATAACATCATATCAGTCAACCTTCTAGTATGGACTAGGTAAAGATACATAAGATCCTAACCCATTTGAAGAGAATAGGCAGTTAATGGCTTCATTGTAGACAAGTAGCCACATTATGTAGAGGAAACATTAGATAAAAGTAAAGAATTTCAAAGTATCATAAGAAGCAAACACAGACTCTGGCTATCAAGCAAAAGATATTCTGAAGAGAAGAAAAGAAATGGTTAAGCTTTTCTGACTCTGTTCAGAACTCAGAAATGTGGGCAGACAAAATAGAGCTAGAGGCTGGTCCTGAAGGTGAGATTTCAGGACAGGAAAAGTACTCTATTTCATAGGAGGGATAATTATTTCTTATATTCTTTTTGTACAACTTAAGAGATATTAAGCTTCCTGAAGAACTGGACTAGCTCTTACAGGGAGGGAACAATGACTTGTCTTCATCTGGAGACAGATTTTATTTCTTAGGTAATGATATGAGAAATATCCATTGTACTCATATATGAAAATTTCAAAATAATACTGTAAAATTATTTTAAAGTGTACAAAAATATTAATTAAAATAACTAAAACATAAACTATATTGGGTTAACTCAAAATATAAAATACAAGTTATGCCAAAGTTAACATTCTGCTTAAAATTAATGATGAAAACCGAGTTTCTGAGTAAATATGAGTACATGAGTTAACTGTGAAAATACAGTATTATGAGGATATTATTTTCCCCAGTAAGATTAGTGAAATCCACATTAAATATCTACACTGCTGGGTAAAATTGCTGAGTCAATGCTATAATGTATGTGAGTGGATGATAATGAAATAAACGATTAACCTACTGCTATCAATGAAGAATAGATTGTGTTTCTTCTCATTTATATAATGGAGACGGTGACAGCAAACATCACTAATAAATACTAAAAGGCTCACGGATTTGATCAAGAAAGAGCTTGGGGACATAGCAGTCAATGGCCTCATGCTCAGTTCAGTGGGTCTATTTTTTCCATCTTCTATTCATATTCTATCTTTTCCTAATTTCCTAGGAATACTTGGGTTTCCATCAGTTATTTTTAGAGATTTACAGACACAGGGGTTTTTCTGGCTGCCAATTTCATGTTGTGAATATCCCAGAGCATTAAGAGATAGGCAGAGCTATTATAAACAAGATATTAGGACATTGTTGTTTATTTTGGACCAATAATGTTGTATCCTCACATTAGTGTGTACTTCCAAAGTTGAAGCAGGAGTCTTGGTTCCAGCCACAATTGCTGTGATGTTGTAGCTACTACAGTTTCTTGACTATTAGAAGAGAGAGTAAATGCTCTTCCCCAGTAGAGAACAGTTGTCTACTTCTAGTACTACTGAATTCAAAAGGGGTAGGAAAGTTGAAGGAAAGAGTTTGATCCCTTCTAATCATTTCAGAATTACAGATTTCTTTGCCCTATTAATTTTTATAGGTTTAAATGTACAGAAATAAACCATTAAGAATAATTTATATAAATCAAACTTCAGGGATTTTTTTTAAATATAGACACTATTTGAGTCGAAAGCTTAAAGATTTGACCTAAGCAACAGAGAGGCTGTACCTGTAAATATAGCACTTTAAAAATAATCTCAAAGATAGTTTTATATTATAATCAAAGTCCACTTGAAGTCCAACACCCAGGAATGAGGACATGAAGTAGCTGACATGCTAAAATACAACTAAATGCAACCCAGCTTCCATGTTTTTTGCATGAGCTTGACAAGCATTGTGTTTATCTCATTAGTGTAAGAGAATTTCACTGACTTGTAGGCATAGACCATGATTCCCTTCATTCTATATTTTATAAAGTCACCATATGCATGTGTGTAGAAGCATTGATTGCTCATTCACACATGTCCATTGAGTGTCTATCAAGGGATTTATGAGAATGGACTAATGCTCTCTTTGCATGTATGTTTAAATATTATAAATATTTTTGTATATTTGATACTTTCCTAATTTTAAATCTTAAAAAAATTTACTCATCAAATACTTTTGTTAAATTTTCTTTACCCCATGGACCCTCCCTTTTTTTTTCAGAAAGGAAGCAAAGAGGTGTTTGGCTCATTGGAGAATCTTTCAGTACTTGGTCCTAGTTGCTATCAGTTTAAATCACCATAGAGCCCACTTTCTCCCTTTGGTAAACCTCAGTGAGGACTTTCTAGTCATAATGATTTTGCTCCAAATTCAGTTTTAATTGAGAAATTATCTTAAGCAACCCAGTAGCAAGAGTTTATTTTGGATGTCATGATTGTAATGCTTTTCATTATGGAAATGCTCATATCTATTGGTGAGGCTCACATTCCTGATCTGGCAGGCATCTAGGACAACAATGAGATGCAGATGTCAGAGTGAAGAAATACCAAGGTCTAATAGAATTTCCCACACAGAAAATCCAAAGAAGGCCAACAAATTCCAAGAACAAGCTGTTTCATTCTTCATTTCAAACTTGCTAGGATTACTAGGTGCTATTCTGAGCTTGCTTTCTGTTTGAAAACCCTTCAGGGTTGGAGGACTATTCCACTGCTGCATTAATTGGTAAAGTTAAATCACTTGCTCACTGCCTTTGCTCTAACACCCACACTTTCAGCACAACCATTGGCCACCTGTACTCAACATGTTCTCACACATGGTCGTTAACTCTGAAAACTAATACAAGGCAAACAAAGCCCGAGGAAGAAATGGCTTGCCATAAGAAAACAATTAAAAGTCACCTGTTGTGAAAGGACATATTTAATCAAACCTGCACAAATAGACCACCCAAGACTAAACACAAGGTTTTCTGAGTCTGTATTCAGAATACAGATACGTCTTTTGTGAATGGGGAATTGTGATCAAAACATACTCACTTGACCTGTTTGAAGACTCTGAATAAAAGAATAAAAGTGTTAATAAAATTGTGTAGCTTTTAACAAATATTCAGGATATTTTTCTTCTGAAAAAAATATGAGTTGTGTTTTGCCCATTTGGTCATTAATAAGATTACTGACTGACATATCAGATGGCAAATATTTGACTTAATATTTGTCAACATTTAGGCCTGACAATGACACTCATAACTTAAGGTAAAATGTCTTGATAAAATTGTCCTATTAACCATGCTAGAATGAATTTAATATACCTGAAAAATTGTTTTTATATTTTTTATTTTGTTGTCATAAGCTTTAATATGATAAGTTTGGAAAAACCAAAACACCAATTTTATTGTTTGCTTTATGTTTAATTAAAAATTGCCATAAACATTATTATATTTTAGTAAAGTAAGTTCAAACAATACTTTATTTCTGTGGATCTGTCTCCTTCTCGATCTGTTCCTACATCCATCTTTTTTTTCCTCTAGAAACCATTCACCCCTCTGTTGTTTCCTTTCCATACTGCATAAGTTGGAAGGTGAATTCTTTATCTACTTTACATGGAACTATGCATTTTTAAATTTCAAGACTGTAATTTCCTTCCTGAAGAAAATTTTAATATATCCCTTTGTTTTTATAGAATATTTGAGAACATTTCAGAAAAATTAAAATTATTTTGTAATGTTTAAAATCCACACTTTGAAAAATTTAAAAATTTCAACCACACTATAAGGGTATTTGAGTGACAAATAACTTTGTCATACTGCTCTGCCTCTAAGCCTCTGTACTCTCATTCCTGTACGTCCCTCATTTGAGGCATAGGGGACTTCTGGCCAGTTTCAGGGAGGACATGGATTTCTACACTACAAGCCCTCTACCTGACATATTCTTCTGTATTGTTTTAAAAGCGGTAAGCCCCTCAGTGAGATCCTTTGGCATCCTTGATGAGACAGTCCTATCTCCCACTCTAACACTGTACCCTAAGTCTTGTTTTAGTTTTATATCAGTTGAACTAGTAGCTGTGTGAGTTCCGCACATTTATGTTTGTTTTGGAAGTTGATTTTTACTATTAAATTGAATGAATTTATTTTTTTCTCATAAGAATTTTAAAGAGATGTCTATTATCTATTAATGTAGTTGGCTATATATTAAATGGCCACTATACTAAAATTTGGAAGAATATATTATCCAAGAGAAAATTCACTCACCTATTAATATATGAAAATTTGACTAAATGCTCTTGTTGTTTTTTATTTTAAATACTTATGTAATCATTTACTTTGTGTGAAAGTGTGGGATGTAGTCACAGGATTTTGGTTTTTAATTCGCTTGCTTTAACCCTTATTACTGGAGTTCATCGCATACTTCTTACCCCTCTTTTATTTAATTTTCCCAGTGCAAATTTTCTCTTAATCACATTTGTCTTAAACATATCCTATCAAGAATACACACACAAGCAATGTTAAACAGGGATATTAGGTGGTATTTATTTATTCAGCATATGTGTGTATAACAACACTAATCAATGAAAATGAATGATTTGTTTGAAAGGAATGAGAGAACCATTGCATTGGGAAACATTTTTCCTAGATCCTATCTGGCAGGGAAGGTCCTTAATCAGGAAGTTAAGCTACCCAAAATAGCTTCAGGACGTCTCTAAAACCAACCATATTCCTTCCCTAGACATTCTCCCCTTCCCAAAGTAGAGGAGCTAAACTACGAAGAAACTCTGAGACCAGACCAGCTACACCGAAGTAGCAGAAACCACCCCAGATGCCTGAAATATTTATAAACCAATGGCATCATGTGTCACTTGGAAAGGACACCTCCAATTTGTTGAGCTGCCTACAGGCTGTGTACTGAGCTCCAGGTTCCCCACTTTTCTGTGCTGTGGACTATGCTGAGGTGGGCCTCATTCATGCAGCTGTCTTTGAGTCATTACTATTTTCTAAGTAGTTCCCTGCCCACAGTCCTGTAAGTAACTAAAACACTCTGGTTCTCCAGGTTGGGCATTGGTGGCGTCTGTACTTGGAAATGTTGGTCAATACACATGTAGTGCCTCCCAAGGAAACTTTTTGTCACAGAAATAACATGAATGATAACATGGGTCAAAGGAAGCAAAAGGAAGCTGGGAAGTGATGTAATTATGTTTGGAGTGTTTAAAAGTAAAAGAGAGAGCTGAGGCTGTATTCTGCTTTCGCTCTGCATGTGCAGATGTGAGTGCACCAGGGAAGGGCACTAGTGAAGGACCGTTGGCAGGGAAAGATGAAGGGGAGTGCTCAACAGACCAGGAGAATTCAAAATCAGCAGTGGGGTTCTGAGGAGGAAGGGCTGCAAGCTTCTAAAATAAGTGCACAATGGGACAGAGCAACGGAAATGGGAAACATTTCAAACACAGCAGAGACCAAACAAAAAAGGCCCAGGAAATGTAATTCTACTTAGTGTCTACTGTCACTCAACTGATCCCACTCAGGGTCTCAATTGATGGATCTCGACTGATGCCATCTTTTCAATAATTTTCACTGGTGCTGGGCACTAATGTATCTTCCAAGTAACATTTTCCAGAACATTAGCAAAATGAACTCAGTATTTAATTCCTTTATTTCTAATGGTGAAGGCTGGTCTCTGATATCACCTAGGCAGAGTGTCCTCTGCTCACTGCATCCCCCCATTTAGCCCTTCATATTTTTCTCATTTAAGAATTGATCAAAGGCATCATATTTCTAATGCTTCTAAGACCCTATCCATCGTCTTAATATAGAATCCATCCATATTTAATATTGGTCTGGCCAGGGAATGGGGAGGTCTGGTGGAGTGGGGTAGGGGTGGGGGAATCCTTTTGGAGACAAGGTGATAAAGTCTGGATTGTGAAAAAAGATTAAAGAAATATATATATATATATATATATATACATATATATATATACACATATATTTCTTTGTCCTTTCTGTCGTACTGACTGTATTTCCCAAAAAGCCCTGTGTGAATGTGTGTGTGTGTGTGTGTGTGTGTGTGTGTGTGTGTTTGGTTTATTTTTTTGAGAATTTTGTAAATGGTTTGATCATATTTACCATTCCTCTCCCACCTCTTGCCAGGTCCACCCTTTTTATTTGCATAAAACTTTATGTTTGTTTTGTTCAATAGCATACATCTCACTGGATGCCTTTTCCAGTGTGTAAATTTAATTTCTGTCTGTGGATCGAACCTTCAACACCTCTACTAGTATGTGTGCCTGTTTGCTGGTATTGCATTTCCACTTGAATGTAGATCAGATGTTTTATTGTGGCTATTTTTTTTAAGAGACACTGTGCCTTTTCTTTGTGTGGTGTGTGGTCCTATGTATTTCTGAGGCTTTTGCCACTTTAAAAAGTATAGACCCATAGTTTGAGAAGCTTGATTTAGGATGTGGTGATAATGACTCTTGTTTAAATATTTCCTTTGTTTTGTTCCTTTTAAAGTGCACAATCATACATATGTATTCCTTTTACATTCGTTTTTCCACTAATTTTTGCATCAGCCTAATATCTATGAGTTCTTTTACTAGTAATTCCCATTTTTTTCCTCCTCTGTGTACCCCTTTGGTGCCAACTACTGCGAGAGTAATTTTTATCACTAACCTTCCCCAGACCGAAGGTATCAGATGAAATGATCAGATCTTTTGAGTCCTGGAAGAATATAGGTCTGAGAGGCCCGTGATCCTTAAATGAGAGAATGCTTGCAAAGCTGTTACTATAAAGTAAGTTCTCTGAAATCTACAGGTAGTTGGATCTTAATTGACTCACATGAAATGTTATTTTATAGTCTCAATTTGACATGTATCCCTTTAACGCACACACTGAATTTTCACTGTTTCGTACAACATAGGCCATTTAGCCAAGCAGACAATTTGCTGATAATGTGACTGATGACAGACAGATGGGAAGGGAAACAGATACACAAACTGCAGCGGTAACAAAATGCTTCCAAGGCAGAGCCTTTGCAAGATGATCAGAAGCAGGAATTGGGCAGGATATGAGGGTTGCTGGTAAAGTTTTCCAGAAATAATAGTCCAAAAGAAAGCAGAAAATTCATTCTTCTGAACATATCTGTTCTAAATCACAGCTGTGTGATGGGAAAAACTTAAACATGTAGCAGCAAGACTGTGACGTTTTGAGTTTTGTTTCCTCCATGTATCAATTCATTACTGACAAGAGGGTACAAAAGACAATGCAAAAAAGATTAAACACCGTTGCTTTTGAAGACATAGAGCTCACCAACAGAAAGACAATATTAATGGGAACTGTGATGCATAGTTAAAGCAGGAAAATAAAAACCCTGCAAAGTACATTCCAGGAACATTACAATAAAACGTTTGACAAAGTGGGAACCAGAAAGGGAAATGAGTTTTAACAGAAAGAAAAGAAGTTTACAACCTCTTGTGGCTCAAGGGAGAAAAAGCTCACCCACATAGCTCTCTTTAAGAGTTTTTCCATGTTTAACTAGCTGCATGGAGATCCCCATATGGCTATTAAAGAATTATATTATCAAATAGAAAAATAATAAGTATATTAAAAACAGTATATAATCAAGCTATTGGAAGAGAAGGACAAGGCACTGACCACATTACACTTAAGTGTGGAAGAGCAGGCACTCAATAAATGGCACGCTCAGTATGAGCTCTGAGAGGCTACTTTCTAAATCCAATAGGTAACTAAATAAATAATGTATCCTTGATAGCCCTCAAAATAGAAAGTAAATGGCCCATTAAGAGAATGCATTAAGAAATCTTATTGACTCAGTCTTGGACCCTTCAGGTTCTCCATTATTAGCAAAATGCACACATCAATAGTTACCCACACAGAAAACAGTCTGTTAAAAAACCTCCAGGCCCTAAATTCTCATCTTTTGTCAGCTATTGACCAATGCTTCTAATTAGAGGTTTTATGATTTTTATACTGTTAGGATTTTTTTTTTTTTTGCTTTAAAGTTGCATTTTAAAATGATTTGGCTTATTTTTAGAAAGTGATAGCCATCAACATTTATAATTATGTTGAGTAAGTATATAACAGAAAAGTTCTTGCGTGGCCACTTATAATATGTTTGTTCTGTCCCATGAGAAGGGCAGAGAGTAGTGGGTTTCTTTTTCTGTACTAGTAATGGAAGAATGAAATCATTTAAAGTCATTTCCTATGAAGGAAGCAACAGCTGAGTCCCTCTGATATGAACTGTCTGATGATGCTACCTCTGCTTGCTGGACGGAATACTCATTCTGTATGGTCCTGGAATACAAGCACATCATTCCTCTTTGCTGTTGTTTGTTTTTAACAGAATCGTGCGAAGACTTTATGAATGACAGTATTTCCAGCTTCAGGCTATATATTATTCCAGGTCTTTGGTTCCATATTAGGGACACAGCTGCAGTGTGAGGGTTACCACTATTGTCCCTTCCGCAGGATTGGCAGTGGCTCTTGAGACACAAAGCTGCAGAGTCACGGCAGATAACAGCATGGGGGTATCTCCAAACTGTAGCACGATCCACATTTCCCTGCTCTTCCTTGGGGAGGAAGCTGATTACAACTGTGCCCATGTGCCTTTTCATGCTTCCCTTCCCGTATCATTTCTCCCTATTCCTCTCAAGTTTTCTCTCCCATTCTCCTTCTTCATAATGCCTTCTTTGTAGTCATAGTCTCCACCCCTCCGAAGCCTTGTTTTGGGAGGGTGCATTCATTATTACAGCTTTAAAAGAAAACCTCTCATTGCTTCAACTACACAATTTCCTGTCTCCATTTTCTGGCAGCAGATACATGATAGCCCATTTTGTCCAGAAAGTAGGTACTATTACATACATTCTATTTGAGATAGATTTAGCTGTCATGTGAATAATTAGTAAGATGTCTCTGCTCGGCAATTTATTCAGCCAGGAGTGAATTAAACATATGGGCCTTGGAGTTTTCTGGAAACAAATTTTAATGTCTAAAACGTAATGCGTTCTTTAGTGAAGGGAGAGGAAATAAGGCAATATTGTTGAATAGATGACGAGTGGTTATCTGGAAAATATTTAGACAAAGGGAAAGTGGAAAGAAAAAAGCAAAAGAGAATGGAAGAAAGGAAGAAGGATAGAGGAGATCTAGGATAAAGGAAAAGCCATGGAAGAGCAGACTAATGGAGGGCAGGAGAGGGGCAGAGGAGGCCAGGAGGTTTCCATAGCAGCAACATAGAGTTTAAGTATTGTCTGTGATGCTGTAGCGACCACTTCTGAAACACGTTTTCTGCTTGGATGGGGGCTCCAGGATGCATCTCTTTTCTCTCTCCTTCCTGATGTTCATGTCTGACAGTCGTCTACCAGATATGCTTTCCTTTTATTTACATTCCTCCCGGAACACTGTAATTATTAACCCATCCTTTTAAGTCAGGACTCTTCTTCCTCTTGCCCAGAGCAAGATATATATATTTTTGGACTTGAGAGAAAGAAAAGCAAAAGGAGCTCCACATGATTTGTTATAAAACTCATAATTGTTCTAATTTTAAGAATTAGATTATATTATAGATACTAGTGATAGGATATTATTTAATTTTTGTCTGAAAGTTTAAAGTAAAAATAATTTTAAAGGACAATTATCATATACAAATGTTGTGTTTGTTTCATTAACATTTTTTATTCATAAGATTTTCATACTGTTTTCCATAAACAATTATATAGTCTTTAAAGTAATAAAATATAGAGTTTAGAATAGTTCTAAGAATAGTTTCTTACAAATCAGTAAGAAAATCAAACACAAAAAGGCCCACAATAAGGCAATGACAAATCATAGGTTTATAATATGTATATTTGTATATAAAATAAGTATAATTTTGCATGTACGCTTATGCTATCACACATATCTAGTGGGCAAGAGAAAATACTTTCTACTTTTATGAACCTAGTGTTCTTTGATCAGAGGTAGGTCTTGAAGAGAAGGAACAAATGTCAAGTTGACATTTGTAGGGAGGGCTTGTATTGACCAAAAGAAAAAAAATGATTGGACAAATAAAGCATCCAAATATGAGTGTCATTAAACATGTGTTACATGTAATAATTTATATGCAATTGAAGATATAATTTAAGCATGTTTCAGCATAAAATAGGTTTTTTCCCAGAAGAAATGAAAAGACCCAAGATACTCCCCTATTTCACCACTGCCTCTGACAGCTCCATTATGAACCCAGAATAGAGAACAATCATGAGAGTCATCTGACTTCCATTCTCCACTTTACACCAAGGTCTG
This sequence comes from Micromys minutus, assembly GCF_963924665.1. Lineage (NCBI taxonomy): Eukaryota > Metazoa > Chordata > Mammalia > Rodentia > Muridae > Micromys > Micromys minutus. Next base: position 31,460,604 of record NC_137974.1, read on the forward strand.
CGAACTCAGCTTAGAGAGGACAACACTTGAAAGGAGCTGTAATGAAGGGCACAGAGGGCGGTGCTGCAAATGGGAAGTGAAGGCTCTGCATTGAGGGAAAGGCAGCATCCTGGATTCAGAAGTTAGACTACCAGAAGTAAGGGGAATGATTCAGAGAGCGTTCTACCCAATAATAATCAAAATTCAGTACTGAGCAACCCATTCTCAGACCTCCTCCCTATGTCAGGGAGCTGTTTCCCTACTTCTCAATAAAACCTTGGTAGCTTGTTCCTCAAAACCATGATTATTCTTATTTCAATAAGTGTATATTCATTTTTAAGATGTTTATAAGATTATAATATTTCAAAATATAATTTACCTGCTTAATCTTTAGTGTTCTCAACTAACTCTTCTGTAAAAATTGTGCATTTTTCTATCAAAATATCATGCTGTGCCTAACCAAGTGAATATTTGATGGGAAAAACTCTTTTGGGATTAATTGTTTTGTAACACACACACACACACACACACACACACACACACACACACACATTTCTAAAAACACTAGTACAGTGTACTCAGTTTATGAAATGTTACTTGCATACATGTTTTCAGCGCTGAGAACTGAACACTGTTGTGCAACATATCATATTTTCCTAAATTATTTGTGTAGCTTGTGTACGCTGATGTGAGTGACTTTTTTCTTTACTAAGTGTTTCTCCTGATTTGTACATTGGCTATATTATTAGAATATTTATAAACAGATCCTTCACTATCACTACAAAGCTCTAAAATGATGATACTGTTCATCTACTACTTTCTGTGTGTGCAGGAGAGACATTTTCATGTTTTCCGAGCTGCTTCTGTCTCAGTTACAACCCAAGTGTTTACCTGGAGACTCTACTATAAATCACTGTCTTCCTCGGGATTGATTTGCTTCTTTCCGGAAAGCCATGACTGCTTTATTGGTCCAGGACTCTCAGGAACCTACTTTTAGCTTCCTTTAAAGTGATGCCGGTGCGAGAGGGGTGGGAGTTAGTTAAACTGTTGTCTCAGTCTAATCTATACTTGAGTTGAATAATTTCCTGATGAGAACGGAGACAGAGTTTCCTCAGAGGGTACTTGTGCTTCTTTTCACAGACCTTCATTGCTGACAGAGAAATCTAATATGAAGGCTCATCTACTCCACACATGGAAATGGTTTTTCTCCCTTTTTGAAAGCCTCTGTGACCTGTTGTTTTTTCTTGGGGTTTGATTATTTGCATGGGCTTCTTCATTACTATGAGCATTTAAGCATTAATATGAGCATCCTTCCTTCCTCTCTCCCCCCTCTTCCATCTATTGTTTTGTTTTTTTTCTTTAGTTGAACAACTTTATTTTAAAAGACAGAGATAAATGTACAGATTTTAAAAGCATTTTTTTGCATAAAAGTATATAAATACATTTTTGCCAGTACTTGATTTTTTAAAGGTTTGATAGTATGCATTAAAATCTTACTAGATACAATGAGCGTAAAGTACATGTAAAACAAGATGTAACCTGGAAATAGTCAAAATTTTCTTGGTGTGCAAAGATTAAGCATAATGATTTTTCATTTTTTGGGCCTTTGTTTTTGTTGAATTTCATATAGTCTATGCGTTGTTTCTGAGGTGTTCAGACATTTCTGGGGTTAGTAACCAATTATCAGTGACTGCATATTATGTCTGTTCTTTTGTGACTGGGTTATCTCACTCAGGATGATATTCTCTAGATGTATCCATTTTCTTAAGAATTTCATGAAGTCATTTATTCTGATAGCTGAGTAGTACTCCATTGTGTAAATATACCACAATTTTTGTATCCATTCATCTACTGAAGGACATCTGGGTTCTTTCCTGCTTCTGGCTATTATAAATAGGGCTGCTCTGAACATAGTGGTGCATATATCTTTGTTGTACGTTGGAGTATCTCTGAGGTATACGCCCAAAAGTGGAATAGCTGGGTCTTCAAGTACTACTATTTACAATTTTCTGAGGAACCTCCTGACTGATTTCCAGAGTGGTTGTACCAGTTTACAACCCCACCAACAGTGGAGAAGTGTTCCTCTTTCTCCACAACCTCGCCAGCGTCTGTTGCCATCTGAATTTTTGATCTTAGCCATTCTGACTGGTGTGAGGTGGAATCTCAGGGTTGTTTTGATTTGCATTTCCCTAATGAGTAAGGAGAGTAAGGATGTGGAGCACTTTTTTAGATGCTTCTCAGCTATACGTTATTCCTCACTTGAAAATATTTTGTTTAGCTCTGTACCCCAGTTTTTAATAGGATTGTTTGATTCTCTAGTATCTACCTTCTTGAGTTTTTTGTATACCTTGGATATTAGGCCTCTATCAGATGTGGGGTAGGTAAAGATTTTTTTCCCAATCTGTTGGCTGCTGTTTTGTTTTCTTGACAATGTCCTCAGCATTACAGAGTCTTTGCAATCTCATTAAGTCCCATTTGTCAATATTTGACCTTAGAGCACAAGCCATTTGTGCTGACACTTGTGCTCTCTTAGGGTCTGCATGATGTCTGTCCAGACTCTTCTAGCTTTCATAGTCTCTGTTGAGAATCCGGGTGTGATTCTGATTGTTCTGCCTTTATATGTTATATGACCTTTTCCCCTTACTGCTTTTAGTATTCTTTCTTTGCTTTGGGCACTTGGCGTTTTGACTAATATGTGTCGGGAGGAATTTCTTTTCTGGTCCACTCTATTTGGAATTCTGTAAGCTTCTTTTATGCTCGTGGTCATCTCATTCTTAAGGGTAGGGAAGTTTTCTTCTATGATTTTTTGAAGATATTTGCTGTGCCTCTTAGTTGATATTATTTTCCCTCTTCTATTCCTATTATCCTTAGGTTTGGTCTCCTCATTGTGTCCTGGATCTCCTGGACATTTTGGGTTAGGAGCATTTTGGCTTTTGCATCTTCTCTGACTCTTTTGTCTATGTTTTCAGTGTTGTCTTTGGCCCCTGAGATTCTCTCTTCCATCTCTTGTAGTCTGTTGGAGATGGTTGCATCTGTGACTCCTGCTTTCTTTTTAAGGTTTTATACCTCCAAGGTTGTCCCTTTTAGTGTTTTCTTTATTGTTTCCATTTCTATTTTAAATTCCTTCTTCAATTCCTTCATCTCTTTGGTTTCGTTTTCCTCTAGATCTTTGATTTCTTGGAGTGATTTTTGTGTTTCCTCGTTAAAAGCTTCTATTTCTTTATACTTTTCCTCCTGTTCTTGTTTAAAGATCTCCATCATCATCTTGAGGTATGATTTCAGGTCTGAGTCTTCTATTTCTGGAGTGTTTGGTATTCTGCTGTTTGCTGTGATGGGAGAGCTGGGTTCTAATGTTGCCAGGTTGTCTTGGTTTCCCTGGGGTATGTTTTTTCGCTTTCCTCTTGCCATCTTGTTGTCTGTGATTATATGTGGTCTTGTTGTCAGTGATTGGTTCCTGTCTCTCCTGTGTACCTTGCCTGTGTCCCTGGATCTCTGCTGTTCCCATTGGCAAATGGCCTGAGTGTTAGTTCTGCATGCAAGGGCCTTCCGGGTAGAAACCGAGTCGCTACGGCAGAGGCAGAGTTCCTGCTTCCCTGAACCAATGGGGGTGGGGGGGACTGTGCTTTCTGTGAGCTTGGCATAGACCTCTCTGTTCCCTGGATATTTGCAGTGCAGTCTCACCAGGCCTGTGTCCCTGAATCTCCACTGTTCCAGGTGGCTTTTTTAAATTAATTAATTAATTCACTCTACATTCCAATATCATCCCCCTTCCTGTCACCACCCCCTTCTCATTCCTTCCCACACTACACCTCCCTCCTCTTCCCCTCCCTCCACCTCCCCCAGCACATGCATAGAATCACTGTGTTACTAAAGGTATCCTCTCCCATTGAGTCAAGACAAGGTGACATAGTTAGGTGGGACAGGATCCGCAGATAGGCAACAGATTTGTGGACAGCCCCTGCTCTGGTTGTTGGAGGCTGTCATGAAGACCAGATACACATCAGTTACATATATGCAGGGGCCTTACCTTTTCTTCATATAGTTCTGGGCTTCCTGGGATGCTTTCTGTAGATCAGGCTAGCCTTGAACTCAGAATTTGACTGTTTCTGCCTCCCAGGTGCTGGGATTAAAGGCATTTCCCCACAATGAAGCTTTTTGATTTGAAATAATGCCATGTATTTGGGAAATCTCCTTGAATCCTTTGGTAATTTCCTTAATTTTCTGTTTTCTCTCTCTAAATTTCCATACAGGTATATTCTTGAATAACCTGTATTGCATTTCTAGATTTCCTACATTTTCTAATATTTATAATTTTCTATCTTACCTAAATTTGGATATGATAGACATTCTTTCCTAGTTTTGCTTTAGTCCAAACCTACAGAATCACACACACACACACACACACACACACACACACACTCACACACACACACACACATTTTGGGTTTATAAATTATTCACAGTATTTTTTGTTTTTTTAGATTTGCCTCTATTCTCCCAGTTTCTACTTCTTTACCTCATTGCCATGGGGGTCTGTTGTTCAGGCAGATGTCGATCTTTTTCCCTTTGTGTGTCCATTCATTTGAGGAATGAGATGAAAAAAAAAATGCTAACTGAAACAAGCATTTGTACTGGAGTGGAGTACGGGATTTCAGCACGTGTCATCAAATCTGAACAGTACACATGGATATTCTACTGTAAAGTCTACAATACTGCTGTCAATTAGAGCTTGGCTTGGAATACCCTTCAAAACCCTTTTTCTTTTGGTGGTGGTGCATGAGGAGGAGATCCTTGAAACTTCAGGAAGTATAACCTAAGTAGATGAAGGTTGCTAAGGCTTGTGATTGAGTCAGTATACTGGCTAGTTTTGTTTCAACTTGACACAAGCTAGAGTTATCACAGAGAAGGGGGTTGAGTTAAGGAAATGCCTCCATGAGATCCAGTTGTAAGGCATTTTCTCAACTAGTGATCAAGGGGGAGGTTGTCCTGGATTCTATAAAAAAGCAAACTGAGCAAGCCAGGGAAGCAAGTCAGTAAGTGACATCCCTCCATAGCCTCTACATCAGCTCCTGCTTCATGACCTGCTTGAGTTCCAGTCCTGACTTCTTTTGATAATTAACAGCAATGTGGAAGTGTCTGATGAACAAACCCTTCCCTCCCCAACATGCTTCTTGTTCATGATGTTTGTGTAGGAATAGAAACCCTGACTAAGACCATCAGCCTTCCTCTGCTCTCTTTCAATGCAGCTGTGACAACATGGACAGCGCTACCACCTCATCTATAACCATAGAGTCATGGCTTTCTGCAAGCTCAAGGCATTGGAGTCAGCTCACTGTGCCTGACATTACTGAAGCTGTGAGGCAGATAGCTCTTCTTCCTTTTACAACTCTCAGATATTTGGCATAGTGGCCAAAAGCCAACACCATATGTATAAGTCATTTTCCTTGGGGCACATTCCTCAAAAGTGACTTATAGGAGGAGCAGATATGAAATGGCTCGTAGTACTTAGAGTGCTATGGTGAACATGGCACTTAGGTTCATGTATGGAGATTTTTTCATCCCTTATTATCAATCCTTCCCTCATTTTCACCTGGAGTTGGGGATTATGAGTTCCTGGCTCCTGTCTTCTGAAAATCAAAAAGAACAACTATTTATTTATACATAGTTTAAGAGAATATCTGTGATAGAAGGTGATCTTTGTGATTTTATGTTTCAATTCATTCCCATTAATGTTTTGTATATTAGTTATATCAAACATAAGTTTGAAACTTTTTTGATTCAAGTGAAATCTCTGCAGCTAAGGAATGTTAGAAAAGTTCACTCTGTTTAATAAATAATAAGTAAATGCTACAGGATATTTGAACCTGTTTGTGGTTAGGGTGTAGCTCAGCCCTTAATCCCTCTGGCTGGAATTCAGACAGGCCCTTAGAACTAACCTTTAAACTCAAACACTGAAGGTAAAATTAGTTTGTAGAAGGAACCACCCATGTTTGATGTCCAATTTAATGGCAGGAAAAGTGATGAATTAGAGAAAGATTTGTCAGAATAGTATATGCCCAACTCTCATGAGGAGAGAGAGGGAAGGGAAGCTACTTAAAGGAGAGACTACAGGGAGAAGAGAGTATAGTCAGGAATACAGTAGAGTTCGTGGAGAGCAGGACAATAGTATTGAGGGAGAGAGTAGAGCAGCACAGAGGGAAGAGGAGGCTTTACCAGAGACAGACTGAAGAGAGAACAAGTAAGCGAATGAAAAGGAGCCAGAAGATTAGAAAAGATTGCTAGAGTTAGTTTGAAGCCAAGCAGAGCAATTCAGAGGCCAAGAAAAAAGTCAGATTGATAAGTCAGCTGGGAGAGGAGTTTGCGCCAGAACAGCTGAGGTGAGCCAGCCAGAGGTCAGAAAGGGTGAGTTTATTTAGAAGCTATGTCCCAAAGTCTGAAAACATTCATGGCCTTGATAAGACTATGACTAGAAGCTTCCAGGACAAGGCCTAGGTTAGCAGACTGAGGCAATAGTCCTCAGAGATTTCAATTACTCTGACAATCAAAAAGTACTTTTGCAAGTGAAGGCATCAATTTTAATTATAGGGAAATAATTTCAAATAATTATGTAATTAACAAGAGATACAAGTCCAACTTATTAGGATTCTGTATAATACTCAGTCTTGTGAAGATACTGAAGGTAATCGCTTATGGACTTCTTTTGTCGTCTGGGTCAGGTATCAAAAATAAATAAAGGGAGTGAGGCCAGGATAAAACCTGTGATTGTTTCTTAGCTAAAATGGCCATATGAGAATACAGTATTTTAAATTTTATAATTATAATTTAAAAAATATAGTCTCTAAATAATTTTGCAACCACACTGCTAAAGGTAGACTTAGTTTCTTATGGTTATTATGAAACTAATAGCATGTAAGTAGCAAAAGAAAAATCTTGTATAGGATATTCATTTATGAATTGCAGTTTATGAAGGAAGAGGATGCTCATAGGTAATGTAGGGAAAGAAGAAAATGAGACGTAAACATCAGGGGATTGTAAGCTGGTATGACCACTCTGGAAATCAGTCTGGCGATTCCTCAGAAAATTGTATGTAGGACCTGAGGATCCAGCTATACCACTCCAGGGTATAGACCCAAAAAATGCTCCAACATATAACAGAGACACCTTCTCTACTATGTTCATTAGCAGTCTTGTTTATAATAGCCAGAAGCTGGAAAGAACCCAGATGCCCTTCAACAGAGGAAAGGATACAAAAATGTGGTACATTTACGCAATGAAGTACCACTTAGCTATTAAAAACAACCACCTTATGAATTTCTTAGGCAAATGGATGGAAATAGAAAATCTCCTCCTGAGTGAAGTAACCCAATCACAAAACATCCTACATGGTATGTACTCACTGATAAGTGAATATTACTCAAAAGCTTGGATTACCTAAGATACAATCCACAGACCATATGAAGCTCAAGAAGTTAGAAGACCACAGAGAGGATGTTTCAGTCCTTATTAAAAGGGGGAACAAGATATTCACAGGAGGAAATACAGAGACAAAGTTTGAAAAAGAGACTGAAGGAAAGGCCACTGAGAGACTTCAGGGATCCATTTCATATAATGCCACCAAACTCAGACAATATTATGGATGCCAAGAAGTACATGCTGACAGGTGCCTGACATAGCCATCTCCTGAGAGGCTTTACCAGAGTCTGAGAAATACAGAGTCAAATGCTCTGAACCAAGCATTGGACTGTGAATGGAATACCCAATGGAGCAGTTAGAAAAAGGACTGAAGGAACATAGGAAGAACAACAATATCAACCAAACAGACCCTCCCAGAGCTACCAGAGACTAAACCCCCAACTAAAGAGTACGCATGGAGGGACACATGGTTCCAGCAACATATGTAGCAGAGGATGGATTTATCAGGCATCAAGGAGAGGAGAGGTCCTTGGTCCTGTGAAGGTTCAATGCTTCAGTGTAGGGGAATGCCAGGGTAGAGAGATTGGAGGGAATGGGTGGGTAGGGGAACACTTTCATTTAGAAAAGGAGAAGGGGGAATGGGATAGGGGGACTCCAGAGGGGGGAACAGGAAAGTCGATAAAATTTGAAATGCAAATAAAGAAAATATCCAATAAAAAATTAAAAAATGGCCGCCAGAGTTAATAGTGAATGCTTGGCCTGTGAGTGGCACTATTAGGAAATGAATAGATGTGATTCTGTTGGAGGAAGTGTGTCAGTATGAGTGGGTCTTGAGGTCTTATAAGCTCACATCTGGTCAATGCATCTTATTCTCCCCTTGCTGACTGTGGATGAAGATGTAGAACTCTCAGCTCCATCTCCAGCACCACGTCTCCCTACATGCTGCCATGTTTTTCCACAATGCTGATAATAGATTAAATCTCTGAACTCTTAGCCAACCCCCATTATATGCTTTTCTTTATGAGATTTGCCATGGTTTCAGTGTCTCATTTCAGAAATGAACTCTAACTGAAACAGTCAGCAATATATCAGAAAGTGAGCAACAACGAGGAAGCCGTAGTCTAGGCATTTGGGCTGCAGGTTCAAAAAAACTACTGGTAGTTAAAGATGAGATACTTTTAGGTTTTGAATAGAAGTAGTAATGGTAATAGTAGTAGTAGTAGTAGTAGTAGTAGTAGTAGTAGTAGTAGTAGTAGTAGTAGTAGTAATGGTAGTAGTAGTAGTAGTAATTTTATAGCCTACAAACCAAAGTCAGCAACCATGAGTACCATCTTATTAAAATGTAATACACAGATGATAGATAGGAAAAGCTTTGCATTTCTAGTAGAGTTTCAATGTGTAAATAGGTTAAGAATAGAATAGGATTTTCATGATTTTATAGTAAAGAATCATTGATATATTTTAAATTTAGCTGTGAAATATAAAAATAGAGTATGTTTTAAAGTATCTGCTCATAAGATGTTTTGTTAACTAAAAGAAAAAAATGCTGCTTTAGAAGAGACATTTGGCTGACGTCATCAAACAAAAGGTGTAAAGCTTACTATCATCACTGTTGAGGCATGCCACTGTGAACCTAATTTGCCACACTGAGAAGGAAACTAAGAAGTACCTGTAGTACTCCAAATTGTAGCTCAGACTTCAGCATCACAAGGGGTAGTGTAAACAAAATGTTACTACTGATGTAGACTGCATATTAGTGTAGCAAATAAAATCAGTAAGGATTGCTGCATAATTCACCAATTTGTATAAGGTATTTGTATTAATATAATTGTACCAGTATTAAGTCTGAGGTTTGATGATGCTGTGTTATGGTCATACAGTGTAACATCTGAAGAAAATCTGGAAAGAGTTTTCTGAAGCAGTGCATGTTGACAACTCATTAATGAAAATTATTTTAAAATAGGTATTTTATAAAAACAAAAATTAATGGTTTAAAATTTTCTGATTACTTATCAACTGCAGTTTCAATTTTTATCTTCAAATGGGTATTTAGGGTTTATGAAGGTGAAAATGGAATCAAGTCAAAATATTTAAACCTGTGGTTTCCTGCTATAGCAAATATGTGACAAGAGAGATATATTTACAATAAAACCTCTTATTTTATAAAAAAAACAAAAACAAAAAAAAAACCCCAAAAAACCCTGTGGTTTCCTTCAGTGATGAGAGGGGGAGGGGAAGAGAGGGGGAAGAGAAAGGGAGAGGGAGTGAAGGAGAGGGAGAGAGAAAGAGCGGTTGGGAGAGAGGAGAATGTTCTAATAGTTGCTTGGAATTTGAATAATTACAATGAGTAATTTTGCCTGAAAAATCTTTATTTACTTAGATGGCCAGAATTTAGATAAACCAGAAGCCTGATTAATTACAGATTTTCAATGTTTTCATTCCCATTTTCTGCTTGATACTTACCAGGAGTAGTATAGATGAGTAAAACATCCTTTTGAAACATTTTGTATTTTTTAGGATTAACGTTAGTTGATGATGTTTAAACTTCAATTTTTCATGAAGTGTACACATTATTGTCTAGTTTCAAAATGTTTTTGGAAAAAAATCCTTGTAAGATTTTGTCATATCCAGTATTACTTGGAAGATAAATTCTATTTGGCTGCATTTCATAGCATCTGCAGCTTTCGGAAATAGCTAAGATTTTCAGTTGACGTGTCCTAGATATTAATTTATGTTACAAGTTAAAACTGTTGATTCTGTGTGCTTGTAAGGCAAGTTGCCTTTGTTAAAAAGAAAACCTAATGATGAAAAGCAAATAAAGTCAAACAGTGTTTAAATTTCCACTCAAAGAGAGGGAGATATGTAAAAACTAATCCTAGGAATTTGATATTAGTTGCTAAAGAGAAAATTAATTACTAGAAAATATAGAGCCTGTTTTTGAAAATATTTTGGCGTGGGTTGTGCTGCAAAAGCTAAATATTCAGTACTTAAAATAGTGCACAGTATGTTTAAATCAAACATTATCATCTCAACATTGCTTATGGACAAATAAACCTTTATGTAATTTTGAAGCAGGCAGATATCCTTGTTGATTTGTTTTCCTGAGATTCAGAGCAAACCAGGTTTGTGTTGCACAAAGGATGAAAGATGTACACAGTTGGAGCCATATGCCACACTTTCCATGGGAGATGTAGCCAGATAACACTGTAGCTGCTTGCTGCAGCCATATTTGTTCTAAGGATTCTCTAGAGTAAGAGGAGGAAAACTGGGCAGTGCCACTTTGGAGTCCAAGATATTAGTGGCTAAGACCAGAATATAGAGAATTGCAATATACGTGTCTATGAGTCATGGTAACAACTCAGTGAAGGCTGGGCAGGAGACTAATTAAGGAAAATATTCATGCAAAGAGATATGAGGGTAGGATGGAAAGTAGACCAAGAGTTTTCCTGTGGTTCCTATGGTTTAGAGTATCTCGGATAGTCTAAAGAATGAGGAAAAGTTTGTGTATCTGTGCCATAAGGGAGAATGGGGAGGGGTATTGTATAAAGTACCAGGAGGAAGTAGGAATAAAAGACTTCTAAGCTCACATACAAGGAGAATTTAGGATCACATTTGACACATATTTGGCAGGTTTTCAAGAAGAAAAAGGCAAAGTTAAAGAGTTTCAAAATGAGAGAAGAAAATGTAATGTTGAAAGATGAATTTTAAAATATGGCTGATCTTGAAACACAAAAAGCTCAGTGAACTGAATTTGACCCTCTGGAAACTTGTACAAAGATGAATAGTTTTCCAAAGATAGAATTTTTTGTTTATCTAAATTAAATAGTAAGCATTAGTCTTTCTGAAGTCTGCTGTATCCTAGATCATATTTTTAGATATTTTAATCCTCAGTTTTTTTCTCATTTCTCCAAATATACATTTCCCATTTTGTTCTCTAGGGGAAACTAATGGAATGGAGTTTGTTCACTTAAAAAAATATATCATTCAGAGTTGGATATATGTATGTAATCTCCTGTATAACATTTATGGCTGGAATATAACTCATAACCCAGAGAATGTATAATTTTCATTTGCTGGATATATCTTTTTATTAGAAAATGTTATGTCCCTCAAGGTAAAATTAATCTATATATATTTGTAAAAAATACATTGTATTGACATTCCCAAAGAATTAAATAAAAATTACTTAAAACTAGTTATGTTCAAAGTATTTTTCTTATTATCTAGCAACAAGTTTTAGACTAATAAAAGATAAGGCTCATTAGTAGATTTGCTAAAAGTTTCAATTATTTTTAGAAATAACTGAAATTTTACCTACTATAAATGCATGTGTGTGTTCCTCTCTCTGTGTTTGTGTATGTGTAATTTCTCTCTCCATGCACCCACATACAGGTGTAGATGTGTGTTTATATAAATTGTTTTAACAGAATATTTTAGAATAGACTAGGAAATATAATAGTCTTATTTAAGAAATGTTTGCATCTGGGAGAATCTTCTGGAAACCTTCATACATAGGAGTCACAGCAGTAAGTCAAGAATTTACCATGGCAGCATATGATAATGAAAAATGACCTTGGGACTCTCCCAAACTATTCCTTATCAGTCTATAGAACAAAGTTATTTAAAAGCTTAAAAGTTGACTGAACTCCACAGGTGAGGTAGGCACAGAGTGTCACCTCTTTCTTCATCAAGTCCTAGGCTCTTTACTTTTCTTACAGTCAGGTTGTTGACAGGTTGCTATGAAGTGTATGTTGGATGCTCTTGATGGTATGGAAAAGAATAAGGAGGAATGGGAACAACCTTAGGTGTGGAAAATTACATAAGAACACTTATGACTTAGTCTAATAACAAAATTAATAAAAATCAAATCACTATGAATTTAGCCATTCTGAATCTAATTGCATAGCCAAAGTATATATTAAAGGGCTTAGGTAGCTAATCTTTTACAGAAGAGTTAAGTAAATTTGAGTTTGATTCAGTAACTGAGAAAGTAGCCAAGTGTGGTTCTGTCTTAGAAGTACAACTCCTTTGACGTCAATAGAAATGAGACTCCACAGTACATCCAGGGCAGGGCTCAAGCTGTACATTCCTGTTGCCTGATCATATTTCTTAGTAATCTCTTAATATTTATAGATAGAATGCCAAAAATCTTAAGTGTGTGCTAATCAGTTCCTAAAAGGATTAGACCTTAACTTGAAGTATTAAGCCTTTGCTTATCTTGTCAAAATGCACTTTTATTGGATTCCTAATTGCTGACTTATTCCCTGTGCAGATGGTCATAGAGAGGAAGTTGTTCCTCACTTGTCCAATGTAATTTATTAGTTTGTTGACAGATTACAAAAGGCTGGGTGCTCTGGTTATCAGAGTTGATGCCTCAAATATGCCTGGGGAGTGTGTATTTTGTACTTGAACAGTCATCCTGTTACCACATGCTCTAGCCTGTTTGTTTGAATAAGGGCAAGAACATGGGCCTGGACCATTCAGTCTGATCGTTGGAAGGACGGTGGCTAATAAAGATAAATGCTGTGTATGCGTGGCCCCTCTAGGGAAGCACTCAACATTTATATCAGGCCTTCTCTTTCCAATGAGATCACAGACTCCACTAAAACTCACCTGATAATTTGGTCTTGGTTTCTTACCTATGCAAAGTCTTCAGATTATTTCCTTGCTGTTTGTCTGTATCACGATGGAACTCCCGAAGACCTGCTGGGATTGACAAGGGATGCAAGATTTAGGATTATCTCGCCTATGGTCCATTTATAAAGTTACTCTAGATAATCTATAGTATTTCATTGCAACTGTAAGCTGAGTTTTTAAAATTTGCCAGCTCTTAGAAAAGGAATGTCTATTTCTGTATCCGAAATCTGTTGATCTTTCTGAAACTGTCTGTGCTGGTTAGTTTTGTGTCAACTTGACATGAGCCAGAGTTATCTGAAACTAGGGAACCTCTAGTGAGAAACTTCCTCATTAATATCTGACTGTAGGGAATTTTCTGGATTAGGGATTGATGGGAGAGGACCCAGCCTACTGCATTTCCATCCCTAGACTGCTGGTTCTTGGTTCTATAAAAAAGCAGACTAAGGGAGCTTTATTTGGAACAATCACCACCTCTCTGGCCTCTGCATCAACTCCTGCCTCCAGGTTCCTGCCCTTCTTGCGATCCTGCCCAGACTTCCATCAATAATAAACCAAAATGTGGAGGTGTAAGAAAAATAAATACTTTCCTCCCCAGTTTGATTTTTGTTACAGAATTTCATCTAACTGGGACAGAATTTGCTACCAGAATTTGGGGGGGTTTGTGTACAAGAGTGAGAGAATTTTTCCTTTTACCTTTTTTTCTTCTTGTGACTATTGGGCTAGAAAAGCCATTGAGTATTCAAAGCTTCATCAACTGTTCTATAGAAGTTGACAAGGGACCAATTGTCCTGCCTAGTTTTGACAATGTGACACAAGCTAGAGTCTTCTGAAAGGATGAAACCTCAATTATTGAGAAAATGTCTCAGTATGATCCAGTTCTATGCATGTTCTTAGTTATTGATTACTGGGGGTGGGCACAGCCCATTGTGGGTGGTGCCATGTCTAACCTGGTGACCTTGGGTTCTATAAGAAAGCAGACTGAGAAAGTTAAAGGACAATAAGCTAGTAAACAGCACCTCTCTATGGGCTGGGAATGACTTTCTGCCTATAGGTTGCTGCCATGCTTGAGCTCCTGTCCTGAATTCCTTCAGCAATGGACTACATTGTGAAAGTATAAGAAAAACTAGACGTTTCTCTCAAAACTTGCTTTTGGTTTCATCAGAACATTGATATCCCTAAGTAGAACATCTTTCATAATCACTTTTATATTTGAGAATGAATATTCATTATGAATCTCATCATTTCACACACAGTTATAATTAAGAGTACAGAAAAGAAGTCTTCCTCTGACTCCAACTGACTAGAGATTAAAATTCAATGATTACACTATGTATCCCTTCAAATATCGAATTCATCAATCAATCAATGTCTATCAGTGAAATATTACCAATTCAGGAGTATTGGAATTATAGATAAATAACATAAAAATGAAACAAAAAATTTACATTGAGGGAACATTTAAAGTTATTATTACCTCTTTTTTCTTTTTATGAAAATATTTCAGGTCATTTTTAGCCAAGGTTAATCCTCTGGTTTATGTTATGATTCTCTCTCCCTCTCTCTCCCCCCCTCTCCCTTTTCCTTCCTCCATGTTTCCCTCCCTCCCTCCTCCCTCCCCCCTCTCTCTCCTTCCTTTAGCATATTCCTTTCTCTGCTGAGCTTCAGTCCTAGGGCCCACAGAGCTCTGCCTGTTATCACAGGACTGGAGTCTTGGAAAGCATGTTTGGGGAGATCTATGTCTCTTAGTATTTATTTCATCATTTTCTATATTTTTAAAGAAGAGTTTGCAAATTTAAACTGTACCCCTTTACAAAACTGTGATTTTTAAAAACTTTATGTCTCATTGCTCTCAGGATCAATGGGACAAGAAAGAAGCCTCACTATTCAACTTGATCCAGTTGGAGCTCTGAATCATAAACTGAGAAAGTGGTACATATCTGCAGCAAAGGAGCAGGGCTTTCATAGGCCCATATCTAGTAGCTGTTGCTGAGTGCAGGCAAGGAAAAGGTAGGGTGTGTCTTAAAGGGGTATGAATAGCAAGGAAGCAATGGTGTGAATGTTACCACCAAAACTTATGCCAAAATTCAATCTCCACTGTGAACCATTAACAAGGTTAAAAACCTAGCAATGACATATAGGAGGTTAAGGATATAGTTAAAGGCAGTGTCCTAAGTGGGGAGCTTGATGGGCCCTTTTATTGGATTTAGAAAAATTGAAGTAAAAGAAGCCTAGAGAAAAAGATGGAAAGTGATTGAATACACATGAAGTTGGAAAACAGTGATTGTATATACAGGAGACTAGACAACACTGATTGTGTGCACATGAGGCTGGAAAGCAGTGACTGTACACACATAAAGTTGTATAATAGTGACTGTATACATATAGACTAGACAACAGTGTTCCTAAGCAGATGAGACTGGACGATTCAAGTAAGAGGAAAAAATGTAAAACAGAAAAATGGATATGCGAGTTCAGCGCACAGGAAATATTAACAGTTGAGACATTTCTAAAGAGTCACAGTGGAAATCTTTTCAGGCCAATTACCCTTGACAAAGCTGAAATGGAAAGCAAGGTGCTGTTAATTCAAAGCACAGCATACAGCAGATCACTGGAACTCTTGTAGATCTTGCAATGGAAACTCAGCACCAACTGATTAGTAAATCCAAACTAACAAATATGATAGGAAGTTTCCTTTGAGGTTTTTTTTTTTTTTTTTTTTTTTCTTCTAACAGGGAATTAGTAGAAACAGTTTCAGACAGATTTTGTAGATACAAATTTATAGAGGAATGTGGAGTACTTGCACATTTTCAAAGATGAAAAACACATTTATAATTTTTTTAAAGAAATTAGAGAGGAGGTGGAATGTTAAATAGAATTTAAATTTTTTTATTATTGTTTTGGTTAACATTTTGTAATCATAGTGAGCTTTTCTTAATCTGTTTGTTCATTTAGTTATTTCTAAGCAGGATGGACTGGAAGTGTGTCTTAGTTGGTAGAACACTTGTCTAGCATGCAGGAAGCCCTTGGTTACAGCAGGAGAAACAGATCAATCAAGTGAGGTAATGCATGCCTGTCATTCAAGTGCTCAAGACATGGAAGCAGAAAGTTAGAAATTCATCATTATGCTTGACTACATAGTGAGTCTGGGGACAGGCTTGGTTGCGTGAGATTATAAATCAATAATAAATCATGGCAAAAGGAGAATTTTTTTTACTTTTCTTTGCTATAATTCTCCATACTTACCTTTCTACATCCATATTTTAGAATATTTTTATAAGCAATAAAGCTAATATTTGAGTCGCTACTTTAAAAGAACATTTTTATTGGATATTTTATGTGCTTACATTTCAAATGTTATCCTCTTTTCCTGCTTTCTCCCACTCCGTACTCCTCCCCCTGCTTCTGTGATGATGTTCCCCCTCCCACCCACCCACTCCCACCTCACCACCCCTGCCATTCTCCTATACTGGGAAAACGAATCTTCACAGGACCAAGGGCTTTTCCTACTTCCTATTGATGCCAGACAATGCCATCCTCTGAGTGACTGGCAAAACCTGGGAAATAGTATAAAATGTAACAAAATGAACTGAGTCTGTGTGCTGTGCTGGTGGGTGTGGCCCATATCATTTTAGCATGTTTGTACTTTTGTATCTGCTCTAGGCTTTTGCAGACTCCATGAAGAACTAACCAGAATGTATTCAACACTGCCATCATAAATGGATGGCTAAAGTTGAATTCATTTTTTTAGATTATACTCATTAGGAATCTATGTATTCTGCCGTATCTTTGTTTGAGACAGCTTATTAAAGCATTAGTTAACAGTTGCTGAGGCTGATACAGTTACTGGAGCACATGTAGAGCTGGAGCCTAAAACTCAGTATCTATTTTATTAGTGACTCCCACTTTGTGCTTAGCAAGCAGATTGGAAATATCCTGAACCAGTTAGTTACAGAATGAATTAGAAAGCTTTAAATATGATGACACAGAACCAAAAGTTGGAGAAGTATGACAAGCAGGGAGGAAGAAGAGGAGAGGGAGGAAAAGCAGATTATAGTGCTGGGTCCAGCATGGCTTGGTGGGGACAGAATGTCTTGGTTCCTGCCCCTGGGACATGGCCACTGGATGTAGGCCTCCAACAGGGTTGGTAGCTGCCGTGAGCATGAGGCTTGTTTGTATAATAATGTATGTATTTTGCATTCCTCCTTTGTGGAATGTCCTCTCTGCTAATGACTATGCTAATCTGAGATAAGGTAAGTTCAGGAGGCAAAGGTGTGGCTAATGTCAACTCTGGGGACTTTCAGGACAGCACTTAATGCTGTGAAAATGACTCTAAAATCATGAATTTGAAAATATGTAATTTCTCAAATATGCAAAAATAAGAATGCAATATGAATTATGAGGGGCTTCATGAATCTAAAGGAACAGAGATAGCTATGCTATGAGCCAACTTGTCAAGAAGTTACAAAAACGGGCAGAGACAAACGCAGGTAGATTCCTGAGTTCAAGATGAGCCTTGGGATACACTGAATCCAGGTCCAAGTGTGGTAGAAATGCTGAATAGAGGCAGGCAGATCTCTGGATTCCTTTACAATGTTAACAGCAAATGTGTGCTTGCTGTCTCCTAAGAATTAAGGGACTGACTGGGGTCACCGGATACTGATTCATAAGATAATTAAAAGGAAACCTGAAGTAAATAACTTGATTGACATGTAAAATAATGGTTTTATGATATGTAGAAGATGAGATATCTAGAGAGTGTTTTAAAATAGCAATAGAGAACTGCTTGGAGAATTGTCTCCAGCAGAAAATAGCAAGAGAAAGCAGACCACAGAGAAGGAAAGGAGAGCAGAGAGAAAGCAGGATGAAGAGCTGTCTCGATCAGAACATAGGCCACCAGGTTGGACCCATTATTTGAGTCATTTGTTTCATTGTTCCCAGACAACCCTTCTCTCAGAACTTCTCCTCAAGAGAAGTTGGTTCTTGACAGTATAGGGAGGAAAGAAAACAGGTAAATCTCCATTAAGAAGAATTTTTTGTTTAAATTCTTTTTTAAACATACACTTTAAAATTATCCCTCAAACTAGAGGATTTTCAGAAGTCTTCCTTGCTTATGTATCCTAGTTTTAAATAACCATCTACCACTTGTTCCCTCAGTTCTGCTATCTCCACTGAAACCTTTGACCCTGACTATGTTTCTTATCCTTTCATGTCCCCAACATTCTACTGTGTCTTCCAATGAAATATTAATCCTACAATCAAAAGATTGTAAGTTTCCACAGAGCATTTTGAAAAGCCTTTGGTAAACACTTCATTACCCTATTCCTTCTTGGCCACCAAGTTTGGACATTGTTCTTCTAAATGTACGATTTCTCCACATTCATTTCCTGAGTGAACAGCATTGTTCCCAAGAGACATGGGTTCCTAAATAAAAATATCATTGCTAGGCAAACAATACATCCCTGTACGTGATGGGTCAATGAGGTCCCAGAGAAACACTAAACAATAGAGGCCATCGCTCTTGCCTCTGGATTGGTCAATGTAACTACATCATAAGCCTCTCCTGCTAAAGACACTACTTGCTATGTATCACATCACAGAAAATCAAGCTTAACTGGTCAGGAAACTTTTCTCCTCTCCATTTGCTAACAGAGTACCAGGCGGTGCTATGCTGGCTGCTTGGAGAAAAGAAGACATAGACTGTCGTAACTAGCACTTGACCCTGAATGGTACAGTGCGAACTTCCATACTTGCAATAATGATCTAGAGGCTGTGGGGATAGCCAACTTTGTTCTGATTGGGTGAGAGAATTATTCCATAGGTAGAATTTTATGCATGGTAGTTTAAACCTAGTCAAATGCCCAGGAGCAAGGAGATTATAGGCTCTAGGCAGAAACCCACTTTTGTTGTTTTGTAAAGTGTTCATGTAGTCAAATTCCACACCATTGGTATCTCTTCTAGATAACAATATGTCTAGGCTGCCCTCACATTTTTTCAGAAAGGGTGATTTTTGTGTTGAGTGGTTAATGCAGAGAGTTTTAATGGGAGCATCCTCATAGAGTCAGCGGGGAGGAAGGAGAGGGTGGATATGGGATGAGGGGTTTATGGAGTGGTAACCGGGAAGTGGGATGTTATTTGAGATGTAAGTGGATGAAATGATAACTGAAAAAAACATTTAATTGGGAGATTAATTATAGTATCAGAGGGTGATTCCATAATCATCATGGTGGGAAGGGAGCAGACAAGTAGGCAGACATGACTTTGTAGTAATAGTTAAGAACCTACATCTGGTTGGAAGCAGCAAGTAGCGAGAACATGATATTAAACCTAGTCGGAGGCTTTTGACACTATCCCCACTATCCACCAAAGGCAATCCTCCTTCATCATGGCCTAATCCTTCTCAAACAGTTCCACCAAACATCACACGATTCTATTGGGGCCATTCTCATTTAAACCACAACAGGGAGTTATTGGTAGCAAATAAAATAAAAAGTGTACTTGAAGCTGAGAGGCTGATGAAATCAGGGTACTCGAGGGTGTGAGAGGAGGTATGAAACAACAGGGTTTCTCAGCTGATCCCTTCTAAAAAGTATCCAGAAAGAATCAACTGCTGAGCATGCTGCTATACATTGCAGAAAATAAAGCCAAATGAATGAATGTATTTTATTCAAACAGAATAGAATATAGCATTTCACAGTCTATAGTCTTCTCACACATATTTCTGTACTCCAGGAAGTATGTATAATAAAGGCAATTATGAATTTGTAGCATGGAAAATTTGGGGAAATAATAAACTGAGCAACTAGAACATTCTGTCAATGAACTGATTACTCGTTTTTCCATTTTTGTGGAATGCATATGTGTGTTGAGTGTGTGAGTGTGTGAGTGTGTGTGTGTGTGTGTGTGTGTGTATGTGTGTGTGCATGTATGTGTCTGTGTGTGAAAATGCCTGAAGTTGATATCTGGAATTATTCGCCATCAGTTCATCTTATTCAACTCTGGTCCCTGATCCTCACACTTGCTTGGCAAGCATTTTAACCACTGTGCTATCGACCTACATTACGTTTTAATATTCTGACTATATTTTATTATTATTATAAGGTACCTTTTCTATTTATTCTTTTGATTATTGTTAAAACGTGAAAAAACATAAACATTTCTATAAAAGAAACCAGAACAGTGTAAGAATTTAGCTTTAGTAGATGTCACTTTTGATTTATTCCATCTGGAAGAATTTATCGCAAAGCACTGATGATTTTAGAAACTCATAGCACCTGGAGATCCAACCCTCAGGATCCTCTGTATTTTGTCCTGGTGTTTGATCTGAATTTGAAACCAACTTTAATATATTTCATTATCATATATTTATGATAACATTGTAAGATAACTTTACGATAATTAAATGATGTAGTAAAGGACACAAGGCTTTTTTAAAAAATTGATTTACTTTAGTTATAAATCTTAAAATCACCCATAATTTTGTGTTTTGAAGAGGCAAATTAATCTTAGAAAATATTTTTCATGGGTTTCGTGATTCTCTTTAGAAATGTCTTGGGTAGAAATGAGGAAGGTAGCAGGATTTATTTACGTGGTCTTCCCCACTTTATGATACCTTACTGCCTGACCCTGTTTAAGTTGCTTATAATTTTGGAGGAAAGTTCAGGAGAGAAATAGATAATGTCTTTGATTTAGTTTTTATTGAGTTTCAAGTTAGCCTATAAAACAGCGGATTTCATTATAGTATCTTCATTTGAATTTCAGTTTTGTTGTTAATTTTCAACTTTCCTACCTCATGTCCTCCTCCCTTTCCTTCAG
Organism: Micromys minutus; assembly: GCF_963924665.1. Lineage (NCBI taxonomy): Eukaryota > Metazoa > Chordata > Mammalia > Rodentia > Muridae > Micromys > Micromys minutus. Next base: position 31,481,445 of record NC_137974.1, read on the forward strand.
CAACACCCATTGCTTTTCTCCTCCCTTTTCTTTCATGTCACTTGAATCCTTTACAATCCCCCCCCCCCCAGCTTAAGACCACTTGTCCCCTCTAATGGTCCCCTTTCTAGTTTGACTTCTAAAGCGCCATGCACATTTTAACAAGAGGTCACAGTTAATCTTTAAAATAATACCAGTCTATTATCTAGATCCAGATTAAGGCAGCTGAGGCCTCTGCCCTTCCCAGGGCGATCCATTTCTTATTTTGTAAAGGAGTTTTTCTAAGGGTTTTGCACTGGCTAATGTTTACCTGTGAAAAATGTGAAGGCCCCATGTTCAGCCTTTGTCACAAGAGTGCTCTTTAGTGGTTCTGCCCCCACTCCCGCCTCTTTTAAATAGCAGAATCTGTCAGGGGCTAACAGTTCAATTGCTTGATTGACATCTGTCAGAGCCTTGGTAAGAGCCTGATGGCGAGTGTAACCTAGCAACTTTACCCCAGCTTGACAGGAATGGAAAGAAGGAAGATCAGGAATTGTCTCCAGGGTCCTGGAATTTGGTGAGATTTTGACTGACATCACGGCCACTCTTAAAATTCCATCAGAAAGGGTGGTCTCCACCATGGTAGATTTAACGTTTCTATGAAATTATGACTATCAGTAAAGTAGTCCCTTCTCCAAGGTCTGCAGAGATGCCATCGTGAAAGTGAAGCCAGAAGTTGTTAAATGTCTTTTTGACTCTTCAGGAGTGGGGCCGGCCTCTGAGGCTGACATTTCTGCACCAGAGCAAATGACTTAACAGCTGCCTATTTTAGTCCTGGCTGTGCACCATTTCCTGCTCTAGCTTTAGGACACATCTCTGGATGCCTTAGACACTCATAAAATCCTAACCACAAACCCCAGGGATGCCAAAACTTATACTATCATTATCCTCAGTCAGATTGTGAAGGAGCACATCTTTAGTTTGGGAACAGCCAGATCAGCATACCTGCGCAAATTGGTATGACTAACACCAAGGACTGTGGTAACAGACGAGCCACTGTGGGAAAATGGAAATGGTTAAACCCCTATGCACTCTCATGGCTCATCAAAAAAAAAAAAAAAACCTTCCCTCTATGAAGGACCTAGGATGCTGAGTTTTTAAAAAGAAAAAGAAAGGAAAGGAAAAATCAGAGACATTGAAATGTAAATGAAAAGTATATAGAAATGGAATTTTCGAACACCCACAGGTCCTGATCACTGAAAGGCTTTCAGAGATCTAATACAATAACCTGTTAACTTTAGCAAGTGAAGAGCCATTGAGGATGGCTAAGAGCTGAGCTATGCCACTATGTCCTGAGTACCATTCCTCATGGATGGCACCATCCCAAAGACTGAAGGGCTGTGTATAATAAATGGAGGAAAGGATAAAGCCAGCAGAGTGCTGTTACATCCCATTTCTGACTTCTGGCTGCTAGGGCATGAAGCTCACCATAGCTTCCCAACCATGATGTATGGAGCCACTTAAAACTATGGGCATAAATGAATATTTCTCTTTTTCCTCTCAGGTCATATGGGGACCACAAGAATTCAAGACTCAGAGTTTTAACACCGAGGGAAGTACACTTTGCCTACTTGTGATTATCTAGAAGGATGAAGCCAAAGAAACATTGGCCTACTGATAGATATAAGCAAGAGGGAGGTTACAAAATGTCTACCAGATAAGGACAGGGAAGAAGCGATAAAAGGGAACCCTGGAATCCTCATAAAAACCTAACTCTTTGGGAAACTGACAGCTCTTCACCCTCAGCAATGGTCACTCTAGCTCCTTCTGTGAGGACATAAACACAGAGTTAGCTCACCTGATGTATGAGTTATGATACACACATTTTAAAATATGGAATCATTTTATTTGCCTAAAATGCTCATGGATTAGGTCATAGAATCTTTCATTCATCATTTGCAACATGAACGGGTATAAAAATGGAAGACACAGTAAACAAAAGACAGCATCGGCCTCAGGAGCTTGAAAAAGCCCAATGGTCCTTCCAGGGCACCTTTCTGTTAGACATTCCCTTGTTCTCATTCATAAATGCCAAACCACACTTCTTACCTAATCTACTTCCAGAACAACACTGAAAATGTTAAGTTTCACCCCTTATTTAAACATGTCTGTAACAAAATATAAAATTTTAAGACTTTCTATGCTAGGTATTTGTAATGAAAAGTATTTATATAGAAAATTTCTTGGGAAAAAAAAAAAGAAAATTTCTTGGGAACGAAATGCTGTCTTTTATATTTTAGACCTAATATTGAAATATAATGTGCATAAAATAGAGCACAAAAATCATACCTGTACATTTTGATTAATGGTTTCTGTTTGCCTATTTGTATGAAGGTGTGTATACACTGTGTACAGGTGATTGTGGAGGTCAGAAGTGAACCTTAGAGGTCATTCCTTTGGTGCAATGTACTCTGTTGTTTTGAGATAAGGTCTCTCACTGGCCTTGAGCTCACTGAATAGGCTATCTGACCAGTAAGCCTACTTAATCTGCACTTCTCTTCCCTGTCACTCTGTCTGTACCCACCTCCCTCCCCCCTTTATTATTATTTTAATTACTTAAAACAATTTTCGATATAAATATGTTTTGATCATATTCTTAAACTCCCGCAAATTCTTTTAGTTCTTTCTCCATCTCTACCCACCCAACTATAATTTATTTCTTTTAAAGCAAATAAAATCCAATACAAGAAATCCCCACAAAACAAGATATCAAAATAAAAGCACCTCCCAAAAGAAAAAAAAAACTATAAATAAATAAAAACACACACACCAAGCCTAACACACAAAATTGTGGAGTCCCTTTTTGTTTGGTCAACTTCTCGGAACATGAGACATTAGTGGGATGAGTCATATATCCAATGTCACTCCATTAGGGAAAACAGATTTTCCTTTTCCCAACATATAAACTCACCTTCAAGATGTTCACCTGCTAGCTTATTTTTTTCTTTCGTTTTGTTTTTTCTTTGTCCCGCCCCCCCCCAACAGGTTCTCATTTTGAGGCTTTGACTGGTCTAGAACTCACTATGTACCTTAGGCTAGTCTAGAACTTACAGAAATTCACATGCCTCAGCTCCCAGATGTGTGTCCTCAGTCCTGACCATCCCTCAGGTTTTTACATGGGCTCTAAAGATTAAATTATGCTCCTGCATGCAGTTGATCAGCTGAGCCATCTCCACTGCCCTGCACTGATTAATATTCCCAGAGTGAATAAGACACACTGGATAATCATACACACACAGCTGGGATTCTTGGACCAGTGTAAAATAATTGAAATTGATTTTCTTTTACTTGAAAATCTATTATTTCTTCTTGTAGAAAGATTTTGGGTTTCCTTTCTTATAGATGTTATAAAACGTACAGTGAATTGTTACATGGTATAAAAATCTCCTTGTACTTTAGATTCCGGTCTTATTACCCATTATCCAACCTTCCTGCAATGATCACCTTTGTCTCCATATCTTTGAAAACAAACGTTTTAACTTTTACATATAAGGCAGATTGTACACTGTATTTTATTTCTGTGATTGGATAATTTACTCAGTACAGAGACCTCTCACACCATCAACACTGTCACAAATGACAGAATTTTATTCTTTTGTTGTCACTGCAGAAAATCATCTTAGTCTGTATAGCTCCTACGTATTTATTCATTTACCAATTGATAAACACCAAGACTGAATCCATATCTCAAGTATTTGCAACTATCTTATGAGTTTTTGTTAGGATAAGTAGGGATTCTCTGGTTTTGTAAGTGAAAGGAAACGTTTAAAAGGGATTGGTTTCTCTAACACTGCAAGGAATAAATCAATTTGAGAAATTATAAACATCTGACTTTAAATAGCTTGTGACATGCAGAAAGCCCAGAAAGCAGAGGCAGAGTAGAGTGCTGGACCAAAGATTGTGGACTTTGCAAATCTGTGCTGGGTGTTGTAAAAGTAGTTGGTGACACAGAGGGGCTGAGTTAATTAACTCTTTCTGTATTTTAATATAATATTATATTCATTCTTTGAAAATATTATACATGCGCACCAAGTGTTTCAGTCATGTCTCTTTCCTACCTTCTGAGTCTCTCAGAGTCAAGAACAAGTATGGTCTTCCCTGACAGGAAGAAGGGGTTGGGACTGTTTAAAATGCAGGGTATTTTGGTTATATTATATTTATACAACGTTCAGACTCATTTTCAATATATTTAACCTCTTTATGAAAAAACAAAAACATAACTACTCTGAAGGGTGAAATTTAGTACTAGCTAATGTGTCAAACAAGAAAAGAAAATGAAAGAAATATAGAATGGAAGGGGAAATAAAATTATCTGTTTACAGCTGATATGACTGACTATAGAAAAGTTCCAGAATACAAAGCTTATCACTGAAAGTTAGTCCCTTCCATAAACATCATATATGGGGACAAAGAATAGATTTCTCAGGTAGAGGCATAGAGCTTGTGGAGATGGGAATAGGAGAGATCAGGTGAGGAGGGATGAGGAGAAATAATATTGGGAGAAACAACTGGAGTTGGGGGGCATTTTGAGGGTAAGATAGAAACCTAGTGTAATGGAGACTCCCTGGGATCTATGAGGATCACCCTAGTGAAAACTCCTAATAATGGGAGATAAGGAGCCTGACAGAGCCATCTTCTGTAACCAGACAAGGTTTCCACTGGAGGGAATTGGACACCAACCCTGTCTCAAAACCTTTCTCCTAAAATCTGCCCTGCCTTTGAGCTGTTCAGGGCTAAAAGTGGCTCATAACTTGAGGAAGTAGTCCAACTTGACACTTATGCCATGAGAAGGAATTCTTGCTTGATACTACTTGGAGGGCCAGGAACCAGTGGCTGAGTAGCCGAAAGACCTAGGATAGAACCAAAGATAACTGGTAAGAAAAAGTTTCCTGCAATATTTATTTATACTTAAAGACTGGAGCCTAGCATAATCATCAGAGAGGCTTCATCCAGGAACTAATGGGAGCAGATACAGAGACATCAGAAAATTAGGTGGATCTAAGAGAATACTAAAGAGGTGGGGTGGGTTTGTGGGAGCCAGAGAGGTCAAGAACACCAGGAGAACATGGCCACAGAATCAACTAACCAGGATTCTTAAGGGCTCACTGAGACTGAAACAACAATCAGAAGCCTACACCTGTCTGGACTAGGTCTTCTGCATGTAAGTTATGGTTGTATGGCTTTGTGTTCTTGTGGGATTCCTAATAGTGGGAGTAAGGAGGTGACTCTGACTCTTTGCCATGTTGAACCATCCTTGAATCCTTGGGTTGAAGTTTATGTTATCATGGTGGATGATATTTTCGATGTGTTCTCAGGTTCTGTTTGCTAGTAGCTTATTGAGTATTTTTGCATTCATGTTCATAAGGGAAATTGGTCTGAAATTTTCATTCTTTGTTGAGTCTCTCCTTGTCTCTGTCTCTTTCTCTGTCTGTCTTTCTGTCCCTGTCTCTTTCTCAGTCTCTCTGTCTCTCTCTGTCTCTGTCTGACTCTCTCTCTGTCTCTCTTTCTCTCTATATCTCTGTGTCTGTCTCTGTCTGTCTCTCTGTCTCTGTCTCTCTGTCTCTGTCTCTCTGTCTGTCTGTCTGTCTGTCTGTCTGTCTGTCTCTCTCTCTCTCTCTCTCTCTGTGTGTGTGTGTGTGTGTGTGTGTGTGTGTGTGAGAGAGAGAGAGAGAGAGAGAGAGAGAGAGAGAGAGAGAGAGAGAGAGAGAGAGAGAGAGAGAGAGAGTTTGTGTTATCTATCAGAATGACTGTGGTCTCATAGAATGAATTTAGCAATCTTTTTTCTGTTTGTATTTTGTGGAATAGTTGAGGAATATTGGCATTAGTTCATTTTTGAAAGTCTGCTAGAATTCTGCTTTAAAACCATCTAACTCTAGGGTTTTCTTCGTGGGAAGAATTTTGATGACTGCTTTTATTTTCTAGATGGCTATAGGACTATTTAAATTATTTGTGTGATATTGATTTAACTTTGGTAAGTGGAATCCATTGAGAAAACAGTCTATTTTGTTTAGATTTTACAATTTTGTAGAGTACAGGATTTTGAAATAACACCTAATGATTCTTTGGATTCCTTAGTGTCTGTTGTTGCATTCTCCTTTTCATTTCTGATTTTGTTAATGTGGATACCACCTCTCTGCCTTTTAGTCAGTGTGAGAAAAGATTTGTGCATATTGCTCATTTTATCAAAGAACCACTTCTTGGTTTCATTGACTCTGTGCTGTTATCTTTGTGTCTAATTTTGTGATTTCAGACATGGCTTTGATCATTTCCTGCTTTCTGCTCCTTTTGGGTGTGCACGTCTTTTTGTTCAACAGCTGTTTGAATGTGCTTTTAAATTGCTAGTTTGAGATCTCTTCAATTTCCTTATGAAATCATTTAGTGCTATGTTTACTCTCCTCTGAGCACTGCTTTCATGTGTCCAATTTTGCACCCCCCTCTCTGTCTTTGTCTCCTTCTTTCTGACCAAGTAGTTATTGGGTAGTGGTTTGTTCAGTTTTTCTGGGTTTGTAGTAGACTTTTAGTTGTTAAAGTCCAGCTTCAATACATAGTGTTTGATAAGATACATGGGTTATATCAATTTCCTTGCAACTCTTAAGGGTTGGCTTGTGATTGAGTATATGGTCAGTTTTAGAGGAGGTTCTCTAAGGTTCTGAGACGAAAGTATATTCTTTTGTGTTTGGGTGAAATGTTATGTAGATATCTAGTAGGTCCATTTGGTTTATAATGCCTGTTGGTTTCAATACTTTTCTGTTTACTTTCTGTCTTGATGAGCTGTCAATTGGTGATAGTGGTGTGTTGAATTCTGCTAAAATTAATGTGTGGGATGTGATATGCAATTTATGCTTTAGTAATGTGGGTGCTCTTGCATTTGGAGCTTGCATAGATGTTCAGAATTGAGATGTCATCGTAGTAGATTTTTACTTTGATGAGTATGAAGTGTTCTACCCCCATCTATTTTTATTAGTTTTGATTGAAAATATATTTTATTTGATGTTAGAATGGAAATTGCAGTTTGCTAATGGGGTCTGTTTTTCTTGGAAACTCTTTTTCAACCCTTTACTCTAAAGTAATGACTATCATTGTTGCTGGGGGTCTTTTTTTTGTTTTGTTTTGTTGTTGTTATTTATTTATTTTTTTTGCAACATGATGGATCCTGTTTTTGACTCCATTCTGCTTGTCTGTTTTTGTTTTATTGGGGAATTAAGTGCAATGATATTTATTAATAGATATTTATAACCAATGATTATTAATTACTTTACTTTTTTTTTGAAGGTGGTGGTGGTAGTATGTGTGTGATGGGGGGCATTTACCTTTTAGTTTTAGTTTTGCTAGTGTTTGGTTATATATTTCTTGTTTTTTTTTTTTTTTTTTTTTTTTTTTTTTTTTTTTTTTTTTTTTTTTTTTTGATGTATTTAGTCTGCTAGGGTTGAAATTTCCCTTTGAGTGTCTTCTGAAGGGCTGGAAGTTTAGGTAGATATTGTTGTGGAATATATTATTTCTTTATCTGTGGTGGTTAAAAGGGAAGGATTTTGGGATAGATATTGTTTAAATTATTTGGTTTTGTGGTAGAATAAGTTTTTTTTGTCCATCTGTAGGGGTTAAAAGTTTTGCTGGGTATAGTAGTCTGGACCAACATCTGTGATTCTTAGGTTTGCAAGATATCTTCCCAGACCCATCTGGCATTTGGAGTCTCTGATAAGAAGTTGGATATAATTACAATAGGTCTGCTTTTATATGTTATTTGGCCTTTTTCCCTTGCAGCTTTTAATATTACTTTTCTGTTCTGTATATTTAGTGCTTTGATTATTATGTAGTGGGAAGAGTTCCTTTTCTGGTCCACTATATTTGCCGTTCTGTAGGCAATGTGTATGTTTATAGCCATCTTTTCCTTTAGGTTGGGAAGCTTTCTTCTGTTATTTCATTGAAACTATTTTCTGGGCGTTAAACTGGGAATCTTCTATTATTCTTAGATTTGGTCTATTCTTAGTGTTTCAGATTTCTTGTATGTTCTGTGATTTTTTTTAGATTTAATTTTTTTTTGATGAATTGATTTTTTCCATTGTATCTTCTATGCCTGAGATTCTTTCTTCCAACTCTTGTATTCTGATGGTAATGCACATGTGTCTTCCCTAGTTTTTCCATCTCCAGGATTCTCTCAGTTTATGTTTTCTTTATTGTTGCTATTTCCATTTTCAGGTCTTAAATAGATTTATTCATGTCTTTCACCTATTTGATTGTATTTTCATGTGTTTCTTTAAGGGATTTTTTAAATTTCCTCTTTAAAGGCTTCTGTCATCTTCATAAGATTTGCTTATAAATGTCATCTAATTTTCTTCATCTGTATTAGTATATCGAGGCTTTCTGCTGTAGGATAGCAAGACTCTGGTGGTGCCATATTGCCCTGGCTCTTGTTGATTGTGCTTTTATTCTCTCCTTTAGCAACTGGTTGTCCCTGGTGTTGGATGTGGGATGTACCTGATGCAGACAGGACTCCTCTTTAAGGCAGGCAGAGCCTTGGGCCTGACAGTGGAACTCAGGAAACAGCATACTGTTCCCTTCTGCTGTCTGTACCACTAGTGGGGCTTGCTTAGTAAGGGAGACAGAGCATCTGGCCTGATAATGAACTAGGAGACACAGCGCAGCTCTCCTCTGCAGGCTGTACCCCAGGTGAGCCCAACAGGCTTGGGATTGGTTGGAGGGGGATCTAACCTAGATGTTTCTAGAAACCAGCAGGCTTCCTCAGTAGGGAATTTTATGGACTTGGCAACAGAGAAATCATGATTCTCTGTAGTACATTGTTCATAATTTACAAATTGGGAGACAATTAAGCCATTCTTCAATTGGCCAATGACATGAACTGTGCTATAACTATAAATTGCAATATTATTTAAGATCAGAAAGAAAATTGCTATGGGATTATGAGTCACAAAATGACAACAAGAAGCTTAAGGTTGCATAACTAAGGTAAACAAACCAATAATAAAAGACAAAACACTGTGTCGCATTTTGGGAAGAATAGAGTAAAAGGAAGAGAAAAGGCTCACTAAATCCCAATGTCTGAGAAGGTGGGAACAACCAGAAAAACACAGAATATTTTAGGGCAGTTGAAATAGTTTCATAGTCCCATTATAGGAGATTCATATCATTCACTATTTATCTGCTTTTGCTTTGTTTTGTTTTAAACAAGGGAATGTGCAGCACAAAATGTGACCTAAAGTAAATCAAGGACTTTTGATGATTATCTTTTGTCAATGAAGACTCGAAAGCTGTGATAAGTATCTCTCTGCAGTATGTGTGGTGGTAAGGAAGAGAAATCAGTTGATATGCTATAAGTACAGACTAAATGGAACATACCTGATTTCTCCTCCTCCTTTTCAGTCCTTTATCTTCTATACAGTCTTTTATTTAATGTAAACATACAATAACCTATTTACATTATTGAAGGGATAGAACTTCCACATTCCTATTACCAAGTGTCTAAGTCTCATTAATGTACCTTTAACAATTATGAAGATCAAGAAAACATTTCAGAATGAATCATAACATAACACACAAAGAGAAAAAAAAAAACAAAACAAAGCAGAACTCAATAGTTTCCCCCTAGCCCATTTTTATGTATTTATAAAATATATAATTCTGCTTTCTTGAAACCTATCTTTTATTAAAATTGATACTTTCTTCACTTGCCATGTTTTTTAATATACACGAATATAACTGGGATAGAGTTCGTATTATGACTCGTTCAGTTCTTTCAGACAAAAACGGTTTCGATGATAGTATAATTTTTACATTCACTACTTGGTCACACCATTTTCTAGAATTAAAAAAATATTATGATTTCTATTGCTTTTAATTTAACCAAAAGGAGTTGAGTGTTAAAAATAGCATCTCACTTGGTATTCTTTCTTAATTGCTGCATGCAACTTGACTCATCCTAACCACTATAACTGAACAAAATATTATTCAAATATCTGTGGAATTTAATTATAATGTTGTATGCAACTACAGACATCTCGATTTTCAGAGAAACATTGTAATTATTGCTTCGATGAGTGGGTTGGTAAGGCCTTGCCAACTTGAAACTACCTATAGTCATCTTGGAAGAGTTCACCTCAACTGAAGAATTACCTCCTAAGATATGATTTTGATTCTATCTGTGGGGCATTTTCTTGATTAATGATGGATAGTGTGAAATTACATTAGACATTGGGTAGTGCCAATTCAATACCACGGCTGGTCCTTAAATGCTTATAGAACCAAACTGAGCAAGCAAGTAAGTGATGTCCGTTCATGGTCTCTAACTACCTGGCTCCAACTACTTACCATAAGTCTCTGCTCTGCTCAGATGTCACTCACTGATGGACTGTCAGGTGAAAGTATAGCTGAAATAAGTTCTTTTTTCCTGAGGTTGCTTTTGGTCATTGTTTTTATCACAGCAAGAGAAAAACAAACTAGTGAAATATATATGCATATATATATGTGTAAATTATATGTATGCAATTTAATATATACACTCCAACTTGAATTGCTACATTTGATTATTAGTGACATAAGTATAAGGAATATCACTCTTAAGGTCATGGAGATGTGCTAGATTATTGAGGAAATGGAAGTATATAGAAGCACATGTTCTCCTTACAGACATAGCCGGAAGCACATTCCTTCACTCAATCTCAGTTTTTCTACTCCTATTCCAAGGTTTTCTGTCTCAGATTGAAAGTGTAGACTTTTTTTTTTAAAATGAGATTTATCTCCCAGTAAGGCAGCTCCGATTTTATCATTGACATAGGGCTGCTTTTAAGAGTTACAAAGGAACAGAACAATGAATGCACCAGGAATGGGATTGGCCATAGTGTTTTTATTCGATGCTGTGGTAAAAATACCATGGCGATGTGAGAAGCAAGTTGATTTTGGCTAACAATCCAATAATATCATTACTAGAGCAGGACAGGGAAGGCAGCGGGCACTGAAGCATCTGGTTACATCACAGGCATCATCAGCAAGCAGAGTGATGGATGCTAGTGTTCAGCTCACTGACTCCACCACTTACAGAGATTCTTGCTCAGGGAATGGTCCTGCAGTGATTAAGAGTCTTCCCACTTTAATCCCTAAAGTCACTCTCACAGGCCAACTAATCTTTGCTTCGATAATCCACAATATATTCTCCTAGACTGTTATCTGCTACATAATTTTAGGTCCTAGCAAGATGATTATTAAGACTAACTTTCAAGACTTTAGAAATTAGAATTTATGATTATTTTAATTGTGGATTCCAAGAATAAAGTTTAAACTGATGATCTCTTCAAAAAAAATATGCTCACAGTTAAAATGTTTTCCTTGCTAAGAGGTTTGGTCGTCATGATCTGGAGTAAAAGAACTGTCATCGATGAATGTATATTATTAATGAGTTATCAAGAGATATAGCTGTTCCTATAATACACCCTTGGACTAACTAGTGACATATACCTACTTATGTTCAGTAGTGCTTAGCCTTTGAACTTCTCAAGCTTTTATATAATTTTTTGTCTATTTTGATTATAATTTAATTACATTTCTTCTTTCCTTTTCTCCTTTCAAATTCTCCCATATTCTCTTTACTGCTTTTCTAAAATTGATATTTCACGAATATATGTAATGTTTTCAAGGCTGTCTACTTGACACTGGACAACTAATTGGTGTTCTCTTGCCTTGGGATGCTCACCCATTCCACTCCCAGGCTTACTATGGGATATTTCTCATCCAGTTTGGCATATTCATGAAAGTCATCCATTTTTTCCCATTTGGGCATTTTAGAAAGAGATTTATTTTATGTGTCGGAGCGTTTTACCTGAATGTGTGCATATGCACCACATGCTAATATTCTTCTCATAGAAGCTAAAAGACAGTGTCAGATTCCCTGAAACTAAATTACAGTGTGTGAGCCACTGTGTGGGTACTGAGAACTGAACTTGTGTCTTCTGGAAGAGCTATATCTCCAGCCCCTGCTCAAGCATTTTTTTATATTTAAAATATTAAAAATTTTGCAATCTTTTTTCTTATAACTCTATTTAAAAAAGAGAGAGATACTTGTACAAATTTTAAAAAGCATTTTGGCATAAAACTATATGAACATATTTTGTCAGTACTTGATTTTTTTAAAGCTTTGATAGTATGCATTAAAATCTTACTAGTTATCATAAGCAAAAAATATATGTAAAACAAAACATAACATGGAAATAGTCAAAGTTTTCTTGGTGTGTATATATTAGACATAATGATTTTTAAATACCAAAAATTGCCACAAGGCTATATTCTTAGCTCTTGAGTTATTAAAGATTTAAGGTCTAGGTGTACCCTACTCTGAGTGGGTGCTATACACTTCCTGTTGTTGTTATTTTTTCCCTACAGACTGAGTTTTCCACATTTTGGTCTTTCTTTTTTTGAGCTTCATATGATCTGTGACATTTCTTGGGTATTCAGAGATTTCTGGGGCTAGTACCCAATTATCAGTGGCTGCATATTATGTCTGTTCTTTTGTTATTTGGTTACCTCACTCAGGATGATTTTCTCTAGATACATTAAACACATATCTAAAATAGAGATTCCCAGATTTGTTGACAAGACATTTTAATCCAGTATTATGTATAATTTCATATAAATTTAGCAGACATTATTTATTAGCCCAATGACTATAGTACCATCAGTCATAACTTGGAAGAGTTTCTATAGTAGGGTATTTAAATATATAACAGCACACTATTTGAAATACGGAGTCTTTCTATTTATTTGAAAATAACATGCTGAAAATGAAATTAGCATTTACCTCTTACAGAGTTTGGACTTTATGTAACTCCTGTACAATTCAAAGTATTGTTTAGTGTTGAGAACTCATTTTTAATGTGAATGGAAACTGTACAATTGCACATGTGGATTACATTAGAAAATTTCCAAAAGGAATAGCTCGAGAAATAGGTGCCATTTTTCTTTGATTTAACATATTAGTCAGTGTTAGAACACAATTTTTTTAAAGAAAACAGTTTTGAATGTAAAGAACATCACCTGGGAAGAAAGACTCTTGCTTTGTAATGTACCCATGAGCCTGTGGTGTTGAGCCTCTTCATTTTTCATCCACATCTCCTCCGGAAACACTGACTACAGTCAAAGAATCTTGACATTGCCCATGAATCAACAGTGTTCCATGGGACCAAGAATAAGCTACTCAGTTTTATAGAGATGAGGAAGTGTTAAGCAGAGGATTTTGTTGCTGTTGTTCGTGGAATTTCTTTTTCAGTTGGCTATAGCACACTGTAAATGATAGAACATTTTCTAGCAAATTTCCCAAGAGCCCAAATTACTTATCAAGGGGGAAAGAGCATATCAAACCCCACTTAGTGTTTGAGCTTGTGGACTCTGTGCCAAATACAGGTAAAGTCACTTCCAGATACACTGACCATCTAAGGGATAATTTCACACATTTAATACAACCGGAGACAATTTGGAAAGTGGTGAAGGACAGGGGTAATTCTTTAAGCAGACATGCTATCCTATAAACTTAGACTCATGGAAACTATCCACTAGCCTATTTAAGGGTTGAGTGTTCTGTTTCAGTGTGTATGAGCACAACTGTACATCTGGGAAATGAGTTGTAAAATGGAAAGTGTTCTCTAGCTCCAGCATACAGACAAAGCCATTCCAGCATTTTCTTTTTGGGTTGTTGCCAACATTAAAAAATTCTTTCTAGTGCAATTAAAGTGAAGAGTCTTAGAATCTCTGAAACAATAAAATAAAAATCATGTTGTTTTACACACCTGGTTTGGTTTTATAAATCAGGACAAGAAAAAAAAACAATGATTTTTGTATTCAATTATCAAATAAAGTATTTTCTGTTGTTACTTGCTGGAGAATGTTACTTGTCATGTAGCTAAGCAAACAAAAATGTGTGGACTTTTATACCACTGTTCAAAAGACATATATGAGTTGCAATGAGGAAAATCTCAGGTAAGTTTCCTGGCTTTATGTGCTGTTCCTGGGTAGGAGTTAAATAGTGTGGTTTTAAAAATAATATTACCCTAATTATTTTGAGGTGGTATATCCATTTGAATATTCCACAAATTGAATCTACTTTTTTATGATGGTATGAATTGTATCTGTGAGAATGCAAAAAGTGCACATTATAAAACCTAGAATATTAAAAATGTTTTGCAATGACAAAAGTAGAGGCTACCATGGGGAAAAATCTAAATTCTCCATGTCAATATTTAAGCACAGGGTGAAGCCTTAAGATGACAAGCCCTTTCTCTTCGTGTGTAGCTAGGAGATTGGAAACAGTACAGAAACCTTTTCCTGGCTAATTAGTTTCCAAAACTGTCACCCCTTCCATTCCCACTCATTATTTTGTTACTCGTCCCTACTCCTCGCTCTCCCTTCTCCCTGTGTCTCTTTTTCTTCTCCAAAGCCCAAGATGACCTTGAACTCATTGTGTTTTTCTTGTCTTTGCCTCCTAATTGAATTACAGGTACAGGCATAAGCTAACATCTTAACATTTTATGTTTGTTTACATCCCTAAATGCATGTATATTACACTGCTTTTTGAAGAAGTGTGTTCTAATGTTTGTATTGTGTCAAATTTTAAAACATCTACTTCTCTATTCCTCAAACAACCCAGAAATGGGTGCCCTCTCAGAGGACCAAGAAGGGCACTGGGCATCATTGGCATTCATATTCACTTTCATTAGGTTTGGAGGAAATAATGTTGATAGTAAAACTAATATCTATCTTTACAAGCCATATAATTAAGTATTTTCAGACGAATGGACAGTTTGGAATTGTACAGGTTACTGGGAGAGTAATAAATCCTAACTTCAAGACTGTTAATGTATAAAATCTTGATATGTGATGGAGTCATTATATTATATAGTGGAATGTTTTAAACATATACACACACATTCTTATAAAGATGTAAAAGAATGTATAACAGAAACTGAGGGGTATAAAATAGTTTTCTAGACTATAGACTATATAAAAATAGTCTAAAAGTTTTATAAACATTCAGAATATAATTAAAACAGATACTGTAGTACATTTTTAAATGACGTGCATAAAACATATTTTCTTTTTTTATAAATCAGAATTTTCAATGAAGTTCTGGTTTGTGTTGAGGATCAAGTCTGCATATTGTTCGATACCCTAAAAGTTAGAAATGATTTAGTGTTTACAGTTTCGTTTGTTTATAAGTTTTAAATTCATTTTGAGATGTTAAAATGTCTTATTTATCCCATTAACTGTTTTGTCAAAGTGCATAGTGGTCAATATATGTTTTGTGCAGCTTTTGAGAATGACTGCTTCCTACCTCCCGCATTGTGTTTACAGTGAGTGTAGGATGTGTGTACCATAGTCGATAATCAGAATATCCCTGCTTAATGGAGTTTAGTCTATACTTGCTTCCTGTAAACAAAGATGGGGAAAGTGCAGTTTTTATGCTGTAATGCTGTTTAGTGTGTACTTTTTTCCTTGCTGAACTTAGCATGTTTTTCAAGTTAATTTTCATATTGTAGTACAAGTTTTCAATATTCTTTATGAATAATAGCTCATTTTTATATAAGACAAAGTTTAATTTTGAATGTTATCTTGTTATTTTTTTTTTCTCAATCACACACACACAAACACACACATACACACACACACACACACACTCAGCAGTTTGGGTAAAAAGAAAAGCTATGTTCCTGTATTACTGATTAACAGACTGGATACTAATAACATGTTTATCATAAACTTTGTTGCCTACACTGACAATAATAGTGGAAATATGATTACTAAACATTACTAAATGTTGTGAAAATAACACTTGGGGTTGCCATGGCAATGTTTTTATTCATGTTTACTCTTAATTTCAAAAGGACTTTCATTGTCTGAATTAGAAATATTAGAAAAGGCATATCTGTTCTTACAGTTGGTCTCTTAAACTTTGGTTGGTTCCCTTTGTGGTACTGTTTTGAGAAAGGTTTGGTATGTGACAGGCTCATCAGAGGTTTGATCTTCTAAATGGGCTGGTACAGTTATGCATATATGACTTACTGTGCTATTGGGAAATAGTGTGAAATTGAGAAAGAAGGGCCTAGTAGAGAAGCTACTAGAGGCATTCCATTGATGAGATATTTATTATCAGCACCTTTCTTTTCTGCTTTCTTTCTCCTGTGACAGGAAACGTTTTATCTCATCACCTGCTTTTTACAGGGATGCTCTACCTTACTGCAGACCTCTCTGTCATAGAGCACAGCATCTGAAATGAGACTTGATGTGTGAATCAAAGCTGACATTTTCCTCTTTAGGTTGATGAATGAAGAGTTTTCACCAAAGCAGTAAGAAGCTGGCTAACATCTGCCAGTTAGTCATGTTTAAACATGTGAACTTCTGATTTTCTAGAGGGCCCTACAAATACGATCATCATATTTTGACTATTTGACCTCTGTCCTCCTGAATATGGTAAATATTAGCAAGTTCTTATCAATATGGAAAGTCTTGTCATCCTGAGAAAGAGCTTACAATATCATCAATACACATGTTAGAAGTGAAATATTCTTTTCCTTTATTAGCTGAACTTCCTCTTACTTTTGAAACATAGATAATTTTGAGTAAAGAAAAAAATTTTTTTCTCTTGGTGCATCAACACAAATTCCTGTAAACTGTTTGACATTTCCCTCATGAGACTTTGTCCCATTGGAATTTCAGTGCTACCCCACCAACTGGGAGATGCTTTGGACACATAACATGTGAATGCTCTATACAAACTCATGAAGCTGTTGCAATTTGTAGGAAGAACAGTTGCTTTGGTTATTTTTCTAGTAACTTGGGTGCTGTCTTTGTAATGTTAGGTTGAGAAGAAACTCACCTGCAGCCATTTGAAATATTAACCATATAATCACAGGCTACATAATGAAAGTCTAGAAGTTCGTAAAAGATGTTTATGCTGTATTTAGAACTGGAGGATTCACTGTAAACTTGTAGACTGATATGCATTGTTGTTCTTTTATGCTAAAACTTTTCACCTTATTTTATAAATATTTATGATAAATCCCCAAAAGGAAAGACATAAAATGTACTACCCCTTACATTTTTTTTCAGCTTTGAAAAGCAAATATTAGTAATGTAAACATCTACAGTCAGTTGACATCATTAGTTTCAATGTAGAAATTGGACTTCTCTGGATTATAATTGATGAGTTGTACAGAGAGAAGAATAGGAATGAAAGAATGTAAATGCTAGCAGATATACAGCATTATACCTACCTTTGGATGACTCTACTACAAGGGAAATTGAGAAGAATCTAGACACTTTGAAGGACAGTAAGGCATATCATACCCATGGCCAGGCCAACTAAATCAGAGCACCCTAGATTTATCAACTACAAACCTGAGGAATAAGAGATGATGTTATAAAGCAAACAAAGTATTTCTTTTTTTTAAACTCTTACAAGACAGAATAAAGCAAAAAAAAAATCACTTTTAGGAGTGTTTTGATGAAATAAAGATGTCTCAGCAGATGTTTGTCATTTACTGTCATCTTCTCGTGGATCTTCATTATTCTCAAGCTTATTGATCCTGTGTTATTTTCTACTATCAGGAAGATATTCTGAAGCTCTTGGAAGAAGATGGAATGGGGATAAGCATCATTTCCTATGTCCTCACAGATCTGATGGAAAATGTGAGCTAAGAGGCGTGGAGAGTCCATGGTGGGTCAGAGGAATCAGCAGTCTGAGGGAGATCTCGTAAAATATAGAAACAGTGAACATTAGATTGACAGGGAGACTGGCAGAGGAATACAGAACATTGAAGTCATGGAAGAAGGAGGTTCTTCCAACAGTCTGCTCTGAGTATTTAAACCAAAGAGAAGAAGGAAATCTGTAAGAGGAAATGGAAATACCAAGCAGCTGCTGGGACTTGCCAGTGTCTGTTAAGCAGTGTTCATATCTGAATTATTGCAGCAGGAGGAAGCAGACTCTAAAAGAATCCATGCCAGCAAGCAACTCAGACCAAAAGGAACAGGAAGAGACAAAGAGGCCAAACTGGACCTTGCCACTTCTCTCCACCCATGAAGAGCATGGGAGCCATGGAATCACAGAACTACAACCAAACCCCTGTGAATAGATAGACCAAGAAAACCACAGTGTAGAGGAACTGGCCAAACTAACACGTAATCAACTGCCTCAGCCTAAGTCTCACTGGGTACTGACAAGGCAGCATGAACACTGCTTTGAGAGACAATGACAGCCAAAAAACACATATATATACACACACATACACATACATACATATACGTGCATGCACGCATGCACACACACTTGGTTACAAGCCCATATGACAGCCTCTAACATTGAAACTGAAGATGAGAGAGCCTATCCAACCTGTACATAGAGAAAGCAGTGTGTGTGTGTGTGTGTGTGTGTGTGTGTGTGTGTGTTTGAAAAGATGGATTTATAGTATCTCTTCGTTATGAGGTCTAAATAAACGTTAACAGAGGGTTCACTTATGCTGATGCCCAGTCAGAGAGTATACACACAAGCTTCTTGATTGGTCTCCATGGAGACACTTCATATCTACCCATCTAATTCTAACTGGTCAACTCCTGAGACAGAGAACAGAGGTCTATCTCGATTTGTCTATAAGCTATTTTAGTGAGGGGAGGAATTCAGTATTTATTCCAGCAAGGCAGAAATACTGGCTGTTGCTGTCTTTTCACTTTTATTGTGGGTTTTTTAATTTTTGTAACCTTTGTTTATGCATAAATATTTGAAGTTGATTTTGTTTAATGAGGTTTTGTGATCATCTCTCTCTTCTCACCAGTTTACTGTGATAGTCACTGTCTATAGATTTTGTACTCTATTCCTCTTACACTCAAGCCATAAACTTTCCCCTTTGTTCCTGTCTTGTTTCATCTGAGTCTCATCCCCCATATCCTTCATGTGAAGTGGAAACCTCGAGTCCTCTGGAAGGTTAGTTATGCCAAATGATGTTTTGCTGGGACACTCAGGGGAAAGAATATCTTCCTAAAGAAAACAGGTGAAAGATTGATTTCCTGAGGTAGATGCAGGTAAAAGGATGTTTGGATATAGCAGACACCCCAAAAAGGCTCTGGGTAAAGGAGTATACATACGACCCCACAGACAGTGGAAGATGAGCACTGAGCCTTGGTTTGGTTTGCTCCACCTTGCTATGTTTCTCTAAAGACAAGCATGCATCGGTTTGCTTCACATACCATTGTTGAACTCAACTGGAGAGAAACTCGCCCAAGAACTGCTTGTAAGGTTCCTGCAGTAGCTTTCTGTTTCTGTGGTCTGGCCTCAAGCCACATGGGGGGGGGGGGGGGCGCTAGTGGTTTCTTCAGGACTAAACTACAGCTGCCTGGTGTCTGTTTGCTGAAAGGACTGGGTTGTAGTTCCTTGTTTGTGCTTGTTGTCTGCCTGCCTAGAAGACAGGTCTGCAGCTACTGAGTCATGTTTGGTGTTTGCTATGGGATGGAAGTGCTACCCAAGAAGAAAAAGCTTACCCCCAAAAAACTATTGCTGATCAGGTCCCCATACCCTAGCAACTTTTCTCTTCTAGTATCTCTGGTCTATGATGGGTGAAGGGAAAAGTTGAACTCTTATTAAAAATAGATTGAAAAAAATGTATGCCCACAATCATGTTTTACTTTCTCACTGTTCTCTAGCTTTAATAATTTTGACCTTCCACCAACCCAGAGTACCACATTTTCATCTTTCCTTACCTTCTTGTTCTCTGGTTTTGCTTCTTGACCCTCCATTCCTTTCTAGTGACTAGTGCCTCTAGTAAGGCAGTCCAAACATAACATACAAGATACATTATGCAGCATCATTAAAAAATTTATGAATCACGAGAATAAAGGAAGAATAACTCATATTTCCAAAATCAAGAGAGAGAGTTGATTATAGGGTTGTGTAGGCCTGCGTCTGCTTCCCCCACTGGACATGGCCATTTAGAGAGGCAGAAGTGGGAAGTTGAATTGAGCTTACCCCTCACCATCACTAGGGTGGGGGTATTGGGCTGAAGGGAAGCTCAGAGATACTCTGGGGTGAAAAAGCACAGTCTGAGTCATGTAAAAGCCGTAGCTGGTTAAGGAGTCCCAGGGGCCTGCTATGAGGCAGGGCTGTGGGGTTTTCAGAGTCTTGGATATTCAGGCACCACTGAGAGTCACAGAAGAGCTGAGAATAAAGTTGGTGGCCGGAGAGTTGCGTCTAGCTCAGGCAGGGGCGGGGAGGCAAGGAGGAGCTTTGGGTAGTTCCACGAGGAGAGGAGAGTCCTCACCTTGATGGAGGCAGGCTTGGTGGCCGTTGTTGCTGGGAGCACAGAGAGACCTTCTACAGGAGACTAGGCTGCAGCTCTGTAGCTGAAAGTTCTCTTCAGGGCTCCCCACTGCGGATCTTGAAGAAAAGGGGCCAACCACGGTTCTATCCAGTTTATTGTCATGGCAGAAAGTGGATGTATGAAACCATACCCTACTTCTTAGAGTGAGCCTGAGAACAAATACCTTTTGCAGGGAGGAGTGTCTGGGTATCTTACTGGCAATACCCTCCAGGCCTTAGATATCCCAGCATGGAGATCTCTGTCTCTGTCATGACCACAGGTCGCATCTCTCTTTTCCTAATGTCTTGGTCTGAGATGTTAGGGATGCCTCATCTACACGGGGAAGGGGTTGGGGCATTGCCCTTATGTGACTGATGGCCACGAATCTATGGGGGACTGCAACTACAGGATAGGCCTGGTTCAGGGAACAGGGGAAGTCTCCACCATCCCTTCAGGGTGGGTCGTCAAGCCTTTAGCTCAACTGGGGAACAAGCTACAGGCTTCCTTTAATGGTACACTGCCCTACAATACATATACATACATACAAACACACACATACATACACACACATACATACATACATACATACATACATACATACACACACACACACACACACACACACACACACACACACACATATATATATATATATATATATATATATATATATATATATATATATGCGGGGAAGAGATGTCTCAGAAGTAAACCACACAAGTATAGTCACCTGTTTTTTTGTTTTTTTTTTTTGTTTTTTTTTTTTGTTTTTTTTTTTGTTTTTTTTTACAATAACATACATTGGGTAAAAATCCCCTTAACAAAAATGCTTAAACTTGCTATTTACCTGTAGAAGAATGACACTAAATTCTTATCTCAATCTGTACACATATCTATTTAGAATAGATTAAAGCCAGGCACGGTGGCACATGCACTTCAGCACTTGGTAGGCAAAGGCAGAGGAATCTCTATTCTCAAGTTCAAGGTTAGTCTGGTCTATATAGTGAGTTCCAGGACTACATAGAAACCTGGACTCAAAAACAAACAATAAACAGCAGCAAATGAATGGTAGATTTTAATATAAAACCTAAAATTTAAAATGTATTAGGAGAAAGCACTTGAAAATATGTCATGATCCAGGCATCACCAATGAACTTCTGAAAATTATTCCAGTAGCTCAGGAAATATAACCAAATAGGATTACAAAAATTAAACATCTTGTCAAAGGAAATTTAGTAAAGAGAAGACATGCAGAGGGGGAAGTATCTCCTGAGCTATACTCACACAGGAGGTTAGTATATAGAATATATGAATTACTAAGCTGAACCAGCCTGCTAACTAAGAGGCCAATGAAATTAACTCTTCTGAAAATATGTAGTTCACACCTCAGGGATCAATAATGGTCTCTGAAAAGCTGAGGGTGCTGTAGAATTAAGAAATGATATCTCTGTACAGTTCACAATGAAGGAAAAATGATAATATTACATCCATAAAAAGTAAGCTTTTTAAAATATTCAAACCAAAGTGTATCTCTAAAGTAAAATCCCAGATAAGTTCACTGTGCAGGAAAATTTCAGAATATTGCCTTATTGTAGCAGATCAAAGTATATATACAATATTACTGTATAATGTATGGGGTATAAATTACTTCTATTCTGAATATGAAACTAATCTCTGTCATACACCTGTAAGCTAGTGCTATGCTTATCAAATCAAGATAGAGAAGGAAGTCACACATGCAGTCTGAGAGGTCTACTGAAAGTTTATGCCCACATGCTTTGAAATGTTGCATTGTTAATAGAAACATTTATGTGACAGATTCTGGAAAGGATATAAAGTCAAATAAATTTTATCCAAGCCTAAATGTGGTTAGAAAATAGAACTTTGATAAACATTTAAGTCAAAGCAATTTATAATTGCTAGCCAATGATGTCTTTTCTTTAAAAGAAAAAAAAGTACCCTAACTATGGTTCCATGTGGGCAGTACATTTGATTGCTCTCAAGTTATTTGAAAATTCTCAAGACAACTGTGAATGTATTTAAACACATGTGCTGCTGCTGATCTTTTGGGAAAAACAACTCTAGTAACTTACCTTGTGGTCATGAGGAACAGAGACATCTGAAATAGTACTCCTGAGCAGATATATGACAACGGCAAGAAACCAAAAGCTCTTGGCTTCTTGATCCAGCAAGTAACAGGAAATGAATAGTTCAGGACATGTGGGCAGGATATTCCACTATAATTTTTAGACTAAATCAAGAAATACTGCACAGGACACACGGCAGGCTGTTCGCTTAAAATGGTCTAATCACCAAGGTTACAGTATGTCGTTTCTGTAAGTAATGATTTCCCAGTAAGTCATTAAAAACAAGTGACTTCAATTTTCTGTGCATTTTAAAACTGTCATTCAAACGCAAGACTTCCTAAAACCATGTATGATAAAGCAAAAAAAACACACACTCGGTTTTTTTTTTTTTTTTTTTTTTCAAACTTAAATGATAGAAACCTAACTGAAAAGTTGCTACTTTCTGTATAAGGCTACTTCTTAAAGATTTCTTACTGGACATTTCTTTGACGGTTCCTAGATTACAAATTACATTTGTGTTACTGTTTGCTGATGAATGTGTTAACTGCACCTCTGTGATTGTGTCATTGACAAGGATGCTTCCTCACACTGGTTTTTCTTATGTTCTCACAAGTTGAATTTTTAAACTCCCCTCCCCCCCCATATTCTTCTATTCTCGAACAAACAGGTCTCGGTGAGAAAGTAAATGACTCCAAAGAAATTTTACAATAAGTGCACAAGGATTAAGTAGTTATATTTTATTTACTTAATCGCAAAAATACACATGATCCTTTGCAATTACTGATGATCTTAAGAAGTGGCTTGCCATCAGTCTTTTGGGTTCTGACTTTTTACCCTGTACTTAATAAAGCAATTGTCCTGAAGCAGGGAGAATGTTTGTTCAGTACTGGGACCTTTCTTAAGCTTCAAGTTTGCTTGTTCAGCGTGTGCTGCCAGTAGACTACTCATTGACAGCATCTTCAAAAACAGCTGGCAGCATCTGCAAACATCTGGCCTTTGGTGAGTGGTACAAAGGAACAACAGATAGGAACATACTTCATGATACCTAGAAAGGCTAAGACTATAGTAGTTTCATTCTGCAAATAAATAACAGAGAACATAAGGCTGGGTGGGGGAACTGACTCTTTCTGTAGCTATAAATAATACTCTATCCTACTTTGTCATCTTCCTGTGAAATATTTTTAGGGGTTCTTAAAATAAAGTCTAAAGCAATGTCATTTTTTTTTCTTTTTTCTTTTTTTTGTCTCAAAATGGGTTCTCTGGTCGTTCTTTTTTTTTTTTTTTTTTTTTTTTTAACTTACAGGTTTTTTATATGTAGCATGGTTTCTGATTTTGTATCTTTATAGGATTTCTGTGTATGAGAATGTGTGTATCTGTGCCTTTCTATGTTTCCTGTAATTTTGGGGGATGGAAGTGGGGGTTCTTTTTATTCCTGTTTATTTTGTCCTACTGAGTTCTGTTTCCTTTATTTAATCTTAGATTACTCTTTATTTTACTCTTTCTTTCTTTCCTTCTTTCTTTTTTTTTTTTTTTTCAGATACTTGTGTGGGCTCCAATGACAAACAGGAAAGGGTGTGGATTTGGGTGAATAATGAGGTGGATAGGACCTGGGAGGAGATAGAGGAAGGGAAACCACATCAAAATATATTGTATAAAAATCTACTTCAATAAAAATGAATGTAAAAACTGAAAAAATGAAAAAAGTTATTCCATATAAATCATTAAGTGTGAAAATAAAAGAAACAAAAAACCTTACTAACATATTTTGATTTCATTTTTGATTGACTTTATAAAAACTTACGCTTATTTTTGGTTCCTAAATTGTTGTAGAAAATCTTCACTCAAAACACATAACATGCCAACCACCAGCCGGAAAGACGGCTCGTACAGGCTGAGCTACTGTGACCTGGAACAGATCTTAGGAACTTCTGTTCCCACACGGAGAGGACTTCAGGACGCAGAGCAGAGCCTGGCCCAACCACCAGCCGGAAAGGCGGCTCATACAGGCTGAGCAACTGGTGAGTGGGAGACCTAGGCTGCGGGGGAGCAGAGGGATCTCTGCGGAGTGCACACGGAAAGGGCACCCCCTGCCCTGACCTGCCCTGTCCTCCCCGATCCAGTGACCGGGAACAGATCTTAGGAACTTCTGTTCCCA